>NC_142485.1:25093333-26335000 GCF_049115385.1 Moschus berezovskii | reverse complement strand
AATGAGCACCCAGGATTGATCTCCTTTAGAATGGACTGGTTGGATCTCCTTGCAGTCCAAGAGACTCTCAAGAGTCTTCTCCAGCACCACAGTTCAAAAGCATCAATTCTTCAGCGATCAGCTTTCTTCACAGTCCAACTCTCAGATCCATACATGACCACTGGAAAAATCTCACACTCATCTCACACTCTAGTAAAGTCATGCTCAAAATTCTCTAAGCCAGGCTTCAGCAATATGTGAACCGTGAACTCCCAGATGTTCAAGCAGATTTTAGAAAAGGCAGAGGCACCAGAGATCAAATTGCCAATATCCGCTAGATCATGGAGAAAGCAAGAGAGTTCCAGAAAAACATCTATTTCTGCTTCATTGACTATGCCAAAGCCTTTGACTGTGTGGATCACAATAAACTGTGGAACATTCTGAAAGAGATGGGAATACCAGACCACCTGACCAGCCTCCTGAGGAACCTGTATGCAGGTCAGGAAGCAACAATCAGAACTGTACATGGAAGAACAGACTTGTTCCAAATAGGAAAAGGAGTACGTCAAGGTTGTATATTGTCACCCTGTTTACTTAACTTGTATGCAGAGTACACATATCATTAGAGAATTACAAATTGAAACAATGAAAAACAAATTAAAAGAGCTACATATCTATTAGAATGGGTAAGTATTTAAAACTTAAAATAGCAATTGCTGGAAAAAAACATGTCCAAGCACTCTCGTTCATTGCTGGTATAAATGCAAAATGGTAATTCCACTTTGGAAGAAAACTTATCAGTTTTCTCCAAAGCTAAACATAGTCTCACCATATGATCCAGCAATCACACTTCTAGATATTTACCCAACTGGTTTGAAAACTTAAGTCCTCACAAAAATCTGCATGCAAATGTTTATTCATTATATTCATAATTTCCAAAATTAGAAGCAAAGATGTCCTTCAATATGTGAATGAACAAACTGTGGTATACTTACACAAGAAAATATTATTCCATACAAAAAGAAATGAGCTATCAACATACCCAATGATACGGATGAATATTAAATGCATATTGCTAAGTAGAACAAACCAATATGAAAAGCTACATAATGTGTGTGTGTGTTAGTCACTCAGTCATGTCCAACTCTCTGCAACCCATGAACTTAACCCACCAGACTCCAGGTTCCTCTGACCTTGGAATTCTCCAGGCATGAACACTGGAGTGGATTACCATTCCCTTCTCCAGGGGATCTTCCCAAACCAGAAATCAAATGCAGGTCTCCCACATTGCAGGCAGACTCTTTACCATCTGAGCCACCAGGGAAGTCCCTGGAAGAAGCAAAACCACAGCTTTGCTTAGTGAAGTGAAAACAACAGTAAGAAGATCAGTGGTTACCATGAGTTTGGGAAGGTTGAATAGGTGAATCGGAGAGGACAGTTTTAGGTCAGTGAAACTATTCTGATATGGTAATGGTGGATATGTGATATTTTGCATTTGTAAAACCATAGAGTTTTACCCAACGGCTCAGCAGGTAAAGAATCCACCTCCAATGCAGGAGACCTAGGAGATGTGGGTGTGATCCTGGGTCAGGATGATCCCCTGGAGAAGGAAATGGCAAACCACTCCAGTATTCTTGCTGAAAAATCCCATGGACAGAGGAGCCTGGAAGGCTATAGTCTAAAGGGTCGCAAAAAGTCAGACATGGCTTAGCAGAGCAGCAAAATAGAGCACAGAATTTCACAGAACAAAGAGTAAACCTTAATGTATGCAAATATTTTTAAATCACTTAGGAGGCTGGGGGTCCACTAATGGTATGCAATCCATGACAAAATAATTTAATTGTAATGTAAGTACATAAAACAATCTCATGGAAAAGGAGGGTGAGAAACAGTTACTCCTTAAGTGTGGGCTGTACAAGATAACTTCTTTCCAAAGAGTACACTATGGAAAGAGAGAAAAGAAGGCTAAGAACACTTGACAAATACCACCTTAGCCAGAAGATCAAGGTTAACATCAACAGTAATGTCACATTGCTAGAATGTACTCTTGACATAATATGGGAACTATAGCACTTTACCTCTAACATTCTCTTCCTCCAAATCCTTAATCTCAGTTTAATCATGAGAGAAACTCCAGGAGAGGGGCATCCTACAGTATACCTGGTCAGTCTTCCTCAAACTTTCAAAGTCACGCATAGCGAAGAAAGCCTAAGAAATAGCCAAGAGGTGACTAAAGAGATTTGGCAACTTAGCATCAAGTGTAATGTAATGTGTACAATTAGGAGTAATATGGTGTCCTACATGAGATCCTGGAACAGAAAAATGACATTCAGTGGAAACCAAGTAAACGTAAATAAAATATGGACTTAGTTAATGATAATGTATCAATACTGGTTCCTTAACTATAATAGAGACACCAGAATAATGTAATAGAATAATATATTATATTAATGATAGGGGACATGGTGAGGAGTATATGTATGAAAACTCTTTGTACTCTAATTTCACAATATTCTTGTAAATATAAACTATGAAGTTGTTATAAAAATAATCCGTGCAAAACATCATTAGAGAGAGCAATAATGTATTAAACTGTAATTGAACTTCTTCACAAGCATTTGGTTTTACTAACCAAAGATGAGACCAGAAGACTAATTTTAAATTTGCTCAGTGGTCTACCCTGGGGCAGTGGGAGCCATCATTCATCATCAGCCATTTATAAAAGTTAATAGATGTCAGTGTTTAAGTACATACCAGAACACATATCAGAATGAGATTCACAGACAGTAAAGATGGAATGAGCTGGAAAATCTTTCCTTTCATATAAAAAAGGAGCCTGATTTTTATTTCCTGTGCATGTGCTGTCACTTCAGTTGTGTCCAACTCTGCAATGCTATGGACTGTAGCCCACCAGGCTCCTCTGTCCACGGGGATTCTCCAGGCAAGTATACTGGAGTAGGTTGCCATGCCCTCCTCCAGGGGATCTTTCTGATCCAGGGATTGAACCCACATCTCTTATGTTTCCTTTGTTGGCAGGCAGGCTCTTTACCACTGGTGCCACCTGTGAAGATCCTTTTTTTTCCTGCTTCCCTAATAAGGGCACAGGATGAAGGATCTCCACTCAGACCATTGAGTAAGAGTCACAAGGAACTTCTGGTACAAATAGACAATACCCAGCACCTTTCCTCCCAGAACACTGGAGCCCTGGTGAAGTGTGTGAACATCCCCTTTCCCATTCCAGTACCAGGTAATCTGGATATTCCAAAATATATGTTCAGAAACTTCTTTAGAACAGTAGATTAAAAGAATTTTTAAAATGTAAATTTTAAAACTTAGAGTGAGGCTGGCTAGGGCCACTTGCTAGAAAGTATAGTAGGTTTACCTACCATCCTTCCCTCTCTCTCTATTCCAATTTACTCATATCGTCATCAGACTTACTAGAAAAAAAAAAAGAAAGAAAGAAAGAAACTAGTTGTTCATTTAGAATAGAGACCAGTTTGGTTTTGCACCCAGGATCTGTAAGTTGATACATTTCCTCCCCTGAGTTCCACCTCAGAACACACCTTCCTGACCCACCAGAACTTCCCCCTCATCAAAGAACAAGTTCCTTGCTGCTAGAAAATCAGTAGAGATGCTGTTTTCAGCCTAATTTTGAACGCTCTGATGTACTTGAAACAAACTACTTCCATAAAAGAAGGAAAGGTCATAAAGGCACTGATTATACAGCAAGTCTTAGAAACACCTAGAATAGTGAACAAAAAAGTTCATTCTCTTATTCCTTTCACCCACAAACAGCCATGTTAATACAAACAACATATCATAAAAATATGCAAAGATTCCGATTTAAAAAGTGAAAAGACAATGTACAGAGTGGTAAAAGTGTTTTAAGCCACATGTCTGATAAGGGGTTAATATCCATAATTTTTAAAGAACTCATACAACTAATATCAAAAATAAAATAAAATAACATAACTATAAAACAGGCAATGGACCTGAATAGACGTTTCTCCAAAAAAAAGATACAGAAAAGTGTAACAGGCACATGAAAAGATCCTCATCACTGCTAGTCATTAGAGAAATACAAATGTAAACCACAATGAGATATCACCTCACGTCCATTAAAATGGCCAACATCAAAGAGACAAATGGTAACAAATGCCAGCATGGATGTGGGGAAAAGGGAATCTTTGTTCGCTGTTGGTGGAACTGTACAGCCACTCTGGAAAATAACATGAAAGAAAGAAGAAAGTGAAGTCACTCAGTCGTGTCCAACTCTTTGCGACCACATGGCTCCTCCATCCATGGGAAGAATACTGGAGTCGGTTGCCATTTCCTTCTCCAGGGGATCTTCCTGACCCAGGGAATGAACCCCAGTCTCCCACATTGCAGGCAGACTCTTTACCATCTGGGCCACAGGGGATCCCTCTGGAAAACAAAAAAAAATTAACAGTAGAACTACCATATGATATAGAAGTTCCACTTCTGGGAATATATTTAAAGAAATCAAAAACACTAACTCAAAAAAATATTTGTACCCCCATATTCATAGCAGCAGGGCTTCCCTAGTAGCTCAGCTGGTAAAGAATCCACCTCCAATGCAGGAGGCCCCAGTTTGATTCCTGGATCAGGAAGATTCCCTGGAGAAGGAATAGGCTACCCACTCCAGTATTCATGGGCTTCCCTGTGGCTCAAAAGGTCAAGAATTTGCCTGCAATGCAGGAGACCTGGGTTCAGTCCCTGGGTTGGGAAGATTCCCTGGAGGAGGACGTGGCAACCCATTCCAGTATTCTTTCCTGGAGAATCCCCATGGACAGAGGAGCTTAGCCAACTACAGTCCACAGGGTCACAAAGAGTTGGACACAACTGGAAGACTAAGCACAGCACATTTATAGCAGCATTATTTATAATAGCTGAGATTTGGAAACACCTTAAGGGCTAGTCGATGAATAAATAAAGAAGTTATGAGATATATACAATTCAGTCACAGAAAATGAGGAAATACTCCATTTACAACAATAACCTTGAAGGCCTTACGCTTAATGAAATAACGTTCGTGTGTGTGTGTGTGTGTGTGTGTGTGTGTTGCTCAATCGTGTCTGTCTCTTTGTGACCCCATGGACTATAGCCTGTCAGGCTCTGTCCATGGAATTCTCCAAGCAAGAACACTGGAGTGGATTGCTATTCCCTTCTCCAGGGGATCTTCCGGACCTAGGGATTGAACCCCCTTTTCCTGCATTGCAGGCAGATTCTTTACTGTCTGAGCCACCAGGGATAATACAGAAAGAAACATACAATATCACTTAAATGTGGGATCTAAAAAAAAAAACAACTCATAGATACAAAGATCAGATTTGTGATTACTAGAGGCAAGGTGGAAGAATTAAAGGAAATGTGTCAGAAGTATAAACTCTCAATTATAAGATAAGTCCTAGGAATCTAATGCACGGCATGATGATTATAGCAGCTGTAAGATTTATAGGAAAGTTGTTAAGAGAATAAATTCTAAGTTCTCCTCTAAGGAGGGACTTTTTTTCTTCTTTCTTTTCTTTTTATTGTATCTGTATGAGAATATGGATGTTAACCTACTAGGGTAATCATTTCACACTATATGTAAATCAAACCATCATGCTTTATTCCTTAAATTTATATAGTGATGAATGTTAACTATTTCTCAATAAAACTGAGGAGAAAAGCAACCACTAAAACTCAGTCCTTGGTGTTAATGGCTGATCTCTGTGTGGTCCAAATTCAATTTTATTTCTCTGGCACATCACTATACTCCCCTCACTTCATAACACTATTAGAAAGACTTCCGTGTGTGTACTCGTTAAGCTCCTTGGGGTTGACATTGCAGAGGAAAAGGGATCATGAGAAGAGGAACCTGGGACATGGGGAGCATACTGAGGCAGCCCAAATGCTCTGCGGTTGGATCCTGACATCAGGTTATTGAAACTGAAGATGGAAAACCCATACTGAGTCATTCGATTCTCTCCCTTGAGGGCAGTAAATTTGCTGGACAGTGTATTATTTAGCACTTTGTCCAGTTCTATTCTAAATAGTTCTTCCTTGGAGGCCATTCACTCAAACCTGGCAAAGATTTATTACAAATGAAAGGCTTTCTACTGGTTGGTCATTTCTTCCACAAAACACACATTCTCCCACTGAGATATTAAAAAACAAAACCTACCAAACAACATGAAAGCAGTATGATATTGTAGAAAGAATGTGGAGCTCAAAGCAAATCGGCCCAAAGTGGCCCCAGCTGCTCACTCAGCCTTGCCTGGACAGCACCTTGCTGAGACCACTCTCCTGTCTGCTTTCTCCCTGGAAGGAAAGGCTACATCCAAGTTCAGCTTCCCAAGAACTAGTGGTCTCATCCCCTCCCCCCATAGTAATGTCCCGCAGGTCCAAAATCTCCAGGAACAGTTAATGTCCTCCAGCAACTCTTGTAAACAGTTGACACCAGCCTCCAGCCTGCTGGGCACTCGAGTCTGATGAATCCTCATCTACAGGTTTGCTCTCAGTCTCTATTAGAAAGGCAAAAATAGATCACAAACGGACTTCCCTGCTGGCTCAGATGGTAAAGAATCTGCCTATAATGCAGAAGACCTGGGTTTGATCCCTGGGTCGGAAAGATCCCCTGGAGAAGGAAATGACAGCCCACTCCATTATTCTTGTCTAGAGAATCCCATGAACAGATGAGCCTGGAGGGCTATAGTCCGTGGGGTCCCAAAGAGTCAGACATGATTGAGCTACTAACACTTTCACTTTCTGAGACCACAAACCCATGCTACTCATCAGTTCTAGTGCTTTCCCCATGAGGAAAAGGAGAGGAGAAAGGCTTCCCCAATAGGGCAGATTCTCTAACCCATGCCGTGTCCTAACCTGCACATGACAGAGAATGACGCAGATGGGACCCTCCTTGAACAAGGAAGATCTAGGACCTCAAGCCAAACACTGGATACTCTGATGTCTGTTAGCTGTATGAGCCTCAGTTTCCTCATCTATCAACTGGAAATAAAAACTTGTGCTAGATTATTATAAGACCTGGTGATAATGTACCCTAAGTGCAATGTTGTGGTTGGCATGTTGAAGAAACTCAGCAAATGGTAGCTACTATTGTTGGTACAATTATCCTCAATAAAAATGAACAGGTACCCCCTTGAGACAGATGAATAATATTTTTTTTAAATATGCAACCTAAAATGTGCAATGTCTGGCTTATCACACAGAAATAAAACATTTTAGTCCATGGAATAGCTGGTAGTGATAAAGCACTGCTTACTGGTTACAGAAGTGAGGAAGAAAATAAGTGTTCGTCTTGCTCTATGCACATGACAGGAAGAAAATAAGTGTTCATCTTGCTATATGCACATGACAGCATCTCATCCTCTGCTGCCAAGATGACAAACCCAGACATGCATGGTGTTCTCCAAGGCATCAGCTCCCCAACCGTTCTCCACTTCTCTCTGAATCTGGGGTCTCAAAGGGTTTGATCTCCTGCAGTCACTTAACACGGCTCAGCAGGTTACACAGCAAGTGTCAGTCACCCCTCAATGCTAAGCTTTAAATGCTATGGAGCTAGAAAATGTAAAACATGTGAGAGTAGGTGAGATGTGAAGGTGTGAAGTGAGTAAGAAAGTACAAGAGCGGGAACATAAAGTGACGTGTGTGTAATAATCCTGCAGACAGAACAAACGAGCACCTGGCCCCTTGCTAATCACAATTAAGACTCCACGTGGAGCTCAGAGACGTCCCAGCTCCACTCCTACATCTCTGAGCTTTGCTCCCAGTCTCTATCTACAAAGCCACACCAGAGGAAAGACAACACGCAATCATGAGTTTAAACATCTTAAACTCGCATTGGTTATTAAAGGCCTAAATTCGTCTACCTCCATTTGCAGCGTCTTATTTGAATTAAAACCCAACAGCACAGCAATAAGATGCTGCTTACTAGAGACATATAGAAAGCTGAAATAGAATGAATTGAGGGCTGAGTATATTTTAACTAATCAAACTTATACCAAAGGAAAGCAGGTTTGGCAACATCGCTTCAGGCAACATAGTCTTAAAAGTATTGTAAGTTAAAAGAGCATTGTATTATGTTAAAGCTAAACTAACACTAAAGACATAATAATTATAAACTTTAATATGCCAACTAAAAGTGTCCCAAAGTTTATTGAACAAAAATGTATAGATGCATGGCAGAATTCGATATTTTTAACCCATTTCTACCAATATATAACAGACTTCAAATTCAAAAATAGAACAAAATAAGGACCAAAAAATAATGTAACTAGTAAAATATGTAAAATAATGTAACTAGTAATAATATAACCAATAAAATATGCCAGCTTCTTTATCTCAAAAGTAAAGATCTCACTCTACTTAGCTATTAGAAACCTTGTCTGTCTGTTACATAACCTTGTCTGCGTGTGTGCTCAGTGGTACCCAACTCTGCAATCCCACGAACTGTAGCCTGCCAGGCTTCTCTGTCCATGGAATTTTCCAGGGAAGAATACTGGAGTGGGTTGCCATTTCCTTCTCCAAAGATTCTTCCAAACCCAGGATCGAACCTGAGTCTCCTAGGTCACCTGCATCAGCAGGCAGATTCTTTAGCACTGCACCATCTAGGAAGCCCTACATAACCTTGGTCCATATGTCATCACCAAGTGTGAAAATAAAATTATCAGTCTATTTCAAGGAATTATTATGGCAAAAAGCTGCTAAAAATATTTACCCAAGTGAATCACTAGAATGCCATCTGATGTTGATGAACATGGTGACTAAACTGCTGCTTGCATGCTTTCCTGGACCCCATAATTCAGATATTTGTATTTTAACTTTTACAACCTTCTGAGCTGCAATAGTGATTTTATAGTTTGCTGTGGAGCTGCACCAAATCAATAAAATCTATAAAAGCCCTCAAAATTCCACATATGTGGATTGTCACCAACCCTAATAATTGCTTCCCACACTTGGCACCAAATTCTCTGACAAAGCAAAAGCAAATACACCACGTGCTAGAGAGAAATGAATGAAAAGTACCTACCAGGAGACTGAGCTAACACTCAGCACCTCCCAGGATTCTGCCTTTGAGTCTTTCTCAGACAGCTCAGCCTTTCAATTCCCCCATCAACACATTACATAGGCATCCTTTCAAAAATTATTGTCTGTATGCCTGATGAATCTAGATACCAAATTGATTTCACCAGGAGGGCCAGATTCTTTCCAACGTCTGCTGTAAATGACAGAATCAGAGAGCTCAAGTGAACCGTGGGCGTGCAAATCTCATCAAATGCCAGAAACAGCAAGCCCTCTGAGTGTGTGGACAGGACCATAAAACTTACACAGCTGTGAACTTTTTCCCCAGAAAGCAAACTACTCAGAAGATTAGTAGCTGTTTCTCTTTGCTTTCTACTTCTCGCTCTTCTTTTCTGGTTGACTCTTTAAAACACAGGTCCTTCTACCCCATCTTGCTGCCACCATTCTTCCCCTCCAATGAAGCAGTTCACCGCATGAATTGAGAGGGAGACATCTCTTCGCCGGTCTTGTCTCTATCCAGATGTGATCTGCCAGCATTAGCAGAGCTCAGGAAGTCGGGATCACTATAAAGGTTACTTTGTGGATACTATTCCCCAACATACATTGGAGGAATAAAGACTGTGTGTGTGTTTCAGTAAGGCTAATTAAGAACCCCAGTATTCCACAAACCTCTCTAATAACTAAGTGTTGCCCTGTATGACACAAAAGGGTTGATTTCAGAAATGCTTCGGAAAACCAGTATTGCTTTTACTTGATCTAGAATAAACTGTCAGAGAAATGCAAAAACTTGTTCTCCACGAAGATGTGCAAGTGAATGCCCATGAATACCAGCTTGTGTGTCATAGCAACAGTTATTGAAAGAGAGCAAAGCATGCATCCAATTGAACCTCTCCACCTCCAAGCTTCTCCCTCTGAAAATGGTTCCCAAAGGGATAAAATTATCTCCTATAAAATCAGTCTCAAAAAGTTAGAGACAGGCACCAAAATATCCTAGATTTCTTTAATTCATCATGAGATGATTCTTCCAATAAGATACTTACGCAAGGACTTCACTGGTGGTCCTGTGGTTAAGAATCTACTTGCTGATGCAAGGGACACAGGTTTGACCCCTGGTCTGGAAGGATCCCACATGCCATGGGGCAACTAAACCCTTGTGCCACCAACTCCTGAGCCAATGTGCTCTAGAGCCCAAGCTCCACAACAAGAGAAGCCACCACAGTTAGTAGCCCCCACACCACAACAAAGCACCGCAACAAAGGGTAGACCCTGCTTGCCACAACTAGAGAAAGCCCATACACCACAATGAAGACCCAGCACAGCCAAAAAAAGATATCTACAAAAATACTTTCATAACCTTTGAACGCTCAAATTTATCTAGTTCCCTTAATTGCCTTATGAAAAAATTCTTAATAGTAGATTCCTTGAAGGTTTCAAAGCATATGAATGAATACATGGATGAATATAAGTTAATGCATGACCTCGCAGGTTCCAGTTCGAGATGGCCATGTTGGAGGATTCTGAGCAGCTACAAATGGAGGAATTTCCTCTGGAGAAAAAAAAAAAAAAGCCTAAAAACTGTCTGTGCAGCCCCTAGCCATCTGGCAAATGAGAAAAGGCCCACATTGAAGCCACTAGGAGAGGCTGGGATACCATCTCATCCCAAACCCCACCACCCAGCATGGTGCAAAACCTGGAGCTTCTTCCCAGGCAGTCAAGTGTACATCCCACGTCACTCAGCCCAGCTTCTAAGACCTGCACCTGAAAGATGAGCCCCCCAAACATCTAGCTTTAAAAGCCAACAGAGTTCGAGTCCGCAAGACCCGCAAAGCTAAAACAATTTGAGAAACAGCTTTTAAAAGACTCAAGGGCTGGGGCTCACCTGCCCAGAGCTCAGTGCAGAAGTGGCCCATCCTAAGATATCTAGACTTGACCTGAATGAGCCTCATGTGCTAATCCTCATGCATCAGCCTGCAGGGTGAGAGCATCTAATTGAGCACGCATCTGCAGGTCTGCTGCCCGAAAGGCATCATCTTTTGTTTTTCCTGAAGGTGCTATTAATTTGCTCCCTCTTTGCTGATTCCCATGTGTGGGCGCATCTGTACACTCTCCCCGCCTTACCCCAGCCAATGAGACCCTCTCCATGCTCTCCCTCTGCCACACTCCAGCGTACAGTATAGTCCAGAGGGGGTTTTCACCTGCATCTGGTACCCGGGGTCTTGTGGCTGCTACCTGGGGGTCACCCTTTGATCTCCTGGCTCTGGAGCCCACTCCCCGCCTTACCCCAGCCAATGAGACCCTCTCCATGCTCTCCTTCTGCCACACTCCAGCGTACAGTATAGTCCAGAGGGGGTTTTCACCTGCATCTGGTACCCGGGGTCTTGTGGCTGCTACCTGGGGGTCACCCTTTGATCTCCTGGCTCTGGAGCCCAGGGAGGCCTGTATTTTTGGATGCCACAGATTTGAAACAATTGGAGAGACAGTTGTGGGCAGGCCTCCACCCCAGGGCACTGCACAGACCACAGACTGAAACACACACCCCAGTTTTTCTTTGAAAGAGGCCAGTTGCTCCTCTGGGAGCTTTGGCCTGAGGGGCAGGCTTCAGGTTTGGCACCCGTCTAGAGGTCTGGGCTTCCCTGGTTGCTCAGTGGTAAAGAATCTGCCTGCCAATGCAAGAGATGCAGGTTTGATTCCTGGGTCAGGAAGATCCCCTGAAGGAGGGCATGGCAACCCACTCCAGTATACTTGCCTGGAGAATCCCATGGACAGAGGATCCTGGAGGGCTACTATCTATGGGGTCACAAAAGAGTCAGACATGACTTAGGGACTAAACAACAACACACAGCAGAGAGGCCTACGGAGGCGCTCTTAGACAGTGAGGGCCAGTTGCCACCATTTCTGTTCTCTCCCGTGGCCTCACTAAGCTCACCTGTATCTCCCAGAAAGGAGCTTATATACTTGTCTGATTTTTTTAACAGTCACCCAAAGGATATCTCCAGATTGTCTGACTGTGGTAGCTAGTGGGGATTATGCATGCAGTCCCACTGGACTGAATATATTTGCATACTTTAAAAGTTGTTGCCAGAGGGTCTGGCTGATTCCAGATTGATTCAGATTCCAATCAATCTGAATCTAGGTGCTGCCTGAAAGCCTCCCCTTTGGAACACTTAACAGGTCTTGGCACACCCTCATTTCCTAAGAGCTATTAAAAATAAGACAGGCTGCTTGGACAATCACAAAGATTTGAGAGACGGCTGAGAGCGATGGCAGGGATGAAACGTAAGATTCATCTCCCACATGAGACCACTCCTTCAAGACTCGGAGAGGTGGCTGTTCAATGCACAGAAACACACAGAGAGCTAAGCAAAATGAAGAAACAAAGGACTATATTCCAAATGAAAAAACAAGATAAAACCTCAGGGAAAACCCTTAATGAAATGCAGAAAGATAAGCTACCCAACAGAGTGTTCAAAGTAATGGTCGTTAAGATGTTCACTGAACTTGGGAGAGCAATGGACAAACACAGTGAGAACTTCAACAAAAAGAAAACATAACTACCAACTGGGTGTCACAGAACCGAAGAACAGAAAAAGTAATCCCTTCCTGTTCAGAATCTCAGAAAAATGGGATGACATGATGAAAAACTCAATGTCTGGAGGTCAGTAGACCCAATTCTACAGCCTGATCATCAGTTGCTTCTGAGGTCACAGGCAAGTTAGAACCTGACTCTCTGTTGGTCAACTGATTTTTAAACCAGCTATTATCTTAGATGCTTTCAATTTGCTACCACATGGTTCCTAAGACCCTGTCTGTAGTTCGTAAAAGTAAATAGAAAAGCAGGCTAAAGACACACAACAAAACAGCCAACCAGGATAGAAGACCATGCTCTTGTTTGCCGACTGTCTCTACCTTCTTCCTTCCATGTGTCAGGATGAGTAGAAGAATCAGAGGCAGAAAAACATGTTCATGGTCTACTTCTCCTCTCCTTCAACAAACAAAAAGCTGTAGGTTGTCTTTTATCACATCCAGTATTCAGAAATTTATGTGCTGATGTCAAGGCGCTGTGTAAGGAAGCATAACCCACTGAATCCAATGACAGCCCACACCTGTTGCACTGACCTTCCAGCTCATCCTCCTCAGGTACAGACCATTAACTTGACACTGTAATTTATTTGCCTATGAGAGTATCTCAGACATCCCAGATCATGGACATGAAGCATGCTGCAAAGAGCACAGTGGCCATGAACTCCCAAGACATCCTAGATACATAATGGATGGGCTGGACTGTTATGATTGTGGGAAATAAATGGCTTGGCCTGTGCTGGGAAGGCAGACAGGAGTTGTACCTGACAGCTGGCATTAACAGCTTCATCACAGGCTCCCCCAAAAGGGAAGGTTTGATATCATCCTGCCTCGTTCTAAATCTTAGTTTGTTAAACTTCTCCAAGGAGTTCCAGGGGAGTTTTAGCCTGCGGGAAAAAGACAAGAAGTGAGTTCTTTTTCAGAAAGCTAATCTGAAACACAATTATGGTCATTTGTTTAGCCCAGGAGAAGAGTTTGTTGAGAATTACTTAGGCACCAGGATAGATGTGGCTTCAGATGATAACTGTGACTTCACTGCTATTTCCACAATTGGGCAGCCAGTTCTGACATTTCCATCCATTAGTGGGAAGCACAACTTATCTTTTA
The DNA here is from genome assembly GCF_049115385.1 of Moschus berezovskii. Lineage (NCBI taxonomy): Eukaryota > Metazoa > Chordata > Mammalia > Artiodactyla > Moschidae > Moschus > Moschus berezovskii. The sequence continues at coordinate 26,321,290 of NC_142485.1, read as the reverse complement.
TGTCAAAGGTTGGGTTACACCACAGAGGTGGTTAGACATTTCCCCAAGTGCTGTGGTCCCCCAGGGGCACCTAAACTCCTGGAGCCATCTTTGAGTTTAATGCGTCTGCTTTTCACAGGGTTGAGTGTGTGTGTGTGTGTGTGTTTCTGTGTGCCTGACTCTTTGCAACCCCATGGTGTAGCCCACGGGGTTTCTCTGTCCTTGGAATTTTCCAGGCAAGAATACCAGAGTAGGTTGCCATTCCCTTCTCCAGGGGATCATCCTAACTTGGGATAGAATCTACGTCTCTTGCATTGCAGGCAGATTCTTTACCATCTGAGCCACCAGGGAAGCCCTTTGCGAGTCCTCAAAAATCACCAACTCTAGGAACTTCTGTGGTGGGCTAGTAGTTAGGAGTCAATGCAGGAGACACAGTTTCAGTCCCTCCCTGGTCCAGGAAGCTCTCACATGCCTCAGGGCAACTAAACGTGTGCGCCCCAACTACGAAGTCTGCACCCCTATAACCAGTGCTCCACAACAAGAGAAGCCACTGCAATGCGAAGCCCATGCACCACATCTAGAAAATAGCCCCCACATGCCAAACTAGAGAAAGCCTATGTGCAGCCACGAAGACCCGGTACAGCCAAAAAAAATCACCAACTTTGGCAGCCCCACCCCAACACCCCACCGAGAAATACTGCCTGACAAAAAATAACACCATCATGATCTTGCTGCATAATTGCAATTCATCTTCACATTATTGTGATTTAAACTGTTTGATAGCACAGCCTTGTTTTGACTTATAACTCTTAGCTGAATTCTTAATAAATTCTACCGTTATTTCAGCTCAAATTAACATATTTTTTAAAGCTAGGATAAATTGTATCAAGTGTCAAATAACACCTTTCTCGGGACTGACATGAATAATCACATTTTCATTTCATCCTGCATCTTCAGACATCGCTAGGGCATGCAAACATCTTAAAACAGTAATATTTTACTGGAGACAACAGTACTGATATTATAAGGGGGGTTACAAGTGATTTTTATCTTTTTCTTCTTGCTTTTCTATATTTTCCCAATTTTATAGAAAATTAAGACAATTTATTAAAATTGCAACAACATTTGAAAGCGTATACACTTAATAATGTGAAACATCTGTAATTATGTGGAACATTCTAAAACAGATGAAAGCCCTGACTGATGCTGCGTTTCTATTCTATACATCAAAACATTCACCAGTACACTTGAGACCTTCTCAAGGGGCAGTTAAGTAAGGAACTTCTATTCACTAATTATAACAAGAAAAACTGAATTATGGAACAACTGACGATTTGCCTGATATGCCCACACACCCACAGAAGCTCCTGGGAAAAGACCATCCTCGACCCCCTCCCACCATTTTGACTACTTTATGTTAGAGAGGGCATGGTATGGAACCACACTGCAAAAGTCTTGACTTCCCCACCCACGAATTTTCCTTTCTTTTTCTTCTTAATAAATTGAAGTTTGCCTTCAATATAAAAATAATCCAACCAATGGAAAGATTTTTTTTTAAAACTCTGTTACAAAAAGAGTTTCTGCTTTTGTTCCCCAGGACACCAAATGATTCTGACTAATATTTTCACTGAGTTGGCAACTGGCTTGACGTGTTTCCAAATTGATTTTTTTTTTTATCCTTCAGTGTCATGTAGAAACAACTTTAATCTAAAAGTCATTAGCAACTAAATGTAATATTATTGATTTAGCTGCACAAGAAACCCAAAAGTTGACAGACTGATGGAAAAGCTTCATACATTTGTTTAAGAATAGATAACATTTAGCAGCATTTTGCATGTGCCAAGTGGTATTCTTAGCACTTTACATGTATTAACTCATTTAATCCCTGTAATAACCCTAGGGAGAAGGCAATCTTATTATCCTCATTTTCAAAAAGAAGAAACTGAGACACAGAGCAATTAAATAACAGCTAATAAGTAAAGAAGCAAAGATTTGATCCGAAGCAGTCTTGGTCTGGGACCTGCACTCAATCACTGAACTAGAACTGCATCATCACTCTGTAAACAGTGCACTGGTTTATTCATCATGTCAGGCTTTCTAAAGCAGGGAATCAAGACCATGGGCCCTGGTGTCACACAGACACCAGTGTTCATGTCCAGTCTTCCACTTACTACTTGAGTGCTGTGCTATCTTAATCACTCAGTCATGTCCAACTCTTTGTGACCCCATGGATGGTAGCCTTCCAGGCTCCTCTGTCCATGGGGATTCTCCAGGCAAGAATACTGGAGGGGGTTGCCATGCCCGCCTCCAGGTGATCTTCCCAACCCAGGGTTTGAACCCAGGTCTCCCACATGCAGGCAGAGTTTTACCGTCTGAGCCATCAAGAATGCCAACCTGTAAATGGCGTTTAAGCCTTTTAATGGCTTAAACGTTAATATACCTTTAAGCCTCCTGCAAATGGTACTTATTAGGATTATATTTACTCTCTAATATATAGTTTTTCATAGGTGGCTCAGTGATAAAGAAACTGCCTGCCAATACAGGAGATTCAGGAGACATAGATTCAATCCTTGGGTCAGAAAGATCCTCTGGAGGAGGAAATGGCAACCCACTCCAGTATTCTTGCCTGAAAAATCCCACGGACAGAGAAGCCTGGTTGGCTACAGTCCATGGGGTCACAAAGACTCAGACATGACTGAGTGACTAAGCACTCACTTATCCTCAAAGGTAGTAGCATGCATTTAGAATCTTCACAGTTAAATGATAAATTTACAAAGAGAAAGGCTGATTCCCTTGTTTCAGAACTGAAGACGAGTCAAGAAGCCAAGATTCAGCTGTAGTTGGAAAGTTTTGCAGATCTTAAGTGAATAGCGCTTTCATCTAGTTGCTCTTTTGTTTCACAGCACGGGAAATTCCGTCTTGGAGTGTTTTTAAGCTCTTCTTTGCTGCCAAAAGGCAGAAACACAAACAATGCACTGCTTGTAATCCTTGCCTCGAGAGATCTGTGAACAAAATGAAGAAACAAAGATTTGGCAAGAAGGACTGTGCTGGACCAGCTCAATACTACACTGTTTCTTGGAGTAGGGAAAAGAAGAGTAATTTCTTCCAAGAGAACAGCCAATACATAATACTCTATTGAAAGTACTTAAACATACAAAACAGAGATGGAACATAAAAAACAGCAAATTTCTATAAGAAGAGGCTGAACTCCTATGAGAAAAAGATGCTCTAGTTTAGTTTTATACCTGGAGAATAGAGATTAATGTTGAGAGGGACTGTATAGCACAGCACCTAATATATAATAGGTAAGGAAGTTAATTAATATTTACTTAATGAGCAATAGAAGAACACTTAAAGAATTTTCCACATGGCACCCAAAACCTGCTTTAAGAAAGGCAACTATTTGCCTACATTCACTCCTGAACAATGATGACTCTTGGTCATTCAGGTATGACCTAAATCAAATCCTTTGATTATACAGTAGAAGTGACAAATAGATTCAAGGGATTAGATCTGATAGACAGAGTGCCTGAAGAACTATGGATGGATGCAGGTTTGTGACATTGTATAGGAAGTGGTGCGGAGAAGGCAATGGCAAGCCACTCCAGTACTCTTGCCTAGAAAATCCCATGGATGGAGGAGCCTGGTAGGCTGCAGTCCGTGGGGTCACTAAGGGTTGGACACGACTCAAGTGACTTAGCAGCAGCATAGGAAGTGGTGATCAAAACCATCTCCAAGAAAAGGAAATGCAAAAAGGCAAAATAGTTGTCTGAGGAGGACTTACAAACAGCTGAGAAAAGAAGAGACGTGAAAGGCAAAGGAGAAAAGGAAAGATATACCCATCTGAATGCAGAGTTCCAAAGAACAGAAAGGTGAGATAAGAAAGCCTTCTTAAATGATCAATGCAACGTAATTGAAGGAAAAAAAATAGAATAAGAAAGACTAGATCTGATAGACAGAGTGCCTGATGAACTCTGGACGGAGGTTCGTGACATTGTACAGGAGACAGGGACCAAGACCATCCCCATGGAAAAGAAATGCAAAAAAACAAAATGGCTGTCTGAGGAGGCCTTACAAATAGCTGTGAAAAGAAGAGAAGCGAAAAGCAAAGGAGAAAAGGAAATATATAAGCATCTGAATGCAGATTTCCAAAGAATAGCAAAGAGAGATAAGAAAGCCTTCCTCAGTGATCAATGCAAAGAAATAGAGGAAAACAACAGAATAGGAAAAACAAGAGACCTCTTCAAGAAAATTAGAGATTCCAAGGGAACATTTCATGCAAAGATGGGCTCGATAAAGGACAGAAATGGTATGGACCTAACAGAAGCAGAAGATATTAAGAAGAGGTGGCAAGAATACACAGAAGAACTATACAAACAAAGGCTTAATGATCTGGGTAACCACGATGGTGTGATCACTCACCTAGAGCCAGACATCCTGGAGAGTGAAGTCGAGTGAGCCTTAGGAAACATTACTATGAACAAAGCTAGTCAAGGTGATGGAATTTCAGCTGAGCTATTTTGAATCCTAAAAGATGATGGTGTGAAAGTCCCGTACTTAATATGCCAGCAAATTTGAAAAACTCAGCAGTGGGCACAGGACTGGAAAAGGTCACTTTTCTTTCCAATCCCAAAGACAGGTAATGCCAAAGAATGTTCAAAATACCACACAATGACACTCATTTCACATGCTAGCAAGGTAATGCTCAAAATCCTTCAAGTTAGGCTTCAACAGTACATGAACCATGAACTTCCAGATGTTCAAACTGGATTTAGAAAAGGCAGAAGAACGAGAGATCAAATTGCCAACACCCACTGGATCATTGAAAAAGCAAGAAGAGTTCCAGAAAAGCGTCTACTTTTGCTTTATTGACTACGCCAAAGTCTTTGACTATGTGGATTGCAAAAAACTGTAGAAAATTCTGAAACAGATGGGAATATCAGACTACCTGACCTGCCTCCTGAGAAATCTGTGTGCAGGTCAGGGAGCAATAGTTAGAACTGGACATGGAACAACAGACTGGTTCCAAATAAGAAAAGGAGTACGTCAAGGCTGTATATTGTCACCCTGCTTATTTAACTTATCTGCAGAGTACATCATGAGGAACGCTGGGCTGGAAGAAGCACAAGCTGGAATCAAGATTTCTGGGAGAAATATCAATAACCTCAGATATGCAAATGACAACACCCTTATGACAGAAAGCAAAGAAGAACTGAAGAGCTTCTTGATGAAAGTGAGAGAGGAGAGTGAAAAAGTTGGTTTAAAACTCAACATTCAGAAAACTAAGATCTCGGCATCCAGTCCCATCACTTCACAGCAAATAGATGGGGACACAATGGCAACAGTGACAGACTTTATTTTGGGGGGCTCCAAAATCACTGCAGATGGTGACTGCAGCCATGAAATTAAAAGACACTTGCTCCTTGGAAGAAAAATTATGACCAACCTAGACAACATATTAAAAAGCAGAGACATTACTTTACCAACAAAGGTCTATCTAGACAAAGCTATGGCTTTTCCAGTAGTCATGTATGGATGTGAGAGTTGGACTATAAAGAAAACTGAGCACTGAAGAATTGATGCTTTTGAACTGTGGTGTTGGACTCTCATAGAGTCCCTTGGACTGCAAGGAGATCCAACCAGTCAATCCTAAAGGAAATCTGCCTTGAATATTCATTGGAAGGAGTGATGCTGAAGTTGAAACTCCATTACTTTGGCCACCTGATGCGAAGAGCTGACTCATTTGAAAAGACCCAGATGATGGGAAAGATTGAAGGTAGGAGGAAAGGGGGGCAACAGAGGATGTGATGGTTGGATGGCATCACTGACGAGATGGACATGAGTTTGAGTAGGCTCCAGGAATTTGTGATGGACAAGGAAGCCTGGTGTGATGCAGTCCATGAGGTCGCAAAGAAGCGGACATGACTGAGCAACTAAACTGAACTGAACATTAGCATTAAATTAGCAGATACTGAGTAAAGCAGATAAAGTGTGTGGGCATCATCCAATCAGTTGAAGACCTTAAGAGAAAAAAGACTGAGATCAGAGGAGGAGGGAATTCTACCTCCAGAATACCTTTGGAGTAGAGGGACAGCATCACCTCTTCCCTGGGTCTTCAGCCTACCAGCCTGCTCTGCATATTTCAAATTATGCAGCCGCATCCTCACATAAGCCAATTCCTTAAAATAAATAAATTATATACGGGCCAGATATAGCTGATTTGGGCTGATTATTCATACATATGCAGTCAGTTGCTTGGTGGGCTGGGGCCTGGTTGTTGTGGGATGGCTTAACTAGGAGGACTCATCTCTGTTCTACATGACCTGTCATCCTCCAGTAGGTTAGGTGGGTCTTATCCATGTGGTAGCTGAATAGGTCTCCAAAACAATGAACTGAAGCATGCAAAGCTTCTGGAAGCCCAGGCTTAGGATTTGCATGAGATTACTTCCGTTACATCTTATGCCCAAAGCAGGTATAAGGACAGACCAGATCCAAGAGGAAGTAAAACATGTTCTCCCTCTCAATGATGAGAGCTACAATAGGATTGTGGCAGTGTGCAATACACCACACAGCTGAGCTGAAGCTCACAGAATGTTTGTGAGTGGGACACTATTGCTGCAGTGGTTAGTTTGGAATATACTATGAAGCAAAGTATTAGTCACTCAGTAGTGTCTGACTCTTTGAGAACCCATGGACTGTATCCGACCAGGCTCCTCTGTCCATGGGATTCTCCAGGCAAGAATACTAGAGTGGATTTCCATGCCCTTCTCCAGGGGATCTTCCTGACCTAGGGATCAAGCCTGGGTCTCCTGCGTTCCAGGTAGTTTCTTTACCAACTGAGCCACCAGAGAAGCCTGGAATATACTATAAACACAGAATAAGAAGTTATGCTCGACCTAAAGGAGCTTACAGTAAGTGGAAATAAAGCAGGGGAAAAATATCAGTAATAATGGAAAACAGCAATACACACAATCACTGAAACTATAGAAGCCCAAAAATGAGAAATTTAAATCGAGTCAAGTGGACAAGACTTCCTAGAAGAGGTAACACTGAATAATTACAGTTAGGAGCATCCATAATAAGTCAAAATGTATGCCTGAAAGCATACCAAACTGTCATTTATGTAGTTAGGATGGAAAATAGTTTATTAGAAACTTTAGTAATGATTAATAGTGTAGTCTTTGAGTTAGAAAGAACTGAGTTTGACACACTTAACTCTGCCACTTAATAACTATGTGAAAGTGAATGTTGCTTAGCTCTGTCTGACTCTTTGTGACCCCCATGGACTGTACAGTCCATAGAATCTCCAGGCCAGAATACTGGAGTTGGTAGCCATTCCTTTCTCCAGGGGATCTTCTTAACCAAGGAATTGAACTAGGGTCTCCTCGATTGTAGGTAGATTCCTTACCAGCTGAGCTACCAGGGAAGCCCATAACTGGGTAAATTATTTAATGTGACTAGAAGGAAATGGCAACCCACTCCAGTATTCTTTTTTTTTTTTTTTACAAGCAGTTTAAGCTATATTTCCCATGAATGCTGTTTTGGGAGTCAGTTTTATTTTTTATTTTTTTTTTTGTTTCTCAGGCTTTATTTCTCCCCTTTTATTTTATTTTATTTTTTTTATATATAATTTTTTTTTATTTTACAATATTATATTGGTTGGTTTTGCCCTACATTCTTGTCTGGAGAATCCCACGGACAAACGAGCCTGGTGGGCTCCAGTCCGGGGGGTCGCAAAGAGTTGGACACGACTGAGCGACTAACACACACACACAAACACACTACTTCAATTCCTCATTGTAGATGGAAACAAAAATAGTACCTGCCTATTAAGGTTGTTGTGTGTATTAAGTGAAATATATGTAAAATTTGATGAAAGTGTCTAGAGCATAAAAAGCATTCAATAAATTATAGTATTACTGCTACACTTTTTCTTTTGAATATTCATTGTTGCATAATTTGATTTTTTAAACTCCAACAGAGATAATTATCAAAAATTCCTTTTTGAGTTAGGGTTACAAAAATTAGATCAAATATGCAAATTGTTATTTCTCTTGAGAATCAAAAAAAGTCCTTTCTTGGGAAAGAAAAGTATTTACTGGCTGGTCTCTAAGATAGTACCACTCAGGGTGTGGTCTACCAACCCACGAAGTCCCCAAACCCTTTCAGGGGTAAGTAAGATCAAAACTATTTTCATAATAGTACTAAGACGTAGCTGCCTTTCCCATTGCGTCAACATTTACACTGATGGTATGGTAGCAATGACAGGTAAACTGCTGCGTGATAGCACAAATCAAGGCAGAGGCAGCAAACTCTATAGGCAGTCATCATATTTTTCACCTCCAAACACTCATCCATGAAACTTAGGGATCTCCTTAAAGAAGCAACATAGATTATTAATTTCATCAATTTATTCCTTGGATATGGGTTATTTCAATATTCTGTGTGATAAAATGGGAAATATGTGGATAGCGCTTCTGTTATACATATTGAATTAAAGATTTTGCTTAAAGAAAATCACTTGTGTGATTGAGTCATGAGCTGAACTAGTCAGTTTGTTTTTTTTTTTTTTTTACAAGAAACATCATTTTTAATAGAAAGAATGACAGATAAACTGTGGTTGTTCAGACTTGGGCATTTGGCAGACATTTTCACAAAAATGAACAAAGTGAGTCTGTCACTTAGAGGAAAACATTCACTGCTGATGATAAATTTCCAACTTGAGAACTCTCCTGATACTTTCAGGGTTTTCTAATGAGATTGATGATGATAGAAGTGAATATAATTTTGGGATATTGAATTTTTAAATGGGTCAATATTTAGAAGAACTGTATAAGTCATGAACTAACACTTTCAAAATGACTAAAGCATAATATTACAAAATCATAATGCATAATAGACCCATTCAAAATAGAAAGTGGATTTTTATGTAGAAGTGTAAAAATGTATTGATATGCTTTCAGATTTCACACAGCAACTAACTTTTAAGAAACTACCACTTGTCATGTTTTGGTGAAATATCAAAGAAGAATGTCCACAATCATGTAAAAAGGTTATTAAAATACTCTTCCTTTTTCTAACTACATATCCATATGAAACTTCTCTTCCTATCCATCAACTGAAACAATTTATCACAACAGAATGAATACAGAGACAGATCTAAAAATATATATGTCATCTATCACTAATCAGGCATTTAAAAGATTTGGAAAAATATGAACATAATTTTGCTTTTTTTCACTGACATTTTTGCTTTTCTAAAATATAGATGTTTGTCATAAAAAATACGCTATTATGTTAAAATGCATTGGACTTAGTGCCATTAGTAAATGAGTAAACAAATATTTTTTAAATTTCTGTTTAATTTCTTTGCTACGGTTTTTTCTGTGTTCATGTGTGGATGTGAGAGTTGGACTGTGAAGAAAGCTGATCGCCAAAGAATTGATGCTTTTGAACTGTGGTGCTGGAGAAGACTCTTGAGAGTCCCTTGGACTGCAAGGAGATCCAACCAGTCCATTCTAGAGGAGATCAATCCTGGGTGTTCATTGGAAGGACTGATGCTAAAGCTGAAACTCCAATACTTTGGCCACCTCATGCAAAGAGTTGACTCACTGGAAAAGAGTCTGATGCTGGGAGGGATTGGGGGTAGGAGGAGACGGGGACGACAGAGAATGAGATGGCTGGATGGCATCACTGACTCGATGGACATGAGTTTGGGAGTTGGTGAGGGACAGGGAGGCCTGGCGTGCTGTGATTCATGGGGTCGCAAAGAGTCGGACACGACTGAGCGACTGAACTGAACTGAACTGAACTGAAATATATATAGGTGTAAGCCACAAAAGCAAAAGCTCCTTAGGGGTCCTCAATAATGTTTGCACGTGTAAAGGGATCCTGAGAGTGAAAAGCTTCTGAGCTACTATTCACAAAGTATGTCATTATCGTCTGAAAGTGCACTTCAACCCCAAGGACATAGGACTAACCCTACCATTAAGACCTCCCTGAGGAGTGATCAGTGTTACCCAGTATGTAAAATGCATTGAATGCCTGCCATATGCAAGAAAGATGAAGTCTGATGTGTTGGCAGGAGCCAGCTCATGGGAAGTTTAGATACTTGGCTAAGATTTGGACTTCACTCTGAAAGGGAAAAAAAAGTAACTGAACATTTTTAAGAGGAGATGATGTTATCAGGTTTATCGTTTAAAAGATAAGTATGGGGTTGAGTCTATGATGGAATGAAGGCTACCAGACTGAAGTAAAGAAGACCAATTGGAGCTTTTAGTTATAATCTAAGTGAAATGAGATTCAGTTCAGTTCAGTTCAGTCGCTCAATCTTGTCCGACTCTTTGCGACCCCATGAATCACAGCACGCCAGGCCTCCCTGTCCATCACCAACTCCCGGAGTTCACTCAAACTCATGAGATTAAGGACACTTAAACTAAAGCAGGAGCAGAAGGAAATGGAATCTTTGGGGAGAGGCAAAGGAGATAGAATCTGCACTGCTGTGTGACTGAAGAGAGGTCTCAATGAATGGCACATCCTTCCTTCAAAGTCTTTCTCAACATTTTGCTCAAATAAGATTCCTGTTTAACAGAAGTGATAGTTCTCTCTTGTAACAAGCTGCCTGCTGTTTGGTTGTTGATTCTGAAATTGTTTCTTGATTACTGAAAGTTCAAAATATCAGGAAAAAAAAAAGAATTACTGAAGGATTGCTGTCATGGGGCTGAAAGAAATTCTGCGAAGATGAGTTGGTCTCTCTTCCTTTCTGTTCTCATTTTAGAGTTAGACTTCCAAACACCACTCTCTAATCCTAGGATCATACAGAGTGGAGTTACACTACACTGTCCTACTCCTGCCCAGGCAGATAAAATATCCTCCTGAAGAAGTTCTTAGAGGGCTTCCTTCCAAAAAAAGATTCACACATGGAGAACTTGGCTCATTAGCTGCTTATTTTGAAATCTCATTCCTGTGGGAAGTAGACAAATGAAGGGATAACCAAAGAGGTGATAAAATCACTTCAGCACTTACTACCTTTTCAATACTCAAATCCATGAGCATGTAAAAATGATAGAAGACCAAGTTTTCCAGAATATACTGGCTACATAATTACTATTGTTATATTAGTCCTTTTACCAAAAAAAAACCAAACTGAGTCAGGAAATTTGAATTACCAGCTCATTCTTACTTCAAAGGCCACCAGCATTAACACAAACAAGGGAGGAACTAAAAGATGACTGTGGAATGGGGTTACTCAGAAACCAGCTCACAGCCTTAGTCCTGGCTGAGATAATTCAACTAAGAATTTGGTCCTTCTAGCCAATACTGTCAGTAGTTCCTATCATCATCATTTGTCAAGTGAAAACACATTTCCCTTTGACTTCTTGCAGCTCAGATTTCCTGGGGTCATTTCAAAGTTTAGTGTTCAGATAGCATTTATTTTAATAACTTATTTATTCTTAATAACTTGTTTACATCTTGTTTTTGTTTTTGTACAGGCGCTGCCCTTTAGTTCTAGAGGGAAATGGTCTTCTGTTTACATGCTGCTTCATTAGTTAAGGTTATTGCTACATACGACGCGACGCGAGAGACGCCGGCCCCGGCGGCGCAGACGCGACGCGAGAGACGCCGGCCCCGGCGGCGCAGACGCGACGCGAGAGACGCCGGCCCCGGCGGCGCAGACGCGACGCGAGAGACGCCGGCCCCGGCGGCGCAGACGCGACGCGAGAGACGCCGGCCCCGGCGGCGCAGACGCGACGCGAGAGACGCCGGCCCCGGCGGCGCAGACGCGACGCGAGAGACGCCGGCCCCGGCGGCGCAGACGCGACGCGAGAGACGCCGGCCCCGGCGGCGCAGACGCGACGCGAGAGACGCCGGCCCCGGCGGCGCAGACGCGACGCGAGAGACGCCGGCCCCGGCGGCGCAGACGCGACGCGAGAGACGCCGGCCCCGGCACAACGAACCACGCAAAGAAGTGCGGCCGTGAGGAGCTACCCAACGCCTGAGGCCAGGGCCGGCGGCCGAGAGGAGCTACCCCACGTCCAACAGGCGGTGGCTGCGCGGGCGCAGGAGGGCCAAGAGGAGCTACTCCACGTTCAAGGTCAGAAGGGGCGGCCTCGAGGAGATACCCCTCACCCAAGGTAAGGTACGGCAGCTGCACTTTGCTGGAGCGGCTGTGAAGAGATTTTCCACGACCAAGGTAAGAGAAACCCAAATAAGACGGTAGGTATTGCTAGGGGGCACCAGAGGGCGGACAGACTGATATCATAATCACAGGAAACTAGCCAATCTGATCACATGGACCACAGCCGAATGTGGTCCCCTGGAGAAGGGAATGGCAAACCACTTCAGTATACTTGCCTTGAGAACCCCATGAACAGTAACAAAGGGCAAAATGATAGGATACTGAATGAGGAATTCCCCAGGTCAGTAGGTGCCCAGTATGCTACTGGAGCTCAGTGGAGAAATAACTCTAGAAGGAAAAAAGGGATGGAGCAAAAGCAAAACCAATACCCAGTTGTGGATGTGACCAGTGATAGAAGCAAGGTCCGGTGCTGTAAAGAGCAGTATTGCATAGGAACCTGGAATGTTAGGTCCATGAATCAAGGCAAATTGGAAGTGGTCAAACAGGAGATGGCAAGAGTGAACGTTGACATTCTAGGAATCAGTGAATTAAAATGGACTGGAATGGGTGAATTTAACTCAGACGACCATTATATCTACTACTGTGGGCAGGAATCCCTTAGAAGAAATGGAGTAGCCATCATGGTCAACAAAAGAGTCCGAAATGCAGTACTTAAAAATGACAGGATGATTTCTGTTCGTTTCCAAGGCAAACCATTCAATATCACAGTAATCCAGGCCTATGCCCCAACGAGTAATGCTGAAGAAGCCGAAGTTAATCGGTTCTATGAAGACCTACAAGACCTTTTAGAACTAACACCCAAAAAAGATGTCCTTTTCATTATAGGGGACTGGAATGCAAAAGTAGGAAGTCAAGAAACACCTGGAGTAACTGGCAAATTTGGCCTTGGAGCACAGAATGAAGCAGGGCAAAGGCTAATAGAGTTTTGTCAAGAGAATGCACTGGTCATAGCAAACACCCTCTTCCAACAGCACAAGAGAAGACTCTACACATGGACATCACCAGATGGTCAACACCGAAATCAGATTGATTATATTCTTTGCAACCAAAGATGGAGAAGCTGTATACAGTTAGCGAAAACAAGACCAGGAGCTGACTGTGGCTCAGATCATGAACTCCTTATTGCGAAGTTCAGACTTAAATTGAAGAAAGTAGGGAAAACCACTAGACCATTCAAATATGACCTCAATCAAATCCCTTATGATTATACAGTGGAAGTGAGAAATAGATTTAAGGGACTAGATCTGATTGATAGAGTGCCTGATGAACTCTGGACGGAGGTTCGTGACATTGTACAGGAGACAGGGACCAAGACCATCCCCATGGAAAAGAAATGCAAAAGAGCGAAATGGCTGTCTGAGGAGGCCTTACAAATAGCTGTGAAAAGAAGAGAGACGAAAAGCAAAGGAGAAAAGGAAAGATATAAGCATCTGAATGCAGAGTTCCAAAGAATAGCAAGGAGAGATAAGAAAGACTTCCTCAGTGATCAATGCAAAGAAATAGAGGAAAACAACAGAATAGGAAAAACAAGAGAGCTCTTCAAGAAAATTAGAGATTCCAAGGGAACATTTCATGCAAAGATGGGCTCGATAAAGGACAGAAATGGTATGGACCTAACAGAAGCAGAAGATATTAAGAAGAGGTGGCAGGAATACACAGAAGAACTGTACAAAAAAGATCTTCACGACCAAGATAGTCACGATAACGTGATCACTGACCTAGAGCCAGACATCTTGGAATGTGAAGTCAAGTGGGCCTTAGAAAGCATCACTACGAACAAAGCTAGTGGAGGTGATGGAATTCCAGTTGAGCTATTTCAAGTCTTGAAAGATGATGCTGTGAAATTGCTGCACTCAATATGCCAGCAGATTTGGAAAACTCAGCAGTGGCCACAGGACTGGAAGAGGTCAGTCTTCATTCCAATCCCAAAGAAAGGCAATGCCAAAGAATGCTCAAACTACCGCACAATTGCACTCATCTCACACGCTAGTAAAGTCATGCTCAAAATTCTCCAAGCCAGGCTTCAGCAGTATGTAAACCGTGAACTCCCAGATGTTCAAGCAGGTTTTAGAAAAGGCAGAGGCACCAGAGATCAAATTGCCAACATCTGCTGGATCATGGAGAAAGCAAGAGAGTTTCAGAAAAACATCTATTTCTGCTTTATTGACTATGCCAAAGCCTTTGACTGTGTCGATCACAATAAACTGTGGAACATTCTGAAAGAGATGGGAATCCCAGACCACCTGACCTGCCTCTTGAGAAACCTGTATGCAGGTCAGGAAGCAACTGTTAGAACTGGACATGGAACAACAGACTGGTTCCAAATAGGAAAAGGTGTACGTCAAGGTTGTATATTGTCACCTTGCTTATTTAACTTATATGCAGAGTACATCATGAGGAACGCTGGGCTGGAAGAAGCACAAGCTGGAATCAAGATTCCCGGGAGAAATATCAATAACCTCAGATATGCAGATGACACTACCCTTATGGCAGAAAGTGAAGAGGAACTCAAAAGCCTCTTGATGAAAGTGACAGAGGAGAGTGAAAAGGTTGGCTTGAAGCTCAACATTCAGAAAACAAAGATCATGGCATCTGGTCCCATCACTTCATGGGAAATAGATGGAAAAACAGTGGAAACAGTGTCAGACTTTGTTTTTTTGGGCTCCAAAATCACTGCAGATGCTGATTGCAGCCATGAAATTAAAAGACGCTTGCTCCTTGGAAGGAAAGTTATGACCAACCTTGATAGTATATTAAAAAGCAGAGACATTACTTTGCCAACCAAGGTCCGTCTAGTCAAGGCAATGGTTTTTCCCGTGGTCATGTATGGATGTGAGAGTTGGACTGTGAAGAAGGCTGACCGCCGAAGAATCGATGCTTTTGAACTGTGGTGTTGGAGAAGACTCTTGAGAGTCCCTTATACTGCAAGGAGATCCAACCAGTCCATTCTAAAGGAGATCAATCCTGGATGTTCATTGGAGGGACTGATGCTAAAGCTGAAACTGCAATACTTTGGCCACCTCATGCGACGAGTTGACTCACTGGAAAAGACTCTGATGCTGGGAAAGGTTGAGGGCGGGAGGAGAAGGGGACGACGGAGAATGAGATGGCTGGATGGCATCACCGACTCTGTGGACATGAGTTTGAGTGAACTCCGGGAGTTGGTGATGGACAGGGAGGCCTGGCGTGCTGTGATTCATGGGGTCGCGGAGAGTCGGACACGACTGAGCGACTGAACTGAACTGAATATTCACTTTATATGAAAAAACTTCTACCTTTCTTAGTGGTGGGCTCTCCAGGAATCTCACCCCATCCTAAAACCAGTTAAAAAACTCAAAAGTAGACAAAAATGCAATTACTGAAAAAGAGCTTTGCAAAACTTTTACACTAAGTCATAGCACTGCCTTTAGGCATTACCAAGAGTATAATTATCAAGTTTGATGATTTGGCTTCTGCACAAGAGAACAAAAAGTAGATTTCTGGAAGCAGACATTGTCAGAAATAAGTGATGGCAAATAGCCTGACAATAGAACAGAAAGCACAAGAAATGCAAGTAGGGGACAGAAGAGCTATAAAAACTAGTCTTATCCCTTCTTTTTACATTTCTATGGAAGAGGGAGCTTCTATTGCAACTCCTACTCAAGGAGAGCAGACAGAAGGTATCAGAGAAAACAATTCCATCTCTGCCTTTACCTCTTTACCCAGTGCTTGCCAAGGGAGTTTAAAAGGGTGTGTCAAAATCTCAGAAGCAAGAACCAGACAGTTGATTTGCTTTCATTCAGCATCTAGATTCAGATGTAGCAGTTACTTGTTATGTCCTGCGGGACAGTGTGGACAGTCCTCTTCTCTCTGTCCCCTCACAGAAAGTCCCTCTAGGCAGAACTCAGAACCTGCTTCTGTTAGTCTTTCTCTCTTCCCCTGCCCCTTCCCCATGAATGGGCAAGTGGCTCAGTCCAACCATTTTCCTTGACTATGCCAATGAGTTTGAGTAGATAAATTGTAAGTGGGCACTGTAAACTCAGACCTATCTATGCAGACGGGCTGGGGCTTGAATTGACCAAAACTGGAGGATTAAATTTACTCCATTTTAGCCTCAGAGAATCATAGAATGCATACACAAATTAAGAAAGTAAATCTCACTTCCCATTTGTCATTGATTGTTCTAAGGCCTGGAGGTGTGTATGTTCAGTCACTCAGTCATGTCTGACTCTTTGTGAAGCCACGGACTGTAGCCTGCAAGGCTCCTGTGCCTATGGGATTTTCCAGACAAGAATCCTGGAGTGGGTTGCCATTTCTTCCTCCAGGAGGTAAAAGGAATAAAGAATGGGATTTAGGCACTGTTATCGGTTGGACTGTGTCTCCCTAAAATATGCTGAGGTCCTAACTTCTCAGTACCTGTGAGTGCGGCCTTATTTGGAAATGGACCTTTACAGATGTTCAAATTAAAATAAGGTTGATAGGATGGCATTGCTGCTGCTGCTAAGTTGCTTCAGTCGTGTCTGACTCTGTGCAACCCCAAAGACGGCAGCCCACCAGGCTCCCCCATCCACAGGATTCTCTAGGCAAGAATCCTGGACTGGGATGCCATTTCCTTCTCCGAGGATGGCATTAGGGCAGGCCCTATTCCAATATGACTGTGTCCTTACGGAAAGGAAAAATTTGGACAAAGAGAAAGAAGCACACACACAAAAGAGCATCATGTGACAACAGGGAATTGGAGGGATGCATCCAGGATCCAGGGAACACTGGAGATTGCCAGGAAATCACCAGAGGTTTGAAGAGGAAAGGAATGGTTCACCTACACCCCTCAGAGGAAGTACGGCCCTCCCAACACCTTGATTTTGGATTTATAGCCCCTAGAACTATGACACAATACACTGGGTTGGTCAAATTTTCACTCAGATTTTTCTATAATATGGAAAAACAAACTTTTTGACCAACCCAATATTTCTGTTTTTCTGAGGCGCCAAGTTAAGGGTACTTTGTTACAGAGCTCTAGAAAACTGAGCCACTATACTATTCAAAAGACATGAAAGAGAGTTTTACAGAAGAAGATGATGCACATAATCATTAAACATATTAAAATGTGTTCAAAAATCACTAGCATCCAGAAAATGCAAATTTAAACATAAGATACATTTCATTTAACAAAACAGTATTTTTTTTCTGTAGAAACACCTGTTTTCAAGAGCAGGAAAAGAGACATTCAAACATTTTTGGTAGAAACACGAATCAGTACAACCATTCAGGAAGACACTTTAGAATATGTGTCAGGAGCCTTCTGAGAATTTATCCTAAGGGAATGCTGCTAAACTTCATAGCACTTATCACTTTCTAATACTATATGATTTACTTATTTATGTTTATTGTCAGTCTCCACCTACTAGAATTTAAGTCCTACAAGGACAAGGATTTCTCACTTTTGTATCCCAAACACCTAGACTATTTCCTAATACGTTGTAAATGCTCCATAAACACTTGCTGAATATGTTAATTAAGATGTCCACCAAGATTTATGTACAAAGGTGTTCACTGAAGCATGCTTACAATAGCTAAACACTGGGAAAGTATAAATGACCACCACAGTGGGAGACTGGTTAAGAAAATAATGGTGCCACAACACAATGGGGTATCATGCAGCTATTAGCAAATAAATCATCAAGAATATATAAGGCTATGAGAAGACATTCATAATATATTAAAAAGTTAGAAAAGGATTATAAAATTGTAGAGCGAGTAACACTTTAATTTTATTAAGATATAGTAATAATGCCCAAATGTTAGCAATGATTACCTCTGCCCAGTGAGCTTATAGACATTTTGGTTTTTTTCTTTACATTTTCATATTTTCTGCAAGCACTTCAATAAAATTTTGAACTATCCATGTACTCCACAAACATGAGTGATATTTTATCACACAGCATGGTGTAATAACAATGTTTATAATAATAACAGGGTCATTTGGTAAATATTAAATTACACTCAATATCCCCTATTTATAAAGAAGGGAAATCTGTGTGAAGGAAATATGGATTTGATTAGTCTCTGTACTTTTCTGTGCTTTTATTTCCAAATTCAGGAGGTGGACAATACACTTTTTAATGCTTTCCATTCAAACAAGTTAAAATTTTTAGAAGTTACAGTTCTTTAAGGGGTAACCTTCAATTATCTGAAAAAGTCATTTATATGAAATACCTAGTGCCTTTATTGCTGGTTAAATGAAACATCATTGCACATATTACAAGGGAAAAGGTATTTATTTGACCTTGGACTATTTCAACAGTGCAATTTAATTCTATATTTTCCATACTGCTCAAGCTGACCATTTAAATGGCAGAATTATGTAAAATCGATCCAATGTTAGTATCAATGCACTGCATCAGTTACCATCAATGTATTCAACACAATACCTAAAAGTGTTCTGAATATTTTTCTAACAAGGTTCTAAAATTCGCCATAAGAGAAACAGAGGCACGGGGAGTTTGTGTGGCTAGTTCAGATTTACATTAGGGAGTACGTCTCATTGGCACAATCACCAAGGGAGCTACTCAGATGGGAAGTGAGCCAAGGACTCCTCTGAAACCATTCTAGAACAACTTGACCAACATGCTGAACAATGTTTTCCCTCATCAACAGACTCCATTAGCTAGATATTTTTTAACTTCATCAGAAGTAGCCAAATTTAATACTACCAATCATAAAAATAGAAACAATTTTTTCCCTTCTCCTAGTTGGGAAAGTGAACTTCAGGACTCCCATCTTGACTTCAGCGTAGTTCTCATCATGCAGCTCTACCTGTGGGGATTTTCTTGAGCTGCAAAGTCCAAATATATGCTCAGAATTCAGCCAGAAGCTGATCCTGGTGCTAAACTCCAATATATACTATGGGTTTGACACGGTTATTAAATTCAGATTTGACTGTATGGCTCTTTTGTTTCACCAGTCTGTGTGTTCTTTAGATATTATTCTTTAAGGAAGCGCTTAAATTGAAGAAATAGCAGGGACACAATAAACAATCCGAGTAAAGTATGTCATGATGTTTGTATTTGGTTCTGTCTACTGAGCATTGATTGATAGTTCTTCAGTCCTTTTATCATCTGAGCATGTTTCTTTAAATGCATTCACTCCTCCTTCTCTCACCTCCAAGAATCACTTTCTTCACTATTTCCATATGCATCCTTTTGTTCTTTTTAATGGGGTAGTTTCAAAGAACTAGTCCTAACTCCTATTCCTACATGTTTGATTACAGGTATTGGGACTTCCCTGGTGGCTCAGCGGTCAAGAATCAGCAGGAGACCAGGGTTTGATCCCTGGGTTGGGAAGATCCCCTGGAGAAGGATATGGCAACCCACTTCAGTAATCTTCCCTGGAAAATCCCATGGACAAAGGAGCCTAGTGAACTACAGTCCCTGGGGTCACAAAGAGTCAGACACCATTGAGCAACTAACCCTCTAACTATACTTTTAACACTTTAAGCACACTGGAAATAAAGATAAGTAGTAGATACAGTATTTGTAAATCTTTTAAGGAAATTTTGGTGAGTAAGCAGGAAAGTAAGAAATACTAAGAATTATAAATCTAAGTCAAATCAGAAAACTGGAAAGGTAAGCAGAACACTAAAATCAAGTTTTAACCATTGGGTATCAGCCATACTCAATGAGCTTCAGCTACAACATTTATGGCCTGGTGGGTGGGTGGGAAGAGATTGAGAGCCAAAGCCAAAGCTAGTCCAAAAGTTCACCCAGCTCTTCCAAGAGTGGGAATCCTGAAATTCAGAGAAAAGATTCACTAAGATAAAACACTAAAATAAAAGTTCCCCACATTTTCTATTTGGAACACTTCCCTTTACAGAAGCCAAAGAAAGAGCAGATATGTGACATTTTTGCTCCCAGAAAGCAGGGCAGAGACACATGACCAAACCTGAACAACCTGAGCCTGAACAAGCAGAGCTTCTGCTCAGGTTTAGGATCTTGAGAAAGTGATGCAAACCTCTGAAGATGGGAGATATTCTGTCATTGTGACAGAGGAGTTAAGAGCAGAGCAGCATCAGGGTAGCAACTGTTCATTAGCAGCAGGGCTAATGGCTGTGTTCTCAGCTGCCTAGTTTCAATTTGTTCCTCCTTATTCTTAGTATGGTTCTCCAGACTTGTCACTGATTCTTCTAAAATATTTCTAATGAACATTACTTCTAATAAATTTTTACTGAAGTCAGCCAGAGTTGATTTCTGATGTTTGCAACTTGAGTACCTCATTAATGGGTTTCCTAGGTGGCGACAGTGGTAAAGAACCCACCTGCCAATAATGGCAACCCACTCCAGTGTTCTTGCCTGGAGAACCCCAGGGATGGGGGAGCCTGGTGGGCTGCCGTCTATGGGGTTGCACAGAGTCGGACATGACTGAAGTGACTTAGCAGCAGCAGCAGCCAATACAGGAGATGCAAAAGACCCAAATCGATTTGGGTTGGGAAGATATTCTGAAGAAGGGCATGGCAACCCATTACAGCATACTTGCCTAGAGAATCCCATCGACAGAGGAGTCTAGTGGGGCTACAGCCCATAGGGTCACACAGAGTCGGATAGGACTGAAGCGACAGCATGGACACACACACCTCATTAATAAAAATCTCTCTCCAAACTTAGAAACCTTCAAAGTTCAAGCCAGAGAATTTTACCTGGAGAGAGGTCACCCAGGAAAGCAAATGTAAATAAAAGGTGCCTATCTGCAAGAGTCAATCCTAAAGGAAATCAGTCCTGAATATTCATGGGAAGAACTGATGTTGAAGCTAAAGCTCCAATACTTTGGCCACCTGATGCGAAGAACTGACTCATTGGAAAGGACCCTGATGCTGGGAGAGATTGAGGGCAGGAGGAGAAGGGGACGACAGGATGAGATGGTTGGATGGTGTCACCGACTTGATTGACATGAGTTTGGGCAAGCTCTGGGAGTTGGTGATGGACAGGGAGGCCTGGCATTCTGCAGTCTATGGGGTTGCAAAGAGTCAGACATGACTAAGTGACTAAACTGAACTGAACTGAATCTGGAAGAGTTTTCTCACAGTTACAGCTGCTGTAGACCAGGGATCTATCCAGGGTTCTGACCTCCATTATAACTCTATGACCTAGAAAGCCTTGGTGATAATCCTAAACTTTCTGCTTAATATCTTCCTAAACTTTCATCCATATGTCTATGACTCATGGCCATTCCAATAACCTGTCTTGAATCTTCATGGTCCAGTCACACTCTGACTAATTTACATCAAAAAGAATTATGATGCTCATTTTCCAAATCATAAAACTGAAATTAGTTTAGTAGCTTGACAGAGTTAAGTGAGGAGCAAGAAGCCTAGACTTCCACAATTAATGTCGCCTCAAGGTACTAATAATTTGTCTCATTTTGTTTTCATAGACGGATTCTCATTTATTTTTGTATGAATATGTAGTAAGCACCTGCAATGATCCCAGCATTTTGCTAGGTATTCTAGTTGATAGAAAGAAACAGTCTTCCATCAGGAGGGCCTGTAGTAAGAATGGGTCACTTTCAATACTGGTTTGCCCAATTACTCTGTGAATTTGGATAAATTTTTTAAAGCCTCAATTTCCTTATCTACTGGGGATGATACTCATCTGCTGTGTATTCCTGACATAGCTATTATGAGAGTTAAATGTTAGTTGTTGACAGTAAAGTAATAAAATGTTATTTCAAGTACTTGGAAACAAGAAAATTAAGATCACTCTCTAAGGGTATTATATCACTTATATATGGAATCTAACAAAGCCAAATTCATAAAAATGGAGAGTAGAATGGTGGTTACTAGGGGCTAGGGTATAGGGAATTGGGGAGATGTTGTTCAAGGGTACAACTTATAACCAGTAGATAAGTAAGTCCTGGAGACCTAAGGCACAGCTCAGTGATTACAGATTTTAAAATATTATAAACTTGCTAACAAAATTGCTAAGAGAGCAGATCTTAATTCTACCCACCAGCAAAATGAAACGATGTGAGAGAAGTGCTAACTAACACAGCAGTAAAAAGTCATATTGGAATATAGTGTTAGCATTAGTTGCTCAGTCGTGTCCGACTCTTTGTAACCCCATGGACTGTAGCCCTCCAGGCTCCTCTGTCCCTGGGGATTCTCCAGGCAAGAATACTGGAGTGAGTTACCTTGCCCTCCTCGAGGGGGTCTTCCCTACACAGGGATTGAACCCAGGTCTCCTGCACAGCAGGAAGATTCTTTACCAGCTCTGACACCAGGGAAGCCCATAAATGTATCAAATCAACATGTTGAATACCTTAAACATACACAATGTTATATGCCAATTATATCTCAGCAAAGATAAACTTTAAAATATCACTCTTAATGAATTAAATTATGAAATCAAGACCCAAAGTATCAGAACCAAGCTAAGTAACATCATCTTAAGGAGACAGAATAAATTACAGGTCAGCAAAATAAGCAATAATCTGAACTTATAGTTGCCAAGGGGGAAAGGAGGGACAGATAAATTGGTAGATTGGGATGGACATATACACACTACAATATGTAAAATGGATAACTAATAAAGACCTACTGTATAGCCCAGGAACTCTACTCAATAATGACTCACTGGAAAAGACTCTGATGCTGGGAAAGGTTGGGGGCGGGAGGAGAAGGGGACGACAGAGAATGAGATGGCTGGATGGCATCACCGACTCTGTGGACATGAGTTTGGGTGAACTCCGGGAGTTGGTGATGGACAGGGAGGCCTGGCGTGCTGTGATTCATGGGGTCGTGGAGAATCGGACATGACTGAGCGACTGAACTGAACTGAATGACCTATATGGGAAAAGAATCTAAATAAGAGTGGATATGTGTATATGTATTACTGACTCACTTTGCTGTACAGCAGAAACTAACACCACACTGTAAACCAACTATACACCAATAAAAATGTAATAGCTAAATAAACAATAATCTGATTCATCACATTAAAGAACTTAACAATTGAATGTGGCAATAGTAACAAGGATTGTGAAAGCAGCAAACAAAAGTCAGAGATGCAGACATTGAGGACAGTCAAACAAAGAAGCTGAGCTGAAGGGTTTTAGTACAGTGGTTGCATTAGCAAGACGCCCCGCAAGGCAGAGGTTACAAATACCAAGCTGAGAACTTTCTTAGCCTCTTTGTGGGTAAGTGACCATCTAAAAATGCTTAGATTTCTAAAGCAGGTCTGTCGACAGGATGATGTTCAAATGAGCATTCTTGTTGATGTGATCACTACAGTTCACTGTGGAAAAGTGAATTTTAAATTAGTCTTATGAGTTTGGCTTCCGCGAGTTCCACCCTCACTGTGGATGATTTGTTGACAAAATCTAATCTCTGAGCCTACCAGGTTGAGAGCCAAACCTGAAGTTCGCCTGCGTGATACCCTCTGGGGAAAACTCACAAAAGGCACCCAATACTCTTCTCTCTTTGCTGATTACTGACCCTGCGTGCAAACATGCAGTGAATGTTGTCAGGTATAAATATGAGATATTGGAATAAATACTTAAATTATTTTGCATCCTTTACTAAGTGCCACTTTCAAGCATAAAAAGCAGATAAAAGCCCAGTAAAAAGCAAAAATACCAGCAGAAAAGCAGAAAAACAAAAATCAAAAAACAACCTTGGATACAGGAAGATATTCAAAGACAAACAATGATAGTACCAGTTCTTTAAACACTTAGACATTTTCAACTGGACTTTTTTTTAAGAATAAAAATCAAAAACATTAAAAAAAAACAACTAAAGTATAAGAGCTCTTAAAATTAAAAGCAAGATACAAATATGGGCTATAAGAAGGCACAATTTTGACATCTCACCTACACAAAAGGAGGAGAAAATGAATCTGGGGGTGGTTCACTGAGTCATTTGAAACTCACAAAAAGAAAAAAAATTAAGTTATTGAGTTATGATATTAATGAGCATCCATTCACACATTGCCTGAAGATAATGAGGCCATACTCTCACAGTGTAGGATAAGTAATTAATGCTTCCAATTATCATGAATTTTCAGAGGAAACAACAGATAGGAACTGCCACAAGCTATGCTTTACAGATTGTTGTAGCCAAGGGAGAAAAAGTCTTAAGAAGAGTGAAAATTTTGTATCACTTTCTCTGCTGGAACACACAAACCAAGCTATTTAGGAAAATATTTTGATTATATGGGAAACAAAAATATTTTTTTCTAAAGTACACAACTTACTGCATCCACTTAAATTGTGACAAAAGGTTTCACAAACTCTCTAGTCTCACATGGAGGGTCTGGGCTTCAGTAACTTCATCCACTTATAAACCCCAGGCTCTTTTCATGGATTGGCTTCTAATTTTGTAAAGCCCCAAATATATAGCTATGGGAAAATTCAGAACAGGCTCATGAGTTTTGTACTGGGGTAACTAAAAGGGATGTTGCCTTGTTAATCTCAAAGGATTGGCAGAACAATTTTATCACATTTTCTGAAAAAAAATCTATACAGATTTAAGGTCGAGTTCTGGATTTAATTGAAGTAACCTTTTGTGCGATCTAGCTTTAATGAAGTGCAATGAAGTTAAACTCCATGGGGGCCATTAATCTGAAACACTCCATTTAAAAACTACAAGGGGAGTTTTTAATAAACAGTGTGAACTAATGCCCATGTGGAAAGGTAATTGAGAGGGAACTGGTGTCTGGGCCAGATTGTTATTAAACCCTTATCACAGGTAAAACTGAAACCCCCAATGGCAAGCTGCCCTGTGATTTATATTGCCCTTCCCATCCTAACTTTAAAAGAAAGGCTACATTTAATAATGAAAAAATCCTGTGACTAAGCTATAAAATAACTGAGCAATTACTTAGAATAATTTATACAGTGCAATACACTGACCTTGCTTTAAGCATAAAATCTACAAAATAACTTTGGCAATAAAACTGTGAACTACTAAAAGGACTAAAGGTTTTAACCATTTTTATTGTGTATCACCTGGGGGGACCATAAATACGCATTATACTCTAATCACAGGGCTTAAGAAAATTCATAATTTTTTTCCCCTAAAATGCCTTTTCAGAGAAAAGTTTGCTCAGTTTGGCCAATTGCAAGTCGAGAATTCCGATGCCCTTGCTTTAAAAGGATTACATGTCATTTCTACAATATTTTTTTCTCCACCTGTGAATTCTGCCTGACTCTCTCTTTTCACTAACCAGGCATGGCCTGTGGAGGAAAACTGGCAATAACGTTTCTGTATTACCTATTTAAATATTTACTCTTTCAAAATTAAAAAAAGAAGGCAACTGGGCTGTATTGCAATAATAAGGATTGATGCTGTCACCTCAGCCCACTGAGGCAAGAGTGTTTCTATTTCTGGATACATACATAATACCCCACACCACTCAGAATCCAGAATCAATGTTCCCACTTTCCACGGTGAGTTTCAAAAACAAAGTTCAGCTTTTACTCTCATCTGGCGTCAGAGCAACAGATAACCAAGCATGACATTTCACTCTAGCTGCCTTCAATTTCTCAATCACCATAGCTGAGCAAACACTTTTTCTCTGAATGCTTTGAGTTCATGAAATGACTCCAACAGATTGTCTTTCAATGGACTTCAAATTCCATGAAATCCAGTCGATTTCTGCAAGATTGGAATATCGGTACATCAAAACACTGCAGAAACAAATTTCAAGGCAGCACCTTCTCTTTTGGCCATAAAAACTCTGTACTCCTAAGGTTTACCTTGCTTTACTCCCAATAAACTTAGCTAGTTTAACTCCCAAATGGGAACAAAGTCACAAAGATGTCACCCCTGGGGTGGCTTTACATAAACAGACACTGGAGGAAAACCTCTCAGTCAAAAATAGTGCCTGAATAGTCCACCTTTAGCACTCCTTGAGCTATAAGCATGAGAGAGTTACTGCTTGAAAGCAAAAGGGTTTTAAGGTATAATGCATTAAGCCATTATTAGTCTCTTAAATACACCCAGCAAAATAGCTAAGCCATAACGTGAAGGGGCAGTAAAAGAAGGAGAAATATGATGGAGGCAAAGGAAACATTCTGGGAGCTCTAGCGCCAGTGAGGCCCATCAGAAAATGAGAAGACGGTGCCAAGGTTCAAGGCAAGCATGGTATTGTCAGGTCCTTTGTCTTGTCCCTAGAAGGTACACTGAGCCTCAGAGAATACAGCCATGAACAAAGGCCTGAATCTTCACTATCCTGTGTGTGTGCTCAGTCATATCCAACTCTTTGCAACCCCACAGACTGTAGCCCACCAGATTCCTCTGTCCATAGGATTTTCCCAGAATATTGTAGTGGGTTGCCATTTCCTCCTCCAAAGGATCTTCCGCACCCACAGGATCCAACTGGTGTCTCCTGTGTCTCTTGCATTAACAGTCAGATTCTTTATCACTGAGCCACCTGGGAAGCCCTTCACTAGCCCACAGGCAGCCAATCCCCGGGTGAACCTCATATCCTCCAGAAGAGAAAGCAGCCTTTCCAAGTGGGAAAAGTAAAAACTGCCTTAGGAAGGAGACTAAGAATCCCACACATCTAATTTCACTCCCTCACAAAATTCCAGTAAAATATCATGGAAAAAAAAAAAAAAGCTTTCCAGGGCCTAGACCTACCAGGATGGGGAGAAGGGGAGAAGGGAAAAAAAAAAAAAACCAAACCACAGCTGGAAAGCAGAAAGACATGTGGTAATTTATTGGCAGACCAAAGAAAGACAACTCCTCAACCAGCAGTAAGGAAAGCCAATAACCAATTTGACTGACACACCAAGATCCCTAAAGGTTTAGGGAACCACATAACTCTGGACACGGGGTGAGGGCAGAGGAGTGTTGAGAAGCCTATTTGAAAACAGATAGATGTCCAGATCCCAAACGTAAGCGTACATGTTCAGAACAGCACCAGTAGGATAGTGTAGGGGAGGAAAAATAATTTTCCCTCTACCCTTCTGAGTGGCTGAAAACCCTGCAATAAAAAAAAAAAAATAGCAGATTAACAAAAGAAAAACAAACAGAAGTTTATTAACATGCATACCTCATGTATATGTGAGAGTTATCTAGAGGAAAAGGAGTAACTCCCTGAGGTGGCTTGGAATTCAGGCTTAAATACCATCTTAATAAGGCAAGGGGAGGGGAGATGTAGATCTCTTAGGGGAGAGATGATTTTTAGGAAGCTGAATGGGCCCTAGAAGAATAGACAGGAGGTTCACTGATAAAGGGAAGACATAGAGACTCCAGTACAGAGACACACGTGGGAGCATGGTGGGAAAGGGGAGGGGAGGATGGATTGAGAGAACAGCACTAACATATATACACTTCCCATGTGTAAAACAGACAGCTAGAGGGAAGTGCTGTATAGCACTGGGAGCTCAGCTTGGTGCTCCATGATGACCTAGAGGGTGGGATAAGGCGGTGGGAGGGAGTTTGACAAACGAGGGCATACATGTATACACAGAGCTGGTCCACTTTGTTCTACAGTGTAAACTAACAGAACATTATAAAGCAATTATACTCCCAAAAATTAATAATAATAATAAGATGGGGGGCACAATAGTTTGTGACAATGTGGGTCTGAGGATGGTGTCATTTATAGCCTCCTTCTGGCGACAAGTCCATCTTTTCTGGTTAATGAAACTCCTGGAGGGGATCTGTGACCACAGAGTTCCTTTCGGGGGACTGGTCTTTAGGCAAGTAAAGACCTTTCAGAGAAAGCCTCTCCCTGCAATGCTGTTTTTCAAGTGTCTTCAACTTAAAACAACGAATATAACAAAGCAGCACATGTTGACGTTGCGTGCTCTGAACTCCTTCAGTGTCTAAAAGATATACAATAAAGAAGAAGACAGTGTCCGTCCAGGATGCCCACTGGCTGACGAACAGGAGTCGAAGAAAGAAGGAAAAGAGAAACGGGATCGGTGTGGGCTGATGGCATCCCTCAAATGTCTTTTCTGTCCCCAGGTTCCAATAACTGCTTCCTCCCCTTGCCCTGCAGTCTTACTTACTGGGGCCGGGGGGGTGGCGGGGGGAGCCTTGCTGTTACTGGCCGCAGCATACTGCAGCCTCCTACACCTTTGTAAACATTCCCTTTATTAAATACTCCTTGAAGTTCTTAACTTCAGTTTGCCATCTGAATCCTGGCACAACAATGTTCCCAGAATCCTTGATCTGTAAGATCCTAGAGGATGTGTATCACCAAAAAAAAAAAGAAAGAAAGAAGGAATCTGAACTAAAAGGAAAACTAAGATACAGGAAACAGAGAAGCAAAGTGGCCAATGGAATGCCCACAATAATAGTAAAGGGAGGGCCCGGGATCACACAGCTGACTGTGGGGTATGGAAGCAGGGTCGGATGGGATCAGCTCTGAAGATTCTGGAAAATAATGCTTAGATGATGGGAGACTCAAAACACTTAACAGAGGAGAACTTTTACATATTATTTTAATTGGACTATAATTGCTTTACAATACTGTTAGTTTCTGCAGTAAGTGACTAAGTGAAGTCGTTCAGTCGTGTCCGACTCTTTGCGACCCCGTGGACTGTAGCCCATCAGGCTTCTCCGTCCACAGGATTCTCCAGGCAAGAATACTGGAGTGGGTTACCATTTCCTTCTCCAGGGGATCTTCCCGACCCAGGGATCAAACCCGGGTCTCCGGCATTGGAGGCAGACGCTTTAACCTCTGAGCCACCAGGGAAGCCCCAGTTTCTGCCGTAGACCAACCTAAATCAGTGTTTATGTATACATTTATCCCCTCCCTCAAGAGCGTCCCTCCCACCACACCACCCCACCCTCTAGGTCATCACAGAGCACCAAGCTAAGCTCCCCTGCTAGCCAGGGGAGCACTTCCCACTAGCCATCTATTTCACACATTGTTTTTCCAGTGGTCATGTATGGATGTGAGAGTTGGACTGTGAAGAAAGCTGATCGCCGAAGAATTGATGCTTTTGAACTGCAGTGCTGGAGAAGACTCTTGAGAGTCCCTTGTACTGCAAGGAGATCCAAACAGTCCATTCTAAAGGAGATCAATCCCGGGTGTTCATTGGAAGGACTGATTCTAAAGCTGAAACTCCCATACTTTGGCCACCTCATGTGATGAGTTGACTCACTGGAAAAGACTCTGATGCTGGGAGGGATTGGAAGCAGGAGGAGACGGGGACGACAGAGAATGAGATGGCTGGATGGCATCACCGACTCAATGGACATGAGTTTGAGTGAACTCCGGGAGTTGGTGATGGACAGGGAGGCCTGGCGTGCTGAGATTCATGGGGTCGCAAAGAGTCGGACACGACTGAACGACTGAACTGAACTGATATAACAGGCTCTAGGTTCATCCACCAGATTGGCAATTTTACAGAGGGGATTTAGACAAACAGTGGGGAGCTTGGTGTTGTATTAGTAATAAAAAACACTCACAAGTAACCACAAGAAAAAAACAGTTATTAATCCAGAAAAGACAAAAAGCCATAAAAGAAAAGCAATTACAATTTGCCACAGGCTAAGCAGTGGATGGTAGTTACACAGCCACAATCATGAAACAATGATTGTGGATCTAACCAAAAGTATAACCTAATGGGAAGGATGCTTGTGAGGAGGCGGAGAGAAGGAAAGAAGGAAAAAAAAAAAACCTTAACTCCCATAAATAATACCTAAAATTGAAAATATGGGAACAGTAATAAAATCATCCTATTTTTATACAGTGGCAGAACCAAAGGGGGGAGGACAATTAAAGTTTGAAGCTGTTGCCCCTGAGAAAGAGGTAAGAGAAGAGGGAAGACAGGTTATTTTTCGTAACAGACCAAATGCAATTATTTGACTCTTCAAACCATGTGTAACTTTATTTTTAAAAATTTTAAAAATAGAAGAAGGCAGAAAGAGAAGGAGTAAGGAAAAGAAGGAAGGCAGAGAAACAAAGAAAAAAAAAGGAGGAGATTGAGTTTTAAAAAAGAAGAGGAAAGGAAGAAAGAAATTGGCTCAAATCAGGAAAGTCAAGCCACAGAGAGCAGAAACCTGGCTTGGAGCTGCCTTGGCCCACTGTCCAGAGTCCGCTTTCACTGTTTACCCTGATTGTTCCTTCTGCTGGCTGCCCTCAGCCCACTGAAGCCCTCTGGCTGAGTGAATAAGCCTGAAGCTATGGGGTTTTACAAATTTGTCCAGACTGTCCAAATCCCCGGCTAAGCTGGTTCCTGGCAACCCCCCACCCAGGCCCAGGGTGTGTGACTAAACTTCTTAGGCATCTGATCTTCACCCTCACCATTAACCTTCCAACAAGGAGGTGCACAGCACCGTTTGATTTGCCAAGAAGCCCCAGGAATTTCACACCAAGCTTCTCTACCTTCAGCCTCTCTCTCCTCTTGGATAAGTGGTTAGCATGAACATTTTAGGGGCCTTATTTTATGCAAGCACTCCCACTGAGCCTACATTTTTGAGGATTTAAAGAAATACGCTAATGGCTTAACTTGTCCAAGTGAACTGCTCCAAGCTACCAGTGACATACACTGATGGGGAAGACCCATCCTCAGAGGTGGCGCGGATCATCTTACTCAAGTCCTCAAGGAATCAGCACAGCCGTGCCCACCTCGTTCTATGATGTGAGAACTCCACAGTGGGAGCTGCCTTTCAAAGCTCATCTGGGGTTTTCATCCTCAGCCAGATTTTCACCCATGGGCATCAATTCATTTAACTGCTCCTCCAGAATCTCTTTCCCATCCCTTGAGATCTGACTTAACATTTTGTCCAAATAAGAAGACAAGAACACAGGCCCAATCTAAACAATTCCTCTTTTGCCTCTAATACTTTCGAGCTGCTCATTTAGTGAATCCACGACTTCCTTCTCATTTCTGCCTTCCAAATCTTAACTTGAGAGAACCTAATTGGTGAAGCCAATTTCCATCCAGAACCTCCAGCAGAAAGATGTCTGAGAAAGCTATAGCTTTGGACTTTGCAGCCTCTGTAGTACAGGCAGGTGAAGTAGAAGGAAATGGGTGCTCAGACATCATCTATCACGCAGATCTAAAAGCATGATTTTCCCAGCAGCCTCAAAAGACTTCTTCCCCTATGCCAATTTGGACACACCCCTGGCCATAACCACAAAAAATATAATAGCTATTACTAACATGCCCTTCTGCCTTCAATGTGGGAGGAGAAGGGAAAGACAGAGGAAGAGATGGTTGGATGGCATCACCAACTCAATGGACATGAGTTTTAATAAACTCCAGGAGTTGGTGTTGTACAGGGAGGCCTGGCGTGCTGCAGTCCATGGTGTCGCAGAGAGCCAGACACAACTGAGCAACTGAACTGAACTGAACATGCCCTTACTTTTACTATTATTATCCTCATTTTAAAGTTGTGAAAACTAAGGAACAGGTAAACTAATGTGTCCAGGGTCACACAAGAAGCACTGAGGCAATTTGGATCCCTAATCTATGATTTTTTTAATTTTATATTATTTTTAATTGGAGGATAATTACTTTACAACACTGTGATGGTTTCTGCCATACATCAACATGAATCAGCCACAGGTATCCATATGTCCCCTCCCTCTTGAACCTCCCCCCTACTTCCTACCCCACCTAATCTGTGATCTTAATCTCTATACTATTTAAATAGAAACCAAAGAACTTGCAGTCCAGAGTGTCTAGACTGGAAGATGTATGAGGCTGGTCTACAATGTTTAACCACAACCGTGTATCAGCTAATTCAGATGCTCTGATATTTCACTAAGCCCCCGACGTTACTCTCCTGTTAAGAGGACACCTAGGTAGGAGAAGTAAGAACTTCCTGTCACTGTCCTCCCAGAAAGTGTTGGACCCCAGAAGTTAGGTCACTAAAAGACAACACCAAGACCTGGATTTCCCTGGAATTCCCTGGTGGTCCAGTAGTTAGGGCTCCATGCTTTCACTGCCGTGGGCCCAGGGTTCCATCCCTTTTCCAGGAACTAAGATCTTACAAACCACACATGTGGCAAGGCAAAAAAAAAAAAAAAAAAAAAGGCCTGAATGAACAGAATGGATGGATTGTTAAAGGAAAACATGAGGCCCTGAAACATCCTTTTCCGAGGAGGTATGGTCATCCATCATAGACAATAAGCAATCTGCTATAAATAAGGGCATTTTCTGTTAATTTTCAAGTCCTGCATTTATAAGCCTTACCCTTTAGTAGGCTCCGCTTCAGAGCACGAGAGGTGGAGGGAGACAGGAGGTGCCCGTGGTAATGGGACAGTATGCCAATAGAGAAGACCCCTGACTCAGAGCTGACCTCAGACCTCAGCAGCACAGCCTGCTTCACAGTTCTTCCAGCCTTCATCTCTGCCCATTTGTCAACCAAGGTTCCAAGTTTCCTTCATCCAGTCTTCTTCCCTTTACCGATTCTTCTCAACTTAGTCCCACGAGCACCATTCCTCAATCTGACAACATTCTGCTTAATCTGTGTTCAAAACCTTGCCCTCCTACACCTACCACTGCCCCCTAAGACCGGATACAGATACATACTATAGAACTTTCTCTCTATTTACAACTTTCAAAGAGTTCATTTCATACAACTTCCGTACTGGCAAAGATTGGCATACACACCCTTTTGTGGGGAGATATAAAGTTCCCAAGGGAGAAATTGGTCTTCAAGTGCTTGACTTAGTTTTACTGAAAGAAATGTAATATTACCAATTTAGAAAAAAAAAAATTTTTAAGACTTTCCAAAGGCTCATTGGATATCAAATAGTCCTTATAAAACTGGATACGGTATAAATTAATCAAAATTATACATCTTTAATGTCCCTTAAAGCTCCAACATTTCATATTTTTTAGGGAACTATTGAACCTTCAGAGCTGCAGAGAAAGGAGAAGGAGAAATAGAAGGCAAAAGATGAAAGGGATGAGGATTTGGGAAGGAATGAAGAGAGCGTTAGAAAAAGGGCAGTTTATGGGGAGAGAAAAAGACAGGCAGAGAATGGGACAACGGAATGGGAAAAATAAGATGAAAGCAGGAGGGGAAAGCATGAAGGAGTAAAAACGGTGACAGAGGGTGGGAAGAAGCAAAGGAGCAACAAACAGCACGTGCTCACCTCCAAAACACACAGCACGCCAAACACACACACACTCACACAATCGCCACTGCTCCGTTCTGAATTCATTTATGCTTTTCAGTCAGTGAATTGAATTCACATTGGGCAAGTTGTTATGGTAGGAAAAACTCTAGAATTCAGAAAGCCCAAGTTCTAGTCCCTGTTCTGCAAATGACTAGTTGTATGTGACTTTCAACAAGTTACCTAATCTTTCTTCATTTAATCTCTATATAATGAGTGTAGATTTAAAGATTTCTAGGCAGGAGAATACTGGGTCCCTGTGGACAAAGACAGCAAGAAGGTATTGAAAGAGAAACATTGAGGACCGAAGTACAAGGAGTAGAGAGTTAAGTTCATTTAATTCATTCAAAACCCTCTGGCTTTGTGGACAAGTGAGATGGAGCCCAGTAGCTAGGCCACTGGAGCTGGAGTTAACATATCTGTTTCCACTGAAAGCAGTCAGGCTGAGGCTCCAGGTAGAGCAATGTGAAGCGCACCTGCTACTCTCCTCCATAAGGATCAGTTGCTCAGTCATGTCCAACTCTTTGCAACCCCACAGACAGTGTAGCTTTCCAGGCTCCTCTTTCCATGAAATTCTCCAGGCAAGAATACTGGAGTGGTTGCCATTCCCTGTTCAGGGGATCTTTCTGTCCCAGGGATCGAACCTGGGTCTCCTGCTTTGCTGGCAGATTCCTTACCGTCTGAGTCACCAGGAAAGCCCTCTTGCCTCCATAAGAGGCCTTCAAAGGAGTAACTGAGGAGGGTCCAGAATGCCTTCCTTCTCCTCGAAAGTCCCCTGAGTAGGTTTCACCAGAGTCCCTGCAGCCTTTTCTGCTGGGCCCCCATCCAGGTTCTAGCTGTTGCTAGAAGTGACATTAGGTGATGACTGATGATGATAATAATTATGATATTAATCATAGTTAAAACAATGATACAAATTAAAACCAATGACTATATGTAGGAGAGAAGAAGAAGGAATGAAAAGAAAAGGAGGATGGGGAATACTTCCCTGGTGGTCCAGCGGCCAAGACTCCATGCTCCCAGGGCAGAGGGGAGTGGGTGTCTACTTCAATCCCTGGTCAGGGAACAAGATCCCACAGATCGCAAGTAAGAGTTCACATGCCCCAATGATCAAAAAGATTGAAAATCCAAGTGCTGGAACTAAGACCCAGTGTAACCAAATAAATAAATAAATAAAAATTTTTTAAAAGATGGGGCAAATAAGAGTATGAAGAGAAGAGTATGGATTTTTCAAGATCCATGCTAGTTGCTTTGTTCTTTCTTTCCCCCATTTATGGCGTACCTACCATCTCCAATGTTTGTTTACAGTGCCGTCAAGGCAAGCATGCTTTCCCTCCCTCAGGGAGTTCACAAGGAGAATTACAAACATGTGTCCTAATGTATCACGATAAGTGCTTTGATAAGGGAACACAGGGATAGATGCACAAGGCCCAAACACGAATGGTCTGGAAATCCTCACATTTGTGTGTTACATGATGAATTGATAGAGGGGGACGTGGTTGTGGAGGTAGGCTAACCACTTACAGATTGTTGTTGGAGAATAAGGCAAGAAATGTTGATAGTGGGGGCCTGGGGAGTGGAAGCCGGTAAAGAGGGGAGTGGACGGATTGACAAAGCTCAGGGTTAGTTTAGTGTGCAGGGCAAAGAAGACAAACTCAAAACAAATTCGGATTACCCAGGGCAGGGGGGCTGAGGGGAAGGATAGTTAAGGAGCTCGGGAAAGACATGTTCACACTGCTATATTTAAAATGGATAACCAACAATGATTAGCACAGGGAACTCTGCTCAATGCTTTGTGATGATCTAAATGGGAAAAGAATTCAAAAAAGAACAGATAAATCTATATGTGTAAGTGAATCACTTTTCTGTATGCCTGAAACTAACACAACATTGTAAATCAACTATCAGTTCAGTTCAGTTCAGTCATTCAGTTGTTTCTGACTCTTTGTGACCCCATGGACTGCAGCACACCAGGCTTCTCGTCCATCACCAACTCCCAGAGCTTGCTCAAACTCATGTCCATCAAGTTAGTGATGCCATTGAACCATCTCTTCCTCTGTCGTCCCCTTCTCTGCCTGCCTTCAATCTTTCCCAACTTCAGGGTCTTTTCCAATGAGTCAGTTCTTCACATCAGGCTGCCAAAGTATTGGAGCTTCAGCTTCAGCATCAGTCCTTCCAATGCATATTCAGGACTGATTTCCTTTAGGATTGACTAGTTTGGTATCCTTGCAGTCCAAGGGACTCTCAAGAGTGATCTCCAAAACCACAGTTCAAAAGTATCAGTTCTTCAGTGCTCACCTTTCTTTATGGAAAGAAAGAACTCTCCCATCCATACATGACTACTAGAAAAACTATAGCTTTGACTAAACAGACTCTTTTCAGTGAAGTAATGTCTCTGCTTTTTAATATGCTGTCTAGGTTAGTCATCGCTTTTCTTTCAAGGAGCAAGTGTCTTTTAATTTCACGGCTACAGTCACCATCCACAGTGATTTTGGAGCTCGAAAAAAATAAAGTCTGTCACTGTTTCCATTATTTCTGCATCTATTTGTAATGAAGTGATGGGACCGTGAACTTCCAGGTGTTCAAGCTGGTTTTAGAAGAGGGAGGGGAACCAGAGATCAAATCGCCAACATCCACTTGATCATGGAAAAAGCAAGTGAGTTCCAGAAAAACATCTATTTCTGGTTTATTGACTATGCCAAAGCCTCTGACTGTGTGGATCACAATAAACTGTGGAAAATTCTGAAAGAGATAGGAATACCAGACCACCTGACCTGCCTCTTGAGAAACCTACATGCAGGTCAGGAAGCAACAGTTTGAACTGGACATGGAACAACAGACTGGTTCCAAATATGAAAAGGAGTACGTTAGGGCTGTATATTGTCACCCTGCTTATTTAAATTATATACAGAGTATATCATGAGAAACACTGGGCTGGAATAAGCACAAGCTGGAATCAAGATTGCTGGGAGAAATATCAATAACCTCAGATATGCAGATGACACCACTCTTACAGCAAAAAGTGAAGAGGAACTAAAAAGCCTCTTGATGAAAGTGAAAGAGGAGAGTGAAAAAGTTGGCTTAAAGTTCAACATTCAGAAAACTAAGATCATGGCATCTGGTCCCATCACTTCATGGCAAATAGATGGGGAAACAGGGGAAACAGTGTCAGAATTTATTTTGGGGGGCTCCAAAATCACTGCAGATGCTGATTGCAGCCATGAAATTAAAAGACGCTAACTCTTTGGAAGGAAAGTTATGACCAAACTAGATAGCATATTGAAAAGCAGAGACATTACTTTGCCAACAAATGTCCGTCTAGTCAAGGCTATGGTTTTTCCAGTGGTCATGTATGGAGGTGAGAGTTGGACTGTGAAGAAAGCTGATCACCGAAGAATTGATGCTTTTGAACTGTGGTGTTGGAGGAGACTCTTAAGAGTCCCTTGGACTGCAAGGAGATCCAACCAGTCCATTCTAAAGGAGATCAGTCCTGGGCGTTCATTGGAAGCACTGATGCTAAAGCTGAAGCTCCAATACTTTGGCCACCTCATGCGAAGAGTTGACTCATTGGAAAAGACTCTGATGCTGGGAGGGATTGGGAGCAGGAGGAAAAGGGGACGACAAATGATGAGATGGCTGGATGGCATCACCGACTCGATGGACATGAATTTGAGTGAACTCCGGGAGTTGATGATGGACAGGGAGGCCTGGCGTGCTGCGATTCATGGGGTCGCAAAGAGTCGGACACGACTGAGTGACTGAATTGAACTGAACTGATGGGCCCAGATGCCATGATCTTAGTTTTCTGAATGTTGAATTTTAAGCCAACTTTTTCACTCTCCTCTTTCACTTTCATCAAGAGCTCTTTAGTTCTTCTTAACTTTCTGCCATAAGGGTGGTTTCATCTGCATATCTGAGGTCATTGATATTTTTCCCAGCAATCTTGATTCCAGCTTGTGCTTCATCCAGCCCAGCATTTTGCATGTTGTACTCTGCATATAAATTAAATAAGCAGGGTGACAATATACAGCCTTGACATACTCCTTTCCCAATTTTGAACCAGTCTGTTGTTCCATGTCCAGTTCTAACTGTTGCTTCTTGACCTGCATACAGGTTTCTCTGGAGGCAGGTCAGGTGATCTGGTATTCTCATCTCTTGAAGAATTTTTCACAGTTTGTTGTGATCCACACAGTCAAAGTTTAACGTAGTCAATAAAGCAGAAGTAGATGTTATTCTGGAATTCTCTTGCTTTTTCCCTCATCCAACGAATGTTGGCAATTTGATCTCTGGTTCTTTTGCCTTTCCTAAATCAGTATCTGGAAGTTCTCTGTTCACGTAATATTGAAGCCCAGCTTGGAGAATTTTGAGCATTACTTTACTAGCATGTGAGATGAGTGAAACTGTGCAGTAGTTTGAGCATTCTTTGGCATTGCCCTTCTTTGGGACTGGAATGAAAACTGACCTTTTACAGTCCTGTGGCCACTGCTGAGTTTTCCAAATTTCCTGTCATATTGAGTGCAGCATTTTCACAGCATCATCTTTTAGGGTTTAAAATAGTTCAACTGGAATTCCACCACCTTCACTAGCTTTGTTTGTAATGATGCTTACTACAGACCACTTGTGTTGTTGGAAGAGGGTGCTTGCTATGACCAGTGCGTTCTCTTGCCAAAACTCTGTTAGCCTTTGCCCTGCTTTATTTTGTCCTCCAAGGCCAAACATACCTATTACTCCAGGTATCTCTTGATTTCCTACTTCTGCATTCCAGTCTCCTATGATGAAAAGAACTTTTTTTTTTGGAGTTAGTTCTAGAAGGTCTCGATATACTCCAACATAAAATTAAAAATAAATGAACACTTTGAGGCAGTAAGCCAAAGAAAAGGGGAATAGATGAAAACTATGTAGACTATTAC
Source organism: Moschus berezovskii (assembly GCF_049115385.1). NCBI lineage: Eukaryota > Metazoa > Chordata > Mammalia > Artiodactyla > Moschidae > Moschus > Moschus berezovskii. The sequence continues at coordinate 26,283,200 of NC_142485.1, read as the reverse complement.
ATATATCTGTGATAATTCTACTAATAAGGAATAGTTTTCAATTTTAAAAAGGAACTCTAAAAAGTCTAAAAAAAAAGAATCCAAATCTATAGATTGGCCTACCGAGTGGGTGGCAGTTTCATTTACTGGGGTAGAGACACAAGAAGCAGAACAGGTTTGGGATAAGGTGTTCAACTTAAGACATATGAGCTCAATATGTATGTATATATGTCACCTACCTATAAATAACCAGTGGGCTAGTGAATGTTCAAGACTGCTGTAGTGAATGGAAAAGAGATGCCATTAAGGAAACAGGATTTCTGCGCAACCCTGAGGTGAAGTTAGAGATCATAATTGCGACCCAAGCTTTGCAGTGGCACATACTAGTTCTTCTAATCCATTTTCGACCCTATGTGATAGGTATCATTCTCCTCGTTTCTCAGAGGAAAAAAACAAGGCTCAGAAACGTTCAGTAATTTGCCTAAGTTCTTAACTCTTACCTGGACTGACCTTCAAACATAAACCTATCTGAGCCTAAAGCTTAGTCTCTGATCATCGCACCATGCTATCCTCAGTAGAGTGTTAACTCATTTTTCTTCCCAGGGTAATTGTTCTAAAGATACAAAAATAATGATAATGAAATGTGGATCACCTTCTCAAGAAAATCAGAGTCTAGTGGGAGGAGCTGCTGCTGCTGCGTCACTTCAGTCGTGTCCGACTCTGTGTGACCCCATAGATGGCAGCCCACTAGGCTCCCCTGTCCCTGGGATTCTCCAGGCAAGAACACTGGAGTGGGTTGCCATTTCCTTTTCCAATGAGTGAAAGTGAAGTCGCTCAGTCGTGTCTGACTCTTCGCGACCCCATGGACTGCAGCCTCCCAGGCTCCTCCGTCCATGGGGTTTTCTAGGCAAGAGTACTAGAGTGGCTTGCCATTGCCTTCTCTGCAGAGAGACATATAAATAGTCATTAAATGTGCCGAAAAATACAATATGATCAGTTCAAATAAGTAGGTATAAAATCTGTAAGAACAGAAAGGGAAGAGAGTCAAGGGAGAAGAGAAAATGAGAGCTGGGATGGGATATTTGAACTGACCTTAGAGAATGAATAGACCTCAGGATGGGTGACGATGATTTTTTTTCCCACATTTACAAATGAGGTGAAAGGCTAAACCAATGAGGTGAGGAGGCTAAAGCCTGCCAACAAATCATGTGTCTTTCCACTAAAGTCCCCAACTGTTGACTGCCCGTGCGGTCCAGCCAGAGGCCGGATTCAGCCCCTAATCCCAGAGTCCTGGCTATTTTGCTCATTTTGAGCAACGTGATGTGTCTGTGTCACAAGTCACACAGGTAATATGCTAGTGTTGTTCTCTGACACTCCCTATTTACATACAACACAACACTCTGTAGAAATGCTGTTCTCCAGATGGTTGGAACAGTTTTAAAGGGACTTTTCCCCCTGAACATTCAACATCACCCTGTTAAAGTAACCATCTCTGGCTTCAAAATGAAGCTCCCCCATATTCCATGGAGGGGAATTCCCTGTTAGTAAAGAATCTGCCTGCAGTGCAGGAGACCTAGGTTCAATACCAGGGTCGGGAAGATCCCCTGGAGAAGGAAATGGCAACTCACTCCAGTATTCTCGCCTGGAAAATCCCATGGACAGAGGAGCCTGGTGGACTACACAGTCCATGGGGTCACAAGAGTTGGACAAGACTTCGCAACTAAACCACCACCATATTCCATGGAAGTCTATTTGCTACATGTTAATGGTTGTCATTTATTACCTGCTTGTTCATTACTAAAATTAGGAATTGTGAAGTAATAAGAATCTGCTTAGAACATGCTAAAGAAATGAGTTCACATTATTTCAAGGTAACTCTTCTGGCTTTATCTCTGTCTTCCAGTGACTATTTTTTCTTCTTATTTATAGAAAAAGAAGTTATTTTTGTGAAACTATGTTGACCAACAATTTATTCATGTATATTCATCATTTTAGGTTGCAAGGAAAAGTATGACTGCTTTAGAAGTCTTCTATGGCTGATTTATTTTGCTGTACAGCAGAAAAGAACACATTTACACGTTAATGGTTAACATGTAATGGCTTTGGTTAACACAATGGTTAATACATTGGTTAATACAATGGTTAGCATTGTAAAGCCACTATACTCCAATAAAAAATTTTTAAAAATAAAATTAAGACAAATAAAAACATAAAAACTGGAAAAAAGCCTTTGTATTGTCAAATTCCAATACTTTAGTGTTTTGATGCTAGTTTTGCATCACAGCCAGATTAATTTCCTGTAACATTAACTTTATGTCACATTACTGCTTAAGTGGTTTCTTATTGCTACCATATCTCATCAAAATTCTTCCTTTATTTCCTTAATGGTAACATCCCTCAATTGCTTCAAACTTGTTTCTACTACTCTCAACACAAATTCTCTGCTTCAGCTGGTAGGATTTCCTTACTGAGCCCTATCTTCTCCACTTCATCCTAAATCCACACACAAATGTGCTCATTCCAGTCCTCAGCCTCCATTTTTTTATTCAACAATGTTTATTAACTTTCTACTGTGAGCCAGGCAAAGTGGAGGACTCCCAGTTATTTAAGATAATGTTCCTGCCCCTCCATGGGGGCTTTCCAGGTGGTGCTAGTGGTAAAGAATCTAATCTGCTAATGCAGGAGATGTCAGAGACATGGGTTCAATCCCTGGGTCAGGAAGATCCCCTGGAGGAGGGCACAGCAACCCACTCCATTATTCTTGCTTGGAGAATTCCATGAACAGAGGAGCCTTGCAGGCTACAGTCCATACAGTCATAAAATCAAACACAACTGAAGCAACTGAGCATGCACACATGCCCTGTTCCTCAATAGCTTACACTTCTAATATGGGGTATGGGACTCACATGTATAATTTCCAGAGTATGATATTTGCTCTAACAAAGGCACAGGTAAACCCATTTCAAGGTCCAAGGAGAACAAACATCTTGAATACCCTTCATCGTCTCTGCCCCACAGCAGACCATTTTCACTATCTGGTTCAAGTCCTACCTCAACAACAAGTTTTCCTATATCACATCTGTCTCCAGTGATCTTGTATTCTCCTAATCTGTATTATACTACTAATCTGAAATAAAGCTCTAAACGATACACTGTCTAATCCTGTTCTTAGTACTTTCATGTGACTTGGTCTCATCTCCCCAGTGACACTGTATACATCAAGGATAAGGATAATGCTTTCCCATTTCTTTGCTTACCTCTCTATACCTAGCATAGTGATAATTATTAAAGACATTTATATTTCATCATTACTTTGCCAACAAAGGTCTGTCTAGTCAAGGCTATGGTTTTTCCAGTGGTCATGTATGGATGTGAGAGTTGGACTGTGAAGAAAGCTGAGCGCCGAAGTATTGATGCTTTTGAACTGTAGTGCTGGAGAAGACTCTTGAGAGTCCCTTGGACTACAAGGAGATCCAACCAGTCCATTCTAAAGGAGATCAGTCCTGGGTGTTCATTGGAAGGTCTGATGCTGAGGCTGAAACTCCAATACTTTGGCCACCTCATGCGAAGAGTTGACTCACTGGAAAAGACTCTGATGCTGGGAAGGATTGAGGGCGGGAGGAGATGGGGAAGACAGAGAATGAGATGGCTGGATGGCATCACCTACTCGATGGACATGAGTTTGAGTGAACTCTGGGAGTTGGTGATGGACAGGGAGGCCTGGCGTGCTGTGATTCATGGGGTCGCAAAGAGTCGGACACGACTGAGCGACTAAACTGACTGAACTGTAGCTTACAGTACAATGTACTTCTGGCACAAAGATTAGGTTCAATCATTTCCAAAAGAGTAACACAAAAATTTAATAAATGGACTAAATAAGTTTTTAATAGGAAAAAATTTCAGTGTATAATGGAAAACATAGATTGCATATGCCTAATAAAAAGCTCAATTGATTTGATCCTGACTTTTAAAAATAATAATCCATTTCATTCATCCAACAATTTATGTGGAGAACAGACAGTGGTATTTCTTTCATCAGGTAAGCAAAATGGCCTGCTTTGAAGATGAAGAACTTATGTTCTGGGAACTCTCCAAAAAGAACAAAATCTCAGCCCTCAAGGCTTTCCTAATGTCCAGAACCAGTGGAACATTGAGTGGAGTCACCATAGTCAACAACAAGTCATTTTCTGAATTTCTAAGCTAAAAATGTATACATATTGCCCATTGTAGTTTTTTTCTCTTTTTGCTCACTAGGTCTTTGATATGATATATAATGTGACTGCCCACTGGTCAGCTCCAGCATGGACCACAAACAGTAGAGTGGCTACACAGAGCACAGATAAAAATATGGTTTACCAGAACGTGTTATTACTGCCCAACATTTTTCATGATTTTCTCCAAAGAAACATAGGAATTAGTGGTTCTGAATGACATGCACATAACATTTTATTCCAATTTGACCATATAAATAGCTTATTGTGGCCCCTGCATTAGGCATTAACCTCCTTGATAAGTAACACACAGCATTTCTACTCACCTAGATCAAGGATTGACACCCAAAACATGATTAAAATTCACCAAAGACTCCCACCATAGTTCTCTATTTTCCTTTAGCCCTCTGAGAATTCACTTCTCTTAGAAAAAAAGAAACTGTTCTTCATTTTCCACTCATGCCAAATTGCCAGACAACTCCCAAGAAACATTTGAAGGGAGGAAAGGGTATGGAGGGTTGAGGAGAAAGAACAGCAACCTCCTTCCATCTTACCAAATCCGAATGGTCAGTTGCTTAAGAGAACTCGAAATTCAAAAGCAATTGGATAAGATATGAAAATAATATAATTCATTTATGAATAGCTTGGTGAAACTGTACAGTAACACAGTTGCAGAGAAAGCTGTTGCTGTTTAAACAAAATAAAACACGGAAGTGCTTGGCCAGTGAAGTTCATTATACACTTGATACAGCAAGTCACTGAGCGCTGGGCCTATCTTTCAGGTCTGCACTGTCATGTTAAGGGGTCAGACCTGCAGAGAAGACTTGACAAAGAATTTCATTGACCTCACAATACATTTTATGTCTCTCCTCGGAAATGTTTAATGTCTGCAATTACACATCAGCCGCCCCAGTGCTTCAACACTCTACAGCTGCAGTCATCTGAAAGAAAACCACTCAGAAAATAAAACTGGGACTTTACTGTCCTCTGCTGGATATCCAGGCTAAGGACTATTTCTGCAGTCTCTTCAGAGGATTTTTGAGAAGTGCTGTGAATTCACTATATGTGGCTAGAGACACTTTACTTAAAATGAGCAATCTTGGGCACATTAAACTTAATCTGTGCCATGTACACATGACTCCAGTCATGTGTAATGAGTAATCCAGTGCACATTCAGCCACATCTAACTAAATTATTATTAAAATCAAGAAAATATTCTTTTTAATATTCCAATTGTTCCTTTTTAAGTAGTACTTATATAGGATTGACCAAAAATGTTCATTAGGGTTTTTCCATAAGAACCCAAAGAAACTTTTTGGCCAACCCAATATATTTAAGAAGAATTTTTCGTCAATGTGAATGACTCCTATTGATGCTTATTTATGATGTTAAATAATTAACACCAACATACATCAAGAAAGATGGAGATGCCAGCACTCAGGTGAGAGGAGCCAACAGTTCCATGTCACAGCTCAGTAACATTACACAAACCTCAAGGATACTTATGTATGTGTGTTGTTTATAGATTTGGGTTTTATTTTTGAAAACAATACTTTCTTTAAATGTTGTCTTTATGCATAAATTTCAATGGGGTTGAATTATTTTGAAAATCTTTTTGTGTCTGTGATCATGCTTTTACGGTGGCAGCAGCCTGGACACCTAAAATGGAGCTCTGTAGGAACTGACTAATTTAATACAGCTCTGTGAAGGCCTTCTATTTAAAAAAAAAGACTGCAAAATTAGTGTGTCTAATTTCTAGTCACAACAGTGTCACTGTGGAGACAAGCCATAGATTTCTGCTCTCATCTCAATGCAATACATTTAGAAGATGGCGGAAAGAGTTTATTGAGCCCCTTCCCAGCCGAAGCATGAGCTCAGGCAACCTCACAATACATCAAGGTGCACATCGTTCTGTGCAGTTTACAGCTGAGAGGACAGTCAAAACGCACGCACAGAAAGGGCTGCAAACATTCATTTCCCCTACACCCCCCAACATGGTTCTGGCTCCAGAGATATGATCTCACCTCTACCTTAGACGCATATGGAATCTAGAAAGACAGTACGGATGAACCTATCTGCAGGATAGCAGTGGAAATGCAGACACGGAGAACAGACTTGTGGACTCAGTGGGGGAAGCAAAGAGTGGGATGAACTGAGAGAGTAGCATGATGTATAGCAAAGTGATACAGTCATATATATATATATGAATTAACAAAAGCAGTTCCCGTCTTTTGATGGGGTGCTCATGGTTTATAACATAAATGGCATTATTTTGAGAGAGGGATAACTCAGGTATGGCATTGGGTTTTTTTCTTTTTGCAGCTTGAGGCAGTTGTAAAATAACTTAATGTAGCTTTTTACAACTCTGTATTCTATAGTATTTTTTTCATTTGGTGAAATTTTAACTGTTAATGTTTTTGGCATTGTGCTTTGTACCATTTATTAAATAAAAATTTTTTTTAAAAAAGAGAGTAGCATGGAAACAAATGCACTTCAATTCAGTTCAGTTCAGTCGCTCAGTCATGTCCAACTCTTTGCGACCCCATGGACTGCAACACGCCAGGCCTCCCTGTCCATCACCAACTCCCGGAGTTCACTCAAACTCATGTCCATTGAGTCGGTGATGCCATCCAGCCATCTCATCCTCTGTTATCCCCTTCTCCTCCGCCTTCAATGTTTCCCAGCATCAGGGTCTTTTCCAATCAGTCAGTTCTTCCCATCAGGTGGCCAAAATATTGGAGTTTCAGCTTCAGCATCAATCCTTCCAATGAATATTCATGACGGATTTCCTTTAGGAGGGACTGGTTGGACCTCCTTGCAGTACAAGGGACTCTCAAGAGTCTTCTCCAACACCACAGTTCAAAAGCATATGCACTACCATATGTAAAATGGATAGCCAGTGGGAATTTACTGTATGATGCAGGGATCTCAAATGCAGTACTCTGTTCTAACATAGAGGGGTGGGATGGGGTGGGAGATGGGAGGGAGGTTCAAAAGGGAGGGGACATATACATACCTATGGCTGATTCATGTTGATGTATGGCAGAAATAAACACGATATTGTAAAGCAATTATCCTCTAAATAAAAATAAATAATATTTTTTTAAAAAATGAAGCAAGAACAGCTGAGGCAACTGAGTACTAGGCTTTGAAAAATGTATTGATGAGTCCGTTGGATATTCAAAGGATTAGGTGAAAATATGTTGGAAACATTTTATGATAAAAGCTGTATGAAAATGTTAGGTATTTCTTTCCTATTTAAGTTTGATCTGATTTGAATATTTGTGGTTGGAAAGTTCATTATGAACATCAACATATATTTTTCAAATAAAGAAATACATTTTAATTAAAAAATAAAATGAATGAAGACAATTTAATTTTTTTTAAATATGACTTTTCTACAGTAGGTGGAGAAATGAAGGTCAGTTGAAAACATCTAGAGCTTTACCTTTGATGCTGCCACTGACAGCATCACAGCCTTTCCAAGCCTGAGTATCTACATTTGCTCAGTGGAAACAGTTCTTGTTCCACACCTTCCTCACATCATAGTCATTCAAATAACTTGCTTTTCTATCAGATTCTTGGTACTGTGAAGAACATATTTTGATAGGTATTTTTTTAAGGCACTGTTTAGGGCAAAGAGCCGTGACTCTAGAAGTAAACAGAAAGTGAAAGTCGCTCAGTCGTGTCCAAATTTTTGTGAGCCCATGGACTATACAGTCCATGGAATTCTCCAGGCCAGAATACTGGAGTGGGTAGCCTTTCCCTTCTCCAGGGGATCTTCACAACCCAGGAATCAAACCCAGGTCTCCCCCATTGCAGGCGGATTCTTTACCAGCTGAGCCAGAAGGAAAGCCTGGAAGTAGATGGAGCCAGGCTCTGCCTCTTGCCAGCTAACTAACCCTGTGCAGCTCTGAGCCCAGGATCCCCAGCTGTCAGACAGGACAGTAACCACCCTCTTCCAGGGTTGTTCTGAGGATCCAATTAGCCTGTCCCAGGGTGAATGCTCAACAATATTTGTTCGTTTCTATCTCCCAGTTATCTTCAAATGTGATCAGTTCTTCATCTATCTGAAGTATTCAAATCAAACCAGGAAAAAGGACCAGATTCTTTTCAGGGTCCCTTCATTCCTATACTTTTATAAACATTATTTGGCAATTTGTTTCTAAGTGCTTAGGAAATACAGGGAAATAAGTAAGAGGCCATTTCTATGGTTCCAGAGTGATTATAGGTGCTGGAAGAAGTTTAAAGGGCACCTGGTTCAGTCCCCTTACTTTAGATATAAAAAAAAACTCGACCCAGTGGACTCACTCCAAGAAAGAGCCAGTTATAGAATCCTAGCCTAGCAGGCTCCAAAAGACATAATGACGCTGCTTTGGCCCAGTCATAACCCATCTTGCTAGAGCACACACTGCTGGACAGGCTGTTTTAATGTGGGGTCGGTAGATTGAGCTACCCCTCAAATTCCAAAAGGAAGGATGAAAATCAGAGGCATCAAATGATGCGAGAACTCCTGCAAATGAGCATCAGAAGAGGGACCTTTATTTTAATCTGAGTAAAAATAAACCTATAGTCTCAAACACATTTTTTTTTAATCTGCAGGATTTATGCCTTGTGTTGGGAATGTGAATACATTACCAAAAGCTGCTGCTGAGCACATTAATGTAAACTAACTAAATAAATAAAACCATGAGGTCTCAAGGAGAGAGAAGAATTGCCTTTGGCACAACCGTGCAAAAGGTGCTTTTTAACTGCAGAAATGCCCCCATCCCTTGACATATCCTGTGCTCTGCCTCCCCCATCTTTGGAATGCTGAAGTATTGTTCATGCAGTCACATCATAACTCACCTTCTACCTCACTTTATTCTTTCCTGAATTCATTATAGCATTTAAAAAAAAAAGAGCCTTGCCTAAGACCTATAATGTAATATTACCACAATGTAGTCCTTGCCAATATCCCATATTCTCAGCATCCCATCTCCCAGAATATATTACAAAGATATTTCACTAAAAACGCAGTTGTCATTCAGAAATGAATACAAATGGCACTGTATTTGATCTAATTGGGGTGAAATGGAGCTCTGATCTGTCTCCCAGGTTTAAGAATGGGTTACCTACCATGTGTCAATTCCACTTCCTTCCTTGCTTCCCAGCAAGCAGGCCCCACCTCGCCCATATCTCACAGGTTTCCGCGTTACTCCGTTTGGTGTGTGTGTTTGTTTTCTTGGGTGATAAGTTTAGTAGAATCCCTGCCTGGAGAATGATTTCAGATTTGCTAGTGCTGATTTATTTACTGGCCTATGCCAGAGCAGCAGCACCAGGCATTTTAGAAAACAGAAATTATTACCGTTACATCTTCAGTGTCATACATGCACATACATAAAATTATGAGGTAGATAAATTGCTTCTCAAAAACCAACAGTATTTTTTGTGGCATCTTGTGTCCATGTGCTTTTTGAGCAAATGGTAACATAATGTATGACTCTTCTTAGGAGTACTGACTTGTCAGTATAGCACTGTACAAACCCAGCATTTTCAAATACCATCCAAACATATGTTAAAAAGAAATACTCCACCACAGAGAACAATACATAAACACAAATCTAAACTTTCCTTTTATCTGTCTCAATCTCTCCTTAAATTGTAAAACCAGAAGTCATTCCTGCTGGAGAAGTTCATAAACAGCCAGGCAACATTCCTGTATTGCTTATAACTTAGTGGCATGTACATTTGTACCTTTGTCTGCATTAGACAAAGATTTGTTTTCAAGCTTCTGTTGATCCCTAGAAGTGGGAAAATACAGGTGTGCCAATCTAAGACTTCTATAAAAAGAGACCCACAATAACCCACTTGTCCTTAAGACCCATTCGAAAGACCACCTTAGAGAAGAGGCCTTTTTAATAAAATAGTGACTCAACCCTTTGGATGGAATCCCAGGTAAGATCCTTCAAACAGCAAATTTCACTATAAAGAAAATTTGCAAAATAGAAATACACTCGTTTTATATCCTCTCTTGGTAGAATAGAAAGGCAGAGAAATGGAGTTTAGCCTTCAAAAGGAAAGAAAGCTTCTTCTTCCTTCACTTATCTTTTAAACCCATCAACCTCTTCTCTGTAGTAGAAATATGAAAATAGTCTGGGAAATAAATTCTAAGATGTGGAACTGCCTGAATCATTTTAAAATATTTTTATTAGCCAAGGTATACTTAACTTTTCTGTGCTTTAATTATTTCAACTTATTATGGGGATTGTCCTAACTAAATTACACCTTCCTTAAAGAAGGACCCATGTTCTAACACATCTCAACACTTTCCATAACACCTAGCATAGCTCCCTGCCCAGGAGTTAAACTGATTTGCAGCTAGATCAAGTGTCCTTTTAAATGCTGGATATATCATGAATTCACTTTTATCAGGGAGAAGAGACATCTGTCTGGCCCTGACTTTCATATAAAACTACAAGTTGTAACCATATTTTTGGCGTTTGCATTTCAGCGTTTCTGATTCTGTCAAATGAGCTTCTGGCTCAGGCAAACTCTTGCTTAGATCAGGGCATGATGCTTTGATTAATGTGTTCATCTGAAAGTTCCCCCCATATTAATACTCTCAGAGAATGACTTTGGTGTATTTGATCTTCTTATTAAAAAGGAGATAAAGAGGTTCTATTCATTGCATTCACATATCTCTAAAAAAATAAATCAATCTTAATTTTCCTACCCAACTACATGGATCTTTCTCCACTTGCCTTTCAGACCTTATTTAATCTGACCTTACCCTTTCTGTCTAATCTCACATAGGCGAAGACTTACAAAGACCTATATTAAAAGAAAATATGCTTTGCACTAAACATGCCTGTCCTCCCAAGGAAATAATTTCAGGAAGTTGTGAAGGTTCTAAAACACTGTCCACACTGGCCCCCTCCCTGACCAGCCTTGAATTTTGTCAGGCTTATAATCACTTAGATCAAATGAGTATGGCAGAAGTGACTGTGTGACTCCTAAGGTGGGTTATAAAAGATGATGCAATTTCTGCCTCTATGGTGGAATACTCATGCTTGGAGTCCTGAGCCACGGCCATACCACCCTGAACGCACCCGATCTCGTCTGGAGTCCTGAGCCATGCTCACATCTGTCGTAAAGACATCAAGCTATGAGGAAACCAAACCACACGGAAAGGCCATATGCAGGCACTTCAGTCAATAGCTCTAGTCTGCTTCCTCCCAGCCCAAGCACCAGACATGTGAATGAATGAGTCTTAAGGTATTTCCATCCACCAGTCTTTTTGGTCTTTCTAGCTGAAGACTCAGATAGCATGGAATAGAGAAAATTCATCCTTACTGTCCAATCTGAATGCTTGACCAGCCAAAGAACAAAATAAAAATGGTTAAGTTTCGAAGCTTTAGGGTAACTCATTACACAGGGCTAGTAACTGAAAGAAGTCTATGCCTATAGGTCCTATACTAGTTTTCATGTATACATGCTCAGTCGTGTCTGACTTTTTGTGACCCCACAGACTGTAGCCCACCAGGATCCTCTGTCCATGGGATTCTCCAGGCAAGAATACTAGAGTGGGTTGCCACTTCCTACTCCAGGATATCTTCCCGACTCGGGGATCAAAACTTCATCTCCTGTACTGGCAGGCAGATTCTTTACCACTGAGCCACCTGGGAAGCCCATTATAGTTTTCTGGAACAGCTATAATGAAGTACCACAAACTGGATGCTTTAAACAGCAAAAATTTGTCTCATGATTTTGGAAGCTTAGAAATTCAAGTTCAAGGTGTCAATGGGGTTGGTTCCTTCTGAGAGTTGTGAAGGGAGGATCTGCCCCACACATCTCATTTTGGCTTATAGATGACCGTCTTCTCCTTGTGCCATCATGTTATTTTCTGTACCTGTCTGTGTCCTATGCTCACTAGTCATACCGGCTTAGGCACACCCTGATGACCCCATTTTAAGCTGATTACCTCTTTAAAGATGTTGTTTCCGAATACAGTTACATTCTAAGGTGCTGGAAGTCACAACTTTAAATATGAATTATTGAGGAACACAATTCAACCCATGACAGGCTCAAAGGCGAATTATACATAGCATTGTGTATTAAGGCATTTACATATAGTTTCTCTGGAATAATGAAAGAAATTGCTTTAAAAGATTGTGGGGCCAGGTTCTATTTTTTGAGTGTCTAAAAATTCTATTTGTACATATGTGTGTATTGCAAAACATGGATGGGCCTTGAGGGCATTATGTTAAGTGAAATAAGTCAGACAGTGATACGCAAATACTGTGTAATATCCCTTATATGTGGAATCTAAAGAAGCCACATAGAAACAGAGAATAGCATGGTGGTTACCAGGGGCTGGGGAAAAGGGGAATTGCAGAGATATTGGTCAAATGGTACAAACTTCCAGTTACGTGATGAATAGGTTCTAGAGACCTAACGCACTGTATTTAATGTACTAATGTACATGGTGACTGTAGTTAACAATACTGTACTCTATATTTAAAAGTTCCTAAGAGAGTACATCTTAAATATTTTCACCACACACACACAGACTGATGTAAGATGATTGGAGAAGTTTACTAACCCTACTGTGGTAATCGTCTCATAATATACACATACATCAAATCATCACACTGTATCCCTTCAACTTATGCAATGTTATATGTCAATTATATCTGGAAGGGAGAAAAGACGCAAACAAGTTCAAATCCTAGAAATGAAAAACACACAGTAATAACGATGAACAATACATTCTATAGCCTCATGAATAATCTCATAAAACCCAGGAAAGATTCAGCAAAGATAAAGACAAGTCAATAGAAATCACCTAGTCTGAAAGACAAAGAAAAAGAAAAGTGGAATGAGGGAGGAAAAAGAACAGAGCAACCAGGAATTGTGAGATAATATCAAATGGTCTAATATGTATATCACTGGAATTCCAGAAAAGAGGGAGAAAATAGAGCAGAAGAATTATTTGAAGAAATACTAGCCAAGAGTGTGACAAAATCAATGACCACCCCCAAACCTCAGGTCCAATAGCTCAGAGAATACTAGACAGAAATAAATAACAAAACACACACACACCTGCAGGCATGAACACACGTACACATCTAGTATCTCACATTCAAACTGCTGACAACAAATAGGAAATCCTGAAGGCAGTCAGAAAAAAAAAAGAGAGAGAGAGACATATTTCTGTGGAGAGACAACTCTGTATAGGTCACATGTGTTTCTGAATATCTTTGTAAGTGAAACACTGATTGGCCATTATTCTAGACTATCCATACAATATTGTCCATGAAACAGGCTGATGATATAGAAATGGTGTCTCTTTCCAGAGCAAAAAGCAGGTTTGCTTACAGTCTTAGAAGACAGATTGTCTCTCTCCAGAATAAAAGGTAGATACATTTACTGCTCATTATAAAAGATTTGGGTCCCCTAAGTTTCAGGTTCCTCTCCAATAATGCAGCCCATATGGGATCATTTGCATCATCCTTGTTGAACTCAGGGGCAAAGGGAACAGATGCAAATATGCTGGTGCTCATTCTGTTTTCTGTGCCATGAGTAATAAAGTTCTTTGTTTCTCACTCAGAAATCTCATGTCTTCCGCTAGCTTCTACAAACCTGCGGCAGACTAAGTTTTTAGCTTGCGAATAGAATAAAATCTCAGACCCTCCACAGTTCTTCACAGTAAGAAAAGATTATGTAGACTCTTCATCACAAAACATGCAACACGGAATACAATGGAGTGATTTCTCCAAAGTGCTAAAAGAAAAAGCTGTCAATAGAGTGCTCTAGTCCCCATAAAGATATGGGGACTTTCCAAAAATGAAGGAGAGAGAAAATCTCAGACAAACCAAAACTGAGAGAATTCACTGCCCACAGATTTACACTACAAGGATATTTGAAAGAGTTTTCTAGAAAAAGGAAAATTATATCAGAAACCTGGGTTTATACAAAGACATGAAGAGTGTTAGAAATGGAATAAACAAATATTGGGTGCAAACACCTGCCCCAATCATCCCTAAACTGGCCATTTCCTTTTGGACACTAAGCAGCCTTAAAGGATGTATGGGGAAAAGATCAGTCCAACACCCAGGTTGAGGAGTACAGAAAAAGTGCACTAGTCCTATTGAGGCCAACTGCATCACACAACTCTAAATGCTCTTACAATAGTGCATGGAAGATTCAGGTTGAAGAAATTCAGACTTGAAAGTGTTGATGAGTAAGTACATTAGCTGTTTGGGCTACAGCTGCAACTAAAGAAATCTAGACTCCACCCAAGGACTCGAGCAACATTCCTCTGTCTGAAACAACAGAATAATAGACAAACAAGAAAGGAAAAATTTCTACGAGAGGTGGAATTCATCTGCAGAACCTCAAACAACTTATAGAAACAAGAAATGAAAAAAAAAAGAAAGTAATGGACTTCACAATGGGAGTAGTTTCACTGTGTTAGCTTTTACAGGTGGCAGAAAACTTAGGAATTTAATAGATTAATTTGGATCACATGTCATTTGGATTCTGTTGATGCCTCGCAAGCTTGAGGGGACAACACGGCTATGACAGCCATGATTAGTGCTCACCAACATCTAGTCCTCTTCTTTCTGGGCACATGGAAGACTGTACTTCCAAGATCCCTGCAGTCACACACAGCCACATGAAAACTTCCAGCCAGTGAAATGAGAGCAGACATGATATATTTGTCACTTTCAGCCTGAAGCCATGAAAAACCTCTACACAACGCTAAGATTCTCTTTTCATCCAAGAACATGGAGGTCTTACATGGACTTCACAGACAAAAAGATTAAAGTAGTCTGAATTGCTGAGTCATCACGTGGATGACAGCTGCCTTGGAAAGTTGCCCAGTATCACAGAGGATTCATATAAATTTTTGTATGCCAAGTCACTGAAGAAAAAAAAAGAAAACCACCAAAAATTGACAACTTTCTAAAGCCTTCTTTTTATCTAAAGTTTCTTCACATTTTCAGAATATCTTCTTAGACACAAAAGGGGAAAAAAAATTAGAAGGCAAAAATCAAAAAGAACAAAACGACCTTTAGGGAAAACATTTTAAAATTTTCGTTCAGTTGTTTTTACTTCAAATATGTCAGCAAGCATGAGACCATCTCTGGTTCTGCTACAACTGGCATTGATCATGTTCATGACTGTAGTCATGATACCACGATCAATCTGTGCATCCTCACTTATTCTCCTGTGTCACAGGACATGATAATGAAAAGCAAAGTCACTGACGTGATGAAAATCTCTCCATTTCACAACCAGTTGAAAATGTTGTGGGCGCACTGCCAGACAGCGTTTTTATGTTGGATGTTTTTCTCAGCGCCCTAAATTAACCAGCTAGAATTCCCTTTTAAGTGCCAACCTATTTGTTCTTTCAAAATGCAGAGGTTTTTTTTTTTTTTTAGTTGAAGATCTGCCTCTCATCATGGAGATGGAACAATGCATTCTTGACTTCTCCTGAAAAGTAGACTGTTTGGATGCAATAAGCTCAGAGGAAGGTAAAGACAGATCCCAGAGCACTTGTGTCAGGCAGGGTATACTGACACTGCTCATAGATCAAGGTAGGTTTTCAGAGCACTGATTGTCACCTCATGAAACCCTCCATGGTAATAGCTTGGCCAGCCTCAAAGAATTCTTCAGGGCAAAACAGATCAAGAGAGAAAGAGCTATTCTAAATGAATCATTGAATTAACTAAATCTATTGATAAAGAAGAGCACCATGGTCTAAGAGCATATTTGGCACAAGGTTTCAAAACTGAAGAAATACGTACTCTTCTGATGTTTCTTAAATTCTTGCTTGGGAAAATACAATGCTCAGAGACCATCTTAAATATAAAATATCCCCAATTAAAAAGCAAGACAGAAGTATAATACTATAAAACACTCATTCCAAAAAGGTTAAGTGGTGTGAGGGAGGTTTTCATTATTTATTTTAAAAAAACTTCAGTTGCACACCTATTCTATGTCAGGTTTTGAACTGACCTATTAATAATTTATTCAGTGGATTATATATTAAGGGATAGCAGTATTTTGTCCTCCCTGCATTTTTCCTCTTCCCATTGTAGCAGGGTGATTATTCCATAGAAAGTGGGCGGTGGAGTCAGGCTGCTGCTGCACTTTCACCAACTAAGAGACTCCAGCAAGTCACTTAATCTCTCTGTATGTAAATTTCCTCATCTATAACATGAGTGACAATGACAGAGTTAATATATGTAAAGTGTTTAGAACAGTGTCTGTAAGATAATTGTTTGTTCAGTCTCTCAGTCATGTCCAGTTGTTTGTGACCCCATGGACTGCAGCACACCAGGCTTCCCTGTCCTTCACTATCTCCCGGAGTTTGCTCAAACTCATATGCATTGAGTCGGTGATACCATCCAACCATCTCATCTTCTGCCACCCCCTTCTCCTTTTGCCTTCAGTCTTTCCCAGCATCTCCTCAAAATTCATATTTCAACATCCTAAACCAAAATGTGATGGTATCAGGAGGCAGGCATTTGGGGGTTGATTAGATCGTGAGGGTGGAGCCCTACAAATGGGATTAATACCCTTAGAGACCTCAGAAAGATGGCTTGCCTTTCCTGAGGTGAGGATATGGCGAGAAGGGGGTCAGATTCTGGCTCTGCTGGCACCTTGGTCTTGGACTTCCCAGTCTGCAGAACTGTGAGAGAGAAATGTTGTTTAAACCACTCAGTCTATGGTATTTTGTTGCAGCCGCCTGAATGAAACAAGACACTTATGCTAGCTTCATTTCCTGCACTGACTGGGGATAGCAGATTGTGTTCATCTTTTCCAAGCTCTGTTCAGTCATGAGATGCTGGTAGCTTGATAGTGGGTGTATTTGTTTACACCTCAGACATTCAGCAAATGTTGCAAATTAGAACTTTGTATTTTTCTGAAGAGCTGGTTTACCAGCATGATACAGAAGCTAGAGCTCCAATACTTTGGCCACCTGGTATGAAGAGCTGACTCACTGAAAAAGACCCTGATGCTGGGAAAGATTGAGGGTAGGAGGAAAAGGGGGTGGTAGAGAATGAGATGGTTAGATGACATCATCTACTCAATGGATATGAGTTTGAGCAAACTCCTGGAGATAGTGAAGGACAGGGAAGCCTGGTATGCTGGGGTCCATCGAATCACAAAGAGTCGGACACGACTTAGTGACTGAACAACAAATTTATCAGCACACAACTGTCTTTGCTCAAATTTAGAGACAGAGTTCCCTCAACTTCCCTGTCTCTGGAGGCTCTTTAGTGTAGACCATACCGGGGTCTCTTGCTTAGGAAGAAAGATTGGATAATATCCTCCTAAATTAGTCTCTCATGTAATTTCAGTGGCCTCTCCACAATGCTGCCAGTTATCTTTCTAAAACACAAATCTCATCTACTCTGCGAAGTCTGAACTTTAACATGACATTCAAAATCCTTTACCCTGGCCCCAATTTTTCGGCTATAATCTTAATCTATACTTATGCAGTTTTTTCCCTCCATTTTCTCCCAAGTCCCAAATATCCTAGACCATTTATTATTCCCCAGAGATTTTATGTATATTCAGGCCTCCACACCTTGATCTGTACTGCCTCAATCTAGCCTGGACTGTCCTTGACTAGCTTGGGTGTGACCTCTTCTCTGAAGTCTCCCTTGTGACTGTGGGCAAAATGACCCTTGAGGGTCTCTTCTTTTATGCCTCTACTAAAACACTATCGGGTCTTTCCTGGTGATCCAATGGTTAAGAAGCCACCTACCAATGAAGGGGACATGAGTTTGATCCCTGGTCCAGGGAGAATCCACATGCTGCAGAGCAACTAAGCCCAGGCCTCAAACTACTGAAGCTCACACACTCTGGAGCCCATGCTACACAACAGGAGAAGGTACCACAGCAATAGGCCCACACACCGCAAAAAAGAGCAGCCCCCATTCACCGCAACTAGAGAAAACCCCCACTCAGTGACAAAGACCCTACAGAGCCCAGAGCTGATTGATTAATTTTTTAAAAAGAACACCAGCACTGTAGATTTCAGTTCAGTTCAGTTCAGTCGCTCAGTCGTGTCCGACTCTTTGCGACCCCATGAATCACAGCACGCCAGGCCTCCCTGTCCATCACCAACTCCCGGAGTTCACTCAAACTCATGTCCATCAAGTCAGTGATGCCATCCAGCCATCTCATTCTCTGTCGTCCCCGTCTCCTCCTGCCCCCAATCCCTCCCAGCATCAGACTCTTTTCCAGTGAGTCAACTCGTCACATGAGGTGGCCAAAGCATTAGAGTTTCAGCTTTAGCATCAGTCCTTCCAATGAACACCCAGGACTGATCTCCTTTAGGATGGACTGGTTGGATCTCCTTGCAGTCCAAGGGACTCTCAAGAGTCTTCTCCAGCACCACAGTTCAAAAGCATCCATTCTTTGGCAATCAGCTTCTGTATTTATACGTTAGCTTCCCTGATAGATTCTGTGTTCCCAACACAGGACAATGATGTGACTTTATCTGTACTAGACCAAGTATGCAGCACTACATTGTGGCTGCAAATACATTTTGAAATGAATTAGTGAAGATCTGAAGAGGCACTGAAGGACAGGACCAAGAACAAAAGCTCATCCTCCTGTTTCTTTCCTGAACAATTCAGTCAAAAAGCCAGGGCAGGAAAGAAGTCTCTGCCACTGACAGAGGGTGAGATGGAACCAAGGTAGCCCAGGGGAGGGTGTCAGATTGTGAGCAGGGGAAGGAGGGCATCCAAGAGGTGGGGCAGGAGGGAAACCCGATGAAGGTGCCGGCTCCCAAGTGGGGTGAAAAGGGCATCCTCATAGAGACATGTTAAAAGACAAAAAATGTCATCTTAAAGGGGCACCCACTAGTAAAAGCAAGGAAAAAATGAAACATTGAACAAATGATACTAACAGATGATAATCAGTTGAATAAAGCAGAAAACCATTAACTATCCCAACATAAATAAATACATTGATTGAAGTTTGATTGGGAATGTGATAGTTTCAAAGTCTCCAAGTACCTCACCACAAAGTTCTTACTATTTACAAAAGAAAAATGAGTAACTTTAGTGAAGACTGGTAGATACTATCTTAATCAAGAGATCAATTTGTTATCAGTAATGTGACAAATTGAAATTTGCACCATCTGATAAGATGTAATGAGAAGAACAGTGTCACTTGTCTGGTATTTCTGCCAAAGATGCATATCTTGAATGTAATCATGGGGAATTATCAGATAAATCCAAATTGATGGGCATTCTACAAAATAACTGGTCTGTAATCTTTAAAAGTGTCAAGATGATGGTCAAGAAAAGAATGAGAAACTTTTCCAGACTGAAGGAAACAAAAAATATATGACAGCTAAATATAACACAAGATTCTGAACTGGATCCTTCTGTTATACAGAAATATATTATTGGGACAATTAACAAACTTGAATGGCTTCTTCAAATTATACAGTAGTAATGTATCGATGTTAATTTTCTGATTTTGATAATTATATTAAGGACATGTACAAAAATGTTCTTATTTATAGGAAATATACCAAACAGTATTCAAAAATGATCAGGTATCACATAAATAATTTGCTCTCAAAAGGATCAGGAAAAGGTTCTTTGTATTAAGCTTGTAACTTTTCTGTAAATTTTAGAATGAAAACCATACAAAGTGTGTGTGTGTGTGTGTGTGGATGATAATCCTAGACAGTGTATTATTAAAAAGCAGAGACATCATTTTGCCGACAAAAGTCTGTATTGTCAAAGATATGGTTTCTCCAGTAGTCAGGTATGGATGTGAGAGTTGAAACATAAAGAAGGTTGAGCACCAAAGAACTGATGCTTTTGAATTGTGGTGCTGGAGAAGACTGTTGAGAGTTCCTCAAACGCAAGGAAATCAAATCAGTCAATCCTAAATAAATCAACCCTGAATATTCATTGGAAGGACTGATGCTGAGGCTGAAGCTCTAATACTTTGGCCACCTATGAGAAGAGCCAACTCACTGGAAATGACTCTGATGCTGAGAAAGATTGACGGCAAAACGAGAAGAAGCTACTGCAGTGAGAAGCCCACACACCACAATGAAGAGTAGCTCCTGCTCACCACAACAAGAAAAAGCCCCACCACAACTAGAAATAAAGGCCCAGCGCTTTTATAATGTATGCATATATAAATTCCTTTTGATACTGATAATTAATTTGTCATTGCTAAAATGAACCAGCCATATTTGGTTCTATCTATACACTATTTGTTGGAGAAGGAAATGTCAACCCACTCCAGTATTCTTGCCTGGAGAATCCCATGGATGGAGGAGCCTTGTGGGCTACAGTCCACGGGATCGCAAAGAGTCGAACACGACTGAGCAACTTCACTCACTTCACTTCACTATACACTATTTGTACCAAGCATCAGAAATAAGACCTGTTGGTTTTCATTCTTTTTATTTTAGTAGCTGTATATATATTTTTGGAAGCCTATCAATGCTGTAAAAAAATATTAAGCATACTTTTTATTTAATAACCATTGTATTTTTTTTAAACTTACGAGTGTGAGTGTTGAATTTTTTCTTAGGAAGAGAAGGAACTGTGTTTTGGTTTTGTTTCAGTGCTATTTTTTAACATTAATGTTAACAGAAAAACATAATTTCTTTAAACGTCTTACTCTTTCTAGATCTTTCTTTGGTTTCTGTGTTCTTGTGAACACATGATAAAATTGGTTTAGTCGCTCTTGGCTTCTGGTATTTTGAAATTGAAATGAAATATATCAAAACAGTCAACCACAAACATACACATTCACCCTCAGAGGAATCAATGTGGCTAAAAGATTATCAGACATCATGCAAGAACAGACTAAATTCACCAGCTCTTTTGCCCAATTGGTCAGGTTCCTAGGAAGCAACATGGCCACCTCTGTGTTAATTGCTCTATTTCCTTGATTCTAAGATCATGTTTTTCATATTTTAACATTTCTGAAATAAAGATTAATTTTGCAATCTAAGTCAAAAGAAATTTTCCATATGCAAGTTACTGTTGCAACTAGTGTTACAATTTGTTATCACCTATATGCATGTGCGTGCTAAGTCACTTCAGTCATGTCCAACTCTTTGCAACCCTATGGACTGTAGCCCACCAGGCTCCTCTGTCCATGGGATTCTCTAGGCGAGAATACTGGAGTGGGTTGCCATTCCCTCCTCAGGAGATCTTCATGACCCAGGGATCCAACCCACATCTCTCACATCTCCTTTATTGGCAGATGCATTCTTTACCACTAGCACCACCAGGGAAGTCCATTGCCTATATGAATATAGTCAAATCTCTTGGGAAAGATAACAGAGTTTTCAGAGCTAGGAAACGTTAATGTGAATCCATGAAGGATCCTCTCTTAAGTTCCAAATATCTACCTATCAGAAGTGTCAGGTTGTCTACCTTCCAGAGATTTATTAATCAAATAAGGAAAAAGTGAAACAACATATTTAAACATAGTATACTTCAATATGTCTCCAAGGTATAGCAGCCAGAAACTCTCCAAGTGCTAAGAAGATACAGAGCAGGAATGTGGGTTAGAGAAAGCCATACATCATCATGATACTACGCATCACTGCAGATACTAAAAATGATTCAGGAGAAACCCTAGACTTTGAATGTGACAGAGGTTTAGAACCAAACTTCAGGATATGAAATAAATTTGCATAAATAAATATATGCTATTGTCAGTTTTTTCAATTGTCTGCTATTAATACCTTTTTAATCTATGAAAGTTGTTTATCTTATAAATGTTAGTGTCATGGGATTTTAAATAATAAAAACACCAGTTCCATAAAACAATTTCCACTGATATGGTGACTACGACTGCTGATAATTCTTTGTTTTCAAAAGCTGAGTAACATGTACAAAAATTGAGAAATATAGGATCTAACCTTCTAATTTCTTTATAATTCTGGAATTAGGTACTTAAATTTTCACAGTTAAACCTAGCTGAAACATTTTCTGGGAGGCAATGTGCCTGAGAACATGGGGTTGTGCAAACAGCTTAGTGCAATCATATGCTGCATTTGCTTCAGTTCACAAGTACCCTTTTACTTCCTGACTGTTCTTGTCCACTTGTGGCAGTAAAGGACTACATACGGTACAAGATCTAATAATGTTCTTGACACATAGCCACCACCTAATAAATATTTACTGATTAACTGAATCAACAAATTCATTGAGTTCAATCAACCCGTCCACATAGAAAAAAAATACATAGTGATGCCTATAGTGATGCCTAAGAAAGTTAATGTTATCTCTACCTACACTGCTTCTAACTTGAAAGCTTTCCAAATTCCATTTTCATTCTATTTATGTGACTTTTAAATGCCTTACTAACCACAGGACTGCTTGAAGTTCTGGAAAAAATGCATCTTACAGATCATACTAACCTACGAAAGAAGCTTGTTGGTTAGACACTTTTATTATTAAAACAACAAAACACATCTGTTTTGAAGGCTCACCTATAAACTTATTTTTTCTAGATTATATTTCATTACGTTGTTTTGATTAGAACTCTGTTTTACTACACCCTAAGGCGTGGCATGACGGAGAAGGCAATGGCAAGCCACTCCAGTACTATTGCCTAGAAAATCCCATGGATGGAGGAGCCTGGTAGGCTGCAGTCCGTGGGGTCGCTAGGGGTCGGACACGACTGAGCGACTTTACTTTCACTTTACACTTTCACATATTGGAGAAGGAAATGGCAACCCACTCCAGTGTTCTTGCCTGGAGAATCCCAGGGACGGGAGATCCTGGTGGGCTTCCGTCTATGGGGTCACACAGAGTCGGACACGACTGAAGTGACTTAGCAGCAGCAGCAGCAGCAAGGCGTGGCATGAAGAGTTAGATTGAAATAAAATTCTGATTCATGGACTAATGAAAGTCTTGATACTTCACTTCCAACATGACCTTTATCTTCACCCTGGCATTTCTCATTCAAGGAGCAAAATGTCGTACATGGCTCAAGAAATCTATGCTCTCTCTTTCTTCCACCTTTTAGATGCCAACGTTTATAAATGTACAGCAGATGGATATAAATAAATACTAACTAGACCCAAAAGGGGTCATCTTTGCCCTCTCCAACTTAACCCTCTCTTCTCAACAGCGAAGGTGCCCAGTTTCAGCAGATACTCACCACGTGCCAGTCACAGGCTTTTCTAGTTGTTTTTTTTTTACTTCCTCACAATAAATGTGACAGGCAATCAAATCTAATGAAAGATTTTGACCTTTATTCACTCTTGTTGATAAAATTTGTACTAGGCTGAAAAAAAAAATTGGTTTTGGCCATGTGGACATGGTATACAAATGCAAATTTCTTCTCTTAAAAAAAATAAAAAGACTCCATCTGACCCAAGTCCACAGGGTACTTTGAATGCAATCTTTGGATTAAAGAAATCCTAAGACCCATAGAGAACTCTTAGGTGTTTACTTCATAGTAAAATCATGAAAATCAATAAGCATTAAGAAACAATGGAACTTTCCAGGTGGTATAGTGGATAGGAATCTGCCTGCCAATGTAGGGAACACAGGTTCAATCCCTGGTCCTGGAAGATTCCATCACAGCCACTAAACCCACGAGCCAGAATTACTAAAGCCCACGCACCTAGAGCCTGTGCTCCGCAACAAGGGAAGCCACTGCAATGAGAAGCCCACGGACCACCAGGAAAAGAAGCCCCTGTTCACCACAACAAGAGAAAGCCTGTGCGCAGCAACAGTGACCCAGCACTGCCAAATAATTAATTAATCTTTTTTTATCTGTAAGGAAAAAAGAAACAATGAACCACCAAAGTACTATATTAAATGAAGAGGTAAAGAGAGTACAAGGTGTGGAATCAGAAATTCCGTTCCTGAACTTCAGCACTGATTGCAGTTCAAGTTAACTGTGACTTTTGGCAAAATACTGACTTCATTTGCAAAGTGGAGAAAATGTAGCTATACCTAATAATAGGAAAAAGGATAGCAAGAACATATTATAGTTACCTCACAGGATTACTTGGGAAATCAAAGTAGAAAATAATGTTAGTGCAATAATTTTAAATAAAAAGTACTATATAAATGTTACTATTTATCATGGTAATACTAAATAATAAATAAGAAGGTATCATGTTGGCCAACCCTACAAATATAGTGTTTCTTCTAAGAATTCTGCATACCAGGAAACTCTCCATGATACAATCCCCAGTGTCCCTATCACAGGATTATATATCAGGAAATATATACAGTCTAAGACATTCCCCTTAATAGCAAATTCATCATTCTAGGAGGCAGAGGCACACGATCCAATACAGTCATGTACACCATAATTAGGTAACTCGAAACTGACCTATATCTAGTGCCATTATTTTGCTGGATTCTTTTAGAATTGTCCCTAGTTTATCGTAAATTTTTAAATATGGGTTGAAGATAATATGTACCACACATGACTTCTGGGAAATGTAAACCAACAATATGGTTCACTGGCTATGAAGTCTGTTTGGATCACCTCCAAGGACCCAAAGGCAGATAAGCAGAGGGGTGGGATGGAGTGAGATGGGAGGGAGGTTCAGGAGAGAGGGGCTGTATGTATACCTGTGGCTGATTCATGTCGATGTAAGGCAGAAACCAGAACAATATTGTAAAGCAATTATCCTCCAATAAAAATTGTTTTAAAAAAAAAAAAACAACTAAGTACCATAAGAAAAAACTAAATATGAGGGTTACCTGGTGAAATTGTGAACTCCTGGTCCCTGGAAGTGTTCAAGCACAAACTAAATGACCCTCTAAAAGAAATATCTCAGTCCCCCAAAAAAACAAAAGAAATATTACAGTCTCATTTTGGTAAGATATTGGCCTATATAATCTTTAAGGCCTTCAGAGTCAGTCTCTATGAGTCAGTGACTAGCTGGTTTGAATAGTCTGTGTAACTGTACACAGCAACTAAAAAGTAAATAGTATTTATATAAGCTTAACTGAAAAATACTCCAAGATTCATTCTCTCAGATCATGTCTATTGACATTTCCATAATCAGAATATAATTTCTGTGTAAATATTTCCAAAAAATAATCATTTAACATTTCTATATACAACATTAAAAAATATATAGGATGCAATTATTTTCATTCACTGCTAATTTAAATACACCGGAGGGAAATTAGGAGCTTTAAAAAGTAATCATCTCCTTTGGCTCAGTAATTTCAGTAATTCTTCTAGGAATTTATCTAAGAAATGTTCAAAGATATACACAAAGGTTTATATATAAAGATAACTCTTTGTTACACACTTGAAACACTGCCAATCAACTATACTTCAATAAAACCTTTAAAATCATCTGGAAAATGAATTTAAACAACAAAAAAATATAATCAGAGTTATTTATACCAGTTAAAAATTTTAAATAACCTCCAATTTATGTGTATATTCACATGGCTACAGTCCATGGGGTCGCAAAGAGTCGGACACAACTGAGCGATTTCACTTCACCTCACAAAATGCCATATTCTGTAGTCCACTAAAAATCATACTTTATTAATCAAATTTTAAAAACAAGTTTAAAATCAATATGGACCATGTGATCTCAGCTTTGTTTTATATAAATAAATATGACAATATTTCTCTTTTTTCTTTGTTTATATACAAACACACATACACCAAGGCCAAAAGAAATATATCAAAATACCAGTGGTGTTAGCTAGTTCTGGGTAACAGAATTATTAATGATTTTTATTTTCTTCCTCATGCTTTCTAGAATTTACACATTTTTCAGCAATGAAATAATATCATGTAATCAGGAAAATAATAAATGATATATTTATTTTAAAATGTCCCAAATAAGTCCTTCTGAAGTCTATAGTCACCACTTAATTCAATAAACATGTTTTGATGATTAAGTTGGGTTCCTGTTTGGAAGTGTTCTTATACTGTACAAATGATTACCATCAAAATAAGGTAGGATTGATGGAGACCAAAAAGAACTTTATTAAGTACTTTGATTAAATAATTAAGTATAATTGTTGCTAATGACTGAATTGCTTAATTTTGCTTAATAGTGCATACAAATGTTTAATTTGTATGTACTGTTTAAAGATTTATAATGTGTGACTTTTCATACTGTTCATGGAAAACAGTTTGCTCCTTGTATGAAAAGCTATGAAAAAACTAGACAGTGTATTACAAAGCAGAAACATTACCAACAAAGGTCCGTATAAACAAAGCTATGGTCTTTCCAGTAGTCATGTATGGATGTGAGAGTTGGACCATAAAGAAGGCTGAGTGCCAAAAAATTGATGCTTTCAAACTGTGGTGTTGGAGAAGACTCTTAAGAGTCCCTTGGACAGCAAGATCAAACCAGTCAACCCTAAAGGAAATCAGTCCTGAATACTCATTGAAAGGACTAATGTTGAAGCTGAAACTCCAATACTTTGGCCACCTGATGCAAAGAGCTGACTCACTGGAAAAGACTCTGGTGCTGGGGAAGATTGAAGGCAGGAGGAGAAAGCAACAGAGGGTGAGATGGTTGGATGGCACCACCAACTCAATGGACATGAATCTGAGCAAGTTCTGGGAGGTAGTGAAGGACAGGGAAGTCTGGCGTGCTGTAGTTCATAGGGTTGCAAAGAGTCTGACACTACTGAGCAACTGAACAACAATATGTGACTTAAAAGGACACACGATGTATTGTTTCCCACTGTATTCCATGCCTTGCACTTAACAGATACTCAATATTTCTTAAGGAAAGAGGAATGGGAGGAAGGAAGAAATAAATAAATGTGGTGTTTCTTATTAAAATGGGCATAATTCCCTCTTACACCATTTCTACGAAAAACTTAGATTTGACTTTCATCATTCCAGTTTAGGTCATGTTTTTCCAGAATATAACCCATGGGACAGGACAGAAGCAGAAACTGAAGTGGCTTTCCAAGGCCTCAGAGTGAAGCAGTGACAGAAGTCTGTGGATATTATCTCAGACAAACCTTGGCTCTACTAGATTTCCATGAAGAAACCTATGTTAGATTTGGGAACAGAGACTATTTGTGGTATCCTGACTTTTCTCAGAACCACCTTGGGAAAAGAGAAGCACATCCCAAAGGACGTAGTTGAATTGTTAGTTCTAAGGCCTCCTGGCGGGGTAGACCATTTCATCCCATAACCTGGCTTCCTACATCTCTCCCGCCATGTTCTTTATCTCTGGGTGTCACGTGACCTGCTGCTGCTAATTGCTGGTTACACAAGATTGGTAATATGTTCTGCTGCTGCTGCTGCTGCTGCTGTGTCACTTCAGTCATGTCCGACTCTGTGCGACCCCATAGACGGAAGCCCACCAGGCTCCCACCTCCCTGGGATTCTCCAGGCAAGAACACTGGAGTGGGTTGCCATTTCCTTCTCCAATGTGTGAAAGTGAAAAGTGAAAGTGAAGTCGCTCAGTCGTGTCCGACCCTTAGCGACCCCACGGACTGCAGCCTACCAGGCTCCTCCATCCATGGGATTTTCTAGGCAAGAGTACTGGAGTGGCTTGCCATTGCCTTCTAGAGAAACAAAATACCAAATTACCCAGAGTTAGCAAATATATGTGGAAAACAAAAAAAGTAGAGTTTGGTGTAGGCATCCCTTTGTTAATTAAACTCAGACAAATTTGTTTCAGATAATCATATGCAGAGTTGGACAGTATGAGGAAGTGAACCTGTGTTTTTTAAAAAAAGTCCCAGCAAGTTCATAAGCATTTTTTTTAAGTTAACAAATTAGGTGGGAACTTTTTAACTTAGAAACAGAATGTCCCATAAAAATTCCATGACTTTTCTGAAAAAATGTCCTGTACTTTGTGTCACTGAAAGAAAGAAAGCGCTAAGTTGTGTCTGACTCTTGCGATTTCCATGAACTGTAGCCTGCCAGGCTCCTCTGTCCGTGGGATTCTTCAGGCAAGAATACTGGAGTGGGTTGCCATTTCCTTCTCCAGGAGATCTTCCTGACCCAGGAGTTGAACCCAGGTCTCCCACATTGCAGGCAGATGCTTTTGCCAACTGAGCTACACGGGGCCCATCACTGTTTGGGCCCAAGCGAAAAGTCACCAACAAATCTTAATGGAAATAAAAGACTAGTTTGAGTGATGGTTTGGGGAAAAATAAATGCCAGCAGTCAACATATTCTTAGTATGAATACTGTCTTCAAGAGGCAAGATGTAACTTTAGAATGTGGTTCATTTTTTTTTCAAGGCGAAAGGATGGTTTCTATCAGAGCTGATAGTAGTTAATGGGATGGAGATAGCATAGAAAATGGGGAAAGCTGGCCTTCTGAACACACCATTAAAAGTGAAAAGCCTCAGTGCTATACGCAATTGGTTTTGAAATCCTCATGACTGGAAGTCAGAAATGTTGGAAGTTAATATACCGTTCAGGGATGAAATGCACTTCTGATGTTCAGAGAGGATGTTTTCAAGGTGAAACCAAAGCCTATAAACAAACAAAAAGCTAACATCAGCTGTCTTAGAAATCTTATCTCTATAAATTCTTTATTGCTCAAAATGACAGAAAGCAAAGCCACATGTTGCTTGCTTCACTGCTGGTTGTGGCAGCTTTTAAATCCCTACCTTCCTAGGAAGTGACCTCATAAGAAAATCTTATAACACTGTCATTTGGGGAAATCCTCGCAACATGCGGGTTAATGCGCTTACACTGGAGGAGAGGTCTCCAAGAACGTTTAATAACCAGGATGTCCGGAGGGGCCTTGATGCTAGCCGGGTCGCAGAAGGATTTCTCTCGGTGCACATCTGGGAAGTCTCGTGGCATATTCTGTACCAGGCCACGTGGCTTAATAGCTAAAAGATGGGGTTGAAAGTTACGAGAGTCTGGGGATCAGATAGCAACTGAGCTATTGACCGACGAGCTGACCCTAGACGAGTCATGACCTTGTGGTACTTCAGTCAGCTTAACTGTAAAACTGGGCACAAAGGCCAGACTTTACCAAAACCAGATGTTGTTCTCAGGTCTGTTTTTCAACTAATATCTTTTTTTTTTTTCCATGTGGCTGTCAAGTCTCAATTTTTTTCATATATAGAAGGGCAAAAGCATTCTATACGCTACTTTCCCAGTAAGACTTGGACAAGTGAGGTCCAAGAATGGAAGCCTGACTTGGTTCACACCCTTGTGCTTGCCTATCTGACCAAGCTTATGTCCGTCAGAGAAGTTACAACAGTTTATACACTCAGGGTTTACAGTTCTAATTAGAATCATGTCTACATATCCCTAAGAAAGGTCCTTCACTCACCACTTTTCTAGGTCGTGGGTCCATCACAGAAATAGGTGAAAGACACCGGCTTTCTCCTCTTAAATACAACAGAACATCTATTAAATGACTTTTCTACTAGCCAAGCCCCTCCATTAACCAATGCTCTCCATTTCCTCTACAAAGCAAGCTGAGCAATGTTCCTTCTGGCTACAGAACACTCTGTACCTGCTCCCGTCTCCTCCCATCCCAGGGGCTGCTTGGGTATCATGAGTCAGAAGAGTTTGTACCCAATCCCTTTATACTAGTTGCATTTTTAACTACCTAAATTAAGGAACTATTACTGAAATTGAGAGTGTAAAAAGAGAATGTTTTTCTGTAATAAAGTGAAGGTGATTGTTTCAGAATAGAGATGAGTCACATTTTTAAAATAGTCATCAGATTAGGTAAAACTTCACAAGGAATCTGCCTTCAGGTTGTTCTGCAAGTATCTGTAAGTTCTTACTCTATTTTAAAGAAATGAAAAATGACTTCCAGTGGTGCCTTTTGGAAGAAAGACAATCAGGATTCCAATCAGCCAACAAGAATTTTTTTTTAAAGTCCTTGGATCTGTATCAACAGATCAAACAAATATATGCGTATGCTTTTTAAGTTAAAATAATATATGTGCATCAGTCAGTTCAGTTCAGTTCAGTCGCTCAGTCGTGTCCGATTCTTTGCGACCCCATGAATCACAGCACGCCAGGCCTCCCTGTCCATCACCAACTCTCAAACTCATGTCCATCGAGTCGGTGATGCCATCCAGCCATCTCATTCTCTGTCGTCCCCTTCTCCTCCCACCCCCAACCCCTCCCAGCATCAGAGTCTTTTCCAGTGAGTCAGCTCTTCGCATGAGGTGGCCAAAGTATTGGAGTTTCATCTTTAGCATCAGTCCTTCCAATGAACACCCAGGACTGATCTCCTTTAGAATGGACTGGTTGGATCTCCTTGCAGTCCAGCGGAGTCACATGTGCATAAATATGTGTACAGACTTCTATATACTTCCCTGGTGGCTCAGACGATAAAGAATCCTCCTGCAATGTGGGAGACCTAGGTTCGATCCCTGGGTTGGGAAGATCTCCTGGAGGAGGGCATGGCAACCCACTCCAGTATCCTTGCCTGGAGAACCCCACGAACAGAGGAGCCTTGCAGGCTACAGTCCATGGGGTCACAGAGTTGGACACGACTGAGCGACTAAGCACCACACATGTATATAGACAAATGTACAAACACAAACACATACATCTTATATATCAAATGACTTCACACCAATTAATCAACAAACAATCCATCTTATTCTTGTCATATAAGATCACTTCTGAAATATTTTACTGTTCTCCTAACTAGTATTTTCCAAAGCAGTAGAGGAGCAAGTCTGTGTTTTTTTACTTCCCTTCCCTTCAAGTGTCACAAACTGTCAGTTGTCCTTGCAGATCTCATCTGGACTATCGACTAAAGGTTTCATGCAGCAGAAGCACTCCCCACCAGCCCTCCCTGGAGCCAGATGGCAGGGAGACTTTCTGTGGGGCTCTCAGCCATGCAGAAAGCAGCCCTGCCATGGAGTAAAGCTTCATTTAATGCAACAGCTCTTCTCTGCTCAATACACACACTGTCCTGGCAAGTGAAAGCCAAGACCCAACCATGCCAGATCCCTGCTTCAGGGAAAGAAGTTACAGCCCACTCCAACTGGACCCAGCTCCCATCATCTCCCCTCCATTGACTCAAAGCAATCAAAGGCCGACTGCCACATTCAAAACTGGGTGGTTGACTCTTCTATTCCTGACAACTGGAACCATATATTTCATTAAAAAGTACAATTGATTCCAAAATCCAAGAGTTATCCATCTGCACTGTCAACCAGAAATATAAATAAACAGATATCATGCATTTTACTAATCTTTTGAAAACTGTTGGCTGTTGGCTGCTGGAGGGTAAATGCTCATTTTTTTTGGTCAGTAGTGGCAAAAGATGACAAACAGTATTTTTGTACCACAAAACTCGGCCTGAACCATTGTTGGAAAGAAAGGGATCGCCTCCCAACACTGGTGATTCTGTTGGAACTTCAAAGGCATGAAGTTAACATGAGAAGTTAACAGTCACTCCTTGCAGATAACCCAAGAGGAAGGAATACTCTGGACAACAGCAACAAAGAGGTACTTATGGGGTAAAACTACACAGTTCACAGGCTTTCACCACTGCTTTGTGAAGAAGTCCTATAGAAACAGAGAACAAATAACCACAGGAGTGGTCCCATCAGATACCCTGATGCCCACTCCCAAGTGACATGAATGTACCACACAAAATTTGGAACCAAAGAGAAGACACTTATTTGAAAAACACTGACATTTACAAGTGGTTACATTTTTAGTGGCTCTTTGAGCATTTGATCTTAGGCAATGGCACCCCACTCCAGTACTCTTGCCTAGAAAATCCCATGGATGGAGGAGCCTGGTAGGCTGCAGTCCTTGGGGTCGCTAAGGGTTGGACACAACTGAGCGACTTCACTTTCACTTTCACACATTGGAGGAGGAAATGGCAACCCACTCCAGTGTTCTTGCCTGGAGAATCCCAGGGATGGAGGAGCCTGGTGGGCTTCCGTCAATGGGGTCACACAGAGTCGGACACGACTGAAGTGACTTAGCAGCAGCAGTAGCAGCAGCAGCTGCCTTGAGCAGTTTGCTGCTCCATGGGGAAATCTAGACCGAGGCAGCCAAAGGTATTGTAACATAAGCCACAATGACATTATCACTGAGAACAGCAGCAACATGGGGTGATAGGAATAACTGTGCCTGAGAACCTAAAAATCCTCCTTGAAAACAGCCCATTTGTTTTCCTGTAGACATAGTCATTGGCTCCTTCCGGCTCGTCTCAGGGTGCCATTAGAGCTCAGGTACTTCTCATGACATTAAGATTGTTTAACCAGCCCCTGGAGCTTTTGCCCAGCAGACGTTGTCTCACAGTATGAAGCCATAAAACGGACTTCAGTCCTGTTCTTTACAGGGATGAATTGGGTTTGATAAATTTTTCTATGCTCTATTTGAAACCAAGTACACCTTTTAAACTGTCTGGAAGTTTGATCTATCACAGATCTGAGCAGATTAAACTCTTTTGGCCCACAGTTTAAAAAAAAAAATTTAAAAACTCTCCAGGACTGGAATCTAAATGTAGGAAACGTAAGGGCACTGCATAAACTCTATGGAAAGATTGAAGCCTCTGGGTATGAAGTCTCAGCATAGATGGTTTCCTTGTTCACTCTCCACCAGGCTGAAGCTCTGAATGCACTGACTCCTTCTGACATGGATTGCCATGACAGTCGGTTAGTCAATACACCATTACAATTCACCTTATCCCAGGGAGCCAATTCTCTGTGGACCACATTTGCACATTTGAAAACCTCCAGGGATTGTTGGATAATAAACATCATTGCACACTGCATACACAGCTGTACATAGTTGAGCCATTCGATAAACTTCACAGCCTTGGTTTTCTCTCTATAACCAAAGGGCTTTAGACTGTTAGTCTCTCAAACTTTAGAATGAATGAGAATCACTTGGAGGGTTTGATATGCATGCAGCTGTGGTAGATTTAGAATGAAACCCAAATCACACATGTTCAACAAATCCTCCAGGCCAGGGTGTCCCCAGTCTCTGGGGTCTAATGCCTGATGATCCGAGGTGGAGCTGGTGTAAGAGAAATAGAAATAAAGTACACACGGACTTGTGTGGTGACTCAGAGGGAAAGAATCCACCTGCCAATGCAGGAGACACGGGTTCCATCCCTGATCAGGGAAGATCCCACATGCCGCAGAGCAACTAAGCCCATGCGCCACAACAATTGAGCCTGTGCTCTGGAGCCTGGGAGCCGCAAATACTGGGCCCACGTGCCACAGCTACTAAAATCCAAACATCCTAGATCCACAACAAGAGAAGCCACCACGATGAGAAGCCCACATACCACAACTAGAGAGTAGCCCTGCTCTCCCAAACTAGAGGAAAGCCCGCGCAGCAATGAAGACCCAGCATAGCCAAAAATAAATAAATAAACTAAAGAGCACAATAAGTGTAATGCACTTGAATCATCCTAAAACCATCTTCCCAACCCGTGGTCTGTGGAAAAATTGTCTTCCATGAGACCAGGCCCTGGTGCCTAAGAGGTTGGGGACCACTGCTCCAGATGATTCTGACACTGATGGGCTATAAACCACACCTGTTGAAACAGAGCTCAAGGTTCCCAGGAACAGCTGGGTTCTAAGTCTCCACCATTACTAGCCAGCCTCTAGTAAATGGAGCAACTAGCCCTCAAGCTCAGGAAATACCTTCCTGCACCAGAGTAAACGGAGTTAAGCTGACAAATTTCCTTGAAAAGTCCTTTTTATCAGTGCTATCAATATGATTATGACATTTCTTGAGAACCTAGGCATATTTGCAAATGTTGCAATGGCACTGTTTAAAATCTACAAAAATATAAAATACTTGGAGTCATTTAAAGTGTCATATTTTCTTAATTTATGGCAAATACCTAACCCTTTATGTTTTATAAAATCCTTTCCCTAGAAAAGATTATTAGGGACCAAACTGTTGCGGCACTGCCTATTACTAGTTAGTGCATTCTGTGCTCTATTACGTTGCCCTGGTTGGAGTTCTGTTGATTGCCTTGCACTATACTCAGTAACAAATTATATGTATATCATAAGACAGCCAGACTGATGTCAGCTCAGAAGGCACCTGTATGAAGCTTTTCAAAAGAACCGTAATAATTTTACTAGATGTGACAAACCTTATAAAAGTTAAATAATGTCACACTTTTTAAGCATTTCATTTAATACAACTGAGCACATGGAGGGCATTGAGGATGATATTTAATTTTTTCCATATGTGGATTTAATGCCACACAAAAGTTTCAGTCCCAGATTGCTAATTTTCCACCATGTGGTAGCCATTTAGCAGAATTTTTTTTTAAAACACTTACCAAATTACAGAGTAGGGTTTCAGAGGCGGCAGCTATAAGTAGGCTTAGGGTACCTGGTGTCCCTCTGGCTTGGCCCTGGGCCTCATGAAGAAGCAGTAAATCTTGACAATATTTTCTATGACAGCACTTGCTGGTTTTTATTGGAATGAAATGTGAATTTACAAAGCCACATGCTAATGTACTTCTAAAAATAGACTTAATTGTGAATTCTTCCAATTCTGATCATTTTTAGCCACTTATATAAGTAAAAGGCCAGCATCTAAGATGCAGCCCTTTATAGAACATCTATGGATTACCAACGCTTTCAAAGAAATCCTTACAGGCAATTTGAAAAAAGTTAGCTGAACCAAGCCATCTTAGCTGCTTGTTCTTGAAAAGCGACCTCAGGTCAAACTAGAGGAAAAAACACTTCCCAATACCAACTAAAGTTTATCTTCTATGACCACAAACAGGAAACCAGGATATTCTAGAGCAGGAAAGGCCAAGGGTCTCTCTATTCATTTATTTTTGTCTT
The DNA here is from genome assembly GCF_049115385.1 of Moschus berezovskii. Lineage (NCBI taxonomy): Eukaryota > Metazoa > Chordata > Mammalia > Artiodactyla > Moschidae > Moschus > Moschus berezovskii. The sequence continues at coordinate 26,248,268 of NC_142485.1, read as the reverse complement.
ATTCTACAACAGCTTTGAGTAACTGAATCAACTTCGTGAAGAAATTCTTACAAAGAGACAAAACCCCACGGGAGGGTTTGTGGGTCAGAAAGCGGAGAAACAAATCATGCACTACCAGAGGCACCCTCTAATGTGAGAAACGCACATGAAGGTACTGGGAAAACTTTAAAGCTCCAGCCAAATGTTAGCAATTATTATTAACCCAGTGAGACTGACCAGAAACCTGGAACCACTAGTCAGAGCCATACGTCTGGATCCTGTGGTCAGAAACACATATACTGCATTGTACACCTATCTGATGATTCATGTCTATCTGGCCCAGAAGAAAAACTGCCCTTTCAAAATCATCAGCTCCTGGGGAAACATATTTTATCTCCCAGAACCAATTATAGTTGATTCTCCTGAGTTCAGATGGTTTGGGACCAAATCTATTTCACACATAACTGAATACTATAGACAACTTACCCAGGAAAACTCAAAATATATACATGGGACTCTCCATGGAGCCTCATAACACAGCATGGGCAACAGGCATAGCCATCCAATTTTCAGGCTTCCAAAATTAGTGGGAACTGCCATAAGAGGGAGTGGGGGTGCCCAGTAAGATAAACTGCCTGCCAGGATTCTGGAATGATCTCTGCCCTCCCTCTGCCAAGGAGTGTGTAATGGAATCTTAAGTCATACATTTCTACTCAAGCAAAGAAAATGTAATATTTTCATTATCTATGACTAATTGAATCTTTCTCTCAAACCTCTATCATACTGGGGTACCATCAGGGAATTGCAGAGAAATGCTTTCAACTCGCCATTTAATGGCGACTCAATCTTACAGTTCAAATAGCAACTCTCAGCAACCGACTCTGTCTTTGGGGGGTAAATATTCAGTCTTGAAAGTATCCACAATGGTGGCTTATGGAGAGGAGAATATGCAATTTAAGGAAGCAGCTTTGGGTCTGCATGGGTCCTTTATATCTTTGCTGATGTCTGCTGTAAAACTACCAGCCTGCCATGTTCCCTGGTCCCTTAACACAACTTCTTCCAAGACATGCCTGGAAAGATTGTGATTTATTCTCTTTTCTTGATCAATGCTGATTCTTCCCCCATCCCTTCGTTCTCATCCATGGTCACCATCCCTCTCCTAAAGAACTGTTTACTCTATGGCCTTTGCAGTAGGGTCACCCTGCTTATGTTAGTGACCCCTGGAAGCAAGGCCCTGGCTATCAACAGAGCTAGTGATCATCTACTTTCCTCTTATGGCCAAGTGTGTGTCATTTGCTCAGTCACGTCTGATTCTTTGCATCCCCATGGACTGTAGCCCGCCAGGCTCCTCTGTCCATGGAATTCTCCAGGCAAGGATACTGGAGTGGGTTGCCATTTCCTACTCCAGGGGAATTTCCTGACCCAGAGATCAAACATGGGTCTCCTAAATTGCGGACAGAGTCTTTACCATTTGAGCCACCAGGGAAGACTTAAATTGAAAGTGTTAGTCGCTCCGTAGTGTCCAATTCTTTACAACCCCATGGACTGTAGCCTGCCAGGCTTCTCTGTCCATGAGATTCTCCAAACAAGCATACTGGAGTAGGTTGTCATTTCCTTCTCCAGGGGATCCTTCCAACCCAAGGATTGAACCCAGGTCTCCTGCACCGCAGACAGATTCTCTACCATCTGAGCCACAGTGGCCAAGCAGGGACCCAAAGCGTTGACTCCAGCTCCCTCTACCCAAGTGTGCTGCTTTTACTCCATGATGACAGCCCCATGTTATTACAGGGTTGCCCTGCACTTCGGTCTCCCAACCAAAGTTCAGGACGGTAAGCAAAAGTCCCTCTGCCTTTTCCCCTCAGCTCAGCTGATGACTCTTCTGTGAGATTTCACCACGATGCTTTTGCCTCACCTCTGTCTAGCCCGCCTCCCTCCCCTTCGCCTGCTGTGAGTCCCAGGCCAGGAGGTAGAGGTGTTCCAGTTTTTCTACAACAGGAATTTTTCTGACATCCTATTCTGATTCTCTCTGCCCCACAGCCTATAATAAAACTTTGTGATTTAGTCGAATCACAGATCCGTTTATGGAAGTTAAAGAAATTCTAAAAACTCGTTTTTAATTCTCTAGTCCCTGGTTTCAGGGCTTACCGTAGACTCGGAAATACTGTTTCAAATATCAAAAGTAAAACATTACTTCTGTAATAATTTTAATGCATGCTGAAGCAAATTAGCTCCTCTGAATGAAAAAGAAAAACATAGTGATAGATTTCCAAATATCATCCCTGTTACGGTAGAAACTAGAAAAAGGAAAACCTGGCAGCCCACTGCATCCTCACAAACAGAGAAACTTGGCAAATTCCTTCCCTCTGTCACAGCTCCCCTACATAGGCACGCATGCACAGACACACACACACACACACACACACTCAGCTGCTCTCAGCCACGGTGTGTAACTGTGCTTTAGAATGGGAGATTCTATTACATACTCCATCAATGCCACACGTATCTCTGACAGCTAGGGTGTGGCACGGTGTCCCTACAACCGATGTCATGACACATTCCTCAGGCATACACTCAATCCTGATTGCTTCTTGTGGTCCTAAATTTTTTACATTCTAATTCTGACTGTTATATTCCCATTAGTGTTGGACCTTGAGGTTTTCTTCATTCCTTTTTCATAACCCATCAAATGTACTGAATCTCAGAATTTTCTGGACAAATAGCACAAAGACAAGCAAATAATTTCAACATGAAGTGAAATTATAGGAGTTTATAGCCAACCCCCTGAGTATTTCTAAAATATCAATAAATAATACATTCAATATCTTATCTGTACTCAGTAACATAGTCTGTTCTTAGAACAGAGCAAACATTAATTTTATTACATTTTCACTACAAGCGCTAATAATAAAAGATTCTAGAAAGAAATGAAATTTTTATCCTTAAGAGCAGACTCAGAGATTTAATTATCTAGATGATGTCCTCAAATATGCACCTCATTCTAATAAGTCACCTGAATTTATGTATCAGTTTCAGTGTAAGGCAGAAAATTAGTCATTTGTCTTTTGTAAACATAGATATGGACTTCCGTAAACATAGATAGGGACTTCCCTGCTGGTCCAATGGCTAAGATTCTACATTCCCAATGCAGGGGGGCCGAGCCAGATCCCTAGACAGAAAACTGGATCCTGTGTGCCAGAACTAAGACTTGGTACAGCCAAACAAATTTTCAAAATAGAGATAGATAAAAGCATCTCCATCACCCTATTCTTTAAATTAAAAAAAAACCCTACAAATTCTCTGTACTTTTTTATCCTTTGTTCAATACAGTTACTGGGTTGCCACTCTTCTCGCAAATACCTGTGTGTTCAGAGCTTTCTTACAGTAGCATCACATTACTACCCAGCTCTCTGGTCAAGGAACTAGATCCTACATGCTGCAACTAAGAGTTTGCACACCACAATGAAGAATGAAGATCCTACCTGTCACAACTAAAACCTGATGTAGCCAAATAAATAAATTAAATTAATATTTTTAAAATTTAAAAGTAGGCAGACATCATTTTGGCCATAGTTCTTAAATAAAATTTGGAGTGAAAGGCATTCTTCTAAAGCCAATTTAACCATCAAAATTCATGCTCTCAGCACATTAATGCCAAGAGATCTTGGTACGTAATACAATTTCCCACCAAAAGAAACCAGGGCTCCTTAAAGAAATGGTTGATTTCAGGGCTAGAGTAGAGTGGATACAAGATAAATCTGGAAATCTTGTTGTGCCAGAAAGTAAGAAAGTGCTTTTTAAAAATGAGGGTATCACAAGGACACTTCATGGTGTTCTCATGATCCTAATTTGAGATAATTTAAATACTAAAATAATTAAGGACTGTGATGAATTTTAGACCATTGAAAACATAGAGTTAATGAGTCCAAACAAATAATAGGTTAAAAACTCAGTTGGGAGGGAAAAGGGCTCTTGCTTATGGAATGCTGAATGTTTTTTGGTAAATGTGGAATAAGTGGTGAATGTAGAAAATAGATTTCTGCAGCCATCATCTCAAACTTTGGTTTAGGCATGAGTCACCAATAGAGGCCAAATCCAGGGGGTGTGGGCACAGGGAGGGGCGGTTCATAAGAAGTAGAATGTTTCCATGGTCTCCCCAGATAGCCTATTAGTTGCATATGAAGGGGGATAGGAAATAGTATACGGATAAATAGGGGAACACCTTGACCAGGTGATCAAAATTAATGTCACCATTGAGGGGCAAGTGGACATCGTGTGCCTCTGGAGAAGGACACACTTCTGTCATGGAATGCATACCTAACTTGGAATCACGAGGAGCCATCAGACACATGCAAAGTGAGAAACTCTCATTTTTAAAAACAGACTGTACTCTTCAAAATGTCACAGTCATAAAAGGCAAAAAGAGGCTGTGGAAATGTTTCACGTTAAAGGAGACTAAAGAGACTTGCCGATCTGTTCCTGAACTGGATTATGTGCTTCAGGAGAAAAAGGGACAATGAAGGACATTATTAGGTCAATTGACAAAACTGGAAAATAAATGGTAGACCAGATAAAATTATTGTTCAGTTCAGTTCAGTTCAGTCACTCAGTCGTGTCCGACTCTCCGCGAAGTTGATAACTACTGTATTTAAGATAATATCCTTATTCTTTGGAAATACACACTAAAGACTTTGGGGCCATGGTGAATGCAATTTACCTTCCAAATGGTATAAGAGGAAAAAATTATTTAAAATACACAAACAGATACACAACCCCAAAGAGAGAGGATGGGACATAGGAAAGCAACAGAATAAAATGTTAGCCATTCAGGTATGATCTAAATCAAATCCCTTATGATTATACAGTGGAAGTGAAAAATAGATTCAAGGGATTAGATCTGATAGACTGCATGCCTGAAGAACTATGGACAGAGGTTCATGACATTGTACAGGAGATAGGGATCAAGACCATCCTCAAGAAAAAGAAATGCAAAAAGGCAAAATGCTTGTCTGAAGAGGCCTTACAAATAGCTGTGCAAAGGAAACACGTGAAAGTCAAAGGAGAAAAGGAAAGATATACCCATTTGAATGCAGAGTTCCAAAGAATAGCAAGGAGAGATCTAAGAAAGATTTCCTCAGTGATCAATGCAAAGAAATAGAAGAAAGCAATGGAATGGGACAGACCAGAGATCTCTTGAAGAAAATAAGAGATCGCAAAGGAACATTTCATGCAAAGATGGTCACAATAAAGGACAGAAATGGTGTGGACCTAACAGAAGCAGAAGATATTAAAAAAAGGTGGCAAGAATACACAGAAAAACAATACAAAAAAGATCTTCACGACTCAGATAATCATGATGGTGTGATCACTCACCTAGAGCCAGACATTCTGGAATGTGAAGTCAAGTGGGCCTTAGGAAGCATCACTACAAACAAAGCTGGTGGAGGTGATGGAATTCCAGTTGAGCTATTTCAAACCCTAAAGGATAATGCTGTGAAAGTGCTGCACTCAATATGCCAGCAAATTTGGAAAACTCAGCAGTGGCCACAGGACTGGAAAATAAGTTTTCATTCCAATCCAAAGAAAGGCAATGCCAAAGAATGCTCAAACTACCACACAATTGCACTCATCTCACACGCTAGTACGGAGAAGGCAATGGCAAGCCACTCTAGTACTATTGCCTAGAAAATCCCATAGATGGAGGAGCCTGGTAGGCTGCAGTCCGTGGGGTCGCTAAGGGTCGGACACGACTGAGCGACTTCACTTGCACACATTGGAGAAGGAAATGGCAACCCACTCCAGTGTTCTTGCCTGGAGAATCCCAGGGATGGGGGAGCCTAGTGGGCTTCCATCTATGGGGTCACACAGAGTCAGACACGACTGAAGTGACTTAGCAGCAGCAGCAGCAGCAGCACACGCTAGTAAAGTCATGCTCAAAATTCTCCAAGCCAGGCTTCAGCAATACATGAACTGTGAACTTCCAAATGTTCAAGTTGGATTTAGAAAAGGCAGAGGAACCAGAGATCAAATTGCCAATATCCATTGGATCATCGAAAAAGCAAAAGTTCCAGTTTCTGCTTTATTGACTATGCCAAAGCCTTTGACTGTGTGGATCACAATAAACTGTGGAAAATTCTTCAAGAGATGGGAATTCCAGACCACCTGACCTGCCTCCTGAGATATCTGTATGCAGGTCAGGAAGCAACAGTTAGAACTGGACATGGAACAACAGTATGGTTCCACATAGGAAAAGGAGTATATCAAGGCCGTATATTGTCACCCAGCTTATATAACTTATATGCAGAGTACATCATGAGAAATGCTGGGCTGGATGAAGCACAAGCTGGAATCAAGATTGCCGGGAGAAATATCAATAACCTCAGATATGCAGATAACACCACACTTGTGGCAGAAAGTGAAGAAGAACTAAAGACCTTCTTGATGAAAGTGAAAGAGGAGAGTGAAAAAGTTAGCTTAAAACTCAACATTCAGAAAACTAAGATCATGGCATCTGGTCCCATACTTCATGGCAAATAGCTGAGGAAACAATGGAAACAGTGACAGATTATTTTCTTGGACTCCAAAATCACTGCAGGTGGTGACTGCAGCCATGAAATTAAAAGACACTTGCTCCTTGAAAGAAAAGTTGTGACCAACCTAGACAACATATTAAAAAGCAGAGACGTTATTTTGCCAACCAAGGTCCGTCTAGTCAAGGCTATGGTTTTTCCAGTGGTCATGTATGGATGTGAGAGTTGGACTGTGAAGAAAGCTGAGCACTGAAGATTGATGCTTTTGAACCGTGGTGTTGGAGAAGACTCTTGAAAGTCCCTTGGACAGCAAGGAGATCCAATCAGTCCATTCTAAAGGAGATCAGTCCTGAATATTCATTGGAAAGACTGAAGCTGAAGATGAAACTCCAAAACTTTGGCCACCTGATGCGAGGAACTGACTCATTTGAAAAGACCATGATGCTGGGAAAGAGTCAAGGTGGGAAAAGAAGGGGATGACAGAGGATGAGATGGTTGAATGGCATCACTGACTCAATGGACATGAGTTTGAGTGAACTCCAGGAGTTGGTGATGGACAGGGAAGCCTGGCGTGCTGTGATTCATGGGGTCACAAAGAGTCGGACACGACTGAGCGACTGTACTGAACTGAATCTGGATAAAGAGTATGCAGGTGTCCTACGTACTATTCTTATAATGTTTCTATAAATTTGAAACTATTTACAAATAAATAGGTCTAAAATATTCTCTCCTTTCATTATATGTATTATACACATTTTTGACATCTTTATTATGATCTAAGCTTTCTGAAAAATATTCGATGCATAAATAAAATACACTTCATAATGTTTTTAAATAATCTTTAACAAGAAACAAAAAATTAAAGTTAAGGAGGAAATTAAACATTTGAAAAACAAACCACAGATTTATATACAAAAGCATAAGCTTTGATTTGATCTGGGGGTGGGGGGTAGGAAGCTAAAACATAATGTCAAAAAAGCTAAAATATAACATAAACATAAAATGTAAAACATACAAAACATAAATGTGTAAATAGCTCTTGGACGAAGCTTGTTTCTCTGCCACATGGATTCAAATATGGTAGCACCATTTTCCTACTTAAATATTAAGGTTTCTTTAGAAGTCTGTGACAACATCTCAGAAGATTTTTTCAACTAAAAGTCAACATTCTCCCACTGTCACTTTCACAGCCAAAATCATCCTCCAAGAATAAAGGAAATGTTTCTAACCTCACCCTTGAGAACCCTCCTGGTACCATAGACTAGCATCAGCCCAGCACATACCAACCATTCTTTTAAAATGCAAAAATCTACTTTACTGCAGCATGAGGGGGCTTCCCTGGTAGCTCAGCTGGTAAAGAATACACCTGCAATGCAGGAGACCCCAGCTCTATTCCTGGGTTGGGAAGATCCCCTGGAGAAAGGATAGGCTACCCACTCTAGTATTCATGGGCTTCCCTGGTGGCTCAGAAGGTAATGAATCCACCTGCAATGCAGGAGACCTGAATTCAATCCCTGGGTTGGGACTATCCCCTGGAGGAGAGCATGACAACCCACTCTAGTATTCTTGCCTGGAGAACCCCCATGGACAGAGGAGCCTGGCAGGCTACAGTCCATAGGGTCACAAAGAGTTGGACATGACTGAGTGGCTTAGCACAGCACAGCACAGCATGGGGACTGTGGAGGCATACGTTCTTTGCAGGCAGGTAAACTACAGATACACAAGAAAACTTTTCTGGTGATTGGTCCACTATAATACCCAGAGCCATGCCCAACCTACGACTACCCTTCTGGGAGTAGAAGAAGGTACCCTTGGGGTAGATCTTGCAGCACCCTTCATGACTCTGTAGGCCCCTGGATTTAGCTGGGTGGGTTTTCTGCCACGTGTGATAACAGTTTGGACTCCAGTTCATCTGGGGCTTAGAGTTGCAATATCCAACATACTCACTCATATGGATGGTGTTGGTGCTGTGAGCTTATCTGGTGCAATTCTAGAACATTTTGATTCTCTTCTACATGGCTTCTTCATGCAGCTTGGGCTTTACACAACATGGCAAGTGCTTTCTTTTTTTCTTTTTTATAATGTTATGGCATGTGGGATCCCTGTTCCCTGACTAGGTATGAAAGCCACGACCCCCTCATTGGAAGCGTGGAGTCTTAACCACTGGACCGCTAGGGAAGTCCATGGCAAGTGGTTCCTGATAGTAAAGGCTTCAAGAGCAAATATTCCAAGAGAAAGGAAGTGGAAGCTTGTCTTAAGGCTTAGGCTTAAAAGTACCAGAATGCCATCTTCACCATATTCTGTGGGTCGCAGCAGTCACAAGGCCAGCTTGGGTTCAAGCAGAGGGGATCTTGTTTTGCCCTTTGATGAGAAGAGCAGCAAGCAAGCAGACGAAGAGGAGTAGGAGGAACTTGGGGAACCACCTCAGGGGACTGGCCTGATACCTTGATGTCCTGTTAATATCCACTTCCTCAGACACTTGTTTCTTGCTGGGTTCACGGTGGAATCAGGGTCAGTTCAAAGTCTCCCAAATTACTTGATCTTTGACTTCTTTTTTTTTTTCAATCCTGGCATTCAGCATCCATAAGACCTAAAGAAGAACGATGGTCTACTTACTCTACTTACTCCCATTTAAATACATATTTTAAGAATAATTCTTTCCTGAAAATGGATCTTTGAATCCATCACCCTTGCACCTTTCAGTTGTCCAAGTGTCGATCTTGTCTTTCCCCTAAGATCTCCTCGTCTGCCAGTCACTATAAATTAGCATGTCAGAAACTCACATTTAGACAGCACAATATCACATCCATAACATAATTTACATCTGCAATGAAACAGTTATACTTCAAAGTCAGACATCATTAGTAAATGGTGGAATTTCATTACATGACTAAAACGATTTTTTCCAATAAAAGTAAAACATATTAATAATACTTCAGAGCTGGTCTTAACCTCTTATAAAATACAAAAGATAAAGCAGACAAGGAGGAAAAGATGTTTCTAATCTGTGTTAAATCTATTCCCACTGTGAGTAAATCACTTTTCTTTAAATATATAAGAGTTTTCTCATAAATGCATGACACTGCTTTTGAGTAATGGCTGCCAAATAAATAGGTCTAACTTTCTCCATGTTTTATAAGCAAGGCAAAAAATCCTAAGCAAATATCTTCATTTGTAGATGGTAGTTGTTCTCAGGATGAGTCCGTGAGGGCATGGCGTGGTAAAAGATTAGAGCTAAATTAATGTGGCAGACATTTGCAGCAACATAGATGGACCTAGAGACTGTCACACCAAGTGAAGTAAGTCAGACAGACAAGGAGAAATATCGGATGACATCCCTTATATGTGGAATCTAAAAAGAAATGATACAAATGAACTTATCTACAAAACAGAAACGATTCATAGACTTAGAGAACAAACTTATGGTTGTCAGGGGGAAGGATGGGAGGAAGGGATAGTTAAGGAGCTGGGGATCGACATGTACACACAACTTTATTTTAAACGGATAGCTAGCAAGGATATACTGTATAGCACAGAGAACTCTGCTCAATGTTATGTGGCAGGCTGGATGAGAGGGAAGTTTGGGGGAGAATGGATACATGGATATGTATGGCTGAGTCCCTTCAACATTCACCTGAAACTATCACAGCATTGTTAATCAGCTATGCTGCTAAGTCGCTTCAGTCGTGTCCGACTCTGTGCGACCCCATAGATGGTAGCCCACCAGGCTCCCCCATCCCTGGGATTTTCCAGGCAAGAGTACTCTAGTGGGTCGCCATTGCCTTCTCCATAATCAGCTATATCCAATATAAAATTAACAGTTTAAAATCTTTTTTAAAAAAAGAACTGAATTAATGTGTCCAAGACTCTGTGGGCTGTGTCTGGTCTAGCTCCAGATGATGCACCAAGGAAAAGAAAACCTCCTATGAAGCAATCTTCTCTTCCAGTGAAAGGAATTAGCCTCAAGTATCGGCATGCTGGTCACCTACAGCTCAGATGCCCAGAGAAAAATCTGATGTCATTTACTAGTTTAAGCAACATCTGCTTGGGTCACCAGACACAACAAACTGTAAAAGGTGATTTCAAAATTCCAGAGTTAAGAGGGTGATAGCAGGACTGCCCTGGCAGTCCACTGGTTAGGACTCTGTGCCCCCCTTGCAGGGGTCCAGTTCCATCCCTGGCCAGGGAACTAAGATCCCCACAAGCCATGCAGCATGACTCCCCCCGAAAAAAAATTTTTTTAAAAGATGGTGATAGCAGCTACAAAAGGGATTTTCTTATCAAGAGACAAAATGCAAAAAGAGTTGCAGAAAAAAAAATTATATATATATATATACATATACACATATGCAGAGAGAGAGCATTAAGTGTGATTAACATATTCTTAACAATCATTTTCAACAACTGGACATTATGTATGTTGATAGGTACTCTATCTTGTTTATTCTCACTCTTTAAAATAAGTCTGCCTTTGTGTACTAATTTTATTTTTTAAGCACTTTCCCCAAGAAGCCCTAAGAGGATATCAGGGCACTGATTATTAACTTCTTCAAATTAGGCCACTAAAATAAATTGCTGTTGGAACTTCCCCATAAAGGATTTAAGCAATTTCAGCAAGAAGGAGAATTTACACACATACTGAACTTACTTTTTCATTATGTTTTATTATATACTCAAAATAAAAAGACATCTTGGAACAAATTAAAATATATTTGCTTCATGCGGACACTGGGAATTAGATTTAAGAAGAAAATAGTATTTTCTAAAAGGAATATTATAATCATTGAAAAGTACAAGGTGTCATCACTACTGTTAAAAGCCCTTTGTGAGACAAAATGTCCTAACAGACACCAAGAAAGAATTAATTTCCTACTTCTGAGTGATAAGGAAACAATTACATTTGATGATAAGATTAAATGAGGTAACTTAATCATTAATTTGATTAAAAATGCTGGCATCATAGTTTGGGTAATGTATTTTCAGAGGAGGATAATGCACTTTTAATTTCTAAATTAATCTTTACAAAGAACCCAGAGCCTCCTGTGGTGTGCAACTTGGATTTATACTAATGATACAAAGGACAGCTGCCACCAGCCAAATGCAGACAAATACAGAGAAGGAAAAAGATCTGAGATTATCAGTATGATGCATCTACAGGGTGCCAAAATTGATTGATTTTGCTTGAGTTGAGGCAATCTGAATATACCAGCAGGATCCAAAAAATGGCTTAAAATATGGTCTCACTGAAAAGATCCAGTTCTGCCAGCAAAGTGGAAATGAATTCATCAGGTTTGTGTTGCAATTGCCACACGGTGTGAAAACAGAGCCCACACTTAATTTACATCATCATTTCATGGACTTAACTTTTGTGTTTTTGAGCCCAGCTTTTATAGCCTCTAACAGACATTTTATATTTTACCTATCACTCCTTTTTCTCTAAAAGCAGGGAAGCAAATTTGTGAAAAGTAGCAAAATTATGAGAATAAGCTGGAAGAAATGTTTTGGATAAAATGCTGGTAACATTTGCCAATCGCTCTGGTATGAATTCAACCCTATACAGGCGCCCTCTCATAGATCACAGAGTAGATGGTGGATGAAGTTGATGGAATATTGATTGCAGCAGGAAAATAGGGGCCATAAAACAAAAGATGATTAACATGAAATCGTTGAGTGAAGCAAAGTCTTAATAGACTGGGAGTTGTTAAATAAAACAGAGAGTGGATGGGAGAACTGAACTCTCAGATCACTTACAACAGAATTCCTTTTTATTATATATTAAAATTCTCCTGTGCACTTTTACTTCCCTGTGTATTATCAATCCATATTCACCCAGTGGAAAACATCTGAAATTAACATGTGGGGAAAAGTAACCAAATCTGAGACACATCATCAATCATAGAGAAGGCAACTCAGAAAAAAAGCAATGGCAACCAGGGCCTTAAAAACCTATAAATACTGTCAGAAAATAAAGCTTTTCTTGATTTCTTTCTTTTCACTAAGTCCCACTTATGTTACTACTTATACCAGGTACAACTTTTTTTTTTTTAATAAATGTTGCTGCAATGCAGTTTTACAAGTTGGTTTGTTGCTTAAAATATGTACTGCTCAATGAACAGATATATTTCTAAAATATTCTTCAAGTAAACTTCCAGAGACAAGTAGTTTTTCTGTTAAAATCACTCTAGGAAAGAAATGCACACCCATTTCATTCACCTCTCCCGATACACACACACACACACAGAGATACACACACCACCACCACCATCAGGATTCCAGCTAAGATATTATTAACAAAGAAGCTTCCTTTGCCCAGAAAATCAGGCACTTATGAAATACTTGTGGTTTCATTCTATTAAAAAGAGGTAGCTTTTCTGAATCAGAGTCAAAGTGATTAGGGGAACAACTCCAGAACTCAGCGTGTGCAGTCCACCACTGAGGGGCACAATCTTGGCTCCCTGTGTGCCAGCCTTCAAAAGCAGAAATGCTGATCTCAATTCAGAAAGTCCTTGTCCCTGCTGATGGAAGGACTTTTTTCCCAGAAAACCTCAAGGTCCCTGCAGTACATTGAATGAAAATATTAAAACAAGGTTTACATTGAATCTCTTGCCTGGGTAGAGCTTCAGCTGAACTATTGATAAAAGTAATACAACCTTTGTAAAACTTCTAATCATTTCCACACTACACAAAATATCAACGACTGAAAACACTACTTGGTATCAGCAAGATTTGATGGAAAGCATGGTTATACAAAACGAGTAAATCTAAGCACTCAGTATAGCCGCCCCAAGGTTTCTTTTTTTTCATTTGTTTTCCTTTGGCTGATGAGCAAGTGGTGTGAAATAGCAAACTCAAGTTTCAGCTTTTATATGCAAGCCTCTCTGATTTAATTAATTTAATTTGGATACAGCAAATAAAAATACAGAATGCTAGGTAAATTTGCATTTTGAAAAGCAAGCAATAATACGTGAGTATAAGTACATCCCTGAAATATTTGGTACATATGTAAATTTTCTTAAATTATTCACTGTTTACTTGAAATCCATATTTAACTGAGTTCCCTGTATTTTATTTGGCAACCTTACTTCATATGCCCTTATAATTTACATTGTATTTTAGAACTTACTCCATCATTAAGAAATAAGAGAGCCATCAGAGATAGAAAAGCTGAAAAAGTCCCAAGTTCTGGCTGAGAAAATGTACATGAAAGCCCTTTATAACTTTATAAAGTGTAATACCAGTAGTTCTCAATGGATTGTGGCAGGGAAGAGAGAAGGGAGAACTGGAATCATTGAGAAATATTTTCCCCCAGATTGAAACCACTGCACTGTATAAATATTGTGTAGTGCTTTCCCATTTTTATTTTCATCCTAAGAGGCAGTAGTTAACAAGAACAGCTTTGGAGTGAGGCTGACCTACGTTTGAACCACAGCTCTATCACTTACTGGCTGTTTGATTCTGGACCAGATACTAAGCCTTCCTAAGCCTCCTCTTTTTCATATTTAAAATTAAAGCCACAACACCCCCTTGTATGGCAAGGGTAAGCACTGAAAGAGTTACATCCTCTTTTTTAAAGCACTTAGAACATTACCTGACACACAGGAAGCCCTTGCTAATTGAATGTTATTATTTTTATCACTTTGCGCAAATTGTTTTTACCATACTCATTAATTAAAGATAAAGGTCCCTGGCAATCACAGTCCCCAAAGATCTTTACTGGGTTATCTACAAACAACAGAGTTTGCTGGGGGAGCAAGTGAGAAGAGCCAGCAGTCACTTGTAATCTGCAGAATATCTGGCTTGGCATGAAAACTGAACCTGAAAAAAGTCTGGAGCCCAGGGAAAGTCAAGTTCCTCTCAGAGCCATTTCTCTTTCCTTATGTTGGTTCTTTCAGAAGTTCTCTGGGCTGAATTCCTTCCCCACTCCAGTGACTGAAGCAAAGAGTCCATCTGGTTTCCATGAACAGTTGCCCCGCAACCCTTGGTATCCATGGAGGATTGTTTCCAGAACCCCTTTAGACACCAAAATCCAAGGATCCTCCAAGTTCCTTATATAAACGACATAGTATCTGCATTTAACCAGATTGTACCATATACTTTAAATCACCTCTAGATTACTTAGAATACCTAATGCAATATAAACTCTATGTAAATAGCTGTAAATAAAATGTAAATGTTATACAAATAATTGCCAGTGTGCAGCAAATTCAAGTTTTGTTTTTTGGAATTTTTTGGAAGATTTTTTCCAAACATTTTCAGTTCAAGGTTGGTTTGACTCCACAGTTATGGAACCGATGGACCCTGAGTGTCGATTATACAGAGCTTCTTCTATAATTCCATTCTAGAACTTGCTCTCTGTGGTCAGAAATAAGTATTTTTTAATTAATTTATTAAAATTTTGACTGAGTTGAGTCTTCGTTTCTGTGCACGGGCTTTCTCTAGTTGCAGTGAGTAGGGGCTACTCTCTACTCATGGTGCCCCAGGCTTCACACTGCAGTGGCTTCTCTTGTTTCAGAGCACAAGCTCAGAGCATGTGAGCTTCAGTAGTTGTGGCATACAGGCCCTGTTGCCCTGTGGCATGTCCCCTGCATTGGCAGATGGATTCCTGGTCACTGAACCACCAGTGAAAGTGGAAGTCACTCAGTCATGTCCAACTCTTTGCGACCCCATGGACTATACAGTCCAGGGAATTCTCCAGGCCAGAATACTGGAGTGGGTAGCCTTTCCCTTCTCCAGGGGATCTTCCCAACCCAGAGCTCAAACCCAGGTCTCCTGCATTGCAGGCAGATTCTTTACCAGCTGAGCCACAGACGGGAGGTTCAGAAATAAGTAATTGAATATTACATTCCTGCAGATTCTAAAATGATTCTCTGAAGTCTGGTTCTGTGGTTAGAAATCAACATTCTTACAGCTGGTCTGCTGTTGTCTTTCCTCCACATAAACATAACAACAGAATTGGCCAGGGCCCGCTGTCTACCACAGTGAAAGAGCTAATGAAGGGAGGAGTCGTCCCAGGGCTCCCACTCCAGCCTCTCTAGTCACACACCTTGAAGGCCTGTGGTGCGTTCTTAGGCTTATTACCTTTTTAGAGGAAATAGGACAGCTGCTTACCTGAAAGAAATGATGAGAAAGCCCAAACTGTGAAATGTGTTCCATTTCAAAGTCTGTGGCTTACTGGCAACAAGGACTTAGCAGAAACAATTTATACTACAGTTTCAAGCTCCCTCTAAGTCCGGGGTTTCTCTTAAGGATTTTTACCTTTCCAGCATGCTTGGAGAAGTGAAGGACTGCTTGTAAAAGTCTTTGCTACCCACAGAGACAGCAGATGCCAGCACTGTTAAAATTGATAGAGACTGCAAATGCCCTGCTCCCTGGTGCCTTGACACCACATGGATATTTTGCACCTGATGGGGTTTTAAGCCTTTAATAGACACCTAGAATTATGCCACTGAAGGTAAGTGTACAGCCTCTTGAGTTTTCTTACAGGAAGAGAAAATGATTTCCTAGGACTCAGGATTCTGTTTTTGCAAAAGCACTCCCATCTGCCAAACTAATTAGCAGAGAACATTCCCATGTGGACCAGATGCACATCCTTTGTTTGCATCACATTCCTAAGATGTTCTTTCAGACACCATGCTTTCCCCTGATGTTTAGGCTATGGAGATCAATAACTAGATGGTAGACAAGTCATGAGGTTTCCCAGGTGGTGCAGTGGTAAAGAATCCACCTGCCAGGGCAGGAGACGCAGAAGACCTGAGTTCAAACGCTGGGTCAGGAAGATCCCCTGGAGAAGGAAATGGCAACCCACTCCAGTATTCTTGCCTGGGAAATCCTACGGACAGAGGAGCCTGGTGGGCTACAGTCCATGGGGTCACAAAGAGTTGGACACAACCAAGCAACTGAGCACGCACACACAGACAAGTCACACCACACCTAAATGGTATGTGCCCTGTCATCTTTCCCATTCCTCTTGGAAATGCTGACTCCCTACACCTTCCACTAGCCCCATATTCAATAAGGAAAAGGGGGATGACTAGTGGCGATAGCAGTTCTTATCGTCTCGATTCTGTCCTCTTGTTTTTTCTTCAAGGCATCCAACAGCCCTGCTTACAACACCACAGCGTCTAGGGGCATAATCCATCACTCCGAAGGACGCACAGTAGGAGTGGATAATAATAAATTTATCAGTTTATTAATTATCCATTTTTAATTTTTTAGATTTTTAAAAATTGTTAACTGGAGGACATTTGCTTTACAATACTGTATTCGTTTCTGCCATATGTCAACATGACTCAGCCATGTCTGCTCCCTCTTGAACCTCCCTCCCACCTCCCACCCCATCCCACCCTTCTAGGTTGTCACAGCACCAGGCTTAAGCTCACTGTGTTACACAGAAAATTCCCACTGGCTGTGTATTTTACATATGGTAATGTGTATGTTTCAATGTTACTCTTTCAATTAGTCCCTCCCTCTCCTTCTCCTGCTGTGTCCACAAGTCTGTTCGCTATGTCTGCATCTCCATTGCTGCCCTGCAAATAGGTTCATCGGTACCATCTTTCTAGATTCCATATATATTTGGTAATACATGATATTTGTTTTCTTCTTTCTGACTTACTTCACTCTGCATAATAGGCTCTAGATTCACCCACCTCATTAGAACTGACTCAAATGTGTTCCTTTTTTTGCCTGAGTAATATATTCCATTGTATATATGTACCACAACTGCTTTATCCAGTCATCTATCGATGGACATCTACGTTGCTTCCATGTACTAGATATTATCAATGAGGTATCACCTCACACCAGTCGGAATGGACACCATCAAAAAATCTACAAACAACAAAAGCTGGAGAGGTTATGGAAAAAGGGAACCCTCTTGCACTGTTGGTGAGGGTGTATTAAATTGATACAACCACTAACAAGAACATTATGGTTATTCCTTTAAAAACTAGGAATAAAACTACCATATGACCAACAATCCCACTACTGGGCATATACCCTAAGGAAACCATAATTGAAAAAGACACATGTACCCCAATGTTCACTGCAGCATTTTTAATTATTATCCTCAGAAATCAAGATCAAAGCTTTTTAATACAAAAATGATTTCAGAATTCTGAGAAGTCAGTCAACAAATGCTGAATTTCTAGTATTTTCCAAGCACAGTCCTAGCAGTCGGTGTGAGCTATAAGCAAGATGATCAGAGTTCCTGCTCATAATCTAAATGTCTGAATTTTCAGATGTGCAGATGTTTAAGCAAATCAATCATTTTTCACATAACTAAGATTCAAAAATGCTTAGTATTTGAGAATATTCTGTTACTTCCTTTTATTTAATGTATCAGGCCTTTTAGATCAATACTGAAATTTAGTAGGAGAATACTTACTCACCAGAAATGAATAGTGAGCCATCCTAAGTGATAGAATCTTTAGATAGGATGACTCACTAAATATTCTATCACTAGAATATTCTGAGATACTCTAGTGATAGAATATGCCTGAAATTGGCTGTGATAATAATCAGAAGTGACATGAACAATAGTCCCTAACCTCTCTGATCAAAAATACAGGTCTAGTTCTTAAAAGGGTGGGGGGATGAGGGAGATGGTAAAATCTCTAGGAAGAAGGCACCCATGTAGGACTGCCTTGTTATGGACTTAGGAGTGCTATGGTACATATTATGGGGCCAGGCTCAAAATAGAAATTTTAGGCATGGCACAGACATCTAACACAGCTAACTATAATCACATGGTTGCCGGGGTCTTTGAGCTCTACCTTTGATGGTATTAAAGAAGAAAAATACCCTTCCAAAGATGACACTGTCTGGAAGGTAGATACTTCAGAGCCTCCTCATAGCTGACTCTCTTTCAAAGCAAATGGGGAGTTTACCAACCTTTGGCACTCTAGCTACCTCAAAACAGCATGCATCTGAGCTTATCAGTAATGAACAAGCTACATCAGAATACAAAAAGGCAGTGAGTTGGATCACCGCGCTTAGCCTAGGATGGAAAATATGAAACCTAGGACCTCAAATATTAATTGGGATTGTTATCCTCCATTAACAACATTCATTTTGTTTTTTCAGGAAATATCTAAGCTCCTAACATGTGCCAGGCTGGACACTGGGAACACAATATCCAAGAAGACGCAAGTATTCCAGCTCCCTGCCCTACTTGGCACACCAAGAATTACAGGAGGGCCAGAGTGGAGAAGTATGACAAATTATAACTTCGGAGACCCAATCAGTCAGAAAAATACTTGTTCAGTATTGTTGCTGTTCAGTCACTCAGTTGTGTCTGACTGTTTGGGACCCAGTGGACTGCAGTATTGAGCCTGCCTTAAATACTAGCTGGATTCCCTGATAGCTCAGTTGGTAAAGAACACACCTGCAATGCAGGAGACCCTGGTTCAATTCCTGGGTCGGGAAGATCTGTTGAAGAAGGGATAGGCTACCCACTCCAGTATTCTTTGGCCTCCCTTGTGGCTCAGCTGGTAAAGAATCTGCCTGCAATGCAGGAGACCTGGATTCGATCCCTGGGTTGGGAAGATCCCCTGAAGAATGGAAAGGCTACCCACTCCAGAATTCTGGCCTGGAGAATTCCATGGACTGCATAGTCCATGGGGTTGCAAAGAGTCGGACACAACTGAGCAACTTTCACTTTCACTAAACACTAGCACAGTGGCTAGCGGCTAGATTCATCCGTTCATTGCTCACATACGACTGAGTGCCTACTGGGTGCCATGTCCTAGATAACATGATCTGGGGGAAGCTAGAAGGCCTCCTTGGGTGGCCTGAAACGGGTTAGCTTGCAAACCCTCTGCCCAGCCCCAGCGGCAAGAAGGCCTCTCCCTGCCTCTCCCAGCAGTTGGTCTCCATTAGCCACATCCAGTCACATGCCCACCAGCCTCACAGACCCAGCCACCTGCAAAGCAGAAAAACAGTGTTCTCACTCAGTCCCCCTAAAACAATCGAAAAGCTGTCTGTGTTGGTCTCCAGCATCTGCTGCAATCAAATTGCCAAGTAGGCAACACAGGCTGCTCTTCTTTATGTTTTCCTTTCTCCAGCAGCCTGCCTGGGTCCTGCTGCCCCTCGTTCGTCCTGAGCTGGCTGGCTGCCCAGGCCCCTCCCTGCGTGTCTTCAGCCCACACGCTCACCATTTTTTATTTTTTAAGTTCTTTCCCTCACTCAGTTCCTTTCTGTCGGTCTGTTCCCTCAGAAACCCGGCCACAGTAACAGCTACTTCATTTAGAGGAGATTAAAGAATCATGCTTGGCTTCTTCGGGTCACAAGGTTGTACCTGCCACATGCATTCCCAGAAAGCACAGCTTACGCGGGGTTCCACCGGGGTTGCCAGTTTCAGCAGACCGCAGGCAGTGAGAATATCGTGTGAGGGCAGGCAGAGAAACTGAGGGACGCAGGCAGGGGGTTAGCGGTCAGGGACACCCGCGCTAGGAGCAGGCCACGAGGGCCAGCATCTCTGCCCACTGTGGCCTCATTTTCCTTATTTAGCCTCTCAGGGCTCAGTTTCTCCTCTGTGATGTGGGAACCATAACACCGAACTCCGAGGATTGTGATATTAAATGCGCTGATATATATGAGAAAGTTAAAACAATGCCTGGTACACAGTGCGAATGCAATAAATGTCAGCTCTCATGTTACTGTCAGCAAGAATGGCACTGTGGTTTGTGGGACCTGGTGCAAAATGAAAATGCAGAATCCTTGTTCAAAAATTATTGAGTTTCAGGACCTTGACAACAGAACTTTAAATCAAGTGCAGGATGCTTCTGAGCACAGGGTCCTAAGCAAGGGTACAGGGCAGATGCCCACTAGGTCAGACCCGACTTAGGTCTAGGTCCAGGGCAAAACCGCCTTCCTGATCCTTGATTTAGGAACTACTTTGGGTGATAATTGTGAAAAATCCCTGGAAATCCATCCTTTATTTGCTTCTGGGAGAGGGGATGCAGGCAAGAAAAAATAGCCAGCACATCAAAAATACAAATAAAATATACTAACTCAAAGGTTTTCTAAGTGATAATCACTTAAACAACTTAGTGGTGGTGGATCTTGGGCAAAAATCACATCTTCTGATATTTCATTAACGCTGTTCTTCAGTGACAAAATCTTACAATAAATCCATGTTGGCCACCCACTATAAGTTCTTGCAAACCAAAGCTTTTATTAAATAAAAGGAACATTGGAACAACGAAGTACATTTTAAGAAGTTTGGATTTCTTCCGAGATTTAAATTCATTTGTTTTTAAAGCCATATGCCTTACTGTTTAATTTTGTAGTTTAAATTGCCTGTCACACCGTAAGAAAATAAGAGTCTGGACCCAGAGCTGAATAGGCCAGTTTTACTTCCACATGCAAATATACTTTTTTAATCATTTTCACCAGTTCATTCTCAACATCTTTTTTATTTTATCACTTGTAATCAATTCTTTGCAATTTACTATACAAATGTTATCAAATGCCTTCCATTTATTTTAAAGATCTAAATCCTGATGAAATAAAACTGTATCAGTTCAGTTCAGTCGCTCAGTTATGTCCGACTCTTTGCAACCCCATGAATCACAGCACGCCAGGCCTCCCTGTCCATCACCAACTCCCGGAGTTCACTCAAACTCATGCCCATCCAGTTGGTGATGCCATCCAGCCAACTCATTCTCTGTCGTCCCCTTCTCCTCCTGCCCCCAATCCCTCCCAGCATCAGACTCTTTTCCAGTGAGTCAGCTCATCACATGAGGTGGCCAAAGTATTGGAGTTTCAGCTTTAGCATCAGTCCTTCCAATGAACACCCAGGATTGATCTACTTTAGAATGGACTGGTTGGATCTTCTTGCAGTCCAAGGGACTCTCAAGAGTCTTCTCCAGCACCAATATGGTCAATGCAAATACCATCCTTTACCCACTCCCAGGGGAATTCCCTGGTGGCTCAGTTGGTAAAGAATCTGCCTGCAGTGCAGGAGACCCGGGTTTGACCCCTGGGTTGGGAAGATCCCCTGGAGAAGGAAATGGCAACCCACTCCAGTATTCCTGCCTGGAGAATCCCATGGACAGAGGAGCCTGGCGGGTTACTGTCCCTGAGGTCTCAACTTAGCGGCTAAACCACACCACCGGCTATAAATCATGATATGATAGTATCTATCTGAAGGCCAAATCACCATGGCTAGTCCTTGTTTAGAACCAGATCACAAAGTCTTCACAAATCATACCCTCTTTCCCTTTTTCTTCCACTCCACATCTCAGTGAAAACACATTTGCTTTCCAAACTCATCATTTTCAAAAGTGTTCATTTTCATTCTTAATTTCCTGGCCAATCTATTCATCCATATGCCTTTTTTGGAGGCAGCATTTGTTTGAATGCACTGCATTAGACCCAGAAATTTTTTTAGAGCTCTTCTTATCTGCTATATAACCTCTGAGAAAAGGTTAATATATCCCTATGTATCCTTAAGTTCCAAATCTCTCCCTCTTCCGGGAGCTTAAAATCATATTAAGGTAACTTCAAATCACTTGAACTATGGCCCTCTGCTCTGCCCCTTAAATGCCTCCTATTTTAGTTGACAGTGATAGTGTTACATTAATTTGGGGGCCACAGAAATAAAAGTGGCATACTTAAATTTTTTAACATACTTTTCTACAATTTCCAAAACTATGCTTTTAAAAACCTACTTCTGGGAAAAAATTATTTAAAACTTTAATTTTGAAATGAATTCTTCATACAATGAGTTCAGAAATTTAATGTCCTATGGTCTTGGAAAATCCTCTTAGCAAGCTATTTTTCTTAACAGACTATTTTGACTAATAACAGGAGGAACACACACACATTTAACTTCTTGGGCACTATTCTTTTGGAAGAATAAAGAAGTAATGATCAGAAGACGGTTTTTAAATCCTCCCTAGTGCACCGTCATTTCCTTGATTTGTCCACATATCTTTGAATGGTGGTGACAGAACAGGTTTCCAGGGTCCATTAGAAGTGGGACTAACTTCTTATTTACACATAACTCCCTCACTTCCTTTTCATGCAGTGGTATCACAATGGCTGTGAGAGGGTTCACACTCTTGGATTCCAAGTCACAACTGAAAACAAAGTGAACAGTGTCCCACAACCGTGCAGAGAGAAACACACGACATGGAGAAGTACTGGCCACATGAATAACAGCAATGGGGACCCACAAGTCCCCTCGCTTTCCCAAATACGCAACAGGGACCCTGAAGAAGAAGAGAAAAGACGGCGGATTAGAACTGTTGTCTGAAGGAAGGTCCCCCACCACTCTCTGGACTCAATGAGAAAAAGGACCACATCTTAACTCACCACAGCTTCTAGTAGTGCTAGGCACATGACTGCATCCCACAATTAAGAAGCAGTTGATTAGCCTATCAACTAATGGGAGCTAGCTGAAATAGGAGCCAGCTGAGAGCAGCGTTGGGTGAAATGAGACCCGGAAGACCAGGGTTCTGTTGGCAGGGAAACAAGTGGAAGACAGGCCTATGTGGCAGTGGGAGATTGCTGGGGCACGAGAGTGATCCAGATGACGAGGGAAAGAGGAAACATGCAGGGTCATTGGGAAAGCACCAAAGCCTGATTTCTCCTGCTTTGCAGTTTTCACCAGAGATCTCCCTAAGCAGACCCAAGGTAGCCAAGTTCGAAAAAAGAGACCTGTTTGCTTCCAACATTACAAACTTCCGTGAAACGTGGAGCATTGAAAGTTCAGAGTCGCAGTCATGGGGGTATTGGACCATCATATATGGGGAGTGCTGGTCCATTTTCTGGTGGAGAATCTTTTCAGTTGAGAATTGACCTGGACCTCTGGACTTCCCACTCCAATCAACAACCCATAGAGCTGCAGCAGACTATCAGAAGATGATTAGAGAGGAGACCAAGCCAAGAGCCTTGTTTGAGGTATTTTCAAAATGGTCAACTGGTATTTTGTATGATACAGTAGATAAAACCATCCTTCTTAAAAATATTCGATAAAATATTTTTTCATATTGAGCAAAAGAAGCCTGACACAAATGTATGAATATTGTATGATTCTATGTATACAAAGTTCGAGAAAAAGCAAAGTTAACCTATTGTGACAGGAAGTAGATCAGTGGTTGCCTGGGGCTGGGAGACAACTGGGGAAGGGAGGTTGACAAGGAACAAGAGGGAATTTCTGAGTAGACGTAAGTGTTCTACTGGTGATGTCACATGCACTTATCCAACTACATCAAAACTACTTCTAAAATGTATACTTTTATCGTATATGTTATATTTCCATTAAGTTGATTTAAAAGATCTGTCTTTATGTTCCTAGTGTTTGCTTACTTTCTTCAATAACCTTAAAATTTAGTTGCTGCTACTTCCCTGGTGGCACAGTGGATAAGACTCCACCTGCCAGTGCAGGGGACACAGGTTCAATCCCTGGTCCGGGAAGATTCCACATGTCTCAGAGCAACTAAGCCCATGCGCCGCAAGTACTGAAGCCTGCATGCTCTAGGGTCCGTGAGTCACAACCACTGAGCCCATGTGTCGCAACTACTGAAGCCCACGTGCCTAGAGCCTGTGCTCTGCAACAAGAGAAGCCACCACAACAACAAGTCCACATACCGCAACTGGAGAGCAGCCTCAGTTCTCTACAACTGGAGAAAAGCCTGGGCAGCAGGGAAGACCCAGCACAGCCAAAAATAAATAAACAACAAATGAGACAGTGTGTACATGTCAAAAAAAACTCCAAAAAAAAAAAAGTACTTACTAACTGAGGCCAGCTAGAGCAGACTGTTCTTTAATGGAGTAACTGGGGCTGGCCGTGGTAGCCGTCCCTTCAGTTGTATTTTCTCAGAATTCCTTGGGCCACACTTATTTGTGATATATTTCAACTTACAGAACTGTGCCCTCCATAATTTAACTGTCTCAGGGCACAAGTACAGAACACTCAGGAAACATACATCATTTTAAAGGTGAGTTCACAGCCTGCTGTAAGGGTCAGTGAGCTGGCCTTCTGCCAAACCAAGGCAGGTGGAGAATTCCGTCATGCGGGCCTCACGAGCCACATTCTAGAAAGAATTTTGAGAACTGTTATATAGAAAACCTTGGGTAATCTTAGATATTGCCTGTAATTAAGCACAAAATGACAAGTTTATATGGAAGTTCACAAGTACTAGAGAAAGCACACATTTTACGCTATCTTCACTGAGCGTGTCTGCTATCTTGGTATAGAATACTGAGCTTGAATACTGAACCAACTTAGTTTAACTATCTAAATGGTATCTACTCTAAGCAACCAGTGAAAATATTAATTATACTAACATATGGCATTTCAAATATATTTCAAAATATGACTCTGGCGAATGAAGAGTCGTTGCTCTTTTACTATGATGGCATTTATAATTAAACTGTCAGAATAGCTACATAAGTAAAAATGATTGAAATGGCTCAACTATACTCTGGCCATAATGAAGAAAA
The DNA here is from genome assembly GCF_049115385.1 of Moschus berezovskii. Taxonomy (NCBI): domain Eukaryota; kingdom Metazoa; phylum Chordata; class Mammalia; order Artiodactyla; family Moschidae; genus Moschus; species Moschus berezovskii. The sequence goes on along the minus strand of NC_142485.1, from coordinate 26,223,312 downwards.
TTTGAAAAATGGATATTTTTCTCTTTGTGTCCATCCATCTAATTATAAGCTTTAAAATGTGCTTTCATTCACTCAAAAATACTTATTGCATACCAGTCATGATGCTGGTAGCTAGGGAAACACAGAAGAGTAAAACAGATACAGCTGCTGCCTAATGGAGCATACAGTCTAGCAGGAAAGACAGACATTAAAGAAACAATCATACAAATAACATATGTATTCTAGTCATAGTCCATGATAAATGCTAGGAAGCAGGGGTGGGGAGTGTATGAGAAGATGTAACTAAGAAACCTAATTCAGATGGGGGAAAAATATTATGGGAGAGGTCTTTGAGGAGTGACATTTTACCAGACATAAATGATGAGTAACAGTCATCCAAGCAGAACATAGGAAAAGAGTTTTCTAGGCAGAGAGATAGGCATATACAAAAATCCCTGAGTCAGACAAGAGCCTGACCTATTCAAGGAACCGTAACAGGCCAGTGAAAGCAGCGGAAGCAACATGAAATTAGAAAACTAAAGCAGGAAAGGTCAAAAAGGCATAACAGAGCATACTGAGGCTCTTGTATTTTATACTAATTATAGCAGGAAGAGTGTTCATTCTGCAATGCCGGTCAGCTTGTTTTCAGGCTTCACTTCTGAAAACACCTGTTTCCAGTTTTCTCTGGTCCGCTCTGTTTGTTTTCACTGGTCCATCTGTTTACCAGTGTGTTCGTTTCCTAGGGTGATTATAACTACCATAGAGTCGGTAACTTAAAACAAGAAACATTTGTTTCTCTCACAGATCTGGAGGCCAGAAGTCTGAACTCAAGTTGATCACATGGTTGGCTGCTACAAAGAGGTTCACAGGGAGAAACTATTGTTAAGTCTGTTTCCCAGCCTCTAGGGGCTGCCTGCAATCCTTGGCATTCCTTGGGTTGTGGCAACAAAACCCCTAGCACCACGAGACCTCTCCCTGGGTGTTCATCTCTTTCTTCAAAGTTCCCTTTTACTAAAGACATCAATCCAAGGACTAGGGCCTGCCCTGATCCAGTGTATGGCTCAGAGGTTAAGAATCTGCCTGCCAGTACAGGAGACAAGGGTTCGATCCCTGGGTTGGGAACATCCCCTGAAGAAGGAAATGGCAATCCACTCCAGTATTCTCGCCTGGAGAATCCAATTGACAGAGGAGCCTGGCAGGCTATGGTCCATGGGATTGCAAAAGACGGACACCACTTAGCAACTAAACAACAACAATATAATCCAGTATTATCTCATTTTATCTTGATTATATCTGCAAAGATCCTATTTCCAGATAAGGTCACAGTCACAGATACCAGGAAGTTTCAGCCCACAGCAAGGAAGCTACTGAAGCTATTTTACCATGAAAGTGACATGATCATATTTGCATTTTAACATCACGTTGCCTATAATGTAGAAAATGGATGGGAAAGAGGCTAAAGCAGAAGGGGAAAACCAATTAAAAGGGTATTGTATGCTCCATTTTTAATAATATTGTTGAATAAATGTTCTAAAAAATTCTCATCGTATAAACATACAGATATACTAAAGAATAAAGGCCAAAAAATGAAATGAGAACTTCAATCCAGAGCGGTAAGCTGTCAATGCACTGGGAGGCGAAATCAGGTATTTGCAACAACCTCTGGGGCTGGAAGCATGAGCTTTATATGCTTTAGATGAGAAAGTAGACAAAGCATTTGACTTATATGCAGAGTACATCATGCAAAATGCCGGGCTGCATGAATCACAACCTATAATCAAGACTGCCAGGAGAAATATCAACAACCTCAGATATGCAGATGATACCACCCTTATGGCAGAAAGTGAAAAGGAACTAAAGAGCCCCTTGATGAAGGTGAAAGAGGAGAGTGAAAAGGTTGACTTAAAACTCCGGGGCAGATTCATGTCAATGTATAGCAAAACCAATACAATATTATAAAGTTAAATAAATAAATAGGTCAGCTGTAAAAAAAAAAACTAAGATTATCGCATCTGGTCCCATCACTTCATGGCAAATAAAGGAGAAACAGTGGAAATAGTGCCAGATTTTGTTTTGGGGGGACTCCCAAATCACTGCAGATGGTGACTGCAGCCATGAAATTAAAAGATGCTTGCTCCTTGGAAGAAAAGCTATGACCAACCTAGATAGCATATTAAAAAGCAGAGACATCACTTTGCCAACAAAGGTCTGTATAGTCAAAGCTATGGTTTTTCCAGTAGTCACATACAGATATGAGAGTTGGACCATCAAGAAGGATCAGTGCCAAAGAACTGATGCTTTCGAACAGTGGTGTTAGAGAAGACTTGAGAGTCCCTTGGACAGCAAGATCGAACCAGGCAATCCTAAGGGAAATCAACTCTGAATATTCAGTGGAAGGACTGATGCTGAAGCTGAAGCTCCAATTCTTTGGCTACCTGATGTGAAGAGCCTGATGCTGAGAAAGACTGAGGCAGGAGGAGAAGGGGGAGATAGCATCACCAATTCAAAAGACATGAATCTGAGCAAACTCTGGGAGACAGCGAAAGACAGGGGAGCCTGGCATGCTGCAGTCCATGGGGTCGCAAACAGTCAGACATGACTTACTGACTGAAAAATAACAGCAATAAGCTTGATACAGTCTGTATCTAAATACACAATGGAAAAAACTATAGTCGTATGATGTTTCTGTTCCAGTATTTGATGGTATTTGACCCTGTATTTTTAACAAGGCTTAATTTGGGGGATATAAATTATTAAGGTAATATACAAGCATATCATGTATATGTATGGCTGAGTCCTCTTGCTGTCCACCTGAAACTATCACATTGTTAACTGGCTATACTACAATATAAAATTAAAAGCTTTTTTTCATTGTTAAGGTAATACAAAATGTAAGACTTTATTTAAAATAAGCATGTATAGTTTGATCCTGGATTTATAAAACTTTATTTTTTGCCTGTCTCTAACAAGTTGGCTAGTTGTCCTTTGCCCTCTGAGTGTGTATGTGTATGTCGTGTGTATAGGTGTGTCTGTGAGTATATATGTGAAAGAGAGAAAGCAGTGTTAGCATGGTGTTCATCTCATTTGTTATTATTTTGAAGTCGGGAGATTTTAGGTGATAATATATTCTCATCTGACACCCGAGGTCAGGCGTCTTGTGTTCCTTAACAAGAAACACCTGGAGTAGCAGGCAAATTTGACCTTGGAGCATGGAATGAAGCAGGGCAAAGGCTAATAAGAGTTTTGTCAAGAGAACACACTGGTCATAGCAAACACCCTCTTCCAACAACACAAGAGAAGACTCTACACATGGACATCACCAGATGGTCAACACCAAAATCAGAGTGATTATATTCTTTGCAGCCAAAGATGGAGAAGCTCTATGCAGTCAGCAAAAACAAAACTGGGAGCTGACTATGGCTCAGATCATGAACTCCTTATTGCCAAATTCAGACTTAAATTGAAGAAAGTAGGGAAAACCACTAGACCATTCAGGTATGACCTAAATCAAATCCCTTATTATTATACAGTGGAAGTGAGAAATAGATTTAAAGGACTAGATCTGATGGATAGAGTGCCTGATGAACTCTGGACGGACATTCGTGACATCATACGGGAGACAGGGATCAAGACCATCCCCAAGAAAAAGAAATGCAGAAAAGCAAAATGGCTGTTTGAGGAGGCCTTACAAATAGCTGTGAAAAGAAGAGAAGCGAAAAGCAAAGGAGAAAAGGAAAGATATAAGCATCAGAATGCAGAGTTCCAAAGAATAGCAAGGAGAGATAAGAAAGCCTTCCTCAGCAATCAATGCAAAGAAATAAAGGAAAACAACAGAATAGGAAAGACTAGAGATCTCTTCAAGAAAATTAGAGATACCAAGGGAACATTTCATGCAAAGATGGGCTCAATAAAGGACAGAAATAGTATGGACCTAACAGAAGCAGAAGATATTAAGAAGAGGTGGCAAGAATACACAGAAGAACTGTACAAAGAAGATCTTCACGACCCAGATAATCATGATGATATGATCACTCACCTAGAGCCAGACATCCTAAAATGTGAAGTCAAGTGAGCCTTAGAAAGCATCATTACGAACAAAGCTAGTGGGGGTGATGGAATTCCAGTTGAGCTATTTCAAACCCTAAAGGATAATGCTGTGAAAGTGTTGCACTCAGTATGTCAGCAAATTTGGAAAACTCATCAGTGGCCACAGGACTGGAAAAGGTCAGTCTTCATTCCAATCCCAAAGAAAGGCAATGCCAAAGAATGCTCAAACTACCGCAGTTGCACTCATCTCACACGCTAGTGAAGTCATGCTCAAAATTCTCCAAGCCAGGCTTCAGCAATATGTGAACCGTGAACTTCCAGATGTTCAAGCTGGTTTTAGAAAAGGCAGAGGAACTAGAGATCAAATTGCCAATATCCGTTGGATCATCGAAAAAGCAAGAGAGTTCCAGAAAAACATCTATTTCTGCTTCATCGACTATGCCAAAGCCTTTGACTGTGTGGATCACAATAAACTGTGGAAAATTCTGAAAGAGATGGGAATCCCAGACCACCTGACCTGCCTCTTGAGAAACCTATATGCAGGTCAGGAAGCAACAGTTAGAACGGGACAGGAAACAACAGACTGGTTCCAAATAGGAAAAGGAGTACATCAAGGCTGTATATTGTCACCCTGCTTATTTAACTTATATGCAGAGTACATCATGAGGAACGCTGGGCTGGAAGAAGCACAAGCTGGAATCAAGATTGCCGGGAGAAATATCAATAACCTCAGATATTCAGATGACACCACTCTTATGGCAGAAAGTGAAGAGGAACTAAAAAGCCTCTTGATGAAAGTGAAAGAGGAGAGTGAAAAAGTTGGCTTAAAGCTCAACATTCAGAAAACTAAGATCATGGCATCTGGTCTCATCACTTCATGGCAAATAGATGGGGAAACACTGGAAACGGTGGCTGACTATTTTTTTGGGCTCCAAAATCACTGCGGATGCTGATTGCAGCCATGAAATTAAAAGACACTTACTCCTTGGAAGGAAAGTTATGACCAACCTTGATAGTATATTAAAAAGCAGAGACATTACTTTACCAACAAAGGTCTGTCTAGTCAAGGCTGTGGTTCTTCCAGTGGTCATGTATGGATGTGAGAGTTGGACTGTGAAGAAAGCTGATCGCCGAAGAATTGATGCTTTTGAACTGTGGTGCTGGAGAAGACTCTTGAGAGTCCCTTGGACTGCAAGGAGATACAACCAGTCTACTCTAAAGGAGATCAGTCCTGGGTGTTCATTGGAAGGACTGATGCTAAAGCTGAAACTCCAATACTTTGGCCACATCATGTGAAGAGTTGACTCATTGGAAAAGGATCTGATGCTGGGAGGGATTGGGGGCAGGAGGAGAAGGGGATGACAGAGGATGAGATGGCTGGATGGCATCACCAACTCGATGGACATGAGTTTGAGTAAACTGCGGGAGTTGGTGATGGACAAGGAGGCCTGGCGTACTGTGATTCATGGGGTTGCAAAGAGTTGGACACAACTGAGTGACTGAACTAAACTGAATACTCTCATCTTACTGCTGCTGTTCAGTTGCTCAGTCCATCCAGCTCTTGCAACTCCATGAACTGTAGCCTGCCAGGCTCCTCTGTCCATGGGATTCTCCAGGCAAGAATACTGGAGTGGGTTACCATGCCCTCCTCCAGGGGAGCTTTCTGCCACAGGGATCAAACTCACATCTCCTGTGTCTCCTGGATTGCAGGCGGATTCTTTACCCACTGAGCCATTGGGGAAGCCCCATATATTCTCATCTTAACCTTTCTGTATTGCTTGAAATTTTTAAAATGAGAATGAATCTTAAAAATATTTTAAAAGTAATTCATGCTTATTATAGAACTTTTAGAAAATAGTTAAAAGTATGAGAGAAAAATAAGTTACAGTCTTAATTCTATCAATGTGTTAACACTTTGGTGTGTTTCCACAACAATTTATTTGAATATTCATTTGAGACTTTGCTTTTCTACATAGAAACCATAAACTTAGGAGAGGATTCTACTCCAGTATATCATTTAATGGAAAGAGATGATGATCTGGACTGGTGTGACAAGAGGTGCAATTAAAACAAATGGGGAAATAGAATTATTTAGAGACAACTAACAGAATAAAGTAATGAATTTGATGTGTATTTTAAAATAACTTTCAAGTTACATTGAAATATATTTTGACAAACATAAAGGTCTCACATAATTTTATGATAAATCAAAGAACACCAGTGCAATAATACCTTCATTGGAAGTACATGCAAATTTCTTACAAAGTCATAATTTGAAATTTCTAATTCATCTGCCAACATATTTATCTAAAGAGTCAAGAGAGTAGGTTTATGGGAATTATCTTTTCTAATGTGCATAGTCGCTCAGTCGTGTCCAACTCTTTGCGACCCTGTGGACTGTAGCCTACCAGGCTCCTCTGTCCTTGGGGTTTCCCCAGGCAAGAATACTGGAGTGGGTTGCCATGCCCTCCTCCAAGGGATTTTCCCAACCCAGGGATTGAACACAGGTCTCCCACATTGCAGGAAGATTCTTTACTGTCTGAGCCAAATTTTACCCAACAGTGTAAATGCATATGTTTCCTTCTGTGAAAAGAAACAAAAGGCTCTAAAATAATAGAAAAGAAAATGTCTTGGCTCTTAACCAGAGACTTCTATGGCACAATTATGTCTTCACTACGTAACAGTGAAGTCTATTAAAAATCCAAAACTCAACTCCTCATGCTGCTTTAATAACTGTTTTGAGGGTCTTTGCTGCATATCTGAAATGTACTATATTTTCAAAGCTAACTGACTGATTTATGAGGAAACACACATGTGCCTTTTTGCCTCACAAAAGCAACCAAAAGCACATTTGGATATTATTAAACTGAAAAGATAAAATATTGCACAGGTCTGACGAATTAATTTTAAAATGTTTCTTTAAGATAAACAGTGCATCAACTATATCTCGAATGTCGTCACTTTGAATGACCAACTAAGCAGATTTACAGACAACCACATGGCTAAAAAGGAATTATTTTGGTCTGTCTGTCAAAAGCCATTATGTCCAAAGACATGGGCATTATCTCTACCCACCCTGTAAGCAGTGGAACCCCCACTGATAACAAGGGAGATATACTCCATGTCAAGCATAATTCTTCAAAGTATTTTCTCATCTTAAGATTGGCTCAAAAGTGGCCTGTTTCAGGGAGGAATAAAATCCTAGCGGTCACAAGAAGTAACTGTCAGCGTTCCATCCTTCAGACTGTAATTCAGCTGTTATACAAGTCACATGCTGGTCTTATCAGAAATCTGCTTTCTTAGCTTTTCTTTACACATTCCAACCTATCTTCACATACTTTGGGTTTTTTATGATGAAATAAGAACTCTAAAATAGAATCGTTGGTTGCTGGTTTATACTTTATTAACCAGGTCTACGGCATGCATTTGACGAGTCTGAGAAAGGCTTCCACACCTAGCCAGCACCCAGCCCAGCCTGCCATGTGGCCCTGGAACAGTCCCTCTGCTGATGGGCATCTCTCTACAAGATTGATGCAGCCACTCTGAGGGCTTTCAAATTCTCAACTATGGCCCCCTGAAGAGCTGCAGAGTTTGGCCACAGAGTTCTGCTCCCTCAGGTACCAAACTTGGAAGAAGGAGGTGAGTTTTTCTTAGGATAAAGGAGAAACAACACACCGGTGCAACTCATTGATAATATTTCTCCCCATATCAAGGTCCCCGGAAATCAAATTCCAACAGACCCACAACCCACAGTTTTTCTTAAGGATTCTTCAAAAATATTTACTGAGGGTCCACTACATACCAAGCACTATTCAAGCAATCAGGATGGAACATCAAACAAAAGAGACAAAAATCTCCTTCCTCATGGAAACTACATTCCATATTTTGGAAGTTGATCTCTGGGTCAGGAAGATCCCCTGGAGAAGGGATTGACTACCCACTCTAGTATTCTTGCCTGGAGAATTCCACAGACAGCAGAGCCTGGCTGGCTACAGTCCATGCAATCACCAAGAGTAAGTCAGACATGACTGAGAGACTAACATTTTCGCTTTCACTTCTACAGCCAAAGGGGATTCATTCTCGCTTCTGCAGAATCCAGAGAGGGGGAAAAAAAAGTTACACCCTTTACAACAGATAGACCCAGGAGAGAAAATTGGAGCTTCTTATTATAAATAATAGCTAACACCCCAATAAAAAGGCTACAGCAACAGAAATGCTACATTCCCTCTCCAAAGCTGAATTTCTCTAGTATTCATAAACATATAGCTGTACGTTTCTTAGGGAAAAAAATAAGTATTTCAGATGATGAATGGTTTGAACCACTTGAAGCTAAGTGTAAACAATCCAGTACTTATACTTAACTATTCTGTTTCTTAAGAATAGTTAGCTGTGTTCACTACCTTGGAGGGGAAAAAAAAAAACTATCACAGATGTTGGGGAAGTATTGTAGTAGTAATAAAAAAGAAAAAAAAACCACAGCAATGTGAGGAATCATTCTCAGAAAGACTTTAAATCTTCTCTCGCCTTCTAGCACATGGGAGGCCTAAGGATCTCTAAAAATACCTTGGAGGACAATGGATAATATCTCTTAGCACCTTGACTCCCCCAGGAACTCAAGATAAAAGCACGATGCTGGGGCCCCATCTTTCAGCAGTTTCTACTCACTTATAGGAAAACAATTCTTTCTTTCTTATGTAAAGAATAACCCCTGTAACCATTATGACTGAATTAATCTTGACATTTAATGAGGTATGGGGGCTAGAGGCAAATTTTGAAAGAAACAGTATTTTATTTAATAAACTTAATTTGATTAGTATTCATGCTAAGTCCAAAAATAAGGTTACTCAACCAAAATGTAGCAAGGCAGGATCCATTTTTAGTTTCTTTCTAATCATAAGGCTCAACAGGAGAATAATAACAGGGAAAATTTTATCATGGAATTGGATCCCACAAAACCTAAGATAAAGAAACAAAAAAATTGAAAAATACAGTTCAGTTCAGTTCAGTTCAGTAGCTCAGTCGTGTCCGACTCTCCGTGACCCCATGAATCACAGCACGCCAGGCCTCCCTGTCCATCACCAACTCCCAGAGTTCACTCAAACTCATGTCCACAGAGTCAGTGATGCCATCCAGCCATCTCATTCTCGGTCGTCCCCTTCTCCTCCTGCCCCCAACCTTTCCCAGCATCAGAGTCTTTTCCAGTGAGTCAACTCGTCGCATGAGGTGGCCAAAGTATTGCAGTTTCAGCTTCAGCATCAGTCCCTCCAATGAACACCCAGGATCTATCTCCCTTAGAATGGACTGGTTGGATCTCCTTGCGGTACAAGGGACTCTCAAGAGTCTTCTCCAACACCACAGTTCAAAAGCATCATTCTTCGGCGATCAGCTTTCTTCACAGTCCAACTCTCACATCCATAAGTTATTCCAATTCTCCTTTTTCTGGATTCCCCTCTCCTTTTTAACACACCATGCTGTCTACATTATGTATTCTCATGCTCTAAAAGTGAACCTTCTTATTGTGATATCTGTAACCCAAATATTTCTGTTAGGAATTTTTCTATATATGCATTGTTTTACATTGATATAATGCTTATTTTTAAAGTCTGTGGAACTCAATAGGTCATTAAATTAAAATTTTAGATGACCTACTCGAGATGGCAAATAAGTCATTCTTCCACAGGTAAACAAGCAGATTAAAGTCATTTTGCATCCTTGATCAAAGATATCAACATTCGAAAACAACGCTGACTGGGGGAGCAAGATAGATATTCTATAACTTGATCACAGTCCACAATTTGTGGGACCAGAGTGGAACCTTTGAGTAACTCATAGGCCCCAATGTAATGAAGGTTTCATTCCTGTTTACACAGAGTATATAGGTTTCATTCTCAAGCCCAACACTTAACACCTGGAGAATTCCCTGATTTCTTGACCTTGGAATAGAACTGCACTCAACTACAGGGAACACAGCACTGGCTTGGGCACCCTCAGAGGAGAAATAGGGGAGCATTACCTTCCTAGGGGAAAGGACGCAAGAAGAGCTTCTCAGCTCTCTCTGGGAACAAGGAAATCTCCCCAGACTGTTGACAGCAAGAGTCCTCACAAGTAGCTCATCCTAGGAATTCACAGGATGCCTTCTGCTCAGTGACAAGCATTCCTCCCACTCAGCAACTCTGGCCCACAAGGATCCGGTTTCACACACACCTGCTAAGTACTCCATGCTGGGTACACAGAATGAAGTAATCACCAACCTCTCAATAAAATCGGTCAATAGTAGCTGGTCTCTCCATGAATAATTATGTGTGCTACATCACTTCAGTCGTGTCCGACTCTGAGTGACCCTATAGACTGTAGCCCACCAGGCTCCTCTGTCCATGGGATTCTCTAGGCAGGAAAATGAGTGGGGTGCCAATCCCTCTTCCAGAGGATCTTCCTGACCCAGGGATCGAACTCACGTCTCTTATGACTCCTCCATTGGCAGGCAGGGTCTTTACCACTAGCACCACCTGGGAAGCCCATTAAGTATCGGAAGTAAACAAAATATATGGAATGGGATTATTTCATGGGGTTGAAAATATATCTATCTAGTACTCTTTTTTTCAATTCCTTCATCGTTTGGAATATAGAAAGGTATTCAGCAAATATGTCTTTGTTGGTTGGTCTATACCCAGGGTATCAAATGATTTTATGCATCAGATTTGCCCACAGAGTCATAAAACTCTGGTTCTATAACAAACATACACAAATGAGTATCCTAAAGGCCTACCCCTTTGAGCTCTAAACATTTCTTGCTTTTTTCAGAACCAATAAATAAACCACACAAGAAAAGTAAATGCATTGCTTTATAGTAACTCCTTGTTTTTGACCCAAGAGAATATGGTTCAATCTCATCTACCACTTTATTTATCAGACTTAACTTGGTAGATGTTGACTATTTCACTCTCCTCAAAAAGCAAACACTCCTTTCCCTGAAGATATCCAAATTAATGTGTCATAGAGTCCAAAAGCATTTTCAGAAAGTTCAGAGAAAGTTTTGAGTAAGAGAACAGCTGAACTAAATATTTGGTCTCCTGAGGTCATAAACACACAGACTCTCAAATGGCAAACAATGACCTGGAATGGTAAACTTTGTGTTTTTCTTGCTTATTACTTGATTTTATACGTAGAAATTACATTCTGGATGTGCTGGGAAAGAACTCATCTTTTACAGATTAGGAAATAGTGAATACAGACTCTGATCTCTAAATAATTGTATAATTATATTTAACTGAATTTAAATTCTCACATATGGAAATAGCATACCACATTATTTACAAATTCACTGAAAGTGAATCTTATGTGTTATTTCCAAATTGCTTATATGACTCTGAAACTTTTAAACTTTACCTCCTTTGGAGAAATTGTTAGATTAAGACATCATCCTTCTTCTAAGCAAATGAGTTAGCTAAAATTTTCAGAAATGGTTTTCCTTTGGAATTATATCCTTACACCCTAATTTTTAAAGGAATCTGCTCTGACTTATTTTTCAGAGGCAAAATCATCATGATATAATACTGAAACCAGACATATTTCACTGCAAGCCTTTTTTTAATCAAAATGTTTATCAAGATAATTATAAAGTCATATGCAGTTATAAGAAATAATAGAGATCCTTTATACTTTTCCCAATTTGTTCCAATGGTAACATTTCACAAAACTACAATACAATATCACAATCAGAAAATTGACCTTGTACAATCTAGTAATCTTATTCAGATTTCCTTATATTTGTCCTCATTTGAGTGTATATGTTTATTAGGTTTTGAGTGTGTGCTAAGTTGCTTTAGTCATGTCTGACTCTTTGCAACACTATCGACTATAGCCCACAGGCTCCTCTGTCCATGGAATTCTTCAGGTAAGAGTGGCCATGTCCTTCTCCAAGAGATCTTCCTGACCCAGGGATCAAACCCATATGTCTTCTGTCTCCTGCATGGACAGGCAGGTTCTTTACCAAGAGTGCCACCTGGGAAGCCCCCATATCAGGTTTTGTACAGTTTTATCACCAGAGTAAGTTTCTGTATCTGCCACCACAGTCAAGGTACTAGATAGTTTGATTGCCACAAAAATCCCTTGTTGATTTATTATTTTTTTGCTTGGCAGACAGCTGCCATGTGGTAAATGAAAGTCACCAAAGTCTTGCCTGGTTTTCATGTATTTGGTTTTCACCCAAATGTGATTTTTCACAATTTGTTTTTCATAATCTGCCATCTCAGCAGGATCCAGATTACAGCTGCAATGTTTTTTAATCAAGTCTTATTTTCAGCAGACCATACTTGCTGCACATCATTGTCAGGACACAGAGAAGAGAAACACTTTTAAGATGGCAGAAGCCGTCATAGTCCCAGGACCGATAAACGTTAGAGTCCCCTGCAAAGTGGATGACCACCGCCCACATGCTCCTTTGCTCTTGGCCCTGCTGCCTTCTCCCTCTATTCCCACAACTTGTGTTATTCTATTCCCATCCTTACTTACTTTTAAAGAGATACTGACAAGTAAAGACAGTTGTGAAAGAAAGGAAATTTTTCTATTTTGAACTCCTAGTATCAGAAGAATTTGAAGTCAAAACCAGCAGTTAATACAGAGTAGAAGATTGTTGTTGATGTTTAGCTGCTCAGTCGTATCCAACTCTTTTGCAACCCCATGGACTCTAGCCCCAGAGAAGGCAATGGCACCCTACTCCAGTACTCTTGCCTGGAAAATCCCATGGGCGGAGGAGCCTGGTAGGCTGCAGTCCATGAGGTCATGAAAAGTCTGACACGACTGAGCAACTTCACTTTCACTTTTCACTTTCATGCATTGGAGAAGGAAATAGCAACCCACTCCAGTGTTCTTGCCTGGAGAATCCCAGGGACAGGGGAGCCTGGTGGGCTGCCATCTATGGGGTCGCACAGAGTCGGACACGACTGAAGCAACTTAGCAGCAGCAGCAGCAGGAGGCTAGCCCGCCAGGCTCCTCTGGGATTTCCCAGGCAAGAATACCTGAATGGGTTGCCATTTCATTCTCCAGGGGATTTTTCCGACCCAGGGACTTAACCCATGTCCACTGCGTTGGAAGGTGGATTCTTTACCACTGAGCCACCAAGGAAGCCCAGAGTAGAAGATACAGGCAAAATCAAAAAGAGCAAAGACTGGAGGATAAAGTGCAGGGTTGTAAATATTCCTCCAAGTGATCCATCTTCATGCAGCCAGGAAGATTCTGGCAGGGCAGCAAATCTTAAAATGAAGAACATGGCAAAAACAGAACAGAACCAAACAGGAATGGAAAATATAATTTAAGAACATAAAGACATTCATGTGTTGCAGACTACATCTAAGATTCTCAAGCTGACCACTGCAGAGGGCTCCACTCCTACAGGCAAAGTTGAGTTCAGAGAATGGGCTGCACTGTTTTCTTTGCACCGAGAGCATTTCTACATTTTCAAGGCCAGGATACCCATGTCAGGACAGTCACATGACCTTGTTTATCTCAGATAGTGCCCTTCCTGGAAGAAAAGCCATCTTTGAGTGTTTCAGGATTTCATAATAGACTCTATTCCTGGGATTCACCAAAATTTAAGGTACTTTCTGAAGTTCACTTCAGAGAGATACCTATTTCCCTGTAGGGAACAGGCTGGCTGGTCCCACCAGAGACTCCCTGACTTGAACCTCATACAGAATGCAATCCGCTTCTTAGCTCCTCCCTCTCAGTCGTTAAAAATCACCCAGGTGAAGTTTGTCCTCTAATGTAGTCATTCCTAATTGAAGTTTCCACTAATTCTACCTGCTCTGGGAGACCTGGGTTCGATCCCTGGGATGGGAAGATGCCCTGGAGAGGGAAACGGCTACCTACTCCAGTATTCTGGCCTGAAGAATTCCATGCACTGTATAGTCCGTGGGGTCACAAAGAGTCAGATATGACTGAGTGACTTTCACTTTCACTTTCTTTATCCCCTCTGCATCTCCTTAATTCTATTCACCAACTAAATGAACATCTGCTGCTGCTGCTAAGTCACTTCAGTCATGTCTGACTCTGTGTGACCCCACAGACGGAAGCCCACCAGGCTCCCCCGTCCCTGGGATTCTCCAGGCAAGAACACTGGAGTGGGTTGCCATTTCCTTCTCCAATGTGTGAAAGTGAAAAGTGAAAGTGAAGTCGCTCAGTCGTGTCCGACCCTTAGCGACCCCACGGACTGCAGCCTACCAGGCTCCTCCATCCATGGGATTTTCTAGGCAATAGTACTGGAGTGGCTTGCCATTGCCTTCTCCGAAATGAACATCTACTGAGTACTTAATAGTTACGCTGTGAAGAGTAATCAGTGAATAAGATTCAATAGTATTCTTCATATTGCATGGCACTGATGCATATTCTTGATGCATTTTTAGGAGAATTGTACAATATAGCATATGTGTTTTCAACAACTTTGCTAAAAATTTCCCATATCTCTGTCTCCGTTGGCCTTACAAATTATTTCTATGCTAATTAATACAATTAAATTATTTGTCTATGCTAACTCACCCAAATAAGTATTCTAGGGCTCCCCTTTGGAGAAGGAAATGGCAACCCACTCCACTACTCTTGCCTGGAGAATCCCAGAGATGGAGGAGCCTGGTGGGCTGCAGTCCATGGGGTTGCACAGAGTCAGACACGACTGAAGTGACTTATCAGAAGCAGCAGCAGCAGGGCTCCCCTGGTGGTCCAGTGGTTAAGAATCCACCTGCCAATGCAGAGGACACAGGTTCGATCTCTGGTCCAGGAAGATCCCACGTGCTGCAGGGCAACCAGCCTCATGCATCACAACTACCAAAGCCTGAACTCCCCAGAGCCTGTGCTCCACAGCAAGAGAAACCACCCCACCTGAAAGCCTGCACAGCGCAGCTGGAGAAACGTCCTCATTTCAACAAAGACCCAGTGCAGCCAAAAATAAACAAATAAAATTTTTAAAAATAAGTATTCTATGTGGATTCATCCAACTTTTTTATTCCATTCCAGTTCCACTGGAACTGCTAACAGTTTCAAAACTGAGATGTCTCCATTTTCAATTAGTTTTAAAAAGGGTACGTTGTCTCCCAATTAATTGCTATAGCACCTTGAACTTCCTGGGTAAGAGCACTGTCCTAAAATGGTCTTTCCACTTGTCAGCTAAGCCCAGTATAACATGTCTACAAAGTAATGAATTGTTGTTCAGTCGCTCAGTCACGTCTGACACTTTGCAACCCCAGGGACTATAACCCAACAAGCTCCTCTGTCCATGAGATTTCCCAGGGGAGAATACTGGGGTGGGTTGCCAGTTTCTTCTCCAGGGGATCTTTCCAATCCAGGAACCCAACCTGCATCTCCTGCATTGCAGGCAGATTCTTTACCACTGAGCCACCTGGGAAACCCAAAGTAAGGAATGCGTGCTACATGCTAAGTTGCTTCAGTCATGTCTGACTCCTTGGCCATATGTACTGCAGCCCACCAGGCGCCCCTGTCCATGGGGATTCTCCAGGCAAGAATACTGGAGTGGGTTGCCACATCCTCCTATATGTCCCTCATATTCATCACTGCCATCCCAGCGTCTGGGGTAGGTAATCAGTTGTTAAGTGAATGACCATGAGTCATTTTTTGTTTGCCCTTTCTGTGTGTTGTCTGGTTCAGACTGCTGACACCAGGATAAGCTGAACACAAAATTACTCCCACCAATCTGTTGGAAAGAAACTCAGCCATGCCTTAACACACTTTGACCCTTTTCAATATCCTTTCCCAGCTGCTGTTTTCTACTCCTTGAAAGCATAACAAATCAAAGGACTTCTCTTTTTCAGTAAATTCTGAAAAATAATCACCTTACAAATCATGCCAGGTGAATCTCATTAAGCTCTTTTGATGCTGTTAATACTAATTCATAAAAGAAAATGTCCTAAATCCTGACTCTAACAATGACAGAAGTTCAGGGACTCATCTAATTCAACTCACAAAATTGGGCTACATTTCTTTTGCCATGAGCACAGCAAAAGGGAATCAACTCACGGAAAGAAAACAAAAGAGAGGGTTAAGTAATGGCATATTCAATTCGTTTTGGGGTGAGGGAGAGTTTCTAATGCTATAACACAGGGATTTTTCTTGACCTGACTTTCCCCATCTTTATTAATGACTTTGGGGAGGAGAAGCAAATAGCATCTTAATAACCTCTGCAAGCAAATCACAACATCCATCTGTGCAGTGTTGTTAACATTCAGAGCTGAGAAATGAAACCAAGTAATACAGTCAGATTAGAAATGGAGGCAGGCAATAAAAATAAGATCCAGCCTAGTAAGGTAATATCTCTGTAGGGAATGTTATAAAACACCTTTCTGTAATGGAAGGAAGGTCCTTGTAAAAGTATAATAATAGAAGAGACATAGAACTGTTATAAGAAACTAAAACAGGATTTACTATGAGTGATGACAGCTTAAAAAAAAAACAAAAAACAGTGACTGAGATGTGGGTGGTACTAACCCAGGCATCTGAGAAGTGACATGGGAGTCTCGAAAAGGACCTAGTGGATCAGTGTCAATGTTATGCTTAGTTCCTGGGACTTTTGGTAAGAAAAATACAGAATGTTAAAGAAAATTTAGAAGACAGAAAATAATACGAATCAGGGATTTCCTTGGTGGTCCAGTGGTTGGGACTTTACCTTCCAATGCAGGGGTATGGGTTCGATCCCTAATAGGGACCTAAGATCCCACATACCTTGTGGCCAAAAAACCAAAACATAAAACCAAAGCAATATTGCAACAAATGCAATAAAGACTTTAAAAATGGTCCACATCAAAAAAAAAAAAAAAAGAATTTAAAGAAAATAAGAATTAAACACCTTAGTGAATTATTTATGTGAAAAGATTCGAAAGGTCAAATCTGTACGGTTCACCTAAATAATGACTTTTGAGAGATACAACTATCTATATAAAGCTACAGAAAACATGAAAATAAGAAGGTAAAACAAAATTGAGGGGAAAAATTATAATGTCTTACTTGGATGTGGTGATGGTCTTTCAACAGACATTAAGCAAACTCCACCATGGGCAAAATCAAAAGTCTTGCATTACATGATTGGGGGATACTTTATGGAACAAAAGAAAATTATATATTCTTTGTTTTTGCATAAATAACTGAGGGCACATTTTCCCCATCCTTCTTGTACTAAACACCTGTGTTACCTAATGTGTGTTGAAAATGCGTGGAAAATGTTTAAACCTCCATTCACACTCTTACAATGGAATATTCAACACTCCTGCCCAAATATTTGTCAGTTGGGACCTATTCAAGTGTTGATACCAAGGCTGGTGTTGATATTATTACAATCACCTTCCAAGAAGCTAGGGGGTTATTCTGTCATATATAGAATTTACTGTACAGAACAAAGAACAGTCAGAATAGGGGTACAGGTGCTATTTTCCAGGTTGTTTTCTTTGAATTCTATTTTACCCTAAGCTTTGGACCTAAGGTCAGACAATGTACAATATGCCTTATTCTTTAATGATTTGTATGTATTTGACAGTATAACTAAAATGAATTCTAATGAAACAGGTTCAATCTGTATATTAAAGTCTCATTTTGTACCTAATACAAATTTAGGACCCAGTCCCCACCCTCAAGAAATTTATAGTCTTCTTAAAAAGAGTGGATATGTATGTAAAATTAACTCACCAATACAAGGTAGAAAACAGTCAACTAAATGGAACAGATACCCAGTGAGTCATTAGGAGTAAAGAAGCTGGGAGACTTGGGAGTGCTAAACTAGCCCAAAGACTGAGGAAAAATATTCAGAAAAGATTTGAGCTCTTTATAGTTTGCTTGTGTATCTTTTCTACAAATAAATACTCAGCCCCTAGCCGATTGAGACAACCTTTAAAATAGTTTAACTTACTTCTTGAATACACTCATTCATGTGTGCAATGCTTACCTGCATGCCTACCATATACCAAGTACTATTTTTAAAACTGGCGAAACACCAAAAATCAAAATTAAGTCCCTGATCTCGTGGGGATCACATTAGAGAGAAGGGGAGCTACCAGGAAAGACATTTTTAAAAGTGTACATAAAACATGTCAGGTTGTAAGAGGTGCTATGGAAAAGAATAAAGTAAAATAAGGGACTACAGCCGACTCATTAGAAAAGACTCTGAAGCTGGGAAAGACTGAAGGCAAAAGAAGAGGGCAGCAGAGGATGAGATAGTTGGAAGGCATCACCAATTCAATGGACATGATTTGAGCAACTCCAGGAGACAGTGAAGGACAGGGAAGCCTGGTGAGCTACAGTCCATGGGGTCACAAAGAGTCAGACACGACTCAGCAGCTGAACAGCAACAAAAACAAATGGACTAGAGAATGATGAGGATACCATTTTAAAAGAAGGAGTCAGAAAAGACTCCTCTGATGATAGGAAAATATTAAGCAGAGGCTTGGATAAAGAGAGAGAAAGTGAGCTATGGTGATATTTGGCTCTTTTTTATGGGAAAGGAATTTTTTAATTTATTTGGCGTGCAGATCTTTGATGTTCGTTGCAGTATGCAGGAGCCTCAACTCTTAGTTGCAGCATATGGGATCTAGTTCCATGACCAGGGATTGAATCCAGGCCCCACGCAATGGGAACAGAGTCTTAGCCACTGGACCACCAGGGAAGTCCCAGAGCCATGGGTAACACTTGGGGGAAGAGTTTTCCAGACAAAGGCCCTGAGGCAGAAGAAGCACGTTTGCCTCGCATCTTGGAGGATTATCATGGAAGAGGGGGATTTGACTGGACTTGAGATCAGGGAAGAGTCAGGGAACGAGATGACCCAAAGCCTTGTTTACTGTGGCAAGTTAGTGACTTTTACTTTGATCTGAAAAATGATTGCAAGTTTTTAAGCATATGAAAATATTATCTGTCAAAAAAATATCTGTCTCAGAGAAAGAGAAATCTCACATGACATCCCTTATTGTGAAATCTAAAAAGAAATGATACAAATGAACTTACTTTCAAAACACAAAGAGACTCACAGACTTAGAAAACAGAACTCATGGTTGCTGGGGGGAAGGGATAGCCAAGGACACTGGGAAGGTCAAGTACACACTGCTTTATTTTAAATGGATAATCAACAAAGACCTATTGTATAGCACAGGGAACTCTGCTCAATGTTATGTGCCAGTCTGGATGGGAGTGGGGTTTGGGGGAGAATGGATGTATGTATATGTATGACTGAGTCCCTTCACTGTTCACCTGAAACTATCACAACATTGTTAATCAGCTATACCTCAATAAAAAAATGCTTTGGATATTAAAAATAAAATTAAAATTAAAGTTTAAGAAAGAAAATATTATCTGTCTCATGTTCCAAAAGGCTTACTCTGGCAGATGAGTGAAGAATAAAACGCAGGGGACAAGAGTGAATATGTAAGAAATGAGTTAAGAGGCTGTTTAATAACCCAGGAAACTGATGTACGGAGGGAAGTAGAGTGAACTCAACAGATGTGGTGAGAAAAAGTGAGGTTAGAATATAGTTCAACAGTGTTTGCTGGTCGGGGTGTATGAGGTAAAGAGGAGTCAAGGTGAGCTTTTCTGCCCAGCAACGGGTAGCATGGAGTGGCCCCTTGCCGAGATGGAGAAGATCGAGCATAGAGCAGGTGTAGGGCCCAAGGATGTCAGCAAGGGAGCAAGAATCCTCCTGTGCATATGCAGTGTTTGAACTATCTATGACTCTTCCAAGAGGCAAGAATTAGCAGGCAATTAGAGATATGAGCCTGGAGTTCAGGATGCAGTTGAAACGAGAGATACACATTTGTGTATCTTCAGCGTGTAGGTCACATTTAATGCCATTGGACTTCTTTAAGGATGAGTCTAGATAGAAAGAGGCTAGGGACTGAAACCTGAGATCCTCTTGGGTTAAAAGATGAAGATTTCTTTTACATTTTGAACCTACAGAAACGATGATACAATAGTCAAATGCTGAAATGCTGTGCAGTTCATAGCAACACAATATCCCTGTTTATCAGGCCACCAAGTGTCACTGAAAATTCAGAATTCTAGCAGGGACCACAAACAGGAAAGAAAAGTTAAAGTCTAAACTCAGATCAATGGCCAAAACCCTGCCTTCCTTTCATGTATATGTATGGCTGAGTCCCTTCACTTTTCACCTAAAACTACCACAACATTGTTAATTGGCTACACCCCAATAGAAAATGTTTTTGGTGTTAAAAAAAATTAAAATAAATAAAACCCTGCCCTCCTTGACCCTCCCATTAGAAAATAACATCAGTAATAACACAAATATATATTTATGCATCACAAGGTAAAGTCATAATACACTCAAAGATCCATTTTATCTACTGCACCATTATCATGGACCTATAGCAACAAAATAATTTGATTAAAAGTACACTTACATGGAGAAGGAAATGGCAACCACCCAGGGTTCCTGCCTGGGAAACCCCATGGAGAGAGGAGCCCAGCAGGCTATATATAGTCCATAGGGTCACAAAGGATTGGACATGACTTGGCAACTAAACAACAACTATATAATATATATGTATAACTTATACACACATATATTTATGTATGTTTTATATATATAAAACTAACTCCAATACTTTGGCCACCTCATGCGATGAGTTGACTCACTGGAAAAGACTCTGATGCCGGGAAGGATTGGGGGTGGGAGGAGAAGGGGACGACAGAGAATGAGATGGCTGGATGGCATCACTGACTCAATGGACATGAGTGTGAGTGAACTCCAGGAGTTGGTGATGGACAGGGAGGCCTGGCGTGCTGTGATTCATGGGGTTGCAAAGAGTCGGACAAGATGAGCGACTGAACTGAACTGAACTGAACTTTGCTGTACATCAGAAATCAATACATTGTAAATCAGCTATTTTTTCAATTAAAAAATTATTTCTCCTCTTCTCAAAAAAAAATAATACACTGCCACTCTCAAGCCAACAGCAGTTTATAGATACAAGACAAGGAGCCTGGTCTAAGGAGGCTAAAAAATAATTGAGAGAACAAGTAGATATGAAACTTGCAAGGAACATAATCAACCAGAATCAGGCAGATAAGCCAGAGACTGTACAAGTGGCAAACAAAGCCAAGTAGAAAGACAAAAACCACGAGTGTACAAATACCAGAAAACACAACAGGGGGGTCCAAAGTTCAATAAAACAGTCGGTCACCAGCTAACCCATCGAAGATTAAACAGGAGGGAGGTAGCTGAGAGGGAGAGGGAAAGGGGTGGAGGTCTGCAACAGAAGACAAGAGGATGCAAAATCTACTTGATTACTTTGCAGAATCAGGTGCTCAGACAATAACTGAGAGCCAGAACCTGGAAGACTATCTAAACATATTAAAGAGTTGGTGTTCGTGTCGGGGACCCGGGCAAAGTTTCTTAGTGAGGGACTGACAACACCATCACCTCACATCACATTTTAGAAAGAATATAAATTGGGGAGGGGCAGGAGGAATCTCTTACAATAAATGAAAAGAGTCTAAACACAGAGCAACTGTGGAAATGGAAATAAAGTGGACGTAAGAGATTTCTAGAAGGCAGAATAAACAGAAACTAGAAGGGAGAATACAGGAGGGGGTGGGGTGTAAGGAGACTTAACAACTTTCCTACCTGAACAAGGTGGAAATAATAGAGACTACAGAAGTAAAAGGAATGGTCCCAGGGGTTGGGAGTAGAAGGATAAATTAGGTTCCATTTTGTACAGGAGGAGGAGGAGAAAATTCAAGTAATTCATTTTGATTGTTTAAGCCAAGAAAAAAAAATTGAAGCTAAACATTATAGAAGTGTCAAGAATGTTTTATGATGTTGAGACACAGAAGGCAAGTCCATGAAAGCAAAACATTTCACATTTCTCTTCTGCTTAAAACAGAAGAAGGAGAATTTTTCTGTTAAGGTTTATGATAACATACTGTTTCAATTAATCAAAGGTAGGCAGGATAAATTTGGCTATAAGTAAAAATACAAAAAAAATAGTTGCCTCTCTGGAAAAGGTAAGTCAGTATTTCCTATGGTCTTAAATTATTCTTCAAAATGATAGGACAATTGTGATCCTATTTATTCACCTAGCCTTTTCCTTGATAGATTAAAGATTTATACAAAAATATTACTACATCTCAAGGACAATAATACAGGCCATTGCTAATCTACACAATGCTAAAAGTATAAATCAAAGGAATTTAAAAACCAGATACAGTGTTCAAAAGGGAAAGATTATTCCATAATGCTCCTGCATGCTTTAAAATAATTTCACAATTAAAAGATCTCTGTACTTTCTAAAATCAGCCAATATTTTAATAACACATATCTCTAATAATAACAATATTAGAACTGAACAGTTGATAAAGCACTTTCATTACCTCCCTGCATTTAAGAAAATTCCTATGGCTCAGTATATTCATGTGTGTTAGAAAAATAACAGTTTTTGGAAGACAGCATTTATAAGTGCAAATCACAAAGTTTAAATAATTTCTGACCCCTGCTATTGGTCTAAGCCCAGGAATTGCAATTGTTTATCATTCGGTCTATAAATAAATCACAGAAGGCAGACCATCCCTGCTGGGAGCCTTGGGTAGCATAAGGCCCCAGGGGCAGAGGTGAAGGGTTGTAATTTAGTTCAATCATGCATTTGAACTAAAGCTCTGACAGGCTTCAGCTCTACCAGTAAGCTTGGCAACACAAAGAAATTCTATGAAAAGGACTGCACACAAAGAATCGATCCTCTCTTCTTTCTTTTTTTTTTTCTCTCTTCTTTCTTAAGATACAAAATGTGAGTTTTGTATCTCTAAAGAACCAGTGAAATAGAAATTCCGCACAGGGACCAAGGTAGGACATGTAACTAACAAAATACCCCTCGTGTCTGTTGTATAAAATCCTAGTCGTTCTTCGGGACTAACTCAGACAGTGCGATCTCCACGAAAGCATGTCTGTTTCTCTCACCAGACGGACTTGCTGACTGCATCCTCTCACCCAGAGCATGAAATTCTTTCTCTGAGGTTGTCTGCCTTTAGAGAGCAACTGAGTGCCTGCAGTCAAGGACTTTCCAGATTCATTTTCTGACTCCCACTGCAGTTGTCCTGCACCAAGCACACACAGGATACTAATTCATGTTGGTTGAACGCTTGAAACCTTGGAATGCCACACAAACATTGCAACACGGGTAATCATTTTTAAAAACATTTTGCAAGTTCTTTTGGTGTCGATTTTTTTAGATGTTTTAATACTTCCAGTGATAGCAGCTCTTGCCCTTCCAAGTTAAATCTTATTTTAATTTAGAAACTGTCAAAAGCCATACAAAATCAGGCTTAAATATATGAACAGTCTCTTCTTTCCCCCTTGGTGCTAAGGAAAGTCCTTTTCTTTCCAGGCCAACTGCTTCATGAATAAATCTGTTGAATGAACGAATAAGCGAATAAGTGAAGTAAATGAGAGATGAAATTGTATACGGGTTTATTTATTCAAAAATGAGGGATATGACTGCCGTTCTGCCATCACTAGGCCCTGTCCTTACCTTGGAAACCCATGGCTTTGACAATGAAGAAGAAAGAGCATAGCATCCCTACCAGCCCCAGGGGCACTAAGACTTTTCTGTTTACCTTAAGAAGATGCCCCTCTATGCACGACACAGGATGCTCGTGGCTGGTGCGCTGGGATGACCAAGAGGGATGGGATGGGGAGGGAGGTGGGAGGAGGGTTCAGGATGGGGAACACATGTACACCCGGGGCAGATTCATGTCAATGTATGGGAAAACCAATACAATATTGTAAAGTAATAAGCCTCCAATTAAAATAAATAAATTTTAAAAAAATTATTTCTCTCTTGCAGATGAGAAATAATGGAGCAACAGAGACTTGATCAGAAATGTAGGAGGAAATGTAATTGCCCATGAATTTGACTGGGACAGAAGAGAAAGCTGGACTTAAAACCTCTAGACTCTTGACAAGGCAATAACTACCATCCATCTCTAACATCTCCCACCACCTCAGGCTTCAAATGAAAGGGCTTCCCTGGTGGCTCAGACAGTAAAGAAGCCTCCTGCAATTCAGGAAACCTGAGTTCAATCCCTGGATTGGGAAGATCCCCTGGAGAAGGAAACTGCTACTCACTCCAGTGTTCTGGCCTAGAGAATTCCATGGACAGAGGAGCCTGGCAGGCTACAGTCCATGGGGTCGCAAAGAGTCAGACATGACCTCAGGCTTTCTAGTATCTGCCACGACCTCAGGCTTCAAATAACTCAGCACTAATAATGCCTTGACCAGAGAAGCCAGGGACTGCCCAGGGAGCCTTCAGAGCATCACTTTCCACTCTCCTGACCTGCCTTACTTTCCCTGTAGGACTTGC
This sequence comes from Moschus berezovskii, assembly GCF_049115385.1. Taxonomy (NCBI): domain Eukaryota; kingdom Metazoa; phylum Chordata; class Mammalia; order Artiodactyla; family Moschidae; genus Moschus; species Moschus berezovskii. The sequence continues at coordinate 26,198,935 of NC_142485.1, read as the reverse complement.
AGGGCCCTCCAGCGTCACAGATATCATTCCCCAGTGTCCTAACATCCAAGTCTAGCTCCTCACTTTCTAGCAAGCACCAGGCTTGATTGTGTATCTAACCTCTCAGAAGTCACCTCAGAGTAAGCCTTGATGGAAAAACAGGGGCAAGGAAAACAGAGGAGGGAAAGAAGGCAATGTAGTGGATTTACACACGTGACCACATTTCATCCACATACTGACCCTATAAGGTATGTGTTGCTGCAACCAGAAAATGAGGTTCAAAGAGCTTAAGTAATTTGCCTAAGACTTCACATGTCTACTGAGAACAGACCCTGGATTCTGAATAGTTATGAGACTTCAAAGTCCACATTAGTTCCACTGTATGTGACCCTAAAAGGCAGCTTAAATCAGTAAGACTGACTTCATCACACATCTTATCACCAAAGAAATGCAAAAAAGCAAAATGGCTGTCTGAGGAGGCCTTACAAATAGCTGTGAAGAGAAGAGAAGCGAAAAGCAAAGGAGGAAAGGAAAGATATAAGCATCTGAATGCAGAGTTCCAAAGAACAGCAAGGAGAGACAAGAAAGCCTTCCTCAGCGATCAATGCAAAGAAATAGAGGAAAACAACAGAATAGGAAAAACAAGAGATCTTTTCAAGAAAATTAAAGATATCAAGGGAACATTTCATGCAAAGATGGGCTCGATAAAGGACAGAAATGGTATGGACCTAACAGAAGCAGAAGATATTAAGAAGAGGTGGCAAGAATACACAGAAGGACTGTACAAAAAAGATCTTCACGACGAAGATAACCACGATGGCGTGATCACTCACCTGGAACCAGACATCTTGGAATGTGAAGTCAAGTGGGCCTTAGAGAGCATCACTACCAACAAAGCTAGTGGAGGTGATAGAATTCCAATTGAGCTATTTCAAATCCTGAAAGATGATGCTCTGAAAGTGCTGCACTCAATATGCCAGCAAATTCGGAAAACTCAGCAGTGGCCACAGGACTGGAAAAGGTCAGTCTCCATTCCAATCCCAAAGAAAGGGAATGCCAAAGAATGCTCAAACTACCGCACAATTGCACTCATCTCACACGTTAGTAAAGTCGTGCTCAAAATTCTCCAAGCTAGGCTTCAGCAATATGTGAATCGTGAACTTCCAGATGTTCAAACAGGTTTTAGAAAAGACAGAGGAACCAGAGATAAAATTGCCAACATCCGCTGGATCATGGAGAAAGCAAGAGAGTTCCAGAAAAACATCTATTTCTGCTTCATTGACTATGCCAAAGCCTTTGACTGTGTGGATCACAATAAACTGTGGAACATTCTGAAAGAGATGGGAATCCCAGACCACCTGACCTGCCTCTTGAGAAACCTGTATGCAGGTCAGGAAGCAAGAGTTAGAACTGGACATGGAACAACAGACTGGTTCCAAATAGGAAAAGGAGTGCGGCAAGGTTGTATATTGTCACCCTGCTTATTTAACTTATATGCAGAGTACATCATGAGGAACACTGGGCTGGAAGAAGCACAAGCTGGAATCAAGATTGCCGGGAGAAATATCAATAACCTCAGATATTCGGATGACACCACCCTTATGGCAGAAAGTGAAGAGGAACTCAAAGGCCTCTTGATGAAAGTGAAAGAGGAGAGTGAAAAGGTTGGCTTGAAGCTCAACATTCAGAAAACGAAGATCATGGCATCTGGTCCCATCACTTCATGGGAAATAGATGGGGAAACAGTGGAAACAGTGTCAGACTTTATTTTTTGGGACTCCAAAATCACTTCAGATGCTGATTGCAGCCATGAAATTAAAAGACGTTTGCTCCTTGGAAGGAAAATTATGACCAGCCTAGATAGCATATTAAAAAGCAGAGACATTACTTTGCCAACAAAGGTCCGTCTAGTCAAGGCTATGGTTTTTCCCGTGGTCATGTATGGATGTGAGAGTTGGACTGTGAAGCCGAAGAATTGATGCTTTTGAACTGTGGTGCTGGAGAAGACTCTTGAGAGTCCCTTGGACTGCAAGGAAATCCAACCAGTCCTTTCTAAAAGAGATCAATCCTGGGTGTTCATTGGAAGGACTTATGCTAAAGCTGAAACTCCAATACTTTGGCCACCTCATGCGACGAGTTGACTCACTGGAAAAGACTCTGATGCTGGGAGCGATTGGGGGTAGGAGGAGATGGGGACGGCAGAGAATGAGATGGCTGGATGGCATCACCGACTCGATGGACATGAGTTTGAGTGAACTCCGGGAGTTGGTGATGGACAGGGAGGCCTGGCGTGCTGTGGTTCATGGGGTCGCAAAGAGTCGGACACGAATGAGCGACTGAACTGAACTGAACTGAAGACCAAGCCAACAGAAGAATCCTCAAAATGCTTTATGAGCAATGGTAGCATCCTGGGGGAGAAGGAAAAGGCAACCCACTCCAGTGTTCTTGCCTGGATAATCCCAGGGACGGCGGAGCCTGGTGGACTGCCGTCTATGGGATCACACAGAGTCGGACACGACTGAAGTGACTTAGCAGCAGCAGCATCCTGGGAATAAGTTGATAAATGTGCACAGTTAGTACCTACGACTCACTTGAGCTTCTTCTCTGAACATGAAGTCAGAGTAAGGGCAAAGAATCTAAAGAGGAAGGGTTGAGAGGGGTGGGAGTGAGGGTTAATAAGGCTGAACCGCATACAAGTCAACCCGACAGATAATTTGCGGATTTTTCTTCCTTTTTGCCAGATAAATCCAATAAAGATGTCTGTATCTACTATCTAAAATCAATTTGAAAGGTCTCCCTCCCCACTCCCATCTTAAGTGACTTTATAGCAAGCACATAATTCAACTTTAGTTCTTATATCAAAGTTATTTCTTTTAATATTTTTATAGTATCATTCAAAGCAAGTTTTTTTATGTTATCCTTGGAAACGATAAGCAGAATGTCAACAGTGCTCAACATATTAGCTCTATTAGAGAGAAACTACCGTGAAACCCTAAAGACTTTGCTTATTGGGCAATGAAAAATTGATGCCCTGCTCTGGTGGAGCAAAGTTTTGGCAGCGTTAGTGACACAACGTCAAGGTACAAGTGAAGTTTCCAACCTGCTGTTTCAGATAAACGGCTTTCATTTTACTGTTTGCTTGTGTTTAATAGAGTTACCAATTGATTCAAGTCGTTCGCAATGCCTTGAAGGCAAAGGATGTCATAGCACGCAGCATCCTCACAACTCACTAATGCTTTTCTAGAAGGAAGATTCTTGTCATAATACCTGAGAAGGCACTGAAATACTCCGCTTTTCATCATATATTAACTTTGCTCTGGAATGAAAGTCAAAGTGCTATTTGCTCAGTCGTGTCTGACTCTTTGTGACCCCATGGACTGTAGCCTCCCAGGTTCCTCTGTCCACAGGATTCTCCAGACAAGAATACTGCAATGGGCTGCCATTCCCTTCTCCAGGGGATCTTCCCAATCCAGGAATGAAACCCGGGTCTCCTGCATTGCAGGCAGATTCTTTACTATCTGAACCACCAGGGAAGCCCATGCTCCAGAATAAGTAAAATGTAACCACCAGAAATGCTCAGTGAGGATTTCATGCTGATCCTTACGTGTGTTGGTTAATCTGTAAGTAGACCGCAGGAAGATCCATGGTGCCAAGTCTCAGACCACAGCAGGACAAGTATCAAAACATCTATTCTCAGCTTGGAGCTGAAAATGCTAGTAAGAATTCTATTTTCTCCATAAGTATATTGTTACAGTCTCAATGTCGGTGCCCCCTCCACCAAAATTTATGTGTTCAAAACATCATCCTCAGACTTCCCTGGTGGCTCAGTGGTACAGAATCCATCTTATAGCACAGGGAACACAGGTTCAATCCCGGGTCACGGAACTTAGATCCCACATGCCTTGGAGCATCTAAGCCTGTGGGCCACAACTAAAGAGTCCCACATGACACAACAAAAAAATCCCACATGACACAACAAAGATCCCAAATGCTGTAACTAAGACCTGACAGAGCCAAATAAATAAATTTAAAAAAAAAATTCCTAATGTGATGGAACTTTGAGGTGGGACCTTTCCCAGACGACTAGGTCATGAAGGTGGAGCCCTCATGAACAGAGTGAGTGCCCTTATAAAAGAGGCCCCAGACAGAACTCTCAGCCCTTCTGCCCCGTGAGGTTACAGTGTCCATCTATGAGGAAGCAGGACTTCACCAGACACTGAATCTGCCAGCACCATGATTACGGAATTCCCAGCCCCCAGAAATGTGATAAATAAATTTGTGTTGTTGATAAGCCACTCAGTGTATGGTAGTTTTGTTCTAGTAGCCTATAGCCTAAACAGATTGTGCTTCCCTGGTGGCTCAGCGGTGAAATATCTGCCTACAATGCAGAAGATGCAGGTTTGATCCCTGGGTCTGGAAGATCCCCTGGAGAAGGGAATGGCAACCCACTCCAGTATTCTTGCCTGGGAAATCCCACGGACAGAGGAGCCTATGGGATTACAGTCCATGGGGTCTCAAAAGGGTTGGACACAACTTAGCGACTAAAACAACAACAAAACAGATTAAGACGAGTATCAAGAAAAGTATCTCAACATCTTAAAATATAGATCATTGAAAAGCAACTCCTTCCACCCTTCACACTGACAAATTGAAATGTTTGAAGTAAAACTTAGCTCTTACACCATCACCCTACCTTTATCCAGAGTTAACAGAAATGTTTACAGTAGTGCTTGAAGTCTGTGGCTTTGATGGATTTAGTTATTGACATCTACACTTATTGTTTCACACATATCAACCATGGAAATCTCATATGGAAAAACCATTTCTGATGGTACATTCTAGATTTCAAATTCCAAATTTCTTATCATTGTGCTCAAGCTAGGAATCTATACTTGCCACACAAAGAAGTTTTTTTCTAATAGCAAATGCCTCACAGCTCCCCCAACACCTGCCCTCCAAAACTCCACAAATAATTGAGACATTGGTTCTCTTCTCCCTTTAAACTGATTTATATGAAACAAAAGGTAAAACCTCAGAAAAGGAAATATGAGGCACCCACATATCCAACATCTAACACTATGCAAACAGAGTAGAAAAATTATAGGACAAACAAGGAGGAAAATTTTTTTTTTCCTTCAGGGGTTTATAATCTAGAGTCTGAAACAAATACAAAATATTTGAGAATATTCCAGAGAAAGAGCAAACACAAACATGAGAGAAAAGATGAGAAACCAGAACGTGGGCAAGTATTTCAATGGAGACAAAGCAGTTCTGACTTGGGAGATCTCTGGAGCTATTCAGCTTCCTCTAGAAGGTCAACCACGTGAACTTTTTTCATCACTGGAGGAAGTCCCCCACCACTCCCCGCCAGGTCACATCAGTTTCTTTTCCCAAAGTCTTGTACCTATTTCATTTAAACAAATATATCTATGTGTGTGTCTAAAATACTCACTATGAGTTTTGCACGGTTATAAGCAGTGAAATGTAGCAATGACATAAAACAAAAATATTTACCCTCATTCAGATTACATTCTAGTGGGTGAAGGCAGACCATCAACAAAATAAGTATGCAAGATACATAATGTTCTAGCAGAAGATACTGTGCACAAAGGAAAACGTAAGCAAGAAAACAGACTAGGAATTCTGAGAGAGAGCAGGTACAAACCAAGTAGGATGGACAAGGAAGGCACAGTAGCAGAATAATGATGCCCACACACATCCACATCCTCATAGGGCCACAGGGCTATGCAGATGCGATTAAGTGAAGGATCACTGGATGGGGAGATTAGCGTGTGCTATCCAGGTGGGCCCAATGTGATCACAAGGGTCCTTACGAGGGAAAGAGGCAGGTGGCAGAGACAGAGGCAGAAGGTGTAAGGACAGAAGTTGGAGTAATAAACTGCTGCCTGGAAGGGAGCCACGAGACATAGAATGTGAGCCTCTTCTAGAAGCTGGGAAAAGTAAGGAAACAGATTCTTACTGGGAGAGACTGTGTGTTCTTTTAAGCCACTGAATTTGTAATAATTGGCCACAGCAGGAATAAAAAACTAATGCAGATGATCTCACTGAGAAGGTGAAAAGGGAAGCCTGGCACGCTGCAGTCCATGCGGTCACAAAGAGTCGAACGTGACTGAGCGACTGAACAGCAACAGCCCTGAGAAGGTGACTTTTGAGCAAAGGTTTGCAGGAGGTGAGGGACCAGGTAGGCAGGTATCTGAGGAAAAGGCGTTCCAGGAAAAAAGGCAAACCGCAGGGAGAATGCCCTGATGAGAAAAGGGCCTCTCCAGATGGAGAAGCAGAACAGCCCTGGGAGTGGGGCGAACAGGATGAGGCAGGTTAGAAAGTGGGGTGCATCCGCTCGTTTAGGGCTTTACTGGCCACTGTAGACGCTCTGGCTTATTCTGAGTGAGACAGGGAGTGTAGGAAGAGCTAGGAATATTCATAGGAACTCTGAGTGTTTACGAGGAGAATAAATGTGGTGTCCTGGTAAATCTGGTAGGGTCGGGGTGGGGAAAGTCTGGGTTTGTAGCATTTGCTGATTTCCATGAAGAGAGGCGACTAGTGGGCTACAGTCCATGGGGTCACAAATAGTCGGACACGACTGAAAGTCACTAAACATGCATGCATGCATGGTGTAGATACTCCCATCATGGTTGACTTCAAGCTCCCAGGAGTCTAATAACCAACTCACAAAAATTCCTGAATATTTCATTATCAGCCCCAGCAGGCATTGTGATCTCCATTTGCCAGTTCCACACTATATTCCATTTGGAGCAAGTGGGTTAACCATCAGCTGCTGGCAAAACATATAAGAAAGCCCTCAATAAAAATCAGTCAGAAGATACCCAAGTTTAATAGATTTGGGATTCTGGAATCTAATTTCTCTTCACCTGCTCTACCTTGTATTAAAGGATGAGTTTAAAAGACGCACTCTTTCTTTCTTATCAGAATGTTCCTATTAAATAAATGGAAGATGTATTGAACTATATTCAGTCTTGCCTATTTTTCATTATCCTTGACAGAAACATTGTCAGAGACCAGCTTCATAAAAAGAACTATTGGGCTGTTGTTGTCCAGTTGCTCAGTCATGTCCGACTCTTTGAGACCCCCATGGACTGCAGCACACCAGGCTTCCCTGTCCTTCGCTATCTCCCGGAGTTTGCTCAAACTCATGTCCATTGAGTCAGTGACACCATCCAACCATCTCATCCTCTGTCACCCCCTTCTCATAAAAGATCTATTGGGTAAAAAAAAAATAAGTTTTAATATACATTGGATCCATCAGAGGGGAAAAGTAGATGAGAAGGAAAGAAGAAGGCAGGCTTGGCCAAGCCAAAGAACAACACTAGACTTAGCAGGCACCAGGATAAAAAGGAACTCTGCCGATTGTTTAGTCTAGCTCTGTATTTTTCACTAGAGGAGAGTGAAATGTATATCCAGAAATAAGACCCAAATTCAAGACGGCTTGGACAGACATCATGTCTATATTACGTACAAAGAAAAACATGATCAAGATAGAACATGACAATTCCATAAACGAGAAGAGCATCCACATTCTCTCTCTGGCGTTAGAAGCCAGTATGGAACTCCTCAAGATTCCTGAATTGGTGCAATTTAACGCAGCTCAGCAGCCTCATTTAAACCATGCTCCTTCACTCAAAGGGGTGGAGGGAGATGATTAGGACTGAGGATGGCTCAGGACCCGGACCCCAGGGGAAGCCGCAGTGGGCAACAGGGAGAAACAAAGTGGTAGAGGCCAAGAAGATGTGAAGAATTGATTTCCCTCACCACTCCCAGCCCCTGGAGTGCGGGGCCTCTGGAGTAGCTTCAGGCTCTGTTCATTACTCTTTCCCCATCCCCAGCTTTAGCAAACACAGAGATATTTTTGACTGACAAATACCTGATGACTGGTGAGATTTTAGGGGTCCTCTCATCTCTGGGGAGTCATATGGGTCAATAACCAATAATCTTGGAGATTATTGTTGTTCAGTGGTTCAGCTGTGTCCAACTCTTTGTGACCCCATGGACTGTAGCCTGCCAGGCTCCTCTGTCCATGGGATTCTCCAGGCAAGAATACTGCAGTGAGTTGCCCTAACCTCCTCCAGAGGATCTTCCTGACCCAAGGATCGAACTCACATCTCCTGCCTTGCAGGTACATTCTTTACTGCTGAGCCACCGAGGAAGCCCATAAATAGCATAAAAATTACCATTTTAACCGCTTGTAAGTGAACAATTCAGTGGCAATAAGTGCATTCAAATGCTTTGCAACCATCACCACCATCCATCTTCAGAACTTTTCCATCATCCCAAATAGAAACCCTATCCCATTAAACAATAACTTCCCATCCCCACGCTTTCCCAGCCCCTGGTAACCTTCATTATACTTACTCTCTCTATGAATTTACCTATTCTAGACATCTTATGTAAGTGGAATCATACAATATCTGTCTTTTGTGTCTAGCTTACTTCACTTAGCATGTTTCCATATCCATGTTGTAGAAGTATCAGAATTTCATTTGTTTTTATGTCTGAGTAATATTCCATTATATGTATATACCACTTTTGTTTATTCATTTATCCATAAATGGACTTTGGGGTTATTTCTCCATTTGGATATTGTGAATAATGCAGTAATGAACATGGATATACAAGTCTCTGAGTCCGGCTTTCAGTTATTTTGGATATATACTAATCTATGAATGTGCTTCCCTGGTGGCTCAGATGGTAAAGAATCTGCCTGCAGTGCAGGAGACCCGGGTTCAATCCCTGGGTCAGGAGGATCCCCTGGAGAAGGGAATGGCAACCCACTCCAGTATTCTTGCCGGGAGAATTCCATGGACAGGGGATCCTGGTGGGCTACAGTCCACGGGGTTGCAAAGAGTCAGACACAACTGAGCAACTAACACTATTACTACTATAAATGTGATCACTGGCTCATGTGATTATTTCATTTAAAATTTTGAGGAACCAGCTCACTGTTTCCCACAGCAGCTGCACCACTGTCCATTCCCACCAGCCATGCATGAGGGGTCCAACTCCACCACATCCTCACAAACACTTGTTATTTTCCATTTTCTAACAATAGCCATCCCAACAAGTGTACAGAGTCGTTTTTTAATGCCACTCCTTTGATTTTAATGTGTAACCAGGAGTCAAAAAAAAAAAGCATGCAAGTGAGGCTCAATTTTTCACCTGAGTAAAATGGAAATCCACCTCTTGAAGGGTGGATGTGCTGAGTCAATGAGCACCCCATGGAAGGCAGGGCTTCCCCTCAGCAGTGAAGACCCCGCTGCAATCCAGAAGCCCCAGGAGACACTGAGTTCCATCCCTGGGTAGGGAAGATCGCCTGGGATCCCAGCAAGAATCCCCAGCATTCTTGCCTGGAGAATCCCATGGACAGAGAAACCTGGAGGGCTATAGTCCATGGGGTCACAAAAGTTGGACACGACTGAAGCGACTTAGCAGCCAGCAGCAGCAGCATGGAAGGCAATCAACACATGTTGGTCCCTCTCTCATCCCCTTAGATTTCTACTAAACTTCCTCCCTCAATGTCCAAAAAAGCTCTGTGACGTTTTAAACTGTTGATTTGACAGAGGGCTGATTATAACTTCTGCTTGGCTTTACCTATAGATCATGCAAAAGATGCCAAAAGTGCCCTCCATCACCCCTAAATGGCACTACACCTGCACCCTACTTTCCTCTCCAATTAGGCATTCATGAGCTCTATTATTAAACAAACAAGGAGCAGCCATAATGCTGAAAGATTGCGTGGGATTGTACTTTAAAATGACAGCTCTGCCAACACTTTTAGTTTGTTGAAAAACGCCGACAAATTGTCTAGTTAAATTAATAAACATTTTGGCACCATAAAATCCTGAAACACTTGGCAATAGAAGCAACAAAATATCTTACAAGTAAAGTATACATGTATGACACTATAGAAATGTTTTCAGAGGTGAGTAAGGTGTTTACTTTTAATTACTGTGTTTTCATTGGCCTCTCAGTCACAAACTATGGCTTCGTTCATTGGCTGAACACTCATTGCATGTCCTTTCTAACATGCTGGAGAGCTATAATAATGTTATTTGGGGCTTTTTACAGAATCTACAGAAGGCCCTGGGAACCACAAATCAATCGGTCAGCGATGTAATGTCTAAAGTATTTGCAACAAAACACTGAACAATTGACTTGCACCAAAGCTGGAATCCAGTTACGTTAAAGAAAAAGTACCCTAGCCAGAGTTTCTACAATGCACAACCATGGATCAACGAAATATTGGAAAACCCAGAGTGATTGGGACTCACTGCTGTGCATTTATCCCATGGTGTCATAGTGTGGCAAATCAACACAAAACAACTACATCAAGAGGTTTCTAGGGTGGACACAAAACTCTGTTGACGCAAGCAAAGCTTCTTGCAGTTTTCTGTTTGCTCAAATCAATTCATACTCTTCACAAATTTCACAGGCTCCTCTGTGTAATCCAAAACTTTTTTCTGTATTGAATTTTTATTTCAATTTCCATGGTGGATTTTTAAAATTAACTCATTTATTTTAACTGGAGGATAATTACTTTACAATACTGGGATGGTATTTGCTATACATCAACATGAATTGGCCATAGATATACACGTGTCTCCTCCATCCTGAAACCTACCCCCCACCTCCCTCCTCACCCTATGCTTCCAGGTTGTCACAGAGCACTGGCTTTGGGTGCCCTACTTCATGCAATGGATGACACTGGTTATCTGTTTTATATATGGTAATGTAGATGTTTCAGTGCTATTCTCTCAAACCAAGCCTCTCTCTCCCACTGAGTCACGACCCAGTAATCCCACTGCTGGGCATATACTCCAAGGAAACCAGAAACTGAACAAGACACTTGTACTCCGATGTTCACTGCAGCACTATTTACAATAGCTAGATGCCCATCGGCAGATGAATGGATAAGGAAGTTGTAGTACATATACAATGGAATATTCAGTTCAGTTCAGTTCAGTCGCTCAGTCATGTCCGATTCTTCGCGACCCCATGAATCACAGCACGCCAGGCCTCCCTGTCCATCACCAACTCCCGGAGTTCACTCAAACTCATGTCCATCGAGTCGGTGATGCCATCCAGCCATCTCATTCTCTGTCGTCCCCATCTCCTCCCACCCCCAATCCCTCCTAGCATCAGAGTCTTTTCCAGTGAATCAACTCATCACATGAGGTGGACAAAGTATTGGAGTTTCAGCTTTAGCATCAGTCCTTCCAATGAACACCCAGGATCGATCTCCCTTAGAATGGACTGGTTGGATCTCCTTGCAGTCCAAGGGACTCTCAAGAGTCTTCTCCAGCACCACAGTTCAAAAGCATCAATTCTTCGGCGATCAGCTTTCTTCACAGTCCAACTCTCACATCCATACATGACCACGGGAAAAACCATAGCCTTGACTAGATGGACCTTGGTTGGCAAAGTAATGTCTCTGCTTTTTAATATGCTATCTAGGTTGGTCATAACTTTCCTTCCAAGGAGTAAGCGTCTTTCAATTTCCTGGCTGCAATCAGCATCGGCAGTGATTTTGAAGCCCCAAAAAATAAAGTCTGACACTGTTTCCACCGTTTCCCCATCTATTTGCCATGAAGTGATGGGACCAGATGCCATGATCTTTGTTTTCTGAATGTTGAGCTTCAAGCCAAACTTTTCACTCTCCTCTTTCAGTTTCATCAAGAGGCCTTTGAGTTCCTCTTCACTTTCTGCCATAAGGGTGGTGTCATCTGCATATCTGAGGTTATTGATATTTCTCCTGGCAATCTTGATTCCAGCTTGTGCTTCTTCCAGACCAGCATTCCTCATGATGTACTTTGCATATAAGTTAAATAAACAGGGTGACAATATACAACCTTGACGTACTCCTTTTCCTATTTGGAACCAGTCTGTTGTTCCATGTCCAGTTCTAACTCTTGCTTCCTGACCTGCATACAGGTTTCTCAAGAGGCAGGTCAGGTGGTCTGGGATTCCCATCTCTTTCAGAATGTTCCACAGTTTATTGTGATCCACACAGTCAAAGGCTTTGGCATAGTCAATGAAGCAGAAATAGATGTTTTTCTGGAACTCCCTTGCTTTCTCCATGATCCAGAGGATGTTGGCAATTTGATCTCTGGTGCCTCTGTCTTTTCTAAAACCTGTTTGAACATCTGGAAGTTCATGGTTCATATTGCTGAAGCCTGGCTTGGAGAATTTTGAGCATGACTTTACTAGCGTGTGAGATGAGTGCAATTGTGCGGTAGTTTGAGCATTCTTTAGCATTGCCTTTCTTTGGGATTGGAATGAAGACTGACCTTTTCCAGTCCTGTGGCCACTGCTGAGTTTTCCAAATTTGCTGGCATATTGAGTGCAGCACTTTCAGAGCATCATCTTTCAGGATTTGAAATAGCTCAATTGGAATTCCATCACCTCCACTAGCTTCGTTCGTAGTGATGCTCTCTAAGGCTCTCAGCTATAAAAAGGTACACATTTGAGTCAGTTCTAAAGAGGTGGAGGAACCTAGAGCCTATTACACAGAGTGAAGTAAGTCAGAGAAAGCCAAATACCATCTATTAACACGTATATACGGAATCTAGAAAGATGGTACCAACAATCCTACGTACAGGGCAGCAAAGGAGACACAGACGTAAATCCGCAACTTTCGAAAGGTCAGACTTAACTAAAAGTCTAACAGCTTCTGATTGGCAGACTTCACCTCCCCTGCCTTCCTCCCCCACGTCTCACTTCCTTTCCCTTCTGGGTGTCACAGAAGCGATGAGTGAACCCACTACTTGGCCAAACTTATACTAGTCATTTGGGGAAGGTCTCTCTAAAGAATTCACACTTAGGCTGAGGCCACACTTTCATCTGAACAGGAATCACTGGGGACTTTGGTAAAGTGTGGATTCTGCTCCATTAGGTCTAGGGTGGGACCTGAGTCCTAACAAGCTTCCAGGATGCCCAGGCTTCTGATCGCGGACACCACTTAGTGTAGCCAGGCCACCAGAGAATCCAACCAAAGGGAGAGTGGATACACCACAGCCCAGGTATCCTGGACCAGGCCAGCTACAGATCTGGAAAAGAGCAGTGACCAAGACAGAGGAGTTCTGGTGTAAAAGATGAGGCTGAACGGGGAGACGAGAGCTGGGTCACTGAGTCAGGTGCCTATTAGGTATCAACACAAGGCAATGGGCTCGGCTCCATCTGTGGGCCTGTGCTCAGTTATATCTGACTTTTTGGGACCCCATGGACTATAACCCACCAGGCTCCTCTGTTCGTGGAATTTTCCAGGCAAAAATACTGAAGTGGGTTGACATTTCCTCCTCCAGGGGATCTTCCCAACTCAGAAATCAAACCCATGTCTCCTGCATCTCCTGTATTGGCAGGTGGATTCTTTACCACTGAGCCACAAGGAAGCCCAGGCTAAGCTCTGCGGAAACAGATATAAACAAGGCAAGCTTTTTTTTTTTTTTTCCTGCAATTCAGGAAAATTATTTAATCTATATTTAGTTTTTTGTTTGTAAAAATGGAGTAGTAACACATAAGTCTTTGTGTCATTAGGATTAAATACACTATTGCTTGTAATGCTTATAACTTTACCTACACACATTAAACCTTACAAAAGGACTATCGTGTATATATGCCAAAGACAGTTGCCCATTCGGTCAATTTAAGCTCATGTTAACAACTGTAAGCAGAATTTCATTGGCAATGATAAGGTAGCAGCACTTTACATTTTAAAAAAATACTAAATGAAACCAAATGAAAAATATCTTGGCAAGATCTATCTCCAAAAGGATAGAACAGCTTTAGAGCTTGCAATCTGGCAGAATTATCTTGTGGGTGGGAAACTATTAATGATCTTTAAACAGAAAATAAATAAGATCTAATTGAAATCTTCAAAGGATCTCCCTGGATGCTCTGTAGAGAATGAACTGGAGGGGCACGGAGTTGGAAGGAGGAGTTCTGTTTACTCACCGGGTGAGAGGTACTCATGCAGATGGAAGGAAATTGCTATACAGACATGTTTTTGAAGGACAGCAACAGGACTTGATTGCAAGTGGTCCTATAGAGGTGTGACAAGAGAAAGAAGCATCAGGATTACTCCTCATTTCTGGCGAAGCAAGTGGGTAAATGAAGGTTATTTCTATGAAGAACAAGAAGGCTGGATAAGAAGCAAACTAACAGGAAGGAATAGATTTAGGAAGAGGTATAACATTTGGGGAAAGATCTCAAGTTTTCTGAGTTCTGATTTTAGGTATGACTGTGAAAAGCCAAGTGGAAACTTAAAAAAAAAACAGTTGGACATGGTGTTCTGGCACTTAGCAAGAAAGGTCTGTAGTATAGACTTACATCTGAGAGTCATACGTGTTCAAATGATATTTAAGGCATAGGAATTATTAAAATCTTAAAGTTTTTATCAAGTGAGAAGAGAAGAGGACCCAGAACAAAGTCCTGAGGAGGGGGAGGATCTGAGCCAAAAAAGGGGAAAAAATCACCCAAGTGTAGAATCAAAGGAGCACACACACCCCCCGCCAGGAAAAGAGGAAGAGGTTTAATACTGAAAATTCCTCAGGTCCCACTGGATTGAAAAATAAGAAGGCTATTGATGACTTATGTCTCAACTGTGTTCAGCCAAAATATATGTTTTGAAGTCCTATCACCAAGACTTCACAATGTGACTATGTGGCAATAAGGCCTTTTAAAAGGTTATTGTTTAATTGTTAAGTCATGTCTGACTCTTTGCAACCCCATGGACTGTATCCCACCAGTCTCTTCTGTCCATGGGATTTCCCAGGTAAGAATACTGGAGTGGGTTCCCATTTCCTCCTCTAGGGGATCTTTCTGAACCAAGGATCGAACCCGCGTCTCCTGGCAGACTCTGTACCATTGAGCCACCAGGGAAGCCCTAAGAATTACACAGCTCTGGGGCCAGATAGTTGGAGAAAACTCAGGGGAAGCTGATTTTGAAGGGATGAAATTAAACCTGGCACAATAGGTGAAAGAAGTTCTAATTAAGTGAGAGATGATGAAATTCAAAATGAAAGGCTTTCACTTTTAGGAATCTGAGATTTGGTAGGGGGAGTGGGGAAAACCTAAAGACGCAAAATCAGAAGCCTTCTGGGGGAGGGAGAGACTATGAGAAGCATCAATTACAACAGCTTTTTTCAAATTCAAATGGACTATTCGAACTCTCAGATCGCTAGGACTGAACTCTGAGTGGGGAAAAACTCCGGAGGAACTGCCCTCCAACTCCCAGGAGATCCCAAACATGATTTAGGTAAAAAGTTTTTAGTTTTATGGCTGGGGAAGGTAGCAGGAAGAGAAAATGAACTTCCTGCCAGTGATTCTTAAGCCCTTCCAATTCCCGTGTCTGGGGAAACTATGAAGAGTGTCCAACCTCGTGCTGTAAGAGTGGCCACTGATCTCAAGCCTACCTGCGCTGGAGCATGCCGGCTTCGTAGGCTGCTCAGCGCCCAGGCTGGAATGGGGAGGAAGAACCCTGGGCTGCCGTTCACCCTCCACTGCATGATCCGCCCGACAGGGCCATCAGCAGTAGGTGCTGGAGAGATACAGACCACTGGAGCAAGCAGCTGATGAAAAGCAGAATCTTTTTCTCTTTGGCAATAACGCCAATACCTGAAGCACGTCTCCTTTGGAGCTTTCCAAACCACTTCAAAAGCACGTTTGCTGGCACGGGTTGAGAAAGCCAGGCAAATAGCCCCCACATGCAAAGCCATCGGCCAAGATATTAGTGAGGGAAGGCAGCCCAGGACCCACGCTCAGGCCGTGGAGTGGTCCTTCTCAGAGCTCTCTTAGCTCCAGCAGACCTGGGCAGCATCTGGGGGAAGCAGAGTGGGGCTTTGGGATGTGCTGCCAGCCCAAAGGCAGCCAGTTCCCTAGACAACCAGCGCCACCCTTCCCTGGACCCAGCCCGCTTCCTTGTAGCCTTCTCAGGCCCCCTGACCCCAGATTTGCCTTGTGTCTCTGCCAAAACCAAGCAGCTGGGGCTTCCCTGGTGGCTCAGTTCAATTCAGTTCAGTTCAGTCACTCAGTCGAGTCTGACTCTTTGTGACCCCATGGACTGCAGCTCACTAGGCCTCCCTGTCCATCACCAACTCCCGGCGTTTACCCAAAGTCTTGACTCAGTAGTGTCATCCAACCATCTCATCCTCTGTCGTCCCCTTCTCCTCCTGCACTCAATCTTTCCCAGCATCAGGGTCTTTTCAAGTGAGTCAGTTCTTCGCATGAGGTGGCCAAAGTATTGGAGTTTCAGCTTCAACATCAGTCCTTCCCAGTGAATATTCAGGACTGATTTCCTTTAGGATGGACTGGTTGGATCTCCTTGCAGTCCAAGGGACTCTCAAGAGTCTTCTCCAACACCACAGTTCAAAAGCATCAATTCTTCAGCGCTCAACTTTCTTTATAGTCCAACTCTCACATTCATACATGACCACTGGAAAAACCATAGCCTTGACTAGATGGACATTTGTTGGCAAAGTAATGTCCTTGCTTTTTAATATGCTATCTAGGTTGGTCATAACTTTCCTTCCAAGGAGTAAGTGTCTTTTAATTTCATGGCTGCAGTCACCATCTGCAGTGATTTTGGAGCCCAGAAAAATAAAGTTCAGTGGCAATGAATCCACCTGCCAATGCAGGAGACACGGGTTCTACCCCAGATCCAGGAGATCCCTCGTGACAAAGAGCAACCACACCCACGTGCCACTATTGAGCCTGTGCTCTAGAGCCCGGGAGCTGCAAGTACTGAGCCCACACACCCTGGAGCCCATGCTCCACAGCAAGGGAAGCCAGCGCAATGAGAAGTAGCCCCCACTCACCACAACTAGAGGGAGAAAAAGAGCATCAGAGTATTGTCGTGAGGGTTGAATATGAAGATATTCAAAATTATTTAATACGTCCAGTGCTTAACATAGGGTTGAGCATACAGCAGGTAATCAATAAATATTTACAACCTTCCCAGCTCACACACATCTCCAAATAGTGGAATTTCTGAGATAGTTTCCAGCAGTCTTATGGGAGGCAGTCAAGTTTACTGCTAACCAATCAGGAAGTTTGCTGCAGATCAAAACATCCCTTTTATCACCAAGCCTAGAACTTGGTGAACAAGGGGGAAACAACCAGTATCCCTAAGAAGACACGAAAAGACTGACGTCGTGACATAACTGGCTCACTATTCTTGTTCGCTCAATCTCCATTTAGATTTCAGTTCCACAAGGGCGAACAATTCGTCATAATGGCAGTGTTTAAGATGGTATTTGGCCAAGGAACCAATCTCCACACGATGTCCCTAAGAAAGATACATATGTACAGAAAAGAAAGCACGGGAAAATAACAGTTTATTACTACCTGGAGATTTTCCCCAAACACAGAGTGGTCACTGAGCTATGAGTTGAATGCTGGGAGAACTCTGTGTGTGTGTGTGTGTGTGTGTGTGTGTGTGTGTGTGTGTGTTAGCTGCTCAGTCATGTCCAACTCTTTGCAACCCCATGGACTGTAGCCCCCCAGACTCCTCTGTCTACGGGATCCTCCAGGCAAGAATACTGGAGTGGGCTGCCATTCCCTTCTGAAGGGGATCATCCCAACCCAGGTCTCCTGCATTGCAGGCAGATTCTTTACCATCTGAGCCACCAGGAAAGCCCTTGGTCTGATGCCAAAGCAAGCCAGAGACCCCTCCTGCCTACTTCTCCCAAAGGTCAGGCCCAAGTCTTAGATCTGGACACTACCTTATGAGAAAGGGATGGAACACCTGCCAAGGGGCGGACAAGGCCAGCAGCCAGATGACAGTGGTCCTGAGCACGCCTGGGAAGCGTGCCAAGGCTTCACTTTACTCTTTCTTATTTGTTTTTGGTTGTGTGTTCAGTGAAAGAGAGCGGATAGCCTCTGTTGACAAGGATTAGAAAGCAGACGCGTTTTACCCAGCGTTTGAGGGCACGAAGGGGATTCAAAGAAAGAAGTGATTAGACTTTTTCCCAAAAGGAGTAGTCGCAAGCTACATTAACTCTTCTGCTTGCCCATAAATCTTTACCTGTTCTCTAGAGGGACTCCCTTGGTGGCCCAATGGTTAAGAATCTGCACTCCCAATGCAGGGGGCACGGGTTCAATCCCTAGTCAAGGAACAAGATCCCACATGCCACAAGTAAGACCCAGTGCAGCCAAATAAAATAAATAATTTAAAAAAAAAAAAAAAGCTTTACCTAGATCTAGGAAAGTTCTACCTCTCTCCGGGGGCTCATAAAATATCCTTAAACTTGACCAACCGTAAAAAGTCCTTTGCAGATGAAGTAAAAGGGAAGGGAAGCGTACAAGCTGTGGGCCTTCTCTCCCTCACAGGCCAACAGTAACGTCTCTGCTTCTTACTGAACTCGTGCACAAAGAGCCTTCAAAAGATGCTTACCCACTGGCGATACCACAGGACTGTTCCTCACCACAAACGTTAGATTTCAAAGAACTTTTTTTGTCTCTATTATTCGTCTCTATTATTTCAAAGAACTTATTTTGTCTCTCTTCACAGATTGATTAAGTTGTTACCCAGAAGGAAGTGAGATTTCAAAAGGAAGAATGCTGGCGTTCTCCAGGTCTTAAAAAAGCAGTGTTGGACAATGGTAAATAGGTCCTGGGCTCAGAGAGACTTAGTATACAAACTTCAGCTCTACCACTTATTAATTGTGTGATCTTGGGCAAGTCTCTCAAATTTAGTTCCTCAGCAAAACTGGACCAGTAAGAAGAACCAGCAGGAAGGTTTTGTGTGGATTTGTTCACAAATTCCACTGTATGGTTTCAAAGCACATGCTTTACCTGTAATGTTTTAAAGCCTCTCGTGGTAGATTACGGAGAAGGCAATGGCACCCCACTCCAGTACTCTTGCTTGGAAAATCCCATGGATGGAGGAGCCTGGTAGGCTACAGTCCGTGGGGTTGCACAGAGTCCGACATGACTGAAGCGACTTAGCAGCAGCAGCATGATAGATTAAGCTATTAGAAGTCTCATGGATATAATTCTGTAAAAATTCTGTAACTATAAAGGGGCATGGATGAATAAATCTTTCGAGGAAATAGTCAAGTATGCTTTGTTTTTAAGAAATCCAGACAGACAGTTTGGACAAGAATCAAGTCATAATTTTACATCATTTTTAGGGACTAGATCTTATCAGATGATGTGCTATGGTCTACATGTTTTGTGATTTCTCAAAATTCATATGTTAAAGCTCTTACCTACAATGGCATGGCATTACAAGCTTTTGCTTTTGGGAGGTGATTTAGTTTAGGTGAGGTCATGACGGTGAGGAATTCATAATGGGCTTCGTGTTCTTAAACAGGAAGTGAGCTCTCTTAGCATGTGAGGACAGGAGCCATCTGCATATCAGAAAGCGGGAACTGACCAGACATGGAATTTGCCTTCAACCTGGACTTCCCAGACCCTAAAACTGAGAGGAAATAAGCAGTTTCATGTTTATGATAATATGTTATAGCAGCCCAAGCAGACTAAGACATAAGAATTCTCTTTAAAAAGAAAAAAATCCAGTTTAGGGCTTCCCTGGTGGCATAGTGGATAGGAACCCACCTGCCAATGCGGGGTACATGGGTGCGATCCTTGGTTCGGGAAGATTCTACGTGGCATGCAGCAACTACATCCACGCACCACCAACTACGGAAGCCCGTGGGCCCTACAGCCCGAGCTTCGCAACAGGAGAAGCCACGGCAATGAGAAGCCTTTGCACCACCACCAGACAGCAGCCCCAACTCACTGCAACTAGAAAAAGTCCATGCAGCAACAAGGACCCAGGGCAGCCAAGAAGAAATAATAAATAGGTCATCAAGAGATGCTGTCTCCTCCCTCCTCCCTTGAACTATGAGCTCTAGGGCTACCGCTGCAAGGAGCCAAACCTCTGCCCTCACCTGAAGAGCATGTCCCTGCTCCTGAAGGATGTCTCTATCAAATTTAGCCTAGCAAAGAGCATCTACCAAGTGGAACGAAGCATCCCCGTGCTGCTCACCAGCCAGCATCTGCGGAGCACACTTCTGTGGGTTCTGTTGGATCTCCAAGGTGACTCAATCTTCCCATCAGACTGGAGTCCCACCTAGATGCTGGTGTCAGATTTGGCATTAACCCACTGCTTAGCTTTGAGCTTTTTTTTTTTTTTTTTGAGGTTTTTCCAGTAGTCGTGTATGGATGTGAGAGTTGGACTATAAAGAAAGCTGAGCACAGAAGAATTGACGCTTTTGAACTGTGGTGTTGGAGAAGACTCGAAGACTCTTGAGAGTCCCTTGGACTACAGGGAGATCCATTCTAAAGGAAATCTGTCCTGAATATTGGAAGGACTGATGCTGAAGCTGAAACTCCAATACTTTGACCTCCTGATGCGAAGAACTGACTGATTGGAAAAGACCTTGATGCTGGGAAAGATTGAAGGCAGGAGGAGAAGGGGACGACAGAGGATGAGATGGTTGGATGGCATCACCGACTCAATGGACATGAGTTTGAATAAACTCTGGGAGTTGCTGATGAACAGGGAAGCCTGGAGTGCTGCAGTCCATGGGGTCGCAAAGAGTCGGACACGATTGAGGGACTGAACTGAGTTAGCTTTCAGCACCAGACTCTGAACACGTGGCCACGACCTCTGGCCAGTGGCTTCTCTCCCAGTCCCATCACCAGTCAACTTGATGCCTGGTCAGCCTTGGCCTTCAGTGAATAGCAGATCAAGTCAAGTCCGTCCAAGTCAGAACAAGATGACCTGCTGGCTCCCCATCCAGGGTTTTGCCTCCAATCCATTAGCATATATACTAAGTATGTATACAAAACAAGCAGGCTTGCTTTATTTTCATTTCCACATTTCCACTTCCTAGAATTCTCTTTGCTGAGAATCCTGACCTCCCAACATTCCATAATCCTCTTGAAAGGGACACAGCAAATATGCTGTCTGCACAGTGCAAACAGAGCTGATTTCATTTTTCCATCATCTGAAAAGCACAGAAGGTAATTTCTAAGCCAGCAGTAAAATCTATTTATAAAGAAAGCTGATTTGTGTTCTGTACTTTCCAGCACAGAGGTTCAATTTATTTCCTTACCATAAAAAGAACCATTACTTTTGTTAAGCAATCGTAGCTGGTACATTTTAAAAATGTTCTAATTAAAAAAAAAAAAAAACAATTTGCAAATTAGAGTGTAAATAGCTTTCTTAAAATGGCCCATTTCAGACCCAGTTTGCTGATTG
The DNA here is from genome assembly GCF_049115385.1 of Moschus berezovskii. NCBI lineage: Eukaryota > Metazoa > Chordata > Mammalia > Artiodactyla > Moschidae > Moschus > Moschus berezovskii. Next base: position 26,177,718 of record NC_142485.1, on the reverse strand, counting down.
ATGATTTCACTATGCTTCAAGGCAAATGATTTCACAGTCATTGGGTGTATAATATAATGATGTTTTTAGGAAGTTGTTACTATCACTAAAAATATAATTATTATCATCGAAATTATAAGGGAAACATCTTCACTCTGACAATGCCAAATTTTGTACTAAATCATAAATTATGCTTCTATAAGAAAAACTACACGTTTCTTCTGTGGGACAAACCTAATTGCACCCTGAAGACCTAATAATTATGGAAAAGGACCTACGGTGATCTTTTGAGTCCCTTGTGTTCCTGGGATCGGCTGCCTTGTGTTATTCGTAGGGAAACAGCACCACCTTGTGGACAAATAAGAAAATGGCTACATTTTGCTCAAGTAGCGTCAGATGGTGTTAAGAAAAAAAACACCAGTTCTTTTCAGTTTCTGTAGCACTTTCTACATGAATAGTGTTATATTTGTATTTAAAGGACAGCATAGTATTGCTGATATAAATTTATAAGTGATCTTAAAGTGTATTTGGGGAAACACATCCTCTAAATACAGCTTCAAGGATGCTTTCTAAATTCCAAATTTGGTTATGGGTACTTTTTTTAAGCAATACTTAACTTTATTACTGGAGAAGGAAATGGCAACCCACTCCAGTATTCTTGCCTGGAGAATCCCATGGACAGAGGAGCCTGGTGGGCTACAGTCCATGGGGTCACAAATAGTCGGACACAACTGAGCGACTTCATATATATATATATATATATATAACTTTATTACACATTTGCTCAACACATGCCTGCCTTTTGTAGTAAAAATCGTTTAGGCTTCTACTGAATTTGCTGCTGCAGCTGCTAAGTCACTTCAGTCATGTCCAACCCTGTGCGACCCCATAGACAGCAGCCCACCGGGCTCCTCTGTCCCTGGGATTGTCCAGGCAAGAATACTGGAGTGTGTTGCCATTTCCTTCTTCAAATTTAGTAAATATCAAAGTACTTTCACATCTATTATCATTTTTTTACACTTTTTATTTTGCATTGGGGTATAGTCGATCAACAAACAATGTTGTGGCAGTCCCAGGTGAACTGTGAAGGGACTCTGCCACACACATACACACACCCGTTCTCCCCCAGACTCCTCTCCCATCCAGGCCTCCACGTAACATTGAGCACAGTTCTATGTGCTATACAGTAGGTCCTTGCTGGTTATCCATTTTAAACACAGGGGTGTGTACATGTCCATCCCCAACTCCCTAACTATCCCTTTCCTCCAGCAACCACAAGTTTCTTCTCTAAGTCTGTGACTATCTTTCTGTTTTGCAAGTAAGTTCATTTGGGTATGGGTGTGCTGGAGAAGACTCTTGAGAGTCCCTTGGACTGCAAGGAGATCCAACCAGTCCATTCTAAAGGAGATCAGTCCTGGGTGTTCATTGGAAGGACTGATGCTAAAGCTGAAGCTCCAATACTTTGGCCACCTTTGCGAAGAGTTGACTCACTGGAAAAGACTCTGATGCTGGGAGGGATTGGGGGCAGGAGGAGAAGGGGACGACAGAGAATGAGATGGCTGGATGGCATCACCGACTCGATGGAGGTGGGTTTGAGTGAACTCCAGGAATTGGTGATGGACAGGGAGGCCTGGCGTGCTGTGATTCATGGGGTAGCAAAGAGTCGGACACGACTGAGCGACTGACCTGAACTGAACTGAACTTTTAACACAACCAGAAGCTACTTGAGCAAAATGCAGCCATTTTCTTAGTTGTCCACAAGGTGGTGCTGTCGGTTGGAACTAAGCTTTCCTGATAGCTCAAAACTGGATATTTTTAACATAACCTGAGGCCGATCACAATAAACTGTGGAACATTCTGAAAGAGATGGGAATCCCAGACCACCTGACCTGCCTCTTGAGAAACCTGTATGCAGGTCAGGAAGCAACTGTTAGAACTGGACATGGAACAACAGACTGGTTCCAAATAGGAAAAGGAGTACGTCAAGGTTGTATATTGTCACCCTGCTTATTTAACTTATATGCAGAGTACATCATGAGGAATGCTGGGCTGGAAGAAGCACAAGCTGGAATCAAGATTGCCGGGAGAAATATCAATAACCTCAGATATGCAGATGACACCACCCTTATGGCAGAGAGTGAAGAGGAACTAAAGAGCCTCTTGATGAAAGTGAAAGAGGAGAGTGAAAAGGTTGGCTTGAAGCTCAACATTCAGAAAACAAAGATCATGGCATCTGGTCCCATCACTTCATGGCAAATAGATGGGGAAACAGTGGAAACAGTGTCAGACTTTATTTTTTTGGGCTCCAAAATCACTGCAGATGCTGATTGCAGCCAGGAAATTAAAAGATGCTTACTCCTTGGAAGGAAAGTTATGAAAGGTTGGTACCTAGATAGCATATTAAAAAGCAGAGACATTACTTTGTCAACAAAGGTCCGTCTAGTCAAAGCTATGGTTTTTCCCATGGTCATGAATGGATGTGAGAGTTGGACTGTGAAGAAAGCTGATCACCAAAGAATTTATGCTTTTGAACTGTGGTGCTGGAGAAGACTCTTGAGAGTCCCTTAGACTGCAAGGAGATCCAACCAGTCCATTCTAAAGGAGATCAATCCTGGGTGTTCATTGGAAGGACTGATGCTGAAGCTGAAACTCCAGTACTTTGGCCACCTCATGCGACGAGTTGACTCACTGGAAAAGAGTCTGATGCTAGGAAGGATTGGGGGTGGGAGGAGACGGGGACGACAGAGAATGAGATGGCTGGATGACATCACCGACTCGATGGACATGAGTTTGAGTGAACTCCGGGAGTTGGTGATGGACAGGGAGGCCTGGCGTGCTGTGATTCATGGGGTCGCAAAGAGTCGGAAACAACTGAGCGATTGAACTGAACTGAACTGATGCTGCCTGACAGAAGATGAAATGGTTGGATGGCATCACCAAGTCAATGGACATGAGTTTGAGTAAGCTCCGAGAGTTGGTGATGGTCAGGGAAGCCTGGCGAGCTGCAGTCCATGGGGTCGCAAAGAGTCAGACAGGATCGAGTGACTGAATGAACTGATGCTGCTGCTGCTGCTGCTAAGTCGCTTCAGTCGTGTCCGACTCTGTGCAACCCCATAGACGGCAGCCGACCAGGCTCCGCTGTCCCTGGGATTCTCCAGGCAAGAACGCTGGAGTGGGTTGCCATTTCCTTCTCCAATGTGTGAAAGTGAAAAGTGAAAGTGAAATTGCTCAGTCGTCTTTGACTAGTAGCGACCCCATGGACTGCAGCCCACCAGGCTCCTCTGTCCATGCGATTTTCTAGGCAAGAGTACTGGAGTGGCTTGCCATTGCCTTCTCCGGAACTGATGCTACTTGAGCAAAATGTAGCCATTTTCTTATTTGTCCACAAGATGGTGCTGATGGCTGCGACTACAACAAACTAACACATTGCTCACAGCAAAAGAAGCAATCAAAAATAAGTCTACAGAAATGGAGAAAATATTTGCAAATCATACATCTGATAAGGGATTAATATCCAAAATATATAAGAAATTCAATAGAAAAAGCTATTTAAAATGGACGAACTGAATAGATGTCTTTCCAAAAGTCAACAGGTACATGAACAGACACTCAATGTCAGTAATTATTAGGGAAATGCAAATCAAGAAATAGCACCTCAGACCTGGAAGACAAGAGATAATAGCTTGCTACAACATTGCGCTTATATCTTTCTCAGGGCACTTTGATAGCTAATAATAATCCCAAACATTTACAATGCACAATTTATCAGAAATTTTAAAAGTCATTTCCTATATTAACTCTCAACATTCATCATTACCCTAGGAGATATCCCATTTTACAGCTGAAGAAACACAGTTATGTGGAGGTTATATAACTTACCAATGAGGGAGATATGGGTTCGATCCCTGGGTAGAGAAGATCCCCTGGAGAAGGGCATGGCAACCCACTCCAGTATTCTTGCCTGGAGAATTCCAAGGACAGAGGAACCTGAAGGGCTACAGTCCATGGGGTCGCAAAGACTTGGGCATGACTGACTTTCACACACACACACACACACATAACTTTACAAAGTCATCAAACTCAGAAAGACAGCAAGGTTTGTCTGCGGCAGCAGTCTGTCTGCAGCAGCTCAGTTCAGTTCAGTTCAGTCGCTCAGTCGTGTCCGACTCTCCGTGACCCCATGAATCACAGCACGCCAGGCCTCCCTGTCCATCACCAACTCCCGGAGTTCACTCAAACTCATGTCCACAGAGTCGGTGATGCCATCAAGCCATCTCATTCTCGGTCGTCCCCTTCTCCTCCCGCCCCCAACCTTTCCCAGCATCAGAGTCTTTTCCAGTGAGTCAGTCTTTTTTTTGGGGGGGGAGGGCTGTGCTGGGTCTTTCTTGCTGCACACAGGCTTTCCCTAGTTGTAGCGAGTGGCAGCTCCTCTTCATTGCAGTTTACGGGCTTCTCATCATGGTGGCTTCTCTCGTTGCAAAAACAGGTTCTAGAGCACAGGCTCAGTAGTTGTAGCACATGGCTTAGCTGCTCCGCATGCAGATGTGGGATTCTCCCAGACCAGAGATCGAACCCGTGTCTCCTGCATTGGCAGGTCGATTCTTTACCACTGAGCCACCAGGGAAGCCCTGTACTGTTAATTATATGTTATACCACCTCTCGCTGCACATCATTTACTTAGATAAAGGCCTGTAAGATTAGGCCCTGAGTCAAAACATCTTTTCTATTTTCCTACCACTAAGTGGTATAGGAGATACCAAGTTGCAGACACAGCTGGTAAATAAATAAGGAACTGGTATCCAAAGGTCTGCTATTGCTTACCCATCCAACATGTCTGCTTCTGTTTTTCTATCACAACCCAACCTTCAAGTCACACTCGGTTCCACTCCCTTCATTATCACACACCAGGCTTTGGAATCTTAATATTTTAACTGACATTCAGGCAAGGTCTATTGTGAAGCAGGCACTGGATGCGGCTCCTGCGCTTTAAAAAACACACAGTTAAGCTTCAGGATGAGAAATGAAGGCTCTTTGGGGAAACACAGGAAGTTATTCAAAGATGGCCTTTTGGAGGAAATAAGCCTGAATTTGTTTTAAAGGCTGAAAAGGAGGGGGCGGGGCCCACACGAAGAGGGTGGGTAAGCAGCTAGACCAGCTTTCGAGGCAGGACAAGTAAAGGCAGAGCTTTCAAGCATTTCTGATCAGTCTGTGTGGCTGGGATTCAGGCAGCATGGGTTCTGTGGAGGGAAAGAGGCCAAGGTCATCAGTTCACTCAGTGCATGAGGACTCTCCCTCCTGAAACCAGTAGGCCTCCCTTTAAGAGACTGTAGGGATAATGACTTTTCATACTGTCCATGGGGTTCTCCCGGTAAGAATACCAGAGTGGGTTGCCATTTCCTTCCCCAGTGCAAAATAGAAGGGGGGAAAGGGGGAAGCAATGACAGATTTTATTTTCTTGGGCTCCAAAGTCACTACAAATGGTGACTGCAGCCACGAAATTACAAGCCCCTTGCTCCTTGGAAGAAAAGCTATGACAAACCTAGACAGCGTATTAAAAAAGCAGAGATATCACTTTGCTGACAAATGTCTGCATAGTCAAAGCTGTGGTTTTTCCAATAGCCATGCACGGATGTGAGATTTGGACCATAAAGAAGGCTGAACACTGAAGAACTGATGCTTTCAAACCACGGTGTTGGAGAAGACTCTCACGGTGTTGAGAGTCCCTTGGACTGCAAGATCAAACCAGTCAATCCTAAAGGAAATCAACCCTGGATATTCATTGGAAGGACTGTTGCTGAAGCTGAAGCCTCAACACTTTGGCTACCTGATGCAAAGAGCCGACTCATTAGAAAAGACCCTGACGCTGGAAAAGTTTGAGGCCAAGAGGAAAAGGGGATGACAGAGGATGGATGGTTATACAGCATTAACGACTCAATGGACATAAATTTGAGCAAACTCCGGGAGATAGTGGACAGAGGAGCCTGGGGTGCCACAGTACATGGGGTCACAGAGTGGGATGGGACTTAGAAACTCAACAACAAAAACAAGTGGGATAATGATCAGCTGTTTCTTTAGAGATCACTCGGCAGTAGTAGATCACTACAGTAGATGGTTTGGAAGGGAGAGACGATGGAATCAGGAAAGTAGATTACAAAACTGTTGAAGAGATGGGAGCAGGGACTGAAGCTGTGGAAGCCTCTTAAGACCCACCCAGTACAGAGAGAGACCTCTCTGAATGCATTAGCTTTCCTTGTCACCCGCCTGCCCATCTCCACCCAAAATCCTGCAGCACTAGTGAAATCTTCCGCCCAAACGTTGGCACTTAATTGTCTTTGATTTTATTCCCTGTTTGTTTACTCTGCATTACTCGAGTCTCCATAAGTACGAACAGTACAATAAACGTTTTCGGAATTGAGACGGCTTGTGAAGTCGCCCAAGGCCAAACAATGCGCCCTATGTTACTCGACGCCCCCGCCGCCCCGCCGCACACGCGGGCCCAGCCCTTGGCTGCGGCGCGCAGTCAGGACCAGTGCACCGAGCGGCTTCTGGAGGGTTGATTGAGCCATCGCATCCCCGAGCTAATTACCGCCTCCTCCCCAGACCTCGCAGGCTGACTCTCCGGAGCGGCTCCAGTCGCCCAGCTCGGCTGCGAGACCCGCTGCGTCCACCAGAGGGCGCGCCTCCCCGGCTTCCGCATTAGGAAAGGCCCGTTCTCAGGGCCTATTTCGGCCCTCTGCGGATGCCGTACCCAGGCTGTAAACAGGAAGTGGAGCTCTATTGGGATTGACGTTGGGGTGAAAAAAGGCCGGGGACCGGGGGCAGACCGGTGGCGCGTACGTTCCCGGGGAGTCGGGCCCCGTCTCCACTTGTGTGCCTCCGTCGCCCGCTCCTGCTCCGGTGCCCGTGCTTTGCCTCGACCATGGCCGAATACTCCTATGTGAAGTCCACCAAGCTCGTGCTCAAGGGAACCAAGGCCAAGACGTAAGGACGCGGGTTTGGTGGGAGAGTCTCGCCCTCTCGACGCCCCTCGGCCTTCCCCTGCCTGCGGCGACGGTCCTGGGCCGCTGGCAGCTGGCATTCAGGCGCCCGGTCCTTGGGCCTGCCACCTTTTTAAAAAAATAATTTTAATGCAATATGCAGATACGGATTTTGAAAAGGCTGTGGGTTCGAATCTGGACTCCACCAATTACTAATCTCGTGGCAGGTTCGTTAGTATCTTTGAGCTTCCTCTTGGGAGGGGATTAGTGATACTCCAAAAGGGTTGTTTTGAGGATTAAACGAGGTGACGTGTACAGTAGATAAGTAGAGCCAAATGCAAGGAAGAAGTTACCCTGGTGATTTATGAGATTTTTGAGGAAAAGATATCTGGCCACTCATACCTACACCTTTTTTTTAACTGGTAGATTTGCTCGGGGTTGATTATTTACGCAAATGCTGAGTATTTCATCCTGGTCTCAGTGATAGGAGTTTTAGGTACTTTTTTTTTTTTTTTAATTTTATTGAAGGCAAATTACCTTACATTAATATATTGGTTGGTTTTGCCATACATTGACACGAATCCGCCCCGGGTGTACATGTGTACCCTTTCTTGAACCCCCCTCCCACCTCCCTCTTCCCCATATCCTCCCTCCAGGTCTTAGGTACTTTTAGATGGGATGGAAAGAAAGTGTCAAGAAGCAAACTAAAGCCACTGCTCTTAAGAACTCTGCCTAGGAGTCTTGGATTAAGAATTTATCCTGAATACATGTGAAACTGTTACTGTCTGAATCCATAGGAGGGAGAAGAGAGTTAGCTTCTGAAAGCTTATTTTGTGATGAAAATGCAAACAAGTGTGTCTTATAATCATTATAACTGTCAATATAATTAACATACATGTAGCATTTCATATGTGCCAAGAACTGTTCTGCTGCTGCTGCTAAGTCACCTCAGTCATGTCCGACTTTGTGTGACCCCATAGACGGCAGCCCACCAGGCTCCCCCGTCCCTGGGATTCTCCAGGCAAGAACACCGAAGTGGGTTGCCACCTCCTTCTCCAATGTGTGAAAGTGAAGTCGCTCAGTCATGTCTGACTCGTAGCAACCCCATGGGCTACAACCCACCAGGCTCCTCCGTCCATGGGATTTTCTAGGCAAGAGTACTGGAGTGGCTTGCCATTGCCTTCTCCGAAGAACTGTTCTAAGCAATACCTATTAACTTTTTTAGAAGTCACTCTTGGGCTTTTTATTGTTGAGATATACTACATATACTATAAAATTCACCCTTTTAAAGTAGAATTCAGTGGTTTTTAGCATATTCACAAGACTCAGCACTGTTGAGTTGCTGGACATTCTCATCCTCTCAGAAGGAAGCCCCACCATCACTAGCAGTCACTGCATGTTCTGCTCATCCCCTAATCCCTGGCAACCACTAATCCACCTTTTGTCTGGGTCAGTTTGCCTCATAAACATTCCATATAAATGGATTCATACAATATGCAGGGTCGGACACAACCAAACGACTGAAGAATACAATATGCAGCCTTTTGCATCTGGCTTCTTTTCCTTAGGATAACATTCTCAAGATTCATCTATGTTGTATCAGTACTCATTCCTTTTATGGCTGAATAATATTCCATTAAGGGCTCCCAGGTCGGGAAAGACTAGAGATCTCTTCAAGAAAATTAGAGATACCAAGGGAAAATTTCATGCAAAGATGGGCTCAATAAAGGACAAAAATGGTAGGGACCTAACAGAAGCAGAAGATATTAAGAAGAGGTGGCAAGAATACACAGAAGAACTGTACAAAAAGGAACTTCACAACCCAGATAATCAGAACCGGACATCCTGAAATGTGAAGTCAAGTGGGCCTTAGGAAGCATCACTACAAACAAAGCTAGTGGGAGTGATAGAATTGCAGTTGAGCTGTTTCAAATCCTAAAAGATGATGCTGTGAAAGGGCCACACTCAGTACGTCAGCAAATTTGGAAAACTCATCAGTGGCCACAGGACTGGAAAAGGTCAGTTTTCATTCCAATCCCAAAAAAAGGCAGTGCCAAAGAATGTTCAAACTACCACACAATTGCACTCATCTCACACGCTAGTAAAGTAATGCTCAAAATTCTCCAAGCTAGGCTTCAGCAATACGTGAACCATGAACTTCCAGATGTTCAAGCTGGTTTTAGAAAAGGCAGAGGAACTAGAGATCAAATTGCCAATATCCGCTGGATCATCGAAAAAGCAAGAGAGTTCCAGAAAGAACATCTATTTCTGCTTTATTGACTATGCCAAAGCCTTTGACTGTGTGGATCACAATAAACTGTGGAAAATTCTGAAAGAGATGGGAATACCAGACCATCTGAACTGCCTCTTGAGAAACCTGTATGCAGGTCAGGAAGCAAGAGTTAGAACTGGACATGGAACAACAGACTGGTTCCAGATAGGAAAAGGAGTACATCAAGGCTGTATATTGTCACCCTGTTTATTTAACTTATATGCAGACTACATCATGAGAAATGCTGGGCTGGATGAAGCACAAGCTAGAATCAAGACAGCCGGGAGAAATATCAATAACCTCAGATATGCAGATGACACCACCCTTATGGCAGAAAGTGAAGAGGAACTAAAAAGCCTCTTGATGAAAGTGAAAGAGGAGAGTGAAAAAGTTGGCTTAAAGCTCAACATTCAGAAAACTAAGATCAAGTCACCCGGTCCCATCACTTCAAGGCAAATAGATGGGGAAACAGTGGAGACAGTGGTTGACTTTATTTTGGAGGGCTCCAAAATCACTGCAGATGCTGACTGCACCCATGAAATTAAAAGACGCTTACTTCTTGAAAGGAAAGTTATGACCAACCTAGACAGCATATTAAAAAGCAGAGACATTACTTTGTCAACAAAGGTCCATCTAGTCAAGGCTATGGTTTTTCCAGTGGTCATGTATGGATGTGAGAGTTGGACTATAAAGAAAGCTGAGCACTGAAGAATTGATGCTTTTGAACTATGGTGTTGGAGAAGACTCTTGAGAGTCCCTTGGACTTCAAGGAGATCCAGCCAGTCCATCCTAAGGGAGATCAATCCTGGGTATTCATTGGAAGGACTGATGTTGAAGCTGAAACTCCAATCCTTTGGCCACCTGATGCAAAGAACTGACTCACTTGAAAAGACCCTGATGCTGGGAGGGATTGAGGGCAGGAGGAGAGGGGTCAACAGAGGAGGAGATGGCTAGATGGCACCACCAACTCAATGGACATGAGTTTGGGTAAATTCCGGGAGTTGGTGATGGACAGGGAGGCCTGGCGTGCTGCGGTTCATGGGGTCACAAAGAGTCAGACACAACTGAGTGACTGAACTGAACTGAACTGAAGGTGGCTCAGTGGTAAAAAATCCACCTGCCAATGCAGGAGACGCAGATTTGATCCTTGCGTGAGGAAGATCCCCTGGAGAAGGAAATGGCAGCCCACTCCAGTATTCTTGCCTGGGAAATCCCATGGACAGAGTAGCTTGGTGGGCCACAGTCCATGGGGTTGCACATAGACACACGTAAGTGGCTAAACTACCACCAGTGCTCCATTGCATGGATATAACACCTTTTGTTTATCCATTCATCAGTTGATGGACATTTGGGTTTCCCTTTTGGGGACTCTCACGAATAATGCTGCAATGAATATTCTTATGCAAGTTTCTGTGCAGACCTATGTTTTCATTTCTCTTGGGTGTTAACGTAGGAGGAGAATCGTTAGATCCTGTGGTTTCCATAAACCTAATTCCATGTTTAACTTTTCAAGAAGTCCAAACTCTTCTGGTTGCACCATTTTACATTTTCACAAGTAATGTATGAAGATTATGCCTTAACTCCTAATCCTCAAAGTAAGAGTTGGGTTAAATTGTTATCCTCATTTGTATAGGTGGGGAAATTGACAGATTAAGTAAATTCTCCAAAAAATCACAGAGCTAAGAAATGGCAGAATCACAATTCTAAAAGGCAGTCTGGCTCCAGAGTCTGTTCTCTTTAACTGTAACACAATATTAACAGGATCAGAAGTAACTTCTCTGTATTAGAAGTAAGAGGGTATATCAAGGTATATTGTTGTAGATCAGTAATTTATATATTAGTGTACATCTTAGAAGAGTGTTCTAAGATTCCATCTTACATTTAGTATGCAAATCAATATATCTAAACTCATCTATATAAATAATCTCCTGTAGTAAGAAGAAAAAGAGCAAAGAGAAGAAGAGAAAAAGAGAAGAAGATGAAGAAACTCAGCTTGATATTGTTGGTGAGTCAATCTTCTGTTACTTCATTCTGAGAAAAGTTAGCATTGGTCGAGATCCCCTTAAAAATATTTTCCTAGTAGGGATACTTAGTAAAAAGAAAGTAGAAGGAATTTATGGCCAACTCACATTTGTCTTGAAGTGCTCAAATATTAGAGTTATAGGTTGCTTTTATGTTCTAGCACAGTCGTTATCTGATGTTTTTTCTTCATCATCAGAACAAAGCACAGGAGAGAAGAAACAGAGGGTTCTGACTTAATAGGTGCCATTGTTAGACTACTTAATAGCCCAGAGATTCTGATATATCATTTTAAAGGCCTAATACATATAAATATGATTTAACCAAATGTATTTTACAAATTATTTTGTCTCTTTTTATCATATTGCTATCCAGTTGTCCCAGCACTATTGATAAATAGACTTTCTTTCTCATTAAAGTGTTTTGGTGTCTTTGTCAAAAATCAGTTGACTTTATATGTGTTAGTCTGTTTCTGGACTCTGATCCAGTGGTTTGTCTATTGTTCTGTTGATATATTTGTCTTGATTACTGTCATTTCATAAAGTCTTAAAATCAGGTGGTGTGACTCTGCCGGCTTTATACTTCTGTACTTCTTTATACTCTTGTAGATCCTTTGTATTTCCATATAAATTTTACAATAAATGTATTACTTTCTACAATAAATCCTGTTGGATTTTCTGGGAGAACTGTGTTGAATCTAGAATCTGGTCATTTGGGGAGAATCAGCATGAAGTGTACTTGGTCAGTATAGCACAGAACATGTAAAATACGAATAATTTTATATCACTACTACATTTTCAAGAAAGAATGAATGATCATAGGATGTTGATAATGATTCTGAGTAAAGCTTTTTTTTTTTTTTTTTACTGAAAACAATTATAAGTCAGAAATAGCTTAAATTATCATGGAAACCTCTCACTAAATTATCTAAATCGTAGTAAAATATACCTAACATAAAATCCATCACTTTAGCCATTTTTAAGTGTACAAATCAGTGTCATTAAGTGCATTCCCACTGCTCTGCAGCCATCACCACCATCCATCTTCAATTCAAGATGAATTTTTTTTCATCTTGCAAAACTGAAACTTTACACCCATTAAACTATAAATACCCATACCTCACTCTCCCCTAGTCCCTAGCAACCACCATCCTGTTTTTTATCTCTCTGAATTCAACTACTCTAGAACTGCAAAATTAAAAAAAAAAAGTTAATGTTATAATGTCAACAGCAGCAAGTAAGAACCTTCTGTCACAAATACAAAATGTAAATTTAGATGACTGATTTTATCTTTTAGGAATCTGGTGGACAGTAACGAACTTTGGTGAGATTTCAGGAACCATAGCAATTGAAATGGATAAAGGAACCTACATCCATGCACTTGACAATGGACTTTTTACACTGGGAGCTCCACATAAAGAAGGTTTGTGTCTAATAGAGGCGATGGGCTGGAAAAGACCACTTGAAGTTAATATTCTATGGCGTTCATTCACATAGACTAAATTCTAACTAATCGCAAATATATGCCAAAGGGGTGAATCCATTGATTTGACTCTTCCACTTTTTTCCTTCCTCACTGTTTACATTATTGGCAACTCCCTCTTTCCAGTGTAAGCATTTGAAAACATTCTGTGTAGTTCCAAAAGGGTATCCATGGCAATCAAAACTAATGTGAATAATTGAAATAATAAAAGGAAAGAAAAAGAAAACCTAGATGAATCAAAAGTTTGAATTCCTTTTGCCACAGCTAACCCCCGGCACTGTTAATCTGAAGTTTTCTCTTTCCTTTTAGCTCATGGGAAGAAGCACTAATGAGACACCAAGTAATTAGAAAATTACAAAGAGCTTTTTGTCCAAATGGTCATCCCTTGAATAAATTAAAGCCTTTTAGTTTTTTCAACATTAAGTGCTTATTTGTCTATGTGCTGACTGCATTTTAAAACACAAAGAGATAGTATCTTGGAAGTAACTGAATAGCATTATACTGACCTATCTCATTAGATATGTAAAACTTGTTTGTTTGTTTGTTTTTAACATATGCTCTCATTGACTGTTAGAGACTTTCTAAGTAAACTAAAGTTTAGTTTTACATATAGAAGATAAAGTATTCTCTTTTTCCGGGCGGGGCTTAAAATAACACAAATTTATTATTATCACACAATTGTAGAGGTCAGAAGTCCAAAGTGAGTCTTGATGATCTAGAATCAGGATGTTAACAGAGCTGCATTTGAAGATAAAGTAACTCTTGATACTATGAATACTATGTCGTGTGTTAAGTTGCTCAGTCATGTCTGACTCTTTGTGACCCTGTGGACTGTAGCCCACCAGGCTCCTCTGTCCATGGGATTCTGCAGGCAATAATTCTAGAGTGGGTTGCCTTTTCCTACTCCAAGGCATCTTCCCAACCCAGGGATTGAACCCACGTCTGCTGTGTTGGCAGGTGGGTTCTTCACTGTCTGAACCACCAGCGAAGGCCATATACTGTATTATAATTACATAATATAATATTCTTACATTTGGTTTTAAAAGAAAAAGAGCTATTTTTAAGCTAAAGAGTATTTTTACATGTATATTTATAAGAAATGTCATATTTACTTCGAAATGTTTTCTCTTGTAGTTGATGAGGGCCCTAGTCCTCCAGAGCAGTTTACAGCTGTCAAATTGTCTGATTCCAGGTAAGCTTGAGTTGAACTATCATGATACATTATAATAGGATATATCCATTAAAAGTGGTGTTTTTGAAGAATAATGAAATTGGGAAAATGTTTGCTGCATAATATAAGGTATTATATAGTGTTGCTACTGCTGCTAAGTCACTTCAGTCGTGTCCGACTCTGTGTGACCCCATAGATGGCAGCCCAACAGGCTCCTCTGTCCCTGGGATTCTCCAGGCAAGAATACTGGAGTGGGTTGCCATTTCCTTCTCCAATTATATAGTACTTGTACTTAAAAAGTAGAATATTAAACTGTATAGACAGAACCACATTGTCCAGTATGATAGCCACTTGCCACACGTGGCTTTGGAACATTGGAACTGTGGTTAATCTGAATTTTATACACATTTAATTTTCTCTCAGTTTTTAACATTTAACTATTTCATTAATCTGAAGAATCGCCCTGAAATCTGGCTATGGAAAATACCTTGGTATAAATTCAGACGGACTTGTTGTTGGGCGTTCAGATGCAATTGGACCTAGAGAGCAGTGGGAACCCGTCTTTCAAGATGTAAGTACTATTATTATTTTTTTTTTTACAAGCTCCTTCTCAGTGTAGGAGAAAGTCTCTAACAGTCAACGAGAGCATATATATTCAGGAAAAACAAAAAAGAGTGCAATAATATAATGCATTAAATTTTTACAAACTAATATGAATTCATAACCTTCAAAAGATCTCAAAAAAGAGTGCAATAATATAATGCATTAAATTTTTACAAACTAATATGAATTCATAACCTTCAAAAGATCTCAAAAAATAGTGCAATACAGAAAAAAAAAAACAGTCAACAGAGTGAAAAGACATGCGGTGGATTGGGGGAAAGTACTTACAAGCTAGATATCTGTTAAAGGGTTAATGTACAAAATATATAAGAAACTCCTCTGAGATCTGCTGTTACTGAAGTGGATCAGTGATGAAAATAGCCAAATCTGAGCATCAGAAGACCTTTTATTTTACCTGATACACGATCTCTGTAGTTCTGACAAGCTAAAGAATTTAAAGTGTTTGTGTGTGTAAAGGTGGACAATAGATAACTGAGGACTTTATTGGCGGCTGAGTGTGTGTGTGTATGAAAGGCTGATCAATTCTGAGCAACGTGTGTGTGTGTGTGTGTGTGTAAAGGTGGACAGTAGATAACTGAGGACTTTATTGGTGGCTGAGTGTGTGTGTGTATGAAAGGCTGATCAGTTCTGAGCAATGATGAGAAGGTTTTATTACTATGGACCTTTATAACTGTGAAGGTTTCTACACTTGATCTGAGCTCAGAATTTAAAAAAAAAAAAACATTCAATAGCAAAAACAAAAACAACTTTTTTTTTAATTGGCAAAGAAACTGAATAGCTATTTCTCATTATATCAGCAGAAGAGGCCAGCATATCATAAGGTAATATGATGAGTCAGATACTACCAGTCATACAGAACTTTAGGGATTTTCATTTCACTTTATTTTGGGGGAAGACACTAAGTTTTAAAATTTTAAAGAAAGATTTAAAAGTCCCTGGTGTAACAAGTAAAACTTTAACACAGAAAGGGGACTCAGCGGAAAAATCAGCAGCACAGATTTAAATCACCTTGGACTAAATCACAGCCACATCCCAGCTCACCAAGAGTCATGCAGATGACAGAAAACTCAGCCCTCACTCCCTCAAATAAGAAATTAAATCAAACTCATGTTATTAGCACTTTGGTCACTGGATATGATAGATGATTAAATTCTTCCTACACCCAAAAGTCCCTCACACATTGATTCTTAAAAGTTCTCAGCAATAAATTCAAAGGCATCGAAGCCTAGCTTTTCTATTTTTTTTCTGCATTTCTTTTTTTTTTTAATGTTATTGAAGTATAGTTGATTATACTTCAACTACGTTTTTTTTATATTTTCTAATTATGGAGTAAAATCTTAAAATATTACTGTTTGAATAAAATACATTATATATTTGTTTTCTTTAAAGCTAATTTAAAAAAAAATCTGACTAAATCAATTATATCCCAGTAAATCTTTGAGACCAAAGGAAATAATTCTATTCCATATAGTTAGAATTTAGTCCTACTAAATCTACTAATAGAATATATTAAAAGTATTTAATGTGATTATCTTTGAGTAGTAAGATTATAAATGATTCTGATTTGCTTTTCTATGTTTTTTTATTTTCTAGGTTTTCTTCACATTCTTGTTCCTGATTCCTTTTAGATTTGGGAAGGAATCAGTTTAATCTCAAGACTTAAGAATCCTTTTGCAGATACTCTTATAACTTACTTCTTATTATTTTGTTTCGTTTAGGGGAAAATGGCTTTACTGGCCTCCAATAGCTGTTTTATTAGATGCAATGAAGCAGGTGATATAGAAGCAAAAAGTAAAACGGCAGGAGAAGAAGAAATGATAAAGGTAATCATGAAAGTTTTCTATAGACTAATGCACGTCACATATATGATGTGACTACGTCTCTTTAAAATGTTGCAATCTGATCCACACTCACTGTGTGTAATGCATTAGTGAGGCCATGGTGGAAGGCAGAAAGAAATGAGGGAAAAAAGCCTTTTTTAAAAGCAGCCTAATCCTCATGCAACGAGTTGACTCACTGGAAAAGACTCTGATGCTGGGAAAGGTTGGGGGCAGGAGGAGAAGGGGACGACCGAGAATGAGATGGCTGGATGGCATCACCGACTCTGTGGACATGAGTTTGAGTGAACTCCGGGAGTTGGTGATGGACAGGGAGGCCTGGCGTGCTGTGATTCATGGGGTCACAGAGAGTCGGACATGACTGAGTGACTGAACTGAACTGAACTGAACTGAATCCTTATAAATAAAGCATAAAAATCCATGTTACATTTTCTCTACTATCAGCATAACTTAAATGCATCTATCAAGTATGTGTATACCTTTTGCTTTAAATTCTGTGTCATATATTTGATTTTACTTTTTAAATATTCTCAGTTTTCATAATCTTCAGTTTTACAGTCTTACAGTATTCTTTTTAACCTCAAAAAATATCTCTAAATCTTTTGAAACAAGAATGTTAATACCAGTAACTTCATTTCATCATTTGGAGTTGATTGATGGAGAAAGAAATACCATTCTAGACAGCTCAGGAATCAGAAGATTTAGTATACCTTCCATAGTTTTCTCAAAAGCCATTTTCACTGCTAAAAATATCCAAACCAAAAAAAAAATTTAAATCTAAAACCTAGATTTTCTTTTGTTGTAATTTTTAAAAGTGTTAGTCATAATATTTTTCAATTATTCAATACATAAAACTAAAGCAAATAGCTCCAGGCACATGCATGATTGTCTTTAGTGTTCCCATAAGATAGTTACTATTATCTTTTAACTGTCCATGGGAGGAACAGCCTCTAACCCTGTTTAAATCCTCACTGTTTTGATCAGTCACTGCACGAAGTCACACAGCTAAAGTGGAGACAGAATGTGTACACAGGCCCAACTGACTCTAGAAGTACATTCCACAGCACATTGTTTCTCTGAAAGCAAGTCACTAGAAAAATGCTGGCGAGGCATTCTCTGGTGGTCCGGTGGTTAAGATTCCAAGCTTCTACTGCAGGGGCATGGGTTCTATCCCTGGTCAGGGAACTAAGATCCCATTCACCTATTTATTTCATTTTTAATTATATTTAATTTTTTGTATCATGTTTAACTTGTTTATTTGGATTACATTATAAAAATATGATTATTGAAGACAAATAGTGCAAATATGAGCAGAAGGAAAAAAAAATTATGCTGTATTTATCAACAGTTGCAGCTGTTTTTATATGAAGTACCTGTCAGGTTTCCCTGGGTCTGTTTGGTTGGGCAGGTACCTGGAACCTCTGAGCAGCGATAATCAAGGACTCGGTCCACCCTCCCTTCCACATTGCAGGTTCTGCTTGTCTGTGTCAGCGTCCACCTTCATAGACTGGCTTTATATACCAGAACACATCCCTTCCTGCCAAGGGCAGTATAGTGTCACAGGCCTGGCCCAGAATTTCCATAGTTCTTTGAGGACTCCTCCAGCCAGAGTGGTTGCACAGATATTAATTGCACATGCCTTATTATTGACTACAACTTTCGAAGCAATCTTGGAACGTGCTCTAAGCCACAGAGATCACTTTCAAGATATCAGTCCTTTGGGTTGCAGATTGCAACCAGTTCCTTGGCCCTGAATTCTATCCCTTTCCTGCCCCATTCCATTCTCCAGGCAAGAATACTGGAGGGGGTAGCCATTCCCTTCTCCAGGGGATCTTCCCCACCCAGGGATCGAACCGCAAGCTCCTGCACTGCAGGCAGTCTTTTCCATCTAAGCCACCAAGGAAGCCCTTTGCCCTACTTAGTTGATCTTAATTGTCATATCTGTGTCAGTTAATCTATTGCAGGTGATAGTATCTGTCAAAACTTATGAAGGTAAAAGGATTTAAAAGGGATAAATTCCAATTAGGTAAAAACAAATTGTGTTATGTTAAAAGCTTTGAAGCATTTGGTAAAAGCCTGTGCATAGTAAAACAGCTACTGTCTTAAACTTTCAGTATTATAAAGTGTACACTAAATAGCAGGATAATTTGATTCTACTGTATTTACTTTTGGAGCCAAAATTAAACTAGTTAAATTATTGCCTAATTGGCGTAGTGATACCTGATCTGTAAAAGGCTTTTCAAGTAATTTTCTCTTTATTTTTTCTCATGTAAGAGCTCTAAGGAAACATATAATAGCAATTATTTATGTAAGTTACATATGAACATATCTAGAACTTGTTTTTTCCTGAATCTAACTGGCCAAGTTGTTTTCTTCTTTTGTATAAGAAATCATATAGAACGTTCTTTTGTAATAAGTAAGGTGGGGCAGGGGAAGATAAATGTGTAACCTCTGTGTTCTCATCTCCAATATATAGATCAGATCCTGCGCCGAAAGAGAAACCAAGAAAAAAGATGATATTCCAGAAGAAGACAAAGGAAATGTCAAACAGTGTGAAATCAATTACGTGTAGGTTTATTTTTTTTCTTTTAGAACTATAGGTTTGGCAGTGACATGCTTCTCAAGGCACCTAAAATAAAAGACATGAAAGACGAGAAAATCAACATAATGTAGACTCTAGGACAGGGCCCCGAGCTGAATGCCTCTCGTAAGGGTTCAGGTTTCAACATTCCCATCGCCTGGATTGGTCTGTTGTCCCTGCTGAAGGCTTCCCCAGTGGCTCAGTGGTAAAGAATCCGCCTGCCAAGCAGGAGATGCAGGTTCAGTCCCTGGGTCGGGAAGATCCCCTGGAGGAGGGCATGACAACCCACTCCAGTATTCTTGCCTGGAGAATCCCATGGACAGAGTAGCCTGGCAGGCTCCCATCCATGGGGTCACAAAGAGTCAGATGCAACTTAGCGACTAAACAACAGTCCTGCTCTGTAGAGTGGCTGTCACTGTCAGCACATAAAGCCTGTCAAACGTTTCCAGGACACAGGAGACTCCAGCCAACACTCCCAAGTGTTAATTAAGTTTGTAGAGCTACCCAGACAACTGCCTTCTTGATGATGGGGTAGAAAGGTCATTTTTGTTGTTGAAAAGTTGTAAATTATTTGAGAAAAACAGTTTTTTTTAGTAAATGAAAAATTTAAATATTAGTAAGCTTGTTACTAAACATGTATAATCAAAGTTTGAGACATTTTTCAAGAAAGGCATTTTCTTAACAGAAAAAAATTCCAGAGCTTCCAAGACCACAAGCTTAAAATAAGTAAAGAAGACAGTAAAATTCTGAAAAAGGCCCGGAAAGATGGATTCTTGCATGAAACACTTCTGGACAGGTAAGTAAACTTTTATTCATTTCCAACTATTTTCAATGTCCAATAGAAGTGGTGTATAAACACATGTTCTTTTCTTAATTACTGTAATTTAAAAAATTTGTCTTTATTTCTAAGTTTTGAATGTGGTAGTATTACCTTAAAAGGGACATTGTAAGTCTGGGAAAGATCACCAAGAAAAAATATTTGGAAATAGCCAGATTCCAAGTGCTTATATATTTTGTTACAAGCAATTCAGGTTTGACTGAAACTACTTCATAAATTCACTTACCATAGACTTTTTTGTAACTGTTAAAACCAGGGCTAGAGAGAAGTAGTTTGACTAATTTTAAAATTCAGTGGGTTCTGTTAAAAGTACTACAGGTTTCCAAAAATGAGATAAAAATCAGTTTAAAAATTTCTAAGTATAAAATTGAACCACTTTGTTAAGTTGAATTCATATATGTACAGGATATTCAACATAGCACATTATTAGTATTTGTTTATTAGTATTCCTACTTAAGAAAGTAGTGTCCTGGATTTCCAACATTAGCTTAGCTGTGAGCTTATAAATACAAATCAAGTAAGCACCAGACCAGAAGAGAATTTGGTAATCTGCCACTTTTCAAGTCTTATGTTGCAAAGTTAGCTTTAAGATATTTCTTTAGGTTACTTGATAACAACAGTGCTTTGTCAGGTGTTTCCTGTTAACTAGTTGATCAAGTGACTACCTGAAGACAGCAAATGATGTAATGATTATTTCCAGCGGAGTATATTAATGTACCTATATCTGGGAAATCAAGAATAGGCAATAAAAGTAATCAGGATATGGAATTGAAAGAAACAGAATAAGCTCTGTGTCCTGTAACCTTTATCACTTATGAAAATACAACATTCCCACCTTATTAAATAGAAGTTTAGGCCATGCTTAAATTCAGAGGCAATTAAAATTGCTGTTGTGGATTTTAAAAGCCCTTAGGCAACATGAGTTAAAGATTAGGAAAAGTGTTTTTGTAAGAATAAAATCTCATGTATTATGAAACATAAAATTGAGAAGTAAACATTTTAATTAAAATATTTTAACATAAGCAGTGTGGTAAGATAATAGCTGAAACTGAGGGCACAATTGCTGAACACAAGTTTATGATTTTAGTAGCAGGTGACCATTATATGACATGTTTTCACATAGATTAATTTTTTTATTATTTGTTTTTGTTTTAAACAGGAGAGCCAAATTGAAAGCTGATAGATACTGCAAATGACCAGGACTTTTGTTTCTGTCTTCTTCTTTTGTTTTTTTTTTTAATAATAAAACCAGTGTTTTTACAGAATTATTGGGTTGTTTTGTAATTATTACTGAACCAATAGCTAGATTTAACTAAGATTAATCAAGTTTAATTGAGCTTCTCCATGGAGGTACTTGGAAATTGGCACAGAATTTTTTTTTTTCTTTTCTGGATTTCCTGTCAAAAGGATGAAGTTCTACTGTATGAAACTACTGTTTCTTGTACAGTTTGTGGAAGCTGTCTTACTGCTTTACAGTCTTACTTTCCATTTCTTAATACAATAGGTGTCTGATCAGTACCTTTAAAAGGAAGTTAGAAACTCACAGTCCATCAGCAAGGCTTTGATTCTACCTCTGAAACTGCCCAGATCATACACAAGCCAAGCAAATAACAGGACGAGGGGGCTGGACAGAGAGAAAGAAATTGTATTAGGCAGTGGGGTGAAAACGGGAAACAGAAGAGCGAGTAGCTTCAGAACAGAGGCTGAGAGTAAAATTGGGGAAATTCCATACTTAGGATCATCTAGCCATAACAGATGCGTATATAATGCTTTCATCCTCACTTGTGGGATGGAAAGGGAGCTATTAAAGAAGTTCAGACACTAAGCATTGCTGAGGTCTGCTTTGCCCAGGCAGTTTTATTCCCAGTCTGTCTCCTTCTGGGCTGAAACGCTGGGCTGGATGAAGCACAAGCTGGAATCAAGATTGCCAGGAGAAATATCAATAACCTCAGATATGAAGATGACACTACCCTTATGGCAGAAAGCAAAGAAGAACTAAAGAGCCTCTTGATGGAAATGAAAGAGGAGAGTGAAAAAGTTGGCTTAAAGTTCAACATTCAGAAAACCAAGATCATGGTATCTGGTCCTATCACGTCATGGCAAATAGACGGGGAAACAGTGGAAACAGTGACAGACTTTTTGGGGGCTCCAAAATTACTACAGATGGTGACTGCAGCTGTGAATTACTCCTTGGAAGAAAAGCTATGACCAATCTAGACAGCGTATTAAAAAGAAGAGACATTACTTTGCCAACAAAGGTCAAAGCTCTGGTTTTTCCAGTAGTCATGTATGGACATGAGGGTTGGACTATAAAGAAAGCTGAGTGCCAAAGAACTGATGCTTTTGAACTGTGGTGTTGGAGAAGACTCTTGAGTCCCTCAGACTGCAAGGAGGTCCAACCAGTCCACCCTAAAGGAAATCAGTCCTGAATATTCATTGGAAGGACTGATGTTGAAGCTGAAACTCCAGTAATTTGGCCACCTGATGCGAAGAACCGACTCATTTGAAAAGACCCTGATGCTGGGAAAGATTGAAGGCGGGCGGAGAAGGGGACAACAGAGGATGAGATGGTTGGATGGCATCACCAACTCAATGGACATGAGTTTGGGTAAACTCCGGGAGTTGGTGATGGACAGGGAGGCCTGGCATGCTACAGTCGATGGGGTTGCAAAGATCGGACACAACTGAACTGAACTGTCTCCTTCTGAGTTCCTGAACACAGTACTCAGGATGTCATCTAACCCTGTGAGTGTTCCTGAATCCAGGTTGTGTACCAAGTACTAGACTTCACTGGAAATTCCACTTCAGTAGAGCTAAGGCTGGTTGATGCATTTTTATGTTTTTACAATTCCACGTTGATTCCAGTGCTCAGCCGTGACCAAGACCTGGTGTGACACGCTGTCTAGTTCTCAGCCTCTATATTCCATCTGTCACCAACTCTCGATTCGCATGGCCCCTCTACAAAAAGGTTGCTAAGCCACCAACACGACACGCCTTGTAGAGTAACTCTTGTTATCGCTCTCACCCTAACGTGGCATCCTAGTTCCAATAGCTGGACATTCTCCAGTGTTGCTTTCTCCTCCTTCTGATCCCCCAAAGCAGTGGTTCTCAAGCAGGGCCAATTTTGCCCACAGTGGACATTTTGGAATGTCTGGAGACATTTTTGGTTGTCACAACTGGGAAAGGAGAGGGTAATCTGAGATCTAGAGGATTAGAAACTAGGGATACTGCTAAACATCCTCCAATACACAGGACAGCACCCCCCCCCAGAATAACGAATAATTATCCAATCAAATTGCCAGTGGTGCCAAGATTGTGAAACTTGCCCTAGAAAGTAGTCCATTCCTTGCTTTGTCAGCTCCCCAACCCCTAAAAATAAATGTATATACATAAGAATTGTCTGGGATACCTGTAGATTTCCAAGACCCATCCTTAGAGATGCAGGCTTAACAAATCTAAGATTAGTCCCCCAGTTTTTAACAAGCACTCCAGGTAATTCTGAAGCAGGCCTCTGAATGACACTTGGAGAAACACTACCCTCGAGAGACTGAGATTCCCTGGTGGCTCAGCTGGTAAAGAATCCACTGCAATGCGGAAGACCTAGGTTCAATCCCTGGGTTGGGAAAATGCCCTGGAGGAGAGCATGGTAACCCATGCCAGTGTTCTTGCCTGGAGAATCCCCATGGACAGAGGAGCCTATTGGGCTTCAGTCCGTGGGGTCACAAAGAGTTGGACATGACTAAGCAACTAAGCACACAAGAGACTTAAGTCTTATTTCCAACAGTAGTTTGGCACCAGGGACCCGCTGCCAGCTGACTGATTTTCCTGAAACAAACATTCTGTTAACCTGAATTTCTGAATGTAGTACATTCCTGGGTTTCTTGTCACCATGCTCATCTTCATGTCAACCCAGTTTCTGCCCCTGTTCAAGAGAGCAGGACTAATATCAGGTCTTGGCAACTAAGGGGATACAGATAGGCATTTCCTGCCTTCATGGAGTTTATATACTAGTGAAGGAAGATAACAAGTCAGTAAAAAAGCGCAGGTAACAGGTGAGTGTTCCTTCCCTGTTTCGAGCATTGCGTTTTATACAGCCCCCATTATAGCACTGAAGTCAGTCTAGGAGAGTGGCAGAGATCAAGGATGAATGTACAGAGCCACGTGGTCCACATTTTTCCGTCTTGGACGTAAGCATATCATGAGAAATTTTGTTTAAAGCACTGTCAAAATCAAGATATGTTCTGGGCTTCCCTGGTAGCTCAGTGGTAAAGAATCCACCTGCCAATGCAGGAGACACAGGTTAAATCTCACCTGGGAAGATCCCACGTGCGGCAGAGCAACTAAGCCCCTGCACTACAACTGCTGAGCCTGTGTTCTAGACCCTGGGAGTTGCAACTACTGAGTCCACGTGCCCTAGAGCCTGTGCTCTGTGACAAGAAAAGCCACCACAATGAGAAGCCAGTGCATGGCAACTAGAATAGCCCCTGCCTGCCACAACTAGAGGAAAGTCCACACAGCAATGAAGACCCAGTGCAGACAAAAATAAATAGAAATTTTTTAAAGATGCATTCTGATGAAACATTCCCGACTTACTAGTCTAGTAAACTTATGAAAAGGTAGGCTATATACAATAAAAGTACAAATAAAAAGCTCCTCACACCCGATTTTGACTGCTCACATATTTTCAGATTAAATCATCTTGAAGATTTTTCTATCTCCATGTTCACAGACTCACTCTTTTATCATCTCCAAACTGCTGTTAAACCCATCACTTTTTCATCTCAGACACTATTCTTCACTTCTAGAATCCATTTGATCCTCCTTTGATTTTTGCTTTGTTGTTAAAATTTCTTTTTATCTGCTGAAATTTCCTATCCATTCATTAAGTCTTTTTTGGTGTTTTTGTTTTTAGGCAGAGTTATAATAGCTCCCTTAAAAATCCTTGTCTACTAATTCCAACATCTGGGTCAGTCACTACTGCTTGCCTTTCCTTTTTAGTATGTTCTTCATTTGTCTGATTTAATTAGACTGTATCCTGGATGTTGTGAATAATACATTGTAGAAACTGTGGATTCTGTTTTGTCCCTCTGAAAAATTTTTGTTGATATTATTTAGCAGTTGATTGTTTGTTGATATTGTTTAATTTGGTTGATCTCAAGCTCCAAATTCTGTCTCCCCACAGTGGGCCACAACTGAAATCTCCCTTCCATTCTTTTAGTTTTAGCTGGGCTGCTTGAGGTCTGCCCCAAGGATGTGGAGTTCTGAGATTAGTCAGAGATTTGGGCTGTGTGGCTACCCTCTGTAACTTTCTCCTTTTTTCAGGATTTCCGCCTCGTGTCTAGACTATTTAGTTGCTCTGAACTCTGTCCTCAGATTCCTCATGTAAGATTTAAGTTTTAGTAACAGCAAGGTTTCTGTATGAGTATTAATGACTCTTAGTGGCACTGCCTGGGGCCTGCCCTAAGTTGAAAAAAAATGTTGAGAATGTGATTTCCTTCTTATTAGAATTAACTCCCCTCAAGTTTCTACATACTTTTGGTCACTCTCCATTACCTTTAGATAATTTTTACTATTTTGTCTAAAGTTTAATTTCTGTCATGTGAGAGGGTTAGTCTAGTCAAGCTGCTCCACCATGACTTACTCAAACTCTTACTCTCTGCCCACTCTTCCCCAAATTAAGGAACTGCCTGGACTTCCCTAGATACAGATACAAAACTCAACATCTTACAGACTTCCCTAGATACAGATACAAAACTCAACATCTTACAGAAAGTATAGTTAAAATATTCAAATATCTTAAAATAGGACTGAAGTCCTAAAATGGACTCAGCATACCAGATGGCCCAATGCCCACCTGAATGCTGTGGAGTTCCTGGGTCAACTCTAGTGTAGACACTAATCAATCCATAGCTTCAACTCTTTTTTGCAGGAATTCAGTTCAGTTCAGGTCAGTCGCTCAGTCGGGTCCGACTCTGCAACCCCATGAATCACAGCACGCCAGGCCTGCCTGTCCATCACCAACTCCCGGAGTTCACTCAAACTCATGTCCATAGAGTCGGTGATGCCATCCAGCCATCTCATTCTCGGTCATCCCCTTCTCCTCCTGCCCCCAATCCCTCCCAGCATCAGACTCTTTTCCAGTGAGTCAACTCTTCGCATGAAGTGGCCAAAGTATTGGAGCTTCAGCTTTAGCATCAGTCCTTCCAATGAACACCCAGGATTGATCTCCTTTAGAATAGACTGGTTGGATCTCCTTGCAGTCCAAGGGACTCTCAAGAGTCTTCTCCAACACCACAGTTCAAAAGCATGCAGGAATTATATTTACTCAATTGCTCCAAACTCTTATGACACAGAAGAATTATTAAAATATGCTAGCTTAACATCATATTTTATTAACTAAATTATGGCATGATATCTTTCATAACAGGTGAAAAACATCAAAATTACTTTTCAAGATATTGTTCTTCTATGATATTATTATTATCAATATTAGCCAAAGGGGTTTAATGCAGGTAACCTCTGTGATAATTTTTTCAGACTCACTCATCTTGAAATCCATTTCATTCAATTAAAACATTAGTAATAAATGAGAAAAAGAATAATTTCATGCCTTTACTTTTTCTTTTTCCTCATCCAGCTATTAGTTTACAGTGAGTTTGTGTGGGTGTTGTTTTGGTTTTTATTTTGTTTTGATTTTACTTTTTTACTTCAACAAGAGACATTTATTTATCACAGTTCCAGAGACTGGGAAGTCCAAGAACAAGGTGCTGGCTGGTTCAGTTCCTGGTGAGAGTCTCTTCATGGTTTGCTGGACATCTTCTTGCTGTGTTCTCATTACAGAGAGGTGGAGAAAATCTTTGAATAATTTTAGATTTACAGAAAATTTCCAATAATAGTACAGATTTACTTTATACTCTTCACTACAGATCCCCTAATATTAACATTTTATACAGGTGTTTTTATGCATATTTCATTAAGGGAAATGGTGTTAAGGCAGGTTTTATTTTATGACATTTCCTATGTATTAATACTTCACCCCGAGGAAAATCTTTGGCACTATTTGATCTATTTCTATTTAATATTTTGCCACTGGGCTACTTCTCTTAATCATTACTGAGGCTTATTTTCCATGATGGAGAAACAATAAGCGTTCTTTCCATTTGGCCTCGTGTTTCAACCCTGCCTTTGTTTTGCATAAAATAAAATCCCTAGGTTTTCTTTTCAGAGTGTACAGCGAGGACTTGTAAATTAAAATCTGTAGGTGTTCTCACAGTGTTCTGCAAACCTGATGAGGTTTTGCAATCCTGTTCTGAGTGCTGCAGAGAAAAAAAAGAGTGTAGCACTACTAATTAGTGTTTATTTTTCCATCCTGCTATTTCTTAATCCTGGTCCTCAGATACTAAGTGGAATTGTAAGGGAGAGAATACAGAAAATAAAGCATGTCTCTTTACTCCTTTAAAAAGGTGGAAACTTAAAAGTAGACTCCAAGGTAAGGAATCAAGTCATGGTTTCTAACCTTAGTTCCCTAACTAACTGTACCACCTGGAAATTTAAGTTGTACATGTGCATGCTCAGTCGCTTCAGTCGTGTCTGACTCTTTATGACCCCATGGACTGTAGCCCACCAGGCTCCTCTATCCATGGGATTTCCCAGGCAAGAATAATGGAGAAAGCTGCCATTTCCTAGTATCCGTTCCGTTCCGTCGCTCAGTCGTGTCCGACTCTTTGCGACCCCATGGACTGTAGCCTACCAGGCTTCTCCGTCCATGGGATTCTCCAGGCAAGAATACTGGAGTGGGTTACCGTTTCCTTCTCCAGGGGATCTTCCCGACCCAGGGATCGAACCCGGGTCTCCCGCATTGGAGGCAGACGCTTTAACCTCTGAGCCACCAGGGAAGCCCATATAGGTCACCTTTAAAGCAGAGCAGCAGGTATTATGCATGTGTATCACTTCTTTCTAATGTTTGGGAAAATAATTTATTCCCCAATGTATGCCCCTGTGTTTTTCATTTTTAGTCCAAAACTGCTCTCTGGGAGACCTTCTATATGTCCATCACAGACTTTTCAACCCCTCCCACCTGCCAACCTATGATTACCAACTTTTCTTTTTCCATGTGCCTTTTACTGCCTTTTTCATTCCTCACTGGTGTGCTCTTTCCATAATACAGAAAAAAATGGACAAAAGACTTAATCATTTAGTAGAAGTATAAACAAAAATTTCTAATAGACAAATTTCCTCTTGACTCTCCCATGAAAATGCCCCTCCTGACTCTTCTCAAGCTGAATTTGGCTTGCATGCCTGTGCACCCAGAGTCAGAGAATCCTGCACCACAGCCCAAGTACCAGTTTTGAAGCTTCTCATTATCCCCACCCATCAGCTCAGCCCTTGAAGCACATGCCATCCACACCCATTACTTCTGCAGTACCACACTGCTCTTCAGCATCCTCAACCCTCCAGGAACCTAGCTCTCAAGTCTTTATCTTCACGGAGCCTCCCATCCTCGGTTTCATCAACTTCAGTATTGACAGTATCTTGACCATTCAATGAACTCCCTTAAAGCAGTTAAAGCTTAGCTTAACTAAGTTAAAGCTGCCTTAAAGCTCAGTTGATCTTTCGCACCACCTTAAATTAACTGCAGGCCAGCGAGGTTAAGCATTGTGCTTCCGCTACCTTCTTCCTAGATTGGAAATCCTTATCTCTAACATTGAATGACCCTTCAGGAGCATTACCACTCATTCTTTTAACAAGAACACGTCTCATTTTTAGACATTTTGAAATATACCTTCTCAGTTCCAAGCCCTCTCTGTTATTATTAGATTTAAGTAGTGTTTTATTTCTTGCATGTGCGTGCATGTGTGCTCAGTCATGTCCAACTCTTTGCAACCCCATTGACTGTGTAGCCTGCCAGGCTCTTCTGTCTATGGAATTTTCCAGGCAAGAATACTGAGTAGGTTGTCATTTCCTCCTCCAGGGAACATTCCCTACCCAGGGATTGAATCCATGTCTCCTTATATGTTTTAATCACTTTGACTGAATAGATGCATATCCTACAATTCACAGATACCACTCCTTCAGATTTGAGACACAGGTGCAATATTAACATCCAGGAATAGATCCCATCTTTTCCTACATGATCCTGATAAAATGAAGTATAGAATTGCGGTTGGTTGTGCATCTTGTATCTTTAATAGGACAATGACAATGAGACGATCCCTAAAATTTTATTTTAGAGTCTGGAGAACAGAAAGAAAGCTTATTTCAGAGATATTCTGAGATAAATGCCCAATACCCGAGGTGTATCTCCCCAGGTCCTTGATCCAGTCTTGCTTCAAGAATTCACACTTCTTCCAATGCCCATCACAAACTGCAGACTTTCTACAAGAAGGTTGGAGACCACAAATACCACAGAGAGAAAGAGTGAAAGAAGTCTGGTTGACAGAACAGGAGAAAAGGACAGGCTTGTAGACTCAGAAGTGTGTGCTCCGCACAAAGTTTCATTACTTAGAGAAGTTGGGATCCTGAGCTCTGTAAATAATCACTCACTTAATCATCATATATTTATTATATACCATAATTATGTCAGGCATTGCACCAGATATTGCAGATACAATAATTACAACATATACATGACCCCTGCCCTCATTGAGAGGATTTATAGATTAGGGAAGGCAGACTTCAAACAAATAATAAATAACTGAATAATTATATGTACAAACAAGGAAAAGTACAGGATAGCTGAGAACTGAATAACAGGGACCAAACTTGGTTTAGACAGTTGTAAGTCAGGGAAGGCTTCTTTAAAGAGGGCATAAGTTAAGCTGAACTCTCAGGAGTTACATATGCAAGGACAAGCATGAGAAAGAATGTTTCATGTATAGGAAGCCAGTGAATAGGAACACTGAGGCAAAAAAAGTGTGGCATTTTGGAGGAACTTCTTTAAAGGGAATGATTGAGGAGGTGTGATAAGCAATAATGCCTTCCAGAGAAAAAATCAGAAGCAATCTGGTTTCTAAGCAAAGCCTTCTGAGAGACAGTTGAGAATTCTGGACTTGACTGTAGGAATAATGGGAAATCACTGAAGATACTAAGCAGGGAAGTGAGAGCATAGGTAAAGAAAAAAAGAAATCTAAAGACCAGGTTCTGGGGCACCCCACAGATAGAGGTCAGTTGAGAAATAGAAACCAACAGAGGATATTGAATATACTTGTACAGCGAGGAATATAAGAACCAAAAAAGAGTGGTATTCCAGAAATAAAATGAAGTGCTCCAATGTTGAAGACATGACAATGGAATTGGGCATTTGAGGTAAAAAAAAGAGAAGAGGTCATTGCAAGAGAAGAGGTCAAAAAACATGAAAAACCAGAATATTGGAAAAATTGTTTTTGCGGACATTGCAATCAGTAAGAATATTGACAGGAATCATGTTTAAAAGAGTGATAGTGAGCCAGATGTGGAAAATCTTCAAAGGGTGAGGGAAAGCAGAAGCCATCAGGGTCTACAGATGATCTTGAGTGATGTCCCCAGCTTCCAAGTCAAGTCAAATAATTGTGAATGTTTTGGGCATCAGTAATACGAGGTTGACCATATAAAAGTGTTGACAGTCAACTGCTCATTAACCTACAAACATTGCAGGCAGATTCTTTACTAACTGAGCCACCAGGGAAGCCCATATAAAATTGCCAGTTCTGCAATTTCATATGATTCAATTCAATATAACTGAATATATATAATATACATGGTAGAATATATATGTGAATTGTGGTTGACCTCATAAGATGGTAGCTATTTATGTTAGTAGTATTTTCTTTTTCAGTTGTGAACTACCTTTGATTAGGAATTCCTATTTTACTGCACGTGTATCTTTTTTCTTTTAATTGAAGGATAATTCCTTTACATTATTGTGTTGGTTTCTGCCATACAACAACGTGAATCAGCCATAAATATACATATATCACCTTCCCTCTTGAGCCTCTCTCCCACCCCCAATCTCCATCCCATCCCTGACCTAGAGAACTGGGCTGAGCTCCCTGTATCATATAGCAACTTCCCACTAGGTATCTACTTTACACATGGTAATGCATATATTTCGATGCTACTCTCTCAATTCATCCCACCCTCTCTTTCCCCCAACCTCTGTCCACAAGTCCATTCTCTACATCTATGCCTCTATTTCTGCCCTGCACACATGTATATCTTTAACAACTCATACGGATCTGCTTGGTACTTTTAGTAGGTCATTTAGTACTTCTTATAATAGTAAGAGACATTACTTTGCCAACCAAGGTCTGTCTAGTCAAGGCTATGGTTTTTCCCGTGGTCATGTATGGATGTGAGAGTTGGACTGTGAAGAAAGCTGAGCGCCGAAGAATTGATGCTTTTGAACTGTGGTGCTGGAGAAGACTCTTGAGAGTCCCTTGGACTGCAAGGAGATCCAACCAGTCCATTCTAAAGGAGATCAATCCTGGGTGTTCATTGGAAGGACTGATGCTTAAGCTGAAACTCCAATACTTTGGCCACCTCATGCGACGAGCTGACTCACTGGAAAAGACTCTGATCCTGGGAAGGATTGGGGGCGGGAGGAGACGGGGACGACAGAGAATGAGATGGCTGGATGGCATCACCGACTCGATGGACATGAGTTTGAGTGAACTCCGGGAGTTGGTGATGGATAGGGAGGCCTGGCGTGCTGTGATTCATGGGGTCGCAGAGTCGGACACAACTGAGCGACTGAACTGAACTGAACTGAATACATATGTTACTATAATTGCTACTGCTGACTTATGTTGTCATTTCAGGGTGAGAATCATTCTCCTCACCTTTCCTGGTTGGGAAATGATTGAGAAATACACATAGGCATCAAGTGAGAATCAACATCAGCTTTACTACTGATTAACCTGGAAAAGACAAAACAGCTGGAACCTGAGGCCAAGATGGGGCACCAACGCCTTCTCCTCTGGAATGAATTTATCCAGTCGGTCATTTGACAAATGCAAACTGCTTCCCAGGGGCACAATTTCTAACATGACAGGGAGTAAACCAAGGGCAGGGTAGGCTAGATTCGGGGGTGGAAGATGCAAGTATGTACAAAAGCCTCCATTTTTAAATTACTTTCTCTCAGTGTCTCCCAGAGCCACGCTTTCATGATGCTTTCTTCAGTGTCTTCACAGCCATTGTGTCAACACTATACTTTTAAAAATTTGTTGAATAGGTGCCAATTTTGGAAGACATAGTCAAAGGCAGCAACTTCTTTCCCTTCTGCTCTTGTCAGCAGGGCTGACCACTACAGGCAGACAGATCTGAATGAGAGAGCTAGAGAAGTCAGGCCACACACATGCAGTGACCCATCCAGTTATCTACCAGTTATGTAAGTTACCCTTCCCCTAGGGAAACATGTTAAAGGACGGGGGAGAAAGGTGAAAATTTTCTCTTCCAAAACATTTAATGGTTTTGTAAGGCCTAACGCTTATACAATTTGGATGGTCCTCTTTAAGGAAACATATCCAAAATTACAAGTGTAAAATTAGATAGATAGTTTGGAAGATGCCTGAGCAAGTGCAGACCTTGAAACCTAAGTGTTATAGCTTTGTAAATATATAGCTTCATAAATTCTCCTCTGCTCTTGAGAAGGTAGACAAACCTATTTCTATGTGTACAACAGTTAAGATACTATCAGGTACAACAATTCAACTTGTAAGCAAAACAACCTAAACTGGCTTAAATGATAAACAAGAGTAGTGGCTCATAGTAACAAAGAGTCCAGTCGTTGGACAGGCTCTGTGGTTGGTTGATCTAGTCGCTTAACAATGTCATAATGACCCAGTTTCTTTTCATCTCTCCTCTGCTGTCCACAGTATCTATTCGTTTGTAAATGGCTCACTTCAAGTTTAGAGCATGAATGCCAGTAACAGTGGAGACTAACAGCTTACTCTTTCCTGTTAGAAGAAAAAAGACAATTGCCTCAATCATAGAGCAAAAACCCTGAGATTCAAACCATGGCCTATTGAATTCAGGAGTCCGAGTGACTCAGGCCAAAACCAAGCACAGGGGCAAGAGGACTACGATAACCTTAAAACATCAGGCCAACAAGGGCCTACCTCGAGATGGGACTAAGGACGAGGCTATGACTCATCCAAGCCACATGGCTGCTGCATAATGGAGGAGTGGAACTGAGGTTGGTGAAACAGCCACAATATTCAAGCAGAGGGTAGAGCACGGAATAAGCAAATGGCAACCCACTCCAGTGTTCTTGCCTGGAGAATCCCAGGGACGGGGGACCCTGGTGGCCTTCCGTCTGTGGGGTCACACAGAGTCGGACACGACTGAAGTGACTTAACAGCAGCAGCAGCATTGTTGTTTTACAAGACAGTCACTTGGTTTAACTTTTCCCTTCCATCTTCATTTTTCCTCTCCCATGGGAAATAGATGGGGAAACAGTGGAAACAACTTTATTTTTAGACTTTATTTTATTCAGACTTTATTTTATATTCAGACTTTATTTTTGGGGGCTCCAAAATCACTGCGGATGCTGATTGCAGCCATGAAATTAAAAGACGCTTACTCCTTGGAAGGAAAATTATGACCAACCTAGATACCATATTAAAAAGCAGGGACATTACTTTGCCAACCAAGGTCCGTCTAGTCAAAGCTATGGTTTTTCCAGTGGTCATGTATGGATGTGAGAGTTGGACTGTGAAGAAAGCTGAGCGCCGAAGAATTGATGCTTTTGAACTGTGGTGCTGGAGAAGACTCTTGAGAGTCCCTTGGACTGCAAGGAGATCCAACCAGTCCATTCTAAAGGAGATCAGTCCTGGGTGTTCATTGGAAGGACTGATGCTAAAGCTGAAACTCCAATACTTTGGCCACCTCATGTGATAAGTTGACTCACTGGAAAAGACTCTGATGCTGGGAGGGACTGGGGGCAGGAGGAGACGGGGACAACAGAGAATGAGATGGCTGGATGGCATCCCCAACTCGATGGACATGAGTTTGAGTGAACTCCGGGAGTTGGTGATGGACATGGAGGCCTGGCGTGCTGTGATTCATGGGGTCGCAAAGAGTTGGACCCGACTGAGCAAATGAACTGAACTGAAGACTGAATTCCTCTCCCATAAGACAGGGCAGGAATCATTTTTTGCTAGTCATCCAGCATGCAGAGTAAGTGCTTAGTGTTTATTGAGAGAATAAATGAATTTACCACAAATTTGAGAAACTGGTTGGAAGCATTGAATAGGAAATTAGAATGGTTTACTTTGGCCACCTGATGTGAAGAACTGACTCATTTGAAAAAACCCTGATGCTGGAAAGATTGAAGACAGGAGGAGAAGGGATGACAGAGGATGAGATGGTTGGATGGCATCACTGACTCAACAGACATGAGTTTGAGTAAACTTCGGGAGTTGGTGATGAACAGGGAGTGGAACAGCTGCAGTCCATGGGGTGGCAAAGAGTCAGACATAACTGAGAGACTGAACTGAACTGATGTAAAATGGAACTATGCAGGAATATGAAGTCAGAACAACAACAAAAGACATATTTAGGGATTATTGGTTTGAATTGAATTGACAATTTTCAGGTCAGAAGGACTTTCCTGGTGTAAGAATCCGCCTTCCAGTGCAGGGGATGCAGGTTGGATCCGTGATCTGGGAGCAAAGATCCTGCATGCCTCAGGGCAACTACACTCACAAGCCATAAATACTGAGCCAGTGGGGTCCAGAGCATGCAAGTTGCAACTAGAGGATCCCACGTGACACATCTAAGACGCGACACAGCCAAATAAATAACTAAAAATGTTAATAGTAATTCTCAGGTCAGAACCATATGTCTTATCAAAGAAGGAGACAGAAGGACTTTTTTGTAAAGTGACTCTTCAGATTCTCACGTGCCTGTGGTGTCAGGGGCTCAACAAGATATCAAAAATGTTTCACAAAGAAACAGAAAGGTAAGTGCAAAGTGAGGGATAATTAAGATAACTCTTTGACTTTGACATTATATGTGGGGACAATTAAATAGGAGCACTTATAGTTTTGTAATAGAATAAAATATCATTATACCTTTGAGTAAAAGGTAATAATTTGACATGTTTTTCTATATAAAAATAAAACATATAAAGCAAGTAATCTTATTTAGTGTGATAAAGAAAACTGCTGGAGGGAAGGAATCATGTAACAGTTTTGCAAGACTTCTGATTTCCATCTGTTTCATTTTTCTTTAGATTTCTTCCTGAAAATATGGACAAAAATCAAAGCTTTGAAACTCAGATTACATTTTAGATATACTGTCTTTTTTTTAATTAAGCAACTCATTAGTAAATACTTCTGGTAAAATGTTTTTGCTTTTTTTAATGGAACGTTATTTCCATATTTCTTGCTTTTTTAGTGCAAACCTTTGAATATTCAGCTTTATTAAATCAAGTTATACCTGTTCTGGGTAATATGTTATGTGCAATAGATTTCATTCAGGATTGGGTGGTTAAGCTGCAATGATTTTAAATCAAGTCTCCACCTCAGGAACCCAGGGATGTTAGGTAGGAGATTAGAAAAAGTCCACAGCTTGCCAAGAACTTCAGCTATTCTGATAAGCAATTTGATTACTGATGCTGATTCTTCATACTAAACAGGTTATCCAAGTCTTATTCTTGATGCTTGCTGTGTAGATAATATTTGAACCACCCTTTCCAACATAATCATTTGAACAATTAAATACCATTTCAATGAATATGTCAGTGTCCCATAAAGTACAGTGAAGTTTCACATGGCTGCACAATTTGCCTTGGTCTTCCTTTTGTACATATCTAGTACCGAAAAATCGAGTAGGTTAATAAAAAAGATGTAGGTATAATTTTTAAAAATGCATAAAACGGCATAATTTTAGGGAACTTGATTTAAATTTTTTCTGAAAACAGAATCAAAGGTATATAATAGAGTATTGAAAGTTAAACACAAAGTTATATGAAAATTGTGTCTAAGAATATTATGCCAATTGAATCTTTTCTGCGTAAAGATTCTGATTTTGCCACACCATCTAATGAGCAATTAACATCCTCTTATAAGGAAAAAAGAAATGTGTTTGGTGATGTGTTTTTTAAATATGTATTTATTTGGCTGTGCTGGGTCTTGGTCACATCATGTGAGATCTTTCATTGTCACACAGTCTTAGTTGCTTCCGGGCATGTGGGATCTTAGTTCCCCACATTACAGGGCAGATTCTTAAGTACTGGACCACAGAGAAGTCCCTGGTAACATGTTTAAAGTGCTCTCAGTAGTATTTAAGATAAATGATTTTGAAGGATGTGGAGAAAAGGAAACCCTCGTACACTGTTCGTGGGGATGTAAACTGTTTAAGCCACTGTGGAAAACAGTATGGCAGTTTCTCCAAAAACTAAAAATAGAGTAGTTCTATTTTTAGGTCACTACTCTATGACCTAGTTTTAAACAGCCTCTTGAAGAAAGTGAAAGAGGAAAGTGAAAAAGTTGGTTTAAAAGTCAACATTCCGAAAACTAAGATCATGGCTTCTGGTCCCATCACTTCATGGCAAATAGATGAGAAAACAGTGACAGACTTTATATTCTCAGGCTCCAAAATCACTGCAGATGGTGACTGTAGCCATGAAATTAAAAGACACTTGCTCCTTGGAAAAAAAAAGCTGCAACCAACCTAGACAGCATATTAAAAAGCAGAGACATTATTTTGCCAACAAAGGTCAGTCTCATCAAAGCTATGGTTTTTCCAGTAGTCATGTATGGATGTGAGAGCTGGACTATAAAGAAAGCTGAGTGGCTCAGAATTGATCCTTTTGAACTGTGATGTTGGAGAAGACTCTTAAAGAGACCCTTGGACTGCAAGGAGATCCAACCAGTCCATCCTAAAGGAAATTAGTCCTGAATATTTATTGGAAGGACTGATGTTGAAGCTGATACTGCAATACTTTGGCCACCTGATGGGAAGAACTGACTCATTTGAAAAGACCCTGATGCTGGGAAAGATTGAAGGCAGGAGGAGAAGTGGACAACAGAGGATGAGATGGTTGGGTGGCATCAATGACTCAATGGACATGAGTCTGAGTAGACGCTGGGGAGTTGGCAATGGACAGGGAGGCCTGGCATGCTGCAGTCTATGGGGTCGCAAAGATTCAGACACAATTAAGCAACTGAACTGAACTGATATGACCTAGAAATTCCACTTCTGGGTATACATCCAAAAAACAGTAATGGAAAAGATACATGCACTCCTATCTTTATAGCATCATCATTTATAATGACCAAGGTATGGAAGAAACCGAAGTGTCTATCAGGATGAACGGATAAAGAAGTAGTGGTATATAAATATATACAATGGAATACTACTCAGCCATATAAA
Organism: Moschus berezovskii; assembly: GCF_049115385.1. Taxonomy (NCBI): domain Eukaryota; kingdom Metazoa; phylum Chordata; class Mammalia; order Artiodactyla; family Moschidae; genus Moschus; species Moschus berezovskii. Next base: position 26,140,582 of record NC_142485.1, on the reverse strand, counting down.
AGAAGGAAATTTTGCCATTTGTAGTAAAATGGATGGACTTGGAAAGCATAATGCTTAGTGAAATAATATAGAGAAATACAAAATACTGTATGCTATCACTCATACTGTGGGATCTGAAAAATAAAACCAACTAGTTAATAAAAAAAAAAGTAGTAGACTCAAAGATAGTGAAAACAAACTAGTGGTTACCAGTTGGGGAGACGTGAAAGGGGAGGGGCAATAATGCAATTATATGAAATCATGTGTGTGTAATTTTTGAAAATTATACAGCACCACCGAATTTAAAGAATCTTTTATTTGATAAAAATTTTTTAAAAAGATGAATGATCAATGCTAGTGTAGTCTGCACTCAGGGTGAGCATGTTCAGGGTGGCATTTTCTGTTCTTGCCCCTGTGCCACTGCAGCCAGGGCCTTGCCTGCCGCAGCCCAACCATGGCTTCAATTAGGAAGAGCTACAGAAAGATCTAAAAGAGCTGAAAGTGCTGCTGGAAAAAGCTACCAGAAAAAGAGTATCTGATCCCCTCACAGCTGAGAAATCCAAGATTAAGACAGAAATCAAAAACAAGATGCAGCAGAAATCACAGAGGAAAGCAAAACTTTTAGAAAACGAAAAGTTAGCTGCTGTGGTTGCTCTTATTAAAACAGCACATACAGTGAAATTCAGTGATTATGGATGGGATCAGTCAGACAAATGTATGAAAATCTACATTAACTTCACTGGAGTTCATCAAGTGCCCACTGAGAACGTGCAGGTACATTTCACAGAGAGGTCATTTGATCTTTTGGTAAAGAATTTAAATGGGAAGAGTTACTCCATGATTATGAACAATCTCTTGAAACCCATCTCTGTGGAAGGCAGTTCAAAAAAGGTCAAGACAGATAGTTCTTATCTACATAAAGAAAGCAGAAAACACACAGTGGAACTACCTGACAGGTTGAAAAAAACGCAGAGGAAGATTAGACCTCCTATGACATTGAAACAGATCCTAGTAAGGAATTAATGAATGTTCTAAAGAAAATTTACAAAGATGGAGATGATATGAAGCGAACCATTAATAAAGCCTGGGTGGAATCAAGAGAGAAGTAAGCCAAAGGAGATACAGAATTCTGAAACCTGAATGTCTTTTTGGGAACTGTGATGTGGAAATAAAATGTTTCTAATAAGGAAATGCTGGTGAGCGGCACAAATAAACGTGACATGAAACTACTTACACAGCCTTCTTCTAAGTAAAGGCAATGAATTCTCCATTTCCTACTGGAGGATTTATTTAAATAGTGGTTTAGTCACTAAGTCGTGTCCGACTCTTGCGACCCCATGGACTGTAGGCTGCCAGGCTCCTCTGTCCATGGGATTCTCCAGGTGAGAATACATGTGTGGGTTGCCATTTCCTTCTCCAGAGGATCTTCCCGACCCAGGAATTGAACCCAGGTCTCCTGCAGTACAGGCAGATTCCTTACCGACTGAGCCATGAGGTAAGCCCCTGATTTAAATAAAATATGCTTATTAAACACGTCCTCCAAAGATGGTTTCTTTAGTAACTGGGTCATTTTATTCAAGAAAAGAGTAATGTATTCTAATGTGAAATGTAAAAAGTCTTGCCTAATGAAAATGCCACATTATGTGTATTATTATTCCACTAGGAGATAGAAAACAAAAGTTACTACTGCTTGCCTTTCAGTTCCTGACATCAGCTCCCACCAAGAATAAGTACAAATAAAACCTGAATTTTTGCATAAAATGCAAAAAAAATTATTTCAAATCAAATAGCCATTTATATAAAAGATGGGAATCCTCAACTTTTTTTCTTTTTTTATAGACTTATTCTAAGGTCCAAGATAAATCAGCCTATTTACATATTTGCACAGAGTGAAGCCCAGGTCTTCACATTAGCTCCTTATGACCTATAAAATCTGCCCTACCCGCCGGAGACCTCTCAGACTTCACCCACTTTTTTAACCCCTCTTCCTTCTGCTCCACCCACACAGACTTCCTTGCTGTAGCCAAACATACCAGGCACATTCTGTTAACCCTTTGCTCCAGCTGCTCCCTCTGCCTGAAATACTCTTCCCTTGCCATCCACAAAACTAACTCAACTCCTTCAAATCTCTGCTCAAATAGCACTTTCTCAAAAATGCTTTTCTTGTCCCTGTATGCTAACTCACTTCAGTCCTGTGAGACTTTGTGCAACCCTATGGACTGTAGACCACCAGACTCCTATGTCCAGGGAATTTTCCAGGCCAGAATACTGGCATCAGTTGCCATTTCCTACTCCAAGACAGCTTCCTAACCCAGGGATCAAACCTGTGTCTCTTAAGGTCTCCTGCATCGACAGGTGGATTCTTTACCACTAACACCACCTGGGAAGCTCCTGTCGTGTCCATTCTACTTAAATTGTGACTCTTCCTACTCTCAACCAACTCCCTCTCCACCACTCTGCTTTTTCTCTGTAACATTCATTGCCCTCTAACATTCTATGTAGGGGCTTCCCAGGTGGCTCAGTAGTAAAGAATCCATCTGCCAATGCAGGAGAGGTGAGTTCAGTCCCTGGGTCAGGAAGATCCCCTGGAGAAGGAAATGGCAACCCACTCCAGTATTCTTGCCTGGAAAATTTCATGGTCAGAGGAGCCCGATGGGTTATAATGCCAGATGGTTGCAGAGTCAGACATGACTTGGCAACTGAACAAAAACAACATCCTATCGGTTTGATGTTTATTGACCATTTCTTATGTAGAATATAAGCCTTATGAGGGAGGAGCCTTATGTCTTTTTTGTTCTCAGCTTATCCCCAGTGTCTGGAGAAATGAATGACACACTGCAGGTGGACAGTAAATATTGTTTGAATTAATGAACATTTCTATGATCTTCTTGCTCACTGCTGAATCAGGAACTACTTTAATCATGTGATATGTTTCAAAAGTCAAACTTCCCTCATCAGAAAGAGGAATCCTGTCATCTACCACAAAAAGAAAAGAAAAAACTGAACAAACGTTCCCACATATCAAAATTCTCATTTCCCAATCTCCAGCAAAAACATTGATTTTTTTTCTAACAAAGTAATACAAATGGGTAAAACTGCAATTTCAAACTTACAGAAGAAAAAAAAAATGAAAATTTTAGTGACACTATTTTTATTTTTGAAGGATTAAAAAAAAATGCCAGTTGGAAGTCAAAAAGGTTCAATCAGAAAGTGGAACCGAGAGCTCAGGATTTCCTATTGACTTATGTGGCTAAGATGGTAAAGACTCCGCCTGCAATGGGGGAGACCTGGGTTCCATCCCTGGGTTGGGAAGATCCCTTGGAGGGCATGCAACCCACTCCAGTATTCTTGCCTGGAAAATCCCACCGACAGAGGAGCCTCGCAGACTATAGTCCACCGGGTCGCAAAGAGTCGGACACGACTGAGCGACTAACACACTTCATCCGACTAGGGCGACAGTGTCCAAACACCGCAGACATGCCAAGCAAATACACCTAAAGTTGTTTTCCAGGTGCAGGCTAAAACAGACTGCCCGCCCACCCTCCTCCCAGCTTCACCTGGGCTTTGCCAACCTGCGTCCTCTCACTGCAGCAGGTGAAGGCACACAGGTGCTTCACTCCACGGAAGGAAGGTTCTCGGTCCTACCTGGGCATTCCACCTCAGCGGAATGCCACTCGCACTGGCATGTCTCAGCGCGAGTACACCGAAGCCTAAATTCTGCGGCTTGTCAGTTCGGAGGCAAAAGCCCAAATGGGTAACTTAACAGCCTGGGGCATCCGTGAGAATTATCTATGCCCCGCTCCTGGCCCCTGACAGCCGTCGGGTGACCCCACGGTCGCGACCAATAACCTCACTCACTTCGGGCCCTGCTCTCCTCAGAGGGCGGAGACCGGTCGCTGTCGCGGGCTGCGCCGCGTTTTGAGACTCTCGTGACTTGTGCCCGTCTCATGGACATTTGGTACCGAGCAGCCCGCGCGCAGACCTCGCCCTGGGCCACACGGGAACGGTGCGCGGCGCGAGGGAGAGGGGAGGTGGTCCCCACCCCCGGGCTCTGAGGAGGGCGCGGCCCTTGGTGAGGGACCTAGCCGGGAGGAAAGTTCCACAGCCGCACCCGCCGGGGCGGGGCTTAGGGCTGGCGCTCGGCCTGGGCACAACCACTGCCCGCGGTGCGGGGGGTGGGACGAACACTACGGTCCTCACTCGAGCGCTCACCCTCCATCCTGGGGGGTTTGTTCTTCCTCTCGGAAGGCTCCCTCGTCCCGCCGCGTCAGTGAAAGGCCACGTCCTCTCCTTGCCGCCCTCACCCCGGTGCCCGTCTCCCCCCGCCCACACCTCGAGTGGCGCGGTCCGGCTGTCAGGTCACGTGGCAGCGGGGGCGTGGCCTGCTCGGCGCTCAGGTGGTGCCTTGAGCGGCCTCCTCCGGAGTCCTTTGCAGCACGTTGGTGGCTGGAAGGATGCTAGACTGGAGTCGTTTAACCTTCATCTTGCTGAGCGGGACCGTCACCTGCTTGGTGGCGCAGCAGGTGCCACCGGTGGGTGAGCTGGAGCCGAGGAGGCGGAGAGGGGCGCGCCGGACCGTGGTGGGGGGGACGCGCAGGTGCGGAGTAGGCGGGGCTTGATCGACCCCTGGCAGCATCTTTACCCGGATCCGTGTTTCTCTGAGCGGAGGCTTGGGTGCAGAGCGGGCTGGCGAGCCTCACCCCCGGGTCGATTCGGTGCAAGCTGGAACAAAGAAACTTTGAGGGGAAATCCTCATCTCTGCAGACTGGCGGTTGTGTTTGCACACCCTCAGATTTGACTGAGTGCACTTTTCCCACGCGTCTATAGAACTACTGGAGGGAGAGTTCCAGTTGATCTGTGTACAGAATTAAGTTACGAGCTCCTTGAGGACTTTGACTTTCTTTGCCTTGTGACGAGGTGCTGAAGGAGAGGTAGAAACTGAGGATCTGAAGGGCCCTCGGAAAGGACGAGGCATCCCCGGTTAGGGCGGTGGGAGTAGTCCAGGCCAACCCGAGTCAAGTGACCACCAGACCTGTGGCTCTTTCCCCCTCAGGGAAGTAGCAGGAACAGAGACTTGATAACTGCAAGAGCAAATGTGGGACCAGTTTCATTCTTTGCAAGGGAGGAAGTAGTTGTCGAGTGAGTCAGTGACTAGCCAGAGGTCACACTGTTGTTTTTGGGTGCGTTACAACTCAAGCCTCTGGACACCCAGTCTGGTGCTTTTGTATAATTCTCTTCTCGAAAAACCGTAAGACTGCATTTTTCTTTGTCGACAGATCGGATAAATAGGAACTTGGGTGCATGTGACTTCTGACTAGATAAGGCTGCTCTTGACGGCTTAAGTAGAATATTAGTATTGCAAGCAAGGTGTGCGTTCGCCTCGTTTATTCTTTTATTTCTCTACGGAGAAGTGCTTTAAGAATAAAGTCATAGTGACGTGGTATTCAGCCATTCAAAAGTGACACAAGATAAAGCAAGTAAAAATAGAAAACAAAATGGTGTGCACAGTGATTTCAGTAAGAGAAAAATACACAGTGGGTATGGGTTGGAAGGATATAAGGAAAAACAAAATTAGTCTGCTTTAATGTGGGTAGGGAATCATTTGCTTTAAAATGGTGGGGATTATGAGAATTTTAAAAGAATTTTATAGTTTGATACTGTCAATGCTTTCAGCCAGAGACCCCAGGAAACACGCCTATAGTTGAAAAACCTTGGTTTTGTGATTCCGCGGTGAATGAGAATGCTCGCCATTCTCTGGGGCCCCTCAGAAAAAGGGCGTTAGGAGAAATCTGTTTTATAATTTGGACTTCATGGGTTTCAGGATCAGGTCTAAGGAATCAGGGGTTTTCTGTAGATCAGGTGCTTTTAGAAAGTGAGGCGCCACTGTGATTGAGTGAAGAAGGTCATTTGTTTAGCAGTAGAAGAGGGTCTTTCCTGTTTTGTGAGTTGCAAGGTACCCTTGTTTTTTTTTTGTCTGAGGTTAGACAGTCACGAAGTGGTCTTGCTTTATATGGTTTTATCGTGCCTCAGATTAACCTTCGCTGAGGTCTATTATGTCTAACAGGAGAACAGAAATGGCCTGGCTTTTGAGTGTCAGATCAGCAAGTGCTAATACTGAGAGGTCTAGTTGAGGACCTCAGAACAGTTTCAAATGTCAGAGAATGCCTTTTATTTTCTTTCTCAGTACTTAAGCAAAATTACTTTAAAAGGTATTTTTAGAACAAGAAAATCAGTAGCCCCTCCATGAATCTGGGCTTCCCAGGTCACTCACTAGTAAAGAATTCAGCTGCCAATGCAGGAGATGTGGATTTGATCCCTGGGTTGGGAAGATCCCCTGGAGAAGGAAATAGCAACTCACTCCAGTATTCTTTCATGGAAAATCCCATGGACAGAGGAGCCTGGCAGGCTACAGTTGGTGGGGTGTCACGAAGAGTCGGACATGTTTGAGCACACACACATGCTCCATGAACTTAGTAGTTTTTATCTGAAACAGTGGTTATCAAAGTCTAGTCCAGCCTCTGGTGTCAGTTTGGGAAACTGCTTTCACAAATCTTTAATGAAATGAGAAAAAATAGGCCATAAGTTATTAAATTAGAATGTTAGCTTTTATTCTGATTGCAGGTGTTCAATTTTTGTTGTTAAAATGTTCTTTCTTCTATGTGTGTGAATTTTTTTGGTTTGTTTAAATATTTTCACTTTGCAGAAAAAATTGGGACTCCCCTGTGCTGGGCCCCTCTCAGTTTCTTAACTGATCTCGAAAATCTGGGAGCCACTGGCTGAGAGGATTTGGGAAACTTCACAAAAGTTCAGTGACTCATCTTTTGACAAGAATAAACAGGTTTTCTTTTTGAATGACTCTGTGATAATCTGTTGCCACAGAGTTACAAAATATATCTCAGAACTGCTTTTGATAAATATGATAGTGGGAACTACAAGCCAAAACAGAAATCATTGGATTTGGAACATCTGTGGATTTTGTTCTGTTCTTTTGAGGCTTTTCAGAGTATGGTGTATTTTAAGGTCTTCTTGAGTTATTCTTTGATTCTATTAAGAGATAATGGTAGAGGAAAACATAAGCAGAACACTGTATGACATAAATCACAGTGAGATCGTCTGTGACCCACCTCCTAGAATAATGGAAATAAAAACAAAAATAAGTGGGACCTAATTAAACGTAAAAGCTTTTGCACAGCAAAGGAAACTATAAACAAGGTGAAAAGACAACCCTCAGAATGGAGAAAATAATAGCAAATGAAACAACTGACAAAGGATTAACTTCCAAAATATACAAGCAGCTTATGCATCTCAGTAACAAAAAAATAAACAACCCAAACCAAAGGTGGGCAAAAGACCTAAACAGACATTTCTCCAAAGAAGACATTTAGATGTCCAATAAACACATGAAAAGATGCTCAGCATCACTAATTAATTATGGTCCAACTCTCACATCCATACAGGACTACTAGAAAAACCATTATTCAGTTCAGTTCAGTTTAGTCGCTCAGTCGTGTCCGACTCTTTGCAACCCAATGAATCACAGCACACCAGGCCTCCCTGTCCAACACCAACTCCCGGAGTTCACTCAAACTCATGTCCATCATGTCGGTGATGCCATTCAGCCATCTCATTCTCTGTCGTCCCCTTCTCCTCCTGCCCCCAATCCCTCCCAGCATCAGAGTCTTTTCTAGTGAGTCAACTCGTCGCATGAGGTGGCCAAAGTATTGGAGTTTCAGCTTTAGCATCAGTCCTTCCAATGAACACCCAGGATTGATCTCCTTTAGAATGGACTGGTTGGATCTCCTTGCAGTCCAAGGGAAAAACCATTATTAGAGAAATGCAAATCAAAACTCACTCCTTATTAGAGAAATACAAATCAAAACTACAACGAAATATCACTTCACAACAGTCAGAATGGCCATCATAAAAAATTCTGCAAATGATTAATGCTGGAGAGGGTGTGGAGAAAAGGGAACTGTCTTACACTGTTGATGGGAATGGAAATTGATACAGCCACCATAGAAGACAGTATGGAGATTCATTTAAAAACTAGAAATAAAGCTACCATATGATACAACAGTCCCAGTACCAGGCTTATAACCTGAGAAAACCATAACAGAAAAAGACACATGTACCCCAGTGTTTACTGCAGCACTATTTACAATAGCTAGGACATGGAAGCAACCTAGATGTCCATTGACAGATGAATAAATAAAGCTGCAGTGCATATATACAATGAAATATTACTCACCCATAAAAAGGAACACACTTGAGTTAGTGCTAATGAGGTGAGTTAACCTAGAACCTATTATACAGAGTGAAGGAAGTCGGAGAGAGAAAAACAAATATTGTATGTTAACACATGTATAAGGAATCTGGAAAGATGGTACTATGAGCCTATTTGCAGGGCAGCAGTGGAGATACTGACATAGAGAACAGATTATGGACGTGGCAGGTGTGAGTAGAAAGGAGAGGGTGGGACGAGTGGAGAGAGTAGCATGGAAACATACACAAATACATAGCCAGTGAGAATTTGCTATATGACTCAGGGAACTCAAACCTGGGCTCTGTGACAACCTAGAGGGGTGGGACGGGGTGGGAGATGGGAGGGAGGCTCAAGAAGAAGGGGACATATGTGTGCCTGTGGCTGATCCATGTTGATGTATGGCAGAAACCAGAATATTGCAATTATCCTTCAATTAAAAATAAAGAAAAAAAGGAACACAGTCACAAAAAGTTAAAAAAAAAAAAGCTGATGGTGACAGGCTATCCCATCTATGGGTATTTATCCAAAGAAAATGAAAACACTAATTCAAAAAGATAACTGCACTCTCATGTCCGTTGACGCATTATTTACAATAGCCAAGATACAGAAACAACCTAAGTGCCCATTAATGGATGAATGGATAAAAATCTCTCTCTCTCTCTCTCTCACACACACACAGACACACACACACACTTGTGAACGCTCACACACATGCAGTGGAATACTACTTAGCCACAAAAAGATGAAATCTTGCCATGTGTGGTAATGTGTATCAATCTTGAAGGTATTATGCTGAATGAAAAATCAGAGGACAGATACCATATGATTAATTCACATATGGGATATAAAAACAAACAAAATAAATGAACAAACCAAACAAAAACAAGCACGTAGATGCAGAGAACCGAGTAGTGGTTGCCAGAGGGGGAAAAGGGCAAAGGGAAGGAGAACTGGATAAAGGGGATCAACCCTATGGTGATGGATTGAAACACATTTTTGTGATATATACAGAAGTAGGGGCTTCCCTGGTGGCCCAGTGGTAAAGAATCTGCCTGCCAGTGCCAGAGACATGGGTTCGATCCCTGGGTCAGGAAGATCCCCTGGAAGAGGAAATGGCAGTCCACTCCAGGATTCTTGCCTGGGAAATTCCATGGACAGAGGAGCCTGGTGGGCTACAGTCCACGAGGTCACAAAGAGACACGACTTAATGACTCAACATCAGCAACATTCAGAAATAATGTTATACACTGGTAACTTACATAATTTTATGGACCAATATTATCTCTAAATATTTTTCAAAAATAATTTAAAAAGAGATACTGGTGACAGAAATGGTGCACGAAAAGTCTAGAGGGGGAGATGGAGATGAAATCATCAGTGCTTTGTAGACCTTTCTAAGGATTTTGGAATTTATCCTAAAAAGCACAGGAAGCTGTTGACTAGTTTTAAACAAGATGTGATACGTTTCTCACTTTCGAAAGGTCAGCTTGGATTGGAAGGGAGTAAGTAGGGTAGCTATGAGGAGACTAAGGGAGAAAACCGAGTGACTTGCAGGAGGGCTGTGCCAGTGGAAAAAGAAAGAAGTGAATGGTTCCAGAGAAAATTTCGGGGGTAGAATGAGCAGCAGGAAGGGTCAGATGGGGTGAGGGACAGGCACCTTCCCGGTGCTCAGCTGGGTGAACGATGGCATCGCTAGCAGGGAACAGGGGAAGGGAAGAATGAAGATCATTTTCACTCTGGTTCCGTTGAATTTCAGATGACACTGAACTTTCCAGCAGGCATTTGGGACTGGAGCTCAGGAGGGGGTGTTGGGAGTCCTAGGCATATTATTTGAAACCCACTGAAGCAAGTGAACATTGAGCAGATAGGAGAGAAGAAAAGAAGAGGCCCAGGGACGTGTATATGTCAGGTAGAGAAGAACAGGCAAAGTGAGAGCAGCAGCCAGACTGAAGAGCAAGTTTTAGGGGAGCGAGCAGGACAGACCACCTGTGTGGAAGGCCAGGAAGATGTCTAGTGTCCATTGTGCTTGGCGCTGAGAGGTCGTTGGTCACCTTGGCCGGAGCAGTGTTGGGAGCCGAACATAGATTGCGGTAGCCTATGGAATAATGGGAAGGAAAGGAATCAGACCGTGCGTGTGTGCTGAGTCACCTCAGTTGGTCCAACCCTGCGACCCCATGGACTGTAGCCCGCCAGGCTCCTCTCCATGGGATTCTCCAGGCAGGGATACTGGAGTGTGGGTTGCCATGCCCTCCTCCAGGGGATCTTCCCGACCCAGGGATTGAATCCCTTGTCTCAGGCCTCCTGCGTTGGCAGATGGGGTCTCACTAATAAATCTAAGCAGATTCCTAAAACTGTGTGAAAATTAACCACACTGGCTCCGTAGTGAATTGCTGAATCGAGCTTGCTTTTATGCGTCAGCTTCTGAAGTGAGTAATAAATATTGTGAATGTTAGCCACTGTATCAGTTCTTAGCATTGATTTGCAGAGTCTCCCCAAGTCACATAAACCCCCTCTGGTCCGGCCAGCTCTGTTGTACTGCATTTACCTTTACCCCAGTACTTTAAAGGAAAAAATACACAGGTACCATCTGTTTGCTTAGTCAGCAGATACTACACACCTACTCTGTGCAAGTTTGTGTTCCGGACACTGGAAGTCTCTGCCCTTATGAAGAGTTTGTTCACGTTCTTTTTGTTTAAATATCCACAGTTTAATAAGGTACCATCCCATCAAAGGTCAGAAAACAAGTGAAAAATTTTGCATGCTCATTTGAGTTTGTTATATATGCAAGAAACAGGCCTTTTCTTGTTCAAGAATGACTTGAATGTGTCTGTGCTATCGTACGTAGAGAACATCTTAAGAGACAATTCTTATTTAGAAAATAGTTGTTGGTGAATTAAAGAATTGAAATTGTCTTGCGGGAATTGTTCAGCGTCTTTTCCTAAGGTTAAGAACTCTGGTGTGCGCTGTATAATTTCTTTCATTACATTTTTCTGATTATGTGAATAAGACAAGCACTTCAGGGCTTTCTGGATTCTTTAGTACAATCTTAGAAGCACGCATTTCATTGAGGTTCTCATCTGGCAGGTCTCGTATTTTAGGGAGCTGGACAAGGTGTCATTTCTTTTAGGCATGGGGCAGTCGGGTTACTAATGGAAGAATTTTCCGTTTATATGTGATTTTCCTAAATATAGTTATGTAAGTAGCTCTATAGTTAATTGTTTTTGTTTTTTTTTTTAGTGAGTGGGGAGGACATTATGACTGAGGAATTTCAAAGAGCCTCAAATTCTTATCAAATAACCAGAATAATTAGAGAATTTGCTGACCCAGGAAATATTTTCAAAACATTTTACAGACATATTCACCACTTTCTTTAGCTTTAGGAAGCAAAACTGGGAGAGAGAGAGCACACAGATGAGAGAGACAGGTTTTAAATTAGTTGTGTTTTTAACCCTTTGACAAAGTAACACAGTATGCCTCACAGACTACCTAATGTCACTCCCTATCATCTAGTTACGCTCTTTACCTATCATCTATTTAAGTTTTTGCCTACCTTAATAAACTTGTCTGTTATTAAAATCTTGTATAGTTAACTTTGGAGATAGTAAGAATCTGTAAATAACAAATGAGCTCACTGTAATTTTATTTCAAGTCTACACATAGATTTTGAAGCCGTCTTTCTTTGTAGAAGTTTCCCTTGACAGTGAGAATGCAACTGTCTTCATTCTAAACTGTCTTCACCCCAAATCTAATTTTTTTGTTTAAAATGACTGTTTTTTTTAAAACTTTGAACAGAGTTACAGATTTTGCCATTTGTTAAGTAAAAATAAAAATAAAATTTAAAAATAAATAAATAAAATGACTGTTGTTAGTGAGTATTATGCTTAGTGAAATAAGTCAGAGAGAGAGAAATACCATAGATTATTGCTTACACGAAGAATCTAAAAAATAAATAAATGAATATGGCAAAACAGAAACAGGCTCACAGATAGAGCAAACTAGTGGTTGCCAGTGGAGAGAAAGAAAGAGGTGGGCAAATTGGAGGTAGGAGATTAAGAGATACAAAGTACTATATGTAAATTAAATAAGCTACAGGGACGTAGTGTACAGTTCAAGGAATAAAGTGAATATTTTATAATAACTTTAAATGGAATATAATCGATAAAAATTTGAATCATTATGCTGTATACCTGAAACTAATAATGTAAAATCAACTCTACTTCAATAAAAAAATTAATTAAAAATTTAAAAATGACTTTGGTGACAGCACTTGATGTCCACCTGAAATACCCTGATTTGGTGTCTGTTACCTTTAAAAATTACAATCACATTTACCCTTTACTCTTAACAGCCAAATTCCATGCAGATTTCATGTCTGTATATTTCAGTGTTTATTTATCACTACCAGGGTTATCATGGTATAGTGGCTTATCAGCATCAGGTTCCTGCATGTGTGATGACTGGGTTACTTACTGTCTTACTTCTGGGGCAGGTTGAACTCTTTCATAATATTTGACAGAGAACCATTGCCTTCTCGTTTGTTGGCTTTGGAACCCAGGTCATGCAGATATATTTACTAGGAAAGATGAGCCTCCTTATGTTTTATTTAGTCACTGAGTTGAAAAAGCCCTGAAGGAAATACAGATTGTTCCCTATTAGGAAATAAATTGAGGCTTTATTCTTACCTCTGTGGGAAGCTAGGAGAGTAAACCGGGGAAGCCTGGGCTGGGACTGTCACTGGGACTCGGTTAGTCCCTGACCGAGCTGGGCATTACATCCAGCACATGTCCCTAAAGTTTCTGAAAACTTGAAATGTAGTAAAAGGGCCATACATTTGATTTCTGTGAATCAGATCACATTTTTTACTCACTTGAAGGTCTGATATTTAGAAGAATCTTATGAGTAGGTTAGGATGAGGTAAGAGTTGCATTTCTAAATTTAATACCTGCCCTTCTTTTTAAGTGATGTGTTTGGAAAATTTGTATTTTGAGTATTTTGAGTGCTACTTTTCGGTGTCCGTTTTCAAGGACACTAAACATTTCACTAAGCAAGGATTTAGAGTACCCTGCCATCCATTACAGTCACCACTATTTTAAAATAATTTTAGATAATGACAGTTAAAAATACTTAAAATCATGTCAGGGACTCAGTCTCTGAAAATCCTCCACATAATGTAGCTGAAATCATGCAGGTTTTTAATTTGATATTTTAAAATGTGTATCAGAGTGTACATAGTTAAAGGAAATAGAATAATACAGAGAGCTTTATGATGAAAAGCAGCCATCTCTGGCTCTTTCCTTCTGCCCCATCCCTCTTCTCTGGAAACAAACTCTTTTTGTTGTTGGGTTTTCTGGTTATTTGAAGTATAATTGATTTACAGTATTATGTTTTTAGGTGTACAGCAAAGTGATTCAGTTATACATGTTTTTTTTAGATTATTTTCCATTATAGGTTATTATAAGATATTGAATATAATTCTCTATATTATATAATAAATCCTTGTTGCTTATCTATTTTATGTATAGTAGCCTGTGTCTGTTAATCCTGTGGTCTTAACTTATCCTTCCCTACACCCCTCTCTTTTCCCTTTTGTAACTATAATTTGTTTTCTATGTCTATGAGTCTGTTTCTGTTTTGTAAGTAGATTCATTTGTATTATTTTTTATATTCTACATATGTGATACCATGATATTTGTCTTTGTCTTTCTGACTTACTTCACATAGTATGATTATTTCTGGGTCCATCAGTGTTGCTGCAAATGGAAGTAAGTTCATTCCTTTTTATAGCTGAGTAATATTCCATATCTTATCTTCTTTATCCATTGTCCTATTAATGGACACTTAGGTCGCTTCCACGTCTTGCCTGTTGTAAATGTGCTGCTGTCAACCTTAAGGCACATATATCTTTTTGAATTAGAATTTCCATCTCAGAAGCCAACACTTCTGTGGGATCTTTCATTGCCGTGCACAGACTCTCTAGTTGTGGCTTGGAGGCTCAGTAGTTGTGGCCTGTGGGGTCACAGGCCCCCCAACTAGGATGGAACCCCAACCAGGATGGAACCCATGTCCCCAGCATTGCAAGGTGGATTCTTAACCATTGGATCACCAGGGAAGTCCTAATATCCTTTACCTTTTGAATGTGTCTCACTGAAGGCCCTTGTATTGTCATTATCTCATATAATCAGTAGGCCTTTTCATTTTTAGGACTCATCTCCTTTCAGCTGTAGACATTTTTCTTACATTATCTCTTTCATTACTTTCTCTTTATTATCTCTGCTTTCTTTCTGGAAATCCGGTTAATCAGATGTTGGACTCCATGCATTGATTATCTAAATCTCTTTTTTTTTTCCCCTCCTGTGTTTTCTATATATTTTTTTCTCTCTATTCTGGGAGAAAGTTTCCCACCTTATTTTCTTATCCTTTTTATTTCCGCAGTTATGATTTTATTGAAGTATAGTTGATGTACAATATTATTTAAGTTACAGGTGTGTAATATGGGGGCGGGAGGAGAAGGGGACGACAGAGAATGAGATGGCTGGATGGCATCACCGACTTTGTGGACATGAGTTTGAGTGTACTCCGGGAGTTGGTGATGGACAGGGAGGCCTGGTGTGTTGTGATTCACGGGGTCGCGGAGAGTCGGACACGACTGAGCGACTGAACTGAACTGAATATTATGACTTACAGTTTTTAAAGGTTATACTCCACTTATAGTTATTATAAAGTGTTATTTGCCTCATATTGTATAGTATATCATCATGGCTTATTTTATGCCTGATAGTTTGTAACTCTTAATCTCCTACCCCTATATTGCCCTCCCGCCTTCCCTCCCTCCCCACTGGTAACCACTAGTTTATTCTCATGGCTGAGTAGGTATTCCATTCTGTATATATACCAAGGAAAACCCTTGCAGGAGTTTTGACTGATGAAAAAAGTGGACAAAGGTGTTTTGAGGAAAGGAGATCCCAGAGAGGTTCCTGGCTCAGAGTAGCATTTACTCTAGAGAATAAGAATAATGAAGAGGAAAGGAGAGTTCAGTTGAGGGGCCAGGAAACAGACGACAACCCCCATCCCAACCTCGGCATCCAGACTTGCATATGGCACTGCAGCTGAGCAAACACTAAACCCATGCACTGTCCCTCCCTCTTCTGTCTCTTTTTCACACATACATGCCACCTTCCCTGGTGGCTCAGACGGTGAAGCATCAGCCTGCAATGGGGGAGACCCAGGTTTGATCATTGGGTCTGAAAGATCCCCTGGAGAAGGGCTGGCAACCCACTCCAGTATTCTTGCCTGAAGAATTCCATGGACAGATGAGCCTGGAGAGCTACAGTCCACGGGGTTGCAAAGAGCCAGACGTAACTGAGCAACTAATACTTTCACTTTCATAACACCTCAGAGGGTTTACCTTGACAGAAGCTGAAGAAATCGTCTGCCAAGAGCAGCTTGTTTGGATGTCAGTACCCTGAGTGGTGGTCTGGCACCTGTTTTTGTAAGGTCTGCGAACTGGGGATAGTTTTTATGTCCTTCAGAAGCTAAGGGGAGGGTGAAAGTGAAAGTGTTAGTCGCTCAGTCATGTCCGACTCTTTGCAATCCCATAGACTGTAGTCCACCAGGCTCCTCTGTCCATAGGTTTCTACAGGCAAGAATACTGGAGTGGATAGCCATTCCCTTCTCCAGGGGATCTTGCTGACCCAGGGATTGAACCCAGGTCTCCTACATTGCCAGCAGATTTTTTTCACCATCTGAGCCACCAGGGAAGCTCTAGGGGAGAATGGACACACGTATATGTATGGATGAGTCCCTTTGTGGTCCACCTGAAACTATCGCAATGTTGTCCATCGACTGTACTCCAATATAAAATAAGTTAAAAAACAAAATAAAATTTAAGAGTGTACAAATGGAAAAAAAGTTGGGGGAATCAAAATAAGATTAATATTTCATGCCGTGTCAAAATTACATGAAGTTTGCACGTCAGGGTCCGTAAACTGAGCTGTATTGGCCCACAGGTGCTCTTGTTTGTGTTTTGGCTGTGGCTGCTTCAGCACAGGAGAAGTTGGCTTGTTCCTTAAGAACCTGAGTGCGGTGGGCTCCTGGCTTTCAGTGCTGTTGCCTGTGTTTCGAATGGCACTTAATGCAGTTACAACTCGACTGCATTTAAGTGTCACATGAATTGACGCATCACATTATTTTAATCTTTAAGAAAATTACGAGGCTAAGCCTATCACATCATAACGAGGAAAATGGACTTCAGATGTGCTCTTGAGGCCAAGCAGAGTAGGGATTTTCTTGATAATTAGCTGGCAGAGCATAGAGTTTATTACACAGTGATGCTGGAGTTGTATCCAAAGAATACAGTGTATGTTGATATTGCAAGGCCACGCAGACATCACAGTGTTCCCAATTCCTAGGGAAAAAGTGATCAGAAAACAACATGTAGAGTATCTCATCAATGCAGAATTTATTGGCAAATTTTAAAAAGTAAAATGAAGCTACAACCAAAGTAAGTCTCCAGGTAGCTTATTTATAAGCAAAGCAAGGAAAGCCATTTACTAAAGGTGAGTTGATGAAATCACATTTGATGGCAGAAGTAGAAGAAATGTGTCCTGAGAAAATTTGTTTCACACTATTTTAGCCTTCAGCCGAGACTGCTGCTGCCTGACGCTTCGACAGCAGCGTCAAGATCAACTAGAGAACAAGGCAAATGATTCCCAGTTATCTTCTTGACTCTTGACACTGATCGCTTATCAGTATTTATTACAGCATCCCATGCCAACTTTGAGACTAAAGAATTAGTCTTTATGAATAGTCTGCATAAAGCAACAGCAGGCCAAGGGTGTTTTCAGAGAACTTGAGAATTTAGTAGTTCACTAAAACCTGAAGTGGAGTCTGCTGTGATATGTAACAATTAATAGTGGTGGAGCAGAAAAAAAAAGGCTTAGTTAGACAAATGTACAAAATTTCTGAAAATACCAGATGTTTAAAGCTTGTGGTTATTAATTTTATTGTTCATTGGCAGGTACCTTGTGGAACATACTTAAATCTATCATGTTGTTATTCAACCATGAACTTCTTTTGCTCTCACAGATTTTTCACTCGTGTGAATTTTATAAGAAATAGCTGCTGTGTATCCTGACTGTCCCTACCCCTGATGGCAGCAGTGCAGTTTTACTACAACTTCTGAACTCAGGACTGAGACTTAAATTTTTCTGAATAAGAAGAACCACCCTTAGTCAGTCTTATTGAACACTGACTGGCTTTGAAAATTAGCTTGTGCTAATTTGATCCTGAACTGTCAAATCGATACTATTTAATATCTAATATTTTATATTCCAATCATGTGAAATGGAACTTAAGTTCTAATGATAGCCTTTGAAGATTTAAGTTTACACTTAGTGCTGTTTTTTAATGAGTTCAATGAAAAATGAGAAACAAAATGGTACTTATATGAGAAACGTACTGTGGTATTTTGACAATTAATGTTTGAATATCAGGTAACGTCAAACTACCATATGCACTTCCCAGGCAATCAAAAATTAAAACAGGATGTGAGATCTCCATTCCCACACAGATTTGCTGCAGATATATTTTCTGAGGTCAAACTACAGTGCTAGTCCTTTCCTACTTCACGTTCCTTTTACTGTGAATTTATGCTTCTCTAAAACAATTTCTTTTTTCTCTTGCAATATTGGGTCTCCAGCAAAAATAAGATGAATGCATCTTGGAATTTTGAGAGTAGTAATAAAAGAATGATAAATCAGTGTGGATTTTTTAAAATCATTTTGTACTGAGAACTATTTCTGTTTTACTGCTAAGACTAAACCGTGTTCCCTAAAAACAGTCTTGTTCCTTCGTTATCTCAGCGGGGGCCTCCGCGCGGGGGCTCTGCACACGCCTCAGGAACACAGTCTGGTCATGAAGAGACGCACAGAGGCTTACAGTGCACATCAGAAGGGTAGCAAGGGGAATGTGTGTGTGTGCTGTGGGAGTAGGGAGGAGAGGGCAGCTATTCTCCCAGGGCAAGTAGATGAAGACATCACCAAAAAGACATCTGAGCTGGATCTTAGAAGTTGGAGCCAAAAGTTTACAAGGTAGAGAGCGGGCCTTGTAGGCAGACAGCAAAGCGAGTGCTTGCACAGGCATGAACGGTGAGAGAGTACAGCGTGTGGTTGCATGTGGCTGCACACGGAGGCTGGGGTGATGAAGGGCCAGAGTATGAAGGGGCCCGGCCCGGTGCCCTGAAAGTCTGGTTTAGGATGCAGATTTCTTGCAGTAGAGTTACCTCATAATTATAAGTAATATCAGCTCCTGGCAAGTGATAAATCAACCTAGTTGTCATAAACGTTTTTCTACAGTTTCTTCTTCCTTTGGCTGCATCACGGGGCGTTTGGGATCTCAGTTCCCCCACCAGGGATTGAATCTGGGCCACAGCACTGAAAGCCCGAAATCTTAACCACTGGGCCGCCAGGGAACTCCCTCTGTCTGCATTTTTTTTAATTTTTAAAAAATTGAAATATGATTGATTTACAATGCTGTGTTAGTTTCAGATGTACAGCAGAGTGACTCAGCTCTACATCCATTTATGTGGGATCTTAGTTCCCCGACCAGGGATTGAACCCGCCTCCCCCGCATTGGAAGTGTAGAGTCTTAACTGCTGGACCACCAAGGAAGTCCCCATCTATATTCTTGCATTTCCTCTTAATTCAATATATTTGCAGTTGAAAAGCCAAATTAGAATACCTGGCAAATAGTGCAAATTGAAGAGACTGAAAACACACTTGAGTTTGAGATTTTAGAAGTTTTCATGGGAGGAAAAGAGTTTTAAGAGGCATTCAAATGGTCTAAAATGACAAATCATACTTGATTTTGTTTTCACCAGCTGTCTTTGCAGATTGCCTACTCTGTTTTTCTGAAACTTTTGTCTTTGTTTTTTTAGTGGACCGAAGACTGCAAAAAATCAACCTATCCTCCTTCTGGGCCCACGTGAGTAAACCTCAGATGAGCAGGATTCACTCTGACTTTCGTGGAGATTTCTCTCCACGTTAAATATGATTTCATAGAAGTAACTACGTTGAATAAAACCTTAAGTCATGTCTTCTATCCTGAGATGATTTTGTTTCCCTCAGGTTTGTGTGGTATGCATTTGGCTAAGACTTTGAACACATGTGAAAATACCCCATGATGAAACGTCCCATTTCGAGCCCATCAAAACGAGGGGGAGAAAAAAAGGATCAGCATTCTCCACTAAATTCTTCTATCTACCCCTAAGTATTTTTCTCATGCTGACAAATGCAGAGGTCACCTGTGATTTTCTGTGATGCCTGAGTATAAACCACCCCATCATGCTGAAACAAGAGTGCAGAATCTCACATGAAACATTCAAAAAAATAAACCCTGCCCATGATCATCAAAACTCTTGAGGCCAAAACAGGATTGGAAAACATAGGAAGAGCCAATATCATGTTTTAGTGTGTTGAACATTGATGTTTTTAGTTTAGGGTTTTGGCCTTTTCAAATCCTACGTGGCTAAACAGGGAAAGACCTAAGAATGGCTCACCACCCAGGAGGGTACAGAATGTGAAAAAGAAGGAGAGGTGTCTGGAACGGTCACCATTTTCTCCCTGCTTTTCCCTTGCACTGAAAGTAGCCTGCTGCAGAGAAAGGAAGACAGAATGCATACAGCTTTAACCAAAGAATTATTCTTCTTGGTGACTACAGAAGTATAAATAGGACCCCAATTCTGTGACTTGTAGGAACTGACACGGCCCCTCTTAACCATCCCCCACTATAGGAGTCAGTCTGGATTTATGTCTATATTTAAGAGCCTGGTAACATTGTAGCACCCACCAGAGTGCATCTTTTGCTTCTCTGGAGCAAGGCAGTAAAGGAGCAAATGCTGGCTACTTTTAGGCAGCTTTAAACTTATCAGTCACCGAATGGCACACCCTTAAGAGGCTCTTTCAGTTCAGTAACAGGTGCCAGAAGGTAATGTTTCTGTGGCGACAGAGAATAGTTGCAGAGTGCATCCATCAGGATTTCAGCCCTGGCTCCACTGATCAGGTAGTGGATGTTGCTACTATCCTCACAGTAGAAATGGCTATGTGTAAATTGTAGAGTAGGACTTCGGGGAATGGATGTGATCAAACAGTGACTTGGCTCGGTTTTACTAAGAAGAATGAGGAGAGAGAATGTGGGGTCTTCCCTGGTAGTCCAGTGATAAGACTCTTTGCTCTCATGCAAGGGGTCTGGGTTTGATCCCTGGTTGGGGAATTAAGATCCCATATGCCGCACAGCATAGAAAAAAAAAAAAAAAGACGGAGAAGAGAGGAAGTATGGTAGGAAGAGTAGCATGGCTGAGGCAGTAGTGTCGGTTCTTGAAGTCAATGGTGGGAAGTTCATAGACGATGTTGCCATTCTGGGGGCTTAAAAGTGACCTTACTGAAGCCAGCTCTAGAGTCAATGATTTGACAACAGTGTTGAGACTGTCTAAGAGGGAATTCTGAGACTGGGAAACCAATTGGAGAAGTGACAAGAGCCTAGACTAAATCTTCATAGAGATTTAAGATGGAAAAAAAAAGGCATATATTTTCTAGCGGTGATATTCAGGTTACATACAGCTATTGAGCCAAAATTGATTATTTCACCTATCACCATTATGCATTAGCCTTCCTATAATGCTGTAATTCCATTTTAGGATTTCTAAAATGGCATTGTATAAATGACCCAGGACAGAAGCGCTGAGTGGAAAATGAGCTTTCTTGCAAATTTTGGTTTGAGTACCAACTTCTCTGTTGTTATTAAGAATATGTCTCTAACATACCTATAATGATGTAACTATCTAACCATCATCAAGAAACTGCTTTTAAACATTTCAAGATGATAAACCTCTCATTGCAGTTACAGGGGTCCGGTTCCGTGGTACACCATAAATCTCGATCTACCACCATACAAACGATGGCATGAATTGATGGTGGTCAAAGCACCAGCGGTAGGGTGTGATTCTTAAATGTTTTATTTCTGACTTGACTGAATATAATTGTATTTAAAAGAACACATCATGATACTATGTACCACATATTTTAAGAATCTGCTTTCCATGGTTCTCTGCCATTTATAATAAATGATAGTAGAGAAAAGAAGATGTCATTTCTCTGTAGCTTCTCGATTTTTACTAGCTTCTGCCTTTGTTTCATCTCATATCATATATTACCATCTAAAGTTAATCGTGTGTCATGTTAAAGATATGTCTTGTTTACAAATGTTTTTAAATAGTACTCTTTCATTTAGCTACATATAGATAAGTCAAAAGTCTATATCCTTTTTTGGTGTTACACCAAAATCTTTTTAACAGTTAAAAGGCATTCAGTTTTTTCATTAATATATATATTCATTGCACACATAGTAGAAATAAAACCTTCTGTAATTCATTGTGTGATTCTTGATTAAAATACAGATTATAGACTTTCAGAAAATTTTTATTGGGGTATGGTATATATACAGTAAAGTGCACAGATCTTAGGTATACAGATCAGTGTGACATAATGACAATTATGATTACTGTGATTTACAACACAGGGCTAATCATTTAGTAAACATGGATGTACATTAATTACAAGCCTGTTCTGAAATGGTCTTCAAATACTTTTCTATATAAAGATTAACGTTAAATGTCAACACTTCCTTATGTCTCATCAATTTTTAAATTTATTTTTCAGCTGAAAGTTATAGTGAATTCCATGAAGAATATAATAAATGCATTTGTACCAAGTGGAAAAATTGTACAGTTAGTGGATCAAAAGTTGGTAAGAAATATTATTTCCTGCAATAAATGTTAAAGACACACGGCCGAATATACACACATTTCAGCAAAGGCTCTGTACTTATTTAAAGGCATAATTTGACAGCCTCTTCTAAGGAACTTGGACAAATTTGCTTTTATTTCAGAATACTGTTAAAACCTCAGAGGGACTTAAAATTCCAGTGCTTGGTAATATTACAAGACATAAAATAGCATGGTAAATTTCGGCAGTTAGTTGTTCTTTAATGTATTTATAAAAGACATGGTTTGTGAATGAATATGCCATGGGGCAACTAAGCCTACAGGCCATAACTACTCCAACTACTACTCCATCTACTGTTCCATCTGCTGCTCCACCTGCTGCTGCACCTGCTACTCCACCTGCTGCTCCAGCTACTACTCCAGCTACTACTCCATCCACTGTTCCATCCGCTGCTCCACCTGCTGCTCCACCTACTGCTCCACCTACTGTTCCACCTGCTACTCCAACTGCTACTCCATCTACTACTCCAGCTGCTACTCCATCTACTACTCCATCTGCTACTCCAGCTAGTTCTCCATCTACTGTTCCACCTGCTGCTCCACTTACTGTTCCACCTGCTACTCCCAACTGCTACTCTATCTGCTACTCCAACTGCTACTCCATCTACTACTCCATCTACTACTCCAACTGATACTCCAGCTACTGCTCCAACTGCTGCTCCATCTGCTACTCCAGCTACTACTCTTGCCTTCGCACCCAGAGTCCATGCTCCGCAACAAGAGAAGCCCCCGCAAGGAGAAACCCTTGCACGACACCTAGAGAGTAGCCCTGCTTGCCGCAACTAGAGAAAAGCCCGAGCACAGCAAGGAAGACCCAGCAAAGCCAAAAATTAATTAATCAATTAATTTTTAAAAACACAGGGCTTTTAACCCGTTAGGCAAAAAAAAAAAAAGCTTTGATCACCTATTGTGGCAACAGTGGCTAGTACAGAGTATATGTAAAAGAACCATATTTCAAAGCCACACTTGAGGTTGAATGATTGTTAATGTGTTTGTTTTTCAGCCTGGTCTGCTTGGCAACTTCCCTGGCCCTTTCGAGGAGGAAATGAAGGGGATTGCAGCTGTTACTGAAATCCCTTTAGGTAAAGTTCACTTTGCAGTTTTACAAAATTTAATAAAGTACCCCCAGTTTTTTATTGGGGTATGGTAATGCATACAGTGAAGTACACAGATCTTAGGAATACAGATCAATAGAATTTTTAAAATTCAGGAGTGTGTTGTGTCTCAGTCATGTCCAACTCTTTGTGACCCCATGGACTGTGGCCTGCCAGGCTCCTCTGTCCATGGCATTTTCCAGGCAAGAATACTGGAGTGGGTTGCCATTTCCTACTCCAGGGGAGCTTCCTAACCCAGAGATCAAACCCATATCTCCCGCACTGCCAGGCAGATTCTTTACCACTGCACCACCTGGAACTCCCCATGCATACGTGCATTTAATCACAACTCAGAACAAGATAACAGAAACAAATTACAGCAATCCAGCCTGCTCCATTCTGCACAATTCTGAACCTCTTGGTAACCACTATTTGGACTTTACCTTAGGTTAGTTTTGCTTCTTAAACGTCGTACAAATAGAGCCAAACAATATGAACTGTTCGGTTTCTTGCACATACCATTATAGGTAGTAGGCTATTGTATGACTAGGATATTTGTCATTTCCACATTTGAGTTATGAACATTCCTGTTCATTTTTTTTTGATGGGCATTGTACACTCATTTCTCTGGGATATGACCTGAGTTATAGGGTAGCTGAATATTTAGTCTTGGAGTCTCTGCCAACCAATTTTTCAAGGTGATTGTAACCATTGACAAATGGCATAGTATTAATACAAGACTTTTTTCCACTTGCTGATTCTCCATGTGATAGTGTAACTCGCTTTTATTTGGGCATTTTGTTGAGTGTGTTATATTCACTCATTATGGTTTAATTGGGGCTTCCCAGATAGCTCAGTTGGTAAAGAAAATGAAAGTTGCTCAGTCGTGTCTCTTTGCAACCCCATGGACTGTACAGTCCACGAAATTCTCTAGGCTGGAATTCTGGAGTGGGTAGCCTTTCCCTTCTCCAGGGGATCTTCCCAACCCAGAGATCGAACTCAGGTCTCCCACATTGCAGGTTGATTCTTTACCAGATGAGCCACAGTGTTTCAGTTGGTAAAGAATCCGCCTGCAATGCAGGAGACTCTAGTTGGTTCAATTCCTAGGTTGGGAAGATCTGCTGGAGAAGGAATGGGCTACCCACTCCAGTATTCTTGGGCTTCCCTTGTGGCTCAGCTGGTTAAGAATCTGCCTGCAATGCGGGAGACCTGGGTTTGATCCCTGGGTTGGGAAGATCCCCTGGAGAAGGGATAAGCTACCCACTCCAGTATTCTTGCCTGGAGAATTCCATAGACGGAGGAGTTTGGCTGGCTCTAGTCCATTGGGTCGCAGAGTCAGACATGACTGAGCAAGTAACATAAGTGATCTTTGCCTACCCCCAAAACATAATTCTTGTGTGTATGACTTTTGTTTACTTTTTACATATAGGCCCATGGTATGTCTTGAATTAACTTGCATATGGTATGGGTTAGGGATCAAAGTTCAAGTTCTTTCCAGTTGACAATACTGTTTACTAAAAAGGCTATCCTTTCCTCGGTGAATTCCTATAGTGCCTTTGACAGAGGGAGAGACCCCTACCCCACCAGTCATGCAGGCTCACTCAGATTATCTGCAGACAGTTAACATTTGCCCAAGCAAAACCTGACATGATGACGATAGTTACACCTTTTCATAGAAAATAATTTTCCTGACAATGTCATGGTTCTGCATATTGACCAGAAAATGTCCTCTTTTTCTTCTCATAGGAGAGATTATTTTATTCAATATTTTCTATGAATTTTTTACCATTTGTACTTCAATAATTACAGAAGACAAAGAAGGTAAATGAATGTGCGCTGGGGAAGGGTGGGTGGTGCAGAGCACAAAATAGAAGAAAAATCTTGAAATAAATGAAATCAGAACTTGTAAAATACAGACTTGCTATGCATATATGTGTATGTTGCATAGGGTTTTATAGATCTTGATTAAGTTTTGGAAAGTGAATTGAAAACTGTTCTTATTTTAAAATCACTGTAACGGCTATTAAAGTTTAATTTAGGCATGCAGACCTTTTGCATGAATTGTTTCAGGACTGAAACATTCTTACTTTCCCTCATAGGCTACTTATACCCCTATATGTGATTTGATCTAAGTACTTACAGAGGCAGAACAGAGTTTCTCCCATCATTTTCCGGCCAAGGGACCCTGTGTAGACCAGCTCCAGTTTTCCATATTTTTCTTGAAAGTCGTTAGATTACAAGGCCCAGGGTGATGCAGCCTGATTCACTGTTATTTTTTGACCTATACTCTGGGTATAGCTCTAGGTGACAATCCCTGAAGAGAAGCCTGTCAGTAAGTCATATTAGGTGAGGCCGAGATAGCTTTGTCTGAGGAGGACCCTGTCACGATGAACCAAAAAACATGGCCGCTGATCTTTTCCCCATCTTCTAATCTTCTCTGGAGCCCTGTGCTCTCAGCTGCTGAGGGGGTATCTGGCCAGTGTGACAGGGACAGCTTTTTCATCTTGTTAAAGCTTGTGATGGTAGGTACTACTTAATTCTTACTGTTGAACTGAATAGTGAAGAATATCACTTAACCAAAATTAAGTGTCGAGCTTTTGTTTAGAATCAGTCGTCCTGTCATAATTGCTGTTGCATGTCTCTTCTGATTGCTTTCAATTTAGGTCATCTGCTACATGGGCGAAACATGGACTTTGGAGTATTTCTTGGGTAAGTGAAAAAAAATGTGGAATGTCTCAATCCCTAAGAAGAGTAGGTAGTATTACATTGATTAAAAAGTTAAGTACCAAGTCATTCCCAGAATATGATCAGAAAGGAAGACCCTAGATTCTTTAGTTTTGAGACCAGATTAAGCATGCTTCTATTCAGTTGAGAGTAAAAGAATAACATTCTATTTCATGTTTCTTGTTTACCTTCCTGAAAAGAAATATGACAGTGCTTTGTAATTGGAGACCTAAATATTATCTGAGATTTGCTATTTATAGGCTGTGCCATGTTAAGGGAGTTACTTCTCTGATCCTCAGTTTTATCTTTTGGACAATGGAAGATAAAACTTACCTATATTGGAAAATCCTTATGAATATTGATCATTGGGGATTAGGTCGATAAAGCACCTGCTATAATATCTGACCAGGCTTCCCTGGTGGCTCAGATAGTAAAGAATCTACCTGCAATGTGGGAGACCTGGGTTCGATCCCTGGATTGGGAAGATCCGCTGGAAGGGGCATGGCAGTCCACTCCAGTATTCTTGCCTGGAGAATTCCCCTGGACAGAGGAGCCTGGTGGGCTACAGTCCATGGGGTCACAGAGTCAGATACGACTGCGCGACTAAACACAGCACAAAGCACAGCATAGTGCCTGACCATCTTCATCATACTCATCCTTACTGTCACTATTATTAAATGTCACTGAAATTTGTGTTTTGTAGGTGGAATATAAATAATGATACTTGGGTCATAACTGAGGAACTAAAACCTTTAACAGTGAATTTGGACTTCCAAAGGAACAATAAAACTCTTTTCAAGGCAACAACTTTTGCTGGCTACGTGGGCATGTTAACAGGATTCAAACCAGTAAGGAATCTGTTGTTACCAGGTTTTACAGGCAGCTCTGTGTGAATGATGGAGTCTAAGGAAATGAGAACCTGGAAGAATATGAAGCCCCCGTTTGTCCCATTGTACTTCTTGTTACCCTTAGCTCATAAGATAGAGAAGAGTAGGAGGAAGTGAAGATTTCTGAGCCTTTTTTGGAGATAAAGCCCATGGTGGGTCTCTAGGGCTCTGAGTGTAAACCTTGGAATCTGGCCATGGCTCTGGCCCTCAGGCAAGTTAGTCATTAAGTCCCTGCACTTCAATTTCCTTGTTGGAAAAGTGTGGCCAATAACAGCCATCTACTCAACTCACACGCTAGATGTGAAAAATGCTTTGAACTTCTAAAAAGCAGTATCATGCCTTGATTTTTTTTTCTCTCCCTCCACACCCCGAAGTCCCCGATCTAGGCCCTGATATAACAGTATAAAAAAGAGCACAGTGAGAGGGCCTTAAACAGGATGGTGGAGGTTTCTGACCTCACTATTCTGTTTTCTTTTCAGGGACTGTTTAGTGTTACGCTCAATGAACGCTTCAGTATAGATGGTGGTTTTATGGGTAAGTAGAGTTCTTAAATGGGAATTTCATAGCTGTTTTAAGAAGGCTAGGCTGTGCTTTCTGATTAATAGTTTAATCTCTTCTAGGTCCTGTGACACTGTGTGTGTTTTATCTCTTCCAGGTGTCATGGAATGGATTCTGGGAAAGAAAGATGCCCAGTGGATAGGGTTTATCATTAGATCAGTTCTAGAAAATAGCACAAGGTAATCCGTTTGGTTGCTTTATTATCAGATTTTTTTATTTTTTTAATTTTTCCTTGAGGGATAATTGACATATTAGTATAAGAAGCATACTACAGAATGTTTAGGTATTTGTATATATGGCATAATGATCATAATAAGTCTAGTTAATATCTGTCACCACACAGTTAACGATTTTTTTCCTTGTGCTGAGAACTTTTAAGATTTATTCTCTATGAAACTTTCAAATATTCAGTTCAGTATTATTAACTATAGTCGCTGTGATGTACATGACATCCTCAGGACTTATTTTATGACTGGAATTTTGTACCTTTTGACCCCCTTCACCCGTTTCACCCACCTATCACCACCCTGCCCCCACCTCTGTCAGCCACCAGTTTGTTCTCTGTGCCTGTGAATTTTTTTATGTTTTGTCTGTAGATTCTACTTCTAAGTGTGATCACATGGTGTTTGTCTTTTTTATTTAATTTAGCAAAATGCTCTCGTGGCCCATCCATGTTGTCACAAATGGCAAGATTTCATTCTTTTTTATGGTTAAATAATATTCTATTGTATATATACTGCATTTTCTTTATTCATTCATCCTTAGATACTCGTTTCCATAACTTGGCTTGTTGTAAATAATGCTGCAGTTAATGTGGGGGTGCGAGTATCTTTTTGAGTTAGTGTTTTCATGTCCTCAGATCATTACTTAGAAGTGGGATTGGTGGGTCGTGTGGTAGTTTTAGTATTTTGAGGAACCTCCATACTGGTGGTTCCGTAGTGACTGCACCAGTTTACATTCCACCAAATTCCACAGGGTTCCCTTTTCTCCACATCTTGGCCAACACTTATCTCATGTCTTTTTGATAATAGCCAGTCTGACAGGTGTGAGATGATCCTTATCATTGCTGTGGTTTGCATTTCCCACCTTCTCATGCACCTGTTAGCCACTTGTATCTCATCTTTGGAAAAATGTCTGTTCAGATCCTCTGTCCATTTTTTAATAAGATTATCTGTTTTTTGTTATTGAGTTGTGTCAGTTCTATATATATTTTGGATATTAAATCCTTATCAGATGTATGATTTACAGATATTTTATCCAGTTCAGTAGGTTGCCTTTTCATTTTGTTGAAGGTTTTATTTGTTGTTTAGAAGTTTTTTAGTTTGACATTGTCCTACTTGTTTGTCTTTGTTACCTTTTCTCGGTGTCAGATCTAAAACTTATTGCCAAGTCGTGTCAAGGAGCGTATTACCTGTTTTTCTTTAAGAGTTTTATGATTTCAGGTCTCACGTTTAAATCTTTAATATGTTTTGATTTTTGTGTATGGTGTGAGATAGTGGTTTGGTTTCATCCTTTTGCATGCAGCTGTCCATTTTCCCAAACACCATCTTTGGAAGAGATTGTTCCCCAGTGTGTATTCTTGGTTCCTTTTTCATAAATTAATTATGGGCTGTTTATTCTCTTTCACTGATGAACGAGTTTTTATGCCAGCAGCATGGTTTCCATTACGGTAGCTTTGTGATAGTGTGAAATATAGATGTTCTTCTTTTTCAAGATTGCTTTGGCTCTTCACGGCCTTTGTTATTCCGTACAGATTTTAGGATTATTTGTTCTATTTCTGTGAAGAATGCCTTTAGAATTTTGATAGAGGTTGCAGTGAATCTGTGTAGGTTTCTTTGGGGTAGTATGGACATTTTAACATTAATTCTTCCAACCCATGGCCATGGAATATCTTTATTTGCGTCTTCTGCTCCTTCATCAGTGTCTTATAGTTTTCAGCGTATAGGTCTTTCACCTCTGGTTAAATTTATTCCCATATATTTTATTCTTTTGTATGTGATTGTAAATGGGACTATTTCCTTAGTTTCTCTTTCTGATCATGTTACTAGTGTATGTAACCACAACACTTAGTTGTACACTGATGTCATGTCCTGAAAGTTTACTGAATTTATTATTCCTAAAAGTTCTTTTTGGTGGACAGTCTTTATTATAGTATTATGTCATCTGCAGATAATGACAATTTCACTTCTTCCTAATTTGGATACCTTTTATTTCTTTTTCTTGCCTTATTATTCTGGATAATACTGCCAATACTATATTGAATAAAAATGGTGAGAGTGGACAAGTTTGTCTTGTTCCTAATCTTAGAGGAAAAACTTTTAACTTTTCACTATTGAGTATAATGTTAACGGTGGGCTTCTCTTATATGGCCTTTAATTATGTTAGGGTATGTTGCTTCTGCACACACCTTTTTGAGATGCTGAATTTTGTCAAATGCATCTGTTAAGATCATATTTTTATCCTTTTTTTATTCAATTGGAATTGCATTATAGTGTGTTGTTTTCTGCCGTACAACAATGCAGTTCAGCCTTAATTATACATACATCATCTCCCTCCTGAACCTCCCTCCCCTGCCCCCACCTAAGTCATCGCAGAGCACCACCCTGGGCCCGCTGTTACACAGCAGCTTCTCACCAGCTTCTGCTTTACAGGTGGTGGTGTGTATGTGTCATGCTGTTTTCTCCATCTGTCCCACTCTCTCCTTCTCTCACTGTGTCCACAGGTTCATTCTCTGTCTCTGTGTCTCCCTTCCCTCCCTGCAGATGGGTTCATCAGTGCCATCTTGGATTCCACAAATATGTGTTAATATACAATATTTGTTTTTCTCTTTCTGACCTACTTCACTCTGTATAACAGGCTCTAGGTTCATCCACCTCACTATAACTGACTCAGATTCATTCTTTTGCATGGCTGAAAAGTATTCCATTGTATACATGTACCACAACTTCTTCATCCATTCATCTGTCCTTCATCGTTTAATGGGTGTATCAAATTGATCAGTTTGTGTATGTTGAAACCATCTTTGCATCATGGTACATGAACCTTTTAAAGTAGTTTCTTTTAAATTACTAATATTAAAATACTTCTGAGCTTTATCTTACATTGAGAAACTATTTCAGAATTTCTTAGGTGAACCTTTGACACTAACATGGAATTCTGCATGTTTGTGTGTGTGTGTGTTTACAGCAAGAAAATTACTTATTTAAAATGTGCTAGGGATAGTGTCGGAGAAGGCAATGGCAAGCCACTCCAGTACTCTTGCCTAGAAAATCCCATGGACGGAGGAGCCTGGTAGGCTGCAGTCCATGGGGTCGCTGCGAGTCAGACATGACTGAGCGACTTCACTTTCCCTTTTCACTTTCACACATTGGAGAAGGAAATGGCAACCCACTCCAGTGTTCTTGCCTGGAGAATCCCAGGGACGGGGGAGCCTGATGGACTGCCGTCTATGGGGTCACACAGAGTCGGACACGACTGAAGTGACTTAGCAGCAGCAGGGATAGTGTATCTGTGAAGGGCATCTGTGAAGTTTTCTTGGTATGCAAACAATCCCCCACCCATACAAAAAAGAATTTTGTGTAACAAAATCTTCATTTAAATCATAATACCTGTTAACCTAGAAGTTATATTCTGTGCTGTTACAGAAGTCTGGTAGAAGCAAAACTGCCTTTAGCCAGTACTACTATCCAAATGACCGAGAATAAATGGGCATTAGTCCTATTTTTAATGATTTCCAGGGCATACAATTTAGCAGTCTTCTTTGAAAATCCATTTCCATTTTTGATAGCTCTGATTTGCAAGTAATAAAATAATTTACATTATTTTCCCTAGTTCTGTTGTTGAGTGGAAGGTATATAGACTGTAAGGGTAGATGATGATTATTTCGTTTGTCCTTCACGTTTGAGGGAACATTTCAGATCTCACTGTTTCACTATGAGGAGCGAGGGACTGTTTCTCCCTGAGCCACTGTTTACTATTCTTTTTAGAAAAACATGTTCCTCAGATGTTTTCCCTCAGTTTCCACAGCTAAAAATTTCCATTTCAGGTCAACTAAAAGTGTTTCCTTTGTTCTAAATATTTCTTTGTAGTTATGAAGAAACAAAGAATATATTGACCAAAACCAAGATATTGGCCCCAGCATACTTTATCCTGGGAGGCAACCAGTCTGGGGAGGGTTGTGTGATTACACGAGACAGAAAACAGTCTCTGGATGTATATGAGTAAGTACATTTGCTCAAGCAGAACAAGCAGAAACTAAAGCACAGACAGACGTATGTGTGGGTTTGAGGTCTGAAGCCTGGGAGAAATCTCTCTTTGTATCTAGACTCGACCCCAAGCAGGGCAGGTGGTATGTGGTGCAAACAAATTATGACCGATGGAAAAATCCCTTCTTCCTTGATGATCGCAGAACACCTGCGAAGATGTGTCTGAACCGGACAACCCAAGAGGTACGTTCCCAGCATCATACATAGAGAGAAATGGTGACTACTAAAGATTATCTCCATTCTAACATCTTTCATTGGCCTTTAAAGAATTTATAAACCTCCTAACAGTCATTGTGTCTGGACAGTTTCCACTGAATTTTTGTTTTTAACATAAAGAGCAAAATTTTGCGGTATACTTTTGTTAATGGTGGACACCACTCTGTGGAGTTGAATGTCAGGAATTCAAGAGGGGAGGAAGAGAAAGAAAGCATGCTATATTAGAATCATCACCTGAACAGTGACCTGAGGGAAATTCTTTTATGGGGGTTAGGGGAGGTTGATTGAAGAATATCTTGGTCTAATGACCCATTTGTGTGGATAAAGCTGCCAACATCTGCATTTAATGTACTGAAAATAACTATTTTTGTGTTTTAGAATATCTCATTTGCAACCATATATGATGTCTTGTCAACAAAACCTGTCCTCAACAAGGTATTTTTTTTAATATATGCACATATGTGTGTGTGTGTATATTTTTATTTTAGGAAAAGATTTTGATCCCATGTTTTATCTTTCCCCTTTGTCTTGGATCAATCAGAGCTAGAATTCCAAGTCATGTTCAGCTTAAGGCTGCTTTTAAAAATGTTTTTGTGTGACCAAAACCATAACTCTTGGGGTGTGACTAAGAAGCTGGTCACTGCAGCTTGATATCCAGTTTGGTCAGAGTATTATTCCCAGCTTTACTTACATGGCATTTGGATTGAATTTAGCATGTTATTAGTGACTTCTCCGTCCATGAGGAATTGAATGCTATATGCTGCAACTAACACCTAATACTAGACAAAACGAAGCCTGAAGTCTATATTTTCAGACAGCTTTCTGTCTTAGTGGATTCGGTTTTTTTCTTAAATGTTATTATAGCCTTTTCCCTACTCTTTAGCTAAAATATGCAAAAGTCTTCTGATCATCCACTTTGCTAATGGCCCCCCTCTTGTGTGCTTCTGATTTCTCTGATTTTTCCGATTTGTTCCTTGCCTTCTTTTGCTTAACCCTAAGATCAGTGTGCCTACATGTGTTCTGCCCATTAGCATTTTAATGAGAACCTGGCTTCTGAGGGAAGCTTTCCCTCTGCCCACTGACCCTAACATCTCATTTTGCCCATGCCATCTTTGGTTGAGTTCACAGTTGGGTTTCTTACAGATTCTTGTGTGAGTTGGGTGTGTACCTTCTAACCTGCATGTCTACATAGTTTCCCTCACTGCATGAGAAATGCTTCCAGGATAAGGAAAGCCAAAGCTATGCTTTTTATTCTCCACAGTACACCACTGGTCTTTGCAAAGTATGCATTAAGGAGCATTAAGTGAGCCTTTTAAGGCATTGTTTGTGAAGCAGTATACTGCACAGAATTAAGACCTTGTAAAGAACTGGACATTCTCTCCCACACCTGTTTATGATGTGGTAATGGTTCTATTGAAGCCAGTTGTTTTCATTATTATTGACTTATTATGTGGATCTTTTGTTTTGTGTCTTTACATACACACACATATATATAATCCACTATGAGAAGCCTGGCGTGCTGCAGTCCATGGGGTTGCAGAGTCGGACACAACTCAGCGATTGGGCAACAACAAATTTAATGTTAAGAAACTTCATAAGCAGTTCCATAAAAAATGCTAATACAAGTTAGGGTCATCTTAGAACTTAAAACATCCTTAAAGTAAAAGTTGACTTTTCTTTCAGCTGACGGTATACACAGTCTTGATAGATGTTACCAAAGGTCAATTTGAGACGTACCTACGGGACTGCCCAGACCCCTGCATAGGGTGGTGAGCACACACCTGGCCTACCGGACGCGCCCTCTATGACGTCAGGACAGGAGCTCACGTGGGACTGAGTGGAGTGGCCGTCCGATCTCCTTCCAGAGACTCAGGGCAGTTTCTCTTTGAGGCGTGAGCTTGTCCTGCTGAGTATGTTTATAGTTCACAGGCTGTTTTTGCCATAATGTAGGTGATGCTGTGTAACAGATGAAGTACAGCAGTCATCCAGAGTTTACTGTGATTCATTTTGGTCTGACATTTGGGGGCGGGGATAGGCAACTAAAACTGTGGTGGGAGCCTCCTCCATGGAATAAAGCCAAGATTCTCTGTGAGCACTGAATCCTGTACCTCCATGTAAGTTAAATAGCCCCCATTACTCAGTTTTTCACTTTTATCTACATATTTGTTGTATGTTTTTGTCTTTTCCTCCTGGCTCTCACTATTAAAGTCAATACACCTATTGTCTCTGTTGTGACAGCTGTATTTCACTAATTTTGATGGGATGGGGATGAGAAAGGCATTCAGCTGTGTTTCTCTTCAAGAACATCACAGTGATTCTGAATAGAAGGTGGCACTAGTAGTAAAGAACCCACCTGCCAATGCAGGAGACATTGAGATGCGGGTTCAATCACTGGGTCGGGAAGGTCCCCTGAAGGAGGGCATGGCAACCCATTCCAGTATTCCTGCCTGGAGAATCCCATGGACAGAGGAGCCTGGAGGGTTATGGTCCATAGGGTCACAGAGCCATTCACAACTGAACAGACTTATTTGGCACGCACAAGTCGTACCTTTTGGGGTTCTTAAAGTAACCAGTATGCAAGGCAGGCTTTCATACTCAGAACTGAGATGCTTCCCTTTTCATAATTAGCCTCCAGCTAACCCCAGAAAGTTACTAAATTTCAAAAACAGTTCCAGGTTCTGTGAATCAATAGTAAATAAGCAGGTCAAAGACAGATGGAAAATAGGAGATGAACTGTTACTTAACTCTTTGTAAGTATCACTGAACCCATGTTTTAGTTTGTCCTTGTGCTCAGTATGTATATTTTTAAATGTAAATTACTAAAAATGTTTTACAGAAATCTATTTATAAGTGCTAACAGAGCTTTTTTTTTTTTTTTAAGAGCTTGTTAACCTTTCATATTTTCACAATCAATTTTGAAATGTATGCCAGCTGGGCAAGACTGTAGCCACTTCATTTCTGTATGTCAGCTATCTTCGTGACATTCAGTAGTCACTGCAAGAAGTGTCAGTCAGCAGTCATGTATGCTGATTGAGTGTGTATGTATGTGTTGGTTTGAGGGTGGCGGCTATGGAGAAATCCAAGCTGAGTATATTTGAATTAACATTATAGGGTTATGTAAGTGGGTTATTGAACTTATGACTAAGTGATCACAGTCTTACATGACTCATTGTAATTCATTGGTTATCAGGCTAGCGTGTAGGTGTCCAAAGGCAGCTTCTCCCCCGACACAGGAGGTGCTTCCACCAAACTGCAGTGATGCTAGCATTACCTTAGTGAAGCAAGGAGAATTACAAGAGGTTGTGTGTTAAAAACAGGATTTGATTTTTAAAAATCCTCTGTAATTTACACATTTTATAATTTTTTAATAGAAAATGTCATGAATTTTTCATGAAGTCCCATGTCCCCTGCAGTTTACCTCAGCCTGTCTTAAGACGATGTCATTTTCTCTGTGTGCCATGACATGAGAAAAGGGGAAAGCATCATCACAGAGCTCTGGATGGAAACCCGGAAGCCTGGCTCTGACTCTTGATCACCCAGTGGTGTGCCCTGGGACAAGCCACCATGCCTTTCTGCCCCCTCTGACCTGCCTTTGCCAGGTCAGGGTTTAAACCCAGCTTCCCCGCAAGGTTTCTTCTAGCTTTATGAATTCATACTTAAACTGCATCTCAGGTTAGCAGGCAGTTCGGGGGGAGTTGATATCCAGGTGCTGTTGGAGATGTCAGAACCGTTATAGTTTTCTTTATTCACAGATGTAAGTGGATGAATCTAATCAAACATTTTCTTAATAAATACTTCAAAATAATGACAACACTTAATTTGCAGGAAGCAAGCTAACGTGTGTTGTTAAAAGCAATTATGGCAGTAGCTCAGATGCCTCCAAACAGCCTGTCAGTTGCAAATAGTTACACAGATAACACCTGGATAACATGTATATCTTACACACAGGCAGTAAGTATGTTTTGAAAACATGTAACTCCTACGTTCAATACCAACGCTATATCAATCTCCGGAAAACATAGTTAATTCAAGTTACGCCCTACAGTAGCCCACTGGGCTAAATCATTTCAGCTCCCACATATAGATAAGATATGAAATGGGGTTGATAGCATTATTTCAAAGTATAATGATAAGAGAGAGAAATTCTAACAAGTCAGTTGCAAGACCATGTATGCCCAGGTGTTTGTGGGTTAAGTGCAACCTCATTACTTTCAGGATCAATGACCAAGAAGAAAACCTTGATGCCAATCATGGTTTCTGTTTTTCATGTACTCAAGCTACAACGGACCATATCACCAAATGGAATAAGTAAGACTTTTCATTTTAGTTACTGAGAATAAGTATCTCATTGTGTAACTAACACTTAATCACTGGCTCACCCTGACATTATCAGTAGAGAATTAAGTTTATTGTCTGAACTATAGAAAATAGATTATATATTTTTTTTTCCTGTTAATTTACAGTTGCTAGATGGAATGAGTAAAATTTTCACTGCTGTTTGCCTTTAAGGATACTGAGGTTCTTATTATATATGTAATAGCTTAAATATTGAAACTACTGCCAGTGAGAGTTGGCAGTAACTCTCATTGCCTGTGAGCGATGATGTCACGTGGGGAAGGGGCACCGCTGGGCGTTATGAGACTCGGGTTCCAGTCTTCGCTCTGCCACTTACTTCCCCTGTATTTAAAATAGGAAGAAATCAAGGCCCATTGGAAGACCCTTGATATTTGCCAAGTTTTTAGGGCACCACAGACCAAGGAATGAGGTTTGGCTGTTTTATAACCAAAAGAATAAGGGAATCTATAACAAATCAGTAAGTACTGAACAAGACTATTGTCTTAGAAACCAGTAAAAATTTATATTTTTCAAATCATTTCCATGTAGAAGATCTGCCATGGCCAAAGCAATCTGATATGGAATATATTTTTCTACCATCTCCTTAAAGCTCTCAGTATGCCAGGATTTTTTTAATCGTAGGTGATTATTTAGAAGAGATTATAGCTATTTTCTTTTCTTTTTTTAAATCATAGAATAGATAGACTATCCAGCTAGATCCTAGATTTCAAGGGTTGAATAGAAGTGCTTTTAATTTTTTTTTTGCTACTCAGTGATAAATTTGCCATTAAAAACAGAAGGGCTAATAAAATTTTCAGGTCATTTATAAGAATTTTAACCAGAGCAATTATCCTTTGTTGTATTATTCTGTGTAAAATACCATGAAATAAAATTTTTAAAAAACTAACTGCAGCTTTGCTAAGGTAGTCAGAAAACAGAAGTGTACGTTTTACTGAACTATTTTTCATTATTTTTGACAGTTCCATTAGTTTATAGGTAGAGTTACTTTTTCCCTCTTAAAATTAAAACACATTTAAAATGTGTAGCACTGTGAACAACAGTATTTTACAGAGTTAATATTTTAAGAGTTCAGCTTAAAAAACTAGGTGCAATTTTTTACCATGACATAAACAACAAATTTAGAAAGAATGTTTTCTCTTTTCATGTTCTGCTTTAGATATGGCCACAAGATTTAATAGTAATTTTAAAATTCTATTAATGTTATGTAACCCAGATATAGTAAAATAAAAGATTTGTCTGTGTGCAGATACCACATTAAGTTTCTGTCAGACCTACTTTTTTCAGTTACACCGCTGAACTACTTGATGGCTTCTATACAAGAAGTCACTGGGTTACGTATTTTACTATTTTTATAAATATACAAACAATTTGGTAACTTATTCCTTTTGGTAAAAAAGTTTATTGTCTTTAGTGAAACAAAAAAAACTCAAAAATCTCTTTATTTCACTCTAATTCTGCTTCCCTCCCAGGAGGTAACCCCTCACACACACTCTGCTATGTCTATGTCCTATGCTCATTTTTGTTGTTCCTTTAGCAGTATGAATTCTTTCCATGTCACTATCAGTTTTCATCTTATTTTAA
Source organism: Moschus berezovskii (assembly GCF_049115385.1). Lineage (NCBI taxonomy): Eukaryota > Metazoa > Chordata > Mammalia > Artiodactyla > Moschidae > Moschus > Moschus berezovskii. Next base: position 26,102,822 of record NC_142485.1, on the reverse strand, counting down.
AATTCTTTGTAGGATTCTAAAATACAATTTGTGGACATTTAGTTTTTCATGGCTTTGCAATTCTAAGTAATGCTATAGTGAACATACTTGGAATGAAAGCTTATAAAGCAGACAACAGATAAAGATGTGTTTAGGTACACACTTCTTTTGTATGACACTACTGAAGTCCCTTCCAGAATGTCTGAATCTTTATGCACTTTCACCAGCAGTGGGAAGAATGGCTTTTCCTGAGGCATGCAAACAGTAATTGTAGTTAAATGACATCAGTGAACACATCTGTAAGGGTGAGACTACAGTTCCTCTATTTCTACTACCAGACTCATTTTCCGAGAATTCCTGGCACATCCTGCAAAGATACCCCTGGGGAGATGGGGCCAGGTGGCCTGCAACTCCCCAACTTGGCGAGGGGTCCACTATGAGTACTGGTAACAGGTGCCTGTGTTGGGGCAGCTGAAAAAGGGAGAAGGAAGACCAACAGAAGACCTCTAAACCTAAAAAATCTGAAAGGGTGGGAAGAAATGAAGAATTATGCAACTCCTGGTTGCAGCCTGATGTGCTAAACAGTATTTTCCACCTAGACAGAATAAACAGCTTGTGACCAACTCACTTCACATTATAAGTCAACAAGTTCAACACTGAGTGATGCATCCAGGGCACTATAATTATTGTTTCGTAAATTAAGTCATTTGGGAACACCAGCTACCTAATTCAACCCTTTTGGCTATTGAGTCATTGAATTCCAGATCACTCAAGAAAGCCTGTTTGCTTAGCAACAAAACCATGCAACAGAAGCAGGGGACATGCCCCCAAACAATAAAACAATCGTGGCATGAGACCCACATCCCTGCCCAGTGAGCTCGGTAAGTGTCAGGGAGTGTTTAACAGGAGGATTCCTACATGCTGTTTCTCCCAAGTCCTTTGTTTCTTTTCAAGTGGAGCAGCACACTACTCCCAGGAACTGAGGTCATTGTGTGAGACAGGCTTGAATCTCCGTTAGTAAACATTCTCTTTATGACAAAATTGCTTCGTCTCTACCCCCTTTCTTGAAATATGGATTGTCTCCTGACCTTATGACCATTATTATCCCTTGTTCCCTTGGTAACAGTTACTGTACATTTGGTTTTCTGATCTTTATCCCTGATGAAAGAAATTTCTTGTACTACAGCCTATATATACTTACAGAAAAATCATTAAAGCACCGTTGCTCATCAGAGCTTGGGTACCCGTGTCTGTCTGTCTTTCTCTTTCTCCCTCCCTCTGGCTCTCTTTCACTTTCTTATCGTCGCCTCTGGACCACCAGGTCCCAGTCCATTAAAGGACCCCAACAAGTAAGTGCCTAGGATAACTCCTCTGTGCACACTAAAAACTAAAATATAAGGAAAAGGCTACATAATACTAAAACCTGATATGATTTACCATTTTTAGCACATTGCCTTTTTGCGCATTTCCACTGTGCCACGAGTCGCAGTTTGACCAGGCACGAACAAGAAAACTCCACTGGAGAACCAGAGCTCCTCAAAGCGCCCCCAAACACCACCTAGTGGTCTCAGTTTGTCCTTAGGATGTAATATTCAGCAATTCAAATGTATGAACTATTGATACGTGCTACACAAATCTCAGTATCAATAACCTCAGATATGCAGATGGCACCACCTTAATGGCAGAAAATGAAGAGGAACTAAAGAGCCTTCTGATGAAGGTGAAAGAGGAGAGTGAAAAAGCTAGCTTAAAACTCAACATTCAAAAAACTTAAAGATTATAGCATCTAGTCCCATCACTTCGTGGGCAAATAGATGGCAAAAAAAATGAAACAATGACAAACTTTATTTTCTTGGGCTCCAAAATCACCGCAGATGGTGACTGCAGCCATGAAATTAAAAGACGTTTACTCCTTGGAAGAAAAGCTGACAAACCTAGACAGTGTATTAAAAAACAGACATCACTTTGCTGACAAAGGTCCATATAATCAAAGCTATGGTTTTTCCAGTAGTCATGTGCAGAGATCAAACCTGTCAATTCTAAAGGAAATCAGTCCTGAATATTCATTTGAAGAACTGATGCTGAAGCTGAAGCTCCAATACTTTGGCCACCTGATGCAAAGAGCCAACTCTTTGGAAAACACCCTGATGCTGGGAAAGATTGAGGGCAGGAGGAGAAGGGGCCAACAGGAGATGAGATAGTTGAATGGCATCACCAACTCAATGGACAGGAGTTTGAGCAAGCTCCAGGAGATTAGTAAAGGACAGGGAAGCCTGGTGTGCTGCAGTCCATGGGGTCGCAAAGAGTTGGACACAACTGAGCGACTGAACAACATGAATCTCTAATACCCTGAGTGAAGAAAGCCAGACAAACTTTATACCATATAGTTGTATTTATATAAGTTTCTAGAAAATGCAAGCCAATCAGTAGTGTCAGCAAATCAGTGGTTGCCTGAAGGTGAGGTGAAGTGGCGCAGAGGCTAGACGGAAGGATTCCCAAGAGGCCCCAGGAAACTTAGGGGGACAATAGGTATGTTTATTATCTTGATTGTGTTAACGGTCTCACAGGTGTACACCTATGTAAAAACTTAGTAAGTTTCACAGAGTTCACAATAATCCCTCAAATGAGGTTGTTAAAAATATACTTGGGCGCACATTCAACAAAATGGGTGGTCTGCGAGGTACTGTGGACACCATGTTGAGCAAAAAAGAAAAGGCAAGCTCTCTTAAGATCTTAAGACACGAGAATCCTGTCCCGTTTTCTTCCCCAGCTGCGGCTCCCTACAGTGTCCAGTGACTCCCTGCCCTGTGACAACAGTGTCACAGGAGGAAGCTGTTAGCATCAAAGAGGATTTATTGGATCACTGCTTCAGGCAAGGGTTGCTAGAATTAGTCATCCGAGAGCCTGAAGCTAGACTTGGCTGCTATTTGCAACTGGATAGAATTCTCTGGCCTGTTTGTATAGACAGTGACATCTATTTTTGTGCTGTTAGGAAAGCTGTCTAGCTGTCCTCAGGAGAGCCAGCACTAGGTTAAAATCATGGGCTCAGAAATAAACCCACACACCTATAATCAATTTTCCTCAAAGGAGGCAAGAATATACAATGGAGAAAAGACAGTCTCTTCAGCAAGCAGTGCTGGAAAAGTGGGACAGCTTCATGTATATCAATGAAATTAGAATACTCCCTCACACAATATCTAAAAATAACTCAAAATGATTTAAAGACCTAAATGTAAAATGTAACACCATAAAACTCAGGAGAACATAGGCAAAACATTCCCTGACGTAAATAGTAGTAGTATTTTCTTAGATCAGTCTCCCAAGCTAAAAAACTAAACCCCAAAATAAACAAATGGAACCTAATCAAACATAAAAGTTTTTTACATAGCAAAGGAAACCATAAACAAAATGATAAGATATGGAAAATATTTGCAAATGATGTGACCAACAAGGGCTTAATTTACAAAATATACAACAGTCCATACAATTCAGTATCAAAAAAACACCCCCAAATCAAAAAATGACTAGAAACCCTAAAAAGACATTTCTCCAAAGAAGACATACTGATGGCCAATAGGCACATGAAAAGATGCTCCACGTTGCTAATTATTAGAAATGCAAGTCAAAACTCCAGTGAGGTACCATCAGAATGACTATTATCAAAAAGACCACAAATAATAAATGCTGAAGAGGATGTGGAGAAAAAGGAACCCTCCTGGACTGGCAATGGTTATGTAACTTGGCGCAACCACTACAGAAAACAGTATGCAGTTTCCTTGAAAAACTAAAAATAGAACTACCATATGATCCAGCAATCCCACTCTTAGGCATATAGCCAGAAAAAATGAAAACTAATTTGAAAGCTACATGCACCCAATGTTCACTGCAGCACACTTTAGAATAGCCAAGACATGGAAACAACCCAAATACCCATCAACAGATGACTGGTTTAACATGTGTGTATACACACACACACGGAGTACTGGCCATAAGAAAAGAAATACTGCCATTTGCAGCAACATGGATGGACCTAGAGAATACCACAGTAAGTGAAGTAAGTCAGATAAAGACAAATATTTTATCACTGACATGTAGAATCTAAAAAAATAATACAAATGCATCTATATATAAAACAAACAGCCTCACAGACAGAAAACAACTTATGGTCACCAAAAAGGAAAACAGTGGGAGGGATAAATTAGGAGTATGGGATTAACAAACTACTATATATAAAATAAATGAGTAACAAACATTTACTGAATAGCACAGGGAACTACAATACCTTGTAATAACTAGGGGAAATAATCTAATATATATATGAAAGTTGCTCAGTCGTGTCCAACTCTTTGCGACCCCATGGACTATGCAGTGCATGGATTTTTCCAGGCCAGAATACTGGAGTGGGTAGCCTTTCCCTTCTCCAGGGGATCTTCCCAACCCAGGGATCAAACCCAGGTCTCCTGCACTGCAGGTGGATTCTTTACCAGCTGAGCCACAAGGGAAGCCCTGTATATATATATACAATATATAAAATATATATACAAATAAAAAAAGTCACTTTGCTGTACACCTGAAACACAATATTGTAAATGAATTATATTTCAGTTAAAAAAGTTTTTGTAACAATGAAGTATACACGTTTTGAACAATATCCACACATATGCTTTCTTTTCTTCATCCTTTCCTTTGAATTATAGTTAAAGTGTGAGGAAAGGGTAATGATAAGGGCAGGGAAATAAACTTGACGTAACATTTTGCAGTGACAGATGTAGATTTTAAAACATATCAGTGAAAAACAATTTGTCAGATGTGCTGGCATCCTCTGTAATACTAAACACCATCAGTAATTGTATACAAGAACAGAAAGACTTCAAATTAATCTCCTCTACCCAAACTTATCTATATAATTTTCCTTGATGGATCTGATGCTTTGCTGAATTCATGGTGTTTGTCATATAAAAAAATCCTTACTCAGCAGTAACGGTGTTCAGAGGGCCTGACCAATCACGGATGTCTCATTTAAACCTTGCTGTCAACATACACAATGTCATAAGAGAGGTGGTGCAAAATATATAACTGGGAGGACTGATGCTTAAGCTGAAACTCCAATACTTTGGCCACCTCATGCGAAGAGTCGACTCACTGGAAAAGACTGAGGCTGGGAGGGATTGGGGGTGGGAGGAGACAGGGACGACAGAGAATGAGATGACTGGATGGATCACCGACTCGATGGACATGAGTTTGAGTGAACTCCGGGAGTTGGTGATGGACAGGGAGGCCTGGCGTGCTGCGATTCATGGGTTTGCAAAAGTCGGACACGACTGAGCGACTGAACTGAACTGAACTGATACACCCCATGGTACTCCACGCTGCCCCCCCAAAAATGCAAACATGAAGAAATGAACTCTGCAAAATACCAAGTAGGAAATGGCCTTCTTTTTGCTGAGAAACTGTACAAGATGTTTGTGGTTTAGTGGTGTGATTACATTGTTCTGTTCTCCGACATGACCAGCATATTACTCTAGACGGGAGAGGCCCACACTCGTACTGCTCCTCCTCCTCTGCCTACTTGGACACTCTCGGCAATAACAGGAAGATGACAAGGCAAGCAAGGTTACATTTGCCTTTATGGTTAGAAACTACTGATAAGGTTGGCCCTGTCCTTTTTTCTTCCCACATCTTGGATCCTCAGTAACAATCTTTCCTGAACACTTGGGATGTTTGGCCTTCTATTTATAGAGAGGTAGATAGAATGGAATCCATTTGCTTTGAAGAAGAGTTAACATTAAGTTGTTCTTGTTTCCCACAATTTAGCCACCAAGCAGTAAACTGTCATGGTTTTTTAACAATAATTACCTCTGTTCTTGAAAAAGTTTCTTTCAAAAGTCTACCTAACCACTTCCCTTTTCACAAACCGGTGACACTGAAATCAGCAATGTAAGAATTCTGTGAGTAGCCAAAGTCCAGCAAATAATACGTCAGTTGAATTACATAAGCAGTGCATGTTATCGAAGTTGACAAATACAATCAAACTAATTTCTGTATGGAGCCAAAAAAGACAGCCTAAACAACCGGAAAGTTACAGTGTTCATAGATTGGAACACAGTATCATTTACATTCTTACTTTCTCAAATTGATCTATTTATTCAGTGCAATTCCAATTAAAATCCCGGCGTATTTTTTTATGAAAACTAAGACTTCTACAATTGGAAATGCAAGAATCACAGACACAGAATAGCCAAAAGTTCTTAAGAAAAAAAGAGCACACTTAGAAGACTTACGTTGCCTACTTTTAAAACTTTCTAAAAAACTACAATAGTGACATGGATATATCTATTAAGACTAGATATATGAGTGGGACAAAGATTCAACACAGATTCACACATGGCCAACTGATTTCCATAAAGGTGACAAGATAATTTATAATAGAGAGGGACAGTCTTGTCAACAAATGGTGTTTGCTCCCATATATCTTTATATGGGAGGAAACTAAATCTGATTCTTACCTCACATAATATAAAAAATTACTCAAAATGGACAATACACCTACATGTAAAAACTAAAACTATAAAATCTTTGTAGGAAAAAAAATCTCAATAACTTTGGCACAGGCAAATAAATATTCCTTAGGAAACAAAGTACCAAACATTAAAAAAAAAAAATCAAAATTAACTACAAGCCACCAACTGGGAAGAAATAATTTAAACAAATATATAAGACAAAGGACTATTATCTAGAATATAAAAAGAATTCTGACAACTTATCTTTAGGATACACTTTTAGAAACTGAATTGCTCTGTCAAAGGATATGAATATGAAAAAACCTTGGTGCATATTGCCGAACTTATAGGTGGTACCAAGTGGGTCATTTAGTAGGAAAACCGGTGTGTGTGGGGGGGGTGGAGCTGTGTCTCTCAGTCCCTTCCCAGAAACCCTTAGTAGATATTCTTAAATCTGAATAAAAACCTGCTTTTTTGAATGGCTTTCCAATGACTGGTTTAAAATCTACTGTCATATCACTGAATTCACTAGCAAATTTAAAAAAATAATAGCTAGGAATATATTTGTATTTTCCTCAGCTGGAACTTTTCTGTCTGAAATACACTATTATAGGACTATTACACAGTTCTTTTCAAAACTGTTGAAGTGTAAAAGAATCTGTCATAATTAAAGGAGATAGCCAATCCTACTTAGTAAAATGTAACAACTTGAACCTCTCTTTGAAACACTAACAGAATTTAATCATTTATTCATAGACAGTAAACACTTTCTATATGCCAAGATCTGCTCTAAAAATCAGTTAGACTGCAACAGACGAAGCTGAGAAAAATTCCTGCCCTTTCCTATTACAGGGTAAAAAGGAAACAGAAAATAAGTAAAAAAGCGTTGGTTGGTAAGTAACAGACCAAAAAAAAAAAAAAGTGGCAAGGGAATGAGTCATCTGTTTAAGTTGGATATCACAGATCTCACTAAATGTGTGCCATTAAAATTGCTAAGAAAAGCATTCTAGGTTGAGAGAACAGCAAATGCAGAGGGCCAGGTGTGGAAGGGGGCCCACAGCACATGTTTGTGAAACAACAAAAAGTTTGTGACTCAAGTTGAGTGAATAATGGGGAAACTGAGAAGTCAGGTAGAGGTTGAGAACTCATCCTGTAGGGCCTTGGAAAGACTGTTTTGCGCTTATTTGAAATGAAATAGAAAAAGCTACTAACATCCAAACAGAATCACTCTTGCTACTGTGATGAGACTAGGTTATAGAAAGCCAAGGAAGGAAGGGTAGGGCCCACTGAGAAACAAACATAATAATCCAGTCAAGAGATAAGAGTGTCTTTAATAAAGATAGTAGTAGAAGAGGTACCAAGAACTGGTTAGATTCTAGTTATATCTTAAAGGTAGCACTGACTAGTTGAATCTGGGCGTAGAGCTACAGATAATTTCAGGGACTTTTTCTTGAGAAAGATGGAAATGCCATTTAATGGGAAAACCACAGAAAAATCAGATTTGGAGAAATCAAAAGCTCAGTTTTGGACAAAGACAACTAGAGTTTGAGAGGTAAGGGAGGTTGTACTGACATATAAACTTAGAAGCAGGCAAATTACGAATGAAAATTTCAAGTTATGAGGATAGATGTGATCACCCAGGTTACAAAATGTAACTGAGAAATCTAAATATTAGATCTCAGGGAGTGCCAAAGTTTGTTGTAAGAACTTCTACATACTTTTTTTCATATGCATTTCATAAATCTCACCATACAGAAATTCTAGAATGTTACAGTCAGAAGACTAAAAATTTAAAACATCATTTGGTTGTTTGCATTTAAGGTTCAGGATAAGATTATATAACACCTGACTTCTGTTCTACAAAGCCTAAAGGGAGTAGGAAGAAAAATGGTTATTCTGTAGTAGCCCCTTTTTCCCATCCTGTGCAGTTTGTTTTGGGGAACATGCCCAGAAAGGCCTCTATTAAGTAAAAACAAAAAAGGATACTTTTTTCTTTTTCAGGCTGTCACCATGCCAATGGAAGGAGATAGTCTCACAGATGATGAAATGAGTGAAAAAAGTTAAGGTCACATGGATCCTTGTAACCCCAATTTTGTTATACAACAAAAAGAGACTACAGGTTTTCAACAGTTTCTTGTTTACTGTGACAAATGGTTATTAATTTCCATTTTTAATTCTTCTCATAAATCTTCCTTTGAAAGGTGTAAACAGTTATCATTTGACCTAATGTAATTACTAAGAGCATCCTTGGATCCAGGATAATTCTTTCATTCTGTAGACAGGAAAAAGGAACAAAAGGGGCTATAAACATCAGTATGACTTTATACATAGTATGTTTCCAAATGTCAGTCATACTATCTCTTTATTACTTGATTATCATACTTGTCCAAATACTGTCTGTAAATATAAAGGCTCTAATGTATTTAAATAACTGATAATACTGATGGAAGAAAAAAAGTTAAACCACACAACGTTATATGAAGCTGAGCTTTTAAATCCTGACAATCCCTTGAAAGGTACAGAAATTTTCTAGATGAAAATCTAAGACTGACCACCGACACTACCAAATAAATTTCAAAATCACATGAAACAAGAAATAGAAGACATTTCTTTGGTTAGAAAACATTTACATATTGAAATACACCTTATTTTTCCAGCTATTATCAGAAATTATACTGAAATGCAATAGAACTAAGTAATGGATAACAAAAAAGCTACTAGAAATTAATCTATTAGATGCCTGTATAACCTAAATTTGGCAAGTGGTAGTGGTGGAATATAAAGGCAGATAGGGAGAAGAAAAAGAAAAGGGCAATCACATGTGACATAACCCAGATAAAATTGAAAATTTTGTAATTTTGTAAATTTTGTAATCCGAAAACCTAAACCTATTTGAAACAGCCAAAACAATCTTAAGAAAAAAGAACAGAGCTGGAGGAATCACACTCCCAGACTTCAGAGTATACAATAAAGCTACAGTAACCAAAAGCATATGGTACTGGCACAAAAACAGACACATTAGATCAATGCAAAGAAACAGAGTCCAGAAATAAACCCACACACTTAAAGTCAATTAATCTACGACAAAGGAGACAAGATTACATAATAGGGAAAAGGCAGTCTCTTCAAAAACTGGTGCTGGGAAAACCGGAAAGCTACACATAAAAGAATGAAATCAGGACATTTTCTTACACAATATACAAAAATAAACTCAAAATGGACCTAAATTAAGACCACAAACCATAAAACTCCTAGAAGAAAGCAGGTAGTATACTCTGACATCAGTCCCCCAAAAATTTTTTTTAGATATATCTCAAGCAAGGGAAACAAAAGCAGAAATAAAGAAATGGAACCACATCAAACTAAAGTTTTTGCACAGCAAAGAAAACTATACACAAAGGGAAAAGGCCACCTACTTGCAAAAGATTTATCTGATAAAGGGTTAGTATCCAAAACAATGAACTCATACAACTCAACACAGAAAAACAAACAACCCAATTAAAAAATAGGAAGATGATCTGAATAAACATTTTTCCCAAGACATACAGATGGCCAGGAGGCACATGAAAAGATGCTCAACATTATTAGCCATCAGGGAAATGCAAATCAAAACCACAACAAGTTGTCACCTCACACCTGTCAGAATGCCTATTATCAAAAAGAACAACAAATAATAAGTGTTGTTGACGATGTGGAGAAAACACCGTGTACACCGTTGGTGGGAATGCACATTTGCAGCCACTATGGAAAATGGTATGGAAATTTTTCAAAAAACTAAAAACAGAACTGCCATATGAACCAACAATTTCACTTCTGGGTACACACCCAAAGAAAACAAAAACACTAATTTGAAAAGATACACACACGTCAATGTTCACTGCAGCATTATTTACAATTGCCAAGATATGGAAGCAGCCCAAAGGCTCATCAATAGATGAATGGGTAAAGAAAATGCGGTACACACATGCCCACATACACACGATGGAGTATTACACATGGCCATAAAAAAGATTGAAATTTTGCCATTTGCAACAACACAGATGAACCTGGAGTGTATTATGCCTAGTAAAATTAAGTCAGAGAAAGACAAATACTTTATCAGTTATATGTAAAATCTAAAATATACAAAAAATGAGTATAAAAAAATAGAAACACTCACAGAGAACAAACGAGTGGTTATCAATAAGGAGAAGGAAAGGGAGGGATGCAAGTCAAGGGGCAGAGAATGAACAGGTACAAACTACTATGTATAAAATAAATAAGCTGCAAGAACATACTGCAAGCACAGGGCAGAGAGCCAGGATTTTATAAAAACTTTAAATGAAGTATGATCTATAAAAATAATGAACCACCATGTTGCACACTTGAAACTAATACTGTAAATTAACTACACTTGAGTAAAGAACAAACACAAAAACCAAAAAGCGATCTGAAATACTAATTTTGCAGTACAAACTCCATTACTCTTCCTGTGTCTTAAACATTTTGGGTGATTTGGGGATAGTAAGAGTGAGGGAATAGAAAGAAGAGTAAATGAAATAGCAGAAGGAAGATAACTTGGTGAAAGTGACACTGTGGGAAAACTCCACATCTAAAATCCATTATAATGAACGCTCTTTAGACTTTGCCTCTTTACTTAAAGAGGGAAAAATTAAGAGTATATAACCAGAACATGTCAGAAAAGGTTCTGGTAAGTAGTTTTAAAAACTCTGTTTTGGAAATAGATTTTAAATTATGTCAGCACACCGAAAAGGAAGCAAAAACCTCACTATTGAGCTGTATAAGCTTGAGGAGAATCTTCAGTTCAGTCGCTCAGTCGTGTCCTAAGGAGAAGGGGACGACAGAGAATGAGATGGCTGGATGGCATCACCGACTCTGTGGACATGAGTTTGAGTGTACTCCGGGGGTTGGTGATGGACAGGGAGGCCTGGCGTGCTGTGATTCATGAGGAGAATCTTAGCCCTTATTTTTTTGGATCTTTCTTTTCTCCAACATGAATACATACACATTTATATGGCACTTGTCATCAAAACATTTCCACAAGCACTACTTCAGCTGTCAGAGGAAGCTATGTCTATAGGTATACTCTTCTAGGAAGATATACTTAGTATCAACTGTGAGGCAACAGGTAAAAGGGCAACGAAAATGGAAAAAAACCTGAAATGTATATATATGGACACAGTCTAACAAAGAGTGAGGTTTAACGCCAGTAATGAATGCTATACCACTATGGGCTGGTATAGCACTTTATAATTTTCAGTCTTTTCATGGTATCATTTGATTAACAAAATGGACTTAAACATGCAACTATATTCTGGGATATTCAGCTCATTAAAGGTGAAGATTTCTAATTAATATTTCCGATTAATATTCTTAATATTTATAACTATACTACTTATACTAAGTTAATTACGTGTGATTTGCCAGACATGTACACTGGGGATAACGACACATAGGAAAAGTCATAATACAAGAAATATATTAAGTATGTGAGAGAACAGAACTCTGTTATACTGAAACATGCTGTGATTAGTTTTCAAAATACATCAATAGCTTTCTATAAACTGCTGGCCTGAAGGATATTCTGTTGTGGATATTTCTGAGTCTAGGCAGATGAAATAAACTCATAAGATAATTAAAACTCTGTTCATATATGAATCAGTCATTTGTAGGCATAGAATTCTCCTATGTTCCTTTTTCCTTTAATGGAAAGTGGTTCAGCCAGGGAGGCGAGTTAACATGAGGAAAAAACTAGACATGTAAAGACAGTGAACGTTAAAGCAAAAAGTAGAGTTGTGCAGAAAGAACAAGAAATGCTGGTTCCTCCAGGCAAGGCAACCGTATTTGTACAGTGAAACAAGTGAAACCCAGAGCCAATTATTTCTTTGACAGATTTTTTAAAGTGAGTTTTTTATATTAAAGAAAGTTGAACAAGAAATATACCAATCTGATTTTTAGTAAACATGAGGATTTTCTGTACACAGTATGTAAGACGGATGTAACTAAAAAATAGAAGAGCACAGCTGCACTTGTAAGAAAAATGTCTCTGCTTTAATAAATCTCTCTGGCTGGTTGATATGTCATTATCTTTTTTTTTCTTTTAATTGAAGCATAGTTGATTTAGAATGTAGTGTTAGTGTGTGGTATACATACAACAAAGTGATTCAGTTATACATAAACACATATTCTTTTTCACATTCTTTCCCATTAAAGTTTATTAGAGGATACTGAATAGTTTCCTGTGCTATACAGTAGGACCTTATTGTTTTCTGTTTTATACACACTTAAAATTGTCAAATAAGCCAAAATTCTGGAATAAATTCTAAAGCATAAATATATCAATTTAAATGAAAATGCAATTCAGGGTTGTATGCAGGATACACATTTATTAACAGTGAAAAAGCATTTACCCAAAGTGAATGTTAAAAATACAAAAAGTATCCGCTGAACAGTCTGGTGAGCTCAATCTTGTAGGCATTATTTCAACCTGCCTAGGTTTCTCTCTCACTTATTTTGACCTTTTCTTCCTCTTTTACCTCTAACCAAATTTTTAACTTAAAAATTAAGACACACAGTACATACTGAATGCCTAACCTTTTAGCAACAGTTACCAGGGAAAAACATATTAAGCAAATTATCTGCTCTCAAGCACTTAAAACTAAATTATCTACTATAATAGAAAACAAAAGACCAGATTACAATAGATGTAAGTCAAATAAGCAAATTTGGTAAGGTTCATAGATACTACAATAATAACTTAAGATGTAAGTACAATGATTCCATTGTATCCATCTTTAACTTGCATGCAGAGAGAGAGACTGTCTTAATATTTAATGTGTAAGGCTTGGCTTGAGTGTATCAAAATGAAGTTTCTGTACAGAGTCTAGAAAACAAATATAGAACTTAAGTATACACATAATATATATGTATACCTACTATGCTTCAATTTCCCTGAAGTCAAGCCAATTGAATAATTCCTGCTTCTGGAATGATAGTGTTCTGAGTAAGTTTAAGTTGGAGATATATGTTTCATGTAATTTAAATTACAGAACAATATAGTCAATGTCCTCAGAGGGAAATTCTCATTTAATATTCCCTGACTGGACATATCTTACACTGAGGTATCAGGCAAGAATTTCAAAGGAATACCAACCAAATTCTTTTTTTATGGGGTATTTCAGTAAACTGCTGACAAATTTAAAACACTAATTTGGAATAATTCTTCGTATTTTATCAAGAAACAGTCTGTAAAGTTGACTTGTTAACTGGCTTTGTGAAGCCTTTAACTCGGTATACGGCAAGATGGGATCTAAAAGTACACCACCTTTGAAAAGCTGATTTGCTTAGTGATAAAGAGGTCATGTAGATTCTCATTACTCCATACAGCACTTCATCTGCAAACCTGCTTCTCTCTCACTACACACACAAACAACTGCTACGTTTTGGCCTAAATTATCGTCTCAAAAAGCAAGGTTGTCCAAAAGCAAACAGAACCTTAGTGCTCTGGTACGTAAATTTACTTCTATTAATCCCTACTTTAAAGAGCTTAGTTTTCCTTTTAAAAGTAATCACAATGTTACTTTCCTTGTTTAAGCGGAAATATTCTCTATAGAAAATGTTCTCTTTTAACGTTGAAACTGAGGCAACACAGATATGAATTGAAATCCTAGAAAATATTTATCTAATAGATAATTATGTAAATTCTAGGTACTAAGAACAAGTATTCTAAATTTATTATCCAATTTGAATAGGATATTTATATTCTATAATAACTTCTCAGAAATCCTGGATACCTTTATAACCTGCCCTATTCTTGCAAAGGAATAAGACATGCAGGTATCTAACAGAATATTAGACTCAATAGCAGCAACACTGGCATTATTTGGAAGCCTGGCCTGAAGGCTGGGCTTTATAATAAATAGTATATTTCTCTAACTCTTGACCGTTGCTCTTCTCTGAACAGCCTAATTATATAAAACAGTGACTTGCTGTATAGAATTCAACATAATTTTCCAAAAAGATAGTTTACAGGTAAGTCCAAACTTTATTTAAAACTACATTTTAAATTTTATGTTACTAAACATCACAATGGGGGAAAAAAATCAGGACCAAATAAACTAAAGAAAGAAAAAGAAAAAAACCCCACAGTGTACCAAGGCTTGAATCTGTCCAGAATTCAGTTTTTGATGTTTTAAACTGCCATGGGCAGAAATTAGCACACCTACCAAAAATGCAGTGTCAAACTGATTTACATTTTATACAGATTAAAACAGATGTTTATTTAGTGCCATTTTCATATATGTATTGATTATGTCAAGAAAGAGTTAGATGAGCCTCTGGAGACATCTCACGTACTTTGGGCTCCCACTGTTTCTGAAAAACAGAATCATGGTTAATGCCTTATAAATTACTTACTGAATTAATATGACCTTATAGAATTTAGTTTAATATTGCTCTCTTCCATTTAAAACTTTCAATTTTAATATAAAGTTATTAGAAAAGAAACTTACTTCGCTACAATAATTCCCTGATGACACCACCAACAGTTTAAAAGGCATAGGTAAGGGTTTCCATCTTAAAGATGGCAGACTGAGCAGATACTTGTTCTCAAAAAAGAACAAAACAAAAAATCCATTGGGGGGAAAAAAGTATAAAAATGAATAAATCCAGACCAACTAAAGAAGGGTGGTTGTGAGAGAACCAGAGGACAGGAGATAAAAACAAATTTCCAGAACACTGCGAGCAGATGGAGGCGCAGGGCAGAATGGAGGAAGTTGCAGCCCAGACAGCGGAGGACAGGCAGCAGGGGAGACGGTAACTGAAGCCCTAACAGGCAGGAATGGGCTGAAAACTGGGGGATTAACTGAAGGTGTGATATTTGGTTTCTCTTCTCGTCACCCTATTTCTTAGAAAAACAAAAAATCTTGAGTTAACCAACTGATGAACAAACAGAAAATCCTTGACCTTGATGCAAGAAATGTTCTCCTCTGAGTGGCCCTTGGGTTGTGCTATTAGACCCAAAAAGAAGGAAATCTTCCCAGATTTCCTGGGACTATCACTTGGCTCTGCAATGAATCATAAAATCATCTTCAGGAAAGTATAAAAGGTTTCAGTCTTATAGTTACAAAAACAGAATATAAGTGTCTTTAATAAGGTCAATAAAGTATGAAATGAGTAAATCAAACAGAGAAGGGAAAGGGGAGGAGCAAGCAGTTGGGTAATGACCAAAACTGACAGAACTAGAAAATGCGTACATTTTTAAGAACAAAAGTAACAGAAAAACCAAAAATAACATAAATACTGAAAGAAGAGGTAAGTTTAAATAACTTTTCATTTGGGAGATAAGAAACATTATCTAATTTTTAAAATTCAGGAAAATTATAAGAATAGTATATAGAGATATAAAGGGCCTCCTCCAAAAGAACTGAAAACCAATGATTAAAAGAAATGGGTTCTTGCCAATCATCACTAACTCCTCTGTACCTTTCTTTCTTAAGCCGTGTGCATCTATTCACTATTAAAACTAAAAATAGAAAAAATTACCTGATAGTACTATTTTATAAATTGGGCAGTGGAACTAAAATTTTTATAGAATTATGCTTCCTTTCTAATGTTTGGCTTCTATCTTCCAGGTACTAGTAGCAAATTTTAAAAACTAATGATGGTATCAAGATTCAGTAACTTCAGTGTGATATGATTAAAACTGCTAACTTTTACCAGGTTCTTTTAGTGTCTGAGAATTCCCAGCTAATTCTTCAGTCTGCATTTCACATATTTCACTAGATAAGTGGTTTTTCTGTTCTTCTTCTGCCATTTTCTTTCTTAGATCTGCCTGTAGAATGAAAATGAAAAATACAAAATCATTTTTCATGTTAACAATATCTGCTATATAATGACAACTGTAATTAAAGAGAGCGAAATACCTCTGAATATATTGTCAGTTTAAGTGGTAAATCTTCAACTTTCACAAAGTCTTCTTCATCAGATTTTTGACTTATGTTACCAGATTCTGCTTCCTATAAGATTAACAAATTATATTTAATGAAGGCAATCCACTCTATCTCTGGATCTAAACCAAAGTCATCCATGCCAAGAGATAAAGTGGATTCTCACGTGTATAGATGTCAGTAATTCTGTCCTATTTGCTTTTCTTCTATATTTAGCTCAATGAGTAGAACAGAAATCTAGAATTCAACATGAAGGGTTGCACACTTGTAACTGTGGGCACACAGTGAAGCTTCTGTGCACCCATTTTACAAAACAAAGAGCCAGTTCATACAGGTTAAAGGAAGAAACAGTAGTAGTTACATTGAGGGCTAAAATTAGAACAACCCTCATTTCTTGATATGTTAACAGAATGCATCAGAGCTGTACTCAAAAGAATATAAGTAAACATAGATTTTCGATATCAACTCTGGAAGCTCAAATAGAAAGAAGTGAATTTAGTAATTCACAAAAGTTATTAAAAATCACCTCATACTGTTCTTCTGAAACCTGAAGCATTTGCTGCCAGTTCTTTGATTTTTAATAGTAGCATCATTCTACCAATTACCCAAGTGGAAACCGTAAGTTTTTCTTTTTCCTGAAACATTTCCCACCCATTCCTCTCTCATTCAGCTCAATTTGTATTTATATGATAATGGAGACTCTCAACTCTGATTCCTCGACAACACTTCTTATACAGTCATCGGATTCATCTTCAAAATCCATGACTTTGACTATTTCACTTTCTTGTGCAAAGACCCTTAATAGTGTTCCCTGCCTAAAATCCAACTTCAGGACCCTCTATGATCTAACTTCAAGTAAATTTTGAGCAAATGCCTTCAGTAGCAATTCTATGCACTCATCAAATAACAACAATAAAAAACCTAGCAACTTTTATAGTTTTCAATGGAAAATTTTACTGTT
This sequence comes from Moschus berezovskii, assembly GCF_049115385.1. Lineage (NCBI taxonomy): Eukaryota > Metazoa > Chordata > Mammalia > Artiodactyla > Moschidae > Moschus > Moschus berezovskii. Next base: position 26,085,435 of record NC_142485.1, on the reverse strand, counting down.
AGTGAAGCAAATAATTAAGATAGTTACTCTTCCTACTGTTTCTGAAATATTATTAGCCCCCTTTTGCTGAGAAGCTTTCAAATTATATTATAAGCATCATCTTTGGAAAGAAAAGTGATGTTGATTAAAAAATATGTGAAACATGTTCTTTAGACTTAAAGGTACATTATTACAAATCTCTTCATTTTTACCCATAAAAGAAAGTATATAAAACATACACAACCCAAGGATCCAAAAAACAACCTACTGGCTATAAAATTAAATTGAAACAAATGTGCAGAGAAAAACTAAACTTACCTACTTACATTATAAATGCAAATTTGCTAGCTTACTTTTTCGTCATTCACTATAAATAGACAGGGACTCTACTGCTGTCAAATGAACTCTCTCAAGGTTACCACATACAATTCATCTCTTTGGTTCTCAAAACTATGAAAAGTAGAATTTTGGTTTTGAAATGGTCCTCTTGGTTCACTATCACCCTTCTGTTTGAGTTTAAAATAAGTCTGAATGAGAAATAAGAATGCTCCAACAGTTTCTAAACCGAAACACAGTGGAGTTGTGTTTATATACTAGAAATGTTCACCTGCAAATGAAGAAACGGGCACAGAAATGAAATGCACATGATACCTACATAGTCATTCACTAACACTGGAGATTCAGTATCAGGACTTCCAGCCAAAGAGCTTTCAGGAGTCTCCTGAGCAGATTTCACTTCTTTGACTCTAGGCACCAAGGTTTCAATTTCAGTTAAAGGTAAAGGCAAAGGGTTAGGCTGACTGGACGAGTCGATGGTAGTGAGAGTGTCCTTCTGGACAGTGCTATTTAAAGGTTGCTCATTTTCCACAATATTGAGGTAACAGGGCTTCACAGGAGTGCTATCCTGGTCACCTGCCATCAAAAAAGTCTTAACATTAGTGTTATGCAACTGTCATTAAGTTTTACTACTGTGCCAAATAAGGACTAAAATGTATAAACGTATAATCAGACTACCTTCCTTACAAAATCTGCATTTAAATATTTGTCAACTTTTCTTTAACAGCTATTTGCAGAAACAAAGCCCAAACATTTTCTACAAAGGATTTAGGGAGAGAAAAAAAGACATGTACCAGGTCCAAAATCCCTTCAAACTTCCATTAGCCAAGAATTTAGATTTCTTTGTTTTTAAGCACATAAAGGACACTGCAGATAATTTTAACATGGAAATTTTAAACTTTTCTTACCTTTATTAGTAGTGGGTTCTTGTTCTGATGGGACATTTTTGCTTTCTGATGATTTTTCAAAATCATGATGCGGAACCTAGAAGGAAAAAATAATGTCTTAATAGTAGGACCTAAATATACAGTCACTATACAGGAGATGGATGGTATTTACAACCTGAGACCTTCATACAAGGAAATTTTAAAATAATCTTCTAGAAGTGTTTCAAGAAGGCTGTGGTTGCAATTTCAAGAGGGCTAAGTTTAAAAAGTTTACTTTCCTTAACTTCAGAATAACACAAAGAACTGGAGTATTACAGATTTCACTATTATTTTTTTCAGACCTGACTCTATTTTAAATGAAACTAAAAGATACTTGCTTACATGTAGATGTTAACTGAAGGAGAGAAGGATGAACAAGCTAACTGCTTTCTGTAGGAGGAGAGAAAACTGAAGATTCACCTCATAATTGAATGCCCCAGATTTTAGGAAGGAAGGAATACAGCAGTGGGGTGGAAGTCAGGGACAAGGTGCTGATGGTTGTTTGAAGCTGCTTAAGAAAAACGTGGACACTTAAGATTCCCTCCCAGGCTCAACAGAAAGTGGGAAATTATATTTTGGAGGAAATGAGCTAGTGAGTCTGAGACCTGGGGGCCACCATGGAAGGGGCAGGCTGTGGAAAGCATGAATGACAGGTAAAGTGTCAAAATGAAACGGAAGATCTAGTGCAAGTCTGTATAATGGTGGGACCCTCAGCCCTAACCCTACATCCAAGTTCAGAACGCCAATAGCCAAGGAAAGGGACCTCCTACCAGGCAGAAGGAGATGGGCAGACCCTCCCTACTTTGGAGAAATTAAACTATTCCAATAGGAATTGACATTGAGGATTTTCTATCAAAGAGTTATCTATTTGGCTGCCCCACAGTAAAGCCCAAAAGAATTCCAACTGGCTTTTTGGTGTATTGTTCTTTAATGTAAACACCAAAAGTAGAGTGGATATTTGGAGAAAGCCTCTATGTGTGGGTAAGAGAAAATACTGCTCCCATGAAGTAAGAGGGTGTTAAAAAGAAGTAACAATCAGAAAAAAGTACTTAGAAATTAAAATTATGACAGTTGAACTAAAAATAATATCATACAGTTAAGGTCAAATAAATCTCCCAGAAAGTAATAAAACAGAAAGATCAATGAGTCAATAAAATGAAAAGGAGAAAATAGGGCTAATTAACATCTGATAACATTTATTTCAGAAGAAAAGAAGAGAAAATGGTGAGGAAGAAATAAAGGAAACTAAAGAAAATTTACCAAACCTGAAAAACATGCTACAGATTAAAAGACAACTGAGTACACCTAGTGTAGTGACTAAAAAAGACCTGCAACGATGTATATTATCACTGTAAAATTTCAGAACTCCAGGTGAAAAAAACTTCCAGAGTTATGAAGAAAAAAAGAACATATATGAAAAATCAGAACTAAGAAAGGCCTTCAAAGACCTGAGCAGAAATGATTTTCAACACAGAAATACTGAGTTTTCTTAGAGAATATAAAATGGCAACTTGAGAAGGGAATGGCCACCCACTCTAGTATTCCTACTTGGAGAATTCCATGGACAGAGGAGGCTGTTGGGCTACAGTTCATGGGGTCTCAGAGTCAGACACTGAGCGGGGCGGGGGGGGGAATGTCAAGATATGTTTTACACTCTTTCTTAGAGAGTGCCTGGAAGATGTGTTCCACCAACATTAGGTGATAAACCAAGGAAGAGAAACGCAAGATTTGATTCCAGAAACTGAGACCTAAAAGTACGAAAGAGTGGATTCCCTAGCTGGCAGCTATCTATAGGTCTAAAGAAGAGCCAAACCCAGAATGGAGCAGGAAGGAAGAAAGCTCCAAAAAGGACAAAACTGACTGACTGGTTCATGATGAAAATTCTGAGAGATTTATTAAGCTACTGGTGGGCAGAGCAAGCACCTGGGTATGTGATCAAAGAAAATAAATAAAAAATTGAGACAATTATTAAATTCAGGTGAAAAAAATGTACAAGACTAAGCAATAAACACTACTTGCTTAGCTCAACAGCCAGTAATATTTGCATGGTTCATTTAAATCTAAATATTTGATTAAATACAGATTTAATCAAAAGACATGTTTAAATAAGAAACTATATGTGACCTGAGAGTCTTCACCTGCTATAACAGAATTCAAAAGGTAATGTCTAACACATAAATGAATAAATAAATACACACACATATTATTCAGATAGAGGGTAAACAGCAAAAGAAATCATACAAAGTTTTGCCTCTGGGGCAGGATGAGGTAAGGATAGGAAGGGGAATGATTTTATTTTGTTACATACTACTTCCACGTATAACTAGAAAAAACGTAAGTTAAAAATAAAAAAATCCAAAGTCATCACATAGTTTTCAGGACTTGTTATTAAAATATTTCAAGTGCTTTAAATGTAAAAACATTACTAAGTAAAGAAAAATAATAAGTGTTTTAGATTTCAATAAGGATATTAAAGAAGTTTGTATTCATGAAAATGAGAATGGGGAAGCTGTTGATTTTACCATGTTTAAAAAGAACATGCTTTTAGGTATCACAGGAAGACTGGCGAAGAGTGTGTAAGTCTGCACTGGAATACCTGATCATCGTGTTCATTTTCTTCTGTAGTTTCAGTGTTAGCCTGAAGTGATGTCTGGACATCTACAGGTCCCTCTTCAAATTCTTCTATTTCTTCATCTTCATTCTCATCTTCTCCACTTCCATAATTAGTCAAAGCCTGAGTTTCAGCTTTGGACAAATCTAAGTTGATTAACACACAATTTTTAGTAAAAATTTCAGCACTTACTTCGTAACAGCTACCATTTATTGCATGCCTACATTATGTAAGTGCTCACATACAGTATCTGAAATCTTCAAAACCGTTAAGTACTAGAAAACCAGTGTTGAAAGGACAGGTAATTTAGTTAGGGTCACACTGAAATTCAGAGTTGTGTGACACCTAATTCTATATTCATTCCACTCCAACAAACTGTTTCAATAAGTGATCTGTAAAGAACTAATGCATAAATCTAGTCTAGAGCCTTCAGACTTACTAATAGATACTGGACAGTCTTCACTTTCTTCATCTTCCTCTTGATCAGAAACATCAGATCTCACATTTTTAGGGCCGTCACCATCATAAACCTCAGACGTTTGAGTCTGCTTAACTGTTTCCGTCTCATCCTTGTCCTAGCCACAAATAAATTTGAGTAATTAATTCCTTAAAATATATTTTTTAAAGGTATATAGTAAGTCTATCATAAAAATTAGTAAGTCATTATCTAATTAAAAAATATAAAGAATGATTTTAAATTTAGTTGTTTTTAAAAGAAAATAAAATTCTGTCAGAAGAAATGACATTTTATGATCTACTTTGCTCTCTACCATTAAGGTAAAAGCTACTGAAATTATTTAATCTTTTGTTTCAAAAGCCACTAAATTAGCACATACTTTGTCTTCATCATCAATTTCTCCAGCAGGTGAACTGTGATCTCCTTCAAGAATCCTTTTGGCCTATAAGCAAATCGGTTAGGCAGAATTCAGGGGTGATCATTCATTATCACACTTAAGTACTCAGTAAACTTTAACAAATCCTGCATTCTTAAACCATCATCCAAAGAGATTACTGTTTTCTTAGAAATATAAATTCAACTCTTACTAAATAAATCTTTTAAATGAAGAAAAACAAAAAGCAACACGGTCTACCTGACATCTCCTTGGATACCTAAGAGACATCACAAACTTACAAATCCAAAACAAAAATCTTGATTCCTTTCTTACTAAAACCCCCGTTTCCCTTCAGTCTTCTCAATCTCAGTAAATTGCCCTTCATTCACCCAAACGCACAAGTCAGAATCAGCCTGTACTTTATGTGTATTGCCCACATCTGAACTACTAGACTGCATTTGACTCAATCATCCTAACGTATCTACTGTTACACACTCAGAGCTGAGACACTTCTTACTCACCCACTACTTACACACTCAGAGCTGAGACATTTCTTACATGGACAACTGCAACAACCTTCCAAGCCGTCTCTCTGCTTCTCTCTCTGCTCACCTACAATTCCTACTCAATAAGGAAGCCTGACAAATCTTAAACTGAGATTATGACACTCTTCTCTCAAACTTTCCTGTGAGTTTCCATCATGCTTAGAATAAAATAAAATATAAGGTCCCAACAACAGTTTCTAAGACTTCACAAATTTGTCCTATTTACCTCTGTGAATTCATCTCCTACAGGCTCACCTCATTTAAAGTGTTCCTGCCTCCCTGGTTTCTCTCTCTTCCCCTAAACACTCAATCCTGCTTTAAAGTCTTTACACTTAATGGTTCTCTCTGCCTGGAACTGTTATACTTAACAGTTCTCTCATCTTCATTATAAACTCTTGTCTTTCCATAGCTTAGCTCACATTTCATTCCCTGAAGGAGCCTCTTGATTCCTCCACCTAAAGCAGTCCTTTCTATCACTTTTATCATATCATCCTGTTCTATTTTCTTCAAGCTCTAAGTAATGGCTGAAATTATCTGAAACTTATGTCTAGAAGAAAAACATTATGAAAAGCTCGAAAAAGATGGCCTGATTTTATCTACTTTAGATTTCGGCAAGAAGGATTATCTCTTTCTGTTTTGGGTCTTGACCTGTTTTTACTCTCATGATTACAGAATCAAGAAAAGGATGCTGGTGTCTAGAGGAAAAGCCTCCTGGGAGGCCTCAGTTGAGGGGAAAAAACATCCAATTTCATATGTGATCAAGACTAATTCAACAGAGCATAAGGAGCTACAGGGATGTGCAACCAAGGTCCTAACTAATAACAAGCATATGTGTTGGCTGGGGTGCTAACGTTCCTGGGGCATCTACTGTGACTGACAACAGCCACAGCAGGCAGCTGGCCAAAGGCCAGATCCCAGTCCTCCTCTCTTTTCTGGATAAGCAGCCATAACGTGACGTAGATACTTGACAATCCCCTGCCACCTGTTCCTGTCTACATCCCTGATCTTGAGCCACTGCTGTTACTCCTGAGATTCAGTAAGTGGCTGGTGTATGTACTGACTTATAATCTGATTAACTCATATTACAAAAAAAAACCAACCTACTTTGGTGAGGTCAAGTATGATTTTATTTACTCATAAAGATCAAAAAGGACATTTATACACTAATTACAACTATTTCTATATCAAAATGAATGTCATTTACCTCTTTTGCATAAGACTGTATCACTCCAGCAGCTTCTATTTTCCTTTTGCATCTCTGTTTAACAGTTACACTATTATTATCCAAATCTTGCATGAGCTTAAAGAAAGCCAACTCATTAAATAACACTTCAGATATCTCTACAAGAAGATCTTCTCCACAATCCTTCAGTTTTCTGCCAGCAAATTTTGCCAGTGAATCCTATTCAAAGATAAACCAAATCACTTTAAGATTATAGCAAACTTTAACTGTGGGTAGAGAAACATAGATGATTAACAAATTTGAATTCTAATACTCATGAAGGGAAAAACAATTTTATTACTTTTTAGTACTGAGAAACTTAAAACTAATGTCTAAGATAGGCTAAAAAATGATAGGTTAATATTACTAAGCAGGACTCTTGTGAGTCCTGCTCCCAGTTACGAACTACTACTATTACATAATTTAGTTACTGTTATAGCCCAAGAAGTCTCTACTATCAACAGTTTCCAGCTTCTACAATTTCCCAGATTGGTCAAAAAAAAGAAAAAAAATTATTTTAGAAAATACCAAGGAATAATTTATAAACATTTCAAACTTGAAATGTTGTTCTTAGGTAGAGGAAAAATCAAAACAAAATTTTATTAGAGTTGGGAAAAGCCTTAGAGATGGTAAAGTTAAATGAAGACACAGGACCTAATACAATATTTTTTAATTAAGTAAGGAATAACCTAAAAAGTATTACAGCATCATCCCAAATGGATGCTAGAATGAACATCTACTTGAATAAACTGTGTAATGCCAGAAAATGTGGGGGGGAGGGGGAATCCTAACCACATGGTACATACTGGTAAGTCATACAAGTACAAACTCTTACCTGTAATATACTTCCAAGTTGCTTATGAAAGAACTTTACAAACTCTTTGCTCTCATTGTTTTGCTGAGTAAGGACCAAAACCATGCGTCTTACTGAGGTTAGAAGTTGAGAAGAACAAACTTCATCCATGTGCTCCTGAGAAAAATTCTAGTTGGTTAAGATATAACTTACCTATTGTGTAAAAAGTGTTAATCCACATGATATATGAGATTGTATTGTTCTTGCATAAACTCCTCAGCTTTTAGAGGCACATTTGGAGACTTTGTTCATAAGAACAGCCAACTCCCCACTACACACATTAAAAGGTTTGCAAATTTTGATTCACCATAGCAGATAATAGCCAATAAGAAACTGGCTGATTCAACATTTTCCACTACTTCCTTTCTGTACTCTAAGGAACTATTCCTGCCATAGTTTCCATATCGCCTGAATGCCTATTTGCAGTTCAGTTCAACTACTCGTACAACCGTACTTCACCTTCCACCAAATTTCCTGTTATCTGCTGACTTTCCTTAGCCTTGGCACTGCTGACATCCTGTGGGGTGGTAGATGTTGAGCAGTCCCCTGAAGTCTACCCAAAAAAATGAAGACTTGAAGTGAAATGAGACAAAATAAAATAGTTGAAATCAGATTATTAGTTCTACTAATTTTGTTGGCCTCAGAAATTGTCTGAAGTGATAAATTTAGCAAGGGAATCCTCATGAAAGAATAGAATCAGACACAAAATTGCAAATGCAACAAAATTTTCTGAGATGGTTTCATTCCCTACCCATGAAGGTTATTTTTTTTTTAACATTTAGAAAATAATTATACATATTAAATAAATATCACTACCAATATACCTAATTTAAGAAAAAATACACATTTAAAAGTATTTATTGCATTACATGAACACAAAAATGTAAAAGAAAAAAGGCAATACTTTGTTTATGGCTAAGATGGAAGTAAGCAATAACCTAAATTGAATAAAACAGTATATATTCTTATAATTTATAGGAATATAAATATTTTAGGGGTGAAATATATTTTAATAAAGGCACAAAATTATTGGTGAAATTGATGTATTTAATCTCCTCAAATTCCCTTCATCTAGTCTCTGAAGTCCTTCTTGAGTGTGAGTACTAAGAAACTGAGAAAGATCTTGTTCTACTGGTGGGGTACAGAGCAGAAAATTATGACACTTTGTCCTAAGTGCTCTAATAAAGACAGGTAACAAGTTTCCCAAGAGCAGGGAAGAGAAGGAGAAATTCTGCCAGCAGATACATACAAAACTACTTCAGCTGAATCCTGAAGGATAAGACCAACAGAGGGCAAAGGAAGTAACATGGGCAATGTGCCTTTATGAACAATGACAAGCAGGATACAAGGCATGTGGAAGGAACAGTTAAGAGGCTGGGATCATCCTGTACGCCAACAGTTTTCAACCTATATACTTGACTAGTTTAAAAACCACAGTCAGGTTTGGGAGATCAATTCACTTAACAACATTCAATAAGTATTTACTGAGTACCCACTACGTGCATGGCACTGGTAAGACAGTGACCAAAACAGATTAACATCTCTGACGTAAATCTTCATGACTTCATGGAGTTTACATGGAACAAGGGAAACAGACAAAATCAATAAGCAAATATTAAATAGGTTATAAGGTGACAAGCACTATGAAGATAAAGAAAAGCAGGTAAGGAAAGGGGAGATCTGTTCACCAAAAAAAAAAAAAAATAACATTTGAATAAAGCCTTCAGGGTTCAAAGGAAAAAGCCATGCAGGCATGTGAAGAAACAGCATTCTAGACAGAAGTATCAGCAAGTGTCAAAGCCTTTGAAGCACCAGTAACGCCAGCAGGAGAGCTGAAAGATTAGAAGAGGAAGCAGAGACAGAACCATCTGGTGCTGCTGTGGGTGCTCAGGAAGAGGCTAAGGTTTTCAGTTTCTATATGCAATAATTTGGGCGCAGACAGATGGATCCTCTTTCCTCTCTTGGCTATCAAGTCTCTTCAGAGAAAACAGTTCCTAGAATTGCTTTTTCTCTCTTCTCTCAAAATATTCCAAAGAAAGCAATTACTTCCACCGAGGGAAGAAATGTAAGTGTACGGAAACAAAAATTTTTGCTGTCAGCGTCTAACACATTGGCAAGTACAAGCAGGTTGTAAGAAATGAACCTAATGACAACATATTTTGCAGTTTCCCAACTCTGAATGAAAAGATTGTCTTTCCATCTCTATTTTTAAAATTTTCCATTTTAAATGAGAATGTAACAGTCCCATCTCAGAAAACAGTCCTGGCTTTGCATGCTTCCTTCTCTCCCCTCTTCCTTGTTATTAAACAAAAAATGGTACTGCTTTACTTGTCTCATAGTCTCACTGTTGCTAGGAATACAAATTGTTAACCTTTCTGAGGGAAGCATAATGCTTCAAAAGCCTTAAAAATATTCATACCATTAAAGCTACAAATTCTAAGAATTATGTCAAAGCAAATAAAAATGGGATGCATATTTAAATTTAGCTAAATCATTTAAGCATTTTTCATAATAGTGAAAAACAAACCAGAAGAGAATAAACACAAACATTTAACAGGAACTAATAAAATAATTAACAGGAAATTCTGTTCCATGAATACTCAACCCTCACAGAAGCAATCATATAACTTACTACTGGCAGTCCTACTTAGTCAACTCTGGCTCTTCTGCTTTTGCACAACCTCCGTATGTTTGATCACCTGATCCTGGGCCGTGGTTCTAAGCTCCCTTCTCTTATCTAGTGCTGTGCTTTAGGTGATCCCATCTACAATTAGTAGGATCTGCTGATTTTCAAAATATATCCCAATTGTCTACTGTGCCCCATCTTTAGTTCAGTTCAGTTCAGTTCAGTCGCTCAGTCGTGTCCGACTCTCCGCGACCCCATGAATCACAGCACGCCAGGCCTCCCTGTCCATCACCAAATCCCGGAGTTCACTCAAACTCATGTCCACAGAGTCGGTGATGCCATCCAGCCATCTCACTCTTGGTCATCCCCTTCTCCTCCCGCCCCCAACCTTTCCCAGCATCAGAGTCTTTTCCAGTGAGTCAACTCACCGCATGAGGTGGCCAAAGTATTGCAGCTTCAGCTTTAGCATCAGTCCTTCCAATGAACACCCAGGATTGATCTCCCTTAGAATGGACTGGTTGGATCTCCATCTTTAGTACCACACCCTTATCTAAGTCATGATCATTTCTCACCTGCCTCACTGTTGCCTGACTCCTATACTCAACTCTCCAGAAACATCAGATTTTCTCTTACTTAAAATCTCCTAGAAGTTCCCCTTCGAACTTCCAACAAAATCCAAGCTTTGACCCATGCCTATGACAGTCCACATAATTGGCCCTTCCTCCTATTCCAACATCATCTCACACAAATTTCCTATAGCCACATAGTCATTCCTCCAGTTTCTTCAACATGCCTAGCAAGCTTCTACTTCAAGGCCTTTCTCCGTCTGGAATGATCTTGGCTTAAGCTAGCTCCTTATTCAAATCTCTGCATAAATGTTCCCTCTTCAAGAAGACTTCCCTGACCATCCAGTCAAAAACACACCATCACATCACCATATTTTAACTCTCTGCATGGACTACCTGACATACATCTACTTATATGTTCTATATTTACTTATTTTTTAAAATCCATATTCTCATCCTAGCATGTAAACTTCATGACAGCAATGGCTTTGACTTATTCATTATTATGTCCCAACACCAGGCATAAAGTAGGTATTCCAGAAAAATTTTTGAATGAATAATCAATCAATGTGTAAATATGTATAACCATTAAAAAATATGCAATAGAAAAATACTGATCTAGAAAGATGTTTCTGGTATCATTAATATTTGAAAAAAGTTGAGTACACATATATGTGGGCAAAAGGTTGACAAAATATTGACAGGCGCTATCTCTGGGTAACATAATTATGAGTGATTTTAGTTTTTTCTTATATTTTCTTAATTTACTATGATGGAGTCTTTGGCATGAATTTTAAAATATAAAACAGAACATTTACATTTATTTTTAACAATTATTACTTACCTTCAAAAAAGGAATGACTTCTTTCATAATTGCTTTAATTTGCCGGTCCAGTTGCTGAGTATCAATTCTAGGACACGGGACGGTAGAAACTTCACTCACAGGTTGCTGTGAACTATGATTTTCAATAACAGGAGTTTCTATTTTAAAAGAGAAAATGCTACATTAGCAAATAAAGTCTATGATGTGAAATTATAAATTTATGAAAAATTCTAAAAAACATTGGATTCTGATGATTTTATGCTAAAATAACACAAAGGAACATCCATGTAGTTCTAGTACCGCTGATAATTAAAAGAAAAGTGGTCAAAAATTCCCATGATACATCAGGTGGGGTTCACAGTTATTTACATATGGATTTTTAGTCAATTCAAGAACACACCTTCTAAATGATTACTAATCGTGGTTGTGGCAGCAGCACCACTGTCATCCTCAATGATCCTGCAGGTACACCTGACGTCTGTACTACTTTCAGCCTCCATCTTCATATGCGTATAGTCTCTCATTCTGGCTAATCCCTGATCTAAATGAATCACAGTGTCACCTGCGTACAGAACAGAAATATTTCTAGAAGATATAAAAGCAAACTTTTTCATGTATTCTATAAGATTTACTAATAAAAATATAATGTTTGAATATAGGGAAGAAAAACTAACTTAACAAGTTTCAGATACTGTACTATTTGGGTACTTGGCATGTATTACCACATGTACTTAATCCTTAAAATAACCCTATATAGTAGATGATATTACCCTCATTTTCACAGAACTTAAGCAATTGCCCAAGGTTTCACAGCCAGTTAAATACAGAATCAAAAATTGGAACCCAGGTCTCTTAGACTCTCAAGTCCATGTTATTTCATGTAAACAGTACCACAAAAAATAATTTCAAAATATCATGCAAATTCTGATGTAAATAATCCAACCTAATATAAGCAATTAAGGTAAAGACAAGACCTAAGAATGAGATTTCCCAATTCTCTTTTGCTCACTTCAGACAAAGCTAATGTTGAAGAATTGTAAATAAACAATCAGCTAATGAAACTAAACCTGTACAATTCAAAATCGCTTGAGAACTCAGAAAGTAGGTAAAATTGAGGAAGAAGGTGGGCTAGAGTGCTTTTTCTCTATAATGACATGAGTTCAGTACAGACTTGATAGGTATTAATATTTAATAGATGGGAGCTCCTAGAGAGAGCTAGGGTTTAGAGTCCTTGCATTAATACTTAGTAAAGGCAAAAGGAAAACTTACTGCTTACTAAAAGATAGGTACCTAACAATACAGCAAGGCTTGACCCTTTTCTTTTGTCGTGGAAAAGGCTTTTAAAATCATCTAAAACTTGTTTTCATCATATAAACAAAAACTAGAATTACAGGACATTATTCTAACAACTAAGTGTCCTGGAAGTCTGAATGAGTGAATACTTGGGGACATTTTGATACGCTACAGCCTGGAAAATGAATCAGGTACTCAGACATCTTTCTCTAATTTTCTTTCCAAATTTAGGACTTGGGGCTTTTTTCTCTCTGATCTATGAGACCCTCTAAGCTTTTGTTTTACTACTGATGGAAAAAAATACAATGCGTCATGCCTGAAGAGTTGCCTGGGTTTCCAATGATAGATTATATATGCTAAGAAATTTCAGTTCTTAGTGCAAATTACAAAGTTCACATTTTTACTGAAGATGTGACTGGATGAGGCAATGCTACCTCTAAATTTTCCTTACTGATTAACTAGAAGATTTTAGAAGATGACCTTTTCTTTGTTTTAAATTAGATGATTTTTATTTTGAAATCCAACATTTAGTAAAAAAATTATTTCATTCATTTATTAAAATTAATTGCCCAATATATGTGGCATGTCATTGTTCTGGCAACTGAGCATTCAGAGTCTCTTCTCACAGAACTGACAAGGGATGACTTTCCTCTGAACTTCTATTATGCATGCTAGAAAACTGCATATTTTTCACAAGAACATAGCATGGTAAATAAGACCTTAAGTATATGCAGAAAGTCAGAAAGGTGAGACAACTGGCCCAAAGTCAGAGAGTTAACAGTCAAGAGATGGCTGAATTTAGACTGATGGATGGGTAGTGTTTAAGTTCACATTCTTTCTACCACACCTTCCCTTTCTAAACTTGTTTCCTTATCAATGAAATTCAAAGACTATTAAAGTCATGTTCTAAGATTACAAAAAATTCTGCTTACCCAGAACATCTGTTGCAAAAGGCTCACAAGTTGAAGATACACTAGCATTATCAGCATCATTTTGCTCACTTATTTTATGTGTTTCTCTCTCAAAGTTCTTCTCAAAAGTTTCCTAAGTTGTAGTTTAAAAAAGCAAATAAAGTCACTAGTATTGCTTTTAAAATTTTATGATTAATGTTAAAAATGTAACATAGAAACTATTTGCATAAAACACAACTGTGATATAATGAAAGTTATAAATGTTTGAATACAGAGTCACAGAGAATATCAAAACATTAAGTAACCTTGCACAACACTTTGTTCATTATGGAGATGAAAATACATACTGCCAGCTACTAATTACATTCTAACTTGGAAAAGGTAACATTACTTCTACACCCTTGGGGAAATTCAGTCTTCAAACTCTAACAATATCTAGTACTTTACTATGATATCTGGTTGTCTCATATTAGAAGAAAAACACTGACGGCATCATTTATATTTTTAAAACATTTTATTGAAATATAACTTACATACAACAATGCACCCATTAAGTGTACAGTTTGATGAGTTTTGAAAAATATACGCACTGAGGCAACAATCTTTCCTAAAGATTAAGACCATTTCCATCAGCCCAGAGAGTTGCTTTGTATCCTCTACTCCCCACTCATATGATTTCTATCACCAGAGATTCGTTCCGCTGTTTCTAGAACCTTATATAAATGGAACCACTCAGTATGTACTCTTCGGTGTCTTGCTTCTTTCACTCAGTATGTTTCTGAAATTAATCCATGCTGCTGTGTTTCAGAAGTTCGTTATATTTTTAATGGCTGAAATAGTATTCCATTGTATGGATATACCACTGTTTATTTATCCATTTATCTGTTGATGCTTCCAGTTTGAGGCTATCATGATTAAAGATGCTATTAACATTAGTGTACAAGTATTTGTGGACATGTTTTCACTTCTCTTGGATGAATACCTAGAATAGAAATTGCTGGGTCACATGCCAAGTTTATGTTTAACTTTACAAGAACTGCCCAACTGCCTTCCAAAGTGGTTGTTACAGTTTTTACAATCCTACACGCAGTATGAAAGTTCCAACTGTTTCAAGTTCACACCAATACTTCTTATTGTCCATCTTTTAGATGTCAGCTTTTCTAGCAGGTGTGAGGTAGAATCTCATGTGGTTTTAATTTGCACACTGGCCATTTGTATATCTTCTTTTGTGAAGCACATGTTCAAATCTCTTGCCCATTTTTATAAGCTGATTTTTTTTTTCTGGATGCACCCCATGGCATATCGAATCCTTGTTCCCCAGCCAGGGATTGAACCCAGGCCTCCTGCACTGGAAGCACGAAGCCTTAACCACTGGACTGCCAGGGAGTCCCTTGAGTTGATTTCTTACAATTAAGTTGTAGAAGTCCTTTCTATAGTCAGGTTTTTAATAACAATCATGTGCCAGATGTATGTAGGTGAAGTGAAAGTCACTCAGTCGTGTCCGACTCTTTGTGACCCCATGGATTATATAGTCCATGGAATTCTCCAGGCCAGAATACTGGAGTGGGTAGCCTTTCCCTTCTCCAGGGATCTTTTGAAAAGCAGAAGGATTTTATTTTGATGAAGTCCAATTTATTCATTTTTTTTACTTTCATATTTAGTGCTGTGTCCTACAAAATCTCTCTCATGTCATAGCTTTTTTTTTCTTTTAAGTTTTACCTTTTCCAGTACCATTGTTGTTCAGTGACTAAGTTGTGTCTGACTCTTCTGAGACCCCATGGACTGTAGCCTGTCAGCTCCTCTGTCCATGGAATTTCCCAGGCAAGAATACTGGAGTGGGTTGCCATTTCCTCCTCCAGGGAATCTTCCCAACCCAGCAATCGAACCCGTGTCTCCTGCATTGGAAGGTGGATTCTTTACCACTGAGCCACCAGATAAGTTCCTTCTAGTACTATAAAGTAGTTTCAAATTTGTTGTTGTGTATAGCGTGAGTAGGAGGGAGTCTCAATTATATTTTGACTGCAACTCATTTCACAACTATCTTCTTTCCAAGTTATTGATCTTTTAAAGTTTCTCTTAAATTATAAAATGAAAGGTCTGTCCCTGATTAAAGGAAAGTCTGGCCTAAGGGAACATGTTTTAAGAAATGGAAACATTTTGTTACCCCTTCAAGCAAGACCCAAAGGTCAATGTGCCTGTGCCATTTTACAGCACCTGGAGTCAATGATGGAAACTGTTTCTTCCTCTTACTAAACATCAATTCCACATCCTCCTTAATTTATAATCTCCAGATGACCACTTCAGTGCTCTCTTTCACGGCATGGAAATATTTACATGCCCTAAAAGGTATTTGAAAACCTCCATAAATGGAACTCCCAAGGACCCTGGCTTAGTAACACGGAGAATGAGACTATATCCACAGAATATGGTAACCATTAGCCATGCAGCTAAACAACATTTAAAATTTAGCTCCTCAATCCCATTAGCCACGCTAGTGCTCGAAAGCCACGCATGCTAATAGATACTGTACTAGACAATGCAGATTTTAAGACATTCCCATCACTGGAGATCATTCTAGTGGCTAGCACTGCTCTGGATCTGTGGATATGAACACTGGAAGTTGTGCCAGCGCTGCCGCTGACTGAATGACATTAATAAAGGGAAGATGACTACATAAATGAAGAATTTAAGTTTTAGATGAAAAATTAAAGAACTCACTTATTTATTTAAAACTAATTCTAAGTATAGTTATTTGTGCCAAGTCCCTATGGTAATGGAATGAATTTTTGTGTCCCCCACAAAATTTATATATTGAAGTTTAACTCCCAATGTGGAGGTATCAGGAGGTAGGGCGGCTGAGAGGTAATCAGGTTTAGATGAAATCACGAGGGTCGAGTCCCCCGATGACCCTTTTAAGACAAGGAAGAGACATCAGAGCTTTCTCTCACTGCACAAGGACACAGGGAGAAGGTGGCCATCTGCAAGCCGGGAAGAAGGTCCCCACCACGAACCAAGTCTGCTGGTACAACTGTCTTAGGACTTCCTAGCCTCCAGAATCGTGAGCAATAAATCTCTCTCGTTTAAGCCACCCAGTCTACAGTATTTTATTGAACCAGTCTAAGCTAAGACACCTACTTACAAAGTATTACTGCATCTTTAAATCTTATTTAACTTTAAAAGCTTGTCAGGTTAATTATATCATAAGCTGTAGCTCAATTTTCCAAATTTACTGTTGATGGTGCAAAACAATGGGTTCAAATCCTTTAAAATAATTGGAAGTAATGCTGCCTATATGAAATTTGGATAAAAAGAAAGGCACTAGAATTAAGGATATAAAATTACTAAAAAAAGATTTTTCAAAAAAGACATTCTTCATGCTCTCTCAGTCATTTCAAGGCTAATAAATTTAACACAAGCTAGTACCTCCTATGTTTTATGTATATAGCTGGAACACTTCATTTCCCACCAAAAAAGAGAACACAATTTTCAACTGGTTACAATAACCATTAATTCCAAGTACCAATCTGTTACATTAACTTATATTTGATAATAAAGTCAATCAAAACCATGTACTTTTTGTACACAGGTTTATGCTCATAGTAGTTTAAGGGGTGGAGCCTGGTGAAGAAAAATTTTAAGCAGAAAACATGATTTGGGGAAATACCATTTTAAACACAAGAGCAAAAATTGAGAAGTCCTCAATAATTGTAAGGAAATTACTATACACGAAGAAAAGAAGATGATCTCTGGAGAAAACACTATCTTTTCAGGAAAAAAGCTTATGTTATCATATTAACCATGGGAAGAAACACAATAATATGCCTCCAACTCCATAATCATAGCAGACATTTGCTAATCAATTATGGTACTCTGATCTATGAATATCCATGTGCTGAAGGTGGTATAAAAAAGAACATTCTTGCTATCCTAGGGCCACATACATATAATCTTTTAAAACAGAATCAGGGTCTGAACCTTTAAACAGGTGATTTTGAAATACTGAGCTCATTACCTCCTCAGTCTCCTAGCAGTTGGCATACATTCAATCCACTATGTGCAAAGTAGGTGCTATTTGGAGAACACAGTTTATTGAAAATATATACTTCCCTCATCACTCTTCCATTTCCAGGCCCTTTTTACTTTACTCAAAATTTTCTTCAACAGTTTTAATACATTAAATTACATTTTCTTCTAGGCTTTCTTTTGTCTAGTTTCTCTTCTAACCCCAAAACACAATTTATCTTGTATTTACTCAAGGGTTCTGTGATCTAACTGCTGTATGATTTACTCAAATGTCTTGAATGAACACACACATTTTTACTAAATGTGTGAGTGAGTGTGTGAAAGTTGCTTAGTCGTGTCTGACTCTTTTGTGATCCCATGGACTATATAGTGCATGAAATTCTATAGGCCAGAATACTGGAGTGGGTAGCCTTTCCCTTCTCCAGGGGATCTTCCCAACCCAGGGATTAAACCCAGGTCTCCCACATTTCAGGTGGATTCTTTACCAGCTAAGTCACAAGGGAAGCCCAAGAATACTGGAGTGGGTAGCCTATCCCTTCTCCAGTGGATCTTTCCAACCCAGGAATTGAACCAGGGTCTCCTACATTGCAAGTAGATTCTTTACTAACTGAGCTATTACGACTCAACTCCTATGTTGGACAAAGGAGATATAAATACAGTTTATTTTAGACCTTATAAGCTATCATTTCTATATAACTTTCGGTGTTTGACTGCTGTCATATCTTGACTGAATTTCATATCTCACCTCAAAATTAAGCAATACATTACACTTAGCTTTTGAAAAAAGCTAAAAACTAAATATATAGGGTATAATCACAATTTATTAACAAACTACTTTTGTTAGCTGCATACTGAAATTATATCTACATTTCATTCATCATTATCAGCTTACATCATCAGTAGTAGCAAGGCTTTCACTGGGAGTAAGTTCTGAGTTGGATGCTATCCAAGTACCAGAATTCACTGACTTTATATTTTCTCCTTCTTTTTCATGGTTCTCAGAAATATGCCTGGATACTATGTCCTAAAAAAAGGAGAGAAGATAGCTATTTATGAAAGACATTTGTGTTTAATCACAAAATTAAAAGTAGAAGCAGAGAGCAGAACAAAGGCAATCCTCCCAACCTCAAAGATCAACTATGAAGAAGATATAACAGGACAATACAATGAAAAACTGTCAGAAAAAGACTTGTATCTAAAGCCACTTAAGCTATATAAGAAGATTATTAAAATGGCATGGAAATACATAAAGAAACAGCTTGAAATACTTATGGAACAAGCACATACTTCAATCTAACAAAGTGGGAGAACAAAGAGAATGCTAGGTATAAGATACCTGCAGTGCATACAAAGCCCTCTGTCTCAAATAGTCTGTATTAAGTAGCTGAAGCTCATGGAAGAGTTCAATAAGAAAATGTGGACGAGATTCATTTTGAGAAATCAACGTAGCTACTTCCGAATAAATGGTATCCCGCAAAGCCTCGAACATGGAAAAATCACTCCCGGTTTCTGGAAGATATTAAAGATCAGAAAGTTAATATTGGTGAAATATATTCCTGACTATTTCTATTACCTTGCATCATTACTCTCAACTTTAAATTACTTAAAAATCAGAACACAATTCTATCGCAGAGCTTTAAAAGTAAAAAAAGAATCTTAGTAATTACCAGGATGAAGATAATTCTAAAAAATCTCAAGATACATACTACTTACTAAAGAAATAACATTATCTAGCATTACTTAGACCAAAGTTATTTCTCAGTGAAAAATATCTGGAAAATTTTACATGTTTCATAGGAATAATCAGTGGAAATCTTTCAGCACTTGAACAAAATAAGTGAGTTGAAAATCATTTTCTTTTTTTGCTAATATGAACTTTTTTACAGAAAAGGAAATTTGTTAATGCTGAGAACAAACTAAATGCTGCCAAGGAGACCTACTACTTTAAGGTTTATCTAGTTAGATCTACTGATGCTCAAATCTCTACTATCCTGCTGTAAAACTGAATTTGTAAATGTAACAAAATAGGTACAATTTTACTACAGTGTCTTACTGACACACTCAGTATAAGCTGAAGCAAGCTGTGACCCAAATGAACTTTTCAGTTTCACAGAATCTAGGTACCACTCTATTATTTAGCAACATTTCTGCTGCATGTATTTATTACAAAGAGTTATCACACTAAAAGGTACACGGTCATACCTTTACTTTTAAAAACATAAATTAGGAACTGTTCCCATTTTGAGTTCTCTATGAAAAAAAAAATTTCCAAGTGTTGTTCTAGCTATCAAACTCTATAAACTTTCCAGAGTAATAGAATCACAAATAGATAAATACTTAAGTTTAAATTCATTCCAGTTCACAAAAAGTTGTGCTAAATTTTCAAGATAGGGAATTTGAAATGTTAAGTGTTTTAATACAAATACATTGTGCTTTCAAATAAATATTGCAAGATCATTAAGATTTAATTCACTTTTTCCAAGAAAAAAAATTTTTAAATGCAAAGTAAATGTGGTTTAGTGGAAAAACTTTCCACTAACTTGCTAAGCAAATTAACATCCTCAGGCCTCAATTTCCACAAATATAAAATAATAAGGATAATAAATATACAATGTCCCTACCGTGCCTCAGACATTTATGAGTATAAAATGAAATGATATACTATGATGCAGTTACTATAAAAATATTTATTATGAGCAGGAACTGGAACTATCTCAGTAGGAAATTTCTACTTATAGGAAAAATCCAGATAAGATGTGACAGCATACAAACTTTCCAAATTCATACACTACATTGTAGTTTGATCAGTTGTTTCAAAAAATGGTTTTTATCTTCAAGATACAAGAACAAAGCATATTTAATGACATCTTGCATACTTTTGTATGTGATAAAATGATCACTCTAAATTATATATCAGTAAAGGTTATTTCCAAATAATGAATTATAGCAAACATATACTTCATCCCTACAATAGAGAAGTGGAAAGCTTTTACCATTCTCTTTCTGGATTGAGGTGCACTAGTTTAAGCTAGAAAAATCTTTGACCTCAGCCAGATTTCTATGGCTCCATTTTGTTTTTATCCTTTCTTCAGAGTTCTTTTCTTTAGAAGTGCCACTGATATATTTAACTTCATCTGTGATAGATCCTTGTTTTGTTTTTCTTTAAATTCCCCTAAAGGTTCATAACAGGCTTTTCTTTTTCACTCATGTGTAGCAGAGAAGGCATTAAAGAATATTTACAATTCTAAATCATACATGTCTAATAAATATTCATAGTTTAAAGACAA
This sequence comes from Moschus berezovskii, assembly GCF_049115385.1. Taxonomy (NCBI): domain Eukaryota; kingdom Metazoa; phylum Chordata; class Mammalia; order Artiodactyla; family Moschidae; genus Moschus; species Moschus berezovskii. The sequence goes on along the minus strand of NC_142485.1, from coordinate 26,064,601 downwards.
TTCTGCAATTTTCCATGACCTTTATTAATCATGGTCTTTGCATGTCATGGTTGTTTTGTTCAATGGTTTATTTTTTTACATGTGTGGACTGGTAAGAAAAAAACAAGAACTACAACAGAAGTCATACACAATACTTAACACTGTAAATCAGAGCTAAGAATAAAAACAACTGTATTTTGTTTCCAAAAATATTAATGCTCATAAGCATTTAAAGAATACAAAATAAATAAAATAAAACACTAAATTATAAAAAAGTTTTCTATTACCTACATGAATGTGTTGGTTATGTTACAGACACGAACAGAAAATGAAAGTAAGAGAAAAGCAGGCAATTTTACCAATTAAGAATTATAAATGAAAAGCTTCAGAATTTAATGGGTATGAATTCTCTTTCACTTTTACCAGCCAAATAACATACACACTAAACTAAATCTTTAAAATAATTAGAACAATAAAACTAAGGATTTTTAGGACCAATGGTAAAAATTAACAAAAAGCAGACACCAGAACTAAGCAGATTGTTACCTGGCGCTTCATTGCATGCATTTCTGTTAGACTGCTGTAGTATTCTCCTAGCATGTGCTGCAGGAAAGGGCAGACATAAGGATGAACATAAAATGTGTATGAATAGTAAAGACAGGGTCTATAATATGAATAAATGAATGAAAAAAAAAATAAGCAGATTTCCTTAAAATCGTTTGCCTGAATTGAAATGTTATCACAAGCTATGGTTTATGCTCTACTTAAAAATAATCTCTTTGGGGAAAATATCAAATGATCTGTTATAAACTTGTGTTGATATGACTGATATAACTCTCATATAGTAAACTTTGACCATTCACTCTTAGAAGCATACACATCAAGGGAATTTCCCACAATCCACAAGGGACAAGAGGACTGTACTGAACCGTATACAGTTCAATACTAGCAGCCTTAGATGTTACAATCAAATGATCATGTAACAAAAACTACTATTACATGCTATAAATAACTTTAGGGTAATGGTTAAAACTAAAATTAAGCCTTTTGCAAAAAAGGAATATTTATATTATTCAAACTTTGTTTAGTTCATCAAAATTTGATGGTAATGTTTCTAAGTGACAGTAATAAGATCTGAAGTACTGTGACCAACTATCAACTATTTAGGTAATGATAACTAATTTATTGGGCTTCCCTGGTGGCTCAGAGGTTAAAGCATCGGCCTCCAATGCAGAAGACCCGGGTTCAATCCCTGGGTTGGGAAGATCCCCTGGAAAAGGAAACGGTAACCCACTCCAGTATTCTTGCCTGGAGAATCCCATGGACGGAGAAGCCTGGTAGGCTACAGTCCACGGGGTCGCAAAGAGTCGGACACGACTGAGCGACGGAACGGAACTAATTTATTAAGCCTATCAATTTAGTGCCCTTCCCCAACCTTCACCTGTTTACTGTTTGACGACATCACTATTTGATAAAGAGAGTGAAAGGAGATGGAAACTACAAAATTTCAACAAAATGCTGGGGTCAGAACAACAGAATTGACAGATATATTTGACAAAAGGATCCTGGACTTAAGAGGAGACTAGGATTGAAACTTCAGCTCTACCATTTACTAGCAATATGACCTTGAAGAAGTCATTTCAAAATATGAAAAATAAATACTCATTATAAGTTCTGGAAAATATAGAGGAGTTTAAAGAAAATAAAACCATTATTAATACTTTGATGTTCTTACACTTTTTTTTAAATCCAGATTTTTGTTTAAAATAGTTGGAATCACAATGTTTAGTCAACACCTAAATCCCAATTTCTTCTTTCACTTTGTTTCCTTTAGGATGCATGCCTAAGAGTACAATTACTGAGTTAAAGGCATGACTTTTTTTCCAAGAACCAGTTAAATCAGACCAGTTTATATTACCGGTCTTTTATGAGCACTGAGAAAAAATAGGTACCCCCTGTGATAATGTTTCCTCATCTACAAAATGAAAATAAATTCACAGGATTATGAAGTTCAAATGAGTAATTTATTTAATTTGTAAGCAATAAAGCATAATATAAATGGTAGCTACTATTATCATTTTCATGAAAGGTCTTACAGACAACTGAAAATTTAGAGTCCATATTTACTGACTCTTTCTCCATATTTCTTTGAGATGTACTTATTCTTTATAAATCCGGAAAGTACTAATATGTATTTAAACTAAAATGGTGGCAAATACATGACTCCATTCATTCAATAAACACTCACTGAGTGCCTACCATGTGTCAGGTACCACGCTAACATTTAAGATACAAATATGAAAAAATATTATCTATTGCCAAGGGACTCAAAAAGCAATACAGACACTAAACAGGTGAATACTGTATAATGTAATACAGGCAACAGAAGAGGTTTACACACGCTTTGACAGAAAAACAAAAAGGAAAAGGGAACCTATCCCTGCTTAGACTTGGATATAATTACAGAATTAAGATTTTATTTAAGAGCCAGCAGAGCAAAGGGCTTACAAAGAAAAGGACCTGAGGCAAAAAAGGCAACTGTCAAGGTGAGACAACTCCTGCGGTGGCTATGAAAAAATGTCAGTTCAGTGCCACTGAGAGAGTCAAGTTCAAGGCAGAGGGTATGAGAAAGGAGTCTGGAGAGGCAGGCAGGCAGGAATCAAATCTCTGCTGGCCAGATATGTTGCATTAAGACAATAGGACATTCTCCTGTAGGCATGGTAAAGACCAAAGATCTTAAGCAGGGGAATGGTAAGATTTTATATGGAATTCTTATTCAGATAATATTATCAGAAGTTCAAATTATGAGAACCAAATTAATGTCAACTACTTTGTTTATTCAGAGTTTTATCAAAATGCATCAAAAGACAGTATCACAGTAACGATAAAATATATTAATATTTCCAGTTTATATTTTTGGTATCAAGAATTGTATACTTAAACTCTATTATAAAACCTTATACATGATAGGAAAGTGTGACAGATCAATTTTCAGCTAGTTTTAATATAGCTTTTCAAATCTAAGATGAATAAGTCCTTAAATTAAAACAAACCAAAACAGAACATACCTGAAGATATTTCTGTAGACCTACTACATCTTATTACTTTTTCCAGATGCTCATGATTCTTTTTGCTGAGTACTTTTGCTTGAACAGGCTCTTCAGTCTGGGCTGAATGTCTGTTTCTACTTTTGCAAGGTTCACATGTGCTAGACATACTGGCACTTTCATAGCCTTGAGTAAAAAAATTGACAACTGTTATCAGTTGCAACTAACTCAAACTGAAAGGGAAATTGGTTTCCATGGTGAAACAGTATGAGTAACTCAATTTATAATGCTGTGAGGGCCTTGTTTAAGAAGAAATCATGGAGAAGGAAATGGCAACCCACTCCAGTGTTCTTGCCTGGAGAATCCGAGGGACGGGGGAGCCTGGTGGGCTTCCGTCTATGGGGTCACACAGAGTCGGACACGACTGAAGCCACTTAGCAGCAGCAGCAGCAGTGGGTGGGCGAGTGGGATGGACAAAGTGCTGGGTCTGAGATAGGCACAAAGATGTATTAGGGGGAATCTAGCCAGCATTTGGTAATAACTGTAAGTGGAAAATAACCTTTAAAATTAAAAAAAAAAAAGAAGAATCAAAACAGTAAAGAATATGTCTTGGAAATATCTCTGTAATAATCTTTGGAGGCATGGGGTAACAGTAATAAATTCTAACATTTCACTGTCCTTTGATATTCACTTCAGTGAATATATCCCCAACTCAAACTACATGGTAGACCTCACACAACCCAAATTCTCTACTAGACTCCAGGTTAACAATTTTTCAATATTAGTAAATGTAAGAATCATATCTAGTCTATATACGTCCATAATAGACAGAAGAATAAGGGGAATTAAATAATCAAACGTCTGCATTTATATACCTTTTGCAAATAATATGACTTGGACTAAAAATTCTTTCCCAACCATGGTGATGGTTTAGTCGCTAAATTGTGTCCAACTCTTGTGATCCCGTGGACTGCAGCCTGCCAGGCTTCTCTGTCCATGGGATTCTCCGGGCGAGAATACTGAAATGGGTTGCCATTTCCTTCTCCAGAGGATCTTCCCAATCCAGGAATTAAATCCGAGTCTCTTTCATTGCAGGCAGATTCTTTACCGACTGAGTTATAAGGGAAGTGCTACCACAACCATAGGTTATACATATATTCTATTAAATTTTCCAAGTTTCGTTGTTAATCTTTTTTACATTTGCTTTTTGGTATCTATTACAAGGTAGAACGGAGAAGGCAATGGCAAGCCACTCCAGTACTCTTGCCTAGAAAATCCCATGGATGGAGGAGCCTGGTAGGCTGTAGTCCATGGGGTCGCTAGGGGTCGGACACGACTGAGCGACTTCACTTTCACTTTTCACTTTCACACATTGGAGAAGGAAATGGCAACCCACTCCAGTGTTCTTGCCTGGAGAATCCCAGGGACAGGGGAGCCTGGTGGGCTTCCGTCTATGGGGTCACACAGAGTCGGACACGACTGAAGTGACTTAGCAGCAGCACAAGGTAGAAATTCAACTTAATTTTGTTCCACATGAATAGCTGGTTATACCTACACTTTTCCCACTGAATTAAAATGCAAGCTTGGTCGATACATTAAATCTCCTTATTTGTTGGGTTTTATTTCTGGACATTCCATCTGTTTTATTTATTCCAATGCCACAGAAGTTTTACAGTATGTTTAAACATCTGGTAAGGCAAGTCCTATCTAACTTCTTTTCTTAGCTAATTTTGGACATCTGTCCTTCCATATAAGCTTTGAAATCTTTTGCCCCCGGTTTAAAAAACAATCCATAGAGATTCAAAATGGAATCTCACTTGAAGTATTTATTAATTTGCAGAGAACTGACATTAAATAATTTTACACATTCTAACTTAAGAAAACAATTATGTTTTTATATTTGATCAATCTTATTCCATGTTCTTCAAAGTTTCTCTACAGATCTAGTACATTTCTTGCTAAATTTATTGCTTATGATTTTTTTGTCCCAGTAGCTCTGGTTACTACTATGAAGAAAATACTCTCCACCACTTCCATTTCTACTGGGTATTAATACTATGATAAAGAAAAATATTTATACACTTACTTCATAACCTTATTTCATAATTACTTAAGTTAACTTAGGTAGCTATTTTCCAGAGTCTCTTGGGCTAGATAAAAAATCTGCTTCCCTCCTTTCCAAACATTATTCCAATCATTTAATCTAGTCAAGATAATTTACAAAAAATGCTTAATAATGATGGTGGCAGAGAGGGAATCCCAGTTAATTTCTATCTCTGGAGTATTTTCATTACAACAGTGCTTGTAACTGGCATCAGCTAACAGCTTTTATTATATTTAAATAACTGCCTCCCTTTTTAGGTGCATTTTCATTAGGAATGACATAGAATTTTACCTAATCTACCACTATGACTACATGATGTGTCCTGTAATGTATTTCATACAATCAACTGTGCTGACAGATTTCCTGATAATAAATCATGATTACATTTTGACATTCTAATATTCTTTTGAGAGACTGGCAGATTAAATGTGCTAATATTTTACTTCTGAATTTATATTAATAACTGAGATTAAACTACTGCTTTCTTTACTGAACTGTTACCTCTCCTTTTCACCTTCCACTATATACAGATCTCTATCTCATTCATACGTTGTTTCTATAAAGATAGGATATGCCAACATTTTCTTTTCATCTTGACAGGTGAAAATGAGCACTTTGTCAGAGAAGAGGACTCTTTGAGGGTGTGTACATTCTGTGTCTCCTGGCTACATAACGGTCAACTATTTTGATGTGCAATCTTAAGTCTTCCTTCATTAAAGATACTCTTTTATTATTTGTTTAACAATTGCCTTCCCACCTATTTTTTTTCCTTCTTTAGAACTCCTTGTGTTATCAGTTCCCAAGATTTGTCTTTATGCCTCTAATCATTTCCCTCTTTATTTCTTAGTACTTTCTGGCTTCCCTGGTGGCCCCAATGGTAAAGAATCCACCTGCAATGCGGGAGATATGGGTTTGATCCCTGGGTTGGGAAGATTCCCTGGAGGAAGTCATGCAACCCACTCCAGTATTCTTGCCTGGAGAAACCCCATGGACACAGGAGCCTGAAAGGCTACAGTCCATAGTGTCACAAAGAGTCAGACACGACTGAGCAACTAACATGGCACGGCACTTTCTGCTCTGTGCAATGACACAGTTCCTCCCTTTAATTTTCTAGGCCAGTAATTTGGAACTCAACAACATTCATCCTCTTTTCCAAATAATCTAGACATTAAATGTGAAAGTCATTTTTTCTAGTTCTAAAGAATTTATAATTCAACCTGCTTTTTAAAAATAATTCTATCTGCTTTTCTTATTTCACTCAAGTGAGTATTTCCTTCAGTAATTCTGTTTTTACTAGACTTTACCTGTTCCAGTGGTCAGCTTCTATGTCTTCTCTCTGACTGCTGCTCCCTTCAATGTGCACTGTTATATTCACTAGATCAGTCATGACTCTCATCTGCCCTTAAGGCTGCACCCAACTGTGGGGAGCTTTCTCGGCAGCACACTGACAGTGCCTGGAAGCCTCACGACTACAGTGGAGCAGTGTTCTGGCTAGTAAGCTGTCAGCCTCCCATCAAGACAACGAAAGAAAGCCTCTCGATTCCTCAGCCTGAATCTTCAGCTGCAAAGGTATATGCTCTACCATGTTCAGGGCAGGCAGGATGCCACCTCCTTTTCCAATGACACCCTTTCCCATTAATACCTCGAAGTGGCAAAAGACTACTACTCTTGGAAGGGAACGAGGTGCCCTTCTCACAGAAGGGGCTGCATGGATTTCCTCCAACCAAGTCTTCTCCGAGAACCACAGAGCTCTGACTTTTGCTCCAGACACTCTCTGCAAGAGCCAGTAGATCCTAAAGCCTTGCTGCTTCTATCTCCAGATCACAATAGCTGCTGTTAGTAATATAAGTTCCCAAGATACTGTCAGTTTATTTTCTGTGATATCCTATCTGGATTCAACTTCCCTTTCTTTCTCTAAAACCATCTTTCGAGTTAGGACTTTATCATCACATACATAGGCTCCTGATTTCTTTGTTGGTCTCCCAGACTCTCAAGCCACCCTAATTCATTTTGCATGAAGCTTATTAGAAAAAGAGCTCTCTTGGTTACTACTGACTATTACACAAAAACAGCAATAAAAGGTATATGCTTGCCAAAAGTAACAGGTAAAATGATATGAATGGTAGTACTATTGCTCATTTAATTAACAGCAAACATAGATCAAGGAAAATGAAGTATGTTATTCTAGTAAGAAAAGCTTCCCCGGTGGCACAGTAGTAAAGAATCCACCTACCAATGCAAGAGACATGGGTTTCATCCCTGGGTCAGGAACACCATCTGGAGGAGGGCATGGCAACCCACTCCAGTCTTCTTGCCTGGAGAATCCCATAGACAAGAGGAGCCTCATGGGCTATGGTCCATAGGGTCACAAAGAGTCAGACATGACTGACTAAGCACACATTCTAATAAGAATATCTATATAAATGAAATTAAGTTTCTGACTACTGTTACTGAATCATGTGAAAAGTGCTGAATGAATTCTAACCAAAATTAAAATATGTATTATGTAGCATACACAAAATTCTCTTTAGGGAGCAGTTAACTCCCCAACAGTTTAAAAAAAAAAAAATTCAGTCATCCTCCAAAAGTGTTGCAATTGTTGACAGAAACATGCTCTAATTTTTAAGATGCTACCAAAATGGGGGGGTGGGGTGGGGAATCATGGTTTTACATTAGTCTCAGATTTAAAACATCAAGGGCTAGATTTCCAAGATTAGCGTACTACTGTTGATTAGTTTCTCTTTGGAGCACTTTAATAGTAATTCTCCAGGAAAGCCGGAGATTTAACTAAAGTTAGTAATACTTCAGAGTAACACTCGCCAGGCCAGCTGATATAACATCAGCAATAACAACTATAATGTTCCTTATTCATATATGGAGGTTATTTCCTGTCTCGCTTCATCATTCCTTCCCTTACCTCCTTTCTGTTTTCCTCAGCACAGGTGGATGACACAGCCAATTAAGTCGCCATTATAGGCAAACAGCTTGGCCATGGCCTTCTGGAGACCTTCCATGTATCCACACAGAGAAGGATTGAATCGTCAGTGAATCTAAGTCTTGGGAGAAGGCCTTATCGTCCCCCTGTAACATGGAACACAGGCGCCTCCCTCTCTCTCTCCCCTGAAAGGTTTCATCAAAGAATTTCTCAGCTCCCCCTGGGCTCTGACAAAATATGAGACCAAGTTTGGCTCACCCCACTGAGGGCACATCTCCACTCTGCACTGCAGCACGGCTACAGCACAGCACTGGCTCCTAAGTAACAGGGTGTCCCACTGCTCATGACGCAACTGTCGTCTCGGTGTCGCCCTTGTGGTGGGGTAAGGGATACAGGGAGCGGGCACTTTGGGCCACTGTTCCTTTCTCTGACTTTGTGAGTAATAAACTCTCTGGATCTAAAGAGGGCCACATCCGTCAGGACTTGTCTTGCCTGATGCTGGACATTTATTTAACCTCAGTCTTCATTAGTGAGCACAAAGAGCCGGGGGAGAAATGGAAAGATTCAGGGCTGGGCAGAACCCCAAAGTCATTATACAAACAGTCCCAACCAATTTCCCAAAAGAACGAACACCGTCTCAACTATGTGCTTCTACTCCTCTAATAACATCAAAAGAGGAAATAGGCCTGGTAGATTTATGGGTCTGATAACCAAGTTACGTGTCTTATAATTCACGTACCCATCCAGCAATGCCAAGAAATCATGCTAAACTCATAAAATCTGAATTTGAACTGAGGTTTGAAGATTAGCACATCATTTGTGCTAATCTTACATCATTTGTAAAATCTTGCTTTGCATACAATAATACATATCTTCATAAAGACCTTCTAAAGATTATCATCATTGGTACATTACCATCATGGGAAACAAAGTTAAATGAAGGTTTAGCGTACTAACTCTGAAAGACTGTCAACATGTGCAAAAAAACAGATTCACAGTTCATACGGGACAGTACATATGTCTATGTTTTATCTCACAACACAGCAACTTAACTCCCACTGTGCTGGTCTATTTGCCATATCCTATTTCTTTCTGCAGTTCTCTCACACTCTCTTCTTGCTTCATCTGACTCTATACTACTTTTCTTGTTACTACAATTTGGAATGCTTTCCAATCTTCCCTCTATCGACCTCCATCCCTACTTCCTTTAAGACAAAGTAAACATTCTTTTTTTTAAGAAGCCATGGCTATTCCTATCCCATAAAGAGAACAAAAGCAGCATAAATTAGTGGTCTGGCTCAGCACTTCTCAGTCTTTAATGTGCATATACTCATATTAAAACACCTGGAATCTTGCTAACATGTGTACTGAAAAGCAATGTTGGTATAAGGTGGGGCCCAAGAGTCTCCAATTCGAATAAGCTCCCAGATGATACAAATGCTGCCTGTCCATGGTTCACATTCTAAACAGCAAGGATTTAGGATCATTTGATTTTGCTACATATTATTTTGCCTCTGCATAAATTAATTTGGTTCTCCTATTAGGTCTTTTATCTTTGTGTGCGAGCCTTAAAAGGGAACTCTCACTGACAGATGGCCTTAAATGCCTCTTTGACAAATGTGTGTGTTCTGGGCAAGTATTTTTATACTTAAATGAGAGAGCAAATAGATTAGACTGTCCATCTTTGCCTTAAGGTAAAAAAAAAAAAAAAGCTGACTTGTATATCTGGAACCATAATTCTTCAAAATAAACAAATTTCAAAAATACAAAAACACCAGGATTTCTAGGTTAAGGTACTGATGTCCAAATGTTGGTTCAGAGTCTCTAAGACCCTGTTACTCAAACTGAAGTCCACAGACTACAATGTCAATACTGGTCAACAATCCTGGGGAGCTTGTTAGAAATGAAGACTATCAGGTCCCTCCTGGGACTGACTGAATCAGATTCTTGACACTAAACAAGATTCCCAAGATCTGTATGAAATGTTAACGTTTAAGAAGCACTGTACTAGTACACACAAATTAATAAGGTGAAAGAGAGAATGCTGGGATAACAAATGTTAGTTTCTTTCCTTTTATTCATAAGACAAAAAAGCATTTTGTTGGGGCAGGTATAATACTTCAATATGATGTTCAGAGTTACCCAGACAGTCTCTCTCTAAGTGATCACTATCTACTCAAATGTTATCTAGTGGCACCAAGAATGACCATGGAGAAGGCACAAATGTATTTTCATTCATTTGAATGGTTTCAGATCATTAACTAATCTGCTAAGTAACCAGCTCCTCCCAAACCTACACAACTAAAAAATTACTTCAAGGATGATAATGTGTATGCTGAGAAAAATTCTGCCCCTGTTCAAATCCACTTGTTTAACCATCAAATCATATTCTCTAGTAGAGGTAAGAGTCCAGGACTTTAGGATACATGAAGTATTGAAATGGAAAAAAAAAATGTACATGCGTTCTTTTTCATGTTCATAGTTTTCATCAGATTTCTCAAGGGTTCCATTAACCAAAAATGCTTGAGATAAATGCTGCCAAAGTTCACAAGTAGATTTTTAACTGCAGAGTGCCTTAGGACCCTTCAGTTCAGTTCAGTCGCTCAGTCATGTCTGACTCTTTGCGTGACCCCATGAACCACAGCACGCCTGGCCTTCCTGTCCATCACCAACTCCCAGAGTCCACCCAAATCTATGTCCATTGAGTCAGTGATGCCATCCAACCATCTCATCCTCTGTCATCCCCTTCTCCTCCTGCCCTCAATCTTTCCCAGCATCAGGGTCTTTTCAAATGAGTCAGTTCTTCGCATCAGGTGGCCAAAGTATTGGAGTTTCAGCTTCAGCATCAGTCCTTCCAATGAATATTCAGGACTGATTTCCTTTAGGATGGACTGGTTGGATCTCCTACTACACTTATATGTATTGTAGCTTCCAAGAGAAAGAGTCAGTGGGTGCAATCAGTTTTCAACCTTTTCTGATTATAAGCCTAGAATATTTTGTTCTCAAGCACCAAATACTATATCCTTGAACACAGAACTTTCAAGGCCACAGTCAAAAAGTGTCCAGTTTTTAGCTAATAAATGTATTTTTAACCTAGCAGTAGACTTCAGTAAATTCTTCAAAAATCATAAATAGTGGCATTCGGTGAACACTATAAAGAGAACTTTAATGTGATACTCAATGACAAGCTTCAATAAAATATGAGTTCATGCTTTATCATACCAGCTAAGGTTCAGTTCCTAAAGAATTAAGAGCAAACTTAATCCAAAAGTGATTTCATCTACATGATATTCAAAGACTGCAATGTAGTTAGAGGGCCACATTTCTTTACATGAATCCATCACAGATCTAGCCAGAAGTCATGAATAAAGTGTTACATGTAACATTAAACTATAAAATAGTAAAAATCTTCCAAGCTCACAGGAAACACCATACATAGGAAACATAAGAAGTTTTAAGAAGGCACTAAAAAGAATAAATGTCATGTTTTAAAATATCTACATTAAATCCTACTTGATACATTTAAAATGTAACTAAATTCAAAGGTAACTGAAAAATGACTTTGTTCAAGTGGGTCTAAACAGCACCTGCACATCCAGCCATACTACAAATATTTACAACAGTGAGAGTAAGGTTACCAATAGTTATGCTTATCAACAGTCAACAAATTTCAGTACTTACCAATATTTTTCACTCTGCTTTTCTGTTGAGTAGAATGCCTCTTCTTACTCTTTGATTTGGGAGTTTTATCTTTAGATGCCAGGCTGGCCTGTGCAGATGCTTTTCTTGACTTGAATGTTTTAGTTACTGTTGTTGGATCTACTGGGTCAAGCATACTGTTAAAGCTTTCTAAGGACACTTCATCAAACTGGCGTCTTCTCCTACTGGCATCTAGTTGATTTTTGCAATTACTATTTGTTGCTTTCTCTACAGACACTGCAAATCCAGCCTTGGGAAATGGCTTTTCTACTTCACCTTCTTGGTCATAAAACCATGATGGCCTACTGTTCTCCATCTCCTCTTCAGGATGTTTTTGACTCCTTAACAATGAAAATAAGTTTTATATATTACAATGATACATCTCTATGTCTATGGAAAACTCCAGATATACTTAATTTATAGTCTACTATAGTCATATAAATAAAAACTGTCAACAGGCTATAAAAATATTCCCACCAAATACACATTAAATATGAAAACATTACACAGACTAATTTACTAAATTACTTTAAAATTTAATTTTGGACCTTTCTCACTAAACCATTTTCACTAGTGAAAGTTCCAAACCAAGATCCCACATTCAAGATGGAAAGGAGTGGGAAAGAAAAATCAAGGGAGGATGGGACATAAAAAGAAAAAACACAGAAACAACTGAAAAAGAACCATAGCTGGAAACATACATGGATCAGCGTCACCTACAGCAGTCCAAATATAACCAGAATTTGGTGAAGACAATTGGCCACGTAACTAGTAAATTTATTTCTCTACACATTAAACCTTGTTTAGCTCTATTAGTCTAGTGTCACTTTCCAAATTTTATCTACTAAACATCCTTTAATATGTTAATAGGAATTCAATGGTTATCTAAGTCTGGGGAAAAAATGGGCAAAACAAAGTTAAACAGGCACTTCTCAGAACTTTTAATATGCCAATGTCCTTTTATAAATATCTTAGAAGGGAACAGAGTGAACAGCATGTACAAAACTTTTTATTACAGAACCTGACATGAACAACAGTGTTCCTAAGAATATAATTTGGGAGACACTGATCTATAGGGAGTAACTCAAGATAAAGACTAGCAGACCTACAGTTTACATGCCAAATTCAGCTTGCTGCCTGTTTTTGTATGGCCTGAGAGCTATGAATGATCTTTATATTCTTAAAAAGTTAGAGGAAAAAAAAGAGAAAAAAAGCTTGTAACACATGAAAATCATATAAAATTCCAATTTCACTGATCACAGATCAAATGTTATTGGAACATACCAATTCACATGTTTACATTAACTGTTTATGAATGCTTCTGTGCAAAATGGCATAGAAAAATGGTTGTCTCTATGGTCTGCAATATTTACTAGCTAGGTCTTTATAGGAACAGTTTTCTGATCCCAGCTCAAGACTACAATGTTTCATTTGACCTCTTTGTTATCTCCAGCCATTTAATTCAGAGAACCTATAACAGCTGAAATTTTAACAAGAGATGAGGTCTAATCTGAAGTAGTCAAGTATTTAAAACAGTAACATCAAGATCCATCCTTTTTTAACTACCAATTATATATAAAATATAGTTAATACTGAAGTAGGGACCTTTCAACAGGAAGGCTAAAGCTTTGAATAAATGTCCATTGCTTGAATCATTTTTGAATGGCAACTGAGCACTGAACACTGTCTCAGGCTCTGACAATAGGATACTTTCACAGAATAAAATTGAGATTTAATAGGAAAAAGTGGTTAGTACAGCTAAGAAAAGGCATCAACAAGTTCAGGGTAGTCTATCACAGGATTCCTCAAGATAAACATGAAGTTGAATTCTAAGAATTTGTTGTTAATTAAGTAAAAAAAAAATTTCATGATTTAAAAACTATCAAAATGCTAAGAGCTTGAGACATGCCCCAAGACATAACTAAAAGAAAAGTAATGTGACATATATTTATAAAGGAATAGGAAAGTTAAAATCATATAGATACTTCTGACAGAACAAGTATTAGGCTCAACGAATCTCTAATTTTTCATCCTTTTAAAGTTTTTCTGAAGGAAATAACAATTAAAAAAGTTATAATATTTTTACCAGCTGGCTATCAAAATCATTTTCTGGATTAAAACAATCATTAAAAACATTATTTATTGAGCCATAAAAATGCTTACAGAATGATTAACCTGGGCCAATAAGTCTTTCACACTATTTGAGTCAGAATTATAACTGGTAAGAATATCATACTGAAAAATAGTAAATGTGTGAGTAACAAAGAAAATCCTGACTATGACTGATAACATGTATCACTAAAACTTGGCAAAATTTGTTTTTACAATCTAATAGTATGCGACATTACATTTGGATGTGCCCTGGGCACATACTCTAATCAGGGGCTATGAATCAAACAACAAGTCATCACTTTATAAAAACCATCCTCCAGTAGTTAATGTTAGTTTCCAGTTCTAAATCAATGAACAGTGAACTGTTTATAATCTTAAAGAAAGATACGAAATCAAGGCCAAAGACACTCTATAGGTTAGGTCTTATCCTTTCAAACTGAATCTCACAGGACACTGATCAAAACTCTGAACTGTTCTTGAACCAGTGTTAGCAGCAGGTATATCCCTGAGAAGTCAAAGCTTCTTTCTCAACACTCTCAAGCCAAACAATCACAAACATCCTCCCTAATTACATTTCAAATGACATGTAATACCAAGTGACACTTAAGCAAATAATGGATTATGTTTACAATAAAGTACCTCTGTTTTTCTGCTCCAATAGAAGAACTACTTTCAAAAGGTTTTGGAAAAGCCATATATTCTGTTTTCCCTGAAGGATTCTGGGCTAACGGTTGCTGCTGTTCAGTGGGTGTAGAAATATTTTGAGAAAAATCTCCAAAATTAGAAGGAAATAAAGGGCTGAAATTCATACCTAGTAAATAAAAACAATGGGTAAGATACAGAAGCACCTTTAGCCTTAAAACAAAATTGAAAGACAGTTTTAATTAAATGTGCCATTCCAATCCATCAAAACAAAAAACTAATTAAAATAAACTAACAGTGTGGTTCAGTGGTAAAGAATCCACCTGCCAATGCAGGAGATGAAGGTTTGATCCCTGGGTCAGGAAGATCCCCTAGAGAAGGAAATGGCAGCCCACTCCAGTGTTCTTGTCTGGGAAATCCCATGGACAGAGGAGCCTTGTGGGCTACAATCCATGGGGGTGCAAAAGAGTTGGACACGATTTAGCACCTAACGACATCACTCATTTATTTAATCACTGTTTCACAGCTCAGTCCTACTACGTTTTCAGCATTGGTGATTCAAAGATAAATATCGATCCCCACCTCCTTAAGAGTTAAAAATTAGAAAAAATAATATGTGATATTTATCAAAGTAAGCATGACTCTACTGCAGGTGCATTAGACTCTACTGTAGGCGCGTTATGTGTTACTTCCTTCAATGCCCAAAACAGTGCTGTAAAATAGGTACTATATTTATTTTACCAGTGAGAAAATAGGCTTAGAGATCAAATGCCTAGTAAATGAAAGCAAAGGTTAGGTCTCAGGTCTGCATGACTCCAAAGCTCAGGTTCTTTCCACTCTAACTGGGAAGTAAAATATAATCACATACTTTAATATACAGTGCTGCATCAGAGGTATTTGCAAAAGGGCCACTAACAACTTGGGGGAGAAGGGGAACAAGGTTTCAGCAAACTGAACTAGATGATGAAGAATGAACAGTCTCTGAACAGAGCTGCCATGGGTAGAAGGCATATTATGACAAAAAGGAACAGTATGTGTAATTACCTGTATTATTTGTTACTTAAACAGCCTAGTCAAAAAACATTTACTGCCAGTATTAACCCACACTCAAGAACTAAAAACCTTGTTAAACTGTTTAACACCATTACTTTTACAATACCATTAAGAAAATACACTGTGATATACAGATATTTGTATTTACAAAACCCTCCCAACCCTTTTTCCCTTCGTATATTCTCTGGCAAACACCTTCAACTCCTCTCTCTTCACAACTCATCTAACTGATCATTGTATCTCCACAACATCTTTAAAATCACTTCTTTTTCTTTACTACTACTGTCAATGCCTTAGGTCAAGCTATCGTCCCCTTCCTGCTTTTACTGCAATAGCCTTTTGTTCAACATCTATACTCTCAGCTCCGTCCCTCCAATCTCAATCAACACTATGACCAGTGTCATCATTCTAGAATATAAATTTCATGCCATTCCTCTGCCCAAAGTCTGCCAGTGGCCTCTCTAGTAAGAAATGGAAAATCCAAGCTTCTTTGCCCAGCACAAGGGCCTCTGCTGTGTTCCAGCACATGAAATACTCTGCCCTGCCATAGCCCGAAACACTAGCCACTTTATGACCTCAAAATTCTCTACATGATATACCTGTTCCCCTGCTTTGCAACTCTAAATGGTTCCACTGATCAGAAAGTCCTGTCCCTTCTAATCTCCCTCGGAAAAAGTTCTATTGGTTCTTTAGCTTTACTATCCTTTTCTGTAGGAAAAAGCAGATTTGCTGACAATCCTGTCCTCGCAAAAAGCAGGCTATTCCACCTCACCTGCACCACTCCTAAAGTACCCACGACAAAGCACCAAGCATTTATTGACACTTTTAGCTTCTCTCAGACTCTTAAATTCCTTAAAGCATCAGCTTTACTCATCTTTGAATCTCAGCCATTAATATACTGTATGGCATATGATAGGTGGAGAAAGTCTGAATAAAAGTCTGAACTAAATAAAAGTAAATATGAGCCTGAACCAAAGAGTCACTCTTAGTCTAGAGGTGCATCTCCCTACTAATACATGAAACTCCTCTAGGAGGGTGCTGTCTCATGCTCCTCTCCTCTCCTAATATCTTACAGAGTGCCTGATGTACAGCAGTCAGTAGACAGGTTAATTTCTTTCTCCTTGATAAATAGTTGTGGAATACTTCAAAGGTGTAAGACTAAGCAAACATTTCATAATTTATGTGATTTCATTAGCAACCATATTCAGTTTAAACATTCACTATAAAGAATTAAAGTAGAAAAGAATTTATATTTTTCTTTACAAACAGTTCCTACCATTTCAAAAGTGACTGACAAAAATCCATGTATTAGACAAATGTTATTCTTAAGGACTCTGCATTTACTTATTTTCCTTTAAGGTTCTGGCCACTTACTTGGTGCAAATGATGAAAAATTAGTCAACCCTGGTAGGTTAAAGAGATTTACAGGCTGAGCTGGAAAGTTGAAAGGACAAAATAAACTGGGAGAAGGAGGGTGTGATGCACCATTGCCTCCTTCCTTGCTTGCAGGTTTTTCTGGATGCTGATTTTGTTGGCGCATGAGTTCACTGAGCATTTGTTTCAACCTATAAAAATTGAAGGAGTCAGTAATTGAAAGATTAGTTATATGACCATCTATGAAAAGTACATAGATATATATATATAAAATGATTCAACAGTATGTGGAACACAGGGTTCTCTAGTGACTCAGTGATAAAGAATCTGCCTACCAATGCAGGAGACATGAGTTTGATCCCTAGTCTGCGAAGATCCACATGGCACGGAGTAACTAAGACCATGTGCCACAACTGCTGAGCCTGTGCTCGAGAGCCTGAGAACCACAACTACTGAAGCCTGGGTGCCCTAGAGCCTGTGCTCCACAACAGGAGAAGCCACTGCAATAAGAAGCCTGTGCCAACTACAGAGTAGCCCACGTTCACTGCAACTGGAGAAAAAACCCACCCAGCAATGAAGATCCAACCCAGCCAAAATAAAAAAACAAAGAGCTTATAATGTTAAATAAGTTAATTAAAAACAAAACAAACAACAGTATGTGGAACAAACTGGCTGCTCTGCTGTTTACTACAACAAATGTCTGCTTGTGCCGCACACTTTATAACGTAGCCTCTGGAACAAGAACTACACAGCACTCCTATCAGAGACAGGCACAGTGACAACAAACACTTTCACCTAAGCTCAGTGTAAAGGTGAAAACCATGGTTATTTTTTTAAAGTCAGGTCCGCAGAATTAAAAGGAAACATTAGGCAAAATCACTGCTTATAAAATTCTCAGGAATCAGAGAAGATTCAAAAATGCAATTTGGTTCAGCCCTTCTCTCCCAGAAGGTAACTGTAAAACCCTTGCTTTTACACTGTAAATGAGTATACATTCTCACTACTTCTAAGGAACAAATTACCTCTGTACATTATTCTGTTGCCACGTGAGCTGGGTATAGCACTGGTTCAACTGGTGCATTATAAGGTGCACTTGAGGGGACGCAATACTGCTGGGCATAACACTATAAGGACTCGTGAGAAGAGTTTGTAGCAGACAAGATAGAGTCTGTGGAAAGAAAAAATTTTCTGTAACAGTTACCAATGACTTGAGAAAAATGTGTACTGCTTCAAAAACAAGATTAAAAAAATTTACTTGCAGAGTAAACTTTACCTGCTGGTCTTGCATTAAAGTCTGACAAATATTGACACTGAAATCAAGTTGTTTCTTTAGCTGATTAATTTGTTCTTGCCATTGTTCTTTCTCTTCTACGTAAGAGAGTTCAGATACCCAGCGAAGGTTTTCCTGACGCTGCATGCTGATATTCTGTTGTCTTGTCTTGGCTAAAGGACGATAATTTCCATCTGCTGAAAAAGGGCGATTGTTCTTCCACCTAACATAAGATTTAAAGCATCAGGTCATTTTATGTAATTATGTATATTTTAAATCTGGCAAAAAACTTTGATACCCTGCTTGGTCCATACGCCTGTATTCCATTTTTAAGTTCATTGGACTTAAAATGTGTGTAAAATAGAGTGAGAAAAATTCTGGATTTCTACTCTTGTACAGTATCACTTTGCATTCCTTTTCAGTATTTTTTCACTTATGTTTTACAGAGAAGAGTCCATATAATTCTGTATTCTTCAAAATGAAAAGTTATTATGGATACTGTTATCACAAGCATTTTTCCACTCTTCACGCCTTTAAGCTTAGCCACATAACACCCCATCAAGTGCAACTACTTAACCATCTTTTTATACAAGAAATGTTTTTCGGTGATAAATAACAATGCAGTAGACATCTTTGTTGACACATCTTTTTTACTATCTATGATTTTTATTTTTGCTTAACTCCCCAAAACAAGAGTGAAGATCAAAGATAATCAACCTTCCTCCTATCAACCTGGAATCTATCTTGACAACAGCTCAGTTCAGTCGCTCAGGACAACAGTACTCTTGTGGTAAAGTAAACACCCTATGTGGTCTTTGTCCCAGGTTCCCAGCACAGAGCTCCTGAGTGATGACTGCCTTCTGTTATTCATATGCTCCTTTTGGCAAACCCTAGTTAGCTTCATGATGAGGACTGGTCACCAGAAAAACCAACCAGATCGTTGGGTTGGAACTTTCAGCCTCATTCCTCAAACTTTCAGGGAGGGAGACTGAGCTTAATCGCCAATGACTTAATCAATTCTGCCTGTGTAAAGAAATCACCATAAAAACTCCTAAACAGCGTGGTGAGGACAGCTTCTGGGTTGAACACAGAGAAGTACTAGGCAGCTGATGTGTCCAGAAAGGGCATAAAAGCTCTTTACTTCTTCCCAACCCACCCATGCTTTACAATCTCTTTCTCTGAGTAATATCTTTCATAAGTCAGTAAATATAAGTATCTTCCAGAGCTCTACGAGCTATTTTAGCAAATCATGGAACATGAAAGAGGCTGTTGCTGTTGTTGTTCAGTTGCTAAGTCATGTCCTAACTGCATACACCAGGCTTCTCTGTCCATCACCTGAGTTTGCTCAAACTCATGTCCATGGAGTCAGTGATGCCATCCAACCATCTCATCCTCTGTCACCCCCTTCTCCTCCCACCTTCAATCTTTCCCAGCATCAGTCTTTTCCAAGGAGTCAGGTCCTAGCATCAGATGGCCAAAGTATTGGAGCTACAGCATCAATCCTTCCAATGAATATTCAGGGTTGATTTCCTTTAGGATTGACTGGTTTGATCTCCTTCCTGTGCAAGGGACTCTCAAGAGTCTTCCCAGCACCACAGTTCAAAAGCATTAATTCTTTAGCGCTCAGCCTTCTTTATGGTCCAACTCTCACATCCATACATGACTACTGGAAAAACCATAGCTTTGACTATACCGACCTTTGTCGGCAAAGCAAAAGGAGCTATGAAAACCCCAAAATCTGTAGTCAAGTCAGACAGAAGTGTGGGTGCTCTGAAGACTCGAGACTTTAAAGTGGCATTTGAAGTGAGGGCACTCTTCTTGGGACTGAGTCTCCTAACCTGTGGAGTCTGGCCAACTCCAGGTAGTTAGTGTTGGAATTATATTGTGGAACATGCACTTGATTTAGATAACTGAAGAACTGCTCAGTGTCAGAAAGACGGGAAACTCTTTAAAATCAAGCAAAAAAATCAAAACACTGAAACTAACCTATTTTTAGTTTCCTTTACACTGTAAGAATTACGATTTGCACTGTTTGGAGGATACATATGAAAGTTATCATTGGAACTAGCATCTTGCTCCTCCTCTTCCTCCTCTTCGTCTGTTCGAACAATTCCTTCAGAAAGGTAACCATCTTCATCTCCTTCTTCATCTAGGGCACACTGGGTAGACCCTCCCCAAGTTGCCATTGTTCTGGAGATTAAGAGACAAAATACAGATTATTCTGGAGATGAGCTACTTCACCTCCTACTATGAAACACTCTGTAGCCCCTCGCCAAAAAATGTATATATATACACATGTATATGCATACAAGGGTGTGTATAAAACTTCAGTTAGGCATAATTAACTATGAGATGGCTGTTACTCTTCAACTGCTATAATATAAAATGCTTAACTCTGCCTTCCACAAAACAATTCTTCAAATAAATTAAACTAGTAATCATATCCCCTGGGACTCATTCCTAAAGTAAACCTCCCTCAACTTTTAACTTTTCCTTGAGTGACAGTTTTCTAGATCAAAACCCTTAAGAAAATCTCTATCAGTTTGGTCAAATGTCTTAGTAATTTTTTTAAAAAATTTAAAAAGAGAGAAAGATGATGCTATGAGAAGTTACAACAGAAAGTAGCTGGACTGAGTCACAAAGATGATGCTTAACACCCAAGCCTCACCGCAATAGCAGACTTATGCTGTGATGCAGAGGGAAAATGAGGCTGCCTATCCTACAAGTGTTAAATAGGTGGTATTTTTTAAACTGATTTAAACACCTCTCTTACTTTTCTGTTCTGCTTTGCTGAGGTGTACATAGGTTCTCAGATCCATCACTTCTCAGTGAAACAGCCACTGGAGATGCAGTTTCAGCCAGACCTTGCCTCCTCTGATGTTCAGCCATCAGAGCTTCCAGCTGCTTTCTTCTCTGTCGTAGCTCCTCCCTTAACATTTCATGTCTTCGCATATCTGACCATACCTGTTATTTCAAAAGTTACAGTCAAGTTACTGTAAATACTGGAATTGTTTCAGCCTTAAAGAAAAACAGGTTAATACTACTGCTAATACCAACAAAAATTTCTATCCTCACTCTATCCTTTTTACACTGAAACACCTATGAAGGTTAAAAAGCTATTTTAGTAATAAATTAGAAAAAATTAGGCAACCATTAATTCTTAAATAATACAGTCAGGAGACACGAAAAGACACAGGTTCCATCTCTGGGTCAGGAAGATCCCCTGGAGGAGGAAATGGCAACCCACTCCAGTATTCATGTCTGGGAAATCCCATGGACAGAGGAGCCTGGGCCACAGTCCATGGGGCTGCAAAAGAGTCAGACATGACTAAGCAACTGAACACACACATATTAACTTCATCAACTATTGAGAGAAAGTTATGTTTTCCATAAATCACATATAAATAAAATGCCAAAGGACAAGTTTTCCTAAATTGAAATGAATACTACTTACTGTAACTATTCCTTACATACAATTCTGCCAAATATCTGTTAATAAAGGGCAAGACTTAAGATACTTAGAAATATCTTAATTACTTTTTGGAAAAAATTATTTCTTCCCACAACTTAAAGGCACATAATAGGCTACATTTAAAAACATGTTTCACAGATACTCAGTTTTCTTCCTTAAGACATGACTTAAGACCCAGGAATAAAGTGCAATATACAATACCTCATTATCTACCACTGAAGAATCATGAGGCTCAAAACCAGATTTGCTTGTACTGGCTTCATTTTCATTAACAGCTGGGGATGAAGTAACAGCTGGCATATGTGATTTTGTGGGACAATTACCCACATTAGCAGCTGACAGCTAAAAAAGAATTAATAAAAACTATTATAAAGAATTTAATTATGTTAATTTCACAAAAGCAATTATTTCACCATTTCTCTAGGGCTTTGGTACCATATTTAGTTTGTTATTGCCACACCTCAATTGCAATCATGATTCAAAGAAAACCTAACATAAGAAAACAAAATGAAAATGCAGGCTAAAGATGCTCAGTACCAACCCTCCAGAACAACAGGACATGAGGGATAAAACATTACTGTGGAAAATGTCATATACTCAACCCAACTCTGGCATATATTCCTCTGGTATTTAGATTGGAAACAAGAAAAAAGACTTAGACAAAGAATAAAAGATAAACATCTAGAAAACAAAGTTATATTAGAAATATCACTTGATACATCTCCTTTTCTTTGAAAACAAAACCTGACTCATAAATAAAGCTATTCTTAACAATAAAGTGTAGGAAAAACCTCAAAAAGAATGGACAGTTCCCTCCCATATTAACCCTACTCCTGATTACGTGACATGGACAAATGTACATGACATGTACGTTCTCTGCTCAATCTCACACACCCATGCGTGGAGTACTATTTAATAAGCATATATACATATAATATTCAAACTACAAATAAAGTATTTTAATTTCAAAAAAAACTCACGGTAGCTTAACAGCTTTACCATGGGATTTCAGACCAGTAAGAAATGGAAATGCTTCTCCCTTAACTGCAAAGTTCAAACCAAAATATCTTAATATAATAAATAGTTATGAACACACATGTTCTGAATCAATAGCCGGGCAGCCCCACAAGTGAAAGAATGTAAATAATCAAAGTTAATTCCTATGTGCTATCTTTCACAGTATAAAGGTACATCCCTAATCCATTTCATTTGTCCATCCGTTTCTTTAATCATAGAAGATTTATAAATCTATCATATTAATGTTAAAAAAGACAAACAGTACTTTCAATTGACATTAAGGTTTTAAATATCTTTCTTCAGACAAACAAAGAAATTTCCTAATTACCTGTAAGTTAGGACATGCCTTTTGCAATTCTTGAATTTTCTCTTGAATCTCAATCAGTTTCTTTCTTTCTTCCTGCAATTGTTTGAGTTCTCTCTGTTGCTGCTGTAGTTTAGCCTCATAAAATTTCTCTCTATAATTAAATTGACATTATATTTGTGGATTCCAATAAATCTGATAACAGCATTAAACACGATGTAGCAGAGTACCTATGGAGACTTTCTAACAAGCACTCAATTTTTATGACATGAAAGTCAGAAGCTTAACATACCTTGCCTTTTCATTTACTCCAGCATCTTTCTGTGTTTTATTGCTATTTCCTCTAGTGTTATTTGCATTTTGTTTGGTGTCTTCTGCTGGGAAGAAATCCTCCACAGAAGTAACTCCTTGATCAGCTGCATCATCATCCTAAAATAGCATCATTATATTAAAATGATCTTGATATGCGTAAAGACATTATCCAATTCATACCTTAGTAAATATGACTCAGTTGTAAAATTCACATAAAATTGAAAGCAGTAGGGAAAGCATATGATTTTTAGAGAACAATGAAGTTCATCTTCTACCAATGACAGGAAATAAAGTATTAAAACAGTATATTAATAATTTGAGCTGCCAATTACCCAGTAATGGCAAACACTAGTTTGCCTTTTCCTTCCTTGACCAGATTGTGAACTATCAAAAAACAGCTTATATGAAAAAGATAAAAACTGCATCACGGAATCTGGGAACTCTTGATATGAGATCATTTTTCTTCAGATATAACTTTTATATCAACAATTTAATAATTTATGTCTAGTATCACTTGCTCAGTTAGTTTTCCATTTCCTCACTTTGGTATTTAGTTTGTGAAACAAGTACCAATGGCTCCCAATAGAAAAGCTAATGAGAATGTACCATCTCAAATGTGTCACTGGAAAAACAACAAAAACAAGAAAAAATTACTTATCTTCCTAACAGTAGGTCCATATCTTCTGTTAAAATCAATGTACTTATTAAACTGTTAAGATTGGAGGTCATCTGTCACATTTTCTTAAAAATATTTAATACTGTACACTTTATACATGCTTTCTCTGCAGATATCAACTGAAACTGCTGGATATAGAATTCTAGTAAAATCTTAAAGAGTTAAAGCTGACTATAGATTGCAAACCTATCTAGTCCATTTTAAGCTTCTAGACATAGTGTTACTCTGGTCTTCTCATAGATCTAAAAGCTAAGCTAATATATTACTAAAATGGTAAGCTTAAAAAGAACTGAGCTGCAACCCAAAGATACCGAAGATGGATCATGAGGCATTTTCATACAAAAAGAAGTGGAAAAACCAAAATATGAGAAAAAAAAACACCCTGAAGTTTCAGGTTGTTATATGAGGGTGTCTGAACACTTGATATAAACTCCAACACTAAAAGTAACTGACTACAGAATTACTGATGTAACACATGTTGTATTACAAGAGATTGCTTAAGATGGCAGAGCAGAAGGACAAGCGCTCATCTTCTGAGAGAGCACCGAAAGCAACTAGCTGTTGAACCACCATTGACAGGTGGACACTGGAACCCACCAAAAAAAGATACTGCACATACAAGGACAAAGGAGAAGCCGCAATGAGATAGTAGGAGGGTCGCGATCATAATAAAATCAAATCCTATAACCAGCAGGTAGGCGACCCACAAATTGGAGAACAATAATACCAAAGAAGTTCTCACAATATTGTGAAAGTTCAGGCCACCCATTAGTCTCCCCAGCCTGGGGATCCGGCAAAGGGACTGGGAATCCCCAGGGAATCTGACTTTGAAGGCCAGTGGGGTTTGATTACAGAACTTCCACAGGACAGGAAACAGAGACTCTACTCTTGGAGGGCACTAACACATTGTTTTACAGATTAAGATACATCAGATGGACATGTGAAGACTTAAAAGACATCATAACGTTTTACAGAGCATGTAAGTTGTCTCACTTAATCTAATCAGGAATAATGACAGTTTTATACAATCATGATAACTAATATAACTGTTTAGAACTTCTCCTGAGTCCCTTGGGAGAAAAGGATGTAAGTAAAGGAACAAGCAAAAGAAAACTACCCATAATAAAACAAATAAAACTTATCAATCTTAAACATACAAAAACTTGGGGAGTTTTGGATCATTTTTTTAAAAAGCTCTCAGGACAAGGCCCCTTAATTCTTTGGGGTTGCAGTTTTCTTTTTTTTCATACATGTCATTTCCCTAAAACAAAAGAGCTCCAGTCAACATAAACCTGAAGTTAAGCTGACTCATGTATAAGCCACCAAGTTATTCACCATTTGTGATCTATTATTTCCAAGCTGGAATCAGGATTGCTGGGAGAAATAACAACAAGCTCAGATATGCAGATAATACCACTCTAATGGCAGAAAGTGAAGAGACACTGAAGAGCCTCTTGATGAGAACGAAAGAGAAGAGTGAAAAAATAGGCTTGAAACTCAACATTAAAAAACCTAAGATCATGGCATCTGGTCCCATCACTTCATGGCGAATGGAAGGGGAAAAAGTGGAAACAGTGACAGATTTTGTCTTCTTGGGCTCCAAAATCACTGCAGATGGTGATTGCAGCCACAAAATTAAAAGATGCTTGGAAGGAAAGATATGACAAACTTAGCATATTAAAAAGCAGAGACATCACTTTGCCAACAAAGATCCATATAGTCAAAGCTACTGTTTTTCCATTAGTCATGTACACATGTGAGCGCTGGACCATAAAGAAGGCTGAGCACTGAAGAACTGATGACTTCAAATTGTGGTGCTGGAGAAGACTCTTGACAGTCCTTTGGCCTGAAAGAAGATCCAATCAGTCAATCCTAAAGGAAATCAACCTTGAATATTCACTGGAAGGACTGATGCTAAAGCTGAAACTCTAGTACTTTGGTCACCTGATGCAAAGACCTGGCTCACTGGAAATGATCCTTATGCTGGGAAAGACTGAAGGTTAAAAAAGAAGGCAGCTGCAGAGGATGAGGTGGTTAGACAGTATCACCAACTCAATGGACAGGAATCTGAACAATTTTCAGGAGACTGTAAAGGGTAGGGGAGCCTGGTGTGCTGCAGTCCATGGGATTGCAAACTCAGACACGACTTAGCAACAGAACAACAACTATATGTATATACACATAAGGTATTATTTATATTTCATAATTATTTATCTATGTAATTATGGAGAGAGGTGTATATATACACTGATATGAAGTCGGAGAAACCTGGCATGCTACAGCTCATGGGATCACAAAGATTTGGACATGACTTAGCGACTGAAAAATACCACATTGATATGAAGAAATCTCTGACATGTGTAGTAGGAAAAAAAGCAAGTTGTAAAATAATATAATCTGTATAAACACAAAGAAATAAAAAACAAAAATCTTATGTAATTTTTGTTTACAACTACAAACTGATTTAAATGCACAGCAACCTCTGTGAAGGAGAATGGGATTATGAAGGTTCAGAGAGTTTATGAGGAATGTTTCCTTTATTTTAAAATAAAGTACACAGTCATCTTTCACTCAAGTAATTAAAAATAAGCATTTCAAAAGAGATTGTAAATAATATTTGAATTTTTTTATTTCCCAAAAAACATTTTTCTATACATTTATTAGTGTGGTTATATACACTTCATTTTTTCGACATAACATGAGCTAAGCAAACCTAAATGAAAACAAATTTACCAGAAGATTTCTGGATTTCAAAAATCATATAAATTTGAATACTTTAGAAACACTCTTAAGCATATTTCTATACAGTGATTATGTTGCTGAGAAAACAATAGAAATATATATGTAACAGATGAAAAGGATTGATTTTAAAAATAAAGTTCAGTCATTTTTAAAAAGGTTTAGAGCTAGTCATAACTTTGGACCACAACAGTCAATAAATACAGTCTGCTACTGCTGCTAAGTCACTTCAGTCGTGTCCGACTCTGTGTGACCCCACAGACGGAAGCCCACCAGGCTCCCCCGTCCCTGGGATTCTCCAGGCAAGAACACTGGAGTGGGTTGCCATTTCCTTCTCCAATGTGTGAAAGTGAAAAGTGAAAGTGAAGTCGCTCAGTCGTGTCCGACCCTTAGCGACCCCACAGACTGCTGCCTACCAGGCTCCTCTGTCCATGGGATTTTCCAGGCAAGAGTATTGGAGTGGCTTGCCATTGCCTTCTCCGAAATACAGTCTAGAAGTGTATTAATAATTATGTAATTTTATGTTCATATATACAAATGGCTTTTTAAAAATTTACAATAGGTCCAACTTTACTTATTTGGCCTTACTGAATAAAATTCAGACAACATATGGTTTTTCTACATCAGGTAAGTTAAGATCTCAGCCAGAAGTCTCAACTCTGACAATAGTACAACTGTGGTTAATTAATATTTCTAATCTGTATGTATATCCACCTAACTGAGATGCTACTGAGTTCTACATGATACAGAACTAGACTCTCTGGCAGGCAGACAAACTTGTTTCTGTAATAAAGTTATACTGGTACACAGCCATGCTCATTTGTTTACTGTCTATTGCTGCTTTTGTGCTGGGTATTGTGACAGAAACTGTATGGCCCACAAAGCCTAAAATATTTACTAATTCACCCTTAGGAAAACTTTGCTGATCTCTGGTAATATGGCATGTAAAGTGCTGAGCATATAAACCACTATATAGTTAGAATTCAATAAACATACACTAGTATACCCACATAATTATCAAACATATACACACATTTTAACTTATAAGACTGTACATTTTTTGACAGATTAAAAAAAAAAGCAGCATTTACCTGCACCATGGCAACAAGGTTCTGTAAGTGTCTAAGTTTCAGTTTTGCAGCCATAAGCTTCTGGATCTTATGTTCAAATTCAGCATCTTCAGGAGTCTCAATGATCAGGCTGCTGCTATGACTAGACAGTGAAGCTCCACTGAGGGCCTCATCTTCTGCTTCCTCCTCCTCATCTTGACCTTGTGCAACAGGCATCTCCTGTTCTCCTTCTCTATTGTATCGACAATCTGCTGAAAATATGTATCACTGAAATCAGTAACTTAATGAACTTAATTAAGAGCTCTAAATAAAGAAAATCCACCACTTAAAGAAGAATATGGTACAAGTATCTGTAAATAGAGTCAATCATACCTGAAGAAGGAGGCATGTTTAGAGCCCTTATGTTGGCAGCAGACCTGTTGTTAATTTCACAGTTAGAATTAACTGCTCGCCCATCTCTATTGTTAGAAACACACTGTGCATTAGAATTACTATTTACTTCATTCCAGGTGGCAGCTACTTGTGGATTTCTGAAAGGAAGAAAAACAGCCTCAAGTTACTTAAGGTAAAAAAATATATGTAATATTAAAAAAAACAAAGTTTTAGAACTACTAATAAAAATAATTCCAAACTATGAACATCATTGGCTATTTCCTCATTTAATTTCATCTTTTAAATAAATAGCTCTTGCATTTCACTAGCTTCAGCTATTCAGAAATTTAAGAAGAAAAATATCTAAAAAAAAATCAAAATTACAACAAAGAAAATTAAAATTACACCAAAAAATAAAGACAAAGGAAAATGAGAAGTTATATACTTCTTATAATTAACTTGTATTTGATGTAACAAATAGCAAATTTACTAAACTTCTGTACTCAATACATCCCTACTTGCTTTTCTTTACAGGACAAGTTAAGATTACACTGACCAAACAGTAGACTCACAGGAGAAAAGCTTAAGTAAAATGCAAACAGTAAGCACTCTACTGAGGGTTTTCTGTTCCATATTAAAAGTACTATTAGAATGAGTATGTTAGAAAAACAAACATAAAAAAGTTCTCACCGAATGTTAGTAACAGGTTCAGAGTTTTCATGTTCGGAATCATATTCCGACTCTTCAGTTTCTTCTTCTTTTGTGTTTTCATTCACAGCATCTGTCATCATATCCGATGTTTGCTCATAATAATGAACTAATTCTCTTAGTTCATTCAACCTCTTTCGAACTTCATTTAACTTCCTGATAAAACAACAAATACATACAAATTAACACCCATTTTAGTAAAATAAAGCATACACTATTTCCATACAGTAGCAGCCAGCACATACAAATGTTAAACTCAGTCAAAGTTTATGAGACTACAGGGTATGAGACTACAATGAATTTAATTTCAAGTACAGGTTATTGGAAGGACTGACGCTAAAGCTGAAACTTCAATACTTTGGCCACCTCATGCGAAGAGCTGACTCACTGGAAAAGACTCTGATGCTGGGAGGAATTGGGGGCAGGAGGAGAAGGGGACGACAGAGAATGAGATGGCTGATGGCATCACCGACTCGATGGACATGAGTTTGAGTGAACTCTGGGAGTTGGTGATGGACAGGGAGGCCTGGAGTGCTATGATTCATGGGGTTGCAAAGAGTTGGACACGACTGAGAGACTGAACTGAACATGTTATTAAAAATCTCATCACCTTATATCCAAACATTACAGACAAAAATGTAAGAAATTCTCCTTAAAGTGCTCACTTTAAACAGGTACAAATGTTAACAGCTTAAATCTTAATGTCAAAGATATCCCTCAGTTCAGTTCAGTTGCTCAGTCGTGTCCGACTCTCCGCGACCCCATGAATCACAGCATGCCAGGCCTCCCTGTCCAACACCAACTCCCGGAGTTCACTCAAATTCATGTCCACAGAGTCGGTGATGCCATCCAGCCATCTCATTCTCTGTCGTCCACTTCTTCTCCCGCCCCCAACCTTTCCCAGCATCAGAGTCTTTTCCAGTGAGTCAACTCGTCGCATGAGGTGGCCAAAGTATTGGAGTTTCAGCTTTAGCATCAGTCCTTCCAATGAACACCCAGGATTGATCTCCTTTAGAATGGACTGGTTGGATCTCCTTGCAGTACAAGGGACTCTCAAGAGTCTTCTCCAACACCACAGTTCAAAAGCATCAATTCTTCGGCGATCAGCTTTCTTCACAGTCCAACTCTCACAGCTAGGTTTCTTAATAAGTATCAAGAATGTGAAGTACTAAATATTTCATTTAATTGGACCTCTCAGGAAAATCCCATATCCAGGGATTACTGAGCATTTACTGAAGATTCTCAATTTGTCTACAATATATATACAGCTCTATAAAGTATGTCACATTTTACCAAAAATAATACTTAGGTTGTTGAGTTTTTACTGAATTCCAGGAATAATGCCAATAGTTTTTAATACTTAAAACACCTTTATGATCAAATATATTATGCCAGACGAAGAGAAAGAGGGTGCTATTTGAGGGTGCTATTTGTCCATAGTCACACAGCCTTGTGAAATACAACTTCAAGGCTACCTGACTCTACAGTCTGGGCTAAAATACACAGATCTTTTAACTGCAGTACCTTTACTTGTAAAATAAGAATACAGTATGTACTGCTGTGCTCATTCACTCAGTCTTGTCTGACTCTTTGTAACACTATGGACTACAGCCCACCAGGCTCCCCGTCCATGGAATTTTCCAGGCAAGAATACTGGTATAGGTTGCCCTGCCCTCTTTCAGGAGATCTTCCCAACCCAGGGATCAAACCCACATCTCTTGCATCTCCTGCACTGGCAGGTAGATTCTCAACCACTGTGCCACCTGGGAAGACCCCAGGAATACACTAGCTCACAGAAATTACATTTCTCTAGGATAACTCAAAAACGCATGTATAATACACACACACTTACTCTTCCACTATATCACTTAAGAATGTTTATCATATTAAATTCAGTTTTTCCAGACTTTCCAACAACAAAAAACCCCAAATTTGACCCTATGATTAAATTATAATCTATGTAAACAATGTGCATAGAAATGATTTACTGGAGTTTTTCAGTTGGATTTAGGTGGCCTTCATTTTCATTCTGATTCTGAGAAACTAGAGAAGCAGCAGGATAAGGAACAGATGGCGTGAGGTTATTGGATTCTCCATTGACCACTGGTGTTAAGACTACAGGAGCAGAGGGAGCTGTGGTTGTACTTCTCTGATCCACACTCCTTTGTGGAGAGGCTGAAGAAGGCACAACTACCAAAATAAAAAAAAGAAAAAGCCAGGTAACATACATAAATATAGCATCAAACAACACATTCACAGTTTGCTTGGACAGAGAAAAATGAAAACTAAAAGTCATTAACATCTTAAATTCTGCAGCTTTAAAATGTGAAACTTAAGCATATAACATCCAGGCCACTTGTTTATTAACAAGTCCCTCAACCAACCAGAATTAAAACAGAAAGGAAAGAAGAGCAGGAAGACAAGATGGAAATCAACAAGAACTATGATATTCTACCTTGACAAAGTAACGAGAGTGCTTCTCTGATCAATTTGGTTCTAGGTTAAATTAAACACAGCCACTGTGTATGACGTGCAGCCCACCAGCTACAAATTTATGGGGCAGCCCTAGCTGATCAGGTCCCTGAGAATGTTCCACTCCAGAGGGATTCTATCTGGTCTCCAAGATGGAACTCTTCTTGTTCCAAAAGATAAAGCAAAATGTTAAAGTGACTGTGGTACATTACAACATGAAATGCAATAAAATTTTCTAAGTGGTTGATGGCTAATCCTTTGCAGCTCTGCTGTTGCTGCTGCTAAGTCGCTTCAGTCGTGTCCGACTCTGTGCGACCCCATAGATGGCAGCCCACCAGGCTCCACCATCCCTGGGATTCTCCAGGCAAGAACACTGGAGTGGGTTGCCATTTCCTTCTCCAATGCATGAAAGTGAAAAGTGAAAGTGAAGTCGCTCAGTCGTGTCCGACTCGTCACGACCCCATGGACTGCAGCCTACCAGGCTCCTCCATCCATGGGATTCTCCAGGCAAGAGTACTGGAGTGGGTTGCCATTGCCTTCTCCGCATTTTAATTACTCTTCTGTCCACACATATCAGACAAAGATATCTTATGCTTTCAAGGGCAATGAATGAAGACTAAGAATCTTCGTGCTTCTCTCCTACCACTCTAAGTTATTATCATTTATCTTTCTCACAATGATAACCATCATTTGTTGCTCACATTACCATCTACAACAGCTGGTTTCCAATAGTCTTTTCTTTCTATTCCTTGACTGTTCTACTTTTTGCTGCTGCTTTCACGCTTCTTCCCAGAGAAAAATGATTTTTTAGTCTCAGTAGACACACTGCTCCTTTCTTTATATGTATAAAACTGACCACAAGGCTCTGAGTACAACTTCCGAAAAACTTAAAGACCTTTTTCTTGGTTATGATCATCAGTTTAGGAAGAATAAGCATTGGGATTAGATTATACTCTGGAGGAGGGGGAGGAGTAGCTGAAGTCGAGGGAAAGGAGTGTGTTTCAGGGCAGAAATAGTACACTTCTTCGAGGGTGGCAGAGAATTAGGCTGAAGAACAAGGAACAGGGATCCACAGATGGTGTTTTCTATCCCTCGTTTTTTCTTTAATAAGACAGCAGCTGAAATGCTAAAGAATAATGACCAGTGGGGTTGATCCTGCCAATTCCAATTTCCAGCGATAGAGCTCCTACTATCAACTGTTTGAGGAAGAGGCAGTGACCAGACTCGGAGAAGGATGAGGTTAAATGAGGACAAGTAACTAGATCTCAATGAGACAAAGGCAAGGAAAACATGAGGTCGGAAAAGACAGTTTCTACAGTATAACTGAGATGACCACTGGTTTTCTTATATAACTAACTAGTTATAAATCAATATAAATAACTAGTACAATCAGCCCTCCATATCCAAGAGATCTGCAGATTTAACAAAAAGCAGACAGAAAATATTCAGGAAAAAAAACAGGTGGATCTGCAGCATGCTGGTTAACTGTTTACACAGCATTGACACTGTATTACGTATTGTAAGTAACCCAGAGATGATTTCAAATGGACTGGAGGAGGTGCTGAGGTTGTATGTAAATTCTATGCCATTTTGGATAAGGGACTTAAGCACCCTCACATTTTGTTATCTGTAGAGGGTGTGGGTGGGAGTACTGGCACCAATCCCCCATGGATACTAACAGAGGGTTGTATAATTATTTAACTAGTATAACTAGGCTGACTCTATGCCTTTTCTATTCCCACCTGAAATGACTAGTTCTATATTTCAGAAAATGAGGTGTTTGGAACTTTCTACACTAAGTAAGTTTTTCATATCTCAGTTTTTTTCGTATAAATACTTCCTAAATCTGTTTCATAATTTTAAAATAAATGTACTAATCTGGTTTAGTTTTTCTTTAAGGAAAAATTTTGGATATGCTAAAAAGTGCAGCATTACTATCTCCAAGTATCTAAGTGCTTTGATACTTTTCCCTTTCTAAAATGCTACCAATTTTTCAAGCCCAAATTCATCTTTTTTTCTGAATTTTACAGAACATATCTACCATCTATTTGGCTTTACATTACATAGTTTTATTACTCAAAAATGTTTCACATGCAAGTGGTATTTCATCACAAAAATCATAATTTTGAGTAACTATGCATTCATTCATTCATCAAATATTTACAAATTACTACACGTTGACATATATACTTATGTGTCCTATATTTTAAGACTGCTGAGCCAGATTTACTTACATGATGAATTGTTCAAATGCTGATCTCGAAGTGTATGAAGTTCTCCAAGAAGTTTGTCCATTTTTTGTTTCTTTTCTTGTAACACTCTCATCTTGCTAAAAAGTTGGACTTTTTCATCAGGTAAATGCTCTGAAACTGATGGATTTCTGCTCTGAGAAATCTCCCTAGTTAACGAAAGACTTTCTGCTTGTCTTCTGTTGTCTGGAACAGCTGGAGGCTTATTAAAAAAAAAGAAGAAGAAGAATAAAGGCAATTCAAGGCTGCATTCTCATTTTAAAGATGAGAAAATATTCTTTATAAAAAGAGACAAACATCTGTATAGGTTGTGCTGCTGGGTAAGCATATGTCTTTCCTTTTCCTCAATTACATACAGTTTTTTGATGTGCCACTATATATACTGTGATATATACTGTTTTATAGACACAAATAACTACACAGTGGGGATTTATTGGATGTTATTACCTGGATCTAAATTAAGTGCTAGAAATGCCACATTTTATACAGAATAAACCTTCAAAAATCTCATCCTCTCTCTTGCCATCTTTTTAGAATCACCATCATAAACTTCTTAACCTATAGGTTTTTCCTAACACTTCTTTCCTATTAAAAAAAATTAATGAAACATTTATGAAACATAAACCTACAAAGGATTAGGGAATCATATAATGAATAACCCACCATTGACTTCAGTCCAATTTCAATATTTAATAAACCTCAACCAATTACTCTCTCAAGAGATAACCACAATCTGGAATTTGACATCTATCATTCTCATACATGTTTTTATTTTATAATACCTATCTATGTATCCGTAAAAAATATACACTCATTACACATTTTAAAAGATAAGCTAAGCGGTATCCTTCTTAAACTTTCATTTTCATTAGCTTTGGTTCATTTACTATAACTGGTTATGGGATTTCGTTCTGTGTATATATCATAATTTATTAACCCATTTTCCTGTTCATGGACGTTTAGATTGTTTCTGCTTTGCTATTAATACAGTGCTGCCATGAACATTCTTGTATGTATCTCCTTTTGAACATCTGAGAGTTTCTCCAAGGTGGGCCACTGCAGGGTCACTAGAGAAAATGTACTAGATACTGCTAAGTAACTCTTCAAAGTAGTTGAAACTCTCCAAAGTAGTTGGGTCATTTTAACTTGGTCAGCAGACAGGAGATACTGCATTGTCAACCATACTCATTTCCAATGGAGAGAGATTAATTCACCCTTTATTATTCAAGGCCCACAGATTGAAATTTTTAATTTGTATCATTATTTACAAAGGTCATCAAACTTATTAACTCTGAAATTAAACGTTAGGACTTCCTTGTTAGTAAAACACTGCAAAAACACAGATTCACAATAACTTAACAGTTGTGACTATACAAACTTTAAGATGAAATAAGAATGTGTCATCTGGAAGCGTAAGAAGGGGAAGTTTTACTCATCACTACGTTTAAAGGAGGTATTTTCTCTAATTTAGTGTTTCCCAAAGTATAGTCCCAAGATGTCCAACAGTGGAACTGTATGGCAGGATGCCCATCTCAAATGTGTGAATCAAAACAATTTTGGAAGTGGACGTTCCCACTGACCAGAAATGTACAATTTCTAACAATCATGCTGCATGACATCTATGCTTGGTAAAGTTTGAGAAGCACTGCTTTCGTTAATGTGATTTTAAATCCAGTACACCAAAATAATGAAGTACTGCCATGAGAATCATGGCATACAGAATCACAGATACCTGAGAATCACGAAGCTGATTGTGAAAATGATGAATTAAATCATTCAATTCTTCGTTTAGTTCAGAGGTGATACTGACTCCAGATAGGCTACCTGTAGTTTCTGTTACAATTAGAAAGAAAGTTAACAACTATTCATTAAAGCAAATAAATGAAAACAAAACTTTTACTTCTGAGAAGTTAAAAATAAAATGGAAGGGGGTGTGCTTAGTCACTGACTCATGTCTGACTCTTTGTGACTCCATGGACTGTACCACGCCAGGCTCCTCTGTTCATGGGATTTCCAAGCAAGAATACTAGAGTGGGATGCCATTTCCTTCTCCAGGGGAGTCTTCCTGACCCAGGGATCGAACCCATGTCTCCTGCATTGCAGGCAGATTTCTTACTATCTAAGCAACCAGGGAAGCCCAAATTGAGGGGTAGGGGTGGGGGTTTAAAAATGGCACTTAATGTAAGCTGAAACTAGTTAACTCTTAGATTTATCTGCCAACCAATCATTTTATGTTTCCATCCAACCTGAAAAAAAGGAAAACTCATAAAACTCTAGTATTGTGGTTCAACTCTTTCTGTCCCAACAGTCAGGAAGGGAAACTGCTACATCTCAGTTAAGCAAAAGGACTCAACACAGTTCCAATGAGGTGGATGAACCTAGAACCTATTATACAGAGTGAAGTAAGGCAGAATGAGAAAAACAAATACCATATATTAACACATATACATAGAATCTAGAAAGATGGTACTGATGAACCTATTTGCAGAGCAGCAATGGAGACAGACATGGAGCACAGACCTATGCACAAGGGCAGGAGGGGAGAGGACGGAAGGAGAGGGTGAGATGAACTGAGAGAGTACCATGGAAGCACATACACAACCATATGTCAAATAGACAGCCAACGGAAATTTGTTGTATGCCTCAGGGAACTCCAACTGGGGCTCTGTAACAACCTAGAGGAGTGGGAAAGGGTGGGAGGTGGGAGGGAGGTTCTCGAGGGAGGGGACATATGTATACCTATATCTAATTCATGTTGATGTATGGCAGAAATCAAACCAACGCTATAAAGCATTTATCCTTCAATTAAAAATAAAAATTTTTAAAGGGGAAAAATAATAGGGACTCAACAGAGTCGGGGTACAAGCAGGTCTACCAAACTGGGCTGGAAAAGTGGCAGGGAAAGTGGTGAGTCTGAAAAAGCCCAGTTGATTCTCACCAGTCTCAATCCCCACCTCACCCAACAAAATCAATGCTCTATACAGGGGTCAGCAAACTTTTCTTAAAGATTCAGATAGTAAATGTTAGGCTTTGTAGAAATACATTACTTGTCTCAACTACTCAATTCTGCCTTTGCAGGGCAAAAGCAACTATATGTAATACATAAACAAATGAACATGGCTATGTTCCATGAAACTTTATTTCAGGCCAGTTTGCTGACTTCTACAATAGAACAGGTAACTTACTGAAGCACTTGCTTGTGATACAAGTTATACTACAAGACCACAGTTTTTATCTTTGTCAGGCTATATTCCCAAGGCAGTATTCTGATGACAATTTTATTGACAGTTACTGCTCTCCTACTCACTCAACCATGCTTATCTTTCCAGCTCTAAGAGACACTATAAACTATTTCTGTTTTGAAGGAAAATATTAGCTTTTTCAATGAGAAATTAGAATTTCAGGGCAGGATAATATCCCATGTATCTAGTCCAAACTATTTGAAAAAAATAAATTAGAATCTAGGATAACACACAAGCTAGTTAACTGATGAAAGGGAAACTCATTCCCATGAAAATCATGTTGCCTCTCTTACAGACCAGAAGATTAAAGACTGTTTGTTTTTTCATCAGTATTCTCCTGCAAAATCTCGTAAGTGCAAGAGGAAAACTGTCTTCAATCATTAACCTAAAATTCTTTTTGAACTAGTACATAAAATAAATTCAAATTTAAATTCCTATACATTCTCCTCTTGGTCCCAGACTCATAATAGTACAGTAAAAAAAAAAAAAAAATTACCTGCTTACTACAAGGGAAAAATAGGGATGAAGATTTGCATAATTACAATTATATACTATACCATATATATACAACTATATACATATGGTATATGCTATGCTATATATAATTACTACAAAAGAGTAAGTTAACTTACAAGTCATAAAAATTTCCTATGAAAATGGAAAATTAAATTACGAATAACAGTGATCAGAAGGTTGAGCCAATGGGCTTGGTGTAGACAGCATGATAAACTGAACAACAATAGGGTAACCACAGTAAGAATCTAAAATGGAAAGCCCATAGGAGATAAACTATTACTAGACTGGGATGACACACTACTATAAATTAGACCCTAGTTTTACTGAGTTCTAAAAAGTAACAATTTGTTTTTGACTGAGAAATTAAACACTTAGGTTTGAAGGTAATGAGAATAACTGTAAGGTTAGATTCAATACCAAAGAATTCAATACTATTTCCATTTAAGTGATACACGGTCTGAGGGAAGAAGGAAGAAATGAAAGAACATTTCTGAGTCTCAGACTGAATAGGATACAAATTTAGTTCAAAGGAACTAGTGCATACAACTGGGTACCTTACTGATACAATAGTGAAGCTGCCTTTCTTAAAGTTTTAACCCTTCCTTGGCAAGTAAGCAAAGTATAGCAATCCTAGCTGAATAAGTACAAAAGGCAAAAATAAAAGCAACAAGAGCCCTATCAATCTGAGGTACAAAAACAGAACAACAGCCTGTCCCTTTACCTCTTATGGGTACTCTCTGATGCAAAGGTGAACGAGCCGGCTGTCTGCCTGGTACAGTATGATGGCCAGGGGTTGTCTCTGCAACCTTTTCTGCATAACCAGAGAAAAGCACAGGACAGAGTAAGCCTTACATGCAGGTTTTTAAACTAGGCAACAATCCTAGACCTGATTAAATAACAACCAGCATCCACCTTGCAATCTTATCATTGCTTACTGTGTGTTACTTATAAAAACAACATCCTAAGACAGAAGCATACCAGAATCATCCATCACAGCTATTGCTTGCTCGGCTTTATGCTGCAGGGCAAGGAGAGCAGCTTGTCGCCCCTGCAGAGCTCTCAGCTGCTCCTGCTGCTGTAACATCCTTTTTAATAAATCATGTTGTTTCTTCAAATTTTCTATCTCTTCCAGAGGCTCCTGCTGAGGATCTCTGGCCTGAAAAATAAGACCAACAATACTTATATCTATCAAAATCTATGCTCATGTGTCAACTATCAATGGTAAAATACACACATAAATAATAGATGTGTATTAAATATATAACCCTAGATACAGACTTGAAAGAAAAAAGAAAAAGAAAATGATGACACAGAGACAGCCTGTCATGTTAAGAGTTAGGTAATTAAGTAATTTCAAGGTAAAAGACCATATCACAGACTTAGCATGAAGAAGAATTAACAAAAGGAAAATAAAGGAAGAGGTTTACAAAAGGAAAGATAAAAGGGTCAAGAAGGCAAAAGGAGCTACACACAGAAACATAAACACACGCACACATGCGCGTATACACGCACAGGAATGAGAGATCCAAGTCTAATGGAAAAGGAGAAGCACATTATACCAGGTTAATGCCCCAAAAGTAGCCCTGAAAAAGCCCAGACCAAAAAAGTGTTCTGCCCCATTCCTAGAAGGGATGTTTAAACCCAACAAAACCAACAGATGAAATTTTTTTTAATTTTTATTTGATTTTTTAAATGCATTTTTATTTGATTATCTGATGTGAAAGGCTTTAATTTACTTGTATCACTTTATAGAAGCATAAAATAAGAAAAATGCTTTTTTTTTTCTTTTAAAAGATGCTTCCTTAGATGAGTTTGAGAACACAAACTACTTTGAAATTCCCCCTAAAAGACAGCATTTTGCCTAAAAGAGGAACAGACTGAATAGGTGTCAATTATAAAGAACCATAAAATTTTAAATATTAATCTTCAACCTATTCAAATGTAACTCAACCAGAAACGTTATGGTCAATTAACCAAAGAGACAAATTTAAGTGCAACTTGGAAACAATAAAATTTTAAGTCAAATTATGCATGAAATTATACCATAATGGTACTTTTCATCATCGATTTGCCTTTTTAAATTTTTATATCTTAAAAGTTTAATGATTTTACCTAATATTTATACAAAGTATTTCTATTAGCTTAGAAACAGTCAATTTTAAATTTGCATTGCTATCAAATTTTTGTTGGGGTTATTTATAGACTTTAAATGAATGACCTCCCTTGGCCCTGACTGAAGTTAACAAGGAGAATAAAGAAGTTCAATGATTTCTTTTGAAAATAAAAATGCACTGATCTGTATTCCCTATGTACATGTAATTCCAGGAGAAATTAAGGAGAACACAAATGGCTCTAGAGAAGTTTCCTTCTGGGTGACATTCCTTACCAATACTTTGTAAAAACGTCTTCTCTTTACCTCCCCAAGCAGAACTCATCAGTAATGTGAGTAAGAATGAGTAACTGTGTAACTTGGCAAGCAATAAAATAAGTACATGGCTCAGAATTAAGAACTCAAAGAAATGAAGATCAAATAATAAGTATAAGACTGCAGTCAGAATTTTTAATGAATGTATCAGAGAAGCCAAGTCAGTCCTCTATCTATCATGAACATGGAAGAGAAATAACACATCTTGGTTAAGCTACTATTTCCTGGAGAATTCCCAATAAACTGAACCCATTTTCAAATCAACAATTTACTGAGTTCTCTCCCATCCAACACAAGTGGAGTTACTCTTTAACATTACATTCATTCCTATAAAAAGTCATCTTCTTAGTTCTGGCTCAATTCAAGACTGTTTACATCTTGTAAAATAATTTGAAAGATGAAAGAAAACTATGAATCTGAGATAGCGAGTCATCTCAGATTTGATCCAAATTAATTTCATCAAAAAGTGAAAGTCGCTCAGTCATGTCCGACTCTTTGCAACCCCATGGTCTATATAGTCCATGGAATTCTCCAGGCCAGAATACTGGAGTGGGTAGCCTTTGCCTTCTCCAGGGGATCTTCCCAACCCAAGGATCAAACCCAGGTCTCCCACATTGCACACAGATTCTTTACCAGCTGAGCCACAAGGGAAGCAATGTCATCAAAGTCACTGGTAAAATATAAACCAGATCCAATTAGGTACAGATTTCAACTGGAAAGACTCAGAGAAATATCTCGAGATTGACATCAATCAGATACTCCAACAAAACATCAACAGTAAATAACTAAGAAAAGAAACATTACACATATTAAGACAAAAATTCACCTAGGGAAAAAACCATCAAGAATGTACTATCTCCATCTAATTCATAATTTTCTCATCTCTCAAAATTAGATTAACTTTCAAGAATTTACCAAACAATTTAATATTATGGTTTCTTACCCAAATTACATCCTTAGATTATGTCTTATGTACTTAGAACTATCTCTGAAGAAGCATAATCTGGCTTGGGAGACATATCTGCTGCTGCTGCTAAGTCGCTTCAGTCGTGCCCGACTCTGTGCAGCCCCACAGACGGCAGCCCACCAGGCTCCCCCGTCCCTGGGATTCTCCAGGCAAGAACACTGGAGTGGGTTGCCATTTCCTTCTCCACTAGGTGGGCTAGATGTTTCAAATAAAGACTTAATTTGTCCACTATATACAAAGCAGTCTTGAATAAACTGCCACATGTAACAGTTATAATCTTGAAATTGTCTTCAAAATATGAGTATTCTAGCCTAAGACCCTTCCCTTCTCTTCTCTCCTCTTTCCACCATACCCAGGGGGCTATAATGCTCAAATTTTCAGAAGACAATCTTTCCTAGAAACTTTTAACACAGAATGTACAAAATGTATTATTTACTAACTCTATTTTTGTCATACACTGGCAACCTCTTTAACATCTAGAAAGACTAGATGTTGTAAATGAGGACTTATTTGTCCATTATATACACTATATATACAGCAAAGTGAAACAAAATGCACTAACAGAAAATACAATGGTTACTCTAGCCCACATGAAATAATCAGAAATGATAAAAAAGAAAATAGCAAAAAATGGGTAGATGGCATTTTGAAAAGCTTATGAATTCTCTAAGCAGTGAGATTAAGTGTGGGGGGAAGATGAGTGTGGGAAAACAATGAAAGCATTTTGGGAAGGCTTTCTTTAAAAATTATGCAATGATATCATGTCTATAAAATATTTCAAGAAATAGATTCTGCCCTTGTAGGCAACCCAAGAATATCAATTATTTCCTATTAAGGTGCAACTCACAAAGTTGCTTTAAGCTCAGAACCTCGGTTAAGACACCAACTTTTTTCCCTAATCTTGTAACAGAATACTACATTTTGAAAGATGTTAAGGAGGGAATGAAGGTAGGTGGGGAGGACAAGAGGTTCTGCAGAGCAGAGAAAGGATAAAGACAGTCAGTGGGAATTAGGGTTTTAAGAAACTGAAATCACTTTATGAACAGAGTACTGACAGAACTACCCTAGGATGGCCCTAAGAATCAAAAGATTCAAAAGAAGCATATTAAAATAAACTCCAAAAAAGAAGTTCAAGAGAAAATCATATTCATTCATAAGGTCATTATTCAAAGAAACCTAAAAGCAGAACAACAGCTTTTAAAAGCAAACATAATGCCTTAAGGAAAAAAGCTAGCAGATACTATGCTATAGTAATTAAGTTCTGCTTGTTGCTATTCAAAGACTTCAGAAGAAAGGAACATTAAGTTCCAAAGGATACCTATTTTCCCCCACTCACCTTTTCTTCTCCAATGCTACTAGTTTAAAAATAATCAGTTACTTTACTCTTCTGTTGAACTGGGACACCTTTTGCTTAACATTTTATAGTAAGATCACTATGTTGTTGCTATTTAGTGGCTAAGTCGCATCCAACTCTTTTGCGACTCCTTGGACTGTAGCCTGCCAGGCTCCTCTGTCTATGGGATTCTCCAGGCAAGAATACTGGAGTGGGTTGCCATTTCCGTCTCCAGAGGATCTTCCCAATCCAGGGATCAAACCTCTGTCTCCTGCACTGGCAGGCACATTCTTTACCTCTGAGCTACCAGGGAAGCTCAGGTGGTTTGAAACCATATCTTCAAAACCTTGTGGGAGCTGGGGTGGGACACTAAAATAACTAGAGGTTAAGTTTAGTCATTTTAATTTTTTTTGGTCACTTTTGCTGCTGCTAAGTCGCTTCAGTTGTGTCCGACTCTGTGCGACCCCATAGAAAGCAGCCAACCAGGCTCCTCCATTCCTGGGATTCTCCAGCCAAGAATATTAAAGTGAGTTGCCATTTCCTTCTCCAATGTATGCATGCATGCTAAGTCGCTTCAGTCATGTCCAACTCTGTGCGACCCCATGGACAGCAGCCCACCAGGCTCCTCTGTCCACAGGATTCTCCAGGCAAGAATACTAGAGTGGGTTGCCACTTCCTTCTCCAAGATAAAGACTAATCCCAGGTAATAAGCTAGTAATAAAACATATGAAATTGGTCTTCAGTTCAGTTCAGTCGCTCAGTTGTGTCCAACTCTTTGCGACCCCATGAATCACAGCATGCCAGGCCTCCCTGTCCATCACCAACTCTTGGAGTTCACTCAAACTCACGTCCATCGAGTTGGTGATGCCATCCAGCCATCTCATTCTCTGTCGTCCCCTTTTCCTCCTGCCCCCAATCCCTCCCAGCTATACTCAATTATTAAAATAGTACTGTACTCTTGTCAAATGGATAGGAGCACTTTTACAAATGCTATTTTTTATTCAAACTGTTTTAAGTGGAGCTACACAAATAGTTGTCTTTAAACCCTTCCTGAATGTCTTGATGCAAGT
Source organism: Moschus berezovskii (assembly GCF_049115385.1). NCBI lineage: Eukaryota > Metazoa > Chordata > Mammalia > Artiodactyla > Moschidae > Moschus > Moschus berezovskii. The sequence continues at coordinate 26,021,442 of NC_142485.1, read as the reverse complement.
CATGGAAAATTTCTAAAGAAAGAACATTTAGAGCAAACACTGGAGAAAAAAGGAGCAAAAACATTAGGAAACAAGTCAACTGACTAATAAAATATTTTTCTGAAAAAAAAGGAAAAAAAAAAGAAGGGAAGGTATTTCCAATGGGAAGAAAAAATATAAATCAAAAGCACTATAAAAATATTTCATTCTTAAAAAAAAACAGGAAAGCTAACGGCTTGCTCCATTTTTTCTCTCTTTAATAAATGACTAAGGAAATAAGACAAGATTTAAAAGGACCATTTTAATCCATAGACACAAATATCAGAAGCAAAAGGTAACTAATGATCAGGGTTTAGAAATGTGTTATATTTTGAGCTCTCAATAGCAAAAAAAAAAAAAGGAAAATGGATTAAGTTTCAAGACCTTTGTTAATGCAAATTAAAAACAGCTGCCACACATAGTCCACAGAGAGGAGAATAAGAAAGCAGAAAAGAAGAAAAACACTAAGGGATTCTTACTAATGCAAATTACTGTACAACTAGCCATGTTAATAACATACACATTTAAAAGTTACAGCAATAACAGAAAAGCAAATAAGGAAGAGGAAATATGAACAAAAGAGGTGCTCATTTAGAGGGTTCCCAAGTTAATATTGTAAAGTATACCTTTGAGGGAAATCCACGTTTTCGGCTACATTTCCTATTAGGCCTCAGCTCCCTGTCATTCTGAGGAGGTCTGTCACCTTTCCCTTTTGGACTTGTAGTAACATCAATGTCTGAAACCTGTTCTTGTGAAGCTGAATTCCCTAGTTTGTCCTCAATGCACGGCCGAATTCTCAGACTAAAAGATGCCTCCTTTATTAAATAGTGTAGCATATTAATTTCTTAATAAAAACTCCTGTTTAACATATAAGCCAGCCTTGTAAACAAATATAAAAATTTACCAATCCATGATTTAGAAAATTAATCCACCCTCTCCCCAAGTGGCAATAAAACTTTAGACTTTTAAATTACCATAGACTATTGGCTTATTCTAAATAAGTATCATATCTTAGGCAATTTCCAAGCTATACAACAATCACTGAAGCATATTTTAACATTTATTGTATGTTACTGATTTCCAAAATGTCCTGATTTTATGCTATGAAAGAAAGTCCCATCGTGGTGAACACTATATTCACTAGATATACAGATAAATTATTATAATCAATTATACCACTTCCCACCCCTCTCAAACACAATTTCTTTACGCACATGCCCCCACCCTTCCATTCCTGCTGGAATGAAATGAGAGAAAGAAATTATTCCCCACACCACTGTGAACAGAAAAACAATTTCCCCACAGTAGACTGCATTCTTCAACAACCATTTGGCTCAAGCCCTCTGAGCACCTCCTGGTGAATTGGAGAGAAAAAAAAATATTCAAGTTTCCTCTTCGAATCAGGAAGGGCAAGGATGAGAAAGGAGGCAGATAAGAAACTATGCAGGGCAATGCTGAAAGGAAAGAAACCCTCAAATTCTTAATGCTGACCAGAAATTTGGAACATACCTCAGAAACAAACGATACACATGATCTATCCTTTCACAAGAAAGGGATTACTGACAACAGGGTTTCAAGTTTACTAATGCATGGTTTTGGGCACAGCTGCTAAAATAAAAATGTTTACAAGTATACTAGTCACACTAACTTCTATGAAGTGTATTTTACAAATCTTGCCTCAAAGTTCTGAAAATTTCTGATTATTTTCCCAAAAGACAGTATTTTGATATATCTCATTTTGCAGAGTTAAAATTTATATACTTTTCTCACTAAATAAATCCCAAAGTAAATGCTAACCTGTCCCATTTTCATTTATCAGTCGTCTGGTTTGGCTTCAGTTCTAGGCTAGCCTTACAAATGAAAATCCTAACAGCCTTCAAATGGGTCCTCAGTGGCAGAGAAACTTAGGAGGCTTTTCCAAAAGATGATATGCCAAGCAATGACACTGTCCTCATAACTAGTACATCTACAAAGAATTTTAACTCTCCCAATGCCTCTTAAAATGAGCAAAGCTGTGCTTAATGATACAAATGAGGAAACCCAGGTGTTTGCAAGCTGAAGACCAGAAATTATTAATCAACCATTAAAACTACTTTTAATGTTAATAAATAACACTTTTAAATTTCCATGTTCAAAAAGAATATATACAGCATTAACAATCTGAGGGTTTCTTACCTGAGATAAATTTTTCATTAAGGAATGCCTACACAAGTATTATTGTGAAAAATAAGGGGAATGTTTTTATCTTCATTTCCAGCACTTTAATTACTAAAAAGCCGCTTACCGTGGCATCTGAAGCCTCAGACCGCACATCTATGTTTAGCGATGTGCTCTCAGCTACAGAACCAGATCCCACAGCTGAATCTATAGTCCGAACATCCTCCTCCTCATTTTCTCTAGCCTGAAATATTTTAGTGGTATAAATCATACAACTATTAAAAAGGGCAATAAAATGTTACAAGGGATGGCACGATTTTTTAAATATATTAACTCCTCTGGGGTGGAAATCAGAATGTCATCACCATAGGTACACACTGATGTACTAAAAAAATCACTCAGTACATTATGTAAAAGGTTCAAAACTTACAAGAATTTTCTGGAGAAATTTCATATATGACTTTTCTTGTTCTTTAAGGTGATCTATTAGATGAGTGAGGCGCTCAACATTAGCAGATCTTTCATTTTTCTCTACAAGGTCTTCCCGCATGGAACTAGCTTTAGTAATATAGTCACGAATCTGAACAAGCCTGCTTACAATCTGCAGGGGAAATATTGGGGGGTGGGGGGAGGACATGAATATAAACAGGATGTGAGAATGAGCATAATTTATTGAACCGCATAATTTATTGTTCAATAAATAAATCTTATAAACCAAAGATACTTCTAGGTTTATTGCATGAATTCATACATGCAAAAGATCTGAACCAAATTTACAATTTAATCAAAACTTAATAGACAATACTAACAACTCCAATTTCCATTAATTTCAAAATTAGTTTTAATTTACATTACTTGAAAATTTCACTTTATAAAACTGCATATTAAACTATTATTTATATAAATTCTTCCAGTGTTTATATATTTCTTTATAAATAAAATTTTAAAATTAAAATACTTTTAAAACAGAACTATCTTTTCAAATGAATTATATAACCATTTAAAGACATTTCTACAACCATCTATTAATCACATGACTCCAAATTCTCTTTACTAAAAATTAACAATACAGCATTTCACAGGTGAACAGAAAGTCTTAATTTACCTGACTATGCCACTTCTAGGCTTCCCTGGTGGCTCAGAGGTTAAAGTGTCTGCCCGCAATGCGGGAGACTTGGATTCGATCCCTGGGTCAGGAAGATGCCCTTGAGAAGGAAATGGCAACCCACTCCAGTATTCTTGCCTGGAGAATCCCACAGACAGAGAAGTCTGCTGGGCTTCAGTCCACGGGGTCACAAAGAGTTAGACACAACTGAGCGACTTAACTTTCACTTTCATGCCACTTCTACAATCATTTTTGTAAAAAGAAATATACAGTTTTGAATAAACCTGACAGGATTAATGAGCAAAAGTTAAGGAAGTACTTTGCGTGCAAGTTAAGTCATTTCAGTCGTGTCTAACTCTTTGTGACTCTATGGACTGTATGTAGCCCACCAGGCTCCTCCTGTCCAAGGTATTCTACAGGCAAGGACACTGGAGTGGGTTGCCATGCCCTCTTCTAGGCAATCTTTCCGACCCAGGAATCAAACCTTTGTCTTTTATGACTCCTGCACTGCCCGGTGGATTCTTCACCACTATTGCCACATGGGAAACCTGGGAAGTACTTTAATTCTACCTAACTGAAATTCCTATGTGTATAAGTATTTTTTAAAATCTTCATGCTTCTACTTTGAGGTTTATGAAAGCAAAGAGTAAAAGAAATATTGTCACCTGGCTGCTCTCCATTGCAGGCTCTCCTCTTCCATCTTCCTCAGAGACTTGACAGTTTTGCAAAAGGTCATTACTTAAAGCAGAAGCAAACAACTCTTTACACTGTGCTGATCCAACCATTTCTCTCTTTTGAGGACTTACAGTGGCATCTTTGCTCTTGTTAGTATTAATCTGCATAGGCAAAAAGTTGAAGGGCTTTCGGTTCTCACTAAGCTGACGTTTGTTGTTAGCAGCTGTTGCTCTACCTTGAGAATCACTTCCAATGCTTCTCTATACATGAAAGAAAAACCAAATCCCACAAACATTAATCTTTCAAAATTAAAAAAAAAAATCCAATGTTCTTAGCTTCACCACCAGATATTGATTCAGGAGGTATACATAAGAGATCTGTCATAAGATCCAGAGCAGCTTCAGACCTACAAAATTCTTTTAGAAATATACCAAATTAAATTATCATGTCCTATTCCTCATTCTGTCACAGACAGCTGAAATGATGACTATGAGCAAGATTAGTCTAAATAAAGTAGTAGGATTATGAACCATATTTATAACTCAGATAGCTAGTCATACTTGATCACAGAATATAACATAGGCTTTGGACCTAATGAATCAATGTTAACTAATATAAACATTAACATAAAGACGTGTCAACATGAAGCACTATCTGATAAATTATTCAACTTAGTGCCCGGCATACAGTAACTGTTCAATAATTGATACAAAGGTGACTAAATGATATATGATCATCATACCAGACTGGAATCTGTCTTCATGCATATTTAGAGAAACTTTATCAAGTACAGATCAGACAATAAAATGTGAAGAGTTTGTTTTCATTTCTACTTGCTTTTAGTTCTAAACTTGACTTCGGTGATTATAAATACAAATAACAGTTTTATTCTAAACTTGAGATAACAGCACATTCCACACTTAGCCAATGATAAATATTCTAAACTGGATCTTCTCTTTTGCTTAACAGCTATCTTACCCAGTTAGTGGAATGCAAATTTTAGTTTCAAAATGAAATCATTTAAGTCAGCCAAACACTATAATAATAAAGTTCTGAAAAACCTGTCCTCAGCAAGTTTAGCAATAAGGACTTTGTTGCCTTCCAAAGAATACAGTACCATCACCACTGATTAACATTCTTTCCATACGCACAGAAACTAAGAAAAAGAAACAGTTCAATTTCATTAAGACAAATGATTTACCTATGGCAAGTACTTTCCATAGTCTTAACTTGATTTGTAAAATAATTTACAAACCTGATCTAAATCACTGAAGTTTATCCGCTGTTTGAGTTTTTCTAGTTCCGCCTGCTCGGGAACAGACATCTGAGTCATGTATCTACTATGTGGAAACATCAGTGAAGTCTTTGTTCTTCGTCTTCCAACTCCCGGTGATGACTCCGGAGAAATATCATTAGTTACCCTTTTATCACTTTCTACACCAAATTTTCTCTTATTCTTTTCTGATGACCTATTTGCCTTCTTCTGCTGGCTGCCCCAATCCTTTAAAAAAATAAAGGCAAATGTTAATCTGGCCTCTATCAAATCAGGAAAATATTTTGGTATGCTTTAAAATTTTTGGTCTTAAAGTTAGAAATGACAAAACATTTTTCACATATATACACAGTCTTAGAGACAATTACTTACCTGCATTAGCCCATTTTCCCTCTACTACACGTAGCCTAAATTTTAAACTGTGCTGAAATTACTGTAAGTATTCAGAAAATAACTACTTCCCTATCATGAATCATTAACAAATACCCAACCTCTAACACTAGCATCAGTCTAAATATTTTCAAAAGCATTTTAAAAAATGGTTCCTTACTATTTATAAATTGATTAGTGAAATAAAATTAGAGATACCTTCACTGGTCTCCTTTAAAGTCATCAATGTATAGGTAGACAGATCAGGAATCAACCTGTGTTCTAAAGCAATTACTGTTACATGAAGAAATGCTCCACTGTGTGACTATAGGCAATTTATTTAACTTTCATAAATCTGTTTCCTAATCTCAAAAATAGTGTCACCTTTAAAACACAATTTAAAATAACATATATAAAACATCCAGCACAGGGCCTAGCATGTAGTAAGCAATAGATGTTAACTATTATTATTTTCTATAGGGAAGAACAATGTACTACATGATAAGGTCTGATATGAAATGATAAAAAAATATGGCAGAAAGTGAAGAGGAACTAAAGAACCTCTTGATGAAAGCGAAAGAGGAGAGTGAAAAAGTTGGTTTAAAGCTCAACATTCAGAAAACTAAGATCATGGCATCTGGTCCCATCACTTCATGGCAAACAGATGGGGAAACAGTGCAGATGGTGACAAACTTTATTTTTGGGGGCTCCAAAATCACTGCAGATGGTGACTGCCAACCATGAAACTGAAAGATGCTTACTCCTTGGAAGAAAAGTTATGACCAACCTAGATAGCATATTAAAAAGCAGAGACATTACTTTGCCAACAAAGGTCTGTCTAGTCGAGGCTATGGTTTTTCCAGTAGTCATGTATGGATGTGAGAGTTGGACTATAAAAAAAGCTGAATGCTGAAGAATTGATCTTTTGAACTGTGGTGTTGGAGAAGACTCTTGAGAGTCCCGTGGACTGCAAGGAGATCCAATCAGTCCATCCTAAAGGAAATCAGTCCTGAATATTCACTGGAAGGGCTGGTGCTGAAGCTGAAACTCCAATACTTTGGCCACCTGATGGGAAGAACTGACTCATCTGAAAAGACCCTGATGCTGGGAAAGACTGAAGGCAGGAAGAGAAGGGGACGACAGAGGATGAGGTGGTTGGATAGCATCACTGACTCAACGGACATGAGTTTGAGTAAACACTGGGAGTTGGTGATGGACAGGGAGGCCTGGCGTGCTGCAGTCCATTGGGTCGCAAAAAGTCTGACACGACTGAGCGACTGAACTGAACTGAATGTTTTACCAGAAAATATGTTTATTTACTTAGCTATACTCACATAACACATTCAAAAGTTCTGTAAATTCCTATCTTATCCATATTGGAAGAAAGTTTTAGTTTTACTTCACTAACACCTTTTGGGATATTTTTCTCTTTTGTAACAAAACTTCCTTCTCTACACACTGTCCCTCCAGTCCAATTCACATGCAGGTGCTCCTGCCAACCTCCTGTTCTACTTACCCCACCCAATCTTGGCCACAGATGACTAGAAAAGAGATGCATACCTAATACAAGTTAGGATAATCATACTTTAAAATTTCAAATTGGAACTAACAGATAACTAGTCAGTCTATAACAGCAGCCATAACTGAAAACTGTGGAATGAAGGGGCAGCCACAGTGTATCATGTGGACAAGACGAGAGAGAAAACTGGTCTGTGAAAATAAAGTTGGGTTTAGTAGAGGCACTCAGAAGCAAAGAGTTAGCGAAGTGAAAAAGTAATTCTTGACAACTTTCTGATTGCTTTTTCTAGTCCCTTCCTAAAACCCAGCTATATTCCTTTAACTTATTTTCCATAAAACATCTTTATATTCTTATAATAAATCTCCTTTTCAGTTTAAGCTAACTCAAGTTGATATGTTACCTGCAAACAAAAATGTCTTCAACTAATATACCAAATAGCCCAGGGTCATTATTGGCTAGCAAGAAAAACTGTGTCTACATAGTTTCAGTGAGGATGACTTGGCTAAGTCAGGGGAAAGTTGCATTTTAACATCAGTAGTCAACGATACACCACCAAGAATAAGATATCTTACCATATTGTTGAGTCGGTCATCAACACTCTCATTGCTCCAGTTTGGTAAATCCTGATCATTCACACCTTCTTCAAAAGGACCTCCTCCTGTGGCCATACTGGCTTTTACAATTAATCTTCTGTAAAACAAGTGAAGACTAACTTTTTAACACATAAAAACATACTGTAATATTTAAATCATTCCATGAAGCTGAGCAATAGAAACAAGTATCAGAAAAGTTGATTTTATGAAATAAAAGAGGCACTGTCAACCACACACAAAATGACTTAGCTGCCACAGGCATAGTATGTTTAGCATGTATTAAGTAGCTGAAATAATGGGAAGGAGAAGGAAAAAACCTTGGAATATCCACTCTTTCTGCAGGCTTGCATCCTTTAAGGTTACTCAATTTATTTGACACAATCCAAAAAGGTAAAGAGGTAAGAAAAAGTTACTGGATGGAAATGACATCACTTATAATAGCGACAAAAAGTAAAATTATCTAGGAATAATATAATTTTACCCTATGTAAAGACACATTATTTTTTAAAATGAAGTATAGTTGATTTACAATGTTGTGCTTATTTCTGCTGTACAGCAAAGTGATTCAGTTAAAAACATACAAGAAGCACTATTAAACTCTATAAAACACAAGAAAATGTGAATAAGTGGAAAAACATACTAGTTCCCTTGATGAGAAGACTAAACATTTTTTCTGAATTTACAGACTTAATTAAATATCCACTGGGATTCTTGGAATTTGACAGAACAATTCTAAAAACCATCTGGAAGAACAAACAAGTTAGAAAAAAATTACCTGAAAAATAAAAGCAAGAGTTGCTATAGTGGGCAACAGAGGAGAAAACTAATCCCAAGATATTTAACCACATTAAGTATCTATATGGTTCAATCAGCACCACTCAAAAAGAAAATCCTCAAATACACCCAATTCAAAAAATTTAATGACAAAAATTAACTATAGCTAACATCAATTTTGTTCACTATATGTCAAGTGCTAATGCTAAACATTTGATGTGTTTATCATTTAACCTTTGCAATAATTGAGTGGTAAAAGATTATTCAATAGATGGGACAATTTGCTAACAATGTTGAAAAAAGTTTATTTAAAGCTTTAACAGACTTCTTAAACTAGGATTCATCATCTTAAACACAAAACACAGAAAAATGATTTCAGTGACTATTTTCTCAATTCTCCCAAGGATGGTACATACCCAGAACCAATCCAGACACACAGAAGAAGAATTAATTCATAGTAAACAACAGATGCCTTAGAGCATTAGAGCTTAATTCCCCCTCAGATGAAAAAGACTCCTTATACCATAAACCAAGAGACTATCCAGTAGATTAAAAATAGATGAATAAGATTAAAGAGTCAAATAAAAAAAAAGAAAAAAGAACGAGCTTTAAAAAGAGAATTTTACTAATTTGGAATGTGGAAATAAAAAGGAATATGTTCAACCAAATTTACTCACGCACAAGTGAATCCTACGTATACTGAGAATAAATAGTAAATGACAAGCTGGGAAAAAAATCTGAAAGAAATATGAAGCATATAATTAATATCTTTACTATATTAAAAAATGCTTGCATGAAAGCAGTTGTTGGTTACGGGGTAGGAATGTGATTTTTGCTCTTTACCTTATATATTTTCAGCAATATTTTACAACATTTTTTATACTAGAAATACGTATTTATTTTGCAAAGAACTTTGCAAAATAACTGATACTCATAAAGAGATATGTCCAGTGAACTGACTCATTTAAATGAAACATTTTACAACTACCTTTTACTAATATGCACTGATGTAATTTGTAATATTAAAGAATAGGAGCTCAAAAAAATACATAAGCAATAGAGGTGAAAACAATACCTAACATTACAAAAAGCAATTTATCTTAAAGTGGAGATTAGAAGAGAAATTACTAAAATATTTCAGTAAAAACTTATCAGTTTTTTGGTAAAATACAGTATGTTGCATTTTCTATCAGTAGAGTAATAATAAAGTAAGTTTAAGATAAATTAAAAATATATTCAAAGAGATGTTTTATACTTTTTTTTATTATGATGAATTCCTCTTAAAATGAGCCTTCCCTAAGGATCTAGTGATAAGCTAATGACTTTGAACACAAGTTTCTAAAACAATTTAAAACATACATTAAAATTAGTCTGGGGAAAATATATCAACTATTTCTTAAAAATCATTTTTAAAGACCATTTACTAAATAAAGTCTACGACATTTATAAACAACTTTGTCTATTTGTGATTGACTTAAGATGATATTGAGTATTTATAACTCAGTAATAATCATACCAAATGGTTGAGAAGGCATACTCCTAAAGAAGTAAAATTATCAGGATGAAGCTAATGAAGTTAATTGCCTGTGGATCAATTCTCAGTGTATTCAGCTGATTTCTCTATGGGAGTAGCTATTTCACCCTATAACAGGTAGAAAACAACGGCAAGTCATTTCTTTCTTATGTCAACCTCTTCAACCTCTTCAAAGTCACCTTTAAAACTACTGATATCTTACTAACGCATATATATGGAATTTAGAAAGATGCAAATGATAACCCTGTATACGAGACAGCAATAGACACACAGATGTATAGAACAGTCTTTGGGACTCTGTGGGAGAGGGTGAGGGTGGGATGATTTGGGAGAATGGCATTGAAACATGTATGTTGTCATATGTGAAACGAATCACCAGTTCAGGGTCGATGCATGTTACAGGATGCTCGGGGCTGGTGTGTGGGGATGACCCAGAGGGAGGATAAAGGGAGGACGGAGGTAGGAGGGGGGTTCAGGAGGAGGAACTCATGTACACCCGGGGTGGATTCATGTCAATGTATGGCAAAACCAACCAATATAATATTGTAAAATAATTAGCCTCCAATAAAAAAAAAAAATAATAATAATAATAAAAAACTACTGATATCTACCCTATAAATTTTATTCTATAAACACAGATAATTTATGTTATATTATAATTATATAATATATTATGTTATATTATAATTTAATATAATTTATATAGTTATATATAATATTGTTATATTATAATTTAATATAATTTATATAGTTTTTGATTATGTTATAATTATTTAATATAATTTTATAATTACAAAATATTATTTGCATAGAAAGACTTTTAATAATCAAAACACTAAGTGTGTAAGAGAAGAGGACCAATGCAAGGAAGATTTTTATGGCGGAATCAATATGGCTTAGCTACTATAATCAAGTGGGAGATGAGGCAGGGAGAAAGGAGTTAATGGGTGACCCCTGGGTTTCAAGCTTGAAAACAGGGTATATGATGATACATTCAAAGTAACTTGAAAAGAAACACATTTCTGTTAATGAAAGAAAAAGATGAGCTCAGTTTTAGAGACATTTAAAATGAGATATCTATTGCATACCCAATTAAATTTGTCCAGAGGGCAAACAGCCATCTCTCACAAGTGAAATCTAGGCTACAGAGATGTGCAAATCATCAATTCATAAAAGAATGTAAAGTGGAACAGAAGGCTCATGGAGAAGATAAAGAGTAAGAGAAGACTAAACCTTGAAGGACACAGATATTTAAAAAAGAAAGGAAAAGAAGACTCAGAAGGTACAGAAAGACAGGAGGGAAACCAAAACCAGAAGAATGTGCTAGCAAGAGGGAGAAGTGTGTAAAGAAGGAGGGTATGACAAGAATGTCAAGTGTTACTTTATCATATAAACAAACCAGTGAGAAGTGTACATCTGGACTCAGCAACAAGGAGGTTACTGACAACCTTGGTAAAAATCAATTCCATAACTGAAATGCATTTATTGATGGGGAAGAGAAAAAATTAAAGGAAGTCATTAGGTGATTTTTTTTCAAAAAACCATTCTGTGAAGGAAAGCAGGCAGAAGATTCCTTAAAATGGAGGTATCCTACATATGGTAATGTACATGTTTCAATGCTACTCTCTCAAGTCATCCCACCCTCTCCGTTCCCCCACTGTATCCAAAAGTCTGTGTTTCCTTTGCTGCCCTGCAAATAGGATCATCAGTATTATCTTTCTAGATTCCATATATACACATTAATATATGATATTGGTCTCTTTCTGACTTACTTCACTCTGTATAATGGACTCTAGGTTTGTCCACCTCAGTAGAACTGACTCAAATGCGTTCTGTATGACGCAGGGAACCCAAAACTGGTGCTCTGTGACAACCAAGAGGGGTGGGAGGGGACACATGTACACCAATGGCTGATTCATATTGATGTATGGCAGAAACCAACACAATATTGCAATTATCTTCCAATTAAAAATAAAATTAAAAAAATACTAATAAAACTGATATATATCTAACCAGGGGGGAAAGAGGGAGGTATCTTGAGTACATTTAAAATTTGTCAGGATAGTGCTCACTGCTACTGCTGCTAAGTCACTTCAGTCGTGTCCGACTCTGTGCGACCCCATAGACGGCAGCCGACCAGGCTCTGCCGTCCCTGGGATTCTCCAGGCAAGAACACTGGAGTAGGTTGCCATTTCCTTCTCCAATGTGTGAAAGTGAAAAGTGAAAGTGAAGTCACTCAGTCGTGTCCGACTAGTAGCGACCCCATGGACTGCAGCCCACCAGGCTCCTCTGTCCATGCGATTTTCTAGGCAAGAGTACTGGAGTGGCTTGCCATTGCCTTCTCCGAGAGGGAGACAAAAATGCAAACTGTGTGTGGTTTCTGAAAAACTGGGAAGGACTGAGATCTAGGGCTTAAGAAACATGATTAGCATTAGATAGGCAAAAGAACACCTCTTTCACTGAAATGAAAGAAAGAAAGGATAGAATTGGATACAGGCTAGTTAGCAGATTTGGTGGTAGGAAGTTGAAAGAGTCTGTTAATTGCCGTGAAGTAAAACGGATTGCTCGTTAAATTTGTGAGGGTAAGATGACAGTGTCTGAGGGGCTGGGGAAGAGTGAGGGAGAGTGACCGAGCAGCACTAAGGACTCAGATGAGCACAGAGAACATTCACTGTTAGCACTAATACAACATTAATTGGCAGTTTCCATTTTTTCCCCCACAAGTGCTCATCAGCCTTGATATAAAGCAATGGATTCCACTGAATCCGTCCAAGGTTGGGATTTTGCCAGGCAGGTTTAATAGAAAAACAATGAGATGGGAAAGCTGAAGCCACTGGAAAATAATTAGCACAAGTGATGAATGATCTTGTGTGAAGCAGAATGGATATAAAATTCTTTTACTTCAAACAAGCACTTTCATCCACCCTATGACCTACTAAAGTAAGTTGAAACTATTATTTATAAGTTTCATTTTGCTATTTTGACAGTCTTATTTGGTTTCCTCATCTTACAAGGATCAGTTCAGTCACTCAGTCGTGTCCGACTCTCCACGACCCCATGAATCACAGGACACCAAAAATACCATGACAATTTACAAGTTACTTTCAGTGACTGATCTTTCTGAAGAAAATTCTGTTGTAGGAGTCTTACTATAAGTATTACAGATATCTGAGTAGAATATCACAGTATTAATTACCATGAAAATACCCATGACTGATTAAAGTTACCTTTGAAATAAAAATACAAACAAATTAATCAAGAAAAGAAAAAAATATTTTTCCTAAAATCTTTAAAATTCAGATATTATTTCTCAAATGGTATTAAATGACTCATAAGTGTCTTTGGAAATACCTTACATCTCAACTGACAGTTGTAAACCAAGGTTTTAAAAATTCTCATCAAAATAAAGGATTTCCCTGGTGGCTCAGGGGTAAAGAATTCACCTGCCAATGCAAGAGACGCAGATTTGATCCCTGGGCTGGGATGATTCCCTGGAGGAGGGCATGGCAACCCACTCCAACATCCTTGCCTGGAGAATCCCATGGATAGAGGAGCCTGGCAGGCTACAATCCAATGGGGAAAAAAGAGTCGGACACAACTAAGCACATCCAAATATTGTAGAAAGTATATATATATATATATTTAACATTTGCTTAGAGTCACAAAATAACCAGAGCTGGTATTTTATATTATCTGCCCAAGTTTTCTAAAGGCTGAATTAGCTGGGCTATTTCTTTTACTAATTATATAAAGGAAATATCCATATACTCTTTTGAAAGCCTTAATATAGTGCACAACCACACTAAGCACGTTTAATGGAAACAGAAGAAAACGTGCAAGTTTCTGGCATTATATGTTGTTTAGTTTCATTTGAGGAATTTCTCAATTTCTTCTCTGTACCTAAAAACCACACAGATCTTTTGCACAGTTCTTTGAGTTTGACACTTACTAAAAATTTCAGTAATTTTTTTAGAACTTAAGGTATCTCTTTATAATTACCCTCTTTAAAAAAAAAAAAAGCTCTTTAGGTATTGGGGGGAAAAGGATAAACAGACTGCCATACAACACTCAATTTGAATCAACAAAAATTTGATTAGACCTCACCATGTACCAAGTACTATACTGGGTCGATCTTATGGTACAGTTACTCTGTAGAATGTTTCCACACCAAGAAAATTTAATATATCCTCGCTCTCTACAAAAGCAAATGAGAACCCTGAGGTCAACTAAATTCGGCTTGTTAAAACCTCTCTCTCTCTCTCCAGTTTATATTTGAAATCTGTCACGTCCTTGTCACTGATACCTCCCTAGGCAAATCTATACATCCTGCTACAGCCAATCCCAACCTTCAACACCATTCCACCCCATACTCTCTACTGATAACAGCTCTTCCTGTGATCCCTTTCCACTGGCCCATTACAAACTCACTCCCGATTATACATCCTCGATCTATTCCCAAACATTCCTCGTACTTCTTTGGCTTCAATAAAGTCCCAAACCACTCTGAAAGCACTATTTCCTTAGAAATCCTTTCTAGAAGATATTACTCTTCTTAGTCTCTCAGATTCATGGGGAAAGAATATCATTTACAGACTATTCTTATTTAATAATGCTTAGCCTTCCTCTCGGAGAAGGCAATGGCAAGCCACTCCAGTACTCTTGCCTAGAAAATCCCATGGATGGAGGAGCCTGGTAGGCTGCAGTCCATGGGGTCGCTAAGGGTCGCACACGACTGAGCGACTTCACTTTCACTTTTCACTTTCACGCATTGGAGAAGGAAATGGCAACCCACTCCAGTGTTCTTGCCTGGAGAATCCCAGGGACGGGGGAGCCTGGTGGGCTGCCGTCTATGGGGTCACACAGAGTCGGACACGACTGAAGCGACTTAGCAGCAGCAGTAGCAGCAGCAGCCTTCCTCTTCAGAGAAGGCAATGGCAAGCCACTCCAGTACTCTTGCCTAGAAAATCCCATGGATGGAAGAGCCTGGTAGGCTGCAGTCCGTGGGGTCGCTGGGGTCGGACACGACTGAGCGACTTCACTTTCACTTTCACACATTGGAGAAGGAAATGGCAACCCACTCCAGTGTTCTTGCCTGGAGAATCCCAGGGACGGGGGAGCCTGGTGGGCTTCTGTCTGTGGGGTCGCACAGAGTCAGACACGACTGGAGTGACTTAGCAGCAGCAGCAGCCTTCCTCTTTTGAACAAGGTAACCATCAAAAACACCACTCTCCCTATCTTGGGTACCGTTTCCTACTGTTCACCCCAAGACAATCTTAAACGTTTAACTGGCTTGTGGTTTTCACTCTCCATGTCACTCTCTGCTTTCATGACCTGAACATTCGTAATGATTTTTCTAAGACTCTGACCTCAGTTACAACATCCATCTCATCTGCTCTATCCCAATACTATTTCTACTCTGGACGGATAATTTGTTCAACATCCTAAACTTCTGAAATACCTCTTTCTGAACCTAAGTCCTTGCATTCTGTTTTGTCTCACCTGCTCGTTCCTGCTGAACTTACCCTTTGGTCCTACAGAATACCTCCTGTCCCTTGATCATTTCCCTTTCCAAGAATCCATTCACTCCTCACTTTCTTACTTAACCCATGAATGCCACTTCCAAAAATGCCTTCCTAGCATCCTTGGCCTCCTCATCAATTTGCCCATTTTATCAACTCGATTCTGCATAAACCTCATTTCTCATTCTTTATGTTTGTACTCTCAAAACTGTCAAATAGTTATAAAATGGCATTGACTGTGTCCACTACTAAGATATACTACACATTGACACTTTCAAAATGTAGGTTTACTCCTTGAGGTAAGGCACTTTATCTGTTTTGCTCACTGCTCTATCTCTAGTACTTTGTAGACTTGAAGTCACACATTGTACGCACTGTCAAATTTGTAAGATGAATGTACTGCTAGGTTACCAAGCCTTTTCTGGCTTCTTAATAAATTCCCTAGTGTGATTATTCTGAACACTCTATTTTTTCCAAATCTCACATACATTTACCTCTTTTCCAACAAATGGCCAAATCTCCTATTGAGAAAACCAAGGTCTTTTAAAGCAAGTTTAACTCAATTGCTTTGTATTTTTATTCTATTTTATCCATCTTCACTAAAGTGTTAAAAGGAAAATTATTTGTGACTGATTTTACAACTTTTTATTTTTACCAAATACTCCAGTGTTAAAGACTCTACAACACAGACTCATATCTGACATTTCCTCTGAGTTCTATTTTTCTTGTCTTATTCTATTATAGTCTTTCAACTAACAGAAAAAGATACCAAGAAGCACAATTAAGATATAAATCAATGGCCAATCTATATTCTTATGATAACCTATTGCATAAGTGTGTGAAAGATTTGTCTGCTTTCCTAGAAAGCAAGGCTACATTCATCATATTTTGAGAATTAGGCTGTCTTTAAAATTTTAACAGGAGAACTAAATTTTCTAAAATCTTTAAAAGAGAGTAATTATTGCTAAAATGGTTCTAACAAAAATTTCTTCTAATCCTCATCCTCTAGTCATTTAATTTCTAAATTGTCCTTAACAAACAATTTCTTAACTTTCCCTCAGTGAACTTACATTGACTTCTTCCTGCTGGTCAGAGAGTATCTTTACATAACCAGCATTTGAGAATGCCCTGTGTATAGAAACTCAAGTTTAAAGTAAGTTTAGACAACTGAAACTAACAAACTTCAATCAACAGTATACATAATAAGCTAAAAAAATAGAGGAGTTTGTGAATAAAAAATAGAAACAGCCAATTAATAGAAAAGTTGTACCAGATGACTTAAGAGTAAATTTGGAACAAGAGGCTATCCAAATAGTCGCTACAGGAAACATTCAAACTCAAATGAGCAGATGAAGAAACTCTGTGAAGACAAAGACATTTTTTAAAATATTACAAAAACTATCGTAGCATTTAATAATTACTAATGACATGGCTCTTTTCAAACAAAAGTATGAAGACAGACCAAAGTGGCACACCAAAAAGCAGGCCAAACAGGGAAGCAAACCTAGACCATTCGTTTACTACAGGCACTGGTGTTTTATAACGGTATTCAGCATCAAGTCTTCCTCAAATAGAATGCAAAAGCCAATAACGTATACAGTGATGTCAATTACCTGTTTAAAATCTAGTTTTCGTAGCTCAGAAACTTCTCCCTTCCTGCTTCACACTTCAAAGCTGTTGTGCGCTTATGATTCAAAAAAAAGAAAAAAAAATCATTTTAGCCCATTTCACTGTGATGTACAGAATACCAAACAGTATTTATAACCTAAAGTGTGCTCAGAAAAATCAACAGAAAAGGAAAAATCCAATTAATCAATAGTTTAAATTCAATGTACTTTAATCCTTTAGGAAAACAAGGCGATAAACAGGTTTAAATCCTCCAAACCTGTTAAAAGCGTACCAAACAGCACTGTGATACCTTAACATCTACTTGGGAATCCAATGAAATTATAGTGTAAAAACACTATAATGCAATCATCATATAGATTTCTCCAAACTTGCTGTCACGCAAAACTATTCCAGAACTTCGCATCCCGTTGATGAGAACATCTTTCTTTCTTTAGTAGCTAGCTACTTCATTAAAAAATAACCCTGTCACTACAGAAACGCAAGGTTTACATTTCAATCCAAAAACTCAGAATTATAATGGTTTCTAGCGGCTCTATCTGGGAAGGTGTTAGGGAAAGAAAGGAGCAGGTGCACCCTCAGCTTTACACCACCACCCACTCCAGTAACCAGAGAATCGCACAAGGCGGAGTCTGGAAAGCAGTTATGGGGCGGGGGTGGAAGGGGCTCCCAGAAACCCCGCTTCTTCCAGCATCAAAACACGATCCATCACCCATAGAGCCCCCGCCACAAACCTCGCATTGGTCCAAAATATATATATTTTCCAGATAGGATGAGCTCTAGAGGAATGAGCCGCGGGGCTTAAAAGTTTGGAGGCCCCGCCTCCCCAGCGGGGCCTACGACCTAATCCCCAAACACTCGTTTCTGCAGAGCAAGCAACGTTCCTCGAAGCCATTTGCCTTTTAGTATTTCCCCAACCGGGGCCCATCCAAACTGGACCTGCACTAAGGGATGGCGAAGGGGCGCCGCGGGAGGGCGGAGGGAAGCGCGGTGAAATTAGCATTCGCCTCGGCAGCAGGAACCCCAAAGTCAGGAATGCCTCCCCCGGCCCTTCTGCTCTAAAAACGCCTGGGACGGCGTCCCAACCCCAAAGTCGCATCGCTCCTATCCCGCTCTTCTCCACTCCAAATTCTGGAGCTCGAGAGCCCACGGAACGGAATTTGGGGGGTAGGGTAGAAGAGGCGCAGATTAGGGCCCACTAAGGCCCCTTGCTACGGAAAACGAGACGCACCCCCCGCCAAACCGCAGCCTCCACTCCGCTTCCTCCACTCGCGAGGGACATTCCTGGAGCGCCCGAGTCCCCAGGGCGGCCTCCTCCCGGGGCCGGCAAGAGGGGCGGGGAAGCAGGCAGGGGGTCCTGCAGCCGCCGGCGCGTCCCGAGATGCTCACCCCGAGATCAGCACGGCTCGGTCCGGGGGCAGGGCGACGGGAAGCAAGCAGCAAGGAGCCCCAGGAGCCCCACCAGAGGCGTGGGCGCGAGGCCAGGCTCTCCAGGGCCGAGTGTCCCAGGGCCGTTGCTCTCCCGCCCCGGCGCCGCGCTGCGCTCGGTTGCCAAGGGCTGGGAACGCGCAGGCATTACCTGTAAACGAAGCAGCCGCTCCCGCCAAGGGCGAAGGAGCGGTCAGCCCCTCCACGACCCGCCACCGGCAGCGGGCCGCCCTCAGAGACCGCAGCAGGGAGAAGCCCCAAGCTGCCTGGCTGCTTAAAGGCCCAATGGCCGCCTGGTCTACCTCAGCTCCTCAGCGCCAACCGCCGCAGCCACCGCCATCTTAGGATCTCATTGTGGTGGGAGAAGACGGGCGGGGGGACTGCAGAGGGGGCCACGCGCCGGGAGACATGCGCCGTCTCCTCGGCAACGGCCGCGCGGGGGCGAAACTCGCCCGGGCGGGAGCCGCAGTGCGATCCGCGCGCTAGGCCGGAGTCATGTGACCCGCTGGGGTCGGTGGCGTCACCTCTCGCTCCAGAGCCCGGTGTCGAGTCCACAAACCAACCACCAGAAACTACATATCCCAGAATGCCAGCTGGCTCTCGGGTTACACGCGCCCGCTGGTTCGCCACGAGGGATGTGACTACGAGTCCCAGTATGCTGTGCGCTTCCGGCTCCTCCACAAGGAGGGCGAGGCCTCTGAGTAAGCGGTTGGAGACCAACCTTCAGATGTAAAACGAGCGGAGGCGCGTTCTCGTTTTCCTTGGGGGGACGGGGGCGGGGGTGCCAGCCCTTGGAAGTGCCGGAAGAAGGGGAAAGACAACTGGGGTCGCTCACCACGCATATGTGGGTCGGGAAGGGATGGAACCAAAAGGGCCTTTACAATCTAGGCCTAATTTTACACCTGAGCAGATAAACCCACGCAAGTTTATTAGCCGAAATCGTCCACTTGGTCAGTGGGAGCATCCATCAGTCAGTAATTAATGCCAGCTTGAATTCATGCCCTGCTGGTCTTAAAGGAGCCAGATGATTTTCATCAGAATTGAATCTCAAGAAATGTTATCTGAAACTATAGTCTCTGAATTCCCTGTGTATATACTCACAATAAACTGGAAAATTCTGAAAGAGATGGGAATCCCAGACCACCTGACCTGCCTCTTGAGAAACCTGTATGCAGGTCAGGAAGCAACAGTTAGAACTGGACATGGAAAAACAGACTGGTTCCAAATAGGAAAAGGAGTACGTCAAGGTTGTATATTGTCACCCTGCTTGTTTAACTTCTGTGCAGAGTACATCATGAGGAACGCTGGGCTGGAAGAAGCACAAGCTGGAATCAAGATTGCTGGGAGAAATATCAATAACCTCAGATATGCAGATGACACCACCCTTATGGCAGAAAGTGAAGAGGAACTCAAAAGCCTCTTGATGAAAGTGAAAGAGGAGAGTGAAAAGGTTGGCTTGAAGCTCAACATTCAGAAAACAAAGATCATGGCATCTGGTCCCATCACTTCATGGGAAATAGATGGGGAAACAGTGTCAGACTTTATCTTTTTGGGCTCCAAAATCACTGTGGATGCTGATTGCAGCCATGAAATTAAAAGACGCTTACTCCTTGGAAGGAAAGTTATGACCAACCTAGATAGTATATTAAAAAGCAGAGACATTACTTTGCCAACCAAGGTCTGTCTAGTCAAGGCTATGGTTTTTCCCGTGGTCATGTATGGATGTGAGAGTTGGACTGTGAAGATCGCTGAAGAATTGATGCTTTTGAACTGCAGTGCTGGAGAAGACTCTTGAGAGTCCCTTGGACTGCAAGGAGATCCAACCAGTCCATTCTAAAGGAGATCAATCCTGGGTGTTCATTGGAGGGACTGATGCTAAAGCTGAAACTCCAATACTTTGGCCACCTCATGCGAAGAGTTGACTCACTGGAAAAGATTCTGATGTTGGGAAAGATTGGGGGTGGGAGGAGAAGGGGATGACAGTGAGATGCCTGGATGGTATCACCGACTCGATGGACATGAGTTTGAGTGAAGTCCGGGAGTTGGTGATGGACAGGGAGGCCTGGCGTGCTGTGATTCATGGGGTCGCAAAGAGTCGGACACGACTGAGCGACTGAACTGAACTGAACTGATACTCTCTTCTCTCATCAGCGACACTGTTAAGGTTAGTAATATATTGACAGGTTCTCTCATAAACCCCACAAATGCGATAAAGATAGTTAAGGTCTTTGGTGTGGCTACCTGAAAGCTTTGAACACTGCTCAATTTTTCTTGCATGCGAGAGCATTTTATTTTTCGACAGTTTGCAGTTGCGGGATAGTTTTGTTTTAAGCAAAATAAGGGTAGGAGGAATGAAGAATACACATCTGAGTTCCAAGAGCAAATTGTTCTCAGTCACCAATAAAAACTATTCGCAAAACCGATTAGTAGAACTGCATGTCAATACATAATTCAGATAAATAGGAATGAAGAATACACATCTGAGTTCCAAGAGCAAATTGTTCTCAGTCACCAATAAAAACTATTCGCAAAACCGATTAGTAGAACTGCATGTCAATACATAATTCAGATAAATAAAGCCCTTCCTGCTACTGTAATTTGCAACTGAATCTAGGTTCAGTTTCAGTGCAGTGATCTTTGACACTTCGTCATACATTTTTAAGTACTTCTTTTACTAATTATTTAGGTAACAAAAACTTAGTCCCTGCCCTTAAGAGATATTTTATTGAATGATGCAGAAATAAGGTATAATGTAAATAAATTCTTTTTTATAAGAAAACAAAGTGCTGTGGGAACTCACACCACTGATGGGATAATGGATTAGGTATTTACTCTAGCCCACTAAGACCTTGGGCAAGTTAACCTTTCTGAGCTTCAGTTACCCCATCCATGAAATGAGGGACAAGAGCTAGTAACGTTGCCTACCTTGGAAGGCTTTCCCCACCCCCTTAAAGTAATGTTAATTCTGTATTGGACACTGGTTCCAGCATTTCATCTGTTGTAATTTTTTTTAATTCTCACAACTGTCATGAAGATAACTGGTTCAGCGTCAGTTCCATTTTACTAATGAGGTTAAATAAATTGTCAAAGTTCTGACGGCTCCAAGTGGGAGAGCCCAGGTTTAAACTGAGGTCTACTGACCCCTTGAAAGAATTTTTTAATTAATAAAATGCATGGGGAAAAAAAATAAGCCGTCATCTTCACCATTTTGTTTTATGCCTATAATAACATATATGCCTAAAACAAAATGGTGATAGAAGCTACTGGCATTGAAACAATTCAAATGGATTCAAAAGCACTACTGAAATCATTGTGGTCGTTATTTTATTTTTGTAAATTTATAAACCCTAAAAAATGCTAATGCTCTTATGTCTGGTGGTGGGAGAAGCCTGAGAAATGTTAATATTAAAATGGGGGCCTCAAAATAAGTATGGGCAGTGGACAGAGGGAAGAACCCCAAAATGATGAAATTATCCCCAGTTTCTAAAAACTTCACATCTAATTTAGAAAACAACGATGCAAATAAACCAATTTAGCATCATTAGTGTTAGTGTATGAATATGACAAATAAATGATACAGTAAGTGCTTTAGGAATGCAAAGAGAGTGTGTTCTATTAAATGCATGCATGCTCAGCCATTCAGTCGTGTCTGACTCTGTGACCCTCTAGGCTGGTGGTAGCCCGCCAGGCTCCTCTGTCCATGGGATTTTCCAGGCAAGAATACTGGAGTGGGTTGTCATTCCCTCATCCAGGGGATCTTCCGGGCACAGGGTTTGAACTCGCGTCTCTTGCATCTTCTACCTTGGAAAACAGATATTTTATCACTGGGAAGCTCTGTTGAATTAAGTATGTTACATTGCCTCAAAGATAGTGATAGTTCTATGATATCTATGTGAAATTAGGGGCAAAACCTTGGTGGAAATGTAAATAAGGAATGAGTGGCTTCTAAGAGATACATGCGGATGCTGATTGCAGCCATGAAATTAAAAGTCGCTTACTCCTTGGAAGGAAAGTTATGACCAACCTAGGACAGCATATTAAAAAGCAGAGACATTACTTTGCCAACCAAGGTCCTTCTAGTCAAGGCTATGGTTTTTCCAGTGGTCATGTATGGATGTGAGAATTGGACTGTGAAGAAAGCTGAGCGCCGAAGAATTGATGCTTTTGAACTGTGGTGCTGGAGAAGACTCTTGAGAGTCCCTTGGACTGCAAGGAGATCCAACCAGTCCATTCTAAAGGAGATCAGTCCTGGGTGTTCATTGGAAGGACTGATGCTAAAGCTGAAGCTCCAATACTTTGGCCACCTCATGCGAAGAGTTAGCTTACTGTAAAAAACTGATGCTGGGAGGGATTGGGGGCAGGAGGAGAAGGGGACGACAGAGAATGAGATGGCTGGATGGCATCACCAACTCGATGGAGATGAGTTTTAGTGAACTCCGGGAGTTGGTGATAGACAGGGAGGCCTGGCGTGCTGCGATTCATGGGGTTGCAAAGAGTCGTACACGACTGAGCTACTGAACTGAACTGAAGAGATAAAGGTTGAAACTACATCTCAGTTCTCCACATTTAAGAAAAGCTTAGCAGATATTAAAGATGGGTGAGAAGGCCTAAATGGAAGAATGATGTTCAAAGAAAAAGAGCTATAAGTTAGATAGTACGTCCAAAATAAGCAGTAGATAAAGCAGAAGACAGACAAGGTCAAATAGAGAATTCATGTGGTGGGGAATGGGGAAACAGGAGAAGAAAGCAAAATGGACGAATAGGTTAGGGCCAAACTGTAAAAAAAAAAAGCCTTAAATGTTGATCTGAAAGGTTTGGGCTTTGTTCAATAGATAGTGTGGAACCAGATGAGAGTTTGGAAGAGGCAATGATATAACGAAGTAAGTAGTCATTTTAAGACTTTAGTGGCAATGTTTAGAACTGACTAGGGAGAGGACAGGGGAGAGACAAAGAACAGGCAAAGAACAGGTAACTGGCATGAAGTAATTAAGGCCTGGGGCTTCCCTGGTGGTTCAGAGGTTAAAGCGTCTGCCTCCAATGCAGGAGACCAGGTTCGATCCCTGGGTCGGGAAGATCCCCTGGAGAAGGAAATGGTAACCCACTCCAGTATTCTTGCCTGGAGAATCCCATGGACGGAGAAGCCTGGTAGGCTACAGTCCATGGGGTCGCAAAGAGTCAGACACGACTGAGTGACTGAACAGAAGGTGGTAACAGAATGAATCAAGTCATGGTTAATTAAATCAGTTGTCATGCTGTGTAAAATATCAAAATGTGTTATTGAGATTTATTATGACACTGACCAGGGGGCACTTAAAATATAAAGTTTTGTTCTATATTATCTATTTAATGTGTTTTGTAAGTTCTTTATCCACAGATAGATTTTAAATGTGGCTTGAGAAGAAACCCTGCCTTTTATGCTTCTTTGTATCCCAAATGCCTTGTGAAGTTCATTTGTTTTTGATGTTCACTAATTTTGATGTTCATTGAAGACAATTTTTGCAGTACTTAGTTTTAACCTGCAGGTGGCAATAGAACTTAAAGGAAAAGTCTTCAGTGACCACTGTTTAAATCAGTTCAGTCGCTCAGTTGTGTCTGACTCTTTGCAACCCCATGAACCGCAGCATGCCAGGCCTACCTGTCCATCACCAACTCCCGGAGTTTACCCAAACTCATGTCCATTGAGTCGGTGATGCCATCCAACCATCTCATCCTCTGTCATCCCCTTCTCCTGCCCTCAATCTTTCCCAGCATCAGGGTCTTTTCAAATGAGTCAGCTCTTCGCATCAGGTGGCCAAAGTATACTACTATTATAACTGAATTTAAGATTGTTTTTATGTGATTTTTGATACACCCAAGGAAATTATTAAGTTCAATAGGAAAAGAAACACTGAAGAACCCACTTGCTAACATAAAATGTAGAATATAATCTATATATTTAAGGATTCCTTTGCATTCCACCAGAGAAGGCAGTGGCAAGCCACTCCAGTACTCTTGCCTAGAAAATCCCATGGATGGAGGAGCCTGGTTGGCTGTAGTCCGTGGGGTCGCTGAGGGTCGGACACGACTGAGCGACTTCACTTGCATTCCACCAAGCTTGTTCCTCTTCTTTGCAGACATAAATACTATCTTGAATGATATTGGTGTTATGATTCCTTCATTTTCCGTGTGTAACTATATTTATATATCCCTAAATAGTATATTTTTTAGTTTTGTTTGTTTTCAACCTTCATATGCATAATATCATGCTGATTATTTTCTTGCTCGACTTGCTTTTTTGACTCGTTAACATTTCTGAGATTCATTCATGTCGATAGATAGAAACACAAGATCTATTAAGAGCAGAATGTAAAATTAATTTTTGAATAGTTCTCCAATTGAATATAACTGATTTTGTCTTTACTATTTATCTTAGCTTTGTGAGTAAGATAGCTTTTTGATGAAAAAAGAGATTGATCATGTCACGCAGGACACTAGTTGGAGACCTCTGGCCTAGTTTTTTCACCTTTTGGTTAAATCTGAGCATTTTACTGCTCTGCCTTAATAAGTAAGCCCAGAGTTTCTCAACCTTGATGTGATCGACATTCGGGGCTGGATGTTCTTTGCTGTGGGGTGCTGTCCTGTGCATGGCAGGACCCTTGGCCTCTTCCCACGAGATGCCTGTAGCACCCTATCTCCCCAGCTGTGACAGTCAAAAATGTCTCCTGACATAGCTAAATACCCTCCAGAGTCAGGGTGGGGTTGGGTGGTGAGGGCAAAATCACTCCCAGTTGAGAAACACTGTGTTTGCAATGAGAAACCTCTGTCTAGTGTTTGCGATGAGAAACCACTGTGTTAATTATAATTTTTATGTACTTCTTTTGCTCAAAAAACCTGAACGAAATAATTATATTAATTATCTATAATTAATATAATAATTAAATCAATTAATTACTAGATAATTATATCACATGATTATACCAAATCCACATGCGTAAGTAATGTTTAAAGGCTATTCTTACCACCCTCTGTTTCCCCCATATCTAATTACCATGACATCTCTCATTACTGTTTAGCTCAGACTTTTTATTACTAGATTCCAAAATATCTAATCACCCCTTCCAATGTATAATAATAACATTTACATCAGTCCAAACTGTTCTTTCCTTCCTAACCAATTTATGGTCCTTTTCTTTCAAAATTCACTCATTCAGTATATGCAATATGTGTGATTCCAGCAATCCCACACATATTTGCAGGTGATCAGTCTTTACATGGCTTTCCAACTGTAGAGTTATAATTACTCTACCCTGCTTCATCTGTGTTGCTTGTATATATTCTTGGGAATCTGTATGTTTTTACGCCTCCTTCTCTATTCACTGTAAACCTGATCAGAGCTGCAGTCATGCTCTCCTGTGTACAATGCTTGCTTCCCAGGAAAAATCAAGTTAGAGGGGTTTAAAAAAGGGATCTGGTGGTCCAGTGGTTAGGAGTCTGCACTTACACTGCAAGGATGTGGGTTCAGTCCCGAGTCCAGAAACAGATCCCACATGCCGAGTAGCATGGCCAAAAAAGGGGCGGGTGGCAGAGAGGGAAACTGAAGCACAGAGAAGTTAAGTCATTTGCCCAAGGTCACACAGGATGCTGGTATGCATCCTCCATGCTCTTGACCAAAAAATGAAAAAAAAAAAAGATTCTGAGTATAGCAATAAAAAACTGGAAAGAAAATATCTGTATTTTTTTATGAGCTTCCCACCAACAATACAACAGAAAAGTAGTAAATATAACTAGATGTCAGTTCAGTTCAGTTCAGTCGCTCAGTCGTATACGCCTCTCCACGACCCCATGAATCACAGCACGCCAGGCCTCCCTGTCCATCACCAACTCCCGGACTTCACTCAAACTCATGTCCACAGAGTCGGTGATGCCATCCAGCCATCTCATTCTCTGTCATCCCCTTCTCCCCCCGCCCCCAACCTTTCCCAGCATCAGTCTTTTCCAGTGAGTCAACTCTTCGCATGAGGTGGCCAAAGTATTGCAGTTTCAGCTTTAGCATCAGTCCTTCCAATGAACACCCAGGATTGATCTCCTTTAGAATGGACTGGTTGGATCTCCTTGCAGTACAAGGGATGTAGGTTGTTAATAATTAAATCATGTAATTAAGTGGTAATTATGGAAAGTAAAAAGTGAAACCGTTAGTCACTCATTGGTGTCTGACTCTTTGCGACCCCTTGGACTGTAGCCTACCAGCGTTCTCTGTCCATGGAATTCACCAGACAAGAATAGTGGAGTGGGGTGCCCTTCCTTTCTCCAGGGAATCTTCCCAACCCATGGTTCGAACCCAGGGCTCCCACATTGCAGGCAGATTCTTTACTATTTGAGCTACCTAGGAAGCCTCTTATGGAAATACAGGCTAATAGAGATTTTGTGCCCTAACTCATATGAAAAATATTAGAAAGTTATGAAAAATATTAGAAAGTTATTAAAAGTAATCTTCAGCTTTTACTTTTAAAAACCTGTCATTAAAACTAAATATGTGAAATAAGAACTCAACAATTGCCATGGGTATAAAGGAGTAACCTGGAGTAACTCAGTAAAAGATGAACTCTGGGTGCTTTTTTCTCCAATAGATAAGGAGATTGTAGGTGACAACTAGATTTGGTATATGCATGAAACTAAGGGTGGGATAATGTATCCAACATGATTGGGGTTACATTGAGTCATTTTCAATTCAGTCCATTATTTAGGGAGACTCCATCTGTATTTGCTGTGATTTCTGCTCTTTTACCATAAAAATGCTTCCCATACTGCATGCCTCCTTCCATAAGAAAGACTCTAAGGTCAGGGAGAATTGGCGAAACGTGTGAACTCAGATTAATCACGTAAGAGAAGTCAAAATGTTTTTTCTTTAGCAGAAGAGTACAAAATTTCCAGAGTTAAAAACTGGAAGATATTGAATGATGGACAGTCCAGTCTAGAGAAGGAAAAAAATAAAACCCTGATAGTAGGGGCAACAGAATGATGTAGGGCAGGGGTTGACAAACTTTTTCTGTGAAAGGCTAGATATTAAATATTTTTGGTACTGTGGACCATACAGTTCCACTACTTAATAATTGTGCAATGAAAGCTGTCAGACAATATGTAATAAATGAGCATGGCCGTGTTCCAACATAGCAATATTTTGGAAATGTATTGTTTTTATATAAAATATTTTAAAAACCACTGAAATTTAAATTTTATATAATCTTCACAAGTCATGAAATATTAATCATCACCTAATTTTTTCCAGCCACTTAAAAATATTAAAATAGGCAGTGGGCCCAATTCAACCCAGGTGCCATAGTTTGCTCACCCCTGATATAGAGTACTGAACTTTTAAAGTTTTTAGGTAATTAATGATAGATCAAAGGAGAAGTTAGCAACAGAAAAATAAGTACAGTTTCACTACTTTGCAGGGTGGTCATTTTGCGAGGAATTTTTGAACTAATGAAGAAAGGGAGAATATCAAGCAAATGCAACTGAACAGTATTTGTAGGTGTTAGTTTGTTTTATTTTCTTATATATTTTCTTTTCCCCCATTCGGGTTAGTTATAGGTATGCATTGCCTCCATGAAGGATGGTCACATTCAGAGACAGAAGAGAAAATTTTCAGAAAAAAAAAATTAAGATCAGAGCGGTTTCTACCTCTTAGAATTTTTGGAAAGAGGAAGAACTGATGGGAAGTCAAAAGAGTTTGATGCTGTCCCTTGCATCTCTGTAAAAGAAGGGGAGGAAGGTTTAGCAGCAGTCTTTGTGGACTGATGACTGAGGAGAACTCAGAGGGGCCAGTATCTGCAACAGGAATAAATGGTTCTCACTGTCCAGTGCAGACCTCACCTACCATAAGCCCCAGAAGTCAATGCAAGTGAGACTTGGTTTCTTCAAGCCCATAGAATATAGTCTTGAAATCCAATTGGATAACTAAGAATTACAGTTATCTTTCTCATGTAAGTTTGTGGCATAAGAAATTTACCCACTTTACTTACACAGTTCAGATGTCAGCTACCTAAATGATCCCAAGCCCCCAAGGTTGCTGGGATAACCACATCACAGTCACAGATACAGCAGGAAACCTAGTCTCATTTGCCAACATCTTCTGGAATCCTTGGAGCTTGTGTTTTTCTATTATGTTTTGCTTCTGCTGAATTCTCAAGTCTAGCCTCTTTTGGCTATTCTTTTTCTTCATCCCACATCATTCCCAAGGCAAACACGGCGTCTTCCTCTTTATTTTCTCAAAATACCATGGACACAAGGCACCTCTGTCTGGTAGCTTTTCACTGAAGAAAAGCTAGCAGTGGAAGGGGGTGAAGAGAAAGAGGACTTCGTGCTTCAGCAAACATCTTAAAAATGGATATCGACACCCCTTTCCATAAAGATCTTTGGCCATAGCTGGAATTTCTCACTGGCTGCCGCCCATGAACCTTGTCATCTTGATGAATTCTTCACATTCTACTCCCCATTCTTATCTCACTCACTCCTTACTTTTCACCCTCTTCCTCTTGGGTTCCCCATGGAAACTACAAATTCTTCAGTAATTCCTTGTTATCAGAACAGTGTTTTTCCCTTGGTCTTGCTTCTAGCCTGTCCCAGCTAGACCTACCATTAAAATAAACAACGTTCTTCTTCTGCTACAAGAATTAATGTGACCCATTTCCTCAGCATGAAGTTCTAAGAAAGATGTGTCTTCTCTGAATGCTGAAATTAACTGCATAAGATTTAACTATCCTGATTAGCGGAGACTGTAAGAAGAAACATGTCCCCCTACTTCCGTCTGGCCAAGGCTATGGTTTTAACAGTAGTCATGTATGGATGTGAGTGTGGGACTGTAAAGAAAGCTGAACACCAAAGAATTGAAGCTTTTGAACTGTGGTGTTGGAGAAGCCTCTTGAGAGTCCCTTGGACTGCAAGGAGATCCAACCAGTCCATCCTAAGGGAAATCAGTCCTGAATATTCATTGGAAGGACTGATGCTGAAGCTGAAATTCCAATATATCGGCCACCTGATGCGAAGAACTGACTTATTTGAAAAGACTCTGATGCTAGGAAAGATTGAAGGCGGGAGGAGAAGGGGATGACAGAGGATGAGGTGATTGGATGGCATCACCGACTCAGTGAACATGAATTTGAGTAAGCTCTGGGAGTTGGTGATGGACAGGGAGGCCTGGCATGCTGCAGTCCGTGGGGTCGCAAAGAATCGGAAACGACTGAGCGACTGGACTGAACTGAACTGAACCACTTCCCTGACATCTCCCCCCTTGATATTCAAGAATGGAGTGAAGGATGCTTAACTTGGTTCTTAGGAGTCAGTCTAGTCCAAACCCACAGTGGAGAGAGAAGGGCAGACTATGCCTGACTTTCAAGACGGGTCCCACGTTTTGTTCTTTGTTCCACTGCTCTCATCTTGTCATCTTTAAAAACATCCCTGTATGATCTGTGGCCATCGTTATCCCCTGCAGCAGTGATTCCACTTCTGGGCTCTCAGAAGCTTTTCATGGAGTGCTAGCAAGGGGGAGGTTGGGGGCACTGGGAAGATGTGGAGACAAGGATTCTCCTTAAAATGTTATGCTCCAGGTTTTGGTCGCCCTCAGCTGCCACTGACTCAGGCTCTAACACTTTGCCTCTGATTAGCGTAGATCCCTGGAGAGGCTGTAATGATGTTCTAAGGCCAGGTGTCCCCACTGCCTTTGTGTAAAGCTAGCAGAGCACCTCCGGAGAAGGCAATGGCAAGCCACTCCAGTACTCTTGCCTAGAAAATCCCATGGATGGAAGAGCCTGGTAGGCTGCAGTCCGTGGGGTCGCTAAGGGAAGGACACGACTGAGCGACTTCACTTTCTCTTTTCACTTTCACACATTGGAGAAGGAAATGGCAACCCACTCCGGTGTTCTTGCCTGGAGAATCCCAGGGACGGGGGAGCCTGGTGGGCTTCCGTCTATGGGGTCACACAGAGTCGGACACTACTGAAGTGACTTGGCAGCAGCAGCAGAGCACCTCAACAAGTGGATGAGAACATGCTTCTAGGGCCAGACTGTTTCAAGTCAAACTCTAGTATATGTGACCACCTTCAGCAAGTTGTTTGCCCTTTTTTATGTCTCAGTTACCTCACTGGCAAAATGGGAATAAAAATAAGAAATACATATCTCAAAGAGCTGTTATGAGGATTAAATGAATTAATACACAGAAAATGCCACCCAGCTCACAGATATAAATGTTTACCCTTATTAAGCTTGCAAAGAAGGCTCAGTGCCAATACTGATTTGGGCCGCAAGTGTTCAAGACCCATTCCTACATCACTTAGCAGAGGTTTCAAAGCATTCACACTATACTGGTTGGGCTAAGTCACAGATGGCTTTAACTGTAGGGACTACTTGACTACCAGTGGATACTGACACCAAGACAAGATCACCACATAAAAGAAACCGGATTTTACCTTGTTGATTATGGAGGGCCACTTGAGTCTTATTAACAGAGGAGTGATGTGGTCACATTTGTTTTTATACAATTTTTTTTTGACTGCATAGGAAATATTCACCATGGGAAGGAAACTAGAAGCAGATTGACCAAAGAGGAGGAACCAACAGATTATGGGCTTCTCTGGTAACTCAGCTGGTAAAGAATCCACCTTCAATGCAGGAGACCCTGGTTTGATTCTTGGGTTGGGAAGATCCCCTAGAGAAAGGAACAGCTACCAACAGATTATACTAAGCTGAGGCCACCTCATGCGACGAGTTGACTCACTGGAAAAGAGTCTGATGCTGGGAGGGATTGGGGGTGGGAGGAGACGGGGATGACAGAGAATGAGATGGCTGGATGGCATCACCGACTCTGTGGACATGAGTTTGAGTGAACTCCGGGAGTTGGTGATGGACAGGGAGGCCTGGCGTGCTGTGATTCATGGGTCACAAAGAGTCAGACACGACTGAGCGACTGAACTGAACTGAACTGAAGGTGGTGAGGACATAAGTTCAGATTGCAGTGGTGAAGAGGTTGTAACCAAGGGGCTGATGCTGAGAATTCAGATTTAGGAGGTAGATTCAGTAAGACTTACTAAGGAAATAATGGATGAGGGAGAGGAGTGATGTCTGATAATCCCAAGGTTTTTGAGCTAAATAAGTGAATAAGTAGGAGTTTTACGAATTCACTGTGTTCTCCCAAAGGCAAAGCTTTTCTTCTAGGGGAACAGAAGAGAACGAGGCTCTATGAGTTGAC
Organism: Moschus berezovskii; assembly: GCF_049115385.1. NCBI lineage: Eukaryota > Metazoa > Chordata > Mammalia > Artiodactyla > Moschidae > Moschus > Moschus berezovskii. Next base: position 25,989,631 of record NC_142485.1, on the reverse strand, counting down.
TGCTGGTCAAACACTTCTAGAGTTACAGATAGAAGTGAAAGCTGGAGTTAGAAATTTGGGAGTTGGTAAACACTGACTTTCAGTGGACCAGCAGAGGAAGAGTAAATACTCTATAAAGAAAAGAGGCAAACCTTGGAGGACTCCCAGAGAGCTAAGGTTTTAGGAAATCTCACTGAAGAGTAAGTCTTGAAGAAGAAGGAGCAGTCTGAGAAATCAATAAACTGCTCTGAAGAGGCTTGCAATCTCATAGTAAGCAGCTGCAGCAAAGTGAAGAGATCAGAAGTCACTGGCTTTAGTTGTGGGATTAATAGGAAGTGAGACTAGAGTCTGAATGTTCAGTTCAGTTCAGCCTCTCAGTCGTGTCCGACTCTTTGTGTCCGACCCCACGGCCTGCAACATGCCAGGCTTCCCTGTCCATTACCAACTCCTGGAACTTGCTCAAACTCATGTCCGTGGAGTCAGTGATACCTTCAATCATCTCATCCTTTGTTATCCCGTTTTCCTCCCACCTTCAGTCTTTCTCAGCATCAGGGTCTTTTCAAATGAGTCTGTTCTTCCAATCAGTGGCCAAAGTATTGAACTTTAAGCTTCAGCGTCAGTCCTTCCAATGAATATTCAGGACTGATTTCCTTCAGGATGGACTGGTTTGATCTCCTTGCTGTCCAGGACTCTCAAGAATCTTCTCCAGCACCACAGTTCAAAAACATCAGTTCTTCGGCACTCAGCTTTCTTTATGGTCAACTCTCACATCCATACGTGACTCCTGGAAAAACCATAGCTTTCACTACACAGACCTTTGTCAGCAATGTCTCAGATTTTTAATATGTTGTCTAGGTTGGTCATAGCTTTTCTTCCAAGGAGCAAGTGCCTTTTAATTTCATGGCTGCAGTCATCATCTGCAGAGATTTTGGAGCCTAAGAAAATAAAGTCTATCACTGTTTCCATTGTTTCCCCATCTATCTGCCATGAAGTGAATGTAGAGTGCCCTTTTTATGAATCTTGGTTGGAAAGGAGAGAGAACAATTAGAGGGTAGTTAGAGATGGGAATAAGGGACATTTTCATTTTCTAGGGTTTAAAAGAATTGAACTTGTCTTTAGGATGAAAGGGGGACAAGAATATGGGCAGAGAGAGTGATGCTAAAAGTGAGAAAGGGGAAGATAAAGAGTACAGTTCTAGAGAAGAAAGGGGCTGGGATTCAGAGTTTAGATAGAAGGAAAGAACTAAAACAGAGGAGCTGGTACCGACATAAGCAACCCTCAAGCAATGAGGGGCTGGAGTTGGTGGATATATACCCCCGGTCTCGCCACATGAGGGGAAATTCTGATGTGGGTCTCAGAGGGTCCAGCACTTTGAGCCCCATTTGCCTAGGGCTGTGCCCCACACACTCAGCACCCTTTACTAGTTTTTCTCCCTGTTCCCTCTACTAGTCCCTCTCTTATGATCCCTGGAATCATCCCCCAAGTAAACTACTTGCATCTAAAACTTTGTTTCAGGCTTTGCTTTGGGTAAACCCTGATCTAAATAGATTCTGCGTTAGAACATTATCCCAGGCTTTCCAATTCCAAGTCTTGAACTTTTCCAGACAAATCATACTTTGTCACTTTTGTTAAACTCTTTCCAAACTGAGTACATAGCTGTTAAAACACAAGTTATGTTTTTTGCTTGTTTGTCTTTGTCTGTGCCAATAATACTCTATCATCAGATGAGTAGCCAAGGGTAAGGCTATTCTGAAAAGAAATGGGAAAAGCAATAAAAGCCAACTGCCAACTTATGTTTTTGTCCTTCACTTTCCATTATTTCTGAATCTGATCCTTCTTTTTTCGAGATGAGAGATAGGTAAATAGATAATGTTTGTCTATGCCTTTATCTGTGTCTAAAGTTACATCTATGTTTTCATATACAAATATGTCTATATCATATATAGATATTATATATATGGGCTTCCCTGATGGCTCAAACGGTAAAGAATCCACCTACAATACAGCAGACCCAGGTTCAATCTCTAGTTTCGGAAGATACCCTGGAGAAAGGTCTGGCAACACACTCCAGTATTCTTGCCTAGAGAATTCCATTGACAGAGGAGCCAGATGGGCTACAGTCCATGGGGTCATAAACAGCTGGACATGACTGAGTGACTAACACTTTTACTTTCATATTTATCAGTTCAGTTCAGTCGCTTAATCGTGTCCACTTCTTTGAAACCCCATGGGCTGCAGCATGCTAGCCTTCCTTGTCCATCACAAACTCTTGGATCTTGCTCAAACTCCTGTCCATCCAGTTGGTGATGTCATCCAACCATCTCATCCTCTGTTGTCCCCTTCTCGTCCTGCCTTCAATCTTTCCCAGCATCAGGGTCTTTTCAAATGAGTCAGTTCTTCCAATCAGGTGGCCAAAGTATTGGAGCCTCGGCTTCAGCATCAGTCCTTCCAATGAATATTCAGGACTGATTTCCTTCTGGATTGACTGGTTTGATCTCCTTGTAGTCCAAGGGACTCTCAAGAGTCTTCTCCAATACCACATTCAAAAACATTAATTCTTTGGTGCTCAGCTTTCGTTATAGTCCAACTCTCACATCCATACATGACTACTGGAAAAACCATAGCTTTGACCGGATGGACCTTTGTCAGCAAATAATGTCTCTGCTTTTTAATAAGCTATCTAGGTTGGTCATAACTTTTCTTCCAAGGAGCAGCATCTTTTGATTTCATGGCTACAGTCACCATCTGCAGTGATTTTGGAGTCCAAGAAAATAAATTCTATCACTGTTTCCATTGTTTCCTGATCTATTTTCCATGAAGCTATGGGACCAGATGCCATGATCTTAGTTTTTTGAATATTGAGTTTTAAGCCAACTTTTTCATTCTCCTGTTTCACGTTCATCAAGAGGCTCTTCAGTTCCTCTTCACTTTCTGCCATAATGGTGGTGTCGTCTGCATATCTGAGGTTATTTATATTTCTCTCAGCAATCTTGAGTCCAGCTTGTGCTTTATCCAGTCCAGCATTTCTCATGATGTACTCTGAATATAAGTAAATAAGCAGGGTGACAATATACAGCTTTGATGTACTCCTTTCCTAATTTGGAACCAGTCTGTTGTTCCTTGTCCAGTTCCAACTGTTGCTTCTTGACCTGCATGCAGATTTCTCAAGAGGCAGGTCAGGTGGTCTGGTATTCCCATCTCTTGTAGAATTTTCTACAGTTTGTGGTGATCCGCACAGTTAAAGGCTTTGACGTAGTCAGTAAAGCAGAAGTAGATATTTTTCTGGAACTCTCTTGCTTTTTCAATGATCCAACAGATGTTGGCAATTTGATCTCTGGTTCCTCTGCCTTCTCTAAATCCAGCTTGAACATCTGGAAGTTCTCAGTTCATGTACCGTTGAAGCCTGACTTGGAGAATTTTAAGCATTAGTTTGCTAGCATGTGAGATGAGTGAAATTGCGCAGTAGTTGGAACATTCTTTGGCATTGCCTTTCTTTGGGATTGGAATGAAAACTGACCTTTTCCAGTCCTGTGGCCACTGCTGAGTTTCCCAAATTTGCTGGCATATTGAGTGCAGCATTTTCACAGCATCATCTTTTAGGATTTGAAATAGCTCAACTGGAATTCCATCACCTCCACTAACTTTGTTCATACTGATGCTTCCTAAGGCCCACTTGACTTTGCATTCCAGGATGTCTGGCTCTAGATGAGTGATCACGTCATCATGGTTATCTGGGTCATGAAAATCTTTTGTATAGATCTGTGTATTTTTGCCACCTCTTCATAATATCTTCCGCTTCTGTTAGGTCCATACGGTTTCTGTCCTTTATTGTGCCCTCCTTTGCATGAAATGTTCCCTTGGTATCTCTGATTTTCTTGAAGAGATCTCTAGTCTTTCCCATTCTACTGTTTTCCTCTATTTCTTTGCATTGATCACTGGGGGAGGCTTTCTTATCTCTCCTTGCTGTTCTTTGGAACTCTTCATTCAAATGGGTAGATCTTTTCTTTTCTCCTTTGCCTTTAGCTTCTCTTCTTTTCTCAGCTATTTGTTAGGCCTCCTCAGACAGCCATATTGCTTTTTTGCATTTTTTTTTCTTGGGCGTGGTCTTGATCACTGCCTCCTCTACAATGTCACGAACCTCTGTCCTTAGTCTGTTTATCAGATCTAATCCCTTAAATCTACTTGTCACTTTCACTGTATAATCATAAGGGATTTGATTTAGGTCATACCTGAATGGTCTAGTGGTTTTCCCTACTTTCTTCAATTTAAGTTTGCATTTTGCAATAAAGAGTTCATGATCTGAGCCACAGTCAGCTCCCAGTCTTGTTTTTGCTGACTGTATAGAGATTCTCCATCTTTGGCTGCAAAGAATATAATCAATCTGATATATATAATGTGTGTATATATATATATATATATATATATACATAGATATATACATTTAAAAAATAGATACAGGCCAGAGCAGAAGAGAAATTTGAGAGAGGAGTAGGAGCAAGAAAATACTAATGTATCAGAGTTCCTATTTCTGAGTGGCTAACTTAAGCAATTTTATTGAAGTTTACTGGAAACTGTGGGGCTCACATAATCATAAGGCATCTGGGACCATCAGACTTCCGGATGCACAGAAATTGAGGGAGCTCTGGAAAGCCAAGAAGCAGGAAGCAAAGGGTAGAGTAGCTGTGTCATATCCTGGACCTTTTTGCCAGCATGCTGCCTCCTCTGCTCTCCTGGGATGCATAACCTCCTGTGTCTCTCCTTAAACGGGCAAATTCTGGAGAAAGCATCTAGCGCCCTCAGCCCACTGTCCTCTGGCTCCTGCAATGGAAGCACAGAATTAATTCCCCAAAAAGTTATGGAGAAGCCCCAGACAGAAATAGAGATGCTATTAGAGAGGAGGAATAGAAGCTGGGAGGCAAAAGGACTGCAGATAACCAGACAGTTCAGTTAACCAGATAGAGCTGTTGTCTGGGGCTGCCTGTTGACTGTGGATGATGCAGAACCAGTCACTGATAAGTGAATAACCATATGGTGGCACTAGTGATAAAGAGTACACCTGCCAACGCAGGAGACTTAAAAGACTTGGGTTTGATCTCTGGGTCTCGAAGATTCCCTGGAGGAGGAAATGGCAACCCACTCCAGTATTTATGCCTGGAAAATTTCATGGACAGAAGAGCCTGGCGGGCTACGGCCCATGAGATCGCAAAGAGTCAGACATGACTGATCATCTGATCACAGTACATAAGAACCTTACGATCTAGAACGTACAACTTTCGTTGGCTGTAATATGTATAATGTAGTATTTAAAGGACAAACTGAAAAATGAAAAAGGAATAAATCAAAATAGGCATTAGCAGTGTAATAAAAAGATGCTAAATGAAATTGCCTCAGAACAGGAAAATAATTATTAGTATTTTGCTCTGTTCCAACCTACAGGTCAGAGTTTACTATCACAGGTCCTTTGAGAAAAGTTTTCTGCAGGCTTAATGAACAGCATGGAAAAAGGTACAGAAACAGAAAGTACAACTTGTATTTGGGAAATGGCACATATCCAGTTTGGCTGCAGTGGAGGAAACATGAGTTTGTTCAGATCTTTCCTGGACTTTTATTCTTTTGAAAGCAAAACAATCCTTTTTAAGACACCTACCTGTTTTGCAAAACTGCTTTTAATTCTTATATAGTTTGAATGATCTAAAACTCAAAATCTGACACTGAATCTCACCAATTGAAGTTCATAGTTCATATTTTGGCCTCTTGCTCTCTCTTATCCTTTATTAGTCATGGAGAGATTAAAAAGGAACTGATATATTGTATACCAGTATTCATAGTAGCATTATTTATAGTAGCCAAGAGGTGGAAACAACCCAAATATCCATCAACAGATGGATAGATAAACAAGATGTGGTATATACATACAACGGAATATTGTTGTTGTTCAGTCACTAAGTCATGTCCAACTCTTTGCAACCCCATGAACTGCAGGACATCAGGCTTCCCTGTCCATCACCAACTCCCAGAGCTTGCTCAAACTCATATCTGTCAGGTCAGTGATGCAGTCCAACCATCTCATCCTCTGTCATCCCCTTCTGCTCCCACCTTCAGTCTTTTCCAGCATTAGGGTCTTTTCTGTTGAGTCAGTTCTTCGCATCAGGTGGCCAAAGTATTGGAGCTTCAGCTTCAGCATTGGTTCTTCCAATGAATATTCAGGACTGATTTCCTTTAGGATTGACTGGTTTGATCTCCTTGCAGTCCAAGGGACTCTCAAGAGTCTTCTCCAACACCACAGTTCAAAAGCATCAATTCTTCAGCACTCAGCTTTCTTTATAGTCCAACTCTCACGTCCATACGTGACTACTGGAAAAACCATAGCTTTGACTATATGGACCTTTGTCGGCAAAGTAATGTCTCTGCTTTTTAATATGCTGTCTAGGTTGGTCATAGCTTTTCTTCCAAGGAGCAAGCATCTTTTAATCTCGTGGCTGCAGTCACCATCTGCAGTGATTTTGGAGCCCCCAAAAGTAAAGTTGTCACTGTTTCCATTGTTTCTCCATCTGCTTGCCATCAAGTGATGGGACCAGATGCCATGATCTTAGTTTTCTGAATGTTGAGCTTTAAGCCAACCTTTTCACTCTCCTCTTTCACTTTCATCAAGAGGCTCTTTAGTTCTTCTTCACTTTCTGCCATAAGGGTGGTGTCGTCTGCATATCTGAGGTTATTAATATTTCTCCCGGCAATCTTGATTCTAGCTTGTGCTTCATCCAGCCGGGCATTTCTCATGATGTACTCTGCATATAAGTTAAATAAGCAGGGTGACTATATATAGACTTGACATTACTCCTTTCCTAATTTTGAACCAGTCTGTTGTTCCAGTTCTGACTGTTGCTTCTTCTCCTGCATACAGGTTTCTCAGGGGTCAGGTAAGGTGGTCTGGTAGTCTCATCTCTTTAAGAATGTTCCACAGTTTGTTGTAATACACACAGTCAAAGACTTTAGCATATTCACTGAAGCAGAAGTAAATGTTTTTGTTTTTTAATTCCTGTGCTTTTTCTATGATCCAGCCTATGTTGGCAATTTGATCTCTGGTTCCTCCGCCTTTTCTAAATCCAGCTTGTTTATCTGGAAGTTCTCAGTTCACGTACTGCTGAAGCCTACCTTGAAGGGTTTTGAGAATAATTTTGCTGGCATGTGAAATGTGTGCAATTGTATGGTAATTTGAACATTCTTTGGCATTGTCTTTCTTTGGGATTGGAATAAAAACGTACCTTTTCCAGTCCTGTGGCCACTGCTGAGTTTCCCATATTTGCTGGCCTAGTGAGTGTAGCACTTTAACAGCATCATCTTTAGGATTTGAAATAGCTCAGCTAGAATTCCATCGCTTCCACTAACTTTGTTTGCAGTAATGCTTCCTAAGCCCCACTCAATTTCACACTCCACGATGTCTGGCTCTAGGTGAGTGACCACACCATCATGGTTATCTGGGTCATAAAGAGCTTTTTTGTACAGTTCTTCTGTGTATTGGCTATCTATTAATAGACTCTGTTCGCTTCCACCAAGTGAATGAATAATTCCTGCGACCATATCTGTAGGTGTAATGGAAATGGTGATGCGCCACCTCCAGATGACCACTTCAAGGGAGAATTTGCTACCCTGTTGCTGGGTGTGCTGTCAGCCCCTTAAAGGGTTCCCTCAGTAAAGAGAGCCACCTCTGGCCAATGTCTCTCGCCTGCCTGGGCAGCCCACATGTCATGTCCCATCAAGCAGGAAGTAAGGTCCAGTTGTTTTGGCCCAAAACAGTGTACCTCTGATGGGCCGTATTAGTTCAAAACTCTGCATAGATTCTCCCTTTACCCAGACCTGCTCCCTTCCACAGGGGTGGATCACAAGCCACTTCCTCATGAATATCCGAAGAACAAAACTCTATCTCACAGTTAGCTTCCTGGAGAATATAATCTGAATGGACAGACTTAGTTCCTTTAAAACCAGCAAGAGGGGAAAAACAAGTGTTACCGAGAGAGAAACAAGGATACTAGAGCCTTTCTTGTTGAAATAATGCAAATGAGAATGCCATATGCAGCAAAATACCTTTCAGAACTAAGGCAAAATTATTTTCAGATGTAAGAAAATGGAAAAATCAATCACCAGAATGTCTACACTACAGAAAAAGTACTTTGAGAAAGTTCACTGAACTATATACTAATGATTTGTGCACTTTTCCTGTGTGTGTTTTTTGTTTTCATCAACTGTTTACGCTTTTTTAAAAAAACAAGAATAATTTACATTTATCGTATTATGACTCTGGGCATCTTTCTTCTCTTTAAAGTCTGGCCCCTTAAGCCCTGACTGCCTTAGTGACTCCCTGATGCTTTCACACAGATGGTCTTTTTTATTTTCCTAAGTGTTCAAGTTTTTCTTGGTAACAATTTTGTTCTGCTACAAGTACTTCCATTATAGACCAAACCAGAAGCTTCTGTTACCTTTCTTTATTGGAATATAAAATTCTCATTCTGCTTGACGTGTGAGTTTGGCATTGTTAGAAAATTATTTTAGGAGCTCCAGATTCACCTCCTCCCCATCTCACAAATAATTCTAGATTATTAAAAATCACTTTCTTCCTTCTCCATCTAAATTAGCAATATATATGAAACTATTGGGGCTTCCTCAGTGGCTCAGCAGTAAAAGAATTCGAATGTAGGAGCTGCAGGAGACGTGAGTTTGATCCCTGCATCAGGAAATCTCTTAGAGGAGGGCATGGCAACCCACTCCAGTATTCTTGCCTGAAGAATCTCATGGTCAGAGGAGCCTGGTGGTCTACAGTCCATGAGGTCACAAAGAGTCAGACATGACTGAAGTGACTTAGCACACGAAACTTTTAATTATCTGTGTGTATATATTGCTTCCTCACTCTTTATAGATTAAATTCAATAGGCTTATTCCTGTTTCAAGACAATAAAAATCTAAAATTTATGTCGTCTGTGTTTTAGGCCCAGTAGTGAGTACTTCAGTTAAGTTACCAAGGTTGAGTCTTTTATTATATACTATTACACATAGGGGATTGTTCCATGAACAATAAATATTTTTGAACCTCTGTTGTATGATATGTATATACTAGGTGCTGTGGATAGAGAAGCAAGAAAAAAGTCCGTGATCACTCTTTAATGACAAGAGAAATTCTAGTACACGATATAGTGATGTGTGATGTAAGAGAGGAAACACATAGGAAGACATCTAGCCTAGGTGGATGGGCTCAGGGGTAGGGCAGTGGCCAGGGAAGTCTTATTTCACTCATAGAGGCTACAGAGGGATTATTGGAATATTAGAATAGGCAAATAAAGGAAAAGAGACTGGAATATATTATTTATACATATATACGCATATAGGTGATGCTGCTGCTGCTGCTGCTGCTAAGTCACTTCAGTCGTGTCCGACTCTGTGTGACCCCCTAGACGGAAGCCCACCAGGCTCCCCCGTCCCTGGGATTCTCCAGGCAAGAACACTGGAGTGGGTTGCCATTTCCTTCTCCAATGTGTGAAAGTGAAAAGTGAAAGTGAAGTTGCTCAGTCATGTCTGACCCTTAGCGACCCCACGGACTGCAGCCTACCAGGCTCCTCCGTCCATGGGATTTTCTAGGCAAGAGTACTGGAGTGGCTTGCCATTGCCTTCTCCGATAGGTGATGCTAGTGGTAAAGAATCTGCCTGCCAATACAGGAGACGCAAGAGACTTGGATTCAATCCCTAGGTAGGGAAGATCCCCTGGAGAAGGAAATGGTAGCCCACTCTAGTATTCTTGCCTGAGAAATCCCAGGGACAGAGGAGGCTGGCAGGTTACGGTCCATGGGGTCCCAAAGAGTTGAACACAACTTAGCAACTAGACAACAACAACATAGGGTGCACACAACAGAATCAATCCCACAACACCTCCTGCTAAGGCTTTTGGTGCAGTACACATTCTGCCTTTCTCAGCATTTTTTGTGGCAGCATGTTATTGATTCTGTTACTTACCTTAGTATCCCTCCAATAAATTCAATTGCTTTTTTAACTCACAATGACTAGATAAATTAATTTTTTTAGCTTTACAAACATAAAAACCAGTGTAAATGAATTACTCTGAGATTGGGCTTTGATATTTCATAATCTTTGATTACTAGAGGTAGGGACAAAAGATCTAGTCTAAAATTTCTAGAATTTTCCTTCAATATCTTTAAGGAGGACACAGGGAAACACTTTAGTCTTAGAGAATCACTTCAGTGTATACTCTTGGTCATGCACATGTGTGGGCACCTATCCTTTATTTTTGAATTAGTCTTTGTTGGTAAAGTCATGCACATGTGTGGGCACCTATCCTTTATTTTTGAATTAGTCTTTGTTGGTAAAGTCATGCACATGTAAATGTAAAACTTTTAAATGTAAAGTTTAATACACTAGTTTCTGATCTTAAATGCACATGCAGAAAAATTAATTCCTTGTAATGAGCCATCTGTGGGCTAACCAGCGAATCAATATGTGTGTAATTGTGCACAATAAAACTTTTCCTCAGATTATGTAGCTATTTTGAAGTGAAAGTAAGAACTGTATCTCAGAACATTATATTTAGACTGTCAGTTTTTTCTAAGAAATAAAAATCATTAAAAGTTGAATGAAAAATAAGGGCAGCTTTTAAATTCAAATGTGCAAATACACTTTTGACAATTGCAAAAAAAAAATTTTTTTAAATTTTCTGCTCATGTCCAGAAATTTTGTCAGGATACCTAATAATTCTGGGAATTCTACTTTTAATGTGGTCATAAATGTATGAGTCATCATGTGTTTTCCAATTAGTTGGGTGATGTTTTAGGAGAGATAATATTTTAAGAATCTAAAAACTGGGGGAAAAAAAGCACACATAGAAATCAGATTTAGGTACCTGAACAAAAAAAATTTATAGCAAATTTATCAAAGAAAGCAGAGAAGTTGTACTGAGGAGTGGAGTGAAAGCAGACACTTGTGTTACCACCCATCTTCTTTGGGTATAAAATCGTATTTTAAAATGTGGTTTTACTTAATATGAGCTCTTGTTTTCTTTTTTCTCCACATATTTTTTACACAATATGGCTGAATTTCATCTTCATGTGTTTAATGTAAAAAATATGTTTTTAAATATGTTAGAATTTAATATTTATTTGGTTACAGTTTTTTTTTTTTTAATGACATGATCTTATGGGAAGCTTCCTCTTTAAGGAAAAATGTTATTGTTCAGAAGCATAAAATATATGCAATTCTGAAGTCTTTGCATACACATCGAAAGAAAAACATTCCTTGGCCAGAGCTTTTTTTATTCTTCACTGGGAAAATAAATTAAGAAACATCTTTTGCACTTTGCCCTGTTAAGCAACAAATTTTGAATTGGTTTGATACCAGAAGAAAAAAATTTCAGATAGGTGAGCAACCTCTGGAAAGAATAGTCATGAGTAAGCATTTAATTTTTTATCTTAACAGGGAAGCAGGGGAGGATAAAGGTTTTGTGGGACCTGAAGCTATACATTTGGGGACATCTGTCAAACGTCTGTTAAGATAACTTTTTCCATGCTTCATGAAGCAGACCAAGAGGGCCAGCAGGCCAGATTTGAGCAGAACTGAGGGCTCTGGCTGGGAGTCCTCCAGCAAACAACAGTGCATTCGGAAAATTCCTTCTCTGGCATTCAGTCTTTCTGTTTCAGATCCTGTACATAACAGAGTTCACTCAGAGAAGCAGAGCCTCTAGGATATATAAGGGGTGAACCGTAGGCTACTGTGGATCTCACAGAGGCCCTTTTCTTGACATAAGATGGTGGATGAGTTCGAAGGATGCAGGGTAAAGTGAGAAGGGTAGATGGCCCTCTGGGAAGCAGGAGCGGGAGCCCATGAGGACGGACTGAAAGCTGTGTCAGCTCTAGTTGCCTCTGACCTTGGTGTTGTGGGTGTCCTGGAGAAGCTGAACCCTCTGTCACGTGCTGAAAATCCAGAGGAAGCCAGGGCAGCTGAAACTCCGGCAGAGATCTTATGCTGATGAGATGAGCCAACAGACAGGCAACAGCAGGAGACAGCTACAAAACCTGCCTGCCCTGCAAGCCTCTCAACAGGAATCTCAGCTGTGGTGAAGGATAGGGATTTCTGGGAAAAGGAGTTTAGTCTAGATAGTAGTGTTAGTAGAGTTCGACTCTTTGGGATCCCAGGGACTGTAGCCCACCAGGATTCTCTGTCCATGGGATTCTCCAGGCAAGAGTACTGGAGTGGATTGCCATTCCCTTCTCCAGAGGATCTTCCTGACCCAGGTATCGAACTTGGGTCTCTGGCATTGCAGGCAGATTCTTTATCATTTGAGCTACAGGGAAGACCTTAGTCTAGACAAGTTGACACCAACCCCACCCCCACCCCTTCCTCCCACCCCAACCCTTTTTCTTGGTTCCTTTTCTTTGTCTTTCTCTTTATCAATTTTCATTTGCCCTTTTTTCTGGATCATATTTGTCAGACTTTCTCAGAAAAGCTACATTAAGGCAGTTTATTTGTTTTATTTGTTATTGTTTGTTTTTTAGTTCTTACATGTCTGAAGTGACTTTATTAACACGTCACATGTGATTGCTAGCTTGGCAGTGGAGAGTCCCGATTTGGACAATATAAATTCCCTCAGAATTTTTAAGGCAGTCTTTCTGTGAAGAAGCAAGATGTCATTTTAAGTCTCCATACTTTTTTATGTGATTTCACTTCTTCTGAGAGCCTTTTGCAATTTTTCAATAACACTGCTATTCAAAATTTTATCTTGATTTTTCCCAAGAGGTGGGTGTTTTTTGTCTTGTTTTTAAATTTCTTTGTTGTCTGACTCTTTATGACCCCATGGACTATAGCCCCCTAGGCTCCTCTGTCCATGGGATTTTCCAGGCAAGAATACTGTAGTGGAGACTTCCCTGGTGGCAAAGTGCCAATGCAGGGGACATGGGTTCGATCCCTAGTCCAGGAAGGTTCCACATGCTGCAGAGCAACTGATCCTGTGTGCCTCAACTACTGAAGCTCGAGAGCCTAGAGCCTGTGCTTCACAAGAGAAGCCACTGCAATGAGAAGCCCAAGCACCACAACAGAGTGGTCGCTGCTTGCTGCAACCAGAGAAAACCCACGCAAAAGTAGCTAAGACCCGGTGTAGCCAAAACTTAAAAATACTGGAGTGGATTGCCATTTCTTTCTCCAGGGGATCTTACCAGACCAGGGATCAAACCCACATCTCCTGCACTGGCAGGCAGGTTCTTTACCACTGAGCCACCAGGAAAGCCTTGTGCTGGCAAGTAAATAGACTCATCTCCATCTCCTTCACTGAGCCTTCCCTGGTGGCTCAGTGGTAAAGGATCTACCCGTCATGTAGGAGACACCAGTTGGATCTCTGGGTTGGGAAGATCACCTGGAGGAGGAAATGGCAACCTACCCCTGTATTCTTGCCTGGGAAATCCCATGGGCAGAGAAGCTTGGTGGATTCCTCTCCTTCAGTCCTGGGAATTGTTTTTGTATTGTTTCTTTGATAATTCACTCTCCATTGGGTCCTGTCACCTCTTTGAAAGTTCTATTAGGTACCTGATTGACTTCCCAAACTACACCTCAAATTTTCTTATCTTTTCTCTCCTATTTGACTTCCCTTGTATTTTTATTCTGCTTTTTGGGAGGATTCCTTGAATATATATTCTAATCTACTAAGTGAAGTTTGATTTTGACTATTTAATTTATTTAAGCTCTTTCTGCTTTGTGCTAATAGAAAGAGCTGCCTGGTTGTATTTTTTCTATACATACTTTAACTTCTCTGTTTGTAGCTCCTGCCTTTCAATATTATTGCTACTCCCAAATGAAAATAAGTTCCAAATCAATTCTTTTAGGAGTAAAAATTGGGCAAGTGGGGGATGGAGGGGGGTTCAAGATGGGGAACATACGTACACCCAGGGCAGATTCATTTCAGTGTATGGCAAAACCAATACAATAATGTAAAGTAATTAGCCTCCAATTAAATAAATTTTAAAAAGAAAGAATAAAGAGGGTAGGAGATACGTGGGGTGGGGAAGAGGCAATCAGGTCCAACTACGCTTTATATATTATTTCACCAGTCCCCTTATTTTCAGCCTTGACAGTCACTCTCAAATTTTGTGTTTCCTCTAAAATCTCTTCCAATAAATTGTTGTAATCTCTTATTCCTTCACATGACATTCCTGTTTGCTTTGACATTGTTGTTGTTGTTTAGTCACTGAGTCATGTCCGACTCTGCGACCCCATGGACTGTAGCTCACCAGGCTTCTCTGTCCAGAAGGCTGTCCAGGCTTCTCTGGGCTTTCCCAGGCAAGGATACTGGAGTGAGTTGTCATTTCCTTCTACAGAGGATCTTCCTGACCCAGGGAATGAACTCATGTCTCCTACATTGGCAGGCAGATTCTTTACCACTGAGCCACCAGGGAAGCCCTTTTGACATTGTAGGTTTATACCTTTTTATGTCATTGCTGTCATTTTAGAGAGATTTGAGGAGAAAGCACATGTTAAAATATGTAATCAATCCACCATATTTAACAAGATTTTGGTAACAATTTTTTGTTTAGCTAGAAATAGAGCTGTACTTATCTTTGGAGAAAGCTTTTCTTTTTCTTGGTAAGTGGTACTTTAATAAGCTTTTATTATACAAAAGTACAGCGTAGACTATATTCTGAAATGGAAACTTTGTGGTAAAAAAGCAAAATTTTTCTGCGTCATCTATAAGTTTGTCTTAATAGTATGTAAAGAATCCCTAGTGGTTAGTACTTTATTGGCTGGGGAGATAGAAGTTTCTTCCCCTCTTATAAACCAAGAGAGGAATTAAGGGTAGGATATGATCAAGGATGTTCTCTGCATGGGGGGTTATGTAATTCCTTCAGCATGTCAGTAGTGAAGGTCCATGTGTAAGGGGAGAAGTGGCCCAGAGGGCCCTTTATTCTCTATGGAGGAGAGAATAGTCATAGCTAACATTTCTGCTGAGCCTTTTCCTTCTCTGCATTGTAATTTCCTTCTATTATCCCCAGAGTTTCAGAAGTTTTGCAAAAATCACAGCCTATTAAATGCTTTTGTTGGGGTTTCAGGGAAGAGGCTTGTTTCCGAGTCTAGATTAGGTTAGGAAAGGAGAAAGTGACTTTTTCCTACCACCATTACTTACATTTCGAAATCTGGTGGTAACATCAGCATTTCAAGAACACCATGGCCCTATAACTCTAGGAGTTGGCAGGGAACAGAGCAAAACGACTAGACTTTTTTAGATAATATGGGTTTCCCAACTGGATAATTCAGCAATTTTATGATTTTCTGCTTTGAGTCCCAGAGGAGCTATGAAGGGGATTCCTAATTCTATGGGACTCTGTACCCCAAGTCGCAGTTCCAACCTAGTTGACTCATCCATTGCACATACTTACTAGTGTTGTCTTGCTATCCATGAACTTTCTTAACTTTGATATAAAACTTCAGTCCTCTTTCATAGCATGTTCTGGGCTTCCTGTGTAGCTCAGCTGGTAAAGAATCTGCCTGCAGTGCTGGAGACCTGGATTTGATTCCTGAGTTGGGAAGATCCCCTGGATAAGGAAATAGCAACCCACTCCAGTATTCTTGCCTTGACAATCTGATGGACAGAGGACCCTGGCAAGCTACAGTTCATAGGGTTGCAAGAGTTGGACATGACTTAGCACTATCTTTCTTTCTTTATAGCATATTCTAGGAAGATTTCTTGGAGACAATAATTTAAAAGTGGGAGTAGGTCATAAGGGTCATTAGATCCAATAGCTATTTTCATAGATGAGAAGACTATAAGTTTCAGAGAGGAGCAGTGACTTGTTCAAGAGCATATAATGAGCCATGACAGAGCTTGGAAATTAATGCAGTTCTCCCAGTCTTCAAGAAAATGACTTTATTCCCTTGACCATACCATTCATATTGACATGACATAGATTAATTAATTCAGGACCCATTTTTGAGTATCTATTAATTTAAACTTTAGTAGTTACATAGACAATAGGAATAGGTAGGGTGATTCACTAGTAAGATTTTGGTTTAGTTTTACTAATTTTAAAAATACTTTTCCATAGTAATTTCTCAGACTTACGCTACATGAGAATGTTTTATATCCTGTCAGGACTCCATGTGAAACAATATATAAACCAACATTTTAGGAAGTTTATATATTTAGAAGTTTTATTATCTCCAACTGAGGGGCCCTGTTAGTTGCCTGAAATGAAGATTAGCCTTGATAATCTTTTCCTTGATACTTAAAATATGTTCTGTTCTAAATATTTTTATAAAAGTTATATTTTTAAGTTGAAAATGTGCTCACTGTATTCAGTTCAGTTCAGTTGCTCAGTCATGTCCAACTCTTTGTAACCCCATGGACCACAGCATGCCAGGCCTCCCTGTCCATCACCAACTCCTGGACTTTACTCAAACTCATGTCCACTGAGTCGGTGATGCCATCCAACCATCTCATCCTCTGTCATCCCCTTGTCCTCCCTCCTTCAATCTTCCCCAGCATCAGGGTCTTTTCAAATGAGTCAGTTCTTCGCATCAAGTGGCCAAAGTATTGGAGTTTCAACTTCGCCATCAATCCTTCCAATGAATATTCAGGACTGATTTCCTTTAGGATGGACTGGTTGAATCTCCTTGCAGTCTAAGGGACTCTCAAGAGTCTTCTCCAACACCACAGTTCAAAAGCATCAATTCTTTGATGCTCAGCTTTCTTTATGGTTCAACTCTCACATCCATACATGATACTGGAAAAACCATAGCTTTGACTAGACAAACCTTTGTCAGCAAAGTAATGTCTCTGCTTTTTAATATGCTGTCTAGGTTGGTCATAACTTTTCTTCCAAGGAGCAGCATCTTTTGATTTCACGGCTACAGTCACCATCTGCAGTGATTTTGGAGCCCCCAAAAATAAAGTCAGCCACTGTTTAACCATGTTTTTGCCATGAAGTGATGGGATCAGATTCCATTATTTTAGTTTTCTGAATGTTGAGCTTTAAGCCAACCTTTTCACTCTCCTCTTTCACTTTCATCAAGAGGCTCTTTAGTTCTTCTTCACTTTCTGCCATAAGGGTGGTGTCATCTGCATATCTGAGGTTATTGATATTTCTCCTGGCAATCTTGATTTCAGCTTGTGCTTTATCCAACCCAACATTTCTCATGATGTACTCTGCATATAAGTTAAATAAGCAGGGTGACAATATACAGCCTTGACGTACTCCTTTCCCTATTTGGAACCAG
The DNA here is from genome assembly GCF_049115385.1 of Moschus berezovskii. NCBI lineage: Eukaryota > Metazoa > Chordata > Mammalia > Artiodactyla > Moschidae > Moschus > Moschus berezovskii. The sequence continues at coordinate 25,972,399 of NC_142485.1, read as the reverse complement.
TCTGTTGTTCCATGTTCTGTTCTAACTGTTGCTTCCTGACCTGCATTACAGATTTCTCAAGAGGCAGGTCAGGTGGTGTGGTATTCCCATCTCTTTCAGAATTTTCCACAATTTATTGTGATCCACACAGTCAAAGGCTTTGGCATAGTCAATAAAGCAGAAATAGATATTTTTCTGGAACTCTCTTGCTTTTTCGATGATCCAACAGATGTTGGCAATTTGATCTCTGGCTCCTCTGCCTTTTCTATTTTTTTTTCTTTTTGTATTTTCACATTTTATTAGCTACAGTATAGACCCTAGAGCTGCCTCATACCTTCCCGTCCCCCACCCCCCAGGGCAGGGTCAGGCTTTCCCAGGAGCCCCTGCCTTTGCTGCCTGCGCCCGCTGAAACTCCTGCTGCAGCTGAGCAAGAGTCTCCCTCTGTTGTTCTGACTGCCGCTCTAGGTCTCGGAGCTGGGATTCATATCGCTTAATCTCAGCTGTGATGTAGTCCAGCCTTTTCCCCACCGTGGCCCGAGCTTCCCCCAGCTCCTGTTTGACCAGCACGGGCCCCAGAAGTTTAAACACCACGTTGGACCCATCCAGCAGGGCCAGTTCCTCCTTCACGATATTATTTTCTGTTAGTTGTGCCTCTAGCTTCTGCCTCCCTGACATGGATTTACTCAAGTCCTTCTGCAGCTGTTGATATTTCTCCACTTCCCCCTGCAGCTTCTTCTGGATTAGCTCAGCCATGGCGGGGACGAAAGCCCCCAGCCTCGGGGAGTGGCAGCCGAACAGCTCCTGATCTCTGGCTCCTCTGCCTTTTCTAAAACCAGCTTGAACATCTGGAAGTTCATGGTTCACGTATTGTTGAAGGCCGGCTTGGAGAATTTTGAGCATTACTTTCCTAGCATGTGAGATGAGTGCAATTGTGCACTCATGGTATTCAGAGCACAGGATTTTATAAGTCCCATACAAAGTGTCTCCCCCTTCATTGGCGGTTAGAGTTGGAAAGTGTGACCATCAGGAATGTATGCTGGTAGAATACACTAAAGGATATATGACAGTTGTCTGAATCTAGTTCATGATGGGGATGAGAACAGACATATTCACTGCTGCAGGCAGGAGCCACTGAATATGGGGAGACCTGGAACTTAACTTTCCTACTGGGACTGGGTCAGGTATCAAGTAAGGGGCAGACACAATACAGAGTCCAGAGGGTTTGGATGATAGTTGTGCTATAAGTGATGTATTAACTGAGAGAGTTCTCTGACTATGGCCTTCCAAAAGGAGAAAAGTGAAAGTGAAGTTGTTCAGTCATGTCTGACTCTTTGTGACCCCATGGGCTATAGCCTACCATGCTCCTCCATCCATGGGATTTTCCAGACAAGAGTAATGGCGTGAGTTGCCATTTCCTTCTCCAGAGGATCTTCCTGACCCAGGGATCAAACCCAGGTCTCCTGCATTGTAGGCAGGTGCTTTACCATCTGAGCCACCAGGGAAATCCAGAAGGAGAAGGAAGGAATTTGTCAGTGCTCACCTAATCTTGTCTGGGAGCCAGAGTGACCTGATTGATCTTGGTGCAACTATACCTGTCATCCAGTGGAAATATTCTCCAGTCAGAGAAGAAAAATATATCTAATTACTTTACTTTGGGGAAAGAAAAAAAAGGCCTCTAAGTCCAATCACTTTATTAAAGGTCTTTGTTCATCAAAATTCCTTTTGCTTGATTTGCTTTTGGGTAATAGCTATCTGATGCTGAAGCTGAAACTCCAATACTTTGTTTGGCCACCTGATGCGAAGAACTGACTCATTTGAAAAGACCCTGATGCTGGGAAAGATTGAGGGCAGGAGAAGAAGGGGATGACAGAGGATAAAATGGTTGGATGGCTTCACTGACTCAATGGACATAGGTTTGAGTGAACTCCGGGAGTTGGTGATAGACAGGCAGGCCTGGCGTGCTGCGGTTCATGGGGTCGCAAAGAGTCGGACACGACTGAGCGACTGAACTGACTGAACTGAATATCTGTGCACCATGAGGAAATCGTCTCTGTAAATTCCTAAACAGGTTATCTTACCAAGCAATTCTCTTTTTCTAAATTAATATGCTTACTTTTCTGTTTTATTTATCCTTTGAGAAACTGTTATCCGTCAGTCCATTTTCCAGAAAATAATCGCTCAGGGTAAATGTGTAAAATGCAACTCTAGACAAGCTGATTGAAGGTGTAAGCCTAATGATCTCACTGTTCTGCTCAGTAAAGTCCCTTTAAGAAGCTGTGCCCTGTATTCTAAGTGAAAAAAGACAGAGAAAGACAAATACTGTATGATATGGGGAAATCTAAAAAATACACAAAGCAGTGAATATAACAAGAAAGAAGCAGACACGCAGATATAGCGAATAAATTAGTGGTTACCAGTGAGGAGAGAGAAGCAGGGAGGGGAAAAAGAGGGGGAGGGGAGTAAGAGGTATAAACTATTACATATAAAGTAAACTAAAAGGACTTGTACAACATGGGGGCATATAACCAATATTTTATTTTTTTATTGGAGTCTAGTTGCTTTACAATGTTGTGTTAGTTTCTGCTGTACAGCAAAGTAAATCAGCCATACCTAAACATAAATCACCTCTTTCTTGGATTTCCTTCCAATTTAGGTCACCACAGCATTGAGTAGAGTTCCCTGTGCTGTACAGTAGGTTCTCATTAGTTATTTATACATAGTATCAATGGTACATATGTGTCAATCCCATTCGCCCAATTCATCCCACTCCTCCCTTCCCCCTTGGTGACTATAAATTTGTTCTCTACTGACTTCCCTGGTTTCTCAGACGGTAAAGCGTCTGCCTACAATGCGGGAGACCTGGGTTTGATCCCTGGGTCGGGAAGATCCTCTGGAGAAGGAAATGGCAACCCACTCCAGTACTCTTGCCTGGAAAGTCCCATGGATGGAAGAGCCTGGTAGGCTACAGTCTGTGGGGTAGCAAAGAGTCGGACATGACTGAGCAACTTCACTTCACCTATGTGATTCTGTGTAGCCAATATTTTACATTTTATATTGGAGTATAACCTTTAAAAATGGCAAATCACTGTATGTACACCTGTATTATGTAATATTGTACAGCAACTACACTTCAATTTTTCACAAAGAAAGAACGGGAGGGGAGCAGCTGTGCCTTAGGGTACGCACCCCAGCCACTGTTTCTGGCCCGTCTCCTCAAGAGCTGGACCCCACTGGCTCCTCTCTGTCGTCGCTTTCTCGTACTTCTGCCCCTTCGTCGCCTCGGTCCAGTTGTGCAAGGTCACAGATCTGACCTTTCCTGATGCCAGTTCCTCCACGATGCTGTGACAGTGCGGCCATGAACTACAGCCATAGTACTCCTCCCAGCAATTCGGGTTCTGGCATGCCTTCACAAGACATTCACCCTAAATTCTGCCCTTGGGGGCTTCCCTGGTGGCACAGACGGTAAATAATCTGCCTGCAATGCAGGAGACCCAGGTTCGATCCCTGGGTCAGAAAGATCCGCTGGAGATGGGAATGGCAACCCACTCCAGTATTCTCACCTGGAGAATTCCATGGACGGAGGACCCTGGAGGGCTACAGTCCATAGGGTTGTAAAGTCGGACACAACTGACTTTCACTTTTACTTTTTTTTCTGTCCCTGTGTCTGATTTGCTTTTTCCAAGTTTCTCTTGAGGCACAGGGCTGGAGAGATCCTTGACAGACAACACTGACCATCTTTAATGGTAAAGGGCACAGATTCTGAGCCAGTCTTCCTTTGAATCCTAGCTCTCCCTCTTGCTAATGTGTGACCTTGGGCTAGTTCTTTAAACCTCTGTGCCTCAGTTTCCTCATCTGTGAAATGAAGGTAGCAATTCCTGATGATAGGGTTGTGGGTCTGAATGAGTGCATGTTTTGCCGTGTCTGGTACATGATTGTGCCACACATGATAGCTATCGTTACCGCAATGATCGTCCCTCCTCTGAGGAAGCAGGCACAGGGCTCATTAAATGCTTGAACAGGGAAGAGGCAAAAGGGATACAAGGATAAAAAAAATAAGTTTTACTTCAAAATGTTGCATTTTACCAGAGGTAATCATCATATCAGCCAAATAATCCCATACCTTTGTTTTTGAAATTTAACTGCAGCAGCTTGAATTTGTTATTATGCATGTATAATCTCCAGTTCTCCTGTGGGTGTAAATCACTCCAACCTAATTGACTTTTTCTTTCCAATAAATCAGCAGGATTACCTTTTCCTTAATAAAAACGTCTCAGGGAGTAATGTGAAAATGCTTAACGGGAAGGCTGAACACCAGTAATACTCGAGTTCAGTAAACAACAACAACAGCAAGGAAACAACTTTTTACTGGAATCTGAGTTAATAAATAGTGATCAAAGAACAAACGGCAAAGGGCTGTGTGAGTTACAACAGAATGAAAATAGAAATGAACCTGGGTTTCCAGTCTGAAACTATTACGCAATATGATTTACGAAGCTAACATCTTACACATTCAAAACTCCTCTACAATTTAAAACAAAAGGAACAGCTCGTTCAGAGGATAGCTGATGCTTACAGATAAATTTCATGAATTTGCCCCTCAGGGAATATTTTTGTGTATTTTAAAGATCAAATAAACTGTTTCATCTTGGCAAATAGTGCCACTTTTTTCTATAACTAAGAAAAATATGGCTTCTCTCCATATGGTAATTGAAATGACATTTAATCCATATCTTTATAGGTAAACTTTTATTATCATTAGTACAATAAAGCAAAGCTTCCACTGCACTTTGGTTTTACTTAAAGTGAGCATTACTGAAATTAGTCCAAGTACAAAAATTATCTGGATAAGCACAATAGTAAAAGATTAAAAAATCAGAGATATATTTTTATAAAGATATATTATTGGATCTTTCATAAAAATTCATACAAATAGGAGGGAAAAAAAGAAAAACATCAGAGTATTAGGATTTGTCCTTGAATCTCCTTTTTTAGTTTTCCTTCCAGTTAAACTGATTTCCTCATCTATTTATTTCTGGACTAAAGCCAGAATCAACATTGTCCGTTTTTCTAATCAAATAGCAGAGAAGCAATTACAAAGTCTGAATGCAGATAGAGGAGCCTGGAAGGCAGAGCAACTGGACCTCGCCTAAGCCGTGTCTCTGACTCATTTCTGACTTTAGGCAAGGTATTTAACTTCTCAGCACTTTGACATAATTGTAATAATGCTAGTTTGTTTCATATTAAAGCGGCTTGGAAAAGAGATTTAGAATTACATCTCTTTTCCATTCCTGATACATTCTGAATGAATTAGATGAGAATTTGATGTAAATAAAAAGATTTGCAACTTTAATATACAAAATAGAAAACAAAATGGACCATGTTATCATTTTTACCTCAGAGGTAAAAACTCCAGATATGTTGTTCTTTATTTCTGTCTTTTGGAAGTCAAACTTACTTGGCTTTTTAAGACTTTCATTGAGTATATAGTCTTGAGATAAATAACAAAAATACTGTTATATTTCATTACCAGAAAAAAGAGGGGGAAAGAATTAGAGGAAAACAAACCAAAGGGAGTCTCTAAGTCTATGTTAATGGGTAATTGTTTAACTGTTTTACTCTAATATGAGACACATTAGTATGTGTGACTCTGCCATCTGAGAATGCTGACTGATTAAATATGCTTCCTTCAATAACTTTTTCTTCTTTTTAATTTCTTCTATCTTGTATCGTCTCATAATATTAAAACATACCATTTTTGAAATTTTACATGCTAGTAATGTATTTTTGTTTGGTGACTGTGTTTTTAAAACTTACGTGTTAGCTATAAAACTTTATAGCCCTAAAGTTAATATTTTGCCTTTAATTTTAATTTACTATAATTAACTAACTTAAAAATTTTTATTGGGAAGAAATTAGACAACACTTTGAACAGTTTATATCAAATAATACAGTACATCAAAGGACTGCCATTTGAAACTGTTTCAATTTTGCAATAATTAAAAGTTTTGAGACAGCCCAAAGCAAAAGCATTGTGAAATAAATACAACTAATTGTATAATGAGGAGTGAATAATCTGATAGCTTCACCACAAGCCAGATTTGCAAAACAATAATGGTTACTGTAATGAATGATGGAGATGAGAATTTCAAAGCAAGTTTCTTATACCTAAATGTTTCTTCAATATTGTAGAAGATGGGTGGGGTAACTAATGGAGGCACTAGGGAACTTTAGAGGTCTTAAGATAGTCTCAGGAATTATTCTAAAGATGATCAAAGTAATGACTGTTAAAATATATATAGCCTTTTGAAATGCCTTATTGTTTAAAGATCTGCCAGACTAGGGGCTGCCTCCTTTCTCTGGGAAAGATCAGATTTGATTATTTTAATGGCAATGGATTGGAAATTTCAGGAGACCAAGAGAAACCTGCCAAAGCTTTTCACCAGCCCTTTATTTTCTACAAAATCTAACACATTGCAATCTGTATGTATGTTAAATAATTTCCCAGTATCTCCCAGAGCACTTTTAACACACACTTTTACTTGCACAAGAGCCAGATTCAGATACAGATTTAAGAACATAATTTTTTAATTAAAGTATAGTTAATGGTACCTTCAAATGTATAGCAAAGTGGTATGGTTCTATGACTTCCCAAGTGGTTCAGTGATAAAGAATTCACCTGCCAACGCAGGAGATGCTTGAGGTATGGGTTCAATCTCTGGGTCTGAAAGGAAATAGCAGCCTACTCCCAATATTCTTGCCTGGGAAATTCCATGGACAGAGGACCTTGGTGGACTACAGTCCATGAGGGCACCGAGTCGGACACAACTTAGTGACTAAATAGCAACATAGTTCCCTGAGGTATATATTAGGTACTTGTTGTTTACCTACTTTGTATATATTGTAGTGTGTATATGTTAATCCCTAGTTCCTAATGTCCATGCCCCTTTCCCCTTTGGTAACCATAAGTGTTCTATGTCTGTGAGTCTGTTCCTGTTTGGTAAATAAATTCATTTGTGTCATTTTTTTTTTAGATTCCACAAATAAGTAATATCATATGACATTTGTTTCTGTCTGACTTCACTTCAACTTAATGTGATAATCTCCAGGTTTATCTGTGTTGCTGCAAATGGCATTATTTCATTCATTTTATGGCTGAGTAATATTCCATTATATATACACACACACTTCATCGCCTTCATTCATTCATCTGTCCATGGACATTTAGGTTGCTTTCTAACTATACTTCAATTTTCGGAAAAAACTAACAATTTTTAAAGCTCTCTTTTTAACCTGATTTATTCATTTCTGAAATAAAATACTTGATCCCACAAATATATAAGGGAATTTGATGAACCAAACAAAAATATAATAATTTCAACAGATAATAGTAAAACAAAGTGAGGATGGCAAAAGTTTTCATAACTTAGTTCCTGACTCCTGAATATTGTATCTGATGCTGCTGGAAGTGAATTAAAGTAATGAAGATCTGGTTGCTATTATATAACAAAAATGAGATTACTTTTCCTACTGGAAAGAAAAAAGAAAAACCCCAATCAATAATCCATTCACTATATTTATTCTTTTCAGTCAGAAAAACAGTATGACTCACATTCACAAATGGTAGTACATTTTTATACTAAGCTTCCAATAAATATGAATCTCCTTAGTAAAAGTCTGTTTTATTTCTTTAGGCGAATTGTTTTCCCTCTCTGAGCCTTGTTTCCTTAAATGTTGATGACATTTGACCGGATGATCTCACTTCCTTTAATTATATTTTGACCATGTGTTCTAGCCTCATGGGATACTACTTTCTACTTCTAAAATCTCTTTTATGTGTTTTAAAAAAACATTTTCTATTTTTTGTCTTTATTTTCTTTTGCTTGCTTATAATAAAACAGTTATTCTTGCTTCTTTTTTTTTTGTATGATTATATGTAGAAGACTATAACACGTTAAGAAACTTCCATTATGTGGAGGGTTTTTTTGGTTTGGTTTGGTTTTACTTTTTGCTACTTAAATCTCATGGTAAATTTTAAAATTAAATAATAAGTGACTATAAGAGTACAAATGAGATTTTTAAAAATAGCAGCATATCTGTTATAATTTTGCTCAATGAATATATTTACTACCAACTGAAAATAAGAGTCAAACTAATAATTTATCATGAGATAGCTATGATAATGGCTTTAACCTCATTGGTGAAGTGCAAGTCACTCAGTCATGTCTGACTCTTTGCGACCCCATAGACTATAGAGTCCATCAAATTCTCCAGGCCAGAATATTGAGTGGGTAGCCTTTCCCTTCTCCAGGGAATCTTCCCAATCCAGGGATCGAACCCAGGTCTCCCACCTTGTAGGTGGATTCTTTACCAGCTGAACTGCCCATTAAGAGCCAAATTTTTAATATTTTAGGTATTAAGTTTCCCATTTGTTTTTCCTTTGGGGATTTTATAAATCCAAATATCTCTTCTTAAAATAATTCTTTTTTAGCAGGTTTGTGAACTCTGCCATGTGCTTTTTGTCCTGTTGTTGACGTTGCATGCAAAGTGTTTTCTCCTCTCTCTTTCTTCTCCACCTTGTCAATCCCTGTCTTTTCCATTTTTCTTTACTCCCTTTCCTAGTGGGGTTTTGTGAGAAAGAAAAAAACTTATGTGTTCAATCCAACCCAAGTCCCTAACTCCTTCTTAACACATATTTTCAAAATATACTTAGCTTGTTGTTTTCCCCCTGACAAGGATAAGCACAGGGGAGGAAGTATGTTACTGCGAACAGACCAGTTTTATGCCAAGGAAATCACATTTTTCCCCTCTGAGAAAGATTTTCCCTCTTGGGAAACTCTAAACTTATATTGGAGTCACTGCAATTTCAGTTAGATCCTAGGATACAACAGTTACCAAGATGTGGCCTTTGCCTTCAAAAACCCTATCCTAAACAAAATCATGGACAAAGGGAAGCAGTTGGAGAGAGACATGTGAAAAGCTGACCAGATGACAATCCTATCACCCGGCACGGTGCCTGGACCATAGCAGTCAAGCGCACACTGTTCCCTGAGTGAATGAATGCTTTATTGGTCTGTAAACATAGTATGAGATCACAGTGGAGGAAGTAATTAATTTTGTCTTGGGAGTTCATCTGGAAAAGTTTAGTTTTTATGTTTAACTACATATGGTTTCATGTATATTAAATTTCTGTTGTCTTTCTTTCCATTTTAATATTTATTTTAATTTCTTCCCCCAAATATTGCCTTGATGAGGCAGCTATATTTTATCTTCCCACAGCGCGTGCTAGCTGATGATCAGTTAGCGCTTGCTGACCCCCCGATTCTTTCTGTTTAGTGCTGCTGTCCCCTCTCCTTCCAGGCTGACCTAATGTTCCTTCACAGGAGCTAAAGGCTTCCTACCTGGAGAGCCCATGACCCCGAACCTGTATTCTGCATGGTCTTCCTTTCTATATACATATATGCCTGTTACACAAAGGGACACAAGATGCACAGGAGTACAGAGTCCCTGCTCCTTGACCTTCTCCAGTGAAGATCACTCTCACTTCTAAACACGACTGTGACTTATCCGTTCCTAAGTCCTGTGCTTTGTGAAGGAACATTAGGTCTTCAGTGACTTGACATCTCTGATCTATCATTTGTAGGATGAGGATAATAGTACTTGCCTTAGAGAATTATTTGAGGATGAATTAAGATGCTTAGAAAATGCATAGCCCAATATTGAAAATGGATAACCAACAAAATCCTATTGTATAGCACATGGAACTCTCCTCAATGTTATGTGCCAGCCTGGATGGGAGGGGAGTTTAAGGGAGAATGGATACATGTATATGTGTGGCTGAGTCCCTTCACTGTTCACCTGAAACTGTCACAACATTGTTAACTGGCTGTACCCAAGTGCAAAATGTTTTTGGTGTTAAAAAATAAATAAATAAAATTAGAAGAAAAAAAGTCTTTGGGTCAAATGCATAGCACAATTCTAGGTATGTAATAAAAATATACATCAGCCAGAAGTAAAATTGTGTGAAGTAAAATTTTATGATTTACCTAGGAGACCCTTTATTACTCTCTGTAATGTGTAAATTTCACATATTCTAAAAATTTACATTATGTATAGTAATGCTTCCCAAGATGCTCATGCATGCTATTTGCCCCTGAATTTAAGTAATGCCCCTCTCGTACTGTAGCTGTTTTTTGTTGTTGCTGTTTTGTATGGCCCCACAAGGATTGAGAACTACCTGTTTTGTTAAAATAGACTGAAAAAAAATGTGTCTATTAAATCCCTAAATCGTTGCTTCCCAAACTTTGCTGAACATTGGAAAAAGCTGGCAATCTTTTAAAAATTATAAGGCCTGACTGCCACCTTTAGACATTTGACTCAATTCCTGGACATGGAAATATTTTTAAAGCTCCTCAAGTGACCCCAGTGGGCAACAAAGTTTAGGACCCACTTTTTTAATTACATAGAAACTCAGAAAGAGATACATGGAAAGGACCTGTGGTCATAGGTTTTATAAGAATAAAAATAGGCTGACAAATAATTCAGTTTATTTCAGTTATTTTTTTAGCAGCAACCATAGGTATAAAATTTCTTTGAATATTATACAGATATTTCTGTCCTCTTAGGCTCCTGAGCTTCTAAAATTTATGAGAATTCACAACTCGTGGCATAGAGAAGTTATTTTGAGAATGAGCAAAATTTTTCATCAAGACTCATGACTTCATGATTGATTTTAAGAATAATCTCAAGAAATGGTAAAATTAATTTTCCTTTACAACTTTAAAGAGAACTTCAGGTTTTATTTTATCTCATTAGCTGCCTACACATTAAAACATTAAGAAAAGCAATTCATATTACCTCCTATTTGTTGTAACTTTTTTCTTACTTTTTCTCAAAATAAAAACAGGCTTCCCTTTACAAAATGAGTAACTAATCATTTAGCACTTATCACATGCCAGGGTATATGGAAAAATTAATATCAAAATGGCCACAGTCCTACAAAGAATTATGATGTCCATTTTACAGATCAGGAGCATTTTATAGTAAGCTGTGTGAGGTCACATCACTAGGAACTGACCAGCCAAAATATGGAACCAGGTCTTTGTGCTTAAAGAATCTGTGCCTTTTCCACACTCCAGAGAACCATAGTCCTGCCTCTATATTTGCAAACTGCTTCAATTCTCTACAAGATAACAGTGAGCATCCTTTTGTGGGGGGAAGCCTGGGAAAATCCAAGAGAATTTCCTTGGCAGCTCACAGACTCGACCTAGAGCTGTGTTTGACCTCCTGGATCACATTGAGTCAAGACAGCACTGGTCTCATAAAAAATTCACAGTAAGTTAAATTCTTTTTGTTCTTGCAGTTCTTCCAATGGGAAAAATGGTGAAGATGTTTAGTTTCATCCTTGTCACCACTGCTCTGGTAATGGGCAGGGGAAGCTGGGTAAGCTTATTACAAAAACTATTATATTTTTAACTCCTGGTTTGATCTTAATTTTCTTTTGCAAAAAAATCTATAGTAACTTGTCACTGAAAAAGATAAGGTGGAAAAATGAAAAAGATTTGTGGAAGCACCTGCCGTGTAATAGGCACTTATTAAGTGCTTTAAAATTTTTTTTAGAGTAAAAATCAGTATTCACACAAAGTCTTTTTGATTTACTAAGGTTATTTGGGTGGTTACATGGTAATAAGAATTTAAAAGTTCTTTCAGATTTACCTTGAGCTTTGTAATATTGGACACGGTCCATGTAAACTAAACAGATTATTTGAAAGTAATTGCAATGAACGTGTGCCTCCCTTCATGAATAAAAATGAGAAAACACTCATTTACTTAAAGTTGTAGAAGAAAGAAAATCCCTAATTTTTTTAAAGATTTCTTTTTCTTTGATGTGAACCATTTTTAAAGTCTTTATTAAATTTGTTACATTATCACTTCTGTTTTATGTTTTGGCTTTTTTGACCACCAGGCATGTAGGATCTTAGCTTCCTGACCAGGGATCAAACCTGCAACCCCTGGTTTGGAAGGTGAGATCCCAGCCACTGTACTCCCGGGAAGCTCCCCCACTAAGTTTTAAATAAGTTTACTAGTACTGTATATGTAGTCACATAAAAATTGAACATTCTTGCCCTGTAGTCCTTTAGTCACTTTAAATTGTATAGTTCACTGTATTTAACAATATCACAACCAATCTTCCGCTGTTAGAAAGCAAGGCAGAATTCCAGATGCCATAAAACGACTTTGCTGTGCATTTTTTAGACAGGTGTGACTGAGGGGGCTGAGCAAATAATTGGGTCAGAGAGAATGAAGCCAAGAGTGGTGAGGTGAAAGTTGCAAAAATACAAAATAGTCCTAGAGATGAACTTCTTTGGTGGTCCACTGGTTGGGAATCTGCCTACCAAAACAGGAGACATGATTTCGATCCCTGATCCAGGAAGATACCACATGCTGAGAGGCAACTCAGCCCATGTGCCACAGTTACTGAGCCTGTGCTCTAGAGCCCCGGAATCACCACAACTCAAAGCTGTGTGCTCTAGGGCCGGTGCTCTGCAACAAGAGAAGCCGCAAGGAGAAGCCTTCACATCACAACTAGAGAGTAGCCCCTGCTTGCCACAACTAAAGAAAGCCTGCACTCACCAACTGACAAAGACCTAGCACAGCCAAAAATAAATAAAGAAATGAAAAATTTTAAGAAAGGGAAATAATCCTAGAGAAACAGCCAGGAGAGAGTCGGTGATTTGGGCCTGGAGATGGGAGAGAGGGGGCCTCTATGGTCATTCTCGTTCACTTGTTATAAGACTTTCAGTTTTGAGGTTGAAGTTCCGTTTTTACATTATAGTCCTTCATAGTGAAAAAACGTACCTCTTTCTTTTTCCCAAATAGGATATCTACTGTTCAAACTGCCTTCCAGAGTGCCCAGAACACAGTAGGTCCTCCAATTTGTGGAAGAAATATATATAAGGTGCTTCCCTGGTAGCTCAGCTGGTAAAGAATCTGCCTGTAAAGCAGGAGACCTGGGTTTGATCCCTGGGTTGGGAAGATCCCCTGGAGGATTATGGATGGAATATATATAAGGTAGCAGATAAAGATAGGAACAGGAAGTTATGTGAATATAAATTGAGAAATATACCTGACTCTAATTAAATGCCTATAAAAAGAAATAATATAAAAGTAGTGTAAAGCACTTACATGTTAAAAATTGTAATTTCTCAGCAAACATTTGCATTTATCACAGGTGATCATGACATGAGCTTCTAACAGAGATGTCAAAGTAAAAATGGGAAAGTGGCAAAAATTTGTGTTTTGTCCTTTTTTCTCATGGTCCCCAAGTAACTCTTCCAGTGTTGAATACTTAAGAGCCTTTATTACAGCTTCTTGGTCTCAGTAGCTCTTCCCAGGAGATCCACCTCTGCAACTGCCCTTCCCAACTCACCGCATTTGCTTTATTTCTGGAGGAATCTGCTCAGTCAGATGCCACTTTAGAAAGTTACTGATAAACTTGTTCATGCTCAGCATTCTTGGGTTATTTGCCTTTGTTGAATAAAGTAGCTGATTCAACTGAAAAACTCAGGCTTCTCCATCCCTTTTTTGAAGTCACTGAGGGAAAAACACTATTCAAAGTTAAAGTGACTCCAGTTGTATTTCTAGCAACAGGTAAATGGGTAAGATCCTTGGGGACAGGAGGAACTGAAGAAGCATCCTTTATAAAGATGGCCATGTGTCATCAGGTTATAAGCATTCAAATATATTTTTAAACATGTTAATACCAAAGGATCATTCAAAAGCCTCGTTTATTTTAGAAAGTGCCACACTAGTCATGCATAAAGCACTTTCCTGTTAAGAAAGCACTCAAAAAAAAAAGAAAGCACTCAGGAGAAGACATATTGAGATTGAGAGCTGGGACCTTGAACTGGATGTGAATCCACACTCTTCTTGCCTGCTGAGAATTTTTGAGCAAGTTTACTTAAAGATGTGCTCTTTCCTACCTCATGGAATTATTATGAGGATCAAATGAAGCAGCGACTCTAAAGCTCTTAGCATGGTCATTCAGATTATAGCATTTTTTTAGTCAAAAATTTCTTATTCTGGTAAGCCATAATTTAGTTTTCTTCAAATACATGGTTTTAGGACCTCTAAACACTTCCTGGTTAGAATACTATTCTGAAATGGAAACTGGGGACAAAATTGAACCATAAATTTGGCAACTCATTCCGGGGGCTTATTTTCTGTAAGATGAGATGCACACTACTTTGCAGGCTCTGGAGAACTGCCTCCAGGAGCAGGTGCGGCTCAGAGCCCAAGTGTACCTGCTGGAGACCCGGGTCAAGCAGCAACAAGTCAAGATCTCACAGCTTTTGCATGAGAAGGAAGTCCAGCTCCTTGATAAAGGAGAGGAGAATAGTGTCATTGACCTTGGAGGCAAGAGGCAATACGCAGGTTAGAATTTATTTTTATTTCTTTCTCCTTAATTAATTTTTATTGGGGTATAGTTCATTTATATAATCTAATTTTCTTAAATGTTTCAATAACAACATTGGGGCTTCCCTGGTGGTCCAGTGGTTAAGATTCCACCCTTCCAATGCAAGGGGCATGGGTCCCGTCCCTGGTCAGGGAAATAAAATCCCACATGCTGTGCAACCTGGCCAAAAAAAAATTTTAAACCAAAGTTTATTAAAAATAATAATAATAAAGATTTTTAAATAAAAAATAAATTTATGACACATTTAATGATAAGATAGATAATAAAAAGTGAAAGTCGCTCAGTCGTGTCTGACTCTTCATGGAATTCTCCAGGCCAGAATACTGGAGTAGGTAGCCTTTCCCTTCTCCAGGGAATCTTCCCAACCCAGAGATCGAACCCGGGTCTCCCACATTGCAGGCAGATTCTTTACCAATTGAGCTATGAGGGAAGCCCCTCAGATAGATAATAGACATCCTATGTGACTGTTTGGGGTATAACAGCTAAAAAAATTTCCAGAAGTCAGTAGATCTGTATTTAATATTCTTCACAGATGTTGTAACCATGAAGGAGGAGAAGGAGGAATAAACTATGAAATATAAATCCAATTCAATTTCACTTTATTTTTCAGCATACAGGAAAACTACTGGAGAATCTATCAAGAGCAAAAAAAAAAACACTCAATAAACAAAATACGTAATAACATGTAAATTCTAAAAAAATACATAACATATTTAGCATAATATATAATGTATAAAATATATAAAAATTTGCTTACACCAAAGGGTATGTTTTTGGTCTCCATAAATTTAAAAAAAGGTTAAATATTTATGTATGTGATCCATAGAAATAAATTTCTTTTTTCTTATTTATAAGTTACTGTATTAGTACTAAAGCAATTATTTTCTGAATCCTAATTCATCTCATAGTAGAAAACACCTAATTACATACAACCTGCTAATTTTTGAAAATAATGCACAAATCACATGATTTTTATACAACATATAGTTAACTGTATTTTTTAAGCTTTTGGGTGTGATTGAATTATATGCCTTTATTAAAAGATTACCAAATTCACACTAATTGTTGACAATCACAACAGCCTTTTAGCATCATCTGTTCAGCCAACACGACCACTAGTTTAACCATGTCCCCTTGTGCAGGAGCCCCCAGTATTTACGAGACAGTATCTCAAAAGGCAGTGTGTGTAGTGTTTAAAGTAGAGACTCCAAAGCCTGGGTTTAAAGTCCAGTTGCCCATGTTGCTAGAAGAGGCCTTTGAGCAAATAACTTGACCTCTTTGTGCCTCTTATTCTTCATCTGTAAAATGGGAGTGATAAGGATCCTGTTTCTTTGGTGTAAAGATCAAATAAGTTAATAGATCTAAGGAAATGCTTACAAAAGCATTTCTCATTTAGCTCAATGAATGCCAGCTCTCTACCTACATTATTATACCTTCTCTCCTTTACTTTCAGAGGAGAGAGCCCACCAATCCTCCCTACAGTAATATTGCAACTTCCTCTCTCTCCTCTCTCATCTTATGTTGCCTGGGGCTGAGGATGGCATTCCTGGCATTTCCCAGCATGCTTTGTGGCATGTGGCTGAGCTCAGGCTGGCCTTCCTTTGAGTTTAGAATGTGGGGTACTTAGTGCCTTTGATTCTCAGTCACCATTCTGGGACAAAAGGAAAAAGTTCATTTGGCTGGCTGGCACGTCCCTTTGTGAAGCTTCAACATTCATGCTTCCAGCATGGTTTGCTTTCTGCTTGAGCAGAGCATATTCACCTCACCCAGTTTAACACAGTGTTTGTCAAACAGAGGGCAGGAAGTCTTGGCCTCACTCTAGCATTATGTAAGTATCCAAAAATTCTTTTTTAAACTCCCATGAACACAGATCTCTCTAACCCTACCCCTCTTCTGCCTATTCTCTGGGGTGGTTGAGTGAGTCAAAACATTTTGAAAATTGTAGTTTGAAATATCTAGGTAATATTTTAAACCCTCTATTGCTTGAACTTTCTATCAGAGTAAAAGTCACATTTTCCTAAGGCATGCTCCTTAATCTATTTTCTATAAGAAATTGAGCTAGTGGCATTTTTTTTCCCCTTTGGGTTTTGTTTTTGTTTTTTTTTCGGTGGAAATCTTTCCTCTGAATCTTAAGTTGTGTTTGGCATTTTCCTCTGGTAAGATCAAAAAATTTTTAAAAACTTAAACTCGGAGTTGGCATAAAATAAGAACAAATAGAAAATGTTGGCTGAAAACTCCATATTCACAGAGTTTTCCAGAGGCAAATGTTATAGCTAATTATTTCCGTATTTGCTTGGGAAATAGTCTGAACCTTGTGAGTCTTTACTATTCAGCTGTTTGGTAGGTGGTTAAATGTAAGCAAAGAGCTCTTTTCCTAACAAGCTTATACAGAGTGAAGTAAGAAAGAGAAAAATAAATATTGCATATTAACACATATATATGGAATCTAGAAAAATGGTACTGATTAATCTATTTGCAGGGCAGGAATAAAGATGCAGACATGGAGAACAGACTCGTGGACACAGCAGGGGAAAGAGAGGCTGGGACTAATTGAGAGAGAACCATTGATACATACATTACCATGTGTAAAATAGCCAGTGGGAGGCTACTGTATAGCACAGGGTGCTCGGTGACAACCTGGGGTTGTGAGGCAGGGTGGAAGGGACGCACAGAGGGAGGGGATATATGTGTACTTATGGTTGATTCACCTTGTTGTCCAGCAGAAACCAACACAACATTGTAAAGCAATTATCCTCCAATTTAAAAAAAAAGGAAATGGGGGAAAAAAATCTGCATACTCTAATGAAAAATGCTGTGCAATGTACTTGACCATAAGATGTAAGCTTTTGAACAACCTTGAACTAATTTTAGATAATCATTTTCACAGTTTTTCTTCTTGTTTAACTGCAAAACAGGATTAAAAAAAAATAATCCAGGATGTGGAAAAGAACACATGGACTTCTGAAACTCAAAAATAAATACATGATTAAGGCCTAACTCATTAGAAAAATGGAGAAGGCAATGGCACCCCACTCCAGTATTCTTGCCTGGAAAATCCCATGAACAGAGGAGCCTGGTAGGCTGCAGTCCATGGGGTCACTAAGAGTTGGACACAACTGAGCAATGTCACTTTCACTTTTCACTTTCATGCATTGGAGAAGGAAATGGCAACCCACTCCAGTGTTCTTGCCTGGAGAATCCCAGGGATGGGGGAGCCTGGTGGGCTGCCGTCTATGGGGTCGCACAGAATCGGACACGACTGATGCGACTTAGCAGCAGCAGCAGCATTAGAAAAATGAACATCTCACCAAAGCAGTAGTATATGATGGGTCTCAACCTGATTAGGGTTTTAGAAAGTGACTAAGGTTCTTTATTATTGTTTCTCCTCTGATTCTTATTGCCTGTTCAATCTATTTAATGTGGGATATATTTTATTTGTAACAAAATTATAGACAATTTGGCATCAGAACAGTGAAAATGAAGAAGGAACTTATACTGCTGCTGCTGCTGCTGTCGCGTCAGTTGTGTCCAACTCTGTGCGACCCCATGGACTGCAGCCTACCAGGCTCTTCCGCCCATGGGATTTTCCAGGCGAAAGTACTGGAGTGGGTTGCCATTGCCTTCTCCGACTTAATATGCTAAAAGAATGAAATTGTCAATCAGGGCAAGAAATGTTTTATTAGGTACAATTGAACATAAAACATTATATTAGTTTCTGGTGTATAATATAATGATATGATGTTTGTATATATTGTGAAATGATCACTACACTAAGTCCAGTTAACATCTATCACCATTTATAGTTACAGAATTGTAGGAAATATTTTTTTTAAAAAAGAGGAAATGAACAAAATGATAAGGGTAAAATTTGAAAGTTAGTGATGTTTAATTATAGTATCTTTATTCAAAAGTCTGTGATTGGGTATCCTTGAAACTATCTCTTTACAGTGGCCATTAATTCAACTACCCTAAAACACAGCTGCCTGGGCATCTAAACAATAGCAAGTTCGTATCTGCCATATGGGTTTCCACGGTGGCTCAGTGGTAAAGAATCCACCTGCAATGCAGGAGGATTGTGGGAAACAATCCACCTGCAATGCAGACGCCAAGTTGATCCCTGGGTTGGAAGATCCCATGGAAGAGGGCACGGCAACCCACTCCAGTATTCTTGCCTGGGAGAATCCCATGGACAGGGAAGCCTGGTGGGCAACAGTCCATAGGATCCTACAGAGCTGGACGTGACTGAAGTGACCTCGGACACACATATCAGTCGTATTCTCTAATTCAGCACAGATCAGCTTAGATGAGACCAATGGTTATTAATTTATCCCACCCTCACATGATTTAAGGAGAAGGCAATGGCAACCCACTCCGGTACTCTTGCCTGGAAAATCCCATGGACAGAGGAGCCTGGTGGGCTGCAGTCCATGGGGTCACTAAGAGTCGGACGTGACTGAGCAACTTCAATTTCACTTTTCACTTTCATGAATTAGAGAAGGAAATGGCAACCCACTCCAGTGTTCTTGCCTGGAGAATCCCAGGGACGGGGGAGCCTGGGGTGCCATCTATAGGGTCTCACAGAGTCAGACACGACTGAAGCGACTTAGCAGCAGCAGCAGCACGTGATTTAAGAAACAGATATTACTTTTTGGTGACAAATTGGTAGCTTCAGTGGTCAAAGAAATACCAGCACAGAGACGACCGCAGGGATGAAATAATAGAAACTTGCAGTTTTTAGCAAAAACATTTAAGAATGCATGGATTCTTAGAAATTTCAGTGGATGAGTAAAAACTCTGGTGAGACTGGGAGGTTATAAGAATCTAACAAGATTACTATTTTGAGTTCATTTCCAGATGTTCAGAATGATTTATAATGCTGTAAATCAAGATAATCTGTATTAAATTGTTTGGTATTATATTTCTACTTTCATTTTAGTGCCATGAGAGAAAAAAGCTCTGTCCTGTCTGATAAAGATATGTTCCACTTAAATATACTGTAATTAACTAAAACGTAATTTCAGACTCTTCTAAAAAAATCAGAAATTAGAAACCATATACCTATTTCACCATTTTATTTTTTTATTTTTTCCATGATCATATCAAGAAGACAGATGATAATTATATCATCTAGAACAAAAGAACTTCCTAGTAGCCACTGGAAGATGTACAAGATGCAGTTTTAAACAGCTGATTATCTCCATCATGTATTTATCTGTCTCCATTAGTATTGAGTAATCTCATTCAGAGGCTCCCTTTAAAAAATAAAAGACACATGACAAATATTAAATTACTTTGTTTTCCAAACAGATTGTTCAGAGGTTTTCAATGACGGGTACAAGCAGAGTGGATTTTATAAAATCAAACCTCTCCAGAGCCCAGGAGAATTCTCTGTTTATTGTGACATGTCTGATGGAGGAGGATGGACTGTAATTCAGAGACGATCTGATGGCAGTGAAAATTTTAACAGGTGTGAAAATTATGACATAAGGATTTATTTGAAGTAGTAAATATGAGGTTTACAAAAGTTAAGCCTCTTTATTATACCTGAAGTGTATTAGAACTTCATTCTTTCTTTCTAAATAAAAGTACATTAGCTAATCAAGAAGATATTGTGGGTAGGGGTAGAAGTGTGCACCTTGGGTACTGCAAAAGTCCGTTTGGATTTTGCTAAAGTCAGCTTTCACTTTCATTTTTTAGAGACTGGAGTGACTATGAAAATGGCTTTGGAAATTTTGTCCAAAAAAATGGTGAATATTGGTTGGGTAACAGAAATCTTCACTTATTGACCACACAAGGTAAGGTTTACCTTATGCCAAATTCACTGGAAATACAACAAAGGGAACACAACTGTTTTTCACTAAATCCTAGACAATAGAACTAATTCAGTAACTACTATGATTGTCAGACGGCCAATAATCCCTTTTGGGAAATAATCTCCTTTGTAAAAGGTGGCTGCTTAGACCTAGGTTGTGGGAGAGATATTTCTCACGTACATTTTTCTGTTTCTGGGAAGGAAATCTACTGTCATAATCATTCTTTTAAATGACTTATATGACTCAAAACATATATATTGTGTGTATAACAAGCCACTTACCAATTTAGTGACTTAACTCTAGCAGCTGGGTGGTTTTGCTCATTAGGGCTAGGCTCTGCTGATCTTGCTGGGCTTGCTCAGGAGCTGGTGATCAGCTTCCTCATCAGTGGGAGGCTGGCTGTCCAGCTCACTCCACATGGTCCGTCATCTTTCAACTGGCTAGCCTGGACTTGTTCTTGAAGCAGAAGGAGAGTTCTAAGAAAGAGAACGAAAGCACATAACTTACTTGAGACCTAGACTCAGCAATGGCACACAGTCACATTGCCTTCTGTTTTGGTGAAAGCAAGTCACAGGACCAGCTCAAGATGTAAGGAGAAAGGAAATAGGCTTAATGGGAAGACTTACAAAGTCCCATTGCAAAGGGAAAGGTGAAGAATTATGGCTGTTTTTGGAATCAAATACCGTAGACTATAAATGTTCTTGTTCCCATCCCCCTCCAAATCTTAATTTGAAAAACTTCCAAGATATGACAAAACTGGAAGAGATTTCAACCTACCACCTAGATTTTACATTAACATTTGAATCCTGTAACTTTCCATCGATCCATTTTTTTTGACATTTCCAAGTATATTGCAGACATCTGTATCATTCCCTCTATTTGCTTTTGCATGGATGTCTTTAACTAGAGTTTGACATTTGTTTAAAGTTCTGTTCTGTTCTGTTCCGTCGCTCAGTCGTGTCCGACTCTGCGACCCCGTGGACTGTAGCCTACCAGGCTTCTTCGTCCATGGGATTCTCCAGGCAAGAATACTGGAGTGGGTTACCGTTTCCTTCTCCAGGGGATCTTCCCGACCCAGGGATCGAACCCGGGTCTCCCGCATTGGAGGCAGACGTCCAAAGTATCACTAGTTTAATCATATATTTTCCAAGCTGCCCTTTTCCATGTTCTTTTGCTCCAATCCTTTATCTTCCTTACCTCACTTTGTACCTGAGATTGTAGTCAGTTCCACTCAAAATTTGATTCTTAATGTTTCATAAAAGGCAATTGAATTGCTCAAGAAAGCATGCTAAATCACACTGGCAAGGCACTAATTGTAAGAGCAAGGTTTATTCATTCCAAACAAGTTAAGGAAAGTGATTTGTGTGTCTATATTCATAATAGTATCATTATAATTATAGAGATCTTAGAAACACCCCAGAATAGTAACTTAGGATGGGTAATCCTAGAAATCTAAAGCTTTCTTTGTACATTCTTCTTATGATCAGTGTTCTCTAAATTTCAAAGTATTTATTATCCTACTGGTGTTTTATGATAGATATATAACATTCATCATACCAGTTTCTGTTTCTTTTACATGTTAATATGCATCTGGTTTTTCACTGAAACTATGAAAACCCCAAGAAGTAACCTGTGGATCCTTCTAAATATACAGAATTCAAACTTATTAATTAATAATAGTGAAGGACAGGGAAGCCTGGTGTGCTACAGTCCATGGGGTGGCAAAGAGTCAGACATGACTGAGCAACTAAACAACAACAAATATTATTAATTAATTATTATAAAAATAAGATATTATTTTTCAAATTATTATTAAGTATGTATTTGTCCAGATGCACTTTGGCAACATATCTGCTTCACATTTTCATTGGTGTTTCAGGCTGGCTACTCTCATGGTAGCAAAAATGTATTTATCAGTTCCAGGTGTCACAACTGCATAGAACATCATCCCAAGGAAAAAAAGTGACTTTCTCCCTACATTTATTTTCTTTCCTTTTTTTTTTATTTTAAATATTGTGGCTGTACCACAATATCCCCCATGTGCGGCATGAGGGATCTTAGTTCCCAGACCAGGGATAGAAGTCATGCCCTGTGCAGTGAAAGCACAGAGTCTTAACCACTAGACTGCCAGAGAAGTCCCCCTGCATTTCTTAATTATTAGAACATTTAAAGCTAAGGAGGTGCCTCTTTAAAATAGCTTTATCCCCATTATATAAATTTTGGCTGGAAGTGTTTGCAGTAAAGTTAATTTAGAAATGATCCAAAATTGAATTTCTATTTACTCATTGACTAAAGAGATATTTAGATGGTTACCTAAAAGTCTAAACCTCTTCTATAATGCAAAGTATTTTTTAGGAGCATTGATTTAGCCTTTATTTCTGCTGTAGTCCACTTCAGTCTTAGCTCACATAACATTTACTACCTTTTGATCAGATTAAAGTGGCCTCTTCCTTGAAATCCCACTTTAGAGAGTTCCAAGAGTCAAGGAATCTGTGGGGCCAGAGAGACTCACTCTGGCGATATAGAGTCCAGCATTCTCTACTGAAGAAGCCTTGACTTTGTCTCCAGGACCTATTCATGCCCCTTCTTCATCTGTCCCCCTGTAGGAAAATTGTACATCTGGTGTGTGCACCCCTAAGTCTTTGGGGAAGTGAAGAGACAGCTTTTATTTTGGATGTCAACAGAGCTTGGTGTGCAGTCTGGAATGTCCATAAGTGTGGGAAAGGCCCTTTGCTCTGTGTGATGGTGACTGGGGTGGGACAAGAGAGCAGGCTGACCATGGGCCAGGTCTGCATGACCTGCTGCTATATTCCAGCTTAGAACTGGGAGGAGGCTAAGACTCTGAATTCAAACCTGATCTTACTGGTCATTGTGAAATTTTATTTATCAAAGTAGAAAGATTGAATACAAATATATTATCTGACTGTCAGTTTGATTTATAACTTTTTATGTTCCTAACAATAGTTCTGTTTCTGAAAGAGTAGTCTTTGTTATTTGCAAATGATGAGACAATGAAGAAAAGCTGATTACTTGATGGTATCAACTAATTCAGTCATTATTTAATGTTGAAGATGAACATTCTTACCGAAAGTAAGAAAAAAAGGTCAACTTTTAAACTTCTTAAAACTTCTGTTAATTCACTGTTAGATTTCTTAATCTATGTACTGAAAAATGACTTGCTTTCTGTTGTTCATTGCCAAGTGAATTACACTGGCTCTTATCTATGATAGATCTAGTAGAAATTTTCTACCTTTAATATTACATTCCTAACTTTTTCCAAGTAAAATACACAATAAAACATGCATGTTGTAAATACAATGGAGTCGCTGTTTATTCTTTGAAAGCTGACTCATGGTAGAAGGAAATGGTCTAAGTAAAATAGAGCCACAACCTGTTTTTAAGCCTCAGTAAGTAAATGTCATCTCATACATTTAAAAAAAAACCCCACAATTCCTTTTTTTTCCCTTCCTAGGAGACTACACGTTGAAAATCGACCTTGCAGATTTTGAGAAAAATAGCCGTTATGCTCAATATAAAAATTTCAAAGTTGGAGATGAAAAGGTACTAACTTTCAAATAAATATCACCAAAAATTTATGTGTAAAACATACAATATAAAACCCAAAATCAGGGGAAACAAAAATCTGCAATAGAGTCTGATCTTTTATTTATTAAATAAGCCTGTTTTAAAAATAGTAATAGAGAAACCCGGGCGGGCTACACTCCATGGGGTCACAAGGAGTCACACACTACTGAGTGAATGAACACACACACACACACACACAATAGTAACAGCTGATCATGGAAATCGCCTCTTTTTCTTTAGAATTCCTATGATTTACATATTGGGGAATATTCTGGAACCGCTGGAGACTCCCTTACTGGAAATTTTCATCCTGAAGTGCAATGGTGGGCCAGTCACCAAAGAATGAAATTCAGCACGTGGGACAGAGATAACGACAATTATGAAGGGAACTGTGCGAAAGAGGATCAGTCTGGCTGGTGGTTTAACAGGTTTGATGTTTCATAAACACAGTTGCAATGGCATTGATGATATCTGGCTGCTGCTGCTGCTGCTAAGTCACTTCAGTCATGTCCAACTCTGTGCAACCCCTTAGATGGCAGCCTACCAGGCTCTCTCGACCCTGGGATTCTTCAGGCAAGAACACTGGAGTGGGTTGCCATTTCCTTCTCCAATGCATGAAAGTGAAAAGTGAAAGTGAAGTCGCTCAGTCGTGTCCGACTCTTAGTGACCCCATGGACTGCAGCCTACCAGGCTCTTCCATCCATGGGATTTTCCAGGCAAGAGTACTGGAGTGGGTTGCCATTGCTTTCTCCAGATATCTGACTGGTGGGCATTAATTATAACGTATGGAGGAGTGTTGGTCTGCTTTGTAATACTTGTATTATTAAGTAATCATCTTTATTAGAATCTTTCAGTAATGAATTAGCTTTAAGGATTTGTTCACTGTGTACCTTAGTCAAGCTTGAAAGATACATCATAGAGAAAAATCAAATTACTGCTTTTATAAAGATTGTTTGCAAATGGAGTTACGGGCGAGTTATCATAAATAGTGGGTCACAAATTGATACAAAGAAATACAGAGCATTTTCGACATTCTAATAACCAGGTAGATCTTCACCTTCTCCTACCATGTTATTGTAAATTTTTATGTGTAATACTGTTTTACATTTACTGTGACTTTTTAAAAATCATTCAACCCAAGCTCCTCTCAATGCATAAGTTTCCTCTAACATTCCTGAAACCTAATTCCATCTTCTGGTTGAATACTCTAATATTACTTTATCAGCAAATTCATTCCATTTTTGATTGTACTAAATCAATTTTTCTTTTTTAAATCTTTTTTTGTGTATTAAAATTTTGGGGGGGTGCTACACTGTGGGGCCTGTAGGATCTTAGTTCCCTGAGCAGAGATTGAGCCCAGGCCCCCAGCATCGGAAGCACAGAGTTTTAACCACTGGACCACCAGGGAAGTCCGCTATGTCAACTTTTCTTCATTTTCTTGTATTAACCTGAAATCTTGCTTCTTATTACTTTGTCAGTTTTTTTTCCTCAGTAGTTACAGAGTAACTGTATTCTTTTTCAACATAACTCTTCGAGTGCTGGATAAGAAAATATTTACTGTGCTCCTCGACGTTTTCTCTTCTGTAGGCTAGGAATTCCTCATTCCTTTAACTATTCTTCACCCAGGATGATTTCCAGACAGTACCCTTTGTTGTCATCACAAAGTTAAGGCAGGAATGGAAAAATTCAGTCTTCCTTAAAAATAACCTGATAAGCCCACTATGTCTACAAAGCAGTTGTGCTCAACTGTTACACCATACATGGGCTTTTTATTTTTTTTCTTTAGTACATGGCCTTTGAACATCTCCTTTTGTCTTTAGAAGACAAAATATTTAGACACAAACATTCCATTACAGAATCCTTCGTGAGTATGTCTGGAGTGCTGAGTTTTCCATGTAATTGAGGACTAATCATTTAAATTCCACAATCCAAATTTTAACATGTTTTCATTATGTAAATACTAATTAAGACATAAAGAATCCCCTGTCTTATTAAGTGGAGGTATACCAGACATAGATCTATTTTTCATGAAATCATGAGAATCCTCCTTATGAACATCTTGAGGAGTTATGATGTGTTGATTTTAGAGTCATAGATTCTATAGAGGTACAGTTAATTGTATATAGTGTGGAATATCAAGTTGAATCTAAGTAGTTGCATAAACACTATTTTATCTGGATTTTGCTTCTTTCAAAGTTTGAGTCCATTTAAATTTTGGTCATTTGTAAAGGAAGTGGAACATACACAGCAGTGAGAGGGGAGAGAAAACCAAATTTATCTTTCCTACTTAACAAATCAAAGGTGGTGACAATCTTTTTCCCTTATGGTTTTCTTGTTCTCTTTAAAACCATATTTATCACCTTCTCTTTATCCTCCTTTTTCTTCCCCTTTCCCTCTAAGTTAGCATTATGTAAGAATTATCAACATTATATAAAACTTGTCTATAATTTACAAAGTCTCAAGCACCCCTTAAAATAACAGAATTCCACACATGGAAATAACAACCACATTGGTTAATATTAGCAGGAGATCAAAACCAAGTACCTACCCAATTAAATGATAAGTGGCACACAGTTAAACGTGGAATAATAAATGATTTGCTGCTAAGTCACTTCAGTCGTGTCCGACTCTGTGTGACCCCATAGACGGAGGCCCACCAGGCTTCCCCATCCCTGGGTTTCTCCAGGCAAGAACACTGGAGTGGGTTGCCATTTCCTTCTCCAGTGTGTGAAAGTGAAGTCGCTCAGTCATGTCCGACCCTTAGCGACCCCACAGACTGCAGCCTACCAGGCTCCTCCATCCATGGTATTTTCTAGGCAATAGTACTGGAGTGGCTTGCCATTGCCTTCTCCGAATAAATGATTTACTTGACTTTAAATATAGGAGTTCAGGGAAGACAAAGAAAGGCAATTCAGTTGCAGGAGCCACCCAAGGAAACTCCATTATCCTTGGAGTCAAAGGAGATTGTGCAGGTGGAAAGTCAGAAAAGCTGAAGAGAAAGTCAATTGTTCCAGCAGCTCAGCGCTACTTCTTCCATGCCTGCTTCTGCTGTGGTTTATCTCCATCATCCTCTTCCTCCTTATTCTTGTTTTGTTCTTATTTTTTTCCTGTCCCACAGTTCTTCCAATTTTCATAAAATCTTGGCATTTCTAAGTTTTACCCACCTACTAGGCATTCCTTCTCATCATAGCAAACCAATCACTGAGTGTTGATGTCTTCTCTTCTTTACCAGTGTAGCATCTCCTGTGTGTGCACAAGGCTACTTCTTCACCAAGGGAGCCCCAACCATCTCCCAACCTAGCCCCAAGTCCAGGCTGTTCTAGAACCTGAAAGTTGCTGGGAAAGTGGTCTTAGAATTGCTAAGGTTTGCCATGTTGACCAGAGTCAGCTTCCTAACAGGATTCAAATCACAGACTAAATAGAAAAATATTAATATATGTAGTAGATATCTCTAGGAAGATAGAATATGTCAAAATGTGTATTTGGGAGGCTCAATCTAGGGTATTTTCTCTTTTGCCGTTACTTTCCATGCAGTTTTAAAAACATAATGGGCTCTTAACACTTGCACATTTAGCATACATGGTTTTGATTAGTTACATCAATTTAAATTAGGAGGACTGTGGGGATAATTAGCAGGAAAGAATTATGAGGGCTGGTAAGTGAGGCTGGTCAACCACTCAACATTGATGGGTAAATTATATGCTTACTTTGATTCAGTAATTCAGGCACTTTCCATAAATTTTCAGAACTGTTCTTTTGAATGTTCTTCTATGTCCCAGTGTCTGAAATCTTTTCACTGGTTGTAGCAATAAAGAAATATATATTAACTAATTTAATAACAGTACCCAGAAAATTATTGCCTACTCTTTGTTTAGCCATATTAGGAGCAAAATTTACAGATCCCAAAGAGGAAGGGGGACATTTTAAAATTCATGATAACCTAACCAGTGTATCTCGGTTGGAACAACATAGGTAAAAATAATAAACTCAGCAATTAAGACAGATGATCATTAGTTGATGACTGGAAAACTTTAAATCATGGTTTTGGTTTTGTTTCTTTACCCCTTTGAGGTTAAAATAATTGATATTCTGGTGACTCAAGAGGGAGGAAGGGAATTGAAATTATGAAAGCTAAGTCTTGGCAGCAGATGGATGAACATTTTAAGTGTAAATTATACAGGGAAGCTGGCAAATGGAGCAGCACGCCACACCCATACCACTCTTGCTCAGGCTCAGGCTTACCAGGTCATGCTTTTGTTTGCTTGTTTTTCTTTCTTCCTTCCTTCCTGCCTCCCTCTCTCTCTGTCTCCCTCTTTCATTTCCTTCCTTTCTTTCTCATTTAAAGTCTATTAAGAACAGAGCTACTTTTTTTAAATCAATATAAGTGGGACTTCCATGGTGGTCCAGAGGCTAAGACTTTGCGCTCCCAATGCAGGGGGCCCCGAGTTCGGTCTCTGGTCAGGGAACTAGATCCCACATGCTGCAACTAAGAGTTTGCATTGCTGCAATGAAAATCAAAGATTCTGCATGTTGCAACTAAGATCAGGTGCAGCCAAATATAAATAAATAAATATAAGTGGCCTGGGTTTTCTCCTGAGAGTTGTTGTGGTACTAAAACCCACCAGTTTAAAAAACTCACGTTGTAGAAATCTCTTGGCTTTTGGAAGCTGCTAAATATTCTCTTATCCAAAAACAGCACAGGAAATTCCCTGGTGGTCCAGTGGTTAGGACCCTGTGCAATCACTCCCAAGGGAATGGGTTCAGTCCCTGGTTGGGGAATTAAAATCCCATAAGCCACAAGGGATAGCCAAAAAAGAAAAAATGGCAGAATTCAGAGTTAAAATGTTTTCAGCCATTTGTTCACAAAATAAGGGTTTCAAAGGATATTTTTCTAGTCTGATTGCTTTGTGTTTATTTTTCCTCCCACTAGGTGTCACTCTGCAAACCTGAATGGTTTATACCACAAGGGTCCCTACACCGCTAAAACGGACAATGGGATTGTCTGGCACACCTGGCATGGATGGTGGTATTCCTTGAAATCTGTGGTTATGAAAATTAGGCCAAATGATTTCATTCCAAATATTGTTTAATTGTCCCTGCTGGGGTTTCGTTTCTGCAGTTTATCTTGGTTTAAGTGATTTGAAAAATGTAACAAATCTGAACATTCACATATATGATGATGGCAATTATTATGTGCACTACTTTTCATTCCTCACCAAATAAATGTAGATTATATTAATATCTATTGAATTTATATGTGCAAAGGGCTCTGATAAGAGGTGATGAGCAAACTATAAAATCGTACAGTATATACATGACTTGGGAGACAACACAGCATCAGTTCAGTTCAGTTCAGTTCAGTCGCTCAGTCGTGTCCGACTCTCCGCGACCCCATGAATCACAGCACGCCAGGCCTCCCTGTCCATCACCAACTCCCGGAGTACACTCAAACTCATGTCCACAGAGTCGGTGATGCCATCCAGAGTCGGTGATGCCATCCAGCCGTCGTCCCCTTCTCCTCCCGCCCCCAACCTTTCCCAGCATCAGAGTCTTTTCCAGTGAGTCAACTCGTCCCATGAGGTGGCCACAGTATTGCAGTTTCAGCTTTAGCATCAGTCCCTCCAATGAACATCCAGGATTGATCTCCTTTAGAATGGACTGGTTGGATCTCCTTGCAGTATAAGGGACTCTCAAGAGTCTTCTCCAACACCACAGTTCAAAAGCATCGATTCTTCGGCGATCAGTCTTCTTCACAGTCCAGCTCTCACATCCATACATGACCACGGAGAAAACCATTGCCTTGACTAGACGGACCTTGGTTGGCAAAGTAATGTCTCTGCTTTTTAATATACTATCAAGGTTAGTCATAACTTTCCTTCCAAGGAGCAAGCGTCTTTTAATTTCATGGCTGCAATCAACATCTGCAGTGATTTTGGAGCCCCAAAAAACAAAGTCTGACACTGTTTCCACTGTTTTTCCATCTATTTCCCATGAAGTGATGGGACCAGATGCCATGATCTTTGTTTTCTGAATGTTGAGCTTCAAGCCAACCTTTTCACTCTCCTCTTTCACAGCATAGATATATAATAAATTACATATGAATGCAGTTTATAAAATACATGAGAAAAAGTTTAGCAAATGATGGATGGCCAAATCAGCTGCCTGGATGGTAAATATTATGAGTTAGCAATGAACTAAGGTGTCTGACTGCACATATAGAACTTTAAAATACAACCTAGGATCTTAATCACTATGAAACATTCTCATATATTTTTCGGATGTTTATGTAGACTATACACTTCTTTCAGAATCCTCATTTTAATTCTTTTATCAATCTTGTAAGGCATTATTGTTGTTGTTGTTCAGTTGCTAAGTCATGTCCGACTCTTTTGTGACCCTATGGGCTGTAACCCACCAGGCTCCTCTGTCCATAGGGTTACCCAGGCAAGAATACTGGAGTGGGTTGCCATTCCCTTCTACAGGGGATCTTCCTGACCCAGGGCTCAAACCCATATCTCTTGCATTGGCAGGCAGACCACTGAGCCACCAGGGAAGCCCAGGCGTTATTATCCCCACTTAACAGAGCTGAGAATATATGGATCTAAGACAGTTTGACTGCTTAACATTTAGAAAACTAATAAGTAGGGGAACAAGGACTCAAATCCAAGTCTTCTGATGCAAAATCAAATACTTTGCATCCAGTCTACAGCTTCTGCCAGCCTGTGTCAGACACAGAGGACACACTTCAAGTCCACATGAAGTTCAGTTTTTTAGCTAAAGATATACACTAACCCTAGATCTTCCCTGTACCTCAGATGGTAAAGAAGCTGCCTGCAATGCAGCTGACCTGAGTTCGATCCCTAGGTCAGGAAGATCCTCTGGAGAAGGGAATGGCGATCCACTCCAGTATTCTTGCCTGGAGAATCCCATGGACAGAGGAGTTTGTCGGGCTACAGTTCGTGGGGTCATAAAGAGCTGGACACGACTGAGCGACTGACACTGCTACTGCTATACACCAGCCATCACAGAAAAGTAAATAATTTCAACCACTGATGAGTAGGAGGGAAAATGTGTGCCTGGGAGATGATGGATAGCAGGGAACCTGGCCTGGTTCAGAGGAGAGGGGCCAGAGAAGTCTCCTGGAGGAATGAACTTTTTAAACTGAGATCTTTGTTTGTTTTCTTAATGTATTCATTTATTTGTCTGTGTCAGGTCTTCGTTGCGGCATGTGGGACCTTCACTGTGGCATGGGCTCTAGAGCACAGGCTCAGTAGTTATGGCGCATGGGTTCTGTCACCCTTGGCATGTGGAATCTTAGTTTCTCAACCAGGGATCAAATCCGAGTCCCCTGCATTAAAAGGCGGATTCTTAACCACTGAACCACCAGGGAAGTCCCTGAGATCTTTTCACTAGGTGTGGGGGAGGGGAGGAGATCATTATAGGAAGAAAGAAATCCTTGTGTAAAGTACACAAAGCAAGAAAGTACATGGAAACAGAGAGAGTATATTTGGTGATCCTTAATTCCTTAAACCAAGGTTTCTGCTGCGTAATATCTGTGTGACCTTGGATAGGCTCCTTAACTTCACTGAGCCTCAATAATCTCATCTATAAAATGAAGATTATAACAGTGCCTGCCTCTTTGGATTGGGTTGAGGATTACATAAGTACTTAGAATAGTGTCTTGCATAAAGCAGTCAGAAATAAATAGGTGTGATTATTAGTGAAATAGGCATTAGGGGACTATAACAATAGATGTCTTGAAATAATGAGTCACGTAAAGATGTTAAAGTTAGTCATACTTTCTCCTCTAAATGGTGTTTCCCAAAGCTGCTGCTGCTGCTGTTGCTGCTATGTTGCTTCAGTCGTGTCTGACTCTGTGTGACACCATAGACAGCCCACCAGGCTCCCCCATCCCTAGGATTCTCCAGGCGAGAGTACTGGAGTGGGTTGCCAGTGCCTCCTCTGGTTTCCCAAAGCAGTGCTTCTCAAACATTAATGTCATACCAGCCACCTGGGCATCTT
The DNA here is from genome assembly GCF_049115385.1 of Moschus berezovskii. NCBI lineage: Eukaryota > Metazoa > Chordata > Mammalia > Artiodactyla > Moschidae > Moschus > Moschus berezovskii. The sequence continues at coordinate 25,940,527 of NC_142485.1, read as the reverse complement.
GTTAAAGTGATTCTGGAGTGGGGCCTAAGATGTGAGTTTAACGAGTTTCCAGGTGATGAATATTGAGGAATCTGGTCTAGAGATCACACTTTGAACCGTAAGGGTGTACAGAACCATGGGCTTCCCTGGTGGCTCAGTGGTGAAAAATCTGCCTGCCAGTGCAGGAGATTCGGGTTCAATTCCTGAGTTGGAAAGATCCCCTGAAGTAGGAAATGGCAACCCACTCCAGTATTCTTGCCTTGGAAATCCCGTGGACAGAGGAGCCAGGAGGGCTACAGTCCATGGGGTTGCAAGAGAGTCGGACACGACTTTGCGACTAAACAACAAAATGAGGGAACTGTAGTTCTGTGTGATAGTAATAGTTAATATAAGAAGAAAAGGGCTCTATCACATGTATTTAGGAGATGATATAGTAAACAAAATTCAACCGATTTCGTCTCTCGAGTATTTCTCAGGTCCTGTAATACTCTTAGGTACATGCTGAAGTTCCAACAGGAACATACAGTCGTCCTCCTCTTTACCTGTGGTTTCCCTTTCCGAGGTTTCAGTTACCCACAGTCAATCATGGTATGAAAATTTTAAACAGAAAATTTCAGCAATAAACTATGTGTTATTGATAAATTATACAATTTTTGAGTAACGGGATGAAATCTCACACCCATCTGCTCTGTCCCTTGCAGGACGTAAATCTTCCCTTTGTCTGGAGTCTCTTACCTGTTACTTAGTAGCCATCTGAGTATCAGATCAACTGGGTATCACAATGCTTTTGTTCAAGCGACCCTTCCTTTACTTCATAATGACACCCTAAGTGCAAGGGTAGTGATGCTTGCAATTCGGATTTGCCAAAGAGGAGTTGTAAAGTGCTTCCTTTAACTGAAAGGTGAAAATTCTCAATGGGAAAGGAAAATAAGTCATATGCTAGAGTTGCTAAAGTCTACGGTAAGACCTCATCTCCTTTCTGTGAAATTGTGAACAAGGAAAAAGAAATTTGTGCTAGTTTTGATGTTGCATCTCAAACTGCAAAAGTCATAGCCACAGAGTGTGACAAGTGCTTAGTTAAAATGGAAAAGGCAGTAAATTTAAACAATAAAATATTTTCGGGGAGAGGGAGAAAAAAGAGACCATGCTCACATGACTTTTATTCAGTTCAGTTCAGTTCAGTTGCTCAGTCATGTCCGACTCTTTGTGACCCCATGAATCACAGCACGCCAGGCCTCCCTGTCCATCACCAACTCCCAGAGTTCACTCAAACTCATGTCGGTGATGCCATCCAGCCATCTCATTCTCTGTCATCCCCTTCTCCTCCTGCCCCCAATCCCTCCCAGTATCAGAGTCTTTTCCAGTGAGTCAACTCTTTGCATGAGGTGGCCAAAGTATTGGAGCTTCAGCTTTAGCATCAGTCCTTCCAGGACTGATCTCCTTTAGAATGGACTGGTTGGATCTCCTTGCAGTCCAAGGGACTCTCAAGAGTCTTCTCCAACACCACAGTTCAAAAGCATCAATTCTTTGGCGATCAACTTTCTTCACAGTCCAACTCTCACATCCATACATGACCACTGGAAAAACCATAGCCTTGACTAGACGGACCTTTGTTGGCAAAGTGCGTTATTATTTTATTGCTTTTTGTTGTTGTTTAGTCACTCAGTCATGTATGATGCTTTGTGACCCCATGGACTGCAGAACACCAGGCTTCCCTGTCTTTCACTATCTCCCAGAGTTTGCTGAAACTCATGTCCATTAAATCGGTGATGCTATACAACCATCTCAACCTCTGTCATCCCCTTCTCCTCCTTCCTCAATCTTTCCCAACATCAGGGTCTTTTCCAATGAATCGACTCTTTGCATCAGGTGGCCAAACTATTGGAGCTTCAGCTTCAGTGGCAATCCTTCCAATGAATATTTAGGGTTGATTTCCTTTAGGATTGACTGGTTTGATCTCCTTGCAGTCCAAGGGACTCTTCAAGGGTCTTCTCCAGCACCACAATTTGAAAGCATCAATTCTTTGGCACTCAGCCTTCTCTATGGTCCAACTCTCACATCTATACATAACTACTGGAAAAACCATAGCTGTGACGTATACTGATCTTTGTCGGCAAAGTGATATCTCTGTTTTTTAATACTCTGTCTAGATTTGAAATAGCTTTCCTGCCAAGGAGCTAATGTCTTAATTTCATGGCTGCCGTCACTGTCTGCAGTGATTTTGGAGCCCAAGGAAGTAAAATCTGTCACTGTTTTCACTTTTTCCTCTTTTATTTGCTATGAAGTGATGGGACTGGATGCCATGATCTTAGTTTTTGAATGTTGAGTTTTAAGCCAGCTTTTCACTCTCCTCTTTGACCCTCATCAAGAGGCTCTTTAGTTCCTCTTTGCTTTCTGCCATTAGAGTGTTATCATCTGTATATCTGAGGTTGTTGGTATTTCTCCCAGCAATCTTGATTCCAGACTGTGATTCATCCAGCCTGGCATTGTGCATGATGTACTCTGCACAGAAGTTAAATAAGTAGGGTGACAGTATACAGCTTTGACGTACTCCTTTCCCAATTTGGAACCAATCTGTTGTTCCATGTTTGGTTTTAACTGTTGCTTCTTGACCTGCATACAGGTTTCTCAGGAGACAGGTAAGGTAGTCTGGTATTCCCATCTCTTTAAGAATTTTCCACAGTTTGTTGTGATCCATACATAGGTTTTAGCGTAGTCAATGAAGCAGAAGTAGATGTTTTTCTGGAATTCCCTTGCTTTCTCTATGATCCAACAAATGTTGTTGTTAATCTCTTAGTGAAGTGAAAGAGAAGTCGCTCAGTCATGTCCGACTCTGCGACCCCCGTGAACTGAAGCCTACCAGGCTCCTCCATCCATGGGATTTTTCAGGAAAGAATACTGGAGTGGGTTTCCATTTCCTTCTCCAGGGGATCTTCTTGACTCAGTGATTGAACCCAGGTCTCCCACTTTGTAGGCAGATGCTTCACCCTCTGAGCCACCAGGGAAGCCCATTAATCTCTTACTATGCCTCATTTATAAATTAAACTTAATCATTGATATGTATGTATAATAAAAAAATACATAGAGTTCAGTATTATCCACAGTTTTAGGGATCCACGAGGGTCTTTGAACATATTCCCTGGAGATAACCAGGGGAAATCACTTTTGTGTTTTTATATCTAGTTAGGAGTGTGTTCAGCTGCAAGATGTTAATTGCTTGATTATGGAAGTCCAGACAAACGGGTACATGTCCCTCTTATGTAACAAGAACTCAGGAGGTAGGAGGTTGCTGGCCTTGGTTCAGCGCTCTGCAGTGTGGAAGCTGATATCTCTGTCACTCACTTTGCCCTTCCTTCAGAATCTCAGGTTTTCTACTGCAGTTTTTGCTTTGAGTCCTTGTTGAAAGCAGGAAGAAGGGAGGATTTATTTATCTTCTTCTTTATGCCTTATTGGCTTAATGAAGCATAAATAGACCTCAGTTTATGCCTTATTGGCCAGAATTGTGTCATGTAGTTATTCGATCTGGAAGTAAGATCATGAGGGAGATTGTTTAATTTTATAGTTGCTAGAATGTACAGGCAAGAGAAGTATCTGCCATGGTTCCTAAACTTTTTAAAATTTATTTTATTATAGTTGATTTACAATGTTGTGTTAATTTCTGCCCTGCAGCAAAGTGATTCAAAGTTATGCATATAGATATATTCTTTTTCATATTCTTTTCCATAAAAGTTTAGCAAAGAATATTGAATATAGTTTCCTGTGCTATATAGTAGGACCTGTTGTTTATCCATGCTATATATGATTTTGCATCTTCTAATCCTAAACTCCCACATCCTTCCCCCACCCCACCCTTCCCTTTGGCAACCACAAGTCTGCTCTTTCTGTAAGTCTATTTCATAGATTACTGAACTTTCTTTTCTTTTTCAGTGCCGTCTTGAGGGAACAGTGTTCCATAGATCATACTTTGCGAAGGTATAAATAATGGGACACCAGTGACAATTTTAAATATGGGTATTATTTGCTTAAGTAATAGCATGAAGACCTCATGCAATTAGGAGATCAAAAGAAGAAAAGCTTTTAAAGGAGAGAAAAATGATTTTACAGACAAGTGGGAGGGGAGCTAAACAAGTATCATGTTACATAAATCTCAGTGTAATAATTTTTCAATGCAGAGGGAATGAAAAACAATTTTAATGCCATAAAAAGATGGAAGAGAAAGAGTTCTAATGAAAAACCTTTGGATTTAGTGATAATGTTATTTAAACTTAAGTGTCCTTAAGCCCATTTCAATGGACTGCTGCTGCTGCTGTGTCACCTCAGTCGTGTCCGACTCTGTGTGACCCCATAGACAAGCCCACCAGGGTCCCCCGTCCCTGGGATTCTCCAGGCAAGAACACTGGAGTGGGCTGCCATTTCCTTCTCCAATGTGTGAAAGTGAAAAGTGAAAGTGAAGTCGCTCAGTCGTGTCCGACCCTTAGCTACCCCAGGGACTGCAGCCTACCAGGCTCCTCCATCCATGGGATTTTCTAGGCAAGAGTACTGGAGTGGCTTGCCATTGCCTTCTCCGTTCAATGGACTAGTCTGGGAGAATAGACAGAGGGCCGAAATAAAAGCAGTTAGAGAAGATAGGTCATTTGAGTTTAGGTGTGAGAGAGGAAAATTTGACTAGTTCACCTGAAGTCAGACGGTAAAAGCGTCTGCCTACAGTGCGGGAGACCTGGGTTCGACCCCTGGGTCGGGAAGATCCCCTGGAGAAGGAAATGGCAACCCACTCCAGTATTCTTGCCTGGAAAATCCCATGGACGGAGGAGCCTGGTAGACTACAGTGCATGGGGTCGCAAAGAGTCGGACATGACTGAGTGACTTCACTACTACTACTCAGTTCAGTTTAGTTCAGTGGCTCAGTTGTGTCCGACTCTCCGCGACCCCATGAATCACAGCACGCCACGCCTCCCTGTCCATCACCAACTCCCGGAGTTCACTCAAACTCACGTCCATCGAGTTGTTGATGCCATCCAGTCATCTCATTCTCTGTCGTCCCCTTCTCCTCCTGCCCCCAATCCCTCCCAGCATCAGAGTCTTTTCCAATGAGTCAACTCTTTGCATGAGGTGGCCAAAGTATTGGAGTTTCAGCTTTAGCGTCAGTCCTTCCAATAAATACCCAGAACTGATCTTGTTTAGAATGGACTGCTACTTGAAGTCAAAACCCAAGAAATACCCCAGTCTAAAACCAATTCCTCAAAAAATTTACCATTAGAGAGCTATTTGCTAGACTTTACCACTTTAAAAAAAAGTTTATCAATTTTTTTATTGAAGGATAATTGCTTTACAGAATTTTGTTGTTTTCTGTCAAACCTCAACATGAATCAGCCATAGGTATACATATATCCCTTCCCTTTTGAACCTCCCTCCCATCTCCCTTCCTGTCCTAAAATTGCAAATATCTTTTAATTTACATCAGGTGATTGCATTATGGCCAAGAGTTGTTTTGTTTTTTAAATAAAGCAGAGTATCAATAAAATGCAAGAATACTGAAAATCTGACATCATTATAGAAGAGTTTTCCACCAGAAGACGAATGGTACTTTTAAGAAAAGGAGGGTAGGGAGGTGTTCCTGAAAATACCAACTTCACAAGTTTGCCCAAGATCTATAGTTTCAACAAGGATGTAAACAATAAAATTAAGATCCTTCCATACAGCCTATAGTCTATGGTTCAGCCAGCACTAAATTAATCAGGAAGAAAGACAAGTCAACACACAGGCAGTTAGTCTACTCCAAGTGATAATCAAGATGGTTTAATGTTAAGCTATTGTCCCAAAAGATTGCAGTGTGAGACTGTCTGGAGTTTAAATTTTATCTTTGCTTTTTTTCTATGACAAATTACATCTCTGTGCTGAGTGTTCTCATCTCTAAAGTATTAATAATAATATAGTTAGTGTTGTGAGGATTAAGTGAGGTGTACTATGCTGGGCACATACTAAGTGCTCCATAAATATTTACTATGATAACAGTGGTGATGCTAGTGAAGAAGAGGAAGATAAAAAAGGAATATGGGAATTTCCCTGGCTGTCTAGTGGTTAATACTCTGCACTCCCAATGCAGAGGACACAGACTTGATCCCTGGTCTGGGATCAAGGATCCCTGCATGCAGAATGATCCTTCTTGCTCCACTGCATGGCCAAAAATAAAAATATAAAAAATATATTTTTAAAAAGATAATTTTCAAAGTAATCAAAAAATTTTTTTAAAAAAGGAATGTGTTAATGGTGAACTAGAGTCCTGTGTGACCTTCACCTAGAGTTAAAGGTGTGTGAAGATAGAGGCTCTCCAGATAGGGTGTAGATAAAATGAGTTATGTCTCTGGGTAAGTTGTATCTTCTTTAAAAGCTCCACAGTCCAGGTTCCTAATAGAATTTAAAATACTAAAAAGTGAGAGAATGAAACCTGGTTTACAGATTATCTGATCCAGTGGTCTCTACAGAGGGCTGGGATGGGGAAGGGTCTTTGATTTTGACAATGTGCCTTGGGGTCACATCAGAGAAGAGTAAGTTTTCATCTTTCATTTTTCATTTGACACAGCTGTATTTTGTTTTTAATCTAGTCTCTGTATTTCAGAGAAGGCAATGGCATCCCACTCCAGTACTCTTGCCTGGAAAATCCCATGGGCGGAGGAGCCTGGTGGGCTGCCATCTATGGGGTCGCACAGAGTCGGACACGACTGAAGTGACTTAGCAGCAGCAGCAGCAGTCTCTGTATTTGGGTTCCACATAACACTTGGCTATATTTTATGTGGTTTTGTTTGGAAAAGAAAGAAAGTTTATCGTCTCTCAAACAAGGTTTAGATCTGTTCCTTTTTTTCAGAGGACAGGTCTTTCTGGGGAAGGACTTTGTTACTCCCTGGATTCAGATGAGTTGCTGCTGCTGCTGCTGCTAAGTCACTTCAGTCGTGTCCGACTCTGTGTGACCCCATAGACGGAAGCCCACCAGGCTCCCCTGTCCCTGGGATTCTCCAGGCAAGAACACCGAAGTGGGTTGCCATTTCCTTCTCCCATGTGTGAAAGTGGAAAGTGAAAAGTGAAAGTGAAGTCGCTCAGTCGTGTCCGACCCTTAGCGACCTCACGGACTGCAGCCTACCAGGCTCCTCCATCCATGGGATTTTCTAGGCAGATGAGTTAACGGGTATTATATTCCCAAGACTGTACCCTGTGTTCTAATGAGTATCAGCGCTTCCTTTAGAGCGCTGCCTTCTAAAGCCTGTGCACTCAGTAAATACTGCACTCTGTGGTGGGCAAGTTCATGACAAGCTGCCACCTCTACAAGAGGATGAAAGGGCAAATTAGGCATTCAGTCACGCCAACTTGGTCTCAGGGAGAAAATGACACCGGGTATTGTGTTTTTAGCTTCACTCCTTGGGTGTTGGCACCGTTTGCAGTTTCTAGGCCTTTCTAATTATAGATGTGCTTCATAACATTGTCCCCACCTGCACCTCTAACAACAATATTCAGCACTTTAACATTATCAAAGATCATTCCAGCTTGAACTAATTAATTCATATAATCCAACCATCTGGGACAGACAGTACTATTATCCAGGTTTTATAGACACAGAAAACTTCAAAAGAGGTTTCTGCAAGGTCATATAGTAACTGGAATGAGGCCAGGAGTATATCTTAAAAGAACTAGTTTTCTAGTTCATTGGAAGACGACCTTACACAGTTTGGATTTAGGGGTAGTGTGATTTTTTTTTCTTTCTTCAGGGTGCTGAACAGATACTCCTTTGTTGGATACTAGCTCACTCTCTGGTTTCTGCTGTGGCTTCTCTCCCAGAAGGAATGATTAAACCCTTAGGAACGATCATGCACGTCATAATTCTTTGGAATACCAGGTAGTTTGGGAGCTCTTAAAGGTGGCTAACACATGCCAGCTGTTTCATCTCTTTTGCTCTTCTCCTTTAATTACACCCACTCTGTCTCTTCAGTTGAGGGATACTGAAACTTGGAGCTCTTGAAATGTAAAATGAAACCTCAGAAAAGTCAGCTAGTTACGAAGGCTTCTCTTTCCTTTTCTAGTGACCAGCTAACTAACTGAGATCCTTAGAAATCTCACACTCTTCAAAGAAGGCCCTCAAGAGATAATACCATCTTTTTAATCATGAGTTTTTTTTTAAAAAGATAAAAATAACTTATGTTTTCTTAGTTATGAGAAAGTTAACTCTGAAACAATACTAAGTAGCTCACTGGTGGAAAATGATCATTCTCTTGCAACTTTTGTCTGATTCTAATGGCTGTGGTTTTAAAGAGTATTATATCCTCATATTGGAGAAGGAAACGGTAACCCACTCCAGTATTCTTGCCTGGAGAATCCCATGGACGGAGAAGCCTGGTAGGCTACAGTCCACGGGGTTGCATAGAGTCGGACACGACTGAGTGACAGAACGGAACGGAACGATATCCTCATATATTCACTCATGTTGAAGAGGCAGGAAATAATATACTTAAAAGAAAAAACAGGAAAAAGTCTATTAGCTTTTAGCTGAAAAGTCAAAAGCTAATAGATTTCTATCTAGGCAATGATTATGCAAAATAATAAAATAGAGTCCTACATGGAGTTCCATGTTGCCTCAGAGACCAGTAGGACCAGAAAAAGAATTATTCTGCAGACTTTCAGAATATGTAAGGAATTTGGTGAATATGATGAAGAGCTTTTTCTCAATAAGGATCTTTGAAAGGTGGGTTCAGAGAACACCTGCATACTGTTTGTATGTGAGTCACAGGTAGCAGGATGAGGAACTCAGAGGAACTAGGCATTTGGAAGGACCATGTGTCTTATTTTAAAGGCTGTTTTTAAATATTAAGCTGTCATCCAGGGCCACTTACTTTTGAACAAGTTGCTTAAACAAATCTGATTCACCCTTCAGGGTGAATTTAAAGATCCCTGGAGTCTCTTCTCTACACTCTTCTCCTTTAGAGAAGTTGAACTGTCTGACATCTTAGTCTTAGTTCAAGGATAGTCTTCCAGGATGAACCTGAAAGCGATAAACTTCGCTTTCCTGGAGAAAAGGAAAGTGATAATAGTTTATGTGAAAACCAGATCTATCGTCTAGCATGGTTTTCTGAAACAGTGCAAGAAGGAAACCCCTCAATGATGGTTACGGCATGCTGATGGCTATCAAGTATGCTCTCCTAATCCTTCAGGGACCAGTTGAGGATCAGATGCCCCAAAGGAGGATGCTTAGACAGCTGGAGAGCACTCCGCATTCATTCCTTCAGTCAGTAAGCCCAGGCTGGCCAAGGGGGCACGAATGCCAGCTGTCTCTCTCCTCGTTTCATAATCTAATGAAAGACTGGTCCCCGAAGTCTGTTGGTCACTGTAGTTTTTGAATAAGAAAATATTCATAAAAGCCAAAGTTAGGGTGCCACACATCTTCTCTTTATACCATCCTTCACCATTACCCACAACTTCCTGAAAGAGTCTATTTAGAGACTAAAACTTTTCCACGCTGGATGCAAGCCCAGAGCAATTTTTTTTTTTTTTTGGTAAAGTGTGGGGGCAGTCTATTTGACCAGTTTCAGTGACTCGTTTTTTCCTATATCCATAAATAAAACCTGTCAAAACACAGCCTTCCATTCTAAGATGCGACAAGTCCTCAGGACCGAATACTGTCTAGGCCAGAGAGTGCTTTAAAAATATAAAAATTTAAATATTTTATAATAAATACTTCTATATGTTACCTGAAAAGTATTTTGTTCAAATTTCCTGAAGCAACAGAAAGAAAATGTAGGAGGGAATTTTGTGAAATAGTTTATAAAAAAAAAAAAGTGGTGGGATATGAACACACTCTTGTTAGCTTTTTCCAGCTTTGCTGTTTATGAATTTGGCGGGAAAAGTGTAAAACAGACAGACCCGGGGCGCTTCATTGGGTGTGACCTGAGTTCTGTCCTTTGGTGAGACACCGTGGCCACTGTCTGAAAAATTGGCTGCAGTGGAGGCCAGGCTTCCCTGCCCACACCATGTGGGCTCTGACGGAGTGACTACCTCTGATTACTCACAGGCCACTTTGTGGGTCTGCTCCTGCTACTTCCCAGGCGGAACTGTACTGTGGATTCAGAACATGGCTTGCTCACCCTGCAAAGTCATAGTGACAAAGGAAGCCACCCAGAGACACCTTTCTTTGCAGATCAAATCCTAGGTGAAGCCAGGCTTTTCCCTCTCCTGCCTTTAGGCCTTCCTCCATAAGGAACTGGCCCAGTGGGCTCCCTAGGCATTGGCCGAGGCCTTCACACCTCACCGCTGCTTGGCATTCTCTGCCTCAGGCTCCTCAGGGTCTTCAGAGAGGCTCTGTGTATGAGCCTGGGAACAGTCACTAGGAATTGATTGTCCATCGGGTATGTTCTTGCTTGTATCTTCTCAGATGTTGCTTCACCAATGCCTCCTAAGATGCTAATAACGAAGGACTAGAATTTCTTCCCTTCCTCTCAAGTAATGGAAATGCCCTTCAGTAAGCAAGCAACAGCTTTATTTATTTCGGTTGTCACTTTTCTGTTGGGAATTTCTGGACAGAAAGGCAAGGAAGAGTGACTGAACGCAGCCTGAGTCACATCAAAGCCAGGGACATCCACTTTTTCAGAGTTCCACATCGCCCCGGTGCACACAGGACTGCACTGTCAGGAGAGCCAACCTCATCATTTTCTACTGACTGTCACTTGGAGCCATTGCTATCGATGCTAATCCAGAAATTGTACATCAGGTTTGCAAAACCCAGTAGAATTTAAGGTCTCAAGGTAGCTGTTCCTCTGTGTGTAACGCCACATGTTCCTCTCCGGTAACACCAGCTGTTACCAAAGAAAGTATATTAACCAAAGGGTAAATAAGAAAGGATATGAAGGACATAGAAACCCAAACAGCAGAAATAGAACCATAGTCTTTCAGGCTCCCAAGTTTAGTTTAAGGTCAGAGTCATTGCAATCTCCTGAAAGGCATGCTGTTCTCTAAGTTTTCTTGGTCCAGATTGTGGGATGTCAGGTAACTGCCAAAGCTGCAGAATTCACTGGAAGTTTCCAGCATCAGGTTTCCTTGGACCAGGTTTGCTCACGGCGTTAGTTTTCTAAAACTGTTAACTTTGCCATGGTGGGTGCTGACTCTGCATGGTAACCCATTCATATCTCACATGATGTTTCCAATGGTTATACAGTTGGAGGCATGCACAGGGCATACACTTGGCTAAGCTACTAGGTTTAATAATTCCTTAGGTTGATATTCAGTAGATTCAGGTTATACAACTCTTTATCTAGATGGTTTGGAATGCAAGCTTCTAGAAAGGAGATGGATTTTTTCATCTCTGGGTCCCTCTTCTATCAAAACTTTCATGGGACTTTATGGTACAATGATCTTTGTTAACTACAATGACCTTTAAAAAGCACTATAATGATTAATATAAATTTATTGAACAGACATGTTTGTGTAGTAGATAAGTTGTTAGTCACTACAACAAATGATGAAAAATTCACCTAGGGAGAGTTCATAGTCAAATGCAAAAACACAATAAAATAATTAGAAATTAGAATCAAAGCACAATAAAATAATTAAAATACCTTTGTACTTTGATAATAGCAGTCTATATACAAAATGCCATGGAACCTCCAAAGAGCTGCTAATTAGACCTGTGTGGGGATAGTCACTTGGACAGAATTCATACAATATTATTCACAAAGATGATGTAGGTACCAAAAAATAAGTTGGTTTGAACTTGGGAACTATTAGTAGAAGTATAACATCTAGACTATAGAATAGTAAATATCAGTAGTAACTACTTTGGACTTTACCAGCTAGATATAGAATACTGGGTTTAATTTGGACCAAATTTAAAAGGATATGAAGAAACTGTAAGTTCACTGAGGAAAGACTGTCTACAATGGACAAAAGTAGTAATACTTAGCTCAACTGAGGTACCCAGAGAAATTCATGGAGAAATATGAACAGTGAGCGAATGTCTCAAGTGTTTCTGTGGAAAGACGTTGTGTTGTATTTATTTCCCCAAACTCAAGAGTAAAATAAGTAAATTAAATGCATGATGGATGCAAACTTCAAACATGCTAATGTTGATTAAATTAGGAGGAATCTCCTAAGAATCAAAGCTACCTAAAAGATAATATAAGCTGCCTCTTGTTTTGATAAAAGTATCATCACAGGATTTAACCAAAGCTGGAATTTTGGTAGAGGGTATGGCTGTATATTGTCACCCTGCTTATTTAACTTATATGCAGAGTACATCATGAGAAATGTTGGGTTGGATGAAACACAATCTAGAATCAAGATTGCTGGGAGAAATATCAATAACCTCAGATATACAGATGATACCACCCTTATGGCAGAAAGTGAAGAACTAAAGAGCCTCTTGATGAAAGTAAAACAGGAGAGTGAAAAAGTTGCTTAAAGCTCAACATTCAGAAAACTAAGATCATGGCATCCGGTCCCATCACTTCATGGCAAATAGATGGGAAAACAATGGAAACAGTGACTGACTTTATTTTGGGGGGCTTCAAAATCACTGCAGATGGTGACTGCAGCCATGAAATTAAAAGACACTTACTCCTTGGAAGGAAAATTATGACCAACCTAGACAGCATATTATAAAGCAGAGACATTACTTTGCCAGCAAAGATCCATCTAGTCAAGGCTATGGTTTTTCCAGTGGTCATGTATGGATGTGAGAATTGGACTATAAAGAAAGCTGAGCGCTGAAGAATTGATGCTTTTGAACTGTGGCATTGGAGAAGACACTTGAGGGTCCCTTGGACTGCAAGGAGATCTAACCAGTCCAACCTAAAGGAGATCAGTCCTGAGTGTTCATTGGAAGGACTGATGTTGAAGCTGAAACTCCAATCCTTTGGCCACCTGATGCAAAGAACTGACTCATTTGAAAAGACCCTGATGCTGGGAAAGATTGAAGGCAGAAGAAGAGGTCGACAGAGGATGAGATGGTTGGATGGCATCACTGACTCAATGGACGTGAGTTTGGGTAAACTCTGGGAGTTGGTGATGGACAGGGAGGCCTGGTGTGCTGCAGTCCATGGGGTCACAAAGAGTCAGACATGACTGAGCGACTGAACTGAATTGAACTGAATTGTAAATACACACAAGCATCAGCTGAGTAGTAAGTGGAGTGATCTTTTTGGTTTCTCCCAAAGCTTAGGTGTTATGATTTTGAGTTGTGGTTTTAATGTTACACATTATTTCCAAAAGATAACTTGATCCACCTGACCTGGGGATCAAACCCTCATCTGTTATGTCTCATGCATCGGCAGGCAGGTTCTTTATCACAGTGCCACCTGGGATGCCCATGCATGACCATAGTGGGTAATAAATGAATCACTTAGCAAGTAACAGTCTTTATATTTGTATCAAAGTCTTGATGATTAATAATAAAAGTCATTCTCTACTACCTGGCGAATCTTATGATTCAAAACCACTAGGAAAAATCTACACCAAGAAATAAACAAATGAAGTCAACATCTTAATGTATTAATAGAGTGAAGGCTTGAGGCAAGACTAGGAGAGAAGCAACATGAAGAAGAGACAAATCATGTGGCAAAAGGTACAAGAAAGCCTTTCAGCAAGAATAGGAATAAAAGTGACACTGTGGTGTTTAACCAAGTGCCAAACGCTGTTCTTGGTGCTTCATCTCTGCTTATCGATCCTCCCAACAACCCTATAAGCTAGATTTTATAAAAGGTATTTCCTTTTGATGAGTGAAGAAACATAGGCACAGAAAGATTAAGTAATAATGCCTCAGAATCACACAGTTAGTAGGCAGGTACTGGGATTTGAATGCAAGCATTGTGCTTCCCTGGTGGCTCAGTGGTAAAGAATCCACCTGCCAATGCAGGAGACTAGCGTTCGATCCCTGGGTCAGGAAGATCCCCTGGAGAAGGAAATGGCAACCCACTCCAGTATTCTTGCCTGGAAAATCCCGGTGGACAGAGGAGCCTGGCGAGCTACAGTCCACAGGGTTGCAAAGAGTAGAACACAACTTAATGACTAAACAACAACAACCCTGGCTCTAGAATTCACACTCTAATACCTGTGTGACACCTATGTCTCTAAGTTTAGAAGAAATGAGTCACAGAGGAGAGAAGTAAGGGTTTAAAGAAAACAACTAAGGAAAAATGAACTAACAATTTCAATTCTACTTTTCAAAAACAGGGTAAGTAACCATTAGATGTGAATTTTTAATTTAAAATCAGGAAAAATGGAAATATTTTCTTAATACTGCTCTAATTCTCCTCATTAGAAATCATTTTAACAAATTGACTTCTGAATGTCTTTTAATTATGTGGCATTTGTGCCTATGGATCTGACCTAACCCCCAATGATAAATGCCAGAAAAGATCATCTTTGCAGTCATCTACAGGGACAAAGGGAAGAAAGCACCTCTATTTAATTGTTATCTCTGTAACAAAGCCCAAACTCAGGCACTATGAGTGAGGATTCAGGCATCCTCAGACTCAGTAATTAGAAAATACTATGTCTTTTGTCGGTCTTCCCTGGTTGCTCAGACGGTAAAGAATCCACCTGCAATGCAGGAGACCTGGGTTCGAACTCTGGATTGGGAAAATCCCCTGATGGCAACCCACTCCAGTATTCTTGCCTGGAGAATCCCCACGGGCAGAGGAGCCTTGGGGGCTACAGTCCATGGGGTCACAAAGAGTCGGACACGACTGAACGACTGAGCACACAGTACACATGTTTTTCATCTGGTTGATGGAGGTAAGTAGTGGAAGAATACTTATATACAATCTCAAAATGATGATCCCCCACAGAAGCCTTCTTCTGCCCGATGCTGGAGGCCAAGATCATGTAATGCTCAGTCCTTTCTCTGGATCCTAGAAATTTCTCCCTAATTTTGTACAATCAGAGTTGATTGGGGGAAGATCTTACTAATATTCTTATATATATATATAATTTTATTTATTAAAACTTTTGACCGTGCTGGGTCTTCACTGCTGTGCTGGCTTTCTCTAGTTGTGGCAAGCGGGAACGATTCCCTAGTCGCAGTGCGCGGGCTTCTCATCGCGGTGGCTTCTCTTATTTCAGAGTACAGGCTCCAGGGAATGCGGGCTTCAGTAGTTGAAGTTCCTGGGCTCTAGAGCACAGGCTCAATAATTGTGGTGCACAGGCTTAGTTGCTACACGCATGTGGAATCTTCCCAGATCAGGGATTGAACCCGTGTCTCCAGTAATGACGGGTGGATTCTTTACCACTGAGCCACCAGGGAAGTCCACTAATATTCTTTATTATGTTGTTGTTCATTTGCAAAGTTGTGCCTGACTCTCTGTGACCCTGTGGACTGCAGGGTGCCAGGCTTCCCTGTCCTTCACCATCTCCAAGAGTTTGCTCAAACTCATGTCCATTGAGTTGGTGATGCCATCCAACCATCTCATCCTCTGTCATCCCCTTCTCCTACTGCCCTCAATCTTTCCCAGCATCAGGGTCTTTTCCAGTGAGTTGGCTATTAATACCTTATTCCCTGCTGCTCCGTGGAAACTTCTGCTTCTCCCTTTTGCCTACTTGGTAGGATGTAGCCTTGAACCTGAGGGTAGGAGCTGACTGAACGAACCCTACCTTTACCAGTTGTCTGTGATACACTGCAGGTTAGTTTTACAGAATGAAGCGTGTGATACACCAACATATTGTCAATATTCACAGAGACATCACAAAAATTTTTACTTTGATAGATGGGAACTTTCCAAAAATTATTAAAAGTGGGTTCATTAAAATCCTATGTACCCTAATCAAACCCCAGCCAGGGCCACTGCAGCAACAGACAAGTGAAAGTCCAGGGCTGAAACCCAATTATTGCTGGCTAATTCCAGTCCAAATGCCCAATCTGTGTTACATTATGAAGGAAGGTGGAGAGCTAGCCCACAGGGAATCTCAAAAACATCTAAAGGCATCTGTGGGCCTGAAGCATGTGTCATTTATTTATACAACTTGTATTTTAGTAGAAAGCCATAAAATCTGACAGAAAACCCCTAATAAGAGTCAAAGCCAAGAATCTGTGGTCAGTAAGGGGCGCCGTGTGGGAGAATAGGGGATGGGGTGTGGGAGGGGAGGCAAAGGATGCCACTCCCTCCTCCTCCAGATTCTGACTCACAAATTCAAAGCAATCCGAGGCAAGCCGTCCTCAACAAAAGGCATATTCATTGCATATTAGTTTCTTCAGTATTCTCCCCCAAAATGTTCCACCGTTGCACTGCACACAATTCGGTGGGTAAAGTGTAATATTATCATGTCAATTCCATATTTAGCCAAGGTATTCTAATGCATGCTAAAGTTTGGGGAAAACATGCTTCAGAAGGGTTACTCTTTTTTTTTTTTTTTTTTACATTTTTTAATGAGTGGTTACTTTTTATTTTTATTTTTTTCAATTTTATTTATTTATTTTTTTCAAGTTGAACAGACTAAATTTCTTTAAACAAACTTACTTATACTCCAGAGTCCTTTAGAAACTTAATAGCATTTATACATTGAAGGTATTTGATTTTCTTGTAACTAGCACTTCAAATGCAACAAGCATTTGAAGCAACAAGCATTTGACCCAACAAGTAAAACTTTCTACAGTTCATAACTTTTATAAATAAAATAAATTAAATGTACAGTGAATAAGTTCTCTGAAATATTTCAATATTACTGCAGGTTTAGTAACATCATAAAATACATTTCAACTAAAATTCACAAATCTAAAAACCTGTTAGGCATTTTTAGGCGTTTTAAGTTGGAAATGAAGACCAATGTTACATCGTAATATGCCAATTACAAATAGTACTTCAAATAGCAAATACTACAGTTTGTCCCAAACTTTAAAAACTATTCATGAACTCAACACTGAACTATTGATAGCTATGAGAATTATTTCCTAGCCTTTTTGGAAATTTCAACCCATTTACGTTTAAGGTAATTATTGATAAGTATGATCCCGTAGCCATTTTCTTTATTGCTTTGGGTTCAAGTTTATACAGTCTTTCTGTGTTTCCTGTCTATAGAAGATCCTTTAGCATTTGTTGGAGAGCTGGTTTGGTGATGCTGAATTCCCTCAGCTTTTGCTTGTCTGTAAAGCTTTTGATTTCTCCTTCATATTTGAATGAGATCCTTGCTGGGTATAGTAATCTGGGCTGTAGGGTATTTTCTTTCATCACTTTAAGGATGTCTTGCCACTCCCTTCTGGCCTGAAGAGTTTCTGTTGAAAGATCAGCTGTTATCCTTATGGGAATCCCCTTATGTGTTATTTGCTGCTTTTCCCTTGCTGCTTTTAATATTTGTTCTTTGTGTTTGATCTTTGTTAATTTGATTAATATGTGTCTTGGAGTATTTCGCCTTGGGTTTATCCTGTTGGGGACCCTCTGGGTTTCTTGGACTTGGGTGATTATTTCTTTCCCCATTTTAGGGAAGTTTTCAACTATTATCTCCTCAAGTATTCTCTCATGGTCTTTCTTTTTGTCTTCTTCTTCTGGGACTCCTATGATTCGAATGTTGGAGTGTTTAACATTGTCCCAGAGGTCTCTAACATTGTCCTCATTTCTTTTAATTCGTTTTTCTTTTTTCCTCTCTGTTTCATTTATTTCTACAATTCTATCTTCTAGTTCGCTTATCCTGTCTTCTGCCTCCTTTATTCTACTGTTTGTTCCCTCCAGAGTGTTTCTGATCTCATCTATTGCATTATTCATTGTATATTGACTCTTTTTTATTTCTTCTAAGTCCTTATTAAATCTTTCTTCCATCTTCTCAATCCTTTTCTCCAGGTTATTTATCTGTAACTCCATTTTGCTTTCAAGATTTTGAATCATTTTCACCATCAAAATTTGAAATTCTTTATCAGGTAAATTCCCTATATCTTCTTCTTTTGTTTGTGTTGGTGGGCAATTATCTTGTTCCTTTACTTGCTGGGTATTTCTCTGCCTCTTCATCTTGCTTATATTGCTTTGCTTGGGGTGGCCTTTCCCTCTTCTTGCAGTTTGTGGAGTTCTCTTTATTACGTAGTTTCTTCGCTGCTTGTGGGGTTGGACGGGTGACTTGTCCGGGTTCCCTGGTTAGGGAAGCATGTGTCGGTGTTCTGGTGGGTGGAGCTGGATTTCTTCTCTCTCCTTTCGAAGACAATGGGCTGCTTTTCTGGGAGCCTGATGTCCTCTGCCAGTATTCAGAAGTTGTTTTGTGGACTTTACTCCGTGTTCAAATGTTCTTTTGATGAATTTGTGGGGGAGAAAGTGGTCTTGCCATCTTATCCCTCCGCCATCTTGTTCCTTCCTCCCCAGAACACTGGATTCTTATATTCCACTTGGTCGTGGAATATCTCTTCCCAGCTGCTCCAGCAAGGCGCAGCTGCTGTACCTTACCTTGGACGAGGGGTATCTCCTCAAGGCCGCGCCTCCTGCTTTGAATGTAGATCAGCTCCTCTCGGCCCTCTGGTGCCCAAGCAGCCACCGCCTCCTGAATGTGGTACAGCTCCTCTCGGTCACCGCCCTAACCCTGGGCACCGGGTAGCTCATCTCAGCCACGATTCTGCACGTGGTCGGTTGCGCCGGAGCCGGGCGTCTCCCGCGTCTGCGCCTCCGGAGCCGGGCGTCTCCCACGTCTGCGCCGCAGGAGCGGGGCGTCTCCCGCGTCTGCGCCGCCGGAGCCGGGCGTCTCCCGCGTCTGCGCCGCCGGAGCCCGGCGTCTCCCGCGTCTGCGCCGCCGGAGCCGGGCGTCTCCAGAAGGGTTACTCTTATCTGTCTGTAAGCTGTTTCACTTATTAATTCACTGAACATCAAATCTCCAGAAACTATGTCAAAGATACCTGTCTTCTTTGCAGGCACTTGATTTGTCTGCTTGTTTATTGGACTACATAATGAACAGGAGTCAGATTTTAAA
Source organism: Moschus berezovskii (assembly GCF_049115385.1). Lineage (NCBI taxonomy): Eukaryota > Metazoa > Chordata > Mammalia > Artiodactyla > Moschidae > Moschus > Moschus berezovskii. The sequence continues at coordinate 25,921,642 of NC_142485.1, read as the reverse complement.
AATATAAATGGGTAACACAGAAGCAGAGATGCAGATGTAGAGAACGGACTTGTGGACACAGGGAGGAAGGTGGGACAAATTGAGAAAGTAGCTTTGATATGTATACAGTACCATGTGTAAAATAGATAGCCTGGGAAGCTGCTGCGTAGCACAGGGAGCCGAGCTTGGTGCTCTGTTATGAACTAGAGGGGTGGGGGTGGGGTCGGAGGGAGGCTCAAGAGAGAGGGGATATATGTATACTTATAGTGGATTCACCTTGTTGTACAGCAGAAACTCACACAACATTGTAAAACAATTATACTCCAACTAAAAAAATAAAAAATACAAAAGGGCACACAAATTTCTCCTCTTTATTCCTGTGTCCTGGAGGCAAAGCAAGATGAATAGCTTGTTTTGTATCCTTCCAGGCTTATTTTATGCATACACCAGCAAATAGGTATATTCTTTTTTCTATACAAAATGTGGTACACCCTACTCACTGTTCAAATGTACTCAATGTATATGATGCCAACATTAAGTTCTATGGCCTTTTCTAATTTTGCAAAAGAAGGTGTGCTTTATAGAAACTTCTTCAAACAGGGATTTGTTTTGCACTTACATGCTTCCATTAAATGACTGAGCGACTTCACTTTCACTTTTCACTTTCACACATTGGAGAAGGAAATGGCAACCCACTCCAGTGTTCTTGCCTGGAGAATCCCAGGGACGGGGGAGCCTGGTGGGCTTCCGTCTATGCGGTCACACAGAGTCGGACACGACTGAAGTGACTTAGCAGCAGCAGCAGCAGCAGCTTCCATTAAACACAAATTCTAATGCTGTGTACTCTTGCTGCTGCTGCTAAGTCGCTGCAGTCATGTCCGACTCTGTGTGACCCCATAGATGGCAGCCCACCAGGCTCCCCCAACCCCTGGGATTCTCCAGGCAAGAACACTGGAGTGGGGTGCCATTGCCTTCTCCGGCTGTGTACTAGCAATGCCTTTTCTTTTTATTTGATTTTCAGATATCCCATTTAAATGATCAGATAGAGTTATCATCATCACCAGGTACCATTTCCCCTAAAAAAACTCATGCCCCCAAAGCTCAGCCTTCTACAAATGTCAAGGTTTCATCACATGTAACTGATGGAGTTTTCAGATTAAGATTTGAACCATGTGTTATTCATTCAATAGTGCTGAAATGTATTCCAAATTATCCTTGAGGCCATTTGCTTCTAGCCTCCCATCAGGAGTTATATTGAAACTCCTTTTTGAATTTACTTCTATTTTGTTCTCTCTCACTTGGCATAATGCCAACTCACTCTTGGCTAGAAAACACAACCATGTTCTCCTTCTTTATTCTTTTAGCCATATTGCAATCCTGACACTTGATCTCTGCAAACAATTATCTGGTTTATTCAATTCTCCTTTTACTATTCTTTAAAGGAATTCAAACATTTTAAATAGTTCTTTGGTCTCTGTGAAAACATTCCCAGATGTCTCAAAATATGGACCAAATTATTCCAAGGGGCTTATCTTTTCAAAATAAAGTTTACAGGAGTGATTCTAAACTCCCTAACTTAGAATTCACGGCCAGCAATATTCTGCTTTGTTCAGACATATCTTCTTAATTGAGCTTTCAGCTCAATAAAGATTATGTTATTTTTAGTTTCCGGTGCCTTTGTGATGTATTTCTCCTTCCATGACCTCATGAAGACCATTATCCATACTCGCCTTTCCACTTGTCTGCAACCCATACGTCAAGTTTCCACCATGCTACGGAATGCCCTGATCTCTTAATGATGTTATTTTTTATTTATAAGTGGGCATATTTTACCTTCTCCAACTTTACAACTACGCTCTGAGATAAAAGGTGTGAGCATCGTTATCCAGTGTTACAAATGAGGAAATGGAGGCTTAGAGGGCTTAATTCTTCTTCTGCACTGTTCTGTGCTAACAAGATTCTTCAGTCACTTGGCACTCAGTCTGCACTACCTTGTAATACTATCTTTTTACCTATTTATGACTTGTCATGACAGCTCAACCTTCTTAAAAGCAGATGGTTTGTCTGTTTCATGTATTCTCCCCCTGTGACTTGAACAGGAAAGGAACTCGGTAAATATTAGTTGTTTGACTAGTTATAATTAGAGAATCATAAAACTCTGAGCTAAAAGGGACCTTTATAGATCACTTAATGAGTGCTTGTGTTTCTCAGAAGTTTTGAGGTTTGTATAGCCCAGCCGGTAATAGGTACAAAGTCATTTATTTTCATTAGAAGAATTGAGATTAAAAATTAGTTTAAAATAAATACTGATATATAGTGGTGTAAATTTTAAATACATTTTAAAGTGAAACATGAAACAGGTTTTTAAGATGAAACATGAGGGACTTCCCTGGTAGTTTGGTGGTTAAGACGCCACACTTCCAATGCAGGGGGCATGGGTTCGATCCCTGTTTAGCGAACAAAGATCCCATATGCCATGTGGCCAAAAGAAGCTGAAATCTGAAACTGTTACCAAACTAGGGCTCGCTTGCCTGCTGCACAGCAAAACCAATCTGTGGACACCATGTTGTGGTAAAGGAAAGTACAGCACTTACTTGCAAACCACCAAGCCTTTTTTTTTTTGGGGGGGGGTCGTGTAGGGGAAGCACCACATGACATGTGGAGTCCTAATTCCTGGACCAAGGCTCCAATCTGTGCCACCTGCAGTGGAAGTTCAGAGTCTTGATCATTGGACTGCCGGGGAAGCCACTCAATGACTTTTAGGGAAGGGTTTTAAAAGGTAAATGTTTAGGGTGAGGGTTGCAACACACGGACTTTCTTCTGTTTGGTTGCTGGTGAGAGAAGGTGATGTTTCAGGAACCTTCATCAACCTTTTGGTTCCAACTTGTCTGGGGTCTCCATGCTTGTTGTCAGCGTGTAGTCAGCTGACCTATGGTCAGCCTGGGCAAGGGTCTTATTTTCTGCCAGATAACTCAGAGATATGTGTCAGATTGTTATGTGTTATTTCTGGAGGAGAGACTATTAATAGAATTTTAGTTTTAGTTGCTGACTATTGTTTAAGCTATCATTACTTTTCTTGCTTAACTTCTTTTCCTCTGTTTCTGCATCCACTCACTTTCCTAATTAGTAACTGATTCAGTCTCTTCTTTGGACTCAACTAAGGCCTATTTCTACAACAAGAAATGGGGACACAGAAGGGCTTTTGTACTTGGGAGGGCCCCTCAGGGTCCTGCTTGATTTCAAAACTTGTAAGAAAATACAGAGAAATATCAGAACTGTAATGGGATGTTTCAGGCAACCCTAGACTTCTAGGGGTAATTTTTTTTTTCTCTTCTGCAGCTGGTTCTATTGAAAAATCTGAGAAACATGAAGTTGCAATACTAGTTAAGGCCTGAAAAGGCTAAGCAAACTGCCTCAAATCACACATATAATTCAACCAATATTGATTCAGCATCTGCTACTAATTGTGCAAACACTAGAGCTAAAACAATGAGCAAAACACACAAGGCCACTGACCTTATAAAGTTTGTATGCAAGTAGGGGTGAGAGGTGGGGAGTCGTTAAGTTAATATTCAATATGTGTAACCCATATAAACCAGCCACCCTCTTGGTTAGTCCAGCAGAACGTATTAAATAAAAGCAACTCGAATCTTTATTGCAGGCTCTGCAGAAAATACCCGAGGGTGAGTCCATTCTTATTGCACAATAAAATATCTTTTATTTCCTTTATCTTAAATTCTCAATATGGCACCCAGCCAGTACTAAGCTGATGAAACTGATTTTCCCAAAGTTCTTCCTTCTCTCAGCCTGAAGAACTACCTTCTTGATCTCCCATCCTCTCTCTTTTTTCATCTAGTCTAGCCTCAATACAAATGAAGTTAGCTTCTGGCAAGAAATTTCCGTGCTAATGGTAGAAAAAAATAAAAGTAAAATCTTATTAAAAGGTTTTTGTACCTGGTTTTTTTTTTTTCCCCTTCACAGTGTGGTAAATGTTCAATTGCAGAGTACTTGATCTAGGCTGGGGAATTAAGGAAGATTTCTCTGAGATAGGGAACTATTAAGCTGAGATCCAACTGTTAAATAAGCGTTAACCAAGAAAAGAAGGTCTGAGTGAAAAAAAAGCACAACCTAAAAGTTCAGAATTATATTTTTATTCCAAGACATTGCTGAGGACTGTAGCCTGGGAAGGCAGCCTCTCATACAGATCTGAGGATCTAATCAAAGAAATCAGGGAAGAACTAGGATATGTGGGAGCTTTCACTTGGAAAAAAAAAAAAAAACAACAACAGAGAAAACAACAAAAAACCCCCCAAACTCCACAGCACATGTAATTGAACATCAAAAGATTACTTCTAGTCACAGAAATCCAGACATTTCAAGTTAATGATTTTAGTGCTTTTCTATGTATAGGAAGAGTCGAGGCTTGTTGAAATTATTTCTTTAATGTGTCTTCACTATCTAGGAGCAATAATCTGTTTTTCTTCACCCTGGATTCCCCTTGGGGCATACTGTGCAATGTTGGTTTTCTAGTGCGTAGAAAAGTTATATTTACACTAAAGCTCAGCTGGTAAAGAATATGCCTGCAATGCAAAAGACCCCAGTTTGAGTCCGGTTTTCATGGGCTTCCCTGGTAGCTCAGTCGGTAAAGAAACTGCCTGCAATGTGGGAGACCTGGGTTCGATCCTTGGATTGGGGAGATCCCCTGGAGAAGAAAATGGCAACCCACTCCAGGATTCTTGCCTGGAGAATTCCATAGACAAAGAAGCCTGGCAGGCTACAGTCCACAGGGTCGCAGAGAGTCGGACAAGACTGAGTGACTAAGCACACACACACCCACAGATCTGAGAGATTTGGAGAGAACTTCTTAGCAGACATCTATTGAACTGAGATAGGGTCAGAGGAGATGGAAAGCAGAGTGAAAATTCAGAAGCTATGTGGTAAGAAATGGTCAGAACTTAGTGCTTTCTTGGATATGGGTGCTGAAGGAAAGTGAGGTCAAGGATAAGGCCCAAGCTTCTGGCTTAAGCAACTGAGTGGGTGAGAATGATAGGTTTTGAGACAGGGAAATATAAGAAGACCAGATTTTGTGGAGGAATTTTGAAGGTTAAAATGACTTAAAAATGAGACTGAAAAAAAAAAAAAGAATAGTGATTTTGGCCCACTTATTAATGAGCATTTGGGTTATTTTCAGTTTTTGATGCCTGTGAAAGTTCTCATTCATGCATTTTGGTGGATGTGTGTTTTCTTTCCTCTTTGGTAAATGTTTATGAATAAAATTTCTGAGACATAAGGTAGATGCGTGTCTATAAGAAATTGCCAAATGAATGTGGTTGGTTGCTGTTGTTGAGTCGTTAAGTTGTGTCTAACTCTTTGCGACCCCATGGACTGCAGCACGCGAGGCTTCCCTGTCCTTTACCCCCTCCCAGAGCTTGCTCAGACTCATGTGCATTAAGTCAGTGGCGCCATCCAACCATCTCATCCTCTGCTGTCCCCTTTTCCTGCCCTCAATCTTTCCCAGCATCAGGGTCTTTTCCAAAGAGTCTGCTCTTCACAGCAGGTGGCCCAAACTATTGGAGCTTCTTCAGCTTCAGCATCAGTCCTTCCAATGAATATTCAGGGTTGATTTCCTTTTGGGCTGGATTGACTGGTTTGATCTCCTTGCTGTCCAAGGGACTCTCAAGAGGGCATGTGGTTGTACTGTTTTGCATCTCATCAGTAACGTATGGGAGTTTCACTTCTTCCACCACTTGGCCTATATTTGGTATTTTCAGTGTATTTAATTTTAGCCATTCTAGTTGAGTATGGAGTAATATCTCATCATATTTGTATTTTTTTGCTTGTTTGTTTTTTGGCACTACCTTGTGAGATATTAGTTCCCTGACCAGGGATCAAACCTGAGCCCATAGCAGTGAAAGTTCTGAGTTCTGAGTCCTGAATCCTAACCATGGTCCTGAAGGGAATTCTCTCAGTGTAGTTTAATTTGTGTTTCCCTGATTATTAACGATGCTGAGTTCTTTATTGTGTACTTATTAGATGTTCATAAAGCTTCTTTTGCTGTGTGTCTCAACGTTTTTTTTTTAAATTCCTTTTCTTTTGGGATTGGGCTCTCTTATTATTGAGATAGAGCAGTTATTTTTCTATTCTGCAAGTCTGTCTTCCAGTCTGTGGCTTCCTATGCACTCTCTTAATTGACTTATAAAAAGAAGATTTTTTAATTTTGAGAAAGTTTAATTTGTTAATTTTTTTCTTCTATGATTGCATTTTCCTACGTTGTGCCAATATACTGATGTTTTTCCTTTAAACTCTCTGTAGCTGTATCCGTTACATTTAGGTCCATGATTTATCTTGAATTAAAGAGGTAGAGGTCATAGTTCTTTTGTTTCCATGTGAATATCCAGTTTCCCATCCTAACTTATTAAAGACTTTCCTTCCTCATTGAATTGCTTTGGTACCTTTGTTACCTTTGTTTGAAATCTGGAATTGAGATAATGCCAGCTTTGTTGTTTTATCTTAGGATTGCTTTTATTTTTCCAGGTCTTTTCTGGTTCCACAGAAATTTTAGGATTGTTTCTTCTATTTCTGTGAGTTGGCATCTTTACCCAAAATGAAATAAACATATAGGTGCTGGCCTATTTCTGCTCTTCATTCTGTTCTGCTAATCTATGTGTCTCTTCTTTTGCCAATATTACCCATCTTGATTACTATAACTTTATATTTTAGGTCAGGAACTACATTTTATACATTTTTTATACTCTATGCAGTGGATCTTTTAGAGTAGCTGCACATGGCAAAGCATATAGAGAACATAGCATCCATTTAGTAAATATCTTTGGATTAGCTATAATAAACAGCAAACAACACACCTTGAACTTGTACAGTGTTTTATATCAATTATGTCTCTATATAAAGCTGGGGAAGAAAAGAAAATGACTATTAATACATACATCCATGTATTTTTTTCCATTATAACTGGCCCCTCAGATATTTACCACAGCAAATATGTAATAACTTAAAATAAAACTATTTTATTTAAGTCCACTTTATGGAAGATAACACATCACACACTCAAACCAAAGAGGAGTCTCATAAGAACCTGGATAAATTTGTGATAAGTGTCTTGTAAAAAAAAGCACTGATGCTTCATGAAAGGATTCTATAAATCAAAAGCTCAAGTTTAAGCCAGCTGTAAGTAAGTCTTGATAAAGGGCCTTCTTAGTTAAATAAAACTATTGAGTTCTTCCTCATAGAAGTCAGAAATATACCTGAAGCCCATAACTTCAGCCTTCCCAAAGGCTCTTTTCTTCCCTGTTTGTACAACTTCCTTTGAAAACTGTTGAACTCATGTCTGGAAGCATGCAAAGTGACCCTGTTTCCTCTAATACTCTGGTAAGCAGGTAGAGTTCATTTATAGTTCAGTACCATTTAAGGTCTTCACTGATAATGAGAGTACAGACTAGATGGAAAAATAAAGATCTAAGTTCTAAGATGCCATTTTTGAAGTAAGAAGAAAGAAATATGTTTGCCAATCATGGAGAAAACCTAAATATATTTCAAAACTATTGAACCTACTGAAACCTTTTCCTAAAGACAACCCAAGCCGGAATCAATATAAAGCAGTAAAGTGACTGCTTTGTCTGCCTTCCAAAAAGCATGGCAGAAAATGAATATTTAATGATAGACAAGCCAATTCGCTGAATGGAAGGAATAATGGCTTGGACAAAAGGATATGGTTACACTGGAGGATCAAGTGAATTACAATTAGTCTAATGATGAAATTTTTAAGTCTTTGCTTTATGACTTTTGTCTTGAAATACCAGTCATAGGTCTGTTATAAATCCTACTTTCATGGGCCACAGAGCTTTACTACATGCATGCAGATAATTCATCCTTATAATTACCCACAAAGGTCCTTGAAACTAAAATTGAATTTACCTACTTCTTTTCCTTGGCTTAGCATTTCTACATGGGGTACAAAACAGAAGACATATCAACAGTCTACAATGTTTTTTAAAAGCCTTTTCAAAGATCCCCCAGTTTCCAGTTCACCTTGGTCTCTGAAAGATAAAGAATAATTCCATCAAGCAGTGACAAAGAAGTCTAACAGGTCAGGCTTACCTGGGAAGAGACAACCTACAAGAAAGTTTGAAATCAAACTAGTTGGGAAGATTTCCCCCTTTGAAAGTTATGAATTTGTCGTGGTTATTGACTTATACAGCCATTGATTTCCTCATATATTTTTGGGAGAAATCTATAATCAGATTATTGAATTTTATATTTTGTTGCATGAAAATTAAAAGTTTTAAAACCATATTCAATTACTCTATTTTATTCCTGCTAACAACCTTCATTTCTCCAGGGATTAGAAGAACATGATCTCTCCACATCTGGGATAAATAAGCTATTCTTCAGTTTTTAAAAAATTCTTTTACTTTTTGATACAGCTGGAATTTATTGTAGTGTTTGGTTCTCCTGTGTTTATCTAAGTTGATTCTTTCCAAGTTGTTAACTAACTATTTGAAAGACAATGAATTAAGTGGTTATCCCTTGCCCTGTATTTGTTCTGTCTCTATTACAGGTCAGGCTCTTATTTCAAACTCCAATAACTCAATACCGTATGATTTTGATCATTGTCACAGTGAGTTTAGTTTTCCACATCTGCTAGGCTGAATCTACCCTTATTACCTATGAAAATGTTTTGATGTTGTTGTTCATTTATTTTCCACCACTAGTTCTTGCAGAAATTTTACTTGTACTGCAATAAATCTATATATTAAAATAAAATATTGATGTCTTTAGTTTCTTTGAAAAAACATGCCCAATTCTTTAGTTATGTTATTTTTTCTCTCTTAGGATTTAATCATAAAAAGCATGTTTTAATTAAATTTACTTCCAGATACTTAATGCATTTGTTGAACTCCGGGAGTTGGTGATGGACAGGGAGGCCTGTCATGCTGTGATTCATGGGGTTACAGAGAGTCGGACATGACTGAGCGACTGAACTGAACTGATATGATGAATTCTGCTTTCTAGTTGTCTATAGTAACTAATTCTTATTTGACTCCATTGACATTTTCAGCATGCAACCAGGTAATATGCAAATGTAAATTTGTTTACACTCTCTATATTTAGTGATGTGGTAACATAATTACCTTATTATGTTTCTGTAAGTAAACTGACTACTGTGTGATCTGAATCTAGTGTTTCTCACTAAGAGGTCCTTAACAACAGAGTGTACAATTGTTCCTGATTCTTTTCATTTAAAACTTACCTTTGGTTTTAATGTAATGTATTATTTTTGAGCTATACATCTGGTGTTAGAACACAACAGTAAATCTAATGAAGAATTATGAAGAGTTTGGTGCTTGGAGGTCAGACTGACCTGGGTTTCCATCCTATGTGCTGTTAATTATTAGCTGTGTGACACTGGGCAATATTTCTAGACAGACTGGGTTTCAATTTTTAATTTATAAAATGGATAAAATAATACCTACTTAATAGGGTTGTTATGAATAATTAAATAACACGTGTAAAATATAAAATGCTTATAAACTAGTGCATGGCACACATCAAGGTTTGATATTATTATTTTTATAATCATAATTAATTTTAATGACAGAATTTTAACCAAAAAACTCTTGAATCTATGCTCCCTATCAAGCTACATGCTGCTTTTTAACTTTTCAAGGCTATGTTTCTATATTTTCTTTTTACATTTTTTTTAATTTACAGTGTTGTGCCAATGTTTCTATATTTTCCAAATTGACTGCTTTGATAGGAGGATCTCTGTTATTAAATCCACTCCTTTTACATCTTAGAAAGATATTTTCCTATGGCTTTTAAGTTTAGTTATGTCATCCTTTGCATTTAAAAGATATTCATAACCTTACTTTAAGATTCCAACCAAGTTTGACTAAAACAAAAGGTCCTCACAAGGTTCTGTAATGCTGAGGCAGCTATCTGTACTCTGTCGCATTTTAATCAATTTCTATTCCTTCAGAGAGATTAAATTTCTCATAATTACAAGTGAAGTGAACATAGGGGTTATGCAGACCTGGGTTTAAATTCTATTTCAGAAAATTGCGGTGATGATTAGATTAATGCAAATGGAAATAACAGATATGGATACTCCTAGCAAAATATCGAGCACATAGTCGACTTCAAGTAAAAGCTGGTTGCCTTCTGCTGTGTTCTTTTTTTTCCTCTATGGATCTCTGTAAGCATCCACAGAAGGCTTCTGTCAACCTGTATGAACATTTCATTCTCTGTGCTGTCAAGAAGTGCCCACCAAACAGGTTTTGTGGCGACCAAAATTTTCCATCTGATAGTCACTGTGTCTGGAAGATGGAGGGTAACCAATCTCTCCATAAAAACAGAGGATCACAGCACTGTATTACACACATCACGAAATGATTGTCACAATAAGTTAGTGAACATCTCACATAATACAAAAGAAAAAAAATTTTTTTCCTTGTAATGAGAACTCAGGATTTACCTTTCATATATAACATGCAACAGTGTTAATTATATTTATCATGTTGGCCATTACAGCCCTTGTTGTTGCTAACTTGTGTCTGACTCTGCGACTCCATGGACTGCAGCACGCCAAGCTTCCCTGTCCCTCATCTCCCGGAGTTTGTACTTTTGATCATCTTCATCCAGTTCATACTTCCCCTCTACTTCTTAAGTGAAGCAGTGGTTTATTCTGTAGAATTTATTAGGTTACAAATTTGTTTCATGAAGTTTTGTGTCTGTTATGTTTTAAAATTAGATTGTGGCGTAACAAAAAATGTATTAGGTCTCTGCTCCAGTTAAAGTCACAAAGATCCTAAAACCCTTGGAATTTCTCCAGTGATAGGTATATCTTTCCTCATTGGTGGCTTCCCTGGTGGCTCAGACGGTAAAGCGTCTGTCTGCAATGCAGGAGACCCGGGTTGGGAAGATCCCCTGGAGAAGGAAATGGCAACCCACTCCAGCACTCTTGCCTGGAAAATCCCATGGATGGAGGAGCCTGGTAGGCTGCAGTTCATGAGGTCGTAAAGAGTTGGACACTATTAAGCAATTTCACTTCATTTTACTTCCTCATTCATAAGAAACCACTTTTGAGCACACTTGAGTTTATGCTTCCCTGAGTTGGGGCTTCTCTGGTGGCTCAGAGGGTATAGAATCTGCCTACAATGCAGGAGACCTGGGTTTGCTCCCTGGGTTGGGAAGATCCCCTGGAAAAGGGAATGGCAACCCACTCCAGTACTCTTACCTGGGGAATTCCATGGACAGAGGTGCCTGGTGGGCAGTCCATGGGGTCATAAAGAGTTGGACATGACTGAGCAACTAACACTTCACTTGACTTAGGGTGGGATTCCAAATAGACTCAGGATGGGATTGGTCATCAGAAAGACCTGGTGTTTAGAAGGTTGGAACTTTCAGCCCCGCCCACCAACCTCTGGAAGGGGAAAGGGGTGGTACAAGGGTGCTTCAGATTGAGCTCTATAAAAATTGTTGAATAAACTTTGATGAGCTTTGAGGTCTGTGAATGCATCCAGGCACTGGAAAGGCAGTGCTCCCACTTCCATGGGGGCAGAAGCTCTGGTGCTCTGGGCCCTTCTACATCTCACTCCTTATACCTCTTCATCTGTCTGTCCTTTTAATAATGTCCTTTGTAATAAACTGATAAATATAAATAAATGTTTCTCTGAGTTCTGTAAACCTCTCTAGCAAATTAATTGGACCCAAGAAGAGAGTCACGGGAAACTCCAATTTATAGCCAGTTAGCCAGAAACACAGCTTCCCAAGTGGCACACTGGTAAAGAATCTGCCTGCCAATGTAGGAGATGCAGGACACCTGGTTTGATCCCTGGGTCTGGAAGGGAGGAGGAAATGACAACCCACTCCAGTCTGGGAAATTCCACGGACAGAGGAGCCTGGTGGGCTACAGTCCATAGGGTAGCAAAGAGTGGGACACGACTGAGCATGAACACACACAGACACAGGGTCAGAAGCTCAGGTAACAGCCTGGACTTGGGTGTGTCATCTGAAGTTGGAGAGGTCTTGTGAGACTGAGCCTTTATCCTGTGGGATCTGATGCTATCAAAGAAGTGAGTTAAATTTGTAAGGCAACCTGTCAGTGTTCTCTGAGAATTGATTTGTGTGTGTTGGAAAAAAACACATTGGAGAAGTTTAAAAAATTCACCCATATCTTTCTGGATAGAAGATTAATTAAATTTATAAATAGAAGTTAAATTAATATTTAAAGGGTTGCATCCAGGTACATTCATTTTAATGACACCTGTTGGAGTTTACCTAGAATGCCGAACTGTTAAGAGGCGACTTTGGGTATTTATGCTAAAAGTGGCACTTACTTTTGCCTTTTAACTTGTCACCAGTGGAAAAGTCTTCTACATTAAAGACTGCTTAGGGAATTCCCTGGCAGTCAAGTGGTTAGGACTCTGCGCTTTCACTGCTGAGGGCCTGAGTTCAATCTCTGGTTGGGGAACTCAGATCCCACAGGCTGTGCAGCATGATGAAAAAAAAATTTTAATAAATAAATAAAGGCTCTTAAGAGGAATGAGGTTGTTTCTTGTCCCCAGAGGGTATATGGTGGGGTGTGGGAAGAAAATATGAGACCTTAATCTAGTTATCTATTTTTAAATCTGATCCCTTTCTATTTTTGTGTGTAGTTTATTGTGTACATACCAGTACTCTGATGCTATATACAATGTATAAATAAACAAATGTTGACATGCACACTTAATTTTTTTTTATAGATGGGGTGTGTGGGGGAATGGTTTGGAGATCACTGGTCTGCTCACTTGAATATTTCAGGTGTGAAATGAAAGGCGAGGTGGGGAGGAATGTGGCAGGCCTCAGTAGCCTGGAGGGGATGGTGTTGGGGAAGGTAAGCCTTTCCTGAGACCAAGTTCACAGACCAATGGGAAGGGAAATGGGTGATATCAGTAATTCCAAACATACTTTGTCCTCACAAAACCCCCATGAGATCTAAAGAAGTAATTTTATAGAAGAGACCCTAAGATCTAAACCCGATCAAATCAATTAAAATATATCGATTAATAGGTTTTAAAACTAAGTCTTCTTTGTGTCCTTGATTTTGTAGTGATAATGTTTTAGGGGTTTTTTTTGGTCTGTGTTCTTCGTTTGGTCAAGCTGCACAGCATGTGGGATCTTAGTTCCCTAACCATGGATTGAACCCATGTCCTCTGCAGTGGAAGCAGACTCTGAACCACTGGATCACCAGGGAAGTCCCAATCATATTTTGTTGCTGGTTGTAGTGGATTTATTCTCCTATTTAAAATTTTCAGACAATAAAAATTTTTTACTGGATTAGATAACATATATATATATGTACATATACACATATGTATGTATGTATATGGTAATTGTGTTGTAAACTATGAAAAACTAACCATAATTTTGTAGATACTCAAAAAGAGATCAAAAGTAGACTTATCCAAAACAGATAAATCTTTGGTAGTGTTAAATTGCTATCCTGGATTATCAATCTGACTTCTCAGTGTTCTAGAAACCCAGAGTTAAGATCGCCCTGCTTTCCAGTAACTAAACAGGCATGCTGACTTGACAGTGTTGTCACAGAGCAGTGCGCAGTTTAGGCCCTTAGTGTGGGTCCTATTCACTGTATGAAGAGAATAACGAGGGTAGCATTTCCAGTGGCTCCATCCTGAATTGCCCGTCTATGCTTAGAAGAGCGGTTCTATTTTGAGGAACGCTTATGTAAGAGCATGAGAGCTAATTGCTGTTGTTGAGTCTAGGGCTCTTCCTGCATCATTATGATTTTGAAACATTTGTTAGAACTTAGAACACTAGGCCTGCTAGTCTGCATATCCTATGCAAGGCCAGAGGATCTCCAGGTCAAGTACGGATCAGGAACTCTGATCCCAAACCAAAAGCTGTAAAAGTTCAGTTCAGTTCAGTCGCTCAGTTGTGTCTGGCCCTTTGCAGCCCCATGGACTGCAGCACATTAGGCCTCCCTGTCCATCACCATCTCCTGGAGCCTACTCAAACTCATGTCCATAGAGTTGGTGATGCCATCCAACCATCTCATCCTCCGTCGTCCCGTTCTTCTCCCACCTTCAATCTTTCCCAGCATCAGGATCTTTTCCAATGAGTTGGTTCTTTGCATCAGGTGGCCAAAATATTGAACCAAAAGTCAATCAGTAGATGAGGCCTGGACACAGGGTATGGGTCACCATGCAGCAACACTGAACCCACTGAACTCCACAGTTTGCACTCTTTTTTAGGAGATCTCTGATCAATTATCAAGGCCTGAGGGAAATGGACGCTAGTTGGAAGGTGTCCCCCCAGCCCTTTCAGGGCTTGCATTTGGTCAGAAGCATAAGGCCAGAGGCATACATTAAAAGCGTATTCAAAAAGTCTAAATCGAGACTATAATAGTCTAAAAGATATGGGATTTCAGAGTCACAAACTTGTTATTATATTTTTCAGGAAGCAATAAATAGTTTGCAATTGAAAAGACATCTACTTTTTAAGGAAAGACTGTCAGAGCAAAGGCTAACCAAGTCCAAGTGTGACACAGTTATGATTCACTGTCAAGAGTGGATTACGCACAACAGTAGTTTCTTTAGTCATGACATTTAAAAGAGTCCAACTAAACATTTTCAAAGCAGTTTCATAACAAAGTGGTGGTGCTATATATTTTTTAATTTTTTCCTAATATGAAGTGGTCAAAAGCACAATTACAGAACAACTTGTTTGTGCGTGAGCTAAAATAATTTTGGCATCATGCTATGAGAATGATTCCTTCTACCGAGTCTATAAATGGAATAAAAGGACTGTTGAAGATGTCTTCCATTTTATTAGAGGATGGAGAAGTTTCTTAGATTTTTGATAAGAGAAAGCTATATTTCCTTATAACTGCTACGGCTCTGAACTCACAAGAAACTCTTCTTTCTTGAGATACTTTACTTATTAATCTGCAGACTTCTATTCTAGAATATCCCTAATCTGATCTCACCCTTCTGGAACACAGAGAGGGGAGTCCACTTGAGTCTCCAAGCCCATTGAAAAGAAGAATGGATAATTAGGAACCTGAGAATTATTTGTCAATAAATCAAGACCATTCACTGCTGTGATGATGTTTCTTGCTCTGCAGTCATTGCTACAGTTGGTCAGTGTGCACATTTGACTTTGCGTGTCTCATGATCTTGGGATACAAGTAACAAAAGTCATGTGGCAATTTGTAATGTACATCTTTCTAGTAACAAAAACAGGAAAAAAGTCATCTACAGCATTACACAATTCCAACATTCTGGGTCTCTGTCACATCTAAGGGCTTCCCAGGTGGAACTAGTGGTAAAGAATCCACCTGCAATATAGGAGACTCAAGAGATGCAGGTTTGATCCTTGGGTCAGGAAGATCCCCTGGAGAAGGAAATGGCAACCTACTCCAGTGTTCTTGCCTGGAGAATTCCATGGACAGAGGAACCTGGCAGGCTACATACAGTCCATAGGGTCAGACATGACTAAAGCAACTGAGCATCACTTCTAATAATTATCAGATGACTGGCCGACTAGAAAATTTCTGGAATGTTGTATAAAGAAACATCTAAGGTGAGGGATGTGTGAAGACATTAAAAATCTGACCGTATGTTTGATTTTCTGAAGAATATAGTAAGGAACTGCAGTTTAGTCACATCTGTTTCCAGTCAATCCTTGTTCACACTAGGTTGTTACAAGGTTTGATTGACACTGACGTGGTACCCGATTGGGTGAATACCTTTGTTGAGTTTCATTATAATACTTTCAGTTTTATTCAAAATGACTACAAAAATAACCACATAAAAAGTTCTTACAGTATTATCAACAATATATTATTGTTTTCCATTCAGTAGTCTTGACTGGAAATGTGAGTGAAAAAATTTTTTCTTTGAATTCAGTGCTAGGAACCTCAGTGCTTCCACTAAGGAACTATCAGCCCCTTTTGAAAAATGGCTGTTACGTAACTAGTTGGGCACTTGGCTACCAGGAAGCTCACTGGTTTAATTTGTTACTCAGGAATATGTTTACTCTTAGCTGTTTGCTTTTCCTTGGATTCTATTTTATATTTGTAAATATTTATTTTAAAATTTTACTGTGCCTGTCTTTGTGAGTTGTTCAGATCCCTTGTTCAATGAAGTGATGTGTGTATTAGTGTGGTGTGTTTATTAGCTGCTCAGTCATATCCGACTCTTTGCGACCCCATGGACTGTAGCCCACCAGGCTTCTTTATCCATGAAATTCTCCAGGCAAGAATACTGGGATGGGTTGCCATCTCTTCCTCCAAAGTGACGGCATACGTTCAGTCACTAGTCGTGTCTGACTGTTTGCAGCCCTATGGACTGTATAGCACACTAGGCTCCTCTGTCCTCCACTATCTTCTGGAGTTTGCTAAATTCATGTCCACTGAATCGATAATGCTATCTAACCATCTCTTCCTCTGCCACCCCCTTCTCCTTTCAATCTTTCCCAGCATCAGGATCTTTTCCAAATTAAAAAACAAAAACATATCAAACTTGAGAGTAAAATAAATGACTCCATGGAATTCCCACAGAATTACTTCCTCCGCATTCAAATCAATGGTACTAGAGTATCCCTCTTGGGAACTAGCCTGAGCTCCTTCTTTCATTTCTGATTGAATGTGACTTTGGGAAAATTAGCTGGAAGCTCTGCCCCAGGGAGATGTCACTGTTAATAAAATTCTGAGGAATGTGCTAGCTCATCATCTTCACCATAATCACAGTATGTTAGGATTTTATGTCCTAAAGCCTTCCTCTTTAGATTAACTAGAGAAGAAATAGTTTGAAAGCATCTATTGAGAATTTTGCTGTTGCCCCATTAATGCATGAGAAATTTGATCATTTATTTTATCTGTAAGTTAAATTAGTAAGGAGGGAATCTGAGCCATTCCTGATGGCAAAACTTCAAGTGGTGAAAAATTTTAAGTTTTGGAATGGGTACTATTATTTACATCATTCAGAATTCAAAAAGTACAAAATTATATCTAGTGCAGTTTATCTTCTTCAAATTTTCTTCAAATCCTGCCCGCCAGACACCCAGCTCCCTTCCCAAAAAGCAACCAATTTTACCAGTTTCTGGTATATCTTTTCAGAGACATGTTTCTACAAACAACGGTATACAATTTTCCCTTTTTAATGGAAAATACACTATTACATAATCATTTAGCTTTTAAAATTTGTGCACATAATGAATCTTAGAGATCATTTCATAGATGTTTAAAGAGCTCTCTTATTCTTTTTTTTTTTAAGCTTTCATAGTGTGTTAGCCACTCAGTTGTGTCCGACTCTGCTATCCCATGGACTGTAGACCACCAAGCTCCTCTGTCCATGAAATTCTCCAGGCAAGAATACTGGAGTGGGAGGGGATCTTCCCAACCCAGGGATCAAACGTGGGTCTCTCACATTGCAGGCAGATTCTTTTTACCATCTGAACCACCAGGGAAGCCCCCAGATGTCATTTTATGGCTGTATCAGTAATTTACCAGTCTTTTATTAATGAATGTACTTTAAAAATCTTTTGTTGTAAAAAATGCTGAAATGGACAAGCTTATATACACCTGCCATTTCTCATGTGTTTTGTAAGATGAATTCTTAACAAGTAGACTTACAGGCTCAAAGGTTATGTGCCTTTATAATTTTGTTAAGTATTGTGAATGGTCCTTTATGGAGATCATTCTAATTTACATTCATAATCTGCACTGCCATTGTCTGTTTCTCCACACTTCTGCAAACACATAGAGGTTATCAAACTTTCTAATCTTTGTCAATGTCCATCTGATAAGTGAAAAGTGATTTCTCAGTGTAGTTTTAATTTGCATCTTTCTAATGGAGAAAAAAAAATGCTAACCTTTTTTAGGACAAAGGACCACAAAGTCATGTGGTATTATCACCCTTTGTATTTTTCCTGGAGTCTATAACAGGTTAACATTAGAGTTCAGAGATCAAGACCTTGGCAACATGCCCAGAACCAAGAAGGAAAGAAAAGGCAGCAGGCCCCATTTCAAGCATGTTTGCCTTGACAGAGTCCCAGATGATGTCCCTAGAAGGTAACTTCTGTTTTTATGTGAATGCAATTAGAAGCTAAGTTTCAGATTCCCCAATGGCCATAAGAGTTGCTTCTAAATACTTAGGAGGTTTTGTTTTTTCCCTTCAATCTATACCATGGAAAAATGAAGTAAAACAGGTTCTATATTTATAGATATAACTAAGCCACACAATGGAAGTGTAGGAGGTTGGACCAAGTCATCTGGGTCACATGAGGGTTATAAAGATTAAATAATATGTTTAACACTAGGAGTAGTCTGCTTAGGCAGGAGGCATGTTGCTAATTAGCGTATTTGCCTCCTGACCTGCAGAAACAATGTTAATGCTTTGTTTTAATTTGTGTTGTTTTTTGGTGCTTTTTGCATAAGGAAGAACTATTCAGTGGTGTTTAATGCTGTATCTCTAAAAATAATTTCAAAGAACTGTCCTCCAGGTAATGGAATAAAAAGATTAGGAGTTAGGTCAGCTTAGTTTGTGCTAGCCCCTCACTAGCTGTGTGACCTTGAGCAAATCGCTTGACCTTTCTGAGCTTCCATTTCCCCACTTGAAAATGGGAGGTAATAATCTGACCTATTTATCACTGGATCTTGTTGAAGAACTAATGGAATACTGTACAATGAAAAGGCTTTACAACAATAAATGGCAATATATCTATTAGTTGATCTGATATTGCCAGTATAGAATATTTGTCAATTACAGTATCATCAGCTTAATTTTCAAGGAAAAAACCAAACCCAAACAAAAAACTCACTTCTCTTGAAAAGCTTTTGGGCAATCCAAACCAGGTAATTTAACATTTCAAAGAAATTTGGAGTCAAGTTGTCTGACATTTAATAATTCAATAACGTTATTAATACATCTCTCGTAGGTGGACTACCCTCTTTGGAAAAGCTTTGTATTTAAAATAGGGCGATAAGGAAAATATTTTACGGGTCTAATAGCTATTGATGACATTTGTTCAGTTTAGTAAAAGGCACTTAATTTGTGTTTTGAGAAAAGTGGGTTGGGCCTCGTCTCCCCCATCCCCCGCCCCCCCGCGGGTCTTTAGGAACTCTTTTGGGTTTAACCTGTACTAGGTGTTAGCTAGTTAACCGCTTAGAAGCACAAAGATAATACCGATCTGGAGTCGGGACACTCTGAAGACAAAATCACTGCTGGCTGCTCGCACACCTCCGCTCAGACAGTTCTGCCCGCTTGCCTCTCCCACCCGCAGCCCGTCCCGCCCCCGCGGCCCTGCCCCAGGGCTAGCGGGAAGCCCGCGAGCTCGCACGGCAAACTCAGGTGACAGGAGGGGAGTAGGAGGTACGATCCGCTCCGCAGCCGGCCAGGTTTGGGGGCGCGGCCGAGCTCGGGTCGCCAGCCCGGACCGCTGCGGTCCCCGACCCGCGGTTCCGCCAGGTGCGCGGGCAGCAGCCGCGGGTCCCGCGTCGCACGTGGCAACAGGTGCCTCTCGGCCGGAGCGGGCGCCGCGGGCGCGGCGTGGGTGGGTACTCGGGCGGCAGCGAGAGCCGGAAGCCAGCCCGTCCGCGGAGCCGAGCGCCTGGAGCCTGCGGGGCCGGCGCCTTGAGGTTCGGCCTCGCGCGTCTGTCAGGTTTCCTGGGGAGGTGGGGGGCGTAGCCCCGCGGCGGCCGCCCGGCCTTTGTCCCCCGCAGCGAGGCGCAGGCTGGGGCCGCCGGCAGGGGCGGCGGGCGGGCGAGGGGGGCCCGGGCGGCCGCGCTCGCCTATTTACAAGTTTCCCCAACTCCCCGCCCTGGCTCCACCCCCGGCGGCCCGGGAGGAGGCGGGGAGGCCCGGGGCGCCCCGGACTCGGGGCTCCCGCCTGGCAGCTGCGGCGGCGGCCGGGGGCAGGGGTTGGGGACGAGCCCCGGGCTGCCCAGGTGCACGCCCGGGCCTGGGTGCACGCGGGCCTCGCGGGTGGGCCTGGCGCGCCTCCGCCGCGGGTCCGAGGGGCGCGCGGGCTCGGCGTCCGGGCTGCGCAGCGCGGGGTCGGCTCGGCGGCGCCGCGGGTGAGTGCGGAGTTGGTGCCGGGGCGCGGGGGCGCGGCGGGGATCTGGGCCGGGCGGTGGGGGGCGTCCTGGGACCTCGGGCGCAGGAGTTGGGGGAGAGGCGCGGAGGCTGCGGACTGCCGGGCTCACGTAGGGGCAGCGCGGCACCGAGGGAGGGACGGATGCGGATCTCCTAGCTGTCACCTTGAAATTGACCGAAGGAGCTCCCAGGGGAGTCAGTTTCGCAGACTGACAAGTCCTCCGCCGGAAGCCGCCCACCGGACACTTGACCCTACAGGGCCGCTGGTCTCAGCCGTCCCTCTGGGCGGTTCGCTGGGGCCCATTCTCAGCTTGGTCGATCCAGGCTGGAAATAGGGCATTCTTGGGGTTGCGGCAGTTCTCAAGGCCCTTCTCCTGGGTCTGATTACTCCCTGAGGTTCGCATGTGCTTTCCTAGCTATTTAGAAAAATCCAACTCTCAACTAAGGTCACCTGATTAACTCGAGTCATTGGTGGACTTAGGTGTTTACCTACCTTAAAGAAACCTTTTCCCTCTTCTTTTTCAGACTTGCTCTTTTATACTAAGTTATTTATTGATTTTTGGCTTGGACTCATTTATTTTGGAGTAGGGATGAAGAGATTAATTCTTCACTTAGCCTGCATAAAGTTTCACCCATTCTATTAACTACTATTTGTTTTAAGGACTCGGTGTACTAGGAAATCTGGTTGTTTTTTTTTTTCTTTGTTTGAATCAAGTCTTAGGTAAAACAGGGGAGATGAAAGCGTTTGTGTTTAGCCAGGTGATAGGTATTCAATCATTGTCACATTAAACCTCGAGCCCTTGGGCTGAAGGGTGAGCATTACCGCGTTAGGCGTGGAGGGAAGATGGAAGGGGAATCTAAGAGGCAGGAGAATTTTTAAAAAATGAGTCTGTCCTTCTTGGGAACCTTTGACCTTCTTAAGGAGTGTAGATACGCTCAGATAAGAGTGTGTGGTTAACCCGGAAAGGAGTTACATAGTTGAAATTGCTATTCTGTAGACAAACTTCTTCTTCAGGGATAATTAGGGCAGGAAATGATAGGCAATTTAAATTGAAACAATGATGCCCTGTTGGTACAGTGCTTTACCATGTCTAAAATGTTTTATTTTTTCCCCCTCAAGTACAGTATTCCATAAGTTATGCAAATAAATGATTAGATAGATGTACTCTTAAAAAATACTTAGGAATGGACTTTTGTTTATATAATATTTAACATGCACCAACTTTTTTTACCTATTTTTAAGATTAGCATTATATATATGGACAAATAATGCTGTAGAAGAGCTGCGTCTTTTAATTATATATCAATAATTCAGAGGATTATACAGTGTTGGAGTTCTTTCAGTATTTCTTGGAAGTGAAGCTGCAGTTATTAGCCTTGAACATTTAAAAAGTATGTCACTTAATAGCCCTGTTCCATTTGCCTGGTTTGCTATGATTTCCAAGTATTGCATGCTTGCAGTATAAAAATGGTAGATTCAGAAAAAGGGTAAGGATTAAATAATTCCAGCATCCAAAGATAGTTACAGTATTTTCTTTATACTTGTTAACATGTAACAGATTTATTTATTACAGTTTTATAGTTTCTAAAAAACTGTTTAGTTAATAGCTGTTGCATGATTTTTTCTCTGCTTAAGATGTGACAAGATCTCCATGTCCTTACAATTCTATATATTATTACTGGCTACATAATATTACATTGTATAGATGTAACTATTTCCTTATAGTTGAACTTTTCATTTATTTACAGTTACTGTTATTAAATATATACTGATGCAACAAATGCGTTTGTGCTTAGTCGCTCAGTCCTGTTAGATTCTTTGCCACCCCATGAACTATAGCCAGCCAGTCTCTTCTGTCCATGGAACTTTCCAGGCAAGAATACTGGAGTGGGTTGCCATTTCCTCCTCCAGGGGATCTTTCTGACCCAGGGATGGATCTTCTGCACGGGCAGGCAGATTCTTTACCACTGTGCCACCTGGGAAGCCTGGTGCAACAAATAACTCTTGTAAAACTTTGTATCTCCTGTGTTTCCTTAGAATAGAATCCTCTGGAAGATAGTTGATGGCCCAAAGATCTATCAATGCAGAGTGACCATTGCTTTCCAAAAAAAAAGTTTTACCAAAGTTTGTTCCCACCAGTTCCCACTCTATGAGAGTACCTGTGTTACTCTATGAGAGTATTTTTGTTAATGTGGAAACTTAACCTGCAAAGGAAAAATAATTCTTGCCAGTCTTATAGGTGAACAGTGCTATCTCAGTATTTAAATTTCATTTCTTTTATTCCAAATGATGTTGAATATAATAAAAAAATCTAGTTGTTTTCCATTTTTATTCCCTTTTAATTGAATGTGCCAAATTTTTCTCCTGGAGATATTAGTATTTTTCTATGAATTCATAAGAGCCTTTTATAGATTGACAGTAAACTTTTGCCTTTCATAGTGCAAATATCTCTCCCCCCATTTTGTCTTTGTCTTATGAAGACAAACAGCACGTGTGTATAGTGGTTCTGACTTATAGTTCTTTCTGTACTTTAATATAGGCAAACCAGTTGGCTTACTCAAAAACAAAAATGCTTAACGCTTCTGAATCATGGGCTAAGCATTATGTATGACACTGGCACAAGATGACTCTTAAGCGAATTCTCCAGAATTCTCAAATGTATTAGAATCTCCATGTCTTGGAGTAGGAGTGTTGCAGAACAGGGTGGACTGTTGGTGAGGGAGAGTTGTGCATGATATGTAACATTCAGAACAGCATCCTTTGAAATCAGAGAGGAAAGTTTTAAATGGCAGGGAATGAGCCTTTCAGATCTATTCTTTGATTATGTAAACTAGGGTCACAACCATTTATCTTCAGTAATCCATTGATAGTACTATTATTTTGCCAGAATTCTTCTTTTCATATCCATTTTGTTTTTTATACCGAGTTATTGATTTGAGTCATTTCTTGATGTCTGATAAGATATACATGTAATTCGAAAAAGTTTCCAAGTTAATTTTTAACACCACTTGTAAATTAAACTATTTATTCGAAGGTGGGGGAAAAAACCCTTCTGATTTCTGAAACTTGAGTTATCTTTCCCTACTATAGAAGCTTTAATATGCCCTGAGGGTGTCGGACACGACTGAAGTAACTTAGCAGCAGCAGCAGCAGAGGGTGTTAAAAGGCCTCACTCAGACTGCTGTCCGTAGAAGCCTGAGTTTCTGCCTTTCACTTCCCATCTTTTCCAGCCTAACGATAAGCCATATATGAGTACGAGGGTGAGACTGGTATGTGGTGGGTGTGTTTGGAGGCACTTGGAAATGGACCCAGACCTGGAGGTTCGTGAGTCGAGAAGGAAGTGACCACTGGCCCTTAGCTGGCAGGTACTTGGGCAGCAGTGGCTTGTGGCCTCCATAGGAAATAAAGAGGGACCAAGGATGAGTGATCTTGCCTTGCAGGAAGAGAAGGATTGAATGGTTTGGTGTGACATTAGCTAACCTGAAATGTGGTTCAGAAAAGCCTGCTTTGATTGGGCTTCTCCAGAGTTGGCTTAGGATATCCAGTATAACCAGGAACTCAGTTTGACTAGCAACCTCTAAAAATTTATTTCTAAGCAGGTTTTATGAAAGATTGCCCTCATGGTAGTTTCCTTTTTAAAATGGCTTCAATATTCTTTGAAATCAGCAGTTACTACTCTTTTAAGTGGGTAGTTATTCATGATCTTAATGCATAACTTTTTCTTGTTCATTTGGCTCAAGATGAAAAAGACTTTTCCATTTTGGGGATGACAGATTTGGGAGCTACTGTTGACTATGTACAATGAAGCTTCATTTTCATATACCATAGGTAATTTTGCAACTTGTGACCATCCTGCTGTCTTAACTTTTATTCAATCAAGGGGAAAAAAAGGGTTTGCTCCCCACCCTTACAGTGTAAACAAGGTTAAACCTAGTGGTATTTTGCTTAAGTAAATAGCTTTCAAGCATTGTAGAAGTATATCAGTTCAGTTCAGTCGCTCAGTCGCGTCCGACTCTCTGCAACCACATGAATCACAGCACGCCAGGCCTCCCTGTCCATCACCAACTCCCGGAGTTCACTCAAACTCATGTCCATCGAGTCGGTGATGCCATCCAGCCATCTCATTCTCTGTCGTCCCCGTCTCCTCCCACCCCCAAATCCCTCCCAGCATCAGAGTCTTTTCCAGTGAGTCAACTTGTCGCATGAGGTGGCCAAAGTATTGGAGTTTCAGCTTCAGCATCAGTCCTTCCAATGAACACCCAGGACTGATCTTTAGA
Organism: Moschus berezovskii; assembly: GCF_049115385.1. Taxonomy (NCBI): domain Eukaryota; kingdom Metazoa; phylum Chordata; class Mammalia; order Artiodactyla; family Moschidae; genus Moschus; species Moschus berezovskii. Next base: position 25,897,271 of record NC_142485.1, on the reverse strand, counting down.
ATGGACTGGTTGGATCTCCTTGCAGTCCAAGGGACTCTCAAGAGTCTTCTCCAGCACCACAGTTCAAAAGCATCAATTCTTCCGCGATCAGCTTTCTTCACGGTCCAAATATCACATCCATACATGACCACTGGAAAAACCATAGCCTTGACTAGACGGACCTTGGTTGGCAAAGTAATGTTTCTGCTTTTTAATATGCTATCTAGGTTGGTCATAACTTTCCTTCCAAGGAGTAAGCGTCTTTTAATTTCCTGGCTGCAATCAGCATCTGCAGTGATTTTGGAGCCCCCAAAAATAAAGTCTGACACTGTTTCCACTGTTTCCCCATCTATTTCCCATGAAGTGATGGGACCAGATGCCATGATCTTCGTTTTCCGAATGTTGAGCTTCAAGCCAAACTTTTCACTAAAAAATTTGTTTCACTTTGAAGTTATTAAACTATGTACAGGTAGTTTTAAAGGCAGTTAAAATTTCTTTTAAGGAGACGTTGACGTCTTCAGCATTGATTCAATTCTTTGTAAGCAGTGAAGGAAGATGAAGAGTGAGTCCTGAGTTTCTCAAGCGGGAAAGGGCAGACAGTCGCGAAGAATTATCAGGTCGGCCAAAATGTTTGCTTGGCTTTTTCCATACTACCTTACAGAAAAACCTGAGTGAACTTTTCAGCTGACCCAATGCTTCCAGATGGTGTCACTTTGTCTGAAACTGTGCAGGTTTTGTGTTTCAGTAAGATCTGCTGAGTGGAAGGGCAGGCCTGGCCAGTCCCCCCACTGCGTGCACACAGCACAAGTGAGAGACGGGAAGGGAACAAAGCAGCGGGGAATGGGCCAGTCTTGAATTAAGGAGCCCGTTTGTTTGTTTTTAACTATTATTTATTTTTGACTGCATGGGTCTTTGTTGCGGTGAGCAGGGGCTTTCTCTATTTGCAGAGTACAGGCGCTAGGTGTACAGACTTTAGTAGTTGTGGCACAAGGGCTCAGCTGCCCAGAGGCATGGGGAATCTTCCCGGACCACGGATCAAACCCGTGTCCCCTGCATTGGCAAGCGGACTCCTAACCCCTAGAGTACCAGGGAAAGTCCCGGGGAGAGGATTTTTTAAAGCCATTAAATTAACTTATCATTCTTTTAAATTGTGCCTTGTCAATTTATATTTAAATTAAATGGCAGGAAAACATGAGTGTTGAGTTTGAGGGCCAATCATTCATAATTACCCGAATCTTCTGCAATGAACCAACATATTTTAGGGCATTTTGTGTCCTCATTCGGCATTGAGAAAGGAACCCCTCTAGGAGAGAGTCATTTATCAAAAGAGGAAGCAGGAGAGGTGAGAAAATATATATTCTTGTGTAAATTAACCTACAGCTTAACTAATGTTTATGGCAATGTTCATGGTTGGCTGTTGGTTGTTAGCTTGTCTTCCTTGCTTTTTCTGCACTGGCAACTTGCTAATATTTAACTCAGACATTATTTACATACGTCACAATTCTGACGGAAAAACCAATATTTCTTCATCTTATTTCTGATAAGCAGGTCATACGATGTGTTTCTTATTGTTTAGTGACAAATGAGAAATTCTCTTTTATGTTTATCTCATAGATTTTCTTGATAGTTGGCAACAATTAATGATATCAAGTTGAAACTACATCTTTTAAAAACAAGGAAAAATCTTTTTCCTTGGCTTGCTTCATGGAACAAAAATAGAAGCCAATACAGATACAAGCAGTCTAAGAGGCAACTTTCACCCGTGGACTTACCCTCCCTTTCCCAACCTCTGTCAAGTTGATTGAGTTATTTATCAGAATAACTACGAGTTAAATCTCCTTGTGCTATAAAAGTCTGTTTTTTCCTGTACAATATACTGCTACACTGTAGTCATTTTATTTCTGGTAGACTATTGATTTGAACCATATTTATACATTTCTCCTAACTAAATTGTCCATAATTCAGATGAGAACTTCAGACATCTTCCTTGGTGGTAAGAAATCAAGAAAGATGGGAGAGGGACTTCCCTGGCAGTTTAGGACTCCGAACTCCCAGTGCAGGGGTTGAGAGTTTGATCCTTGGTCAGAGAACTGAGATCCCACGTGGGGCTGCTGCTGCTAAGTCGCTTCAGTTGTGTCCGACTCTGTGCGACCCCATAGACGGAAGCCCACCAGGCTCCCCCATCCCTGGGATTCTCCAGGCAAGAACACTGGAGTGGGTTGCCATTTCCTTCGCCAATGTGTGAAAGTGAAAAGTGAAAGGGAAGGCGCTGAGTCATGTCTGACTCTTCGTGACCCCAGGGACTGCAGCCTACCAGGCTCCTCCGTCCATGGGATTTTCCAGGCAAGAGTACTGCAGTGGGGTGCCATTGCCTTCTCCACATGGTGCTAGACATGTTTAAAATTAAAAAAAAAAAAAAAATGAGAGAGGGACTTCCCTGGTGGTATAGTGGATGGGAATCCACCTGCCAGTGCAGGAGACACAGGTTTGATCCCTGGTCCAGGAGGATTCCACGTGCTGTGGAGCAACAAAGCCCGAGTGCCCCAACTACTGAGCCCAAGCTCTAGAGACGGCTCCACAACAAGAGAAGTCACCGCAGTTAGAGAACCCACACCACAACAGAGACCCAGAGCAACCCCAAATAGATAATACATTTCAAAACATGGGACAAGTGGGTTACAAAGGGTAAATTTTTCTATTTACCAAGAAAAAATGCACCTGTTTTATTGGATCCTCTGGTTAGACCCTATATAGAATCTAGCCATCTATACATAGTGTATCAGTTCAGTTCAGTTCAGTCGCTTAGTCGTGTCCGACTCTCCGTGACCCCATGAATCACAGCACGCCAGGCCTCCCTGTCCATCACCAACTCCCGGAGTACACTCAAACTCATGTCCACAGAGTCGGTGATGCCATCCAGCCATCTCATTCTCCGTCGTCCCCTTCTCCTCCCGCCCCCAACCTTTCCCAGCATCAGAGTCTTTTCCAGTGAGTCAACTTGTCGCATGAGGTGGCCAAAGTATTGCAGTTTCAGCCTTAGCATCAGTCCCTCCAATGAACATCCAGGATTGATCTCCTCTAGAATGGACTGGTTGGATCTCCTTGCAGTATAAGGGACTCTCAAGAGTCTTCTCCAACACCACAGTTCAAAAGCATCGATTCTTCGGCGATCAGCTTTCTTCACAGTCCATATTTTAATGTTAAGTGGAGGAAAAAAGACATGAGTTACAATCCTTACTGTTAGAATCTTAAGTTTGAATTTCTTCTGCCTCAAACCACGTATTGAGAACTTTCTATGGGCCAAACATTGTACAGGGTACATATGGAAAAAACAAAACTGGCCGCTGTTCTCATAGGAGTCAGTTCAAGAAAGCTTCCACCATTGTGAAAAGGGCTGTTTTGGAAGTGTTAGTAAGTGTTCAGGTTCCCAGACATGTTCTCGGGTCATTACTATTGTGCCATATATGGGAAATTCTGCTTACTACCTTGACCAAATTTTGGTAGACATAAAACTCCTTTGACATTTTTAGTTATCTAACGACTTCTGATCCTTACTGACTCTTATTCTATTCCTTCTTACCAAAAGATGCTTAGCACTACAGTCTGTGGTTTCACTCACTTCCTCTGGATAATCTTTTTAGTGACCTTTTCCTGTATCTTTTTATTACATCTTGTGAGCTTCTTGAAAATAGGGGCTAAACCTTATGATGCTGGCTAAAATTGTAATTTTATTAGTTATCTGTATCAGATGTAGCCTGGAGTAAATCATCCAGAGCTCTGAGCTCTGATGGCATGGGAGTTTGAAATTCTTTCTTCAGAGAGTCATAGCTACTAGAGGATCTTTTAAGCCCAAGATATTAATTTCCTCACTGCTTTTCTTGACTTTCCTCCTTGTCTTCTCCTGGTACTCCGTCCCCTCCTTCACTGTGATACACTCAGCCCAGCTCAACCTGTGGCTCCGTGTCCCTCTGGAAGACTGTACCGTTAGGTTGTTGTGTTCAGTCACTATGTCTGTGACTCTTTGCAACCCCATGGACTGCAGCACGCCAGGTCCCCTGTCCTCCACTATCTCCTGGAGTCTGCTCAGATTCATGGCCATTGAGTCAGTGATGCTGTCTGACCATCTCATCTTCTGCTGCCCGCTTCTCCGTTTGCCTTCAATCTTTCCCGGCATCAGGGTCTTTTCGAATGAGTAGGCTCTTCACATCAGGTGGCCAAAGTATTGGAGTTTCAGCATCAGTCCTTCCAATGAATATTCAGGGTTGATGAGTAAAATAGAGCGGAAGGTGTGTGGCTTCTGCCTCTTCGGAGTTATAAGTCTGTCTTATTATGACGTGCTGTTCTCAGAACATCTGGCACACCCATGTGTAAATACTTGCGCAGAGTTAATGCCTCCTGTGATCCCTTTTATTCCATTCTCCATTTGGGCAGACAGTCCCAAGTTGACAGTTTCTCATGAATAGAAACTTGGACTGTTTCTTGTCTGGGGAAATACGTATTTACATTTTGAAGAAGGATTTAGATTGGGATTGTTCCTCTTACTACATTTAATAAGATTTGTTGCAGACTAGTTTTGCATTTCTGTGGAACTTTGATCATTCACTAGAATTGCTGCTTATTGAATTTAATACTCTCAACTATTCAATTTTTTAATGCTTAATGTTCTGATGTTACTTTATGGAGATGCTAAATACGACAACTATGCAGAAGGATTCACTAGTTCGTTTTGATTGCAGTATGATAAGAGTGGGTCTAGTCAATGAAAAGGGAATGGAGAGAGGAAAAATCCTGCGTTTCTCTTTTTATGAAATACTTTAAATGATTTTATACTGAAGATGTGACTACTGTGTTAGAAAATGTTGGTTATATCTTGTTACACTGACTATTTAAAGTTTATAACTTTATAGGTATATAATCAGGTGAAAAATATTTTTTCTCTGCTTCCTCGTGTTTTTATTAAAATTGGGAAAATAAAACAAATAGAGGCATTTCAACCTTGAGCTACATTTGTTTTTCACCCTGATGTCCTTTATGAAACCCTGGGGGCACACTTTGTTATAGAACTGGAAAACATGTTTCTGATACCCAGAACATTTGGTCCAGGGATGTAATAGAGAGGGTGCAGACTTGACCAAGTAGGGTTTGTGCCTGAGCTGCGTGGCTGTGGTAAGTTATTCAATCACCTTTTCACCCCAGCTCTTCAGGACGGTGGGGATAACACTCACCACAGGGCCCGACACGTGGAAGGTATAAAGAAATGCTAACAATCTTCCTTTGCTTCTTATTTTAAACCTCTTCTAATTCATGACTAGGAAGTTTCATTCATTTTCTCCACTCAGCTTTGGGGGTGTTGCTTGCATCCTCTGGGGCTCTCTGTGGAGAATTGAATTCCAGGAACAGGAGCCTGAGATAACTTTCCCTCTTCCTTAAAATAAATTCATTGTACCAGTACCAGCTGAGATGACTTATCCTTCAACTCCACCTTTGTCACCTCTTGCTTTTCTTGGAAGTTTGCACTGAGTCAAGTTGCTAATTTTTTTTTTTTTTGAGATGCCTTTTTTTAAATTAGATACTTTGATCTTTGCAAAATCTGTTCATAATGTTGCCAGTTTGTGTCAGCACATTCTAAAAGCACTCAGAATTGAGTCATCACTTTGAACCAGAAAAGCACTTGTGGATTTTAAAGTACTGCCACCCTGTGATCTAATTTTTAGCCTGTTACTTAGTCCAACGACAGTCATGTTTAAGGGTTTTGGTTTTAAAATGTTAGCAATCATATATAATTACTGAGGCAATGCTAAATTTTCATCTTTCAGAAAAGTGAAATAAAACGCCATATGTTTTTGGAAAGTAGCTTGTAGGTATGATAGTAAAGACGTTTTCGTTCAGTTTTCACATCCACCCGGTGAGGTGGACAAGGCATGTGATTGGAGCTCTGTTTTATACCCGAGGAAATCGAGAAGTGGAACTCTTCGCAGAAATGTTTTGTGTTCTGATGAGTAAGCTACGGAACCGGGACTGGGACCTGATCTTCCCTCCTGGCGCGTTCCCCCGCTCCGCCTGCGGTACTGCCACTTGACTACTGCTAATGCTGTAGGGAGTAATACATTACTGTTGCTCACATTTTCTTCACACTGCTGCTGAAATGGGATCAAAGACACATGGCAGTTTGGATATGTAAACTTTTATATGACATAGCTTAGAATTACGATTTGTTCTTCCATTTTCTAGCCACAGAACATAAAACAGAATGTTAAGTCTTGTAAGCCATTCTGATTAGTAGCACAGATGGAGAATTTACAGTTGCAGATTATTACCACAATAGATCACATTTCTATAAGAATTTATAGTTTTCAAGCTGCTTTTTTCAAAAAGAACCTAATTAGATTCCTTTGAACAATCATCTGAATCATTTGACTGTACATTGTAAAGTATACCCATTTTACAGATAGTAATGCAAGTTCATGCATGTTGAATAGGGACTAATATTTGTGTTTTTTTTTTAAGTCTTATTGAATTTATTACAATATTTCTTCTGTTTTTATTTTATTTTTTGGTCTCAAGGCATGAGGGATCTTAGCTTCCCAGCCAGGAACCTTCACCCCCTTCATTGAAAGGCGAAGTCTTAATCACTGGACCACCAGGGATGTCCAATATTTGTTTTTCTGAAAAGTTTTTTTTTCCCCTCATGGAAATTTTGAATCTTATTTCCTTATTTTAAGCTATTTGGAGGCAAGTAATTCTTGGGCAGATGGAGTTAATCCCAGATAGAAATTTAACTAGGAGGTAAGGCCTGTTGTCAATCAGAACCGGGAAGAGAATGTCCCATAAAACCACAGTTTCACCTTGGGTATCAGCCAGGGTTTCTAGTCCTAAAGGTCAACAGTTCTTATTACCAAAGTGACTTCCAAAGAATGCCTGGTGTTAGGACTTGGAGAGTAGGTTCCTTCAGGGAGTCTGGCTCATCCTGGGCCGCCCCTGTGAGTTAGATGTGTACATACGGGATGTTCTATTTAAACACTCTTATTTGCTAGTGGAAAGCTCAGCACACATTATCATTCTCCAGTAAAGGCTACAGGAAGCTGATATTTAATGTAGGTTGGAAGATACCGACTTGTAAGGTGCCGACTTGCGTAACTATGCATGCATAATGGCATTTTTCAATTGGTCTTGGCATGATTCAGATGGAAAATTATTTCCCTTTTGCCAAGTGAACTTTGAAGAGATATGGCAAGTGTCTGAAAGATTCTAAACAAGCCCCTATTCATGGTCATTTGATACTTAGTTTTTATTTTTTGGGCTCCTTGGCATGTGGGGTCTTAGTTCCCTGACCAGGGATTGAATCTGTGCCTGCTGCAGTGGGAGCATGGCTTCCTAGCCACTGGACTGCCAGGGAAATACCATTTTTAAAATTAGTTAATTTTTTTGCTGCATTGCATTGCACATGGGAATTTAGTTCCCTGACTAGGAATTGAACCTGAGTCCCTTGCATTGGAAGTGTGGAGTCTTAACCACTGGACCATCAGGGAAGTCCCTTATTTAGCACTTTCAGGAAAAGATAATTATTTTAGTTTTGAACTCTGCCCTGTGCACCTGGCCTATCCTTATTTCCCTGAAACAATCTGTGCTATTTTCTGGTCGTAATTTCTTTAAGTAGCTATACATAATTGAAAAACAAAAAGAATGCAAAGTTTTTACCTCAAATCATTTCTCTAGCCCAACGGTACAAACCTTGCCAGTGGCCCTTGATAGGCACTGTGTGTAAGTGGTGGTTTGGTTTTAGTTACTTTCGTAGAGACAGGCCTTTCTGTGCTGGCTCATTGCTCCTGTGAAATTGACTCATTGTTTTGACTCGTTTTACTGATTTTGATGAAAAGGCTCACTTTTTGATGAGATTCTGAAAGTTATCTCCACTATGATGAAGTAGCCACAAACCAAGAATTTAATTTCATTTACTTGCCTTATCAGGAAAGCTTAGAAGAGTGCCTTATGTTTAGTTGACCCCCCAAAATGTTGAAGAAATGCTGACTTAGACTGAGAGGTGATAGTTTAGATTCTTGGGGACCTGTTGATTTGGGTTGTAGGCACCCAGTACATGGGCCTGACTTGCATTTTCAAGGTGACTGTTTAGATCTAGGTAATGCCCTGAAGGGTCATTGCCAGAGACTTCCTTCTCTAGGAAGTCTATGTAATACGGTGGGAAGTAAAATGTAAATATCTGAATAAGTATAGAGCAGATTTGATGTCCATGAGATCAGACCAAAAGGGTAGAGGGTGTTGTCAGTATTCATTGTTTCCCCTCTTTTTCATTTTTTAAATTATGAAAGTATGATAACATATGTACAGGAGACTTCCACTCCAGTACTATTGCCTGGAAAATCCCATGGACAAAGGAGCTTGGTAGGCTACAGTCTATGGGGTCGCAAAGAGTCGGACACAACTGAGTGACTTCACTTTCACTTTTGGAAAATGCCAAACAAAGCCACATATAGTTCCACTGTGTATTACAATTATTTCGTGGAGTTTCAATGTAAAATTCAAAAATTAGTAGAATGAATATGCAGAAAAGTAGAAGGATATAGTAGAGCTGAAAATCACTGTAAACCAATTCAGCATAATTAAGATTTATACAGTTTACATGCAACAGTAGAATACAAATTTTACTCAAGTAGCATTCAAGGTTTCAGTTGGATAGGAAGGGTTAATTGGAGACTGGATTATAGAACAAGAACCAGGAAAAGCATCATTTTTCCCCCCATGGAAAGGCATTTTATTTTAAATATAGCAGTGTATACATTTCGATCCCAAACTCCCAGTCTGTCCATTCCCCTACCCTTCCTCCCCTGGTAACCTTAAGTTTGTTTTCTAAGTCTGAATTTGCTTCTGTTTTGTCAGTAAGTTTATTTGTACTTTTTTTTTCTTTTTTAAGATTCTGCAACGATGTGATATCATATGATATTTGTTTTTTACTGACTTCACTCAGCATGATCTCCAGATCCATCCATATTGCTGCAAATAGGATTATTTTATTCTTTTTAATGGCCGAGTAATATTCCATTTCCTATAGGTACCACATCTTCTTTATTGATTAACCTGTTGATGGGCATTTAGGTTGCTTCTATGTCTTTGGTATTGCAAATAGTGCTGCAGTGAAAACTGGGGTGCATGCATCCTTTTTAACCATGTTTTTCTCTGGATATATGCTCAAGAGTGAGATTGTTGGATCATATGGTAGCTCTATTTTCAGTTTTTTTAAGGAACCTCCATACTATTCTCCATAGTGGCTATACCAATTTGCATTCCCACCAACAGTGAAGGAGGGTAGAGAAAAGGAATAAATAAACAGCATTTATTGTTTGCAGATTTTTTGATGATGACCTTTCTAACTGGTGTGAGGTGATAATCTCATTGTAGTTTTGATTGCATTTCTCTAATAATTAGCAATGTTGAGCATTTTTTCATGTGCCTTTTGGCCATCTATTTGTCTTTGGAGAAATGTCTATTTAGGTCTTCTGCCCATTTTTTTTTTTTTTTAATAATGAGCTACATGAGATGTTTGTAAGTTTTGGAGACTAATCCCTTATCAGTCATATTGTTTGCAGATAGTTTCTCCCATTCTGTGAGTTGTCTTTTCATTTTGTTTATGGTTTCCTTTGCTGTGCAAAAGGTTTTGAGTATAATTAAGTCTCATTTGTTTGTTTTGGGTTTTATTTCCATTACTCTTAGAGGTAGATCAGCGATATGGCTACAATTTATGTCAGTGTTCTGCCTGTTTTTCTCTAAGAGTTTTATTGTATCTGGTCTTACATGTAGGTCTTTAATCCATTTTGAGTTTATTTTTGTGTATGGTGTCAAAGAATGTTCTAATTCCTTTCTTTTTTATGTAGCTGCATAAGTAGAGCAGGTTTGATGTCCACGAGATCAGACAGAAATGGCTGTGGGTATAGTTCCCTGGTGGCTCAGATGGTAAACTGTCTGCCTACAATGTGGGAGACCTGGGTTCAATCCCTGGGTGGGGAAGATCTCCTGGAGAAGGAAATGGCAACCCACTCCAGTATTCTTGCCTGGAAAATCCCATGGACAGAGGAGGCTGGTGGGCTACAGTCCATGGGGTCGCAAAGAGTCAGACACGACTGAGCGACTTCACTCTCACTTCATAGCATTCAGGTTTTCAATTGGGTAGGAAGGATTAGTCGGAAAGTGGATTGTAGAAGAGGAACCAGGAGAACATCTCTGTTCCAACCTGAATGAATGGATGTGTCCTGGAATACTTCCTGCTGTTTATTGGCCATGTGATATGTGAAAAGAATTTTTAATAAAAGTAAGTACCGTGAAATGCATTTAGCTTCAGTGCACAATTACGAGTTTTGACAGGTACGCACTTGTGTAGCCAATAGTAATCAAGGTAGAGAACGTGTCCATCACTCCCAGAAAGTTCTTTCAACCATGTGAACAAGTTGCTAAGCTTTGGTCACTAGTAAAGTGAGGATTATAATAATGCTTGTTTTACAAGATTGTTAACATTATAACAGTAGCAGCTAACAGTTGTGTGTGAGTTAGAGTTTCTCAAACTTTCACAGAATTCTTTCAACAATCCTATGGGATGGAATATTCTTGTTGTATCAGTTTTTGCAGATGAGGGCAATGTGGCCAAGATTATTTTTGGCTAGCTCGAGGTAGGTAACCCAGTTACTTAGTAAATGTGGGAGCTCTCCATGAACAATGCCTGCCTTCTGTGTCTAGCCAGCTATGGGTCTGTAGCTGTATTTGTTCGTTGTTGTTCAGTAGCTCAGTTGTGTCTGACTCTTTGCGACCTCAAGGACTTCAGCAAGCCAGGCTTCCCTGTCCTTCACCATCTCCCGGAGTTTGCTCAAACTCAGGTCCATTGAGTCGATGCCATCCAGCCGTCTCATCCTCTGCTACCCCTTCTTCTCCTGCCTTCAGTCTTTCCTAGCATCAGGGTCTCTTCCAGTGAGTCAGCTCTTCGTAACAGGTGACCAAAGTACAGGAGCTTCAGCATCACTCCTTCCAATGAATATTGAGGATTGATTTCCTTTAGGGTTAATTGGTTTGCTCTCTTGTCCAAGGAACTCTCAAGAACCTTCTCCAGCACTACAGTTCCAAAGTATCAGTTCTTCAGCATTCAGCCTTCTTTATGGTCCAACTCGCACATCCATAATAGTTGATTTTATTACTGTGAAAAGGAGAGTTTGGAAAGAGATTGAGGACACATTTGGACTGGCTTTAATGTCCATTGCTATTTATTAACTCTGTTCCTTGGGCAAGGTACTGGATGACTGGAAGCATCAGATTTAACATCTGAAAATGTTAAATCGGGGTGGAAAGGAGGTGACTGTCATGGGACCTGTCTGACCCACGGCGCTATGACTGGGCTGTAGCTGGGCAGATGACTATGAGAACATGTTGACGACTTTCAAGTGCTGTGCACTGGTGTGTTGTCTTGAACCACAGAAAAGGTAGCTGTCTCTCCCACAGCTTGGCTGCACACACTGGCTGACTGTGGGCGGACAAGAAGGACTTGACAGTGTGTCAGGGAGAAGCAGTCCCTGCTTGTCAGTTTCTCGGTGTGCTGAATACTGTGTTTACACAGCCTTTTCTGTCTCACGTCTTCTGACATTCAAAAGCCTCCGTTTTTCAGCTGTTAGGTCAGCCTCACTCCACAATGCTTGCATTTTATTTGAAGAGAGTCTTTAAACAGTTCTATTTTGATTTTCTTTCTGAAAAGTGCACCCCTGATACAAAACAGTCTGTGCTGGCTTGAGGTGGGTGAGTCCCTGAGTAATCCGAACTACGGGATCTGTACCAGCCTGAATGGAATTCTTTTGTGTGTGCTTCCTGTGTTCCTGAAGATGAGCCGTTCCCGTCATTAGTGTAGATGCCAGTGATGAAATGTAGCCCTAACTTCAGGATTTAAGTTTGGTCAGTGCAGGCATTCTCTCCAGGGCTGCTTTCTCTAGGATCGTTTTCCTCCCTCCCCAGTACACCCACTTCTGAGATGGTTCCTGGTCCTGGAGGAGCATTACAGCATCATGTCGTCATAGAAACAGGGGAGGCTGTCTGGTCCAGGCCTTCCTGCCAAGCTCTTGGTCTCTGCAGAAGCAGTTCATCATGGACGGTCTTGAGATGCCTCTGTCCATGTGGAGTCCACAGGGCTTTTGTGTGTGTGCCGGCTTCTTGGTCTCTGTATGGGCTTCCAGTGGAGGGTTGGGGCATACATTGACCCTTCTTTGAGGGGTCCCAGGCCTTTCTGATCCACTAACTGTCTCAGCGGTTTCTTTTGTGTGCGTCTCTCTCTCTCGTCCTCCTCTTCGGTCTTCTTGGAGAGTTGGCGTCGCCTGCCTGTGGCCCAGTGGGCACCCTCCCTGTTCTACCTCGCTGCCTTTTTCACCAGGCTCAGAGGTGCCAGGTGAGGATTTATGAACCAGGTGTCCTTGGGGACAAAATGTCTACTATGAAATAATAAAGTGAAAAAAAAAATGGGACATACTGAGATTTTCATCAAGCTAATTCATACAGTCTAAAAGAATGTTCTACAATTATGTACGCCCTTCATTTTGGTGTTAAAATGTCCTTTTATAATGTGTTGGTAGTAGTAAAAAGTTACTTTGTCTGAAGTGTCTTTAGGGGCAAAATTTAAAGCTGGCTTCCTCACGTCGTCTCTCCAGATCTTCGGAGAGGAAATTTTCACTTGTCTGTGAAATCTGAAAGGTCAACAAGCACTTGCTGACCTGTTCCTTATCTTCAGCCCAAGCTTTCCCTTCTCCACAGAGCTACACTTAACCATGCCCTCCATGTCCGCAGCAGTGGAGCCCATCCTCCAGGTTCCCTCAGGCTGTGTCATTTTGCAGTTTTTAGAAAATGTTTTTACTGTTTGGCCGAGCTGTGTAACATCTTGGTTCCCCAACCAGGGATCGAACCCATGCCCCTTGCAGTGGAAGCTCAGAGTCTTAACCACTGGACCACCAGGGAAGTCCCCTGCAATTTTTGTAATTATTTATTTGTCCTTTGCTTCAAGAACAGGGACTGTCTTCACCATCGTATCCCTAGCAGAGCAGCTGGTGTATGGTAGGTGAGTAATGCATTTTGTTGAATGAACGACAGCTCTTTTAGTAAAAGGCCACTTGATAGCCAGGATGAGGAAACTGGCAGGATGGTGCGTGAAGTAACTGACCCTCACTTAGTACTTAGGACTGTTCTAGTACCCTTGTATGGGTTCTTTTATTTTTTTGGTAGCTAGTTGGAGGCTTTTGAATATAATAAAAATCACCTAAGAAATATTTCATGCTTGAAAGTCTCTAATAATAAGAAAATAGTTGTAAGGAAATTGGTTAAGGTTTAGATTGCTAACTAAAATATCTTACATTTATATAATTGTGGGGGACAGAATTACAGAATTAGTCTCAACTGTAAATGTGGATTAAGTTCAACTATACTGCCCTCTTGTTTATAATAGCTAAACTAGGAAGTTAGTATCTCCAAAGAGTGGTGTTAGTTTATGTAATCCTGATTAAAATATTTTATACAGAGGGTTACAGTCACTTGGAGAAAGGCCTGAATAGATACTGAAATTCTTCACTTAAATTGGAATGTTGAATTTCACAAATACGATTCTGTGGAGCAGTCCTCTCCTATTTTTTTTTTTTTCTTCCTTTAACCACGGACTTCATTGTTTGCACATTTGCACCTATTAGTCTATGCACAAATTTTAATTTCTTACAAAACTCTATATTCCGTATTGCTAGGCCTCTGCACTCTCCATTTTATGCCACATTTCTATCAAGAGCTATTTCCCCAAATCACAGTCTGCCTGATTGTGTGTTGTTCAATTACTAAGTTGTGTCCCCAACTCTTTGTGATGCCATGGACTGTAGTCTGTTCCTCTGTCTGTGGGATTTCCCCAGGCAAGAATACCGAAGTGGGTTGCCATTTCCATCTCTAGGAATCCGCTCGTATTTTTAAGTGCAAATCTTCATTACCTCCTCCTCTGACTTTTCAACTCCAAGCCAGCCTGACTTGCCATCACGGGTCTGTGTGAAGGGCAGAAGGGGTCTTGGCCTCAGTCAGTTTACAGCATGTTGGCCACAACTGAGTTATGGGTTGCCACTGAGACTGGAGTTATATTATTGAATTATATCTTCTGAGAATTGATTGCTGAGGATACTTATAGAGAGGTTGCTGTCTCGACTGACTCTGATGTACTGATGATCTTAAAGGCTGTCACAATCAGTCAGGCTGTCATTCAGTTGGGAGCCGAATTTGGACCATTTTCATGGAGATGAAGACTTGGTATTAAACAGTTCGCTTTAGAAATATAAAGCTAAACAGAGCCAAATTTGTGAATTTCCAAGTACTTCTATAGGACAACAGTTTGTTGTTGTTAAGTCGCTAAGTTGTGTCCGACTCTTGTGAGCCTGTGAACTGTAACCTCCCAGGCTCCTCTGTCCATGGGATTCTCCAGGCAAGAATACTGGAATGGGTTGCCATTTCCTCCTCCAGAGGATCTTCCTGACCCAGAGATCAAACTCATCTCTCTCACATCTCCTGCATTGACAGGTGGATTCTTTACCCCTGAGGCACTTGGGAAACCTTTAGCACAACAATATGCATATTCAATATCTTTTTTTTCAATTACATTGTTTATTTTTCCAAGTTTCTGGAGGACAGAGTCTAAGAATAGGCTCCCTCTATACTCCTATCTGAGAAATGCCAAAAGTAGCCAATTGTGGAGCAGTGAGGTTTTGTTCTGCTTATGAGGGTAAAGGAGAGGACCTGGCTGGGTTTCTCACGTCCTGAGGTCCATGTTGTATTCCTTTGTTCTGGTGAATTCCCGCATTCAGCCATCCTGGGACTGCAGGAGGGGAGGGTGCTCACCTGCAGGGCTGGAGACCCCCAGTAAGTGGACGCTAAGTGCCATGGCCAGGACCCCCGACTGACTCTTCTTTCTTCCCTGGATCTGCAGCTCACTGTCAGGCTGCCCTGTGGTCTTCTCAAATACTAGAGCCTAACATGCTATTCTTAACATTTTCATGAGGTCTTCATTTAATGTTATCAGTAGAAATCTGAAGAGCAACTATTTAACACTGTGGATTCAGAAAACATTCACATTTCTTTAGAATTTCTTTAGAACATCCAAGTCGGGGATGAATGAAAGAGCTGAATTTTGATGAGGCCTGGTGTCCTTGCAGGAGAGGTACAAGGTAAAATACAGACATGTGTTTTCCCCTGTATTTTTTGTATGTGTTCTCCCTTGAAATTTCAGTTGTTAAAACCTTCAAGGCTAGTTTGAGGTTTTTAATGCTTCATTTTAGCAGTGAGATGGAAAAACCAACCAAACACTTAGCTTGAAACTCACGTTACTGTAGCTGTCTTTTATGGAGGTATTGTAGTAAATGGTGCAGTCTTTTATCATCAGATATATTTAGTGTTTCTGGTAGCTCTGTTCCAATTACAGAAGTTATAGTATATGGTTATTTTTATAAATAGTGCAAAGGGATATTTAACTTACTCTGTCTTGGTATGCTATTCTTTTTTTGAAAGGTGACTCAAACTTTCTTAGAATATTTTTAGCAATACCTACCTGTTCCCAAGGCTGTTACACAAATCTAAAATCTCCAACTTGCTGCTTGCTGGATGTGATTATTTCAGGGAAAAAAAAAAATCGTTACTGAGTTTCAAATTTCCTGGCACAAGGACTTCCCTGGTGGCCCAGTGGTTAAGACACCATGCTTCCACTGCAGAAGGTGACGGTTCGATCCCTGGTCAGGAAACTAAGATCTCACTTGCTTCATGGCATGGCCAGAAGATGTTAAAAAAAAAAAAATTATTTTTCCTGGTTCATGTGTTAAAATTCTCATAAGAGTAGGAGATCTTTCAGCCTTTCTTCTTCTTTTTCTTTTTAATCTGATGAAATAGTGGGCATTATAGGTCGCATGTTTGGAAAAGGAGCCCACCTTTGGTCAAGCCAACTGAATGCAGTGTTGGGGAGGGTTGGACTGTAAAGGTCATGACCTCGCTATCCTTGGAAGGCATTCGCCTTTGCAGGGCCCTTAGTTTCTTGCTGCGTTAGCAGAGGAGTGTTAGTAATCCTCCTGAGACTTTCCTGGCTTCTGCAGGGTTTCTCTCTAAGGACTTGGCCTTGTGATGATCCAGGGCCAAGCCAGAATCAGAGAGGGGCTGCTGCCCTAAAAATAGACCCAATATAAAAAAGGAGAGAGTCAATGGCACAGAGCCACTGCTGCCTTCCTGCTGCCAGGAGAAGATCCCGAAAGGAGCAGTCAGGGGAGAGGGTGTGTGTCTGAAGACAGGTGTGCAAAGTGTAGGGAGGGCGAGTGTTCTCCTGCTGACTCGCGCAGGGGGAGGTGGCAGTGTTAGTGACTGTTTAAAAACCCTGGAAAAAGGGAAATAATGGAGGCTATCTTTTTATGAGGCTGGGCTTGGTGAGATATATTTCGTGATGTTTCTCATTTGTAAGAAAATACTTTGTATTTAATGCTAGTCACAGTAGTTTTGAGGAATGGGAACAGTAACGGGCCTTGTTTCCTATAGTGCCCCGGGAACACAAAGCCGAGCACTGTCTGAAAACCTGCAGACAACAGATCATTGAGACAAAGCCCTGTACATTTTAAATGGAAGTTTCTGGGAGGACAATTTAACACGCTTACTCATAACTCTTTGGATATATATGGTGTGCATTTTATGTTGAAGTCAAGGTGAGCTTGAAGAAACTTCAGTTTCAAAGTGAGACACAAGACTCTTTTCAGAAAGGTAGCTGGTTTTTGTTTGGGTATGAAGTATCCAAAACTTAATAGTTATTTTAGAGACTTCTATTTTTAATTTAAGGTGAAACCTGTATCACTTGACAAACAATCAGTCGTTTAAAGGCCAAGAACACCTTTTTCCTCCCAGCCTTCAGGTAATTGTGGAGGACTGAATGGTGAAGGGGCTTCCCTGGTGGTTCAACAGTGAACACCAGGATACGTAAGTTTGATTCCTGAGTCAGGAAGATCCCTTGGAGAAAGAAATGGCAACCCCCTCCAGTATTCCTTGCCTGGGAAATCCATGGGGCCACAAAGAGTTGGACATGACTTAGTGACTAAACAATAACAATTGGTGGTGAAGAGATGGAGAATATTTTGTTTGAAGACGTACCTATTGATTTAGGTTTTATTTAATTTCTTTTTAAATCATGCCACACGGCTTGGGGATCCTAGTTCTCTGACCAGGGATTGAACCTGGGCCCTTGTCAGTGAAAAGTGATAAGTTGTAGCCACTGGCCCACCAGGGAGTTCCTCATACTGATTTAGGAATGGATGGTCATTTATTTTCAAGGATTCTTCCACTCTACCTCAGAGTTGACTTTTTGTCACTCAGTCACGTCCGACACTTTGCAACCCCATTATTTATAGCACTCTAGGCTCTTCTGTTCGGAGAAGGCAATGGCAAGCCACTCCAGTACTCTTGCCTAGAAAATCCCATGGATGGAGGAGCCTGGTAGGCTGTAGTCCATGGGGTCGCTACGAGTCAGACATGACTGAGCGACTTCACTTTCACTTTTCACTTTCATACATTGGAGAAGGAAATGGCAACCCACTCCAGTGTTCTTGCCTGGAGAATCCCAGGGATGTGGGAGCCTGGTGGGCTTCCATCTATGGGGTCACACAGAGTTGGACACGACTGAAGTAACTTAGCAGCAGCAACAGCAGGCTCTTCTGTCCATGGAATTCTCCAGGCAAGAATACTGGAGTGGATTGCCATCTCCTTCTCCAGGGGATCTTCCCAACCTAGGATGGAACTCACGTCTCCTGCGTCTTCCTGAATTGGCAGGCGGGTTCTTCATCACTAAGCCACCAGAGAAGCCCAAGTTGACTATTTAGTTTAGACCGTATCATCTTTTGGGGGGGCCACAGTGAGAGCTCCCTTGCCTTTTGAAGATACTTCTCACGTTTAGCACAAAGGCTAACCCATTGCTAATTGTTGTTCTGCATCAGTGGGTCTGTGTTTCCTCCTAAGTGTGATGAGAGGCCATAGAGAGCTTTGGGAGAGGATTTGCACAAGGTGACATGTTCAGAAGGATCATTTTGGTCACTTTGTGGAGAATGTATTGAAAGGAGGCAAGAGGCTAACGATTTGCTCATTTGGTTCAGCAGAGAGACAGTAGTGACTTGGACCTGGGGTAATAGTGAAGGTGAGAAGCAGCTGCGTTTGGGATGTGTTAAGTATTTGAAGGTAGCCTCTCTCCTCTTTAGGAGTGGCTATTGGGGTGGGAGGGGGGATGAAGGATGACAACCGGGTTTTTGGCATCATCAGTGGGGTTGCACTGTAGTGTCTTTACAGAAGCTGGGGCAAGAAGGAAGCTGGGGGGAGGTCTACAAGCCCAGAGTTGTCTTGTAGATGTAGGAAGTTTGAGATGCCTATTAGATAAGCAAATGTAGGTGTTGACTTGACAACTGGATATTAAAATCTGGAGCTTTAGAGAAAGATCAGGACTAGAGATATATGCTTGTGGGAGTCGTTATCCAACAGAAAGTATTTACTATAATAATAAGACCATGAGTTGGGAAGAGAAGGGGTTAAGGGGCTGAGCCCTGCCTTACTCCCAACACGGGGCGGGGGTGGGGGGTGTTGTTCAGAGAAGAATCCAGAAGAGGCATTTGCCAAGAAGCACCCTGTGAGTTTCAGAGAATGCAGACAGAACAATGCTTCTGAGTTCACGTGAAGGAGGTGTCTTGAATTTGAACCCTAGGGTGGTTGAAGAGCTGTGTTTACCAGACAGAGAACGCTGTTGTTCACTTTTTAGTAAGTTGTGTGTTTGTGTGTGTGGAGTTGTCATTTAGAATCTTTGATAAGCTTTAGCAAACCATGGTCAAATTCAGCCAAAAGTAAAAACAAATACAACAAATTACTTTAAAGCACCAGACACATGGGATCTAGAAAAATGATACCGCTGAACCTATTTCCAGGGTAGGAATGTCAGAGACGCAGATGTAGAGAACAGACTCGTGGACACAGTGAGGGCAGGAGAGGGCGGGACGAATTGGGAGAGGAACATTGACATGTATATCCTCCCGTGTAGAGTGGATCGCTAGGGGGAAGCTGCTGGATAGCACGGGGGGGCAGGGCTCAGCGAGCTGATGCCTGACAACCTCGAGGGGTGGGGTGGAGGGGTGCGTGTGAGGGAGGCTCAAAAGAGAAGGGATATAGGTATATGTATAGCTGACTCATGTTGTACAGCAGAAACTAATTATGAATATTTATAATATTTATAAATAATTATAATGTAAAGAAACAATTATAATGTAAAGAAATCATACTCCAAATAAAAATCAATTAAAAAAACACACATCAGAATCTGAGATTTAGTTAGGCAACCTCATTTCAGAGGAATGTATGCATTCTGTTAATCATTTTTGAAATGTTGACAATGAGTGGAGGCACTGTAATTCTCTTTGAGGGCCCCTAAGTCCCCAAATATTTCTTTATATCGACCACTGCCCTTAGTGCTGTTTTAAGACCTTCCTTTGCCTGGGCTCTTACTTCAGAGGCCCTGTTCCACATCACATTGAAATATAACCATGCTTGATATATTTAAACAGTTGAGTTGCTGTTAACTGCTGATAAGACACTACATTTAAAGACCTTCCTGGGGACTCCCTGGTGCTCCAGTGCCTAAGACTCGACCGTCCCAATGCCAGGGGCCCTGGTTCGATCCCTGGTCAGGGAACTAGATCCCACATGCCATAACTAAAGATTCCGAGTGCCACAACTGAACCCCTGTGCAACTAAATAAATCAATATTTAAATTATATGTATACATATATAAATATAAAGACCCTTTTTGTTCTTTACCTCCTTAGCTGCTACTAACTTTTCAGGTCTCACCTACACATGTGACTTGCTTGGAGACCCCCTGCTCCTGTAATAGCAACCAGAACACCAATGTCTTTCTTCATTGACCACAATCTCTGACTGAATAGTTGTGTAATTTGTGTGTGTGTGTCTATTTTGTTCACCCTTTTGTCTCTTTTGTTCACACACCTAGCAGCATGTTTGGCATATGATGGGCACCTGACAAATTGGATGAATAAATGTCAAGCAAAGAGCTCTCTCAGAGGTGCGACCATAGCTTTGGTTTCCAACCTCAGTATTGTATTTACTTTAAAGATAGCTTTATTGAGGTATGATTTATTTATGGCTTGCCCAGTCCTGTCCAACTCTTTGTGACCCTGTGGATGGTAGCCCGCCAGGCTCTTCTGCCTGTGGGATTTCTCAGACAAGAATACTGGAATGGGTTGCCATTTCTGTCTCCAGGGGAATCTTCCCAATCCAGGGATCAAACCCAGGTCTGAATTGGTAGGTGAGTTCTTTGCCATCTGAGCCACCAGGAGGCCATATCTTTTTTTATTGCTGAGTGCTATTTCATTATATGGATGTACTGTAGATATTTTATTCATCTATCAACATTTGTGTTTACTTCTAATTTGGGGAAATTATTAAATTTTTCTTCCTGTTCTTAATACAGACATGATATTAAAACAACATCAATAGCCCACAGCCCCATACCCCCCACCTCACATCTAATATATTCATCTTCTCATGTTCTTTTACTATATATTTTATATGACTGTAATCTTAAAATGCACATTTTTCCTAGTTGCTTGTACACTGCATAGGTGAAAATGGCTGTATTTCATTGAGTTACTCTGCTGTAATTTTCTCATCAGTCCCTTGTTCATATTTAGATTGCCTCTAAGTCAGTTGTAGAAAATATGCTAAAAATCCTTTGCCCTCCCCTGTTACAAATTCTTGGCAACAGTTTACTTAAGACTCTTAATTGGAAGTGATAGAAATCAATCCAGGTGAACCGAAGCAAAAACCAGATAAGCTTCATAAGGGTATGGGAAGTTGCTCATAGCTCAAGTGTCAAGACAGCTGTTGGGAACCAAGTCAGGTCATTGCTTTCATTTCTGCATCTCTTGGGACAAAGCTGCTTTTTTTCTGCAGATCCTCGCTTCCTCTGCTTCTGGGTGCAGGGAGGAAGAGGGCTAACTTCAGGGCTTCTCCGTTCTAGGGAATTCCATGGACCCACTCTGCCAGTCTCTTTCAGATCCGCGTGCTGGTTTGGAAGACAGAATTTGGCCCTGTTTGAGGGTTGGTGTCTCCACCAGGGCCAGTTCATAGAGTGGGGCCACCCTCGAAGTTTTAGATTTCAAGTAAGATTACATAAAAGCCATTTTTATCACTGTTGAAGTTGAATTCCAAAGGGAACTCTGTTCAGTGTGATGTGGCAGCCTGGATGAGAGGGGAGTTTGGGGGAGAATGGACACATGTTTATGTATAGCTGAGTCTCTTTGCTGTTCACCTGAAACTATCACAGCATTGTTAATCGGCTACACTCCAATATAAAACAGAAAGTTTTGAAATAATCCAAACCAGTTTGGAAAAAATTGAGGAGGCTGGTAGAGAGTTATTATATGTATGTTTTTTGTATTTGTGTTTGCATGATTAGTTGCTCAGTGGTGTCCAACTCTCTGTGACCCTGTGGACTGTAACCCTCTAGGCTCTTCTGTCCATGGGATTCCCCAAGCAAGAATATTGGAGTGGGTTGCCATTTCCTCCTTCAGGGGATCTTCCAACCCAAGGATCAAACTCACATCTCCTGCATTGACAGGTGAATTCTTTACCATTGAGCCACCTGGGGTGCTTGTATTTGTGTTTAGATATTAAAAATAGTTGTTTACCACTCCTTAGCTTTGATCCATCCCCTCTGAGGGATATGTAATGGATAGCTGAGAAAGTCTGATTTACAGCCAACATTTATTGAATGCTTACTTTATATAAGCATTGTGCCCGAGACATGTGTAAAATACAGGTGGTTTATTCAAAGCGATTATTCTCTCAACCATGCAATCAAGCTGAGATTTGTTAAACCCTGAAGAAGGAGTTTCTTTTGAAGTGGGCCTTGAGTGGGAGTGTTCCATGTAGAGGTAGTTGCATCAGCTTTGATCTGGAAATAATTCAATAGTGGTGCTGGGAATTCCCTGGTGGTCCAGTGGTTAAAAATTGCGCTTTCACTGCCATGCTCCTGGGTTCAATCCCTGGTTAGGGAATTAAGATCCCACAAGCTTTGTGATGTGGCAGAAACAAAACCAAAAAAACCAAACAGTGATGCTGAAAGGTTTGGAGGCTCGGTAAGAAGCTAAGCACCTCCATTTATGGATGCCTGCCTAGAAGTCTGTTCCTAAGCTGTGTGACCAGTTGGGTTGTGTGTCTTGCACTCTCTTTGACCCTTAGGCCCTGGCTGGAGTCTCCTAGGCTGGTCAGGCTGCTTGTCCTGGAGTCCCCGCCTGATCCTTCCGGGGACTTGCCCAGTTGACTGGCTGTGGGTCTAGATGCTCCTCCGGCTTCCTCCTCCTCAATCTCAAGACAACCGCATCTGAAGGTCTTTGTCAGCAACATGCCCTGGTTACTGTCATGATTTTACTCTTCTCTGAAATCACATATCTCTTTTATGACTCTGATGTGGATAGAGTGAGGATTTAAAAGATTGTGACAATGAAACTTGCACACTTAAGCGTATTTGTTCATATGTACCAGTGGTTTCTCCCTATGCGACTGTTTAGCCCAGAAGAACTTCTGCCCCACAGGTGTGGTGCCACAGTTGGCAGTGTGATGCCGTTGTGTAGACCCTTCCCATTGTGGACTGAACATTTGAGATCTCAAATAGTCATTTGTTGTTCAGTTGCTAAGTCGTGTCCGACTCTTTGTGACCACGTGGATTGCAGCACACCAGGCTCCTCTTTCCTCCACTGTCTCCTGGAGTTTGGTCAAATTCATGCTCATTGAGTTGACGATGCCATCCTACTGTCTCATCCTCTGTCGTCCCCTTCTCCTCCTACCCTCAATATTTCCCAGCATCAGGGTCTTTTCCAGTGAGTCTGCTCTTTGTCTCAGGTGACCAAAGTATTGGAGCTTCAGCATCAGTCCTTCCAATGAATAGTCAGGGTTGATTTCCTTTGGGATTGACTGGTTTGATCTCCTTGCAGCCCAAGGGACTCTCAAGAGTCTTCTCCAGCACCACAGTTGAAAGCATCAGTTTTTCAGTGCTCACCCTTTTTTATGGTCGAACTCCCATATCTATACATGATTACTGGAAAAATCATAGCTTTCACTATATGGACCTTGGCATCCCAAAGTTCTAAGATACATGATACATACTTTTCACGTGTTTTGTAGATTGGGAAAGTTGAGATAGCAGTGAAATTAAGCCGTCAGTTTGTGGTGTTATCTTTTTTTTCTTTTTAATTGTGGTAAAATACACATAACAATTCATCATTTTAACCATTCTTTTTTTTTTTTCTTTTAACTTTTTATTTTATATTGGGGTATAGCTGATTAGCAATGGTGAACAGCGAAGGGACTCAGCCACACATATGCATGTATCCATTCTCCCCCAAACTCCCCTTCCATCCAGGCTGCCACATAGCATTGAGCAGAGTTCCATGTGTTGTATAGAAGGTCTTTGTTGGCTGTCCATTTTATTTATTTTGAGTTTTTAAAAAATTTACTTGTTTTTAGTTGAAGGGTAATTGTTTTACAGTATTGTGTTGGTTTCTGCCAAACATCAGCATGAATCAGCCATAAGTATACCTATTTTCCCTCCCTTGTGGCCCTCCCTCCCTCCCACTTCCCTCCCCACCCCACACCTCTAGGCTGTTTCAGAGCCCCAGTTTGAGTTCCCTGAGCCACACAGCAAGTTCCCATTGGCTCTCTATTTTATACGTGGATGCTTTTGAACTGTGGTGCTGGAGAAGACTCTTGAGAGTCCCTTGGACTGCACGGAGATCCAACCAGTCCATTCTAAAGGAGATCAATCCTGGGTGTTCATTGGAAGGACTGATGCTAAAGCTGAAACTGCAATACTTTGGCCACCTCATGCGACGAGTTGACTCACTGGAAAAGACTCTGATGCTGGGAGGGATTGGGGGCAGGAGGAGAAGGGGACAACAGAGAATGAGGTGGCTGGATGGCATCACCAACTCAATGGACATGAGTTTGAGTGAACTCCGGGAGTTGGTGATGGACAGGGAGGCCTGGCGTGCTGTGATTCATGGGGTCGCAAAGAGTCGGACACGACTGAGTGACTGAACTGAACTGAACTGAATGCATGTTTCCATGTTACTCTCTCTGTACATCCCACCTAACCATTCTTAAGTATACAATTCAGTGACATTACGTACATTCACAGTATTATGTAACCATCACCCCATCTATTTCCAGAATTCTTCATCATCCCAAACAGAAACTTTGAAATCATTAAGGAATAATTTCTCATTCAGTTTTCTCACTAACTCCTGGTGACCTCTCTCCTACCTTCTGCCTCTATGAATTTTCCTGTTCCAGGTCCCTCATGTAAGAGGAATCATACAATGTTTGTCGTTTTCTGTCCTTTTCATCTAGAATGTTTCCAAGGTCCATCTGTTTGTAGTATTATTAAAATTTCATTTCTTTCTATGACCAGATAATATTCCATTGTATTTATCTACCACATTTAGTTTATTCATTTACCTGTGTATTCTTGGGTTGCTTCTACCTTTTAGTTACTATACATAATGCTGATGTTAACATGCGTGTACAGAGATCTGTTCAAATCTCTGCATTGGGTCCTTTTCAGTGTACGTTTTGGAGTGGAATGCAAGGTTGTATGGTATTTTGTGTTTAACTTTTGAAGACCCACCAAACTGTTTTCCACAACCACTGCAGCATTTTACCTACCCGCCAGCAATGCAGGAGGGCTCCAGTATCTTCACATCCTTGCCGACATTTTCATCATGGCCATGCCAGTGGGTATGATGTGTTAACAGCAAAGTGAATCAGCTATGCATATACATGCATGTGGGCTTGGTTGATGAGTTGTGTCTGATGCTTTGCAACCCTAGGAGGGTAGCCTGCCAGGCTCCTCTGTCTGTGGGGTTCTTCAGGCAAGAATACTGGAGTGGGTTGCCATTTCCTCCTCAAAGAAATCTTCCCAACCCAAGGATGGAACCCGAGTTTCTTAAGTCTCCTGCATTGCAGGCGGGCTCTTTACTACTAAGAGCCATCAGGGAATTTCACACATATACATATATTTCCTGTTTTTTTTGGATTTCCTTCCCATTTAGGTCAACACAGAGCCTTAAGTAGAACTCCCCGTACTATGCAGCAGGTTCTCATTGGTTAATATATTTTATACATAGTAGTATGTATATGTCAGTCCCAATCTCCCAATTCATCCCATCTTACCTTTTCCCCCTTGGTGTCCATACATTGTTCTTTATGTCTGTGTCTCTATTTCTGCTTTGAAAATTGGTTTATCTGTGCCATTTTTCTAGACTCCACATATATGCTGATAGGCAATTTTTTTTCTTGCTTGCTTCACTCTGTATGAGAGCCTCTAGGTCTTTCTACCTCTCTGCAAATGGTGCAACTTCATTCCTTTTTTATGACTAATATTCCACTGTATACGTGTGCCACATCTTTATTCATTCCTCTGTTGATAGACATCTCATGGTTATTAGTCCAAAGACTAATAATGTTAAGCATCTTTTCATGGGTCATTTGCATATCATCCTTGGAGAAATGCCTCCTTGCTTTGAATGAAATTTCCTGCTCTTTGGCTTCAGTGTTTCACAGTCCTATATTTTAGTTCTCTTGCATGTCTGTGTGTATATATGTATTCTTAAGAAGATTGGATTGAAAGTGGGAAGGTTTTCTCTGTTTTAGCAGAAGATGTTGAAATATCACAGGTTTATCCTTTGAAGTAAAAAATTGCTTTCGGGATCTTCAAGTGGGTTGTGTGCTCCCACACACACAGAGCAGGTAGGCCACTCCACCTGTCTGATTGGAGCAAGAAAGGCTTAAGGCCTTTAATCCCATTTAGGATTGTAAAAGGAGGAAGAGGAGGCAGGATGGAAAATGTTGCCTCCCCATTTGTTTCTTTGTGTTTTAGAAGGGAGAAGCTTTCTCCCATTTTTATTTTCCCAGCCCCTACATCTTCAGACTCTTGAGATGAAGATGGTGATAGCCAGGGTCAAGTAGGACAAGTAACTTCTTTGATTCTCTTTTTTTTTTTGACCTGGGATGCATTTTTTTCCCCATTGAAACAATACCCTACTTTGTGTTCAGCTTCTTGGTCTTCGCACGTGTGTTAAGGGCTAGGTCTATCTGACCTAATAGGATGTAAATTATAAATTAAATTTGTTTCGGTTTGGGGCCAGGCTAGAATCCTCTTCCTCATGAAGAGCATCGCTCTGGGAAACTTAGTTTTGAGTTAAAATAAGTTTTCAAATGAACTGTAGGAGGTGACCTGCTTTTAAACCGGGGACTGCCTATGCCAGCAGAGTAGCTGAAGGTGGCGTGATGAGCCTAGTGGAGCTGTGGAGGGCGCATGCATACAGGGGCTGCAGAGAGGTACACCACCCACTAGGAGCATCTGCATTCCACCTGCTTGATTGGTGCTCTGGAGCCAAGTGTCTGCCTCAGAAATGCCAGCTGTTGATACACATGTGCCTAGGGGTAATGTCTGTGTGCTGATTGACAAATACAGAAATATCGAGAGAGACACAAGAGTTTTTTTGGGAGAGGGGGAGGATCAAGCCATTTTATTGAGGGACTTTGGGGGAAGATCAAAGGGGTGGGAGGACAATGAGATCTGAACTCCTTCTCCTGGCTGGAGTTTCCCCAGCTTCACAGTCACTGAACCTGCTGGGTTTTGATGCTTCATCAAAGTATAGCATCTTACCCCAAGTCTGCCTTTGTGTACCAAGGCAGCCCTAGACTTTTTTTTTTTTTGGGGGGGGTCTTTGTTGCCTTTCACACGGGCATTTAAAACTGTGTCTATTCCTTGAATTCTTTTTTTCTTCTGCCTTTTTTTTTTGAATATTGACACCCTAGACTTTCCAAATGACTTCCAGCAACCCAGCTTCCCTGGTGCCTCAGCAGTAAGGAACCCAACTGACAGTGCAGGAGATGAGTTCAGTCAGTGGGTGGGGAAGATCCCCGTAGGAAATGGCTACCCATTCCAGTATTCCTTCATGGGGAATCCCATGGACAGAGGATCCTGGCAAGCTACAGTCCATGGAGTTGCAGAGTCTCAGACATGGCTGAGTATGAAGGCTCCAGCAACCTCAGAGCATCTCTGTCTCTACTGATTGTGGGCTAGCACAGCTCTTATGGACTCTTCCCCCATGGCCCCGCTTGAGTTTGGTCTGAGGCATCAACAAACAGTAAGCTGTTTTAAAAGTTTGGCTCAGAGATACTGATTGCCAGTGATGTGTAATTGATAATTTTTTTCCTTTGTGATCTGGTTTCTAATCTTTCTATATAATTTTACAAGGAGATATAAATTTTCCTCTACCCTTCCAGGTTCTTCTGGCTGGTCTCAGAAGTAAACTGACACGAGACAGACTAGCAGGAGAAAATCACACAGAAGTTTAGTAACATGTATACATGGGAGGGACCCAGGAAAACAGAGAAACTCATCAAAATAGCCAAAGTCCTCACCTTAAACACCGTTTCAGCTAAATAAATAAAAGGATGTTGGGGACAATGGTTTGGGACCTCGGAAGGGAGGA
Organism: Moschus berezovskii; assembly: GCF_049115385.1. Taxonomy (NCBI): domain Eukaryota; kingdom Metazoa; phylum Chordata; class Mammalia; order Artiodactyla; family Moschidae; genus Moschus; species Moschus berezovskii. The sequence goes on along the minus strand of NC_142485.1, from coordinate 25,869,663 downwards.
AGGCAGTTGACACACAGATGGAAAAGCAAATGTTAGGTAAATAAATGTTTGCTGGGTCAGCAGAGACAATGGGACACAGAGGATTTTAACAAACAGAATGCCTGATTCCCCGTGTGCATACCTGGCTCATACCAGATAGTCTGTGATGATGGCTCCCTTCCTGGAACAAATCCTCTGTCTACATTCTTTAGATAGTCCATGTGTGTGCATTCGTGCTCACTTGTGTCTGACTCTTTATGACCAGTGGACTGTAGCCTGTCAGGCTCCTTTGTCCATGGGATTTCCCATGGCAAGAATACTGGAGTGGGTTGCTGTTTCCTTCTCCAGGGGATCTTCCTGACCAAGGGATCAAACCTGTGTCTCCTGCATTGGCAGGCAGATTCTTTACCACTGAGCCACCAGGGAAGCCCAGACAGTCAGTGGGGGAAGGTCAGAGTTTCTGAGTCTTTTGGGCTTGATTGTTTCCAGCTTGAAATAATCTTCATGCCAAAGAGAGATTTTAGGGTGGCAAATTTTGTTCCCCTAGAGCTATACACCTTTACTTCTCTTGGAGCCTTACTGATGTCTCAGAGAATGAAGAGAAATAGTTCTCAGCCTAAACTAACTTTTCAAATCAAGTAGGGGAAAGGAGGGAATATTGTACACATGTTTGTTGCACCGGCTTGGAACCTGCTTTAGTTTCTAGGAGGTAGTTTCTCTTTCTTAGGAACGTATCTTTGGAGGTTTAATCTCTTGTAGATTGATTCTTTTATATGGATTAAATAGTTTTCTTATATAATCTTCAATAGGTTCCTAAGCTGCTACTTTTAAAAGTTTTATTTATTTTAAATTGGAGGATAATTGCCTTACATTATTGTGTTGGTTTCTGCCATACATCAACATGAATGAATCATACATACACACATGTCCCCTCCCTCTTGAATCCCCCACCCCGACCCCACCCCACCCCTCTAGGTCATCACAGAGCACCAGGCTGAGCTCCCTGCTGTACACAAGCTTGCCTTTAACTGTCTGTTTTACACATGGTAGTGTATAAGTCTCATGCTACACTCTCAACTTGTCCCACCCTCTCCTTCCCCCAGTGTGCCCACAAGTCTATTCTCTAAGTCTCAGTTCCTACCCTGCAAACAGGTTAATTAGTACCATTTTTCTAGATTTTATATATATATATATATGTGTGTGTGTGTGTGTGTGTGTGTGTTAATATATGATATTTGTTTTTCTCTTTCTAACTTAAACTTCACTCTGTATAATAGGCTCTAGGTTCGTCCACCTTATTAGAACTGACTAAAGTGTGTTCCTTTTTATGCTACTTTTTTCATAGGCTTGTGTCCATTTTATTTCCCCCTACCTCTTCTCCCTCTATTTCTTTGTGAAGTAACACAAGTAGTTGTGCAGTTTCAGAAACTGGAAGAACTACTTTGGTCATTCAGTAAACAATCTGAACTGTTTCTACTAGAGCTTCTTTACCATTGAGTAATACTGGATTACAAAAAAGATTGAACATACAGTGTTTAGTTTTTGGCCTAGTTCCCCTTTGTAGAAAAACATAATCTGTTTTCGAGACCAGTACTGAATGTACTGGTTTTCTTATCTTAATTGGCATTGGCAATTGTAGCCAAACTGCTTCCTTGGTAGGACATCAAAAGATGAAGCTGACCTCTTGTTCTAGGAAGCAGGTCCAGATAATTTTGTTTTAGCAGATGTGCCTGACAGTTGTAGTAAGTAAGTCCCTTTATCCATCTCCTCTTTGGCGTAGTCACTGGGAGATTGAGAACAATAGGGACTCAGGTTTGGATAATGCAAGTGAAATATTTACCCTTGCTCATTTGTAGCTTTGAGACACAGACTGTTTATTTAATACATTACACTGGTATAGACAGTCTTTAGTATTTTTTTTAAATTGTTGTATTCTTTAAGCTTGTATCTAGTTTTTGCAGGCTTGGTTTCTCCTCTTTGAAGTTATGTTTGATCTTCTTAATGCAGGCTTAGTTTGTGGTACCTGTGCCATTTCACCTAAGGTGGTTAAATGCATATTGTTAAAGAGGATAAAAATTTAGGATAGGGCTTTATTCTAAATGTACCATTAAATCATACTTTTATGAGGCAAGATGGTGGTGACACGAAGGGGCTGGAGGCAAGAGTATTTAATCTTGGTTCTGTCTCTAAATAGTTATATGAACTTGGAAGTCATCAGGGCTGCTAACCTGCATGATTCTTGGGGCACCATTACCACCATCTTTAATGTAACTCTACTGTTAGTGTTTCTTTTCCACAGAATATGTGTGAATGGTGACTCCTTAAGTTGTGTCATTGAAAGCAGCACTAAAAGCCATAACTTATTTTCTCTAGACCACAATTTTCTTACATACAGAATAAGCAGATTTTATGACCAACATAGATAGCATATTAAAAAGCAGAGACATTACTTTGCCAACCAGGGTCCGTCTAGTCAAGGCTATGGTTTTTCCCGTGGTCATGTATGGATGTGAGAGTTGGACTGTGAAGAAAGCTGATCGCTGAAGAATTGATGCTTTTGAACTGTGGTGCTGGAGAAGACTCTTGAGAGTCCCTTGGACTGCAAGGAGATCCAACCAGTCCATTCTAAAGGAGATCAGTCCAGGGTGTTCATTGGAAGGACTGATGCTAAAGCTGAAACTCCAATACTTTGGCCACCTCATGCAATGAGTTGACTCACTGGAAGAGTCTGATGCTGGGAGGGATTGGGAGTGGGAGGAGAAGGGGATGACAAAGAATGAGATGGCTGGATGGCATCACCGACTCTGTGGACATGAGTTTGAGTGAACTCTGGGAGTTGGTGATGGACAGGGAGGCCTGGCGTGCTGTGATTCACTGGGTCTCAGAGAGTCGGACACGACTGAGCGACTGAACTGAACGAATCTGCCTGCATTGAGGGAGCCGTGGTTCAATCGATGGATCTAGAAGATTCCCTGGAGAAGGGAATGGCTACCCACACCAGTATTCTTGTCTGGTGAATCCATGGACAGAGGATCCTGGCGGGCTACAGTCCATGGGGTCGCATAGGGTTGGACATGACTGAGCAACCAACACTTTGGTTTTCAGATTGGATTCAGTGAACCTGGACACTTGAGCCAGTCATTAGTGTACGTCAACCCCTCTTCCATGAGTGGGCCCTGTTTACAGGAGAATAGTAAAATTACCTTAGTTCATAATAGTCTGTTTCAAGAGAAGTTCATCTGTTGTAGTCTTTGGATTCATGAATAAACTGCTACAAGACTCCTTGAAATGTATTTCCGGTGTCTGAATTGAATCGTTCTGTTGTTGGAATTTGAAAGACATTTATTTAGGGACTACATTGACTGTTTTGTAAAGTCCAAATGTTCCTTGACTTACAGTGGTTCGACTTGATGGTGCAAAATAGTGTTAAGGCTTTCAGTAGAAGCCATATTTTGAATTTGGAGCTTTTCCTGGGCTAGGATCCTCGCTCCTGATGCTGGGTGGTGTCAAGCACCATCAGCCACGTGACCATGAGGATAAGCAACCGATACACTCGCCTTTCTGCACCCAGACAGCCATTCTGTTGTTTTTCAGTTTCAGTGCAGCGTTCAATCATCTACATGAGATAGCACATTATTATAAGTTTTGTGTTAGATGGTTTTGTCCAACTGTAGGCTAATGGAAGTGTTCTGAGCAGTTTACCTAGGTAAGCTAAGTAAACTGATGTTTGGTGGGTTAGGTGTACCAAATGCATTTCCAACTTAAACTGTTTTCAACTTCCAATGGGTCTATCAGCATGTAACTCCATTATAAGTTGAGGAAGATCTATAACATCTTTGACACTAGTTATTCTTGTTTTGAAGAGCAGATATGTTGACCTAAGATTCCAAATAAAGTGAAAGTGAAGTCGTTTAGTCGTGTCTGACTCTTTGCGACCCCATGGACTGTAGCCTACCAGGCTTCTCTGTCCATGGGATTTTCTAGGCAAAAGTACTGGAGTGGGTTGCCATTTCCTTCTCCAAACCCCTCCCCCCACACCAAAAAAACCCTATATAAAGATGTACAAAAAAATTGAACAGACACTTCACCAAAGAGGATCTAGAGACAGCAAACAGCACTTGGAAAGATATCCAGTATCACTAGCCATTAATATTAATATGTCAATATCACTGCCTCATGGACTGTAGTCTACCAGACTCCTCTGTCCATGGGATTTTCCAGACAAGAATACTGGAGTGGGTTGCCATTTCCTTCTCCAAAGATTCTGAATAAATGACCTCCAAATCTTTTAATTTCAGTTTTTATGAAAAAAAAAATGGTGATCAAAGAAGTAGAATTTGTAAAGAATGTATTTTATTCCATTGGAATATAGATTATCTTTAATATCTTGGTATTTAAATAAGATTCCAAAAGTAATTATAAATATTTAATGAAATGTGTGACACAAATGTATAATGTGGCAATCTCCTCTACCCCCCTGCTCCAACCTAAGGGGATGGTGATAAACTCTTGAAATTATATCCTTCTAGAACTTTCTCTTACACAAATGTTAAGTTGAAAATTTCTGAGTATTCACCTTAAATTTAAAGGATATGAAATGCCTAAGAATTCATTAGTATAGGAAATGAGAAGCGAAATTGTAGGTAAATTAATGAAGATTATACCTTAAATCTGAGTTTTATATTTTGATATAGATGCTTACTTACCATCTTTTCTTCAAATATTTTGTTTGTTTGTTTCCAAATCACTGGAATATTCTGGTTTCTTTAATCCAGAATCAGTCACCCAGAAATGGTGAGTGCTGATTTAATCTGACAAGTGAAAGTAACTCCTGTTTCAGACCTGGTCTGGATAGGCCAGGAAGTTGCTTACTTCACAGAACACTTTGTTTTTGTTTTGAGTTTTACTGTAAGTGATGTACAGTATAGCCAAGAACATACACGTTTTCTCTCTGTAAGGCTAAAAAAAATCTGTGATGTTTTGTTGGCAGAGAGTCCAAGGGAAATTCTTTACTTTGGAAAAAAAAATTTAGTCATTATACCCAGCTATATTACTGCTGCAAGGCCGAGCTGGTCTTTGAATAACCATGGTCCCTTGAGAGGATTCATTGAATGGTCTGGTGTGCATTTCCTTCAGTGTGGTTGTAGTTTCTGCATTGCAGTGTGAAGAAGACAGTCCATAACATGCAGCCAAGTATTTTTTTTTTTAAACTTGAATGAGACATCACTTGCTTATATTGATAGTTGTTGATTTTGAATTCTGAGAAATATAGGTAAGTTACCTTGACATGGTTGATTTGGAGCCTTTAAATTAAGCAAAAATGCTAGAGTTAATTATGTTTTAGAAGTGGTACTTTAAAAAAATGCTTTTTAAGTCAGATACCCTTTTTCATCTCCTTCTATTTGTGATATTTATCTTATTAAAATATCACTATTTCAGGATAAATTCTAGGATGTGAAAGCCAAAGATTATTATTAATAATATAGTGATAATTATTATTATTATATGAATGATCATATCAAAATGATCACTTTTTTAGAGAGGAAAAGAGTTCAGCTCCTGTGATGCTGTGTTTGTGTTTAAGTTGCTAAATAAAAATTTCACACATTGCCTTGTCAGAGTTCACATTACCTAGTCCAGTTTTTTAAAAATAATATATAATTATATATATTGTAAATTTTCTATAGTGTCACAACATGGTCATTTTATGTTTTGTTTTTACACCTACAATAGCAAAGAATATGGTAGAAGATGATTCCAGATACACTTTAGTTACTCTGTCATCTGAAGTGCCTAGATCCTTGGTTATTTGGTCACCTTTGCATTGTGATTCTGGTTATAACTCTGAGTCCGTGTGTGTGTGTGTGTGAGAGAGAGAGAGAGAGAACAGGGGAGGGTGGGAGGAGGGAGGGAGGTGTGGAAGAAAGCTAGAACTACTGAAATATTTATGATTTAAAGTGCTCCGAGCATGTTTAACCTGCCCATTTGACTTCCATGCTATCTTAGCAACAAGATAAGAGAATTATGGAAACACAGCTTGGTTGTTTATGCTGTTTGATATGTTTAAAGAATATAGAATGTCCTGAAACGTAGATATTTGTAAAAGGAAAACATTAAAACATTCTATTTAGGAGAATTTCTGACTAAGCTTTCAGGAATGTGGTTTTAAGAGTCTGTGAATGTGTGGGGTCTTCCACATGCTGGTTTGAGGTTTTAGGAAATTCTTCACCCAGAAAGTCTTGGAATAAAAGTACATTTTTGGAATAAAGTCCGGAGATCTGAATTCTTGAAGCTCAGGAGGTTAATGGGCTATGTGTTGAATCTTCTAGCAGATTCTTCTTCAGTGGTGGTGTCCTTATCCTAATAGCCAGGGCTTCACTCTCTCTGCCCCTCTTGCAAGTGTTGTTGTTTAGTTGCTAAGTTGTGTCCAACTCTTTTGCTACCCCATGGACTGTAGCCACCAGCTCCTCTGTCCATTGGATTTCCTGCAAGTGTGGATTTATCTAAAAAGGACTAACTATGCCATAGTCCCTCCATATCTGTGGAGGATTGGTTTCAGGACCTGATGACACCCAGATCTGTGGATGCTCCAGTCCCTTGTATAAAATGGGGTAGTATTTGCGTGTAACCTATGCACATGCTCTCATATATTTCATATCATCTCTAGATTACTTATAATATCTAAAATAATGTAAATGCTGAGTAAATAGAATATTAATGCTATGTAAACGTAATAGAAATAGAATATTATTGCTATGTAAAAAATTGCCAGTGGGTAGCACATTCAACGGAGAAGGCAATGGCAAGCCACTCCAGTACTCTTGCCTAGAAAATCCCATGGATGGAGGAGCCTGGTAGGCTGCAGTCCGTGGGGTCGCTAAGGGTTGGACACGACTGAGCGACTTCACTTTCACTTTTCACTTTCCACTTTCACACATTGGAGAAGGAAATGGCAACCCACTCCAGTGTTCTTGCCTGGAGAATCCCAGGGACGGGGGAGCCTGGTGGGCTTCCGTCTATGGGGTCACACAGAGTCGGACACGACTGAAGTGACTTAGCAGCAGCAGCAGCACGTTCAAGTTTTGCTTTTGTGAAACTTTCTGGAATTGTTTTCCAATATTTATCTGCTGTTGATTGAATCCATGGATTTAGATCCCACAGATATGGAGGGTCAACCGTGTTGTGTAGTAATAAGTATAGAATAATCTGTTTTCAGATGTCAGTTCTCATTAAGATGTGACCATAGATTTAAAATTATTTAACCACAAGGCTCAAACAGACTATCAGTTAATTGTTTAATCTTTATTTATCAGTGTAAAAGTGGTTTGTTTGTTTGTTTTCCCCTTGGGATACTTCTTTAATTTTTGTGGTGTGTTTTATGTCCGTTTTGAGTGCCATCTGTATATTCTGTTACCTGCTGAGAGTCTTATTACTGGGGTTATCTGAGGATCTTCTGTTAGGACAGTTGGGAATACTATTAATAGATCCTTCTTATAAACATGTTCTAATCAATGAAATAGAAGGTCTTAAAGATATTTTAAATACAAATGTCATATGGTTTGGGGCATGGATGGGGGATGAGGTGATATATTTTTGTTAAAGTAGTTTGGTTTTATCATGGCATTGAAGTAGTTTTGTTTTATCACAGCATAAACAAAGTTTCACTGGTAGCTTTTACTGTTGAGTGGTATTTTCACTTAAAAATTCTAAAGTTGAGATGATTTAGAAAGAAATGAATTAATTTTCCTTGAGTGATTAAGCAAAATGTCCCTGTGCTCAATACCTTATTCATTTTAACTTAGATCTTTTATTCATTCTGTGAATCTCTCCTTTATTTGTTGCTTGGAATGGTTAAAAAGCCTTTTTGCAGTTAGTGCTCCCAGAATCAATATCCTAAACTCATGTCAGCTTATTTAAAGAAAAATAGAAAGAATATTATAAAACAGTTAGAAAATTTATACTGAAAGCCAAAATCTTTTTGTGCATCTACCCAGTTTTATTTGTGCAGTTTTTCAATATATTTGCTGTGGCTTCCATCTTAAAAATATTAACACAAATGAAGTAGTCTTTTAAACTCATGTGTATGTCTGCAGTCACGTAATTGGGTGCTTACTGTGCGCCAGGCTCTCTGCTGCAGAAAGCACAGAGGTGGACCTTTTTAAGCTTCATCCAGCTTTTTGTCTCCTTTTCATCTCTACACTTCTGTGCTAGTTCAGGTCCCTCCCAATATATCCTGCTGTCGCTCTTTGCTCACCGGGACAACTTCCCCTCTCCAGCCAAATCAAAGTGTTAGTGTCTTCTTAACAGCTTTGGCAGACTCGCACCGTTCCCAGAATAGAATTCAAACTGTGAAACATTCCCAGCGGCTGTTCTTTACCCTGTCCATTTGCAGCCACTTTGAGCTCTGTAGTCTTCCCAGTCTTTCCAGCCCTTTCCTACTTTAGAGCCAGTTGGATTCCTTCTGTTGCATTGCCTGTCTTTCCATTTATACTTGATATTCTCCCCCAGCTTCACTAGGCAAACAGATCTCTCAGCTGTGGTCTGTTCATCGTTCTATTGTATTGGTCTGTTGAGCTTTTCTCTAGGAAGGCACTCATCTCGTTGTTACATTTCATGTCCCAGACAAACACCCACAGTCAAGTCTACAGCAGCCCCAGAAACTGATTGCCAGCACATGGGAGACAGGAAAGGCATATTTCAAATAATATCCCTAATTGTATTCACCTTGTGATTTTAGTGGTCTTCAACTTTGGATTGCATACAAATTTTAGTCCAGGATCCAAAAGTACAACTGCCATGAATCACACTTCAAGTGGACCATTTAAGAAGTTTATCTGAAAAGCAAAACCAGACTGAAAGTAAGCTTGATAGACCATCTTTAAGAAAACAAAATAAAATTTTCAGTTACATCAGGGTAGTTCAGAGTGGTTCACAAGCTTTCCTTAAAGTCTACAAGCCCAGCTCCATAGCTGTCAGAGCAATCACATCTATGTCATAACATAGATGCTTCCTTGGTGGTTCAGACGGTAAAGCGTTTGCCTGCAGTCTGGGAGACCTGAGTTCGATCCCTGGGTCGGGAAGATCCCCTGGAGAAGGAAATGACAACCCACTCCAGTACTCTTGCCTGGAAAATTCCATGGACTGAGGAGCCTAGTAGGCTACAGTCCATGGGGTCACAAAGAGTCTGACACAACTGAGCAATTTCACTTCCACCTTCATGTCGTAACAGGGAAGATCTCCCCACAAGATCTTCTCCCCAGAGTCTAGCAAGGTACTCTCAGAAGGGATCTGAGTTTAAGACCTCATGGCTTCTAGAAAACCTGATTGTCTAAATACAGATCTAGTCCCTTGGTAGTGAATAGTAGTACTCTGTGCATTGGGTCTGTGGTTAAATGTGACAGAGGTGGCTGTTTGTCTGTCACTTTCCACTTCTCCCCATCTTTCATGTTTGTAGGATTTTTAGCCAGGTGTATTACCCTGTGTTGGTGTCCGTGCCTCAGCCTGCCTTATGGGCAGGTGTGGCCTATGGTCAGGTTTTGGCCACCGGCTTCATCGTGCTGTGTTATCTGGGCTTAACTTTCATGTTTATTGCCTCTGGACCCTTTCGTCCTTTTCAAGGAAACAAAGATAATGCCATTTGGGGCCGTAGGTTGAGGTCATGCACAGGAGAGAAAGGTGGATTCCTGGTCCCTAACAGGTGGGTCTCTTGACCCTGGACAACCTATGCAGACTTTTGTCTGAGACAGAAATAAATTTGTCTTTTGCCACTTATTTGAGGTTTTCTGTCTGCTATGGCTGGACTTTGAATCCTAAATCCTATTGTATATTTTATGAGTCTAGGCAGGGAATGTTTAGACAGAGAAAGTAGGAACTGCCAGGAACTATTGTACATTCTCTGGAGGGGCAGAGATTTGGTTGATTACAGTTTAAGAGGGTTTAAACGTCAGATTAGTGTTAAGATTCCACAGGTCATTTTTAAGGTCTCTTCTAACCCTGAGAGTCAGTGACTTTGAAGTGTTGTGCTTTGCTTTAATAAATTATGGTATTTGTTCATTTCTAAGACATATGTTTTCACATTTTAATGTTTCTGATGCAAGGATGTATTTTATAAGAGGGACTCAGCCTTTCTTTTTTAAAAAAAATTATTTATTTGACTGCACTAGGTCTCCATTTCTGAGCGCAGGCTTTCTCTAGATGCAGTGAGCGGGGGCTACTCTAGTTGTGGTGGCTTCTCTTGTTGCAGAGCATGGGCTGTAGACACTCAGGCCTCAGTAATCACAGCACATGGGCTCAGGAGTTGCAGTGCACAGATTTTAGTTGCCCTCAGTATGTGAAATCTTCCCAGACCAGGGATCAGATCCATGTCCCCTGCATTTGCAGATGGATTCTTCTCCACTGTAGGGGAGCCTACAGCGTATCTGGGACTGTAGGGAAGTCCGAGGGACTCTTGGCTTTGAAATATAGTTAGAACAGGATTTGACATTTGACCTTGATGGTCTATAGGTGTCCTTAAGAGTGGCTGAGTTAGCAGGACAATGTTGAAGCGTGACTGCTGGCTTAAGGTGAGCAGAGACACTATCATGATAGTGCAGCAGTGAAGTCACTAGTTTTAGGTTCAGGAAGAGGCCCCTTGCAGCTCAAGTTTGGGTTTCTTCTTGGAGTCCTGTCTGTAATCTCACTGGCTTTTCCTGAGGCTCAGGCACAGAAAAGCCAAGCTGTTGGGGGTTTTAAAAGGAACTGAGACAGCAGCCTTGTTTGATAAGAGGCTTCTTAATGGAAGGAGAAAAGAAGATAAATAGAAAGGATTCAAAATAATTCTTTTACCTAACAGAGGATGAGATGGTTGGATGGCATAACTGACTCAATGGACATGAGTTTGAGCAAAAGCTCTGGGAGATGGTGAAGGACTGGCAGGCTGCAGTCCATGGGGTCGCAAAGAGTTGGAAACAACTGAACAACAAATTCCTTAACGTTTTATCAGATGTTCAGAGTTTAAGAAGATAAGTAGTGCTTAGAGGCTTATGTAAAAGAACAGCCCACTCTGATCTCAGAGACAGTCATATTTCTTCTCTCCAGTTTCTTGTGTTTCCTTTCATCGCTTAAATCAATTTGACTATGATTAGTATTTCTGTGATCCAACTGGCATTTTATGATGTTTCTTTTTGTTTGTTTGTTTTATAAAATAAAAGTACATTTTTATAAAGAAAAAACTCAATATTGAAGGCTCAGACATTTGGGGGAAACTGGAAGGGTATTTTTCCTACTTCTTCCTCCCATCATTTGTGAAGGTAGGGTGACAAGTTTCTGATCGTGGAAGGAAGAGAGGGCAGGGAGACTTTCCTGCCTGAATGTCTGTCCTTAGGGGCTGCCTGGCTGTCAGTTGGTTTATCTCTGTGCGCCTCTTGCCTGTCTTCAACACCCTTGCCCAAGTCCCCTGCTGTGCAGGGGGCAACAGGGCACGTCAGCTGGCAAAGAGACAGGTGATGAAGGTGGAGGCAACAATGAACGGTCACATGTTGGTGGGCCAGCCAGAGGGAAGTGGGTGATGTTTCTTTTTTTTGTACAACTGTTTTCTTCCATTTATTATTATTATTATTAGTTTTAAATCTGGCAGAAACAGCTCACATCTTTCAAAAGCACTCTAAGATTTCTCTCAGTTCAGTTTCTCAGTTGGTGCAACCTTCCCAAAGCTGACTAGCTCTGTTTTTCCTGCAGACATCCTTGTCGGACCGCTGACTTACTGCTGCCCTCCAGGTAGAGGACACAGCTGTCACCGGGGCTTTTCCGGGGAGTCCTTCCTTTTTGCTCCTCTTGGACTTTCTGTTTCCTCCCTGATAGCCCTCTCTGGTTTAATTCCTCATGTTGGCAGCATTCAGCCTCTTGTAGATTCCTGAGAAAACGTGTCAGAGAGAGAAGTGTGAGGCTTTGTGTGCCTAAAGACCCCTTTATTCACACTCGCGTTGGATTCGTGGCTTGGCAGGATTGGAATTCCTGTTTGAACATTTCTCTCAGAACTTTGAAGATATCACTTCATTTGTCTTCTAGCTTTCAGTATTAATATGGTAAAGTCTACTATTCTGATACCTGGTCTCCTGTAGGTCCTTTTTTTAAAATTTAAACAAAAATTATTTATTTAAATTGGAGTATAATTACAATATGGTGATGGTTTTTGCCATACAGCAATATGAATCAGCATGGTTTTTCTTTACATCAGTATGCATCAGCCATAGGATATATTTGTCCCCTCCATCGGTGCCTTCCCACCTTCCTACCCATGCCATCCCTGTAGGTTGTCACCGAGCACCAGCTTTGGTTGCCCTGGGTCACACATCAAACTCCCACTGGCGGTTTAGCATCGACACATACACAATACCATATGTAAAACTCTTGATGATTCTCTTGAACCATCCCACCTTTTTCTTCTCCCACAGAGTCTGAAAGTCTGTTCTGTACATTTGTGTCTCCTTTGCTGCCCTGCACTTAGAGTCACCACTGGTAACCATCCATATATATGTGTTAATGTACAATATCTGTCTTTCTCTTGCTGACTTACTTCACTCTGTATAATAGGCTCTAGGTTCATCCACCTCATTAGAACTGATTAGATGTGTTCCGTAAGTCCTTTTCATAGCATAGGAGTGAAACCACAGGCCTGACCCCAGACTGTCTAGGGTTGCCGCCTCCTAACTACACGACTGTGGCAAGTTATTTGTGCCTAGTTTCCTCATGTGTGAAGTGAGGATAATAGTACTTGATGCCTCTGAAAGCGTGCTTATGGATTATACAAGAAGTAGGTATGGTGCTAGGAACTGCTGTTTGTGTGTAAGAGTCATATAGTGGCTGCTATTTGTCACTAAAATCTAACTTTTCTGAAACATCAGTGACATGCAGTGATCAAATCTTGTTCATTTATTGTGTAGAACAAACAATGCACCTCTTCAATCTGGAGGCTTTAGTTCATCAGCTCTACGAAGAATTTGTATTATTTCTTTGATTATATTTTACTACAAAATGTTTCTTTTCCCTCTTATAATACTATGAGTTGAATGCTGGATCACTTGGATGAATCTTTAAAAAAGAAAATCCTTTTTCATTTCTGTGAAAATTTCTGAGTTAGTTTACATTTCTGAGCTAGTTTGTTAGATTATATCTTCAGAAATTTTTCATTATGACTTTCACATTGATTTCTGAGCATTCTTATATCCTTATATTTTAAAAAATAATCACAGTTTTAGCGTGGATATATATTTCAGGCTATTAATTACAGATTTTCTAATTTTTCTTCTCTTGCCAGCATGGCCTCAATATCCTCTGAGAATTTTTTATTATTAGTTTTTCTTTTCTATCAGAATGTCCTCAAATATTAAGTTGATGCTTGGCTTCCTTTTTAAGGTTGATCGTCTAAAAAAGCTCAGTAAACTGTCTGAGGGGCAGGGTTTACCCTGGGAGGCATGATGATGTGAAACCTTTGGTGTCAGTATCTGTAGGTCTTTTTCCCTTCTTTCCAAGCATTGTTCCCTTGCAGAGAACAATCTTATCCTTTGCCTGGGCTGTTTAAGCCTGGCGATGATAAGCTTTTTATGGAGCTGTGGACAGGAAGTGCATTGGTAGTCCTACCATTTTATAGGAAAAATTTCACTAAATTTCCCTGTTTGCACCCACCATGCCTTATCCTCACCCTCTTCTGGGTCTGGTGGCTCTAAATGGGGGCGTTTCTTCTAAGATCATATGGCTGTTGCCAGAGCCAGGATAGTTGTCTGGGGATGTGGGCGGAGGAGGTGTTTAGTGGATCCTTGCTGCTGCTGCTGCTGCTGCTGAGTCACTTCAGTCGTGTCCGACTCTGTGTGACCCCCTAGACGGAAGCCCACCAGGCTCCCCCGTCCCTGGGATTCTCCAGGCAAGAACACTGGAGTGGGTTGCCATTTCCTTCTCCAATGTGTGAAAGTGAAAAGTGAGAGTGAAGTCGCTCAGTCGAGTCTGACCCTTAGCGATCCCACGGACTGCAGCCTACCAGGCTCCTCCATCCATGGGATTTTCTAGGCAAGAGTACTGGAGTGGCTTGCCATTGCCTTAGAATTCCTTATAGCTCACTCATTGGAAAAGATCCTGATGCTGGGAAAGATTGAAGGAAGAAGGGGGCGGCAGAGGACAAGATGGTTAGATAGCACCACCGACTCAATGGACATGAATGTGAGCAAACTCTAATTCCTGGGTCCCTCTGGGTTTCTGCAGCCTGTCTGCCTTGCACCCTGCAGTATGTTCTTTGCAAACTTGTTTGACTTCTCTGTACTCTAGTAAGTTGTTTCTGCCCTCAGATATTGAGGTTTGTGATTAACGTGTCACATAATAGTGGGTTTTTTTGTTATTATTATTTTTTCCTTTGCAAGTAAACAAATATTTTAAAAATTGGTTATAATGATTTCAGACTAGAAAAAGAGTAAGCGTGCTATATCAAAGTCATGTGTCTTCATATGTGGAAGGATGACTTTGTATTTTAGGGAGAACAGGGAAGGTACTACTTGTGTTCCTTTATGATGAAATGTTCTTGTCAATGTTGCTTTGTTCCTTGGCACTTTTACCATAACTTTCTGTGTCACTTTTGTGTGATGGTGTGTGTGTGTATTGCTTTTGGTACCATCATCCTCAAGGTTTAGTATGGCATTTGACTCTTTTATATCTGCTTGTGAGTTTCAGATGAAAAGACTTTGAAGCTTTGAGCTTAAATAGGAGTCTGTTCTTTTGATTTTTTTAATTGTTAAATTTATATGCATTGAAATTCTAAACGGAGGTATTAACCATCATATTTATAATAAAAAAGATAAATCTCTTTCCACTGTCACTGGCATTGTTAGTTGAATTGTTAGTTGCTACCTAGGTTAACTTTCCCAAAGGTAAAGATAGTTTTGAATTAAAACCAAGATCTTTACCTCAAATCATTTCTTTTCACTGCTACTCATCCTTGAAGTGAAGGACAGTTTAAACTTTTGCTGCCTTTCCAAGCAGGGAGAGAAACATCTGGAGGAGCTACAGTCTTTCTTGTCCCTGGCTGTGCACCCGGAATGCGGGTGTGTGTGGAAGGAGGCAGCAAGGATAGATTATCACCATCTGGGCAACAGGGAGCACTTCGGATGGGTGAAGAGTCATTATTTTGCCTGTTAGAGTGAAAAGGTATCTGGAGGCTGTGGCTGTGGCAGAGGATTTGTGTTGCTGGCATGGGCTTCCCTGGTGGCTCAGATGGCTTGAACCCTGTGTTGGGAAGATCCCCTGGAGAAGGGAATAGCAACCCTCTCTAGTATTCTTGCCTGGAGAATCCCATGAACAGTGGAGCCTGGTGGGCTATAGTCCATGGGGTTGCAAAGAGTCGGACATGACTTAGGGCCCCCTGTGCAATGCTCACTGAATTTCCCATAATTCTGGGAGAAATAGCAGTACTATTGGGCAGTGCTTATGCTCCAGGAAGGGTTAAAATGTCATCCCTAGGTTGCCTGGGAACCCAATCATCATTTATGTGTGTGTGTGTTTAAAATAATGGAAATTGTGTTCTGAATTCCGTACAACCAACCTGTGAAAGGACTTCAGTGATGCACTGTTTTTCTAGAACAGAGTTGTAGTAGTTTGTAACAAAGCAACACAAACTGGTTGGCTTAAACTAATAGAAACCTATTCTCAGAGCTCTGAAGGCCAGAAATTCAAAGTCAAGGTGACCTGCCCACCTGAAGCTTTTGGGGGAGGGTGCTTCCTTGCCTCTTCTAGCTCTGGGTAACCTCACTTGCTCACAGGCTTGTCAATGTAAGTCTATAGTCTCTGCCTCCACTTCACGTGGCCATCGTCCCCCTGTGTCTCTGTGCCTTTATATGGCATTTCTCTCTCTTTGCATGCTTCTTCTCTTATACGGACACTAGTCTGATGTTAAATTAGGGCCCACACTAATAACTTTAATCTTAACTTGATTGCATTCATAAAGACCCTATTTCCAAATAATGCCCATTCGTAAGTCTCTTTTTGAGACACACAATGCAACCTGTAACAGCAGTTTAATAACAGGAGTTGATGCTGGGCCTGCTCCAACAGACTAAGTCAATCAGTCTTCCCAGAGAAAAGGAAAATATTTTCCTAAAGCATGTGATCTTAAAGAGTGGGCTAAACAACCGTAATATCAAAAAGACCAATTGAAAAATGGGCAAAGGACTTGAATAGACATTTCTCTAAAGAAAATAAACAAATGGTCAGTATGCATGTGAAAAGATGCTCCACATCATGAGTCATTGCTGCTGCTGCTGCTAAGTCACTTCAGTCGTGTCCGACTCTGTGTGACCCCATAGACAAAAGCCCACCAGGCTCCCCCCTCCCTGGGATTCTCCAGGCAAGAACACTGGAGTGGGTTGCCATTTCCTTCTCCAATGTGTGAAAGTGAAGTCGCTCAGTCGTGTCTGACCCTTAGCAACCCCACGGGCTGCAGCCTACCAGGCTCCTCCATCCATGGGATTTTCTAGGCAAGAGTACTGGAGTGGCATGTCATTGCCTTCTCCGTCATGAATTGTTGTATTTGCCTCATGAGTCATTAGGCAAATACAATTCAGAGCCACAGTGATATATCACTTCATACCCAATAGGATGGCCATTATATCTTAAAAAATAAAAAGAACAAAGGAATATGTTTTGGTGAAAATGTCAGTAAATTGGAACTCTGCGTTGCTGGTGAGAATGAAAAATGGTACAGATGTTGTGGAAAACAGTTCTGATTCCTCAAAAAGTTAAACATAGGATTACCATGTGAGCCAGCAGTTCCACTTGGTATGTACTCAACAGAACTGCAGACAGGATCTCAAAGGAAGAGCTCGTCTGTCTGCCATGTTCATGGCAATATTGTCCACAGTGGTCAAAGGGTGGAGGCAACCCAAGTGTCCATCCGTGGATACCTGGATAAATAAAATGTGGCTTATAAGTACAGTGGTATATTCAGTTCAGTTCAGTTGCTCAGTCGTGTCCGACTCTTTGCGACCCCATGAACCACAGTACGCCAGGCCTCCCTGTCCATCACCAACTCCTGGAGTTCACTCAAACTCGTGTCCATCGAGTCAGTGATGCCATCCAGCCATCTCATTCTCTGTTGTCCCCTTCTCCTCCCGCCCCCAATCCTTCCCAGCATCAGAGTCTTTTCCAGTGAGTCAACTCGTTGCATGAGGTGGCCAAAATATTAGATATATATACAAAAGTATATACAGTGGTGTATTATTCAGCCTTAAAAAAGAGAAGGGAATTTTGACACATTCTGCAACCGTGTTGAACCTTGAAGACAGTGTGCTAAGTGACTCAAGCCGGTCACAAAACGACAAGTATAGTGTGATTCCTCTTCTATAAGGTACCTAGAGTAGTCAGATTCATAGACAACAGAACGTTGGTCACCAGTGGTGGGTGGTGTGGGGAGAGGAGAATGGCGAGTGAGTGTTTAATGGGCACAGAGTCTCAGTTGGGAAAGATGAAAACATTCTGGAGCGGGGTGGTGGTGACGGTTACAAAGTATTGTAAGTATACTTAATGCTGTGCGTTCGTGTAGCCCGCCAGGCTCCTCTGTCCATGGGATTCTCCAGGCAAGAATACAGGAGTGAGTTGCCACTTCCTTCTCCAGGGTATCTTCCCAACCCAGGGATCGAACTCACATCCCTCCCATCTCCTGCATTGGCTGGTGGGTTCTTTACCACTGAGCCACCAGTGAAGCCCACTTAATGCTATATAACTGTACAACTAAGAATGAAAAATGTGCATATTGTACCACTGTTTTAAAAAGTGGACCTTGTAGAAGTCACAGATTTAAGCTAGGAACTAAAAGAAAAATAAAACTAGGTAACAATTCACTGAATTGTCCAAGGAACACCTCTATTCTTGATCTGGGTTCTGGACCAATAGAGACGTATGGCAAAGTAAGGTCAACTGGCCTTTAAACTATTAAATCACCCTTGTTAAAGTCTATCGGGAGGCCAAGTTCCCACATGAGATAAGTGAGTGAAAGTCGCTCAGTGTGTCTGACTCTGTGACCCCATGGACTGTAGCCTGCCAGGCTCCTCTGTCCATGGAATTCTCCAGGCAAGAATACTGGAATGGGTTGCCATTCCCTTCTCCAGGGTATCTTCCCGACCCATGGATCGAACCTGGGTCTCCCCCACGGCAGGCAGATTCTTTACCATCTGAGCCACCAGGGAAACCTAAAGAGGGCTCCTAACAGCCCCCAGAATTTGGTTCTCCTGGTCACCATAGGGCTGTCCTGAAGTGGGGGGTCCTGTGCTCCCCACAGGCCACCTCGCTCCCAGAAGACAGTGGGCAGAGCTCAGCCAAGCCTGCCCCATCTACTTGCCCCCATTTCTCCAGGCAGATATATTACTCTCCATCCTCAGGGCAGGATGAAGGTAAAGGTCAGATTGACACCAAGGATGTCATGTGAAGGGAACAGATTCTCCTCCAGCCTCTCTGCTTCTGGGTCTCTTCACACATTGTACTTAGAATCTAACCCATGGTTAACCAGGGCCTTGCTCATACCCTCAACTCCCCAGTGAAACCTCTCTCCCTTTGGGTCTTTTCTAGCACATCTGGGCAGAGAGTTTGGAGGCTCTGATGGGTGCGTTAATTACATCGACTCTGGCCACTCTGTGCCTGGGTCTTAATTTTACTTTCCTCTTTCTAATCTCAGATGGTATAAAGCCATGTTGTCCCACAAAGTACAGTGAGTTCCCATGACAGAGTTAAATTGCCAATAACGTGTGTGTGTGTGTGCTTAGTCATGTCTGACTCTTTGTGACCCCATGGACTATAGCCCACTAGGCTCCCCTGTCCATGGGATTTCTCAAGCAGGAATACTGCAGTGAGTTGTCATGCCCTCCTCCAGGGAATCTTCCTGACCCAGAGATTGAACCCATGTCTCTTGTTTCTCCTGCATCACAGGCAGATTATTTACCACTGGGCCACCTGGGAAGGCTGCCAATAATATAGTGACGATGCCTAAATTTGATTATAAACCTCTACCACTGTCATGATTCTAGGGAAAAGTTAATTGTAGAATGGCCTAACTTTGCAAGTTAAAGTTCAAATATGTTACAGAAGTGAAAGTTCAAAGTCAAATTTTCATGGCCCTTTCATATATTCATTAACTCAACAGTTTGTTTATTGAAAATCTACTCTGTGTGCTCTTCCAAGTGTTGGGGATATCTTGGTGAATAAACCAGACCCAAGGGAGAAGAAATCCTGTCCTTCTGGAGCTTACTTTCTGGATACTTTGAGTTAGAAGACCAGAATTCAGTTTCAGTAAATATCCTTGCCGGTATCTGGGGCTTCCTAGGTGGCACTAGTGGTCAAGAACCTGCCTGCCAATGCAGGAGACACAGGTTCAATCCCTGGGTCAGGAAGATCCCCCGGAGGAGGGCATGGCAACCCACTCCAGTGTTCTTTCCTGGAGAATCCCATAGACAGAGAAGCCTGGTGGGCTACAGTCCATGGGATCACAAAGAGTCAGACACGACTGAAGCAACTTAGCACACCAGTATCTTACTCAGGTTCTGTCAGGCTAAAGTGGTCGCAGAATCTAGATGGACTTCATGTTCTTCCAGAAAACCCAGTCTGAGTTCTTCATGGGAAGGGCTGTGATTACTGCCAAGTTGTTAGTTCAGCAGCCAGAGTGTGAAGGGCACCCAAGTGACCCCGGTATCATCTTGTCCCTTTCCCCCTTCCCAAACTACCACATTTTGAAAACAACCCAATCACCTAACCCTGAAATAGTAATGCAGGGCAAGTTTATCTGAGCTGTAGTTTCTAAAATGGTTTTTAGTGTTTCTGAAGGTCACCGTTCTGCACTAGGAAAGTCCCCGCCTAGGACATGCCTTACCCTCTCTTTTAAGCAGACATTTTCATGCTTGTGCTGCTAACAGCTTGTTGCTTATGTCTCTTTCCTGGATTTACTTAAATATAAGAAACCTGAGTCTTATGGAGGATTTACTCCTAGTATTTAATTATCCAATCAACACTTTGGGGTGTGTATGTATGTTGGGGGGCTGGTATTGTGATTCTCGAAACTTCTGAAAACCCACATGGATTCCTCTTCACCAAAGCACATCCACATTCCCACATTGTCTCTGAATGTGTTTGTTTGTTGTTCAATGGCTAAGTCATGCCCAACTCTATGTGACCCCAAGGACTGCAGCTCTCCAGGCTCCCCTGTTCTTCATCCTTGCGATTGTTCAAACTCATGTCCGTCTAGTCGGTGATGCCATCCAGCCATCTTGTCCTCTGTTGTTCCCTACTCCTCCTGCCCTCCATGTTTCCCGGCATCAGGGTCTTTCCCAGTGAGCCTGCTATTTGCATCAGGTGGCCAAAGTATCAGAGCTTCAGCATCAGTCTTTTCAGTGAATATTCAGGGTTGATTTCCTTTAGGATGCACTGGTTAGAGTGGAACTGGGGGTGACTTGTCTAGCGCCACCTGCCAGATCTGTTGCTAACAGTTGAAAGCTGGAAACATTCTCGTTCTCCATGGGGCACACAGGAATCTTCTGCTGTGCTGTCACGAGAGAGGCATGTGTTCTATAGACCACCAATGTCTGAGGCCCGTCACGACTCTTCCCTACCATTGTAGCTGAGCCTCACCCGAGCTTCCCGCCAGCTCTCTACTGGGTCTGCTGGAGCCTCTGCTTTCGCCCACGTCTGCCAGGCCCGGTTCAAGGTCCAGCTGGGTGCCCCGCATGGAGAAGCGGCCTGTGAACAGCCTGCCCTCATGCCTCCACCCAAGTGGCTTTGTTTCAGACAGGGGTCCCTGGCCCTGTTCTCTTCAAGATGCAGACTTGTGCAGCCTCCTTCCCTGGAGACAGCCACTCTCCACGGACCCAGCTCCCGTGAGCTGGAGCTGCTCACTCAGGTCAGAAGATTGTACAGTTTTAGGCTTAAAGCCTCTCGCCCAGTCTGTGTTATTTAAAACCAACCTTCCAGCTGAAAAACGAGCTGGATTACAAGATCGTTGTGCTAATCGATCAGTCTTGTCCAGCTCATGAACTGTAGCCCATCAGGCTCCTTTGTTCATGGAATTTTCCAGATGATAATACTGGAGTGGGTTGCCATTGGATTACAGGATAGAGGCTGCAACTGCCAGTGTGATGAAACCTCTGGCAGTGCCTTGAGCCTAAGCACCTTCCACTTTGACCAGGGCAGGAGTCCCAGTTACCCCACATGGGTTTTGCTCCCGCACACGTTCAGTTCAGTTCAGTTCAGTCGCTCAGTCGTGTCCGACTCTCCGCGACCCCATGAATCACAGCACGCCAGGCCTCCCTGTCCATCACCAACTCCTGGAGTTCACTCACACCCGCACACTTTACCCCTTCTTAATTTCTGATGGTTTGTTGCCTAGTGTGACATATTTACAGTTTTGAAAGGGCTCAATAAATAATACCTTGTTTTTGAGACGGCTATTCAGACTGGCTGAGCTGATGGTTACAGTATAGAAGCTCTCCTGCCATGCTTTGTGAAAAAGCACAGGCCAAAGCCCCATGAGCTTCCTTGGGTTGCCATAGCCACTGCAGCCCTTCCTGGGGGATTCTGTCGTTGCCCCCGCACCCCGACCTCCTACCACCCCATCCAGCAACTGAGGGCTCACAGGGGCCAGCTTTCAAAGCGTGGCCAACACGTGGTCAGGGTTAACTATTGATTCTTGGATACTCTCCTTCTTCCTCTCTCTGGTTATGAACCATCTGAGAAATAGGAAACAGTAAGGTGGCTAGATGATTACAGGTGAATTACAATTTTAGGTGTCCCTCCACTGTAGGGACAGAGGAACAGAATAGAGCTTGTGTTCTCTATGGGCAACGGGGCTGAGACTAGGGTGAAGAGAGTGAGGCCGGAAAAACCTCAGTGATCAAGATAAATATTTAATGCACTATTTAAAACAATCAGAATGTTAAGAAAAAAGCATAAACAAAATCTCAAATTTAAAATGAAGATAGGGTCAGCCTTACTGACTTTTTCCTTGCCTCAGGCTCCAGTGGGGACTGTTACTGAGTCTGTCTTAAATTTAGTGCCCGAGGCAAATGCCACCCTCATCATTACCAGTCCTCACCCAGCTGGTTCTTCTGAATTTGTGGAATCCAGTCACATTCCTGCTTCTGGATGGAATGAGTAAAAGCACAGAAGAGGGGCAGGAATGTTGCATTAACTGAACGCCCTCCATGTGGAAGGAATAAACTCAAGTAGGATTTAGAAGCGACATAAACTGTGACTATAAAAAACTTTTCCCGTTATTTTCTATAGAGGGCATATTAGCTGTCTGAGCTGTTAGTTCACTTCAGTAGTGTCTGCCTCTTTGCCACCCCATGGACTCCTCTGTCCATGGGATTCTCCAGGCAAGAATACTGGAGTGGGTTGCCATGCCCTCCTCCAGGGGATCTTCCCAACCCAGGGATTGACCGTGCGACTCCTGCATTGCAGGAAGGTCCTTTACCACTTGTGCCATCTGGGAAGCTGACAGGAAAGAGCAAAAGCATAAATTAAGGGTTCAGAAATAGGAAACGTCTGTTTTGGAGAACAAACTATCAAGTTGGATGTGAGGGTAACTGCTTCTGACTGATGAGTTCCTGTATTTGATTGACTTGGTGGGCAGTCTTTGCTCAGAGCGCTCTGCTACATTCCTGCTACTCCAAGGATGGTCCGTGGCCCAGAAGTTTCAGCATCACTAGGGAGATGAATACAAAATGCAGACTCTCAGGCCCCACCAGTAATCTAGTGACTCAGTCTGCTTTTTTTCACAAGCAGCCCAGTTTATTTGTATCTCTCTTCTAAATTACTGAAAGTTCAGTTTTCTTGTGGAGCATCTATTGTTTTCATTTTTTAAAAAACTTTTTGTACTGGAGTAATGCTGATCAACAAAGAATGTTGTGATAGCTGCAGGTGATCAATCCTGTGAAGGGACTCAAGTCACACACGTGCATGTATCCGTTCTCCCCCAAGAGCTTCCCAGGCAGTGGTAAAGAATTTGCCTGCCATGCAGGAGAAACCACAGAAGCTGATTTGATCCTTGGGTGGGGAAGACCCCCTGGAGGAGGAAATGGCAACCCTCTCCAGTATTCTGCCTGGAGAATCCCTGGCAGGCTCTAGTCCATGGGGTCACAGAGTCAAACACGACTGAGTGTGCGTGTTGCACACACTTTCCCCCACAAACTCCCCTCTCATCCAGGCAGCCACATAACACTGAACAGAGTTCCCTGTGCTATACAATACGTCCTTGTTGGTTATCCATTTTAAACATAACAGTGTGTCTGTGTCTATCCAAAACTCACTAATCCTTCCCCCTATGCGTCCCCCCTGGCAACCATAAGTTCATTAGGTCTGTAAGTCTCTGTTTTGCAAGTAACTTCATTTGTATCTTTCACATATAAGGGATGCCATCCGATATTTCTCCTTCTCTGTCTGATGGCCTTCACTCAGTATGATACTCTCTAGGTTCATCCATGTTGCTGCAAATGGCATTATTTCATTATTTTTGATCATAGCTTTCATTTTTAAATTTACTGAACCAACTCTACATTCCTTCTGGAGAAGGAAGAAAAGCCATTGCTTTAAATGGCTTCACTGAAGACTGTTATGCTCTTACAAAACCAGCAAGTAGGTATGCTGGTCCTTGGTTCCTAGATGCAAAGATGTTCTTTACTAAACTCGGCTTGAGTGCATGTGTCTTTTTTTTTTTTTTTTACCGTAAGTTGAACATTAGATAATACTTTGGGTTTTAAAGCCCAGAGAACTGAGCTACAGTTGTATTTAGTGAGTTCTTAAAAAGTTGACTGACATAATTTTATGATTTAAAGCTGTAAATTATAGCTGTATTTGTATTAAACAACTGGTATGCTGTTAACATAAATAAGAAGTAAAGTTAAAGTTCTTTATGTCTACAGTATTTCATAATTATATGGGATTCAAGTTTAGCTGTATTAAGTTCAAACTATTGGGTTCGACATTGCAGGTATTGGAAAATGTAGAAGATACCTACCGATGTGTTAGCCTCTTCTGGGTTGATAGTTCAGTTGACAAATAAAACATATAACTGTTGTGTAGTCTAACAGTGAAACTCCAACACTTTGGCCACCTCATGCGAAAAGTTGACTCACTGGAAAAGACTGATGCTGGGAGGGATTGGGGGCAGGAGGAGAAGGGGACGACAGAGAATGAGACGGCTGGATGGCATCACCGACTCGATGGACATGAGTTTGAGTGAACTCTGGGAGTTGGTGATGGACAGGGAGGCCTGGCGTGCTGTGATTCATGGGGTTGCTAAGAGTTGGACATGACTGGGCGACTGAACTGAATCTAACAGTAAGCTGCCATTAGTAACTAATTTGGTCTAGCCATGTAGTTTATTTCTTAGAAGTGGTTTTGTCATTTGTAAAATGAGGAAATTTAAATTGAATCTCTAAAATGTCCTCCAGTATTAATGATAATGAATTCAACTATATGATAATGGATTTTTATCTTTGGGGAACTAATAGCCATTCTTCTTAAGCTAAGATTTAGAGAGCAACCTTATTTTTTTTCTAAAGATGCTGAAATAGCTCACATCTTGTACCAGCAGTGCTTTTCATTGACCATTTCTTTTACCACATATCTATCAATATTTGACCTTACAGATAATTATAGAAATTAGTATTTTGCTAATCTTTTTTTCAAGAGGAGCTCCCCTATCATATTCCCAAATCTTAATAAGTAGAGAATTTGTTCTCTCTCATCCAAATTGTTCTCAGAAAAAGATCTCCTTATTTTCCCAGATGGCTCTCTTCGAAAGGAGAGCAAAGTTAATCATTCTACTTTGTCCTGATAGATAATACTGCTGAAAGACAGCTTGAGAAATTAACCCTTTGGGTGAGATTGATTTAGTCCAATCTTTTCTCTCTCTGTTTTTTAAGTGTCTTTAATTTTGCTTTAGTTTAAAAAAAAAGTTCCCAAGGTAGTACCTTTAAAGGCTTTACAAATCACATTGTAATCATAGAAATATAAAGACATTTCTTCATGTGTCAGGTGAGATTAAGGCAAAGAACATGAGATTAGGTCAGAGAATGAGTTCTATGTGATAGAAATTTAGGTACTATTTTTTTTTTTTAGATTTATTTTTGTTTATTTTATTTTTGGCTATGCTGGGTCTTCATCGCTATGCACGGGCTTTCTCCAGTTGCAACAAGTGGGGCTACTCTCTCGCTGCGGAGCACAAGCTCTAGGGTGTGCAGGCTTCCTTGGCTGTGGCTCCTGGCCTCCAGAGCTTGGGCTTCAGGGTTGCAGTGCCAGGGCTCAGCTGCCTCGAGGCATGTGGAGTCTTCCCGGACCAGGGATTGAACCTGTGTCCCCTGCATTGACAGGCGACTCTTTAACCACTGGACCACCAGTGAAGTCCTGTTCATTTTAAAATTGGAGTATAAATTGCTTTCCAATGTTGTGTTAGTCTCCGGTGTACAAAGTGAATCAGATACAGTGTAAGTATATCCCCTCCCTCTTGAGCCTCTCTCCTACCCACGCCCCCATCCTACCCCTCATCACAGAGCTGGCTCCCTGTGCTCCAGAGCCACTTGCCACCAGCTGTCCATTTCACACATGGTAGGTAGTGTGTATACGTCATTGCTGCTCTTCTTAAGGCAGGAAGGGAATGAAACTGGCCATAATACAACAAGGCGAACTTTTAAGTTTTTTTGTTTTTTTTTACAAAATTCCTGAGGGAAGGCTCCTCCTGCCCAGGGCTCTATCTCCGTAGTGATGATGTCTTGAAGCTATTTTTTTCTTTAGTGAATGTTGAGGTTAATCTTCTAACTAATCCTGAAGCTGATAAGCTTACTGCAGAATTGTGGTGTTCACATCTCTGTACCTCTAATTCTTGACTCTTATCTAGTCTTATCTATTCTTATCTAAGAGTAGGAAAGACTTCAGTAAATTGATTTCATACCAAAATTTTCCTAAAGTATTTCTTCTGAATCCATTTCTTTGTGGCTTCTTTTTTAGGGAGGTGGGGTGGGTTGGTTTTTTTTCCCTCACTGCATGCCTTTCAGGATCTTAGTTCCTCGACCAGGAATTGAACCTAGAGCCATAGCAGTCCTACCACTGTACGGCCAGGGAACTCCCTGTGGTATTTATTTATTTATTTTTTTGATAGCTTTGTTCACTGAGTTTGAGATTTTTTTTCTTTTTGTAATCTGTGAATTCAAAAAATCATAAACCCAAGTGTGCTGAACAGTCATGTGAGAATTGATGGGTTCTTTATTTTCCTATTAGTCTTTGTAACCTACTGACTTATAAATCTAAAAAATTAATCTTACCTTTAGTGGAATTTCACAACTGTTAGCAATATTTTTGTATTACAGTAACACAGGAAAGTTCTTGGGAGACAATGCTGAGCAAAACGCACAAACTTTAAAAAGAAAACTCAGGTTATATATGGATATTAATATGTACATTATTAATAATCTGCCTTTTTTTTTAATTAATGATTTGACAGACTATATCAAGAGCCTTAAAAAGTCACATCCTTTGACTCAGTGATGCTGTTGTTTTCAGGAAGTTTTTCCAAGGAAGCAATAATAGGTAGTCAAAGATCGCAAAAATAGTTCAGTTCAGTCTCTCAGTTGTGTCTGGCTCTTTGAGACCCCATGGATCGCAGCACGCCCGGCCTCCCTGTCCATCACCAACTCCCGGAGTTTACTCAGATTCACGTCCATTGAGTTGTTATGCCATCCAAACTCATGTCCATTGAGATGGTGAAGCCTTCCAACCATCTCATTCTCTGTCATCCCCTTCTCCTCCTGTCTTCAATCTTTTCCAGCATCAGGGTCTTTTCTAATGAGTCAGTTCTTCCTATCAGGTGGCCAAAGTATTGGAGTTTCAGCTTCAACATCAGTCCTTCCAATGAATATTCAGGACTGATTTCCTTTAGGATTGACTGGTTGGATCTCCTTGCAGTCCAAGGGACTCTCAAGAGTCTTCCCCAACACCACAGTTCAAAAGCATCAATTCTTTGGCGCTCAGCTTTCTTTATGGTCCAACTCTCACATCCATACATGACTACTGGAAAAACCATAGCTTTGACTAGACGGACCTTTGTTGACAAAGTAATGTCTCTGCTTTTTAATATGCTGTCTAGGTTGCTGATAGCTTTCCTTCCAAGGAGCAAGGGTCTTTTAATTTCATGGCTACAGTCACCATCTGCAGTGATTTTGGAGCCCCCCAAAATAAAGCCTGTCATTGTTTCCACGGTTTCCCATCAATTCATGCAAACAGGTGGGGAAACAGTGACAAACAGTGGAAACAGCAAACATATTTAGTCCAGTGCTATTTATAAGTGGATAATATTTAATAATAAAACTAGAAACAACCTAAACAGAGAATGACATGCAACTCGTGTTGGAAATTAGGGCTTCCCTGGTGGCTCAGTGGTAAAGAATCCGCCTGCCAATGCAGGAGATGTAGGTTCAGTCCCTGAAACTGGAAGATCCCCTGAAGAAGGAAGTGGCTACCCAAGCTAGAATTCTCACCTAGGAAACCCCATGGAAAGAGAAACCTGGCCGGGCTACAGTCCATGGGGTCGGAGATGACTTAGTGACTAAACAACAACAAAGTGGTGTAAATTATCCTTTGTACATTTATTTTAGAAATAATTTGAGATGTTTCGATATACAAACCATTTTCTTTATTCTTTTGCAATTTTGAAATCATATTTTATATACTTTGGAAGAGGGAGCTCAGAAAGTAAAAGTTCCATCAGTTGACTTTAATGAATCTGTTTATGTAGACAAATAGCTTCTATGATTTGTGTTCAATTCTTCTGTTTGTAGCACTCCCATCTGCTTACACCAGGGTTTCTTAAGTGAGTGTTGGCCTTCATGGAAGCATAAAGGTGCAGCATATTTAGTGCTTTGTGAAATCCTCCCCCCACACACACTTACAAAGCTAAAATATGAATACATGGACTTCCCTTTTCATTTAGCTTGAACCTGTTTTATACTTGAAGATTAAAAATGTTAACTTGTGTTTCATAAAATCTTTGTTTAAGGTGTTGCCCCAAAATCTATTATTTCAGTAATTTTTTTTCTAAGGACTACAGTGAGGGGGGAAAGACATTTACATTTGCTATTAGTATAGAAAGTTCTATTTTCTATAGAGTTCTATTTCTATTTCTGTTAGTATATGAGTTATTATACAGCACTTATTTTGAGTCTCTTGGTTGCATGTATTGGTATGCACACACATGTGTGCTATTGTGATAAACATTGAGGCCTTTCTTCGTGCCCGCAGTGAAGGCTGGTTTCAGCATTCATGGCTGGAAACACAGAGCACTGTTAGTGAAGGTACTGATCGTTTCAGTTCTTCCCTTGTTCCTATTGTCCTGGTTGTATTTAGGTCAGTGAAGTATGTTTGCATACAGAGGAAAGATCGAAAGTTAGAAAAATGAGATCTACTCTTAATTTACAATTTTCTAGGTTACAGAATGTCATTGTTTTCCCCTGATGGATATTTTATTTCTTCAGAACAGTACCATGATACCCAGTTGACAGTACCTGCCAAAATGAGCAAGTCAGTTCAAACAAATGTATATCTATGTGGCTTATTTGCAGTCTTAGCTTAAATATTTGGGCCTTTCTTAAACACTTCAGTTTAACCAAAAGCATAATAAGGTTTCAGTTATTTACAAAATCCTTGAATTTGAAAGCTTTCGTGGGTTGTTTTTAATGATTTTTTTTATGGGTACAATTGAATTGTTTTAGTGTATTTACACCCCTTTGCAGCCATCACCACAGTCCTAACGTTTGTAGCATTTTCATTACTTTCAAAAAGAAACACACTCCAGTTAGCAGTCACTCCTCATTCTCTTCCCTCCTGCCCCTTCTTAGCCCTAGAGAACCACCCATCTGCTGTCTATAGATTTGCCTATTCTGGACATGCCATGGAAATAGTGTCACATCATATGTAGTCTTTTGTGACTGGCTTCTTATACTTTGTAATTTTTGCTTATACTATTCTTTTATTTATAATATTTTAAGTCTCAACATTGATTCCATGTTGTAGCATGTACCAATCAATACTCCATTCCTTTCTCTTGCTGAAAAATATATTTCTCTGCATGGATATATAACATTTTGTTATCTGTTTACCAGTTAGTAGACCTGTGGTTTGCTTTCACTTTTGGGCTATTGTGAATAATGTTTCTATTACAAATCATGTTCTTTTGTGTATAAATTTTTGGATATAAGTTTTTCTTTTTAATGGATATGTCAGAGTAGATTTGCTGTGACATACAGTAAACTCAGTTTAACATTTTTTGGTACTTCTAATAGAATACCACTTTAATTATGAAGAATAATGGCTTTTATTTTCAATTTTGAATTGCAGTATGTTTGAGATACACAATGAAAACAGGGGAAAGAGAAATGCTGGTGCCCTCAGTCTTCATCTATCTTCAGCTTTTTTTTTTTGCTGTTCCTTCCTAGTCTATCTAATCACCCTCCAAGGAGACAGTAGGGGGCACTTCCGAAAGTGAAAAGGGCATTCTTTCTAATTATGTTGGGACAATAAGCATAAATTGGGACCATCCTAGGCAAATTAGAACCAGTGGTCAACTCTGTCAACCAAAAAGATAGAAAACCTACTGTCAGATTTGGCATCCTTCCCTACTGCGATGAGTTAGGGAGGGCACAATTTTAACAGCATCTTGTTTCTGTCTTCCGTTTTGCCCATTTCCTCAGATGAAAAAGTGTGTTTGAAAAGAGGCTGAATCTGTAGCTAATATCTTAATTACCTATGTCCTTAGTTGCAGGTTTTAAATGTAAAAATAAGGCAACTGAAATTAATCGAATAACGATTTGTTGATTTTTCTAGTGTTCACTTGAAAGTGAAACATTTTATTTCTTCCAGGAAACAACAAACCATTTCAACTGCAGAGCATCTTAGACTGAGAAACTTTCAACTGTGCTGAAAAACCGAAGACAAATTTTCCTTCCCTCTCATTTGAAAGGAGTTAAAAAAGAAAGAAAACGGCAGAGGTTTAAAGTTAATACTCAGGATGAATGATGATAATTCAGACGGCAAGACAGAAGATGAACTGCAATCCTTATTTATCTGTGATAAAAATGGAAACACCTATGCATGCAACCAAAAATCACCACCTACCCAAAACTCTTCAGCCAATAATGTGAGTTGGCATTGTGCCAACCCAGATGGCATGGTGGTTGATTATGAAACTGGTTCTGATGTGGACATTAGTGAAAATATTTCTTTAAACCCTCAGTGTGTTGAAGTACATGATCACCAAAAGTCTTCAAGTAATTTCATCAGTAAGGAGACATTGGAGGTGCACACGGATTCCACGTGTCCATCTTTTGCGCATGTTGTAAATACAGTGGAACCCAAACATTTGCATAGCAGTTGTCATTCCCTAGGATCGTTCAACCAGAGTGTTGAGACATCTCTAAGTTTTGTATGGAAAACTAACAATGATGATTTGAACTGTACAGACAATCCTACTGCCTTGCTGCTCAACCAGACTTTTGACGTAAAAGTGGATAATGTTAACTGTACCTTCGTAACACATGATACCACTGGAAAAAGTCAATCTTTGCCTACCAGTGCAAGCTTGCAGCCAACCAACACGAGAAGCATAAATACAGCTTTATCCTGCTCCATTCTTCCATCTTCCCATTCTGATAACATACATGTGAGAGAAACAAGTTGTGATCGAGAGAGCTTTGAAAATTCTCAAGCTGCAGCATCACAGGCCCAGGACACAACTTACACGGTATTTTCTGACATGGTGATGCAAATTGATGTTGTTGTTCCAGATACTGAAAATCAGTGTCACCGTTCTTCAGGAAAGGTTGCCAGTGAATACCCAGATGGAGCACAGCAAAGACAAGGCAGAGAAAAGGAGATACAAACTCTAACACAAGTTTCTGATGGCATGGATGTTCCCAGTGGGTCTGTATTACAAGAGTTCTTTTGTCCATCTAAAGATGAACCAAATAGGGAGACACATTCACAGAGCTCATATGGGCAGAAGGAAATGGGCCAAAGTGTAACAGAAACAGTGTCCAATTGTCTTATAGATGATGAATGCCCTTTACTGGTGCCAGCTGGTCATAAAAGCAAAACCCAAGTGCTGGGCCCAGAACACCAAGTCACTGTGACTAAAGACACACCAACTGCCTCCAGTGAAAAGCCTTTGGGAACCCAAAATCGTACCGTAGAACTGATACCGAATAGCCCGCCAGGACAAAAGGAAGCATCACTACTTGAGCTGACTTGGAATGCAGATGATATGGTCATCAGTACAAATAACAGAATTTGCATGTCCACGCCAATCCTTGAACCCATGAACACAACCTTTTCTGTCTCACCTGTTGAAGGCATGGAGAAATGTAGCAATGTGCAGACAAGTAATCGGGAGCTCCGATGTTTACCAAATTTGAAGGCAGCACCAATGGTTGTGTCAAAACCTAACCTAGGAAAATCAACCACCAAAGCGAACAGCCCCCTAGGCAGCAAAGTTAGGAAAACCAAAATTATAAGTTACCCGAGACCAAACTTCAAGAACGTTAAAGCAAAAGTTGTATCCAGACCCGTGTTGCAGCCCAAGGACCCTGCTCTATCAAAGGCTGCACCCAGACCTCAGTTAACTGGCGCCTCATCTCCCTCATCAGCGTCTTCCTCAAGACAGTCAACAGGTTTAAGCAAAACAGCCACATATGACTTGAATGCAGACCCCAAAGCAGAAATTCCAATTAACAAGACGCATAAGCAGCAATTTAATAAACTCATTACGAGCCAGGCTGTGCATGTTACAACTCATTCTAAAAATGCTTCACACAAGAAGCTTCCAAGAACAACATCTGCCATGAAATCAAATCAGGAAGATGTTGACAAAGCAAGTTCTTCCAATCCAGCATGTGAAACTGGGTCCGTGGCTGCGGTTTTTCAGATCAAAGATGAGCTCCCTGTGAAAATGGAAAGCACAGAACACTTGGAAGTGCCCTATACTTCCAACATTGATAGGATTAGCCCTGAAAAGAAGGGTGAAGAAGAAAATGGGACACCAGTGGCAAAACAGGAGCTCAGAAAGGAAATCCTGAACGAGACCTCTGACTTTGGTTCTCTGTTTTTGGTAAGTGAAATTTCTGCCTGCTTCAGGAAATGGTGGTGGAGACAGCGGGATGGATTAGCAACTGGTTTCCCTTTAATAGTGGATAATATTGCTGGACTCTGTGTGCAGATTAGCTTTCAGGTATTGCGGTATTATTCATTAATTCTTAGTACGTTTTAGGGTGTTCATTGGTTATATGCATATTGGAAAAAAAAACTCAATTTCAGTATTTTATTTTGAACATCAGTATTCCTTTTAATAGTAAGGTGAAAGGACAAGTTACTTTAATGTTTTCGTGTAATTAGTTGTTTGAAGTTAGATATCTGATTGGATTTTATATTTATAAAAAGAAAAAAAACATTTTTTATGAACTTTGAACTGTATCGGACCACAGTTGAGAAATGTCTCAGCAGTGCTGGTAAACAGAATTAATATGAAAATAGCTCCTGGGCTCCTCTGAGGGAGCCACTCCGGGCAGTGGAGCCCCCTCTGGTGAACAAGAGGATTCCGGATGCTGCCTCTGATCAGCTAATGTGACTTCGGCCAAGTAGTATTTTGAGACACAGAGATGAAAGGATTGGGCTAGTAGCTGTCTGAGGTCTCTTGCTGTTCTAACATATTGGCCCCTGATACTAAAATAAAACCCACTGTATTTCATATGGTGAAAAGGCAATATTTTTTTACGGCACTTGGCAGATATTTGGGTGTTCCATTTAAACAGGAATTCACATGCAGTTCAAAGATTATTTTTCATTAAGCATGTGTATATATGTGTGTATATATTTATTTTAAACTTTTAATTTTATATTAGAGTATAGCTGGTTAACAATGTTGTGGTAGTTTTCAGGTGGACAGCAAAGGGACTCAGCCATAGATATTAAACATGTATGTGATTTTTGCCTAGAGCGTGAAGAAACTAGCTTTCGGAGTTTTAGAAACATTTCAGAGGCTAGTCTTGGGCTCTGTGTGTTTAGTCCTCAATCCTGTTTTTGGTAGTGGGGACTGGCATGCATTTCCAGCCCATGTAGGGGCTTCCCTGGTGGCTCAGAGGTTAAAGTGTCTGCCTCCAATGCGGGAGACCCGGGTTCGATCCCTGGGTCGGGAAGATCCCCTGGAGAAGGAAATGGTAACCCACTCCAGTATTCTTGCCTGGAGAATCCCATGGATGGAGAAGCCTGGTAGGCTACAGTCCACGGGGTCGCAAAGAGTCGGACACGACTGAGCAACTGAACAGAACAGAACAGAGGGCTTTTCTTGGGCTCCTGTCCTGTGGGTCAAGAGTGGACGTAGGTGCCAGGGAAAGAAGGCAGCTATGAGTCATCTGACTCCCGTCTGAAGGAATGAAACATGTATGGTTTGAAGTGTTGAAGGGCTGCTGTAAGTGTTTTCAGGGCTTCCCTACTGGCTTAGATGGAAAAGAATACACATGCCAACATGGGAGACCACGGGTTTGATCCCTGGGTTGGGAAGATGCCCTGGAGGAGGGCATAGCAACCCACTCCAGCATTCTTGCCTGGAGAATCCCATGGACAGAGGAGCCTGGTATGCTGCAGTTCATAGGGTCACAAAGAATCGGACATGACTGAGCAGCTAACAATTTCACTTTTCAGGGTACATCAGGAATTCTTAAGTCCTGTTAGAGATAGTCTTGAGTTCGGTCAGCTTAGAGATGCTTTAACTTTTATAATAAATCTTTTTAGGAAGAATGGCACACCACAGTGATGCCTGAACTACTGAGATTGTCCATTATTTCAAAACTCAGGTGTTTATTTTTAACTTCTTTTGAAGTCAAACTTAGGAAACTCATTGTATACAATTTTTAATTTGATACTTTGCTAAATTAAATGATAAGCTGTGGTAATGCTAAGAAACATTCTTA
The DNA here is from genome assembly GCF_049115385.1 of Moschus berezovskii. Classification (NCBI taxonomy): domain Eukaryota; kingdom Metazoa; phylum Chordata; class Mammalia; order Artiodactyla; family Moschidae; genus Moschus; species Moschus berezovskii. The sequence goes on along the minus strand of NC_142485.1, from coordinate 25,835,680 downwards.
GTTTGGTATTTCTAGTTACATATACATGAAAACAATAGAATTATTCCTCCTTGATTTATGGGAGACTTTTAAATTGTGCATTGATCACCAACTGCCTCCCAAATCCTAGCATAAAGTTTCTTTAAATAACATTTGCTTTGACTATAAATTGGTTGTGTAATTTTGAAATGAAAAGCCTTTCTGATCCATGAAGGAAATGGCAACCCACTCAAGTATTCTTGCCTGGAGAATCCTGGGGACAGAGGAGCCTAGTGGGCTGCCGTCTGTGGGGTCGCACAGAGTCGGACACGACTGAAGCGACTTAGCAGCAGTAGCAGCAGCCTTTCTGATCCGTGCATCATGTAAGTCAACATTCTATTTCCCTCGTGCAGAAGGAAATCCTGTTTTTCAGGCTGATGTTGTGTTATCGAAATAAGGTGATAGAATCATCCGGTTCAAATGGATTCCAATGTATCTTGGAGAAGAAGTACTTTTCATCTTAGAAATCTTGCAGTAGGATTTCCATATTTTTAGCACTGACACGTTTACTTACTGACAAATATTGCAAACTCATTTTCCCCCCATGGTAATGTTTTATGTGCAGTTCTCTCCAATATCCCTATTCACTGCTCACACATTTCTGTGTGTCAGGGCAGGGGCTGGCCACACCGCCGCTGGCCACAGGCTTTGTACTTACTACAGAGAGCTGAATGAATGGGCCTTTGCCTCATGTTGTAGGCAGACCCCTGTGTTCCTTGGTCACTTTGGCAGTACCTAAAGATTCTGGATTTGCCCTGAGTGCATGCTGAGACAGTGCTGGAGGGATATGCATTTTCTCTGTGCTCTGTTGGTCTTGAGCAGAATTAGTCCTTGACTTTACCGAATCCTTAGGTTGCCTACAACTTCACAGCTCTTTGAGTGAGTGAGTGTCAGTCGCTCAGTCATGTCTGACTCTGTGACCCCAAGGACTGTAGCCCACCAGGCTCCTCTGTCCATGGAATTCTCCAGGCAAGAATACTGGAGTGGGTTGTCATTCCTTTCTCCAGGAGATCTTCCCAACCCAGGGATCAGACCCTGGACTCTTGCATCGCAGGCGTATTCTTTACTATCTCAGCCACAAGGGAAGCTGGTCAGGGCTTATCTGAAACTTCAGAAAAGTTCTGTCAGAAGGAACTTGATTTTAATTTGATGCCTTTGAGTGTAGCTACGCATTACAGAGGTTTTGTATTGGTGATAGTGTGTTTGATGAAAGGAATGGGGAACTATCTAAAAGCAAGGAAACAGATATTTCTTCAGTGACTGCTCTGGGCGAAACCCTCTGCTCTAAGCTCTTACGTATATTATGCCATTTAATTTTCCAGAATGTTCAGGTGCTTTATACATTATCATTTACTCTTTCCAGTAACAACAGGCAAGTTCTTAGCTGCAGTTTAAGGATTCATAGAGGTTACTTAAAACACACACACAGCAGTAAGTTGTAAAAGCTGAGATTCAGACTCAGGTCTCCTGACCTGAATCCTGGCCCTTTCTGCTCCACACACTGGGCTTTCAGAATTTCAAGGAATGTTGGCTCTAAAAGGCAGAGCAAATCTGATTTGTTAAAGATTTACATTGTAAATTGGTTAGAAGTTTGGGTTACTTTTTAAACGTTTTTCTCTGGGGGGATTACCTTAGCCAGTTTCACAATGGTGGGAGAAGATTTTTTGTCCTTTGCTTGCTTTTCTTGGCCAGTTTTATGTTGCTTTCCAGTGTTCGCTTAGCGTATTGACCTATTTAAGTTAGTTTTTAATTCACGTAGTGGATGTCATCAGCACGGGCTCTATATTGTTCTGTGGGAAATTATCTACTTCTGACTTACTAAGCAAGGGTCCTGCTGGGAAAAAGGAAGCGCAGAGGTTCATAGCACCGATTTTGGAGATCGACATGGTTTCACATGGTAGCTCCATCCATTCATTGGCAAAGTGGCATTAGGCAAGTTACTGATCTCTGTGAGGCTCAGTTTTTCTTTATGTAATGGGAGAATATAAGCCATGGCTTACAGTGTTGAAATTTGTTCTTGGAGTAAACCTCAGGCTCTCACTTCCTTTGTGTACATTTATTGGGTGCCCACTGTGTGCTTTAGGGGGGCTTCCCAAGTGGCTCGGTGGTAAAAGAATCCACCTTTCAGTGCAGGAGACATGGGCTTGATCACTGGGTTGGGAAGATCCCCAGGAGAAGGACATGGCAACCCACTCCAGTATTCCTGCTGGGAAAATCCCATGGACAGAGGAGCTTGGTGGGCTACAGTCCATGGGGTCGCAAAGAGTTGGATACAGCTGAGTGGCCAACACACACTGTGTGCTGTATATAGTGGTGATTGTTGGGATATAGAGATGGAAAGACCCAGCCCCTGGCCAAGCCTAGAGTCTAGTGCAGCGGGTATTAGAACGTAAAGAAAGATGGGCTGTCAGGCTCTCAGTTGGGGGTGTGTACGGAGTGCTGTGCTGGTGGAGGTGATGGGGAGAGAGATCCAGGAAGGAAGGCTTCTAGTGGGGAGAGCACATGGATCACCAGCTGAAGCTTAAAGATCGAGGATGAGTTGGAAGGGTATTCTGGGTGGAAGGAATAACGTGTGCAAAGATGAAGGTGCATTGTCATGCGGGGGTCGCAGGGTACTGAGGATGTCTGGAGCTGGGAATGCAGAACCACGGGCAGTAAGGCACCAGTGAAGAGGAGGGCAGGACCACCACACCCCAGAGGCCTTTTTCAGAAGAGCTGACTTTAGGAGACCGAGGGGAGCCTCCCGGCCCCGTTTGGACTTTAGAAGAGATGGCCTGAGCAGTGGAGTGGGAGATGACTTGGAGGCGGGGGAGACCAGAACATGGTTCCAGGCATCCCAGAAATGAGGTAGCCTGTGCTCAGGCAGACCGACAGTGGCTACATCTGTCAGCATTTATGACATTTAACATTAAAACTAAGACATTTCCAGAATATATATTCATTTGAAATAAAGATAAATCCATTGCGTGTTAATATAACATTTAAAAAACTAACCGCATTTTCCAAAGCAAAAATACTTAATGAGGAGACTGACACTGTTCTACACTTTTGTAAATTTAATGTCTGACTTAATTGAAGATGGTTGGGTTATGCCTCTCTCTGCTGTGTTCTGTGTGTGTGGTTGGAATAGCGATACAGAAACATACAGAAGTTAAGAAAGGAGACTTCTAGAGATAGCTTTCACTGTATAAGTCGGGTATCCGGGCATGTGGTGGTGAATATGAGAAAAGCTAAGTTTTGAGATGGGTGGGTAAAATTCAGCTGATTTTTGGAAACTGCTTCATGTCCTTCAGCTGTGAAATGGAGTATGGTGAAAGCATCCTGAAGGGTTATTAGGATCATGAATGGATACGTACATTTTGAACTTACTTTTCATTTTAAAAGGGCTGTATGTTGATTAGTAAAAACAACAATACTATGATTATCGTCAACGTTATTGGGTCAAGGCACCTGCAGTATGCTAAGTGAGGCAGACGAAGAAAGAAATTAAATGTGTGGGGAACTCGGGAGAGCGTGCCGACTCGGACATGAGGACTTGGTGGTGGCTGAAAGAGTGGACAAGGTCATCTGGAGAGAGTATATGGTGAGAAAGTTTCCAGGGCCAAGTTTAGGACACTTGCGATGACCAGCATTTAAAGGCAAAGAAGAACAGAACCCAGAGAAGGAGTAACCTGACGGACAGAAGGGAAACCAGGAAAGAGCTCTGTGGGAGAAGCCAATGAAAGATGGCATCATGGGTGTTGGAGACCATAGAGAGGAAATCTAGGAAAAGGACTGAAAGCTATAGCTTGAATTCAACTTGTGACACCAGTCACCTTGGGAACAGTTTCCCTGATGAGACCCATGGCAGATCATGGTGAATCAAAGAGTTACTATCAAGAACTGAAATGTTTTCATAGTGAAAATTAAAAAATACCCATCGGGCATATCTGTTTAGACAGAAATTGTTTCTTTCCCATACCTACCACTCTCAGGAAGTGGTGGTGTGGAAGTGGAAGGCATGACCTGGACTGACGTCTTCCCTCTTTTTCCCACAGGATTCCACTTCAAAACCTGCAAGCATCTCGGGTGGGAAACCAGCTACGCCCAGCTCCTCCATTCTGAGGAAAACACCTGGTCCGAAAGCCAGAGTGGGGCCTTCTGTTTCCTGCTTGAGGCGGAATAGCGACAGCAGAAATCTCACCTCCGATCGGGCCGTGTCTCCCCAGAGGATCAGGCGTGTGTCCAGTTCTGGTAAGAGTCAAATAATTCAGCTGTGCTTTAGAGCAGCTCATAAAGTATTCACATTTAAATCAGTCCCATCAGGAACCTATCTCAGAGAGACAGGTTTTGCTTCTAGAACTCTAGTGCATTGTGTCACTAAAGCATTTAGTCTCTTGTGGTCCAGCATCTTGCACAGGGAAGGTGGAAAAACAAATCCAAGACACAGCTCTGATCCTTGAGCAACGCTGAAGGCTAGTTGGGGAGAGATGTGTATAAACCGACATAAAAGCTCTCCAGAAGCAGGCATGTCTACATATACAAGCAGGCCCTGGTCATTCAGGGATCATTTCACTTTCAGATGTTTTACAAAACAGTTAAGTGCTTAATAATACTTGTGTGATATAACTCCTTTCATCATGTGCCCTCATCAAAAATGTTTTTCTTGAATTTTACTGAAAGTTGTTTTATAAAATCTTCAAGGAGGAATGTCCTTAGTGGGTCCAGTGGCTAAGACTCCACACTCCCAATGCAGGGGGCCGGGGTTTGATCCCTGGTCAGGGAACTAGGTCCCACATGCCGCAACTAAGACCCGACGCAGTCAAATATGTTGAAAATCTTCAGGATATGAAGGTGACTACAGAGTTACATTTTTCTAATGCAAGCGTTGTTTATATCGGTTTGCATATTAGAAGTAGTGAAGGCAGATTTATAAAATTTGAGGGCTTCCAGAGTAGCTCTTAAATGTCTTCCTAAGTTTGACTGAGGTTAGCATTTCTCTGTGTTACAAAGTCAGAACAGGAAGTGGGGAAGGCAGCCCCTTTCAAAGAGGCAGAGACAAAAAGCCTGCTGCCATTCCAGTTGATGGAGAGCACTCTGCAGGGGACACCCCTCATTTTAGCAAATGAAAGGCATGTCAGATAGATTTAGAAGTGAGTTCCCTTATAAAAATAGTGACTGCTGTTGAATGGTCTAGGGGAGAAGGTGCCTCAAAGTTTCTGTGTCCTCAGACGTGAGAACATTCTGCAGAAACTTAACAAAACCAGTGAAATCCCCAGGGATCTCTTTACCTGTCTACACCTTAGGATTTTGAGGTTTTATTTTCCAATCCTATTATGAAGCTGTCGTGCTTCCTGTTACGAAGCGTTATGTGAGAAGCTTATATAACATGCAGACTGGTTGTAAGGGTGATTTATTTAGGTCCAGGCCCAAATAAATCAGGGCTTGTGCATCCAGATCTTGAGGGTTGTCGTGAGGAGCAAACCCAGGAGGAGGAGGAAGGGGGCTTTGCACGCATTTCCATTTCTACCCCCAGAGAGACTCTGGGAGAACAACATTAAGAGGCGCTCAAGACGTTGGGAGAAGCAATAAACCTTATTCGGGATGTTGCCCCAGTCTGGGGAGTGGGGCAGAAGTGAGATTAAAGCTTTGGTCCTTACTGCTGCTGCCATCCAAGGCTCACGGATTTGCAGATGGGAAGCCCTTTTCCTTCTCAGGCATCAGGGGCCCCTGTGGCCTGGTGGCCGGGAGGGCCGTAGCTGCTGGCAGCCGGGCCTGTGGTGAGGAGCGCTACCTTATGGCAGGGCCGTGGCCCCAGGGAGCTGCCTGAGCTAGTCATGTACCTTCCTGCAGCTTCTGTGGAGTGACAGGGTTTGAGACTGTCAGGCTTTTGCAGTCCTCATCTTTCTAGGGACAGTTTGGAGCTCACCTAATTTTCTGAGTAGTGGCTGCTCGTAGTGTAATTCTAGCACATGGTGCTCAAATCCCAGAAAACCTGAAGCACATGCATTCCTGCAAATTAGGCCAGTACCCAGAATATATTGTAAAATATGAGAATCTTTTATATAAGTGATCCCACCAAGGAGTGACATATTTTTGAAGTCCCTTTACTGTATGCTACAGAATGCCATGCCTTAAAGAGAGAAAAGTAGGTCTGCCTAGTCTTCATGAAAAGACAGGAAATTTCTTGAGCTTTTATTAACCTGTGTACATAAGCTTAATAACTAAGTTATGCATTCAGAGTTTTCAATCCAAGTTAAAAACTCAATTAGGCAAAAACAGAATCTTTTACTTGGTAATTTTCCACATACAAATGCCAAAAAATGACTGTAGCCAGAAATTTTGTGGGTTTGCATTTGAGTTGAACAGTTGGAAGATTAACTTGGTGATGCTGTGTTTAAAATGTGTTTATTTTTTAAAAAAATTAATGGCAACTGTAACTTGTTTGCACACTCACGGTAAATTGAGAGGTGTTTGTTGTGAAGAGGAAACTTAATCATCACAGAGTTAGAACAGAAAATCAAGCAGCAAAAACAGTGTGTCTTTGGATCATTGAGAGCATGTTGCCATTTGCCGTACAATGAAGTGTTTGTGTCTTCGAAAATTGAAACCAAATGGACATCCTCTATGCTCATACAAAGTTACTCTCCTGAAAGGTAACCAGCAGGAATGTTCCAGCCCACTTGGGGTTTTCAATAAATCCTTTCAGAGAACTAAGTAGAAAACCAGACCTGGAGCTGTGAAATAGCCATTTTCTTGAAGCTATAAAATGAGTATGAGGAAGACTTGTGATTAAACCCAATGGAACTTTTCCATCTCACTTGTCAAAACTTGGGAATTGTAATGTACAGCATGAGAACTTAGTTAACTCTGCTATCTGTTAATATATAGGAAGGTTGTTAAGAGAATAAATCCTGAGAGTAAGTCTCCTAACAAGGAAAAAAGTTTTTTAATTGTATCTATATGAGATGATGGATGTTAACTGAACTTACTGTGGTAATCACAATACATGTAAGTCAGACTATTACACTGCACACCTTAAACTTACATGGTGATATATGTCAATCACATCTCATTAAAACTAGAAATAAAGTAACTTAAATCTGGAAATTTATATGAAACCAGATTAGTGATTATAACAAACCATGTGCAAGTTATCTTTGCTTCTTTGGAGTATGTATGTGTTTTAACCACTCAAATAAGATGACATAGCAAGGAAAAGTATTTCTAATAATAATCATAATGCCAATAGCAGCGGCGCACACTTGTTAACATGCTTACCGGGTTCCAGACTTTGTCTTTATCATCTCACCCATAAATTCCCTCACTCCTCACAATGGGTCTGTGAAGCTTATTTGCATTTTACAAAAGAGGAAACTATCACACTGAGGTTGAATCATTTGTCCAGGTTGTGCAGCTAGAAAGTCACAGAGGTAACAGATTCCGACCAGTAACAGGGCTTCAGAGTCCATGCTCTTCACCTTCACATTACCAGCCTAAAGAAACACTTACAAATTAGCCATGCGTTTTTGGAAAAATTCTTAGGCTCAGCTGAATACATTAGAAACTGTGGCATGTCTTTTGTCTTCACAATCGGTATCAATTCCCTGTGATGTAAATGGTTTTTTGTGGGCATTGCAGATTAATGCTGTTGAACAAAACAAGTGCTTAGGAAGTACCTCGAGATTGTGTGCCTTCAGAAACTGCCTGCTACCCTCTTTCAGAGGTAATACCAGTTCTTGCCAGGTTTTAGGTTATAAATGTGTGTGTTCCTTCACAGCCACTTGTAATTGCCCTGCCAGGGGCCAGCCTGAGGTAGGCAGGCTTACAGAAATAAAGCAGAGTATGCCCCTGCCGTGGGGTGCCTTTAAACTACCTGGCGAGGGTGAGAGTGTGTTCCTACAGCAACCGCGGAGCAGCTCAAAGGGATCTGTAAGCAGTATGCAGAAGGCCTTCGAGTGCTTTAGGATTTGGAGGAAAAGAAGGGTGTTCAGGGACCTGTCTGATCATACCAGAGCCTGCAGCAAGGCCTCATGAAGGAAATGGTTCTCTTTCTCCAGAAAAGACTAAGGACCATTTCAAAAGGGTAAACCTTTGTGTTCATTCATCTAATGTGGGTCAGTGAAAGGAATTCCTCTGAGACCAGAGTACATCCCAAACCTGTAATGACTTGCCTGCCCTTCTAGGTTCCCTTCTTTCCCACTCAGTTGTTTTTGTAAACTGGCTTCTTGTTGATTTAGTGCGAGAGTGCTTTTTAAAGTTGTTTCAGTTTACTTCTGTACTGTTTCGGCCTTTTCAACGCAAGAGTTTGAGAGAGTTTGAGAGAGATCACAATCAAAATTATGAGAAATGCAGTCATGCTCGCAGAAGTACTAAAAGCCATAAAAGATCATCTAATAACCATTCTAAAAGCAAACTTGAATATGTTGCTTATAGAGATGTTGTTTCTTTGTATGTAATTAAACCACTCACTCACATTTTAAAGAATGTATCTCAAGGTTTTTCTCCATAAAAAAAAAATAATAGTGGTTTTTCTCCATAAAGAAATAATAATAGTAGTTGTTCTCCATAACTAACAATAATAGTAAGGTGCTTTGAGTACTAACCGTTCTTAGCTTTCTAAATGTATAATTTAAATTATAATTTCTAAATGTGTAATTTAATTTTCACAACTCATGATGTATACATACTATGATTATTCCCATCCTGCAAATGAGGATTTTGAGATTTGGAAAGTTTAAGCAGTTTGCCCAAATTGACATGGCTAGTAATTGGTGGAGACAGGAAACAGGGCTGGGAGTGCTCCTGCCCCTGCCCCTTGGGTACTCGCAGTCATTCAATAAGCCTCTGAGTGCCTGCTTGTGCTGGGAACTCCTCTAAGCACTGGGCATGAAAAGGTGCATGCAAGAGGCAAATTTTTGCCTTTGTGGAGCTTAAATTCTAGTCAGAAAACCAAGTAGTGGATAAAATGTTGTGTTTGTAAAATGATAACGGCTAAGGAGGGAAACAGGGCAGGTTAGGGAGTTAGGTCTTTAAATAAGGTGACATATTTGAGCAGACACCTGGGGGAGGAGGAGGGAACTATCTGGTTATCAGGTGGAGAGAAAAGATCAAGGCAGTGGGGGTGGGGTCTTGCGGACACCTCAGAGACCGTGTCTTCTCTCTTCTTCTTTATTCGCATCATCGCTGTGAATTCTGTCCGCACCATTCTCACTTGGCAAGTAATTCTGGGGATGATTGCTTCACGCAGTGACTCACACACCGTGCAGTCTGTCTTATTTGTCCATTCAAGAAATGTTTGGCGTGCCTGCCCTGTGCTGGGCGGACTGCTAGATTCGGAGACTATAAACATGACTTATGCACCCCCGTTGGAGGGTGAGGTGGGAAGGGGTTACGGAAAATCATTTGAATGCCACCTTTTCCTTCTTCACGCCCCAGCTGAACTGTCCTGTTTTCTGTGATAACCTGCATTTATTATGCTGGGCTATAATTATTTTCTTCCATCTCCGTGCCACCCATAAGGATACAGTCCAGGTCTTAGTTATTTTTATCTTTTCCAGCCCTCAGCACAGGGTACCTATTGCACAACAGGTGTTCAAATGTTATCTGGCTTGACTTGCCTGGAAACTTGTATGAGGTACCATGTGTCCACAGTAAAGGGAACACCACTAACTTAGCCAGAGGGAAGATTGGAGAAGGGTGGTGACATTGAGCTGGCCTTGGAATGTGCCCCTGGGCGGGTTTCCTGGCCTGGGAGGTTGCTGGCATTCCCAGGGGTGCAAATGTAGCCTTATGAGGGACCTGGGGGTGTTTGGGGAACATAAAAGGCAGGGTCAGCATGCTTTGAGCAGGCCGCGTGTTGGGGTAAGTGATGAGAGAGTCCCAAGAAAGGTTGAGGCAGATCAGTCCTAATAGTTAAGGCACAGACCTGTAAGAGTCACCCTGGTGTTTGGGAGTAGAGAGCAGAGTGAAAATAATAAAAATGTTTTTGCAGGAAGAGGGTCTGGTAAGCCTCCCTGGCGGTGAATGATCCAAGTGTCTGCCCAACTTTCTTGTCTGAGTGGCCTTGGGGTGAAATAGGGACTAGAGCAGCAAGAAGAGGCTGTCAGAAAGGAAATGATGGGAGACTTTCCTGGTGGTCCGGGGGTTGAGATTCCATGCTTCCATTGCAGGGCTGCAGGTTCGATCCCTGGCTGGGATCTATGATCCTGCGTGCTTTGTGATATGGCCAGAAAAAAAAAGAGAGAAAATAATGGATTAGTTTGGAGGCATGTTGAACTTGAAGAGGCTAAAGACTGAGAAAGCACCTCGAAGGGCTCTGTGTGTGTGTGTGAGGGTTAAGACATTAAAAATGTAAGGAGGGTGAAGAAGCTCTAGGGAAGGAGCTGGTACAGAGATGAAGGATGTGATGAGTGACCGCCGGGCAGGGGAACACAGTGTGTCCAGGGCACAGTCAGGTTCATCTCTGAAAGAGAGTCGGAGATGCAGGGTGTGCAGATACAGATCCACTTAGTAAAAGGTGGAGGGGTTAAGAGTGAAGATTCAGAGCCCCAGCTATGGAGAATGGGCAGCTTCGTCTTTCAGATCTTCTGGCTCGTTTTTGTGAGGTTAGGTGATTGCTTTCAGGGGAGCTTGTGCAGATTTTATTGATTGGTTTGTTTTTGTAGGCTTAGAAAGGGTAGCAGATTGAAGGGAGTGCTCTGTTCTGAGTCTCTGTGACCTCAGTGTTGAAAGTATAGCTCCACTTGTGGACCTTGGTCTTCAATGAGCCAGGAGGCTCCCTACTGTGGCCTCGGCTCTTATTAGGAATTCTCTTGTGAGTAACGGTGAGATCACTCACGACCAGGGCAGTACATTTGCTGATGAACACGTGAAGACCCTTGTTCATCTTTGTGGTACTTGGAAAGCCACGCAACATTTGTAAGCCTTTGACTTACTACACCGTTAGTTACGGGGCATGTGTTCCCAGGCCCGTGACTCAGGAAGTTATTTTGGTTTAATCTCCACCCAAAGCAGCAGGCATCTTGTGAACTTACTTGCAGGAACAGGTACTGACAATATTGCCATAAACACTATGCTCCTGTGTAATTGGAGTCATCATGAGAGCCTTGTTTGTGGGATGTTCTTTTTTCTCTGTCAAACTACTGCCTTCTTAAGACTTGCTGTTTTTGTTGTGACTCACCTGTACTTCCTTGATTTTATCTTTTGAGTTTACGCTTAGTTAGTTGAGTCAGTCGTGTCCAATTCTTTGTGACCCCATGGACTGCAGTATGCCAGGCTTCCCTGTCCATCACCAACTTCTAGAGCTTGCTCAAACTCATGTCCATAGAATTGGTGATAACATCCAACCATCTCATCCTATGTCATCCCCTTCTCCTGCCTTCAATCTTTCCCAGCATCAGGGTCTTTTTCAATGAATCAGTTCTTTGGTTCAGGTGGCCAAAGTATTGGAGCTTCAGTGTCAGCATCAGTCCTTCGAATATTCAGGACTGATATCCTTTAGGATGGACTGGTTGGATCTCCTTGCAGTCCAAGGGACTCTCAAGAGTCTCCTCCAACACCATAGTTCAAAAGCATCAGTTCTTCAGCACTTAGCTTTCATTATAGTCCAACTCTCACATTCATACGTGACTACTGGAAAAACCATGGCTTTGACTAGAGAGTCCTTTGTAGGCAAAGTAATGTCTTTACTTTTTAATATGCTAAGTTTGTCATAGCTTATCTTCCAAGGAGCAAGAGTCTTTTAATTTCATGGCTGCAGTCACCATCTGCAGTGATTTTGGAGCTCCCCACAAAATAAGGTCTGTCCCTGTTTCCATTGTTACCCCATCTATTTCCCATGAAGTAATGGGACCAGATGCCATGATCTTAGTTTTTTAATGTTGAGTTTTAAACCAAATTTTTCACTCTCTTTTTTCACTTTCATCAAGAGGTTTTTTAGTTTTTCTTCACTTTCGGCCATAAGGATGGTGTCTTCTGCATATATTAGATTATTGATATTTCTTCCAGCAATCTTGATTCCAGCTTGTGCTTCATCCAGTCTGGCATTTCACATGATGTACTCTGCATGTAAATTAAATAAGCAAGGTGACAATATACAACCTTGACATACTCCTTTCCCGATTTGGAACCAGTCCATTGTTCCATGTCTGGTTGTAACTGTTGCTTCTTGACTTGCATACAGATTTCTCAGAAGGCAGATAAGGTGGTCTGTTACTCCCTTGAATCTGTTTGTCACTTCTACTGTATAATGTGAAGGATTCGATTTAGGTCATACCTGAATGGTCTACTCTTGAATTTAAGGAAATAGTGGCGGTTGTACAGAGGACAGTTTCTTTTGCCCTGCTGCTGCTGCTGCTGCTAAGTCACTTCAGTCGTGTCCGACTCTGTGTGACCCCATAGATGGAAGCCCACCAGGCTCCCCCGTCCCTGGGATTCTCCAGGCAAGAACTACTAGTATAATATTGCCTTAGCTAATTCAAGAATGTGGAATACTAAAGTCAAATTTTGCCATATATAAATGTAGAATGCTTCTGAAATTCTGGATTTTGGTAGGCAGTTTGTGGCTTAGATGGTAAAGAATCTGCCTGCAATACAGGAGACCCAGGTTCAATCCCTGGGTTGGGAAGAGCCCCTGGAGAAGGAAATGGCTACCCACTCCCATATGCTTGCCTGGAGAATTCCATGGACAGAGGAGCCTAGCGGGCTACAGTCCATGGGGTCACAAAGAGTCAGGCAGACTGAATGAATCACACTTGCACTTCACTTGTCCCCTTGGCAGAGAGTTTGAAAGTGTACACTGTGCAACTCTTACTCCAGAGCCTGAGGAATCATGGAATGGGTAAGACATGATTCTTGGCCCGTTCTTAGAAGGGGACAATGGCAATCCATCCCTCATCACATTTATCCTTATAGTACTATTTAAAAAAAAAAAAAGAGCTCTAAGGATTTAGAAGGGTATAAATTTACAAATATCATAGTTTGTTGCATTTCTTTCTTGCAGTAATAATATAGGTAATTCTCTAACATAATGGAGGTATACTTTTACATACATAAGAGTCTTGGGTTAGTGTTGGTGCTCTCTGCTTTTTAATTTTGGCCACTGAAATCCCAGAATTAAAAATAAGAAGGATTCATATGAATGTGTTTTTTGGTACTTGGCTGGTATACTAGGAAGTATAAATGGGAAGCTAGGGTTCAGAGTATAGAATGTAAAGGTTGTGGGCAGTCAGTATAGAATGTGTGGACCAATTGAGGAGGGCATTGATGTTTAGTGAAAGTCGCTCAGTCTGACTTTTTTCGATCCCATGGACTATACAGTTCATGGAATTCTCCAAGCCAGAATACTGGAGTGGGTAGCCTTTCCCTTCTCTCCCTTCTCCAGGGGATCTTCCCAACCCAGGAATCAAACCCAGGTCTCCCGCATTGCAGGCAGAGTCTTTACCAACTGAGCCACAGGGGAAGCTCAGGAATATTGGAGTGGGTAGCCTATCCCTTCTCCAGGGGATCTTCCTGATTCAGGAATCTAACCCAGGACTCCTGCATTCCAGGCGGATTCTTTACCAGCTGAGCTATCAGGGAAGCACTGGTGTATAAGCAGTCAACAAAGATAATGGGTTTGGATAGAGCCCAGGTCTGTCAAGGTCAAGAAAGGAACATGGCAGGCATTGTCCCAAGGAAAGAGGGTAATAAGCCCCAAACCTAACAGTCAGTAGGCACTTACTTGATTGAAATTCTTTTTCATTTTAAAAGGTTTGGTGCCTATTTTGGTAGACTTTTGAAGTTTTTATATATTCTTTCTAAGAAATGACTTAAAATGACTATGTTGTAGCCTAAATGTGTTGTGATTTGTTTCTTCAGACTTCTTTGAAAATGACATTGTTTCCAGTGTTTTTCAGTAGGTTAAACAACTCTACACTGAAGGCCTTTGTATATTAGTACTTAAGCTGGTCAGATAAATTACTTAGATACATTCCTTTAGGTGGAATCAGAGGGTGTGGGCATTTGTAAGACTTTTGATACACGTTGCAAGTTGCCCTTTAGAAACAACAATCAAAGTCTGTGCTCCTACTCTGATTATGTAAGCATATATCCCAGCACCCTAGCCAGTATATGTTTTAAAATTTTCTTTAATTGAAGTATAGTTGCTATACAATATTATGTAAGTTACAGGTGTATAATATTTCATAATTCTTAAAGGTTATACTCCATTTATACCTATTATAAAATATTGGCTATCTTCCCCTCATTGACAATCTTGCCAGAAATTCACTTTTTAGGAAAGTAAAATGTCTTATTTTAATTGGCATATGCTTGGTGCTCAAATATTTGTCGGGTGAATGTAGATATAAGGGGAAAAGTGCTCAGAAACTGAAGTGAATACAAGGCCAAAATGTGCCCTCTGTGAAGTTACATTCTGGTAGGAGAGACGGGGCCTTCATAAGGAAAATATAAAGGATGTCTGACAACCTCCAGTACTAAAGAGAGAACAAATAGTAATGTGGAAGAGGGGGAGTGTGAAATGTTGGGGCTTGTGGGGGTGGGAGAGAGAGGGACAGAGAGCATGGCTGGGGGATGGAGCCGTGGCGCTTTTGTGTGATGGCCTGGGGACCCAGGACGTGAACATCTGGAAGTGAACTGTACCAGTGAGAGGAAACAAGTGGGAAGGCCCTGAGGCGGTGTTTAACTAACAGCTCCAGGAGTAGCAAGGAATGAGCTCGGAGATGAGCTTTGACAGGTAGTACGGAACCAGACCTTGGTTGGCAAAGTAATGTCTCTGCTTTTTAATATACAATCTAGGTTGGTCATAACTTTCCTTCCAAGGAGTTAGTGTCTTTTAATTTCATGGTTGCAATCAGCATCTGCAGTGATTTTGGAGCCCAAAAAACTAAAGTCTGACACTGTTTCCACTGTTTTTCCATCCATATCCCATGAAGTGATGGGACCAGATGGCATGATCTTTGTTTTCTGAATGTTGAGCTTCAAGCCAACCTTTTCACTGTCCTCTTTCACTTTCATCAAGAGGCTTTTTAGTTCCCCTTCACTCTCTGCCATAAGGGTGGTGTCATCTGCTTGTCTGAGGTTACTGATATTTCTCCCAGCAATCTTGATTCCAGCTTGTGCTTCTTCCAGCCCAGCGTTCCTCATGATGTACTCTGCATATAAGTTAAATAAGCAGGGTGACAAGATACAACCTTGACATACTCCTTTTCCTACTTGGAACCAGTCTGTTGTTCCATGTACAGTTCTGACTGTTGCTTCCTGACCTGCATACAGGTTTCTCAAGAGGCAGGTCAGGTGGTCTGGTATTCCCATCTCTTTCAGAATGTTCCACAGTTTATTGTGATCCACACAGTCAAAGGCTTTGGCATAGTCAATGAAGCAGAAATATATGTTTTTCTGGAACTCTCTTGCTTTCTCCATGATCCAGTGGATGTTGGCAATTTGATCTCTGGTACCTCTGCCTTTTCTAAAACCTGCTTGAACATCTGGGAGGTCACGGTTCACATATTGCTGAAGCCTGGCTTGGAGAATTTTGAGCATGACTTTACTAGCATGTGAGATGAGTGCAATTGTGCGGTAGTTTGAGCATTCTTTGGCATTGCCTTCAACCAAGGTCCGTCTAGTCAAGGCTATGGTTTTTCCCATGGTCATGTATGGATGTGAGAGTTGGACTGTGAAGAAAGCTGATCGCCGAAGAATTGATGCTTTTGAACTGTGGTGCTGGAGAAGACTCTTGAGAGTCCCTTGGACTGCAAGGAGATCCAACCAGTCCATTCTCGAGGAGATCAATCCTGGGTGTTCATTGGAGGGACTGATGCTAAAGCTGAAACTGCAATACTTTGGCCACCTCATGCGACGGGTTGACTCACTGGAAAAAGACTCTGATGCTGGGAAAGGTTGGGGGTGGGAGGAAAAGGGGACGACAGAGAATGAGATGGCTGGATGGCATCACCGACTCTGTGGACGTGAGTTTGAGTGAACTCCGGGAGTTGGTGGTGGACAGGGAGGCCTGGCGTGCTGTGATTCATGGGGTCGCAGAGAGTCGGACATGACTGAGCAACTGAACTGAACTGAACTGCACAGAACCAGATCACGTACAGTCTTGAAAATCATAAGGACTTTGGCTTTTAACCTAAGTGACTGTGATTTTTTTTAAAATTTATTTTATATTGGAGTATAGCTGATTAAGAATGTGATAGTTTCAGGTGGACAGCAAGGAGACTCAGCCATACATACACATGTATCCATTCTCCTCTGAACTCCCCTCCCATTCGGGCTGCCACATCACATAGAGCAGAGTCCCTTGCGCTATACAGTAGGTCCTTGTTTATCCATTTTAAATACCGTGTGTGTGCATGTCTGTCTCAAAGTCCCTAACTATCCGTTTTGCCCATCCTTCAGAAATGACTTTAGTTTTAACAGAATCAACTGTGGAGAGAATGCACTGAACGGGCTGAGGGCCGCATCAGAAAGCTCAGTGAGGTTTCGCTGTAATCATGGCAGGAGACTGTGGCTTACACAGGGCTGTGAGGGGTTGGATAGGGTTTTAGAGGGATCCGGATTCTAGATATATGTGTTGAAAATAAAGCCAGTGGGGTTTACTGATGGAATGAGGGGCACGAGCAAAAGAGAGGAGTCAGAGATGGCTCCAGTCTTCCGGTACGAGCAGTGGCAGGATGCTGAGATGGGGAAGCAGGAAGGAGACGCAGATGCTGGGAGCTGGGTATCAGGATCTCAGTTGTACAAACATCATGTTGCGATGAATATTAGATACGTAAGTGAAGGTGCAGCATAGAAAGGCAGACCAATGTTTAGAGTGTGGAGGAGGAGTCTGGTCAAGGGAGATTAGTTTGAGATTCACCAACAGGTAGGTGGTGTTTAAAGCCACTGAGATGGATGAGGGCACCAGAACAGGTCAAGGGTCCTTTCGGGAGCTCCGTGGAGTGTGTGCAGAGTACCTCTGGGGTCCTCCTGGCTTTAAAGGGCTGGAGAGAGGAGAAAGAACACAATAATGAGCAGGGAGGGACAGCAGAAAGGTAGGAGGGAGGTCAGTGCAAAGTGGGATTCTGGAGGCCAGGTTAAAAAAAAAAGCCTTTCAAGGAGAAAGGAATCAGCTGCACCAAATGCTGTTGATAGGAAGGAGCATGTGGTAGTTAAGACAATTGTTTTAAACCAGCGGTATTGTGTGTTTATTTAACAGGAAGCCAGAGGCAGGCAGTTCCTGGGTTGGTGACTGAGTATTGTCACCTCCTCTGTCCTTCCACTCTCCCTGCCTCGGCACGTTGCTTTTTTCAGGGACTTTTCAGTTAAAGTATGGTTGCTAAGGGTTCCAAGGCTGAGTCCTGCTGCTGCTGGGCAGAGGCTGGGAGCAGTGGGCTGAGCGCCGGCCGGCCTTTCTCCTGACATGCCTGCCTACCTTCATCAGGAAGGAAGAGTCCTCCTGAGCACCTTGCCCCCCGGCACTCTTACCTTTAAGTCTTACTGGCACACACCGGATCGCATGGTTACCCGTAACTTGAAGAAAGGTTAGGAACGCAAGTATTTGGCTTTTTGAAGCTTTCTATAAGATGAGCAGTGAAAATGGAGATTAGGAGTGCCAATTGGAGAGACAGAGATGTTAGACGCAATAAGGTTAAATTGAAAAAAAAAAAAAACAGGAGTTGTTCTATTTTGTTCTTGTTTAGATCTTTTGCTATCTTGTACTGTTTTGGGGCATCTGATGCTTTGTTACTGACTTGATATTGTCTGTCACCCTTTGGCTTGTGTTTCACTGTATGACTTTATTTTGCATACACCAATTTAGAAATTTTTTTCCCTTTTTTATAGTCACATACATCTTGTAATTTTTTGTGTTTTTATGATTCACAACTGAAAGAAGATCTATAATTATTATGGTTAATTTGTATGGTTTTAGTTTTCTTTTTAATCCAATTTTATAAATATTTGTGGTGTATGATGAGAACTAGTAACGGATATTTATATGCCACTTACTATGTGCCAGTTGCTATTCTAAGCCCTTAAAATATAAACTCATCTAAATGTCCCAAGCACCTATGAAATGAGTCCGCTATAATCACCCACATTCTATTATGTATGAGGACACGGCACAGAGAAGTTAAGGAGGCTGCCCTCAGACATGTGTGGTGGAGCTGGGTTTAAACCTAGGCAGGGAAAGATTGAGGGCCAAAGGAGAAGGGAGCGGCAGAAGACTAGATGTTCACATAGCATCACCGACTCATGGACATGAATTTGAGCAGACTCCGGGAGATAATGGAGGACAAAGGAGCCTGCAGTCCGTGGGCTCACAAAGTTGAACACAACTATTGAACTACAAGTCTGACTCCAGACTGTCAACTTTTAACTACTACACCATGCTGCTTCTCACATTTTAAATGTTTTTTGATTCACGTATGTTAATACCACAAATAGGTGTCTTCACTGATTTGAAATATCTCCACTATCTTATTCTAAATTTTTGTATTTCTGAGATTGACACACCAGTTTATTAATCTGTCAATATGTTTTTGCCATTACTAGACTGTTTTACTATTTTATACTGTAATAAACTAGTAACAAATTCCTTTAAGTTTTTAAACTTTAAAAAAATTGTAGTAAAACTTAACTTCAGTGTACAGCATGGTGGTATGAAGTCCATTCCCATTGTTGTACAGCCCCTACCATCATCCCGTCTCCAGAGCTTTTCCTCTTCTGCACCTGAAACTCTGTCCAGTAAACGTCAACTCCCCATCCTCCCCTTTCCTCAACCCCTGGCAGCCCCCATTCTGTTTTCTGTCTGTGAGTTTGACTGCTCCAGGCACCTCACATAAGACAAGTCATTTGTCCTTTTGGAACTAGCTTATTTCACTTAGCATAAGGTCTTTAGGCCCATCTGTGTTGTAGCCTGTGTCGTAATTTCCTCCCTGTTTAAAGGCTGAATAAATATTTCATGGTACTTATGTATGTGCCATATGTTCTTTATCTGGGCATCCACTGATGGACACTTGGCTTGCTTCCACCTTTTGGCTATTGTGAATAATGTTACCATGGACCTGGTGTACTGGTATCTATTGAAGGTCCTGCTTTCAGTTCTTTTGGATGAATACCCAGAAGCTGAATTGCTTAATCATAAAGTAGTTCTATATTTAACTTTTTGAGAAACCCAACATTCCATTTTCAACAGCAGCTATACCATTTTACTGTCCTAGCACCCGTGCACAGAGTTCTCATTTCCTCACATTCTTACTGACAATTATCTTCTGTCTTGTTTTTATAATAGCCATACGAATAGATGTGAAGTGGTATCTTACTGTAATTTTGATTTGCATTTCCCTAGTGACTAATGATGGTGAGCAATTTCTCATGTGCTTCTTGGCCACTATATCTTCTTCTGAGCAAGTTCTATTCAAGTTCTTTGCCCATTTTTAAATCAGTTTTGTTGTTGTTGCTGTTGAGTTACAATCCTCATTCTTATGTTCTAAAAAATTCTGACTATTCTTCCTTATTCTAGTTTAAATTGTTCTTTAAAAAATTCTCCCAATTTCCTCTTTAAAAATAATCACATATGATTTATCTAGGAATAAGAGTCAATACGTTAATTCAGAGAAGAACGAACGTGTATGTCCCACTTGTTTGGATCTTTTATGCTGCTCACTTTTGTAATTTTTCATCATACCGACACTGTTTGACATGTTTCTTCATACAAATAGTATGTGTGTGCATGTCTGTGTGTGTCATTGCTCTTTGTTGCTAAAGCAAACGATCTTTTCCTTTTTTCCCCTGGTACATCAGAAAGCTGTTGATTGCTGTACAGTAGTTTGTAAGCAGCTTATCAAGTCTATTTAAATAAGTTTTAGACAATACTCTACCTCAAAGCAAAAATTTTAAATACGTGCATTAGTGTCAATGAGAGAATTTGGTCATTCTGGCTTGAGAGTGAGTCTGTGGCCGCAGTTTGACATATGTATGATTTTTCCCCCATAACTGTTAATTGTTAATTCTTTATTCCTTTGGGTAGCCGTTCTTTAGTTTCATGATAATAATACCTAGTAGTAGAGAATTACTCCAAAGCTCACTTCCTTTTTATAGTAGTGTTTAAAGAACTGAAGTTACAATTACAGCTGTAAATATATTCTCTTTTCTTTTTTTTTATTTTAACTATCTGTTGTATATTTGGTGTTTTCTCTTCCTGGCTCTAGCAGTTAATGGCCCTTGCATTCCTTAATAATAATTATACTTTCTGTAGTAATTTATATTTTAAATTGCACATATTAATATGTGGCCTATATATCCAGACTGACCTCAGTGATCTCCTTTTCATTGTCCAGTTAAAATCCCCATTGCCTCTAGCCCTGGCAAGTGCACTAGCTTCCTAAGTGTTCCCCTGATTTTAAACTCTTCCCTTCAGTCAGCTCTTTCCAGGGCTGCCCCGGGATCAAGTTCCGATGTAAGAGCTCAGAAAGCTGCAGAGCGCCCCCCCCACTTCATGCCGCACCCCCCATAATTAAGGTCTAAAGTTGTTCAGTTCAGTCGCTCAGTCGTGTCCGACTCTTTGAGACCCCATGAATCACAGCACACCAGGCCTCCCTGTCCATCACCAACTCCCGGAGTTCACTCAAACTCATGTCCATCGAGTCGGTGATGCCATCCAGCCATCTCATTCTCTGTCGTCCCCTTCTCCTCCCACCCCCAATCCCTCCTAGCATCAGACTCTTTTCCAGTGAATCAACTCGTTGCATGAGGTGGCCAAAGTATTGGAGTTTCAGCTTCAGCATCAGTCCTTCCAATGAATACCCAGGATTGATCTCCTCTAGAATGGACTGGTTGGATCTCCTTGCAGTCCAAGGGACTCTCAAGAGTCTTCTCCAACACCACAGTTCAAAAGCATCAATTCTTCGGCGATCAGCATTCTTCACAGTCCAACTCTCACATCCATACATAACCATGGGAAAAACCATAGCCTTGACTAGACAGACCTTGGTTGGAAAGTAATGTCTCTGCTTTTTCATATGCTATCTAGGTTGCTCAAAACTTTCCTTCCAAGGAGTAAACGTCTTTTAATTTCCTGGCTGCAATCAGCATCTGCAGTGATTTTGGAGCCCAAAAAATAAAGTCTGACACTGTTTCCACCGTTTCCCCATCTATATCCCATGAAGTGATGGGACCAGATGCCATGATCTTTGTTTTCTGAATGTTGAGCTTCAAGCCAATCTTTTCACTCTCCTCTTTCACTTTCCTCAAGAGGCTTTTGAGTTCCTCTTCACTTTCTGCCATAAGGGTAGTGTCATCTGCATATCTGAGGTTATTGATATTTCTCCCAGCAATCTTGATTCCAGCTGGTGCTTCTTCCAGCCCAGCGTTCCTCATGATGTACTCTGCATATAAGTTAAATAAGCAGGGTGACAATATACAACCTTGCCGTACTCCTTTTCCTATTTGGAACCAGTCTGTTGTTCCATGACCAGTTCTAATTGTTGCTTCCTGACCTGCATACAGGTTTCTCAAGAGGCAGGTCAGGTGGTCTGGTATTCCCATGTCTTTCAGAATTTTCCACAGTTTATTGTGATCCACACAGTCAAAGGCTTTGGCATAGTCAATGAAGCAGAAATAGATGTTTCTCTGGAACTCTCTTGCTTTCTCCATGATCCAGCAGATGTTGGCAGTTTGATCTCTGGTTCCTCTGCCTTTTCTAAAACCTGCTTGGACATCTGGGAGTTCATGGTTCACATATTGCTGAAGCCTGGCTTGGAGAATTTTGAGCATGACTTTACTAGTGTGTGAGATGAGTGCAATTGTGCGGTAGTTTGAGCATTCTTTGGCGTTGCCTTTCTTTGGGATTGGAATGAAGACTGACCTTTTCCAGTCCTGTGGCCACTGCTGAGTTTTCCAATTTTGCTGGCATATTGAGTGCAGCACTTTCACAGCATCATCTTTCAGGATTTTAAATAGCTCAGTTGGAATTCCATCACCTCCACTAGCTTTGTTCGTCGTGATGCTCTTTAAGGCCCACTTGACTTCACATTCCAAGATGTCTGGCTCCAGGTGAGTGATCACGCCATCGTGATTATCTTCATCATGAAGATCTTTTTTGTACAGTTCTTCTGTGTATTATTGCCACCTCTTCTTAATATCTTCTGCTTCTGTTAGGTCCATACCATTTCTGTCCTTTATCGAGCTCATCTTTGCATGAAATGTTCCCTTGATATCTTTAATTTTCTTGAAAAGATCTCTTGTTTTTCCTATTCTGTTGTTTTCCTCTATTTCTTTGCATTGATCGCTAAGGAAGGCTTTCCTATCTCTCCTTGCTATTCTTTGGAACTCTGCATTCAGATGCTTATATCCTTCCTTTTCTCCTTTGCTTTTCACTTCTCTTCTTTTCACAGCTATTTGTAAGGCCTCCTCAGACAGCCATTTTGCTTTTTTGCATTTCTTTTCCATGGGGATGGTCTTGGTTCCTGTCTCCTGTACAATGTCACGAACCTCCGTCCAGAGTTCATCAGGCACTCTATCTATCAGATCTAGTCCCTTAAATCTATTTCTTACTTCCACTGTATAATCATAAGGGATTTGATTTAGGTCATATCTGAAAGGTCTAGTGGTTTTCCCTACTTTCTTCAATTTAAGTCTGAATTTGGCAATAAGGAGTTCATGATCTGAGCCACAGTCAGCTCCTGGTCTTGTTTTTGCTGACTGTATAGAGCTTCTCCATCTTTCATTAATGCCATCTTAAACTTTAAGCTGCTGCTGCTGCTAAGTCACTTCAGTCGTGTCCGACTCTGTGCAACCCCACAGATGGCAGCCCACCAGGCTCCGCCATCCCTGGGATTCTCCAGGCAAGAACACTGGAGTGGGTTGCCATTTCCTTCTCCAGTGTGTGAAAGTGAAAAGTGAAAGTGAAGTCGCTCAGTCTTGTCCAGCTAGTAGTGACCCCATGGACTGTAGCCCACCAGGCTCCTCTGTCCATGGGATTTTCTAGGCAAGAGTACTGGAGTGGCTTGCCATTGCCTTCTCTGAACTTTAAGCTACTTAATATCAACTGTAAACTGCCCACCACTGCAACCTTGTTCTGTTTTTCTTCCCCATGATGCCTGTGTTCCTGCTTAGCAAAGCAAATCACAGAACCAAACATTTTCATACAATGAGAAGTTAATCATTTTTCCTGAGAACGTTTGGTAGTGATTTCTATAGAAAGATGTTTCCAGCACTCTATCCATCTGCAGTTACCTTACCTTGTGTAAGCAAGTACTAAATACTTGTGTAACACAACCCCTCGTGTGAATCCATTGTCTAAATTTTTGTTAAGATTATCTGTGTCTTCTAATATAGGGCATACAGTAGCCAAGTTTTTTTTGTCAGCTAATTTGGTCAATATCTTTAAAACCCGTAAATTTCACCAAATGTAAAGAACAGCAAGTCATTTATTCAGTGTGGAACAGTCTTGTGAAAAATGTATTAAAGCTGAATTCATTCTTATCTCATTGAGAGTTCAGAAGTGAGAACTTGCTTCAACTGGTAGATGTTTCTGTGGCTTTGGAAACCACTCTCATTACTTTAAAGGTGTTTTGTGAGCTGTGTGGGACTTAGATTCTTTCCCAGGCTTTTCCTTAAAGAATGGAGGAGGCTAAGTTGGAGCTGAGAGATGACATTTCGTTCTGTGAAGCCTCTGGGAGCTCCTACTGGAGAATGCATCATTTAATATGAGTGTCAGAACAAAGGAGTGCCATTCAGGAGTTCATTCTTTGTCTTTAATTTCCAGTCCAAGGGAAACATACCATTATGGTTTTGTGAAGATTTTTCCAGTAGTAAAGTGGCTTTTCATCTTGACCACATAAAAGTGTCAATTATGGCATTGACTTTTTTGTACTAAAATTTAAAGAATTAAAGAGTACCTAATGCTTATAGATGTATAGGAAAAAAAGATTATTAGAATCTACTTACTTTAATTATTGGTCCAGTTCATCCATTTTTAGTTGTTAATCCGTTTTGTCTTGAGTATCTCTTTCTGTTTAAATGTTTGAGCTCATCGACTTTAATAATATTCTTTAGTTTATATTATAAAAATAGACTTATGGTAAGAAAAAATTCACATGGAGTGACATGTAAGTATATAAAGTATGAAGGGAAAATTCCCCATTTCTGTTACTTTCCTTCTCTTTTACCCTATGTCCCTACCCCATAAGAGGCCCATAAAGTTTTTCTATATTCTTCTGGAATTTTTCAACATTAAGGAAACTGGGTAATATTAACACAGTCCTATTTTTCACTTAATAAATGTCTTACAGATTTTCAGTTTTAGAAAGCAAGAGAGTTCCAGAAAAACATCTATTTCTGCTTCATTGACTATGCCAAAGCCTTTGACTGTGTGGATCACAATAAACTGTGGAACATTCTGAAAGACATGGGAATACCAGACCACCTGACCTGCCTCTTGAGAAACCTGTATGCAGGTCAGGAAGCAAAGTTAGAATGGGACATGGAACAACAGACTGGTTCCAAATAGAAAAAGAAGTATGTCAAGGTTGTATCTTGTCACCCTGCTTATTTAACTTATATGCAGATTACATCATGAACGCTGGGCTAGAAGAAGCACAAGCTGGAATCAAGATTGCTGGGAGAAATATCAGTAACCTCAGATATGCAAATGACACCACCCTTATGGCAGAAAGTGAAAAGGAACTCAAAAGCCTCTTGATGAAAGTGAAAGAGGAGAGTGAAAAGGTCGACTTGAAGCTTAACATTCAGAAAACAAAGATCATGGCATCTGGTCCCATCACTTCATGGGAAATAGATGGGGAAACGGTGGAAACAGTGTCAGACTTTATTTTTTTGGGCTCCAAAATCACTGCAGATGCTGATTGTAGCCATGAAATTAAAAGACGCTTGCTCCTTGGAAGGAAAGTTATGAACAACCTAGATAGCATATTAAAACGCAGAGGCATTACTTTGCCAACAAAGGTCCGTCTAGTCAAGGCTATGGTTTTCCAGTGGTCATGTATGGATGTGAGAGTTGGACTGTGAAGAAAGCTGATTGCCGAAGAATTTATACTTTTGAACTGTGGTGTTGGAGAAGACTCTTGAGAGTCCCTTGGACTGCAAGGAGATCCAACCAGTCCATTCTAAAGGAGATCAATCCTGGGTATTCATTGGAAGGACTGATGCTAAAGCTGAAACTCCAATACTTTGTCCACCTCATGCGACGAGTTGACTCACTAGAAAAGACTCTGATGCTGGGAGGGATTGGGGGCGGGAGGAGATGGGGACGACAGAGAATGAGATGGCTGGATGGCATCACTGACTCGATGGACATGAGTTTGAGTGAACTCTGGGATTTGGTGATGGACAGGGAGGCCTGGTGTGCTGTGATTCATGGGGTCTCAAAGAGTTGGACACAACTGAGCAACTGAACTGAACTGAAGGTGTTTCTTAATGATTTTTTGTTGTTGGAAGGCAGTACAATTAATCAGATTTTCCAAGGTGGTTTTCCAAGTAAATTGCTTATTTGATGAAGGTGTGTTTCAAAACCAGCAGAATCTGTGTTACTCTCAAAGGCAAAG
Source organism: Moschus berezovskii (assembly GCF_049115385.1). NCBI lineage: Eukaryota > Metazoa > Chordata > Mammalia > Artiodactyla > Moschidae > Moschus > Moschus berezovskii. Next base: position 25,810,130 of record NC_142485.1, on the reverse strand, counting down.
TGACGGTGTTATTCTTTCCAGGTTTTCTTGGACAAAAGATGGTTATCATTGTAGAACCAGAACAAATCTGTTGTCTCTATGTAGGCTGATGCTAACCGCATGAGCTTAAAATAAACCCCTAAGGTCCATATGCTATCTCTGCAGGAAGGTCCTAAACCTTTATGGTTCACAGCCGAGATGGGTCACACGGCGCGACATAAACTGGTAACAGTCATCTTTTCAGAACTGGAGGAGCAGTCCTGTCTCGATTTCACTGTTGAGGAATTTGGTGTTTAGGTTCCTCAGAGGTGCTCAGCCCGATGTCGCCATGTCTTCCCTGTGATATTGCTGACGATGTGTATGTTTTACTGCTTCTTTATCCAAGTCCAGTTACAGGTCCTGTCGGTCAACTTTGCATTAAGTTAAACGTTAGGACCATGGGTGAAGCAGTTAGGTGCCTTTGATGGCCCTGCTGCCTTTAGCGTTCTTGCAGGCTCACCTTCGAGCAACGGGAGGGGCTCTGGCTGACCTCCGGTACAGAAGAGGCAGCAGCAAGCAGTGGGTGGACTGACCTGCGTTCGGTCCCTTTCTGTTGCTGGTTATAGGTGTGGGACCCCAGTAAGCCATTTAGCCACATAAGTAGGTTGCTAATCTATCAACTGGAGGTGGCAATAGCAGCGCGCTGTCAGGATGCATCTCAGTTTCCGTGGGGTAATCCTTTGGTAAAGTAGGCGTTGTCCTGTGTCCTCAGTGCCTGCTGGTCTGGGGTGACAGTGGAACGGGGAAGACTTAGGCTGGAACCGTAAATTCCTATTAGATGGAAAGGGTGGGGTTGGATGACAGAGAGACTTGTGAAAATGGGAGGGGCCCGTTCTCTGGAATAAGAATCAGGCTTTGGGGGTAAGCTTTCTTCTGTGCCAGACTGTGTGTTGGAATCAGAGGGTACAGGTGTGTAGTAATTCTGAGACACATGGAGAAGTGTCTATAAACCTTTGATGCTTTCAGAAACAATGCTGTGAGGCAACCTGTTCTCAAAAAAAAAAGGGTTAATTTTCTAAACATGCTGAGCCTTGAGTGCATTGTGATGGTGGCCCAGAAATTTTTAACTGTCATTTACCAAGCCTTGTTCATTGTTTCCAATAATAATGGCTGATTAGAATGAATTTGCTGAAGGAGCAGCAGTTTGGTAAATTTATATTGCAAAATCTGTTTATCCCTCCTGAGAGCAAGTAAAATCAGTGGCCAAATATATATTAAAAAGTCAAATGGCTACTTGAATATCTGTTATCTGCTAATTATTATAAGGAATGTAAAAAAAGTCCCCCATCTAGTGAGGTCCATGTGTAGAGTCGTCTCTTGTGTTGTTGGAAGATGGTGTTTCCTATGACCAGGAGGTGGTGATTCTCAAACTTAATGAAGGGAGAGGTGATTCTGTAGACCCCTGGGTGGGGCAGCAGGGATTTAAAAGAGAATCGTCATCTTACTTTGTAAGTCACTAGGCAGAGTTTGGGGACTGGAGGGAAAGAAACCCATTGTATTCACAGGGATGGACAGAAGAGAAGAGCAGAGTAAAAAGTCCTGGAAAAGTAAAAAGATGTGTGTCTGTGAGTGTGTGTGTAGAGAGGTAAGTGCGTGTGAAGCGCTCGAGGAAGAACTGGTTAGGAATCCACTTTAGAACTGCCTCTTATGTCTTTAAATTTAAATATTAATTAAGCGATTAAAAATAATGTCATCCTGCAGATAATGGTGCTAACACTGGGTGGTGCTAAGTTGCTTCAGTCGTGTCCAACTCTTTGTGACCCCATGGACCATAGCCCGCCAGGTTCCTCTGTCCGTGGGATTCTCTAAGCAAGAATACTAGGGTGGGTTGCCATTGCCTTCTCCAGTAGATCTTCTGACCCAGGGATCAAACCCACATCTCTTATGTCTTCTGTATTGACAGCAGGATTCTTTACCACTAGCGCCACTGCTGTAGGTTGTAGATAATGGGGAATCACAGATTATAGGTTGGGTTCTGACCTTAGTTTTCACATTCAGAAGATCAACACAATGGAGCTGGAAAAGGTGAAAGGGCAGAGCTTTGAAGTCTAATACAGTTATTTAGGCAACATTTAAGGGAGTGGGTAAGGATTTGTAGCATTTAGATTGAGAAGAGGAGACCTTTTTGAGAAGAAATGATGTGCCTGATGGATTGGAATAGCACATCCTGTTGTCAGAGGAAAAACCAGGATGCCTGGAGCAGAGCTTACGTTGATGTACGGGGTCAGCCCAGGGTTGATGCTGCGGACAGGAGAACTTTAGATGCGAGGCCTCAAGTACTTTAGTGCTTTGTTTTCTGTTAAGGTGAGATTTTTATAAGTGAAATAATTGGGACAAAGCCGTGAGCATTACTCCTTGGAAAACCTTCTTTCCTCTGTTATGGCGACATTGGTAATATGTGACTTGATAATGTGCAGCTAAGGTCTTTTTCAACTCTTGACATTCTTCAGTTGTATGATGCTAGTGGCGTTGAGAGACTTCATGTTACATGATATGAGAATCTGATGGGGGAAAAAGTGATTCCAGTGTTTTGGGGGTGAGAAAAAGGAAAATTTAGTTCCGATTAATGTTAGTAGGTAGGAATTGTCTAATTGCCCAAGTTGCAACTTTCAGCAAGAAAATGAAAATGTGAGTGGCATTGAGATTCAGGAGGACAGGGCTGCAGGTGAGAATTGGGGTTCATCTAGGTAGGGCAGTGGTTAAAGTAGGTAAAATAGACTCTCCTGGAAAGGCGGATATGTAAAAAGTTGGAGCCAAGGCATGGACTTAGGAAATGCCCATGTTCAGGTGGAAGCATCAGGATGGTGTGGTTTCAAGGATACCATAGAACGGGAAGTGTCCGTACATATCTTATAGAAAAGTGGATGTACTTGCTACAAAAAAGAGCCAGGAGTTTGAGTGAGAACCATTTAAGTTTGGTAAATAAAGAGTAAAGATGAAAGTGAAAGTCACTCAATCGTATCTGACTCTTTGTGACTGCATGGACTGTATTGTCCATGGAATTCTCCAGGCCTGAATACCAGAGTGGGTAGCCTTTCCCTTCTCCAGGGGATCTTTCCAACCCAGGGATCAAACCCAGGTCTCCTGCATTGTAGGCAGAGTCAGGGAAGCCCAAGAATACTGGAGTGGGTAATCTATCCCTTCTCCAGAGGATCTTCTCAACCCAGGAATTGAACCAGGGTCTCCTGCATTGCAGGGGGATTCTTCACCAACAGAGTTATCAGGGAAGCCCAAGGAGGAAAAGGGCAGATGAAAAAAGAGTGCTAAGAATATAGCACCACCTGCTGTTAGGCATTAGGTATTTTTGAATTGTTTTTCTCAAATGAACTTATTCCTTCCTATCTTGGTTGTTTTTTAGTTTTCATCTATTTTTTTTATCTCGTAGCCTAATGTGTCAACACACTAATTTGTTTACTTTTAGATCAACAGTATTGGGAGAAGTCATATCAATTTATTTATCCCTTGATTTCAACATCGCCAAAAGTTTCTGTCTCAAATGACTCTGTGTCACAGAAACATGTATGTTAGGCACTCAGTCATGTCTGACTCCTTGTGGCCTCGTGGACTACCGTAGCTCATCAGGTTCCTCTGTCTATGGAATAATCCAGGCAAGAATACTGGAGTGGGTATCTCTTCTTCAGGAGATCTTCCCAACCCAGGGATGGAAGTCAGGTCTCCCGAGTCTCCTGCATTGCAGGTGGATTCTTTACTATCTGAGCCGCCAGGGAAGCCCATATCACAGAAGACCCAAGTTAATTCCTTCATGGTTTCAGGATTGCAGGAATCCTTCCTGCATAATTCTGAATATTCATTTTGCATCTTGACTCACTTGTTCATCCCTGGAAAAAGAAATGGCAACCCACTCCAGTATTCTTGCTTGGAAAATTGCATGGATGGAGGAGCCTGGGAGGCTACTATCCACGAGGTTTCAAAGGGTCGGACACGACTGAATGACTTCACTTTCACTTGTTCATGTAGGAGCTCCGGTTTACAATCTTAGAGCTTTTGGAATGAATAGCCGTGGAAACTTGTTGTCTTTTTTTCAACCCCCAAGGAAAACCTGCATCCTTGAAAACTGCACAGCCATCTCGTGTGAATCTGCCAAGATTGCTTCCTAGACCCAAAGCATCTGTGAAAAACCCTGCGCTGCGGAGGACAGAAAGCACCTCCTCTGTTGCCAGCGCCCACAGTGAGCTGAGCGCTTACAGCAATAACTGTAAGTCAGCCTTACGGCAGACTTTGGGGCCTGTTGAAGCTGTAGTTGTGAGAGAAATCTAATGAGCTACCAATTATCAGGATTTTTGATTCTGTGATTTAGGGGAAAATACGCATCCTGCTTCTCTCTTGGAATTGCTCAAAAACAGTTTGGCAGGAGAAGAAAGTTGTCTCAACGACATTCTCTTTTGATGAATGTGCTAGGAAACACTGACAGACTTATCTGTTGAAGGCATGTGGGTGTTTTGTTTTGTTTTTTTTTCATGAATTCTAAAGTGTACCGTTTGAAGATGCTGGGTTATTGTTTGTTGGTGGTGGGGTTTCTTTTGGTTTGTTTAAGAAAAGTGATGTAAGAACTATTGGAACCCAACTGGAAATCAGAAAAATGGATAACTTCAATTTCATTTGCTTTGTAAACAGCTGCATTTTGTAGAAGCTTTTTTTTTCCCCCTAATCTTAAACTTTGCATGCTAGATTCAATATATTAGGAGTGAATATTATAACTTCAAGCTTAGTTTTAAATAATTTAAACTGAGAATATTTGGGGGATTTTCAATTAATATGAATTTTGTTTTCTGTGTATAAAATGACACAGTTATTTTCTTAAATAGTAAGTTGAGTTATCCCTGGTCTTAGTGTTTATTTGCTCATTTATTTTTTAATTTCTCTCAATAATAGCTCATGGAATAACAAATGTAAAGAATTTTACCGTGCCTGCTGTATATAGGCAGCACTGTAGGTGCTAGGAAGGGTATGAGGTATCAGAGAAATGGTCCCTGTGTGAAAGATAGTTGAGGATAAAGAAGATGTTTACATGGATAACTAGAATATCAGATAAAACAAGGAGTAAGGGAGTGGTGGGGAGGAGGGGAGTTCTCCCTGCCTTAGAGGGGATCAATTTCTCCTTTCTCTGAGAGGACAAGATCTGATTGGAGTTACTGTACATACTTTCTCTGTTTTTTTCTCAAATAACTCCCATTACCCTGATTTTACATGCAAGGTAATTGCAGCTCAGAGAGGTTGTCGATGGTCCAAGGGCACTCAGCCGGCATGTGACAGAACTGAGAAAGTTTATGGCTGAGACTTGGAATTAATGACTGACTGAATGAGCACGTTTCCAAGAGGTTACTTAGCAGCAGGAGCTGGTCTCCTATGAGAATGTGTAGCTGCGCACGGGAACTTTAGGGACCCTGGAATGTGTTACTTGCAGTGAAACGGGTCCGTTAGCCACTTGCTACTTGAAGTTTGAAGTCGTGGCAGGAGATCAGAGGGTTTGCATGTATCTGTTGATTCTTGATTTGAAAAGGTCATTGACACGTGTACTCCCTTAAGGTCATTGCACTTGCAGCATTCTCTGTAACAGGAAATTTTAAAAACAAAACCACCAGAACAGAAGCAGCCAGGTGCTCTCAGGGGGGTCTGGAGGGCTGTGTAGTGTTGGCGCTTGTGCCCCTGGCAGGAGGCGTGTCCGTGGAGCCACTGCCCAGTGTCCCCACCGACAGCCATGTTGCCACGGCCCCGCTCAGGACCGCGTCTGACACTCCCAAGGAGGGTGTCAAAATGCTTTTGTCTGTTCCTTTTTGTCTTTTAACAAAGGGGCTTCCCATGGACCCACAGAGCCTGTCTACTGGCTGTGTGTCCCTGTCTCAGATGAAGCGTTCAAATCAATGAGTTTCTTTCTTAGATGGACCCACTAGCCGGTTTAATCTGTTCTGTGTAGTGCCTGGGAGCTTAGATTTTTTTTTTTCTCCCTGCCCTGCTCCATTCTAATTCACTAAGAGCAAGCATGAGGAATAGGAGCGTGAACATGGCTGCAGTTTTCCTTGCTTGAGCTTGCTGTGATCCTTTTAAATGACTATACCAGGAGGATTTCGCAGCTGTACAGAAACGGATGCGTCTTCGAAAATATTTATCAATTCTACACTCTCCCCACCAGCCGGCTCAGAGAGGCACTACGATGCTACCTTATTGACACTGCTGGTTCTGGGATCCTACAGCCTTTGTATAGTTCCTTTGTTAGCCACGTTTGCTGGCAAAAGAAGTAGGTCGACGATTTCTGGTTTGATTCTTTCTTTGTAAGCATGCTTAAATTTCCTTCAATAAATTGACTTAGTATTTCTCGATTGCTATCTTTATAACTCGTAATTTGTTAATTGTGGTATTTCTCGGGCATGTTTATATTGAAGTTGTGAGTGGTTCTGCACAGAACCAATTTTATTGTGTATTTTATGTGTTTGGGAACTCGGATTAAACATAATTCAGCAATGTTGTCGATGTTCTTGGCACATGAAATTACTTTATAAAAGACTAGTTAATGGTCTCATTTGTGATGAAACAACTGGTTGTTTCTGTGTGTGTTTACCCAATCGTGGTGTGAGTACAGGAAAAACGCTTTCCTAGAATGAGAATGAAATCATCACATTTTAATGCTTTTACTCACATTCTATCTAAAAATATTTAAAATGTGTACTTTTCCATAATTACCTTCAAATGTGAAAAAAGTCATTTTGAGCTGCAGTGTTTGTGATTTCTGATAATGATGGGTCATGTCAGGAAATAACCTTTCGATCTGTGTTTTAAATTCTTCTGGCGTGAAGCCTTTGGGTGCTTTTAAAGAATGTTTCCTTGCTTTGTTTGCTCCTCTCTTTGTGATGTGATGCTGTCAGTGCAGTCGCTTCTGAGATGGCAAGATGATCCTAGAAAATTCTGGTTTGCCGTGCTTAAGGATGCTACAGAAATAACATGACCAAGTTCTAAAGCAACTGAATCAAAATGTATAAGACTATAAACCTTTCTTTTGTGGGGGTTCCAGCAGGTGCTTTGTGTGTGTTCTTTTCAGCATAGAAAATTTTTAAAGTTACAGCGTTGATTTTATATATATATATTAGTACAAAATTTGGTAGTTTCTGTATCAAATATGCTCATTTTTAGAGGTTAAATGTTGTAAGCTCTTCCAGACTCAGAGAGCTAAGGTCCAGTTTTTAAGATCATTGGATAAAAATACGTTACATAGTGTAGGTCTTGTAAAGAGGGGAAGGTTTGAGGGACCTTTGTGTGAGTGTAGAAGGAGGTCTCAGGGAGTCCAGAATTTTGCCATATTAGCAGATATGAAGTCCAAGAGCTTCTTACACCTCCCAGTTTGGCCGGAAAAGTGTGATGAGCACATTTATTTTTGAGAGACAGATGGCAAGGGGAAATGAAAGGTTGCACACCCGAGCTGTCTGCACTGTCTGGGAGACGGAACGGGCAGAGGTAAACTAAAGAAATGGAGCTTTCTCTTCCGTCACCTTCGTGGCCAGCCCCAGGGCACATGGCATGATGCAGTAGAAAAGAGCATCATATTGGACTCCATGTTCAACTCCATGTCCAGTTTGGACTCCTGCAAGCTTTCTTCCTAACTCACGGAAGCTGGACAGTCTCACACTCTCTTAGCCTCAGTGTTCCCACCTGATGAATGGGCGGGGAGACCCAGATCGTCCTAAATCCTTGCAGCAGCAAAGGGTTCTGCCTACCTTTAGTTTTCTTCATGATGATAAAATGGTACCTAACAGCTTGGAAGAAGGGTGTTTGGAGTAGGGCTCAAGGTGATGGAGAGAAGGATTAGTCTCACTTGCCTTCAGTCCCGTCCTCCTTGCTGAATGGCAAATGGATATTGTGTCACTTGCCAATACCGGTCAGTTGGTGAGCATCACCCGGACAGTAGTGAAAGTTTTCCCAGCTGCTTCCAGGTTCAGAACAAACCCAGAGTGGGTTTGACCACTGATGCCTGCCTGAGGTGAGGAAGCGGGTAAAAGGCAGGTGGTACATACGTTGGGCCTGTGTTACAGCACATACCCAGTACTTAAGCACATCTGAATGCACGATTGAATAAGAAAATACTATCATCCAGACTGCTGTTTTGTCTTCATTGTTTTCTGGACTATGTCTGAGACCTTCCAGTTAGTATAGGGTTGGGTGATTTTGCGTTTGGAATTTGAGAGCTTGGACGTAAGTTGTGATTTGATTCGAAGCCAGGTGGGCAGAGGATCTGGCGCACTGGGAAGTGTTAAGCTGATTCATCAAAAGTTCGGAAAACAAGCAGAAGGTTGGCTCCGTGTGTATATACATGTTTTTTAAACAAAAACAAAAACTACCGTGGAGCAGGCACTAGAGTGTGGTGTGAAGTGTTAGTTTGCAAATAACAGTTTGGAACGGTGGACGCCTTTCTCTAGCAGGGAAACCTTTTTCCTTGTGCTTGGACTTCTCTGGGAATCTCTTCATTTTCTCTGTAGACTTGGTCATCTCTGTCATTTCACCTGAGCCACATTCTGCATGTGGGGAAATGAAGGATTCACAAGCGTCTGTTACTCTGGCATAATAAGGGCAGCTAAGACCAGGGCTGACAACAGCTTGGGGGCAGTTCTCAAACGGTGTGTATTAGACGTGGCTGAGGCGTGGACGACCACTCGTGGGACCTCACACGTTGAGTCTACAAACCAGCTGTCACGGAGCGGCCGTGCCTCCTGGAGCACCATGTTCGGCCTCAGAGGGACCCCGCGCCCGTTAGTGGGGGTCCTGTGACACCGTCTGCACACTGGGGGTTCAGACCCTCTCCTGCGTACACAGGTGACATGATTCAACACAGCTGGGCAGTGGCCCAGTCAGGACCAGAACTCAGATAGTACCGACTCCATTCCATTCCTCGATGTTAAGGTGCTTCCATCATTCTGTTGGAACTTGTGCCGCTGAAGGGTTTATCACTGGGACATAATAACTTTAGATGAGAGGAAATGCAGACCTTCTCAGCATACCCAGCTGGCTGCCCAGCTGAAATAGAAGGCAGGAGAAATATTCTCAAGGCATCGTGCCTTGTAATAAAAGTCGTCCTTCCATTTGGGGTTTACTGGAAAGTGACAGGCCAGCTTAGAGGAGAGCCTTAGAGAACTGAGGGATGTGTGAGTGTTGGTCACAAGGTCAGCACATTAGCAATGTGGGAGAGAATGAAGGGGGTGTGTATAGTAGATGATCAGAGAGAGAGAGGTGTGTGTGACTATGTGAGTGTGTGCATATGTGTGTGTGTGTTTACATATGTCACAAAAAATAGAAGTGTGTGTGTTTATGTGTGTGCACATGTGTATATGTGTGTGTTTATATATGTCACATAAAAATGGAAGTGTGTGTGTTTATGTGTGTGCATATGTGTATATGTGTGTGTGTTTATATATGTCACAAAAAATGGAAGTGTGTGTGTTTATGTGTGTGCATGTGTATATGTGTGTGTGTTTATATATGTCACATAAAATGGAATTGTGTGTGTTTATGTGTGTGCATGTGTATATATGTGTGTGTTTATATGTCACATAAAAATGGAAGTGTGTGTGTTTATGTGTGTGCATATGTGTATATATATGTGTGTGTGTGACATATAAATGGAAGTGTATGTGTGTGTATGTGTGTTTGTACCCCAAGTCAAGCTCATTTTTATCCTTGTCATATGGAATGTTGACCCTCGCGTGTTAACACTGATGCGATCACATGCTGGCAGGACTGAGCCTCCAGGGCGGTGGTGAGATAGCTGGCCCCCAGCGCCTCCTGTTCTGCGCATGACTGAGTTGGGAATATTGTCCCTCATGAGAAAAGTCTTTTGCTTTCGTGACAAATCCTTTTACCGAGTCCTTTGGAAACTGAAGGTTTTTATGTTCAAAGCTTAGAAGTAAAACGTGTGGATTTACTATCATATGAATTTATAATAGGTCTGTAAGTTAAATTCAATTTTGCAAAATCTGAATAGGCAACTTATTTGCTGCTGAATATAGTTTTCAAAATGTGTCAAGGAAAGGCAGGCTCGAATCCAGATTGTTGTAATACACGGTTGATACCAATAACATCCTTCACTTCCCTTCATAGATTTTGGTTTAGCATAGGTGGAAATGTTGATTGAAACCCAATATCCATTTTATATGAAATTCTAAAAGACATGCTCTATGACACTTTGGTTCTGTTTCTTTAAGACTATGAAGTCACTCCCCATCGGTTCTTTAAAAAGCTATGTTGAATTTTGTAGTAGTCGTATCTTCAGTGCTTAACATTTACATTAGCTCCCTGTCAGCTTTGGAAAACTCAAGTCTCCACATTCTAGGGAAGAAGGGAATTGGAAAGGATAGGAAATTGACAGAAACTTGTCAGTGGGAGGGAAGACTGTGTAGATTTGGCCTGGTATTAAGTGTTACCTGGGCACAGGAAGAACAAGCAGATGGCTCCCTGTAGGAGGGACTTGATGTTGATCAGGGCAGAGTGAGGGCAAGTCTTCACCAGGCTCAAGTGTGACATCCTTCAGGACTGTTGTAGAGCTGGACAGTTTAGCCTAGGGAAAAATTTCTGTCTTCAAATTTATAAATATTAGTAAATAGGGTTGACATCTCATCCCTTTGCAGAAGTGTGAAGTGAAGAAAGGGATCAAGATTGGTGATAAAGACCTTTGTGATTGTAAGCGTTAATAATTAGAATAGAATTGGATGGTTAGAATTGGGTGTTGAAAATTATTTTGAAACAAATGATTAAAAAGTCCAGTATGGGTTGGTAGAGGGGGAAATTAAGCCTGGAAACCAGGTTGTGAATGATCAAGCCTCCAGCCCAGTAAGTATATGGTGACATAAACATGCCAGTGGTTTGTATGGTTACCAAGGGGAGATAGATAAAAAGGTTAACTTTTATGGGAATTGAAAAAACTATAAAACTTTCTAAGTATTTTTCTTTTGATTTTTTTCCCCCTCCTGAGATGTGGAGAGAAAAGGGCAAAGAGCTGTGTTTACACTCTTGAGCGTTATGTATAACATGGTAACCTCTTGGCAAGAGCCAAGCAGTGCTGTTAAAATTTCTTGTAGGAGCCGAGCTCCTGAACAGTGAACTTTTTCAAAGATTGTTCAGTTCTGGAGAACTGAAAGGAAAATTTCAGAATGATAAGGACATACTGATGCCCTCCCACTCTTAATTAGGTCACTGCTGCTGCTCTTCTCTCTGTTTTTATTCCCACTTACTAAAATTGGAAACGGCCTTTTTGATATATGTCATTTTATGTGTTATTTTTGGCTGCATTGGGTCTTCGTCACCGCAGGGGCTTTCTCTAGCTGGGGTGAGTGGGGTCTGCTGTTCAGTTTTGGCCTTGGAGGTTTCTCAGCACAGCAGCTTCTCCTGTTAGGAGCACAGGCTTCGGGTGCATGGGCTTCGGGAGTCGTGGCTCTCAGGCTCTGGAGCACAGGCTCAGCAGGGGTGACACACAGATTTAGTTGCTCTGCAGCATGTGGGATCTTCCTGGATCGGAGGTCGAACCTGTGACTCCTGCCTTGGCAGGTAGCTTTTTACCACCCAGGCAAGTCTCTGAAACAGCTTTTTGTGTTGTCTTTACGTGCCGGTACTATCGTTTCCAAACCTTTCCTTTAAGGTTTTTGACACTTAACGCGATTCTAAAGTGTAGCAGCCAGAAACAGTGCAGTAAGTGATGGGGGAGCTAGTTATGCTCCTAAAGTTTCCATAGTCCTCTCAACCGTACCAGAGCCGGGACCGCTGTTTCATGGGACCGCATTATGGGCCCAGTGCACCTTTACAATAAATCCAGTGTGAAAATGCATTCTTATTTTGAATTCAGAGCACAGGAAACAGACCCTGCTCCTTCGTTTCGCTTGCCTCTTCCCCTGCTCCTTATAAACCTTAAGGATACAATAGAAGATTTGGGTTATTTTTTTCAATCCAGTGGGAAGCTATAAATGTGAAGAGAAATTTCTCATTGAGGGAGAACCTACATAAACATAGTCTACACAGCTGTCTTATGTAACTGAAAGATGCTTAGTTTTTCATTGACCGGTCATTGCATTGTGCAGCCATTGCACAGCCATTACTGTGCAAAAGAAGAAATACAAGTAAGCAAGGCATCTATTGAAGGCTTTGTCTACAGGTTACTCCGTGGTTTCAGGTTTTCATTCTGGTAGACAATCAACAAGTTACAAATTATCGATTTTTTTAAAGGTCTGTTTTTATTTCCAAATGTCACTGTCTTTTGATAATGCCAAGATTGCCTTTAGGGTCCCAGTGAAGACAGAGAAGCAAAATCAGAGATTAGCAAAATAGCAGACATCCTTTCCAGGACCTATTGACATATCAGACCTAGAGTAGAGTGTTTGGTCACCTTCACTCTGACCTCTTCCTGGGAAATAGTGTAGGTCTGCTTCTGTGGGAGCCCCCTTTGGCCAGTTAAAGGACTGTCATGGACTCACGTTTATAGCACAGTCTAAGCACAGGTGGCTAGTCTCAAATTTGCTCCAGAAGTCCTTTATTCAGTTCCTTTAGCGCCTGGAAACGTTCCCCCCACCCCCAACTCCGAGTTACTTCCTGTGTGAGTGAGAGAAGAAAGGTTTGCGTGGAATACAAGAGATGCTTTTATTATTTAGGTGGAATTCCATTTTCTGTTTCAACTCTGAGGCTTCGGCACCTTTGTTCTAGGGCAGATGTTGGAGTTTTGGCTTCTTGCTGCAGTGGAGAAGGGCCAGAACCTGATCTCATCTTCACAGCTATAGATTAGCTTGTGGATAATACTCATCTCTCGGTACCACGGGGGATTGGTTCCAGAACCCCCAAGGATACCAAAACATCTCCCAGGTTTCATGCGGGATGACAGCTGCCCTGGACCTGAGGCATGCCACTTGGGCTGTGCCGAGATGTGTGATCACCCTGGTTACATCTTACCCTGCATCCCTGCGAACAGGAACTATCTATTGTCTGTCTTTGTATCCCCAACATCCAGTAACGACTGGCATGTGCTATAGGTGCTTAGTGGGCATTTACTAATTCAAGGGGGACAGATCGGTCATGGAAGATTCATACTGTGGTTATCAGTAAACTGAAAGGCACTTTTCTGTTCTATTCTAGCTGGTAATGCCGCTGTCATCAAATATGAGGAAAAACCTCCAAAACCAGCATTTCAAAATGGCTCCTCAGCATCCTTATATTTGAAGTCCTTGGTACCCAGAGGTCACACACACTTTCTGAAAACTCCTCCAAAAGGTATGGGACCTCCCGGTACAGAGAAGAAGAAGACGAGGCTTTTCAAATCCTTGGCTTGTAGGAGCTTAAAATGTTGACAACTTCATGGTATATCGGACTTTTATTTATAAAATGTCTGAGAAATAAAGCCATAACAGATTTTACACTGAGGGAGCTCTTCTTGTTCTGAGAGTCTGCTGGTTCTGTAGCTAAAACTTGATACACAGAAATCAGCAGATAGAGCAAAGTGATAAGGTGATAAGAAATAAAACTTCCAGAGTTAAATTATGTGAAAGTGGTGATCTATAGTAATGGCATAGAAATGCATGGTTTACTTCATACTTTGGGTCCAACCATGTTATCCTCACCACCACCCCCCCACCCCTTTCTTTATCTCTTCTCTGAATCACTCACTTTTAATTGCTGCAGCTATGAAGGTTAATCTTCAGGTTTACGACATAAGTGGTATATGCTTCTGGGGTCCCCAGCCTCTGGAATCTAATGCCTGATGACCTGAGGTGGGGCTGATGTAATAATAATAGAGATCAAGTGACAATAAATGTAATGCACTTGAACCATCCCCAAGCCATCTCTCCGCCCCCCAACAACCCGCCACCCTGCCCCCAGGTCTATGGAAAAATTGTCTTCCATGAAACCAGTCCCTGGTGCCAGAAATGTTGGGGGACCACTGCTTATATGGAATGTTCTCTTGCAGCTTTATCACAGTGGAGCTGAAGCACATTAACAGTTGTTATTCAGTAAGCTGAAAGATTGTTTAGCTGAAAGAATAATTGTGAATGAGAAGCTTGAGCTGTCATATGTGAGGCATATTTATATTAGAGAGATTAAAACACACAGAAAGTTAACGGTTCTTCTCCCTCATCCCATCAACCACGAATAACTGTTCCATTTCCTCCTGTTCATTTCTTTTGCATGTGTAATCATTTTCCTTTTGTTTCAAGAAAACTCAGTGCATAGTATGTATGCTCTCTTGTGCTGTGCTGCTTTTTATTAATTTAGTAGTATGTCATGAGAACATCTTCATTTTAAAAGACTCTGACATTGTCTCCTGTTTTCTAATTCTGTGGTTCCTGAACACGATTTACTGGGATGAACATCTTTGAAGGTGAACATTGTTCATTGCTTCAGATTCTGGTTACATCCATGAGGTTTCCCTACAAGAGGGATCACTGAGTTAAACCATATGAATCTTTGGGAACTTGTTATTATGTCATTAAATAACTTTCCAGAAAGGTGTTAGTCTCTCAAAGCAGTGTGTCTGTTGCTCTGAGTCCTTCTCAACGTGTGTGTGTGTGTGTGTGTGTGTGAGAGAGAGAGAGAGATGTATGTATGTGAAGGTTCCTGTGGTAACTTGAGGCTGCTTACCTATTAGTATTTACCAACACTTTTTCTTTTCTATTGAATTCAAGAGAGAATAGGTACAGATACTGGCAGAAAGATTGTTCCAAGTGCCAACAGGTTCTCTTCTGTCCAGAGTCTTAAATAAACTTCTGAGGCATCAAACGACCCCTTGTTGGGATGATATCAGTTTATGAAATCTGTGTTTTTTATTGATGGATGATAAAGCCCCGTGATCTGCACACACACTGGTACCTGCAAAGAAAATGTCTAACTTTGAGACTAAGGTCACTTGCAGAGTTAGAATAGCTTGATTCCCCAGATACCTTTACAGAACAGAGAACCTCAGTATTCTAAAATGCTCTTTTATCGAATTTATGAGCTTTTGTATCACAGAGGTTTTACTTGAATGGAAATCAATGCTTTCCATTTACAACGGCCACATATTTTAAGAGATTACTGTCTCTGTAAAATTCCACAGATAGAATGCGGCAACTGTTCTGACTAATCTGCTGGTGCTTTGCCCTAGAAATGACTCTATCATGTCAGGAAGACGTGCTCATAATTTCCTCATGACTGACTTCTGTAGCTCTGTGCCTGTCACCACTCCTGGCTGTATTTGTTTTTCAGCTTTATGGGTGTATGTATAATTAACAATGAAAATTATAATAAATGTGATTTAATACATATATGCATTGTGAAAGAATTCCCCTGCTTACAATTTTATATCATATCCATTTGAAGGAAAAGCGTAAGTAAATTTTTTCCTTCATAGCTGAATAGCAATACAACTGGATTTAATACTTGGCAGTTTTAGAAATCCCACCCTTTCTTTCATAAAGTCTGGCCCTTTTCATGCTCTGTAAGTGGTGGAATAGCATAAAGTCTGTAAGACACGTGTAAATTCAGTACTGTTAAATTTGAATTTCAGCAGTTTTTGAATTGAAAAAAACTGTGGTTTGTCCTAACATATTTAATTGGTGACAATGAATAATATCACCATTAAACTACCATTTTGATCTTATTTGGAATGTCTTTTTATACTTGGGAGGGGAAACTTTATTTTTAAAATGGTTTATTGTGCGATATTTCCTATAAAATGTGTATCTTACAAATATTTCTCTTATATTTTAGATCCTTCAAGAAAAAGTCTATTTACAGCCTTGAATACAGGTAAGTGACCACTTTAAATACAGATAGAGGAAAAGAATCATTTTGTAAAGTTACATTATCAAGTATTTAAGTGTATTTGCAGTGATTTTTCACTAGTTGCTTATAAATATACTTTCAGTTTTGTGGCATAAACATAACTGCTTGTGACGTTGGCTGGCATAGGGTTAAAACTTGGTGAACATGTTTTTAAGCTATCTGATGCAGAAGGATATTTTATTAATCAGATAATTTGCTTTTTTAAGTAATGATTTTTTTCTTCAAATGTGGAGCATATTTATTATTCAGCATGTGGAGATGTGGAGAATATACTTTTTCTAAGAAATTTGCTATTGTAAAATGGATAGTCATTCAGTTCAGTTCAGTTGCTCAGTCGTGTCCGACTCTTTGCGACCCCATGAATCACAGCACACCAGGCCTCCCTGTCCATCACCAACTCCCGGAGTTCACTCAAACTCATGTCCATCAAGTCGGTGATGCCATCCAGCCATCTCATTCTCTGTCATCCCCGTCTCCTCCCACCCCCAATTCTTCTCAGCATCAGAGTCTTTTCCAGTGAGTTAACTCGATGCATGAGGTGGCCAAAGTATTGGAGTTTCAGCTTTAGCATCAGTCCTTCCAATGAACACCCATGATTGATCTGTAGAATGGACTGGTTGGATCTCCTTGCAGTCCAAGGGACTCTCAAGAGTCTTCTCCAGCACCACAGTTCAAAAGCATCAATTCTTCGGCGATCAGCTTTCTTCACAGTCCAACTCTCACATCCATACATGACCACGGGAAAAACCATAGCCTTGACTTAATGGTTAAATAATCTTGTGATCAGGTTTAGTAGTATCAGGCACTTAACATTTTTCTTTTCCTTTTCACACTTTCACTGAACAAACTCACACCTATCTCTAAGACTGTCTCGGAACCTTTGAACATCAACTGGGAATTTAAAAACTTGGTCTCTTGAAGCCAGAGAAGATTTTATAAACTGTACTCCCTACAGTTTCTATGTTTTATCTATAGCTGGTTGGGTCCCTATCCACTACTTAAATTCTTCTCCTTAATATGCGGTTATAAGACAGTTTTATGGCTTCTGAGTCCATTGAGGATTACAACAGCAAATCAAACGGCAGAGGCAGAAGGGTATTACTGTGTCACACTGGTTACAGATTAGCATGCTTCATGATATCACTGGCAGCTAAGGATATAAAGGTGAGCCCCAAATGAGTAAGGGCTTTGTCCTCAGAAAGGTTCCAGGAAAGCTGAAGGATTGCACAAATAAATATACAATCACAATTGCAATAAATTTTAGGAAGGAGCATTGCTGGTTCCTAGTTAAAGGCTATGATGTAGTGAGGAAAGCCTGGATAGGAGGTAGAAATTTGTGGACACCCTTCACCCCAAACCCCTGTATACAGGTAGTATAGTAAAGAAAATGGGATGGATAACCTTACATATGGAATAACTTCATACTCCTGAGGCGTGCTTGGTTTCCTCAGCTTAGGCAGGCAGGCAAGTTACAGGCTTACCTGATACAGGCACTCACTTACTATAGAGCTAGAGAGGGCTCAGCCATGCAGAGCAGTTTAAATTCTAAAGGCTTCCAAGAGCCCGAGTTTGAACATACATGTTTACCAAACTTAATTTTTAAAGGCCAAAGGAAACTCTTCTGCACACAATGAGATTTTTATTTTCTTTCATTTTAAATTTCCAGCACATCCTAGTATTTAGGAGATGAAATATTGCAGGTGGATTCTTTACCACCTGAGCCACCAGGGAAGCCCAACACGCTACAGAATGACTACTTGTTAAATGAGATAACTTTTATCTGAAAGCTAGGTGATAATCCTGGGTTTAACTGGGAAACGTCCCAAGTGTCTTCCAAAGTGGCTACGCTGTTTTACATTTCCATGAGCTTTTCCACATCTTTGTCAACACTTGCTTTCGTTTGTTTTTGACTCATTTTTATCGGACTACAGTTGACTCACAGTGCTGTGTTAGTGTCTGCTGTACAGCTAAGTGATTCAGCTATACATATATCCACTCTGTTTCAGGTTCTGTTGCCATATAGGTGATTAACGAGTATTGAGGAGGGTTCCCTGTACTACACAGTAGGAATAAGATATCTCTTTTATGTACAGTAGTGTGAACACTTGTTTTTGTCTGCGTTTTAAAAAAAATTTTATTATAGCCAGTGGGTCTAGTCTAGATCTAGTGTTAGTTGCTCAGTTGTATCCGACCATTTGTGATCCCATGGACTGTAGCCCACCAGGATCCTGTCCATGGGATTCTCCAGATAAGAATACTGTAGTGCGTTGTCATTTCCTCCTCTAGGGGATCTTCCCGACCCAGGGATTGAACGGGTCTCCTGCATTACAGGCAGATAGATTCTTTACCGTCTGAGACACCAGGGAAGCCCTATTCTAGTGGGTATGAACTGGTATGTCATTGTGGTTTCAATTTGCATTTCCCCGATGGCTACTCAGATGTCGAGCATCTTTCAGAATCTTATGAGCCATTCATATATCTTCTTTGGGGAAACACTTATTCAAGTCCTTTGCCCATTTTAAAATTAATTGTATTATTATTATTGAGCTGTAGGAGTTCTTTGTATATTCTGAATATTCGGCTCTTATCAGATAGGTGACTTGCAAATAATTTTCTCCCATTCTGTAGGTTGTGTTTTCATTTTCTTTCTTTCTTTTTAAATATTGATTTGGCTGTGCCAGGACTTAGCTATGACGTGTGGGAACTAGTTCTCTGTCTAGGAATTAAACCCGGACCCCCTGTGTTGGGAGTATGGAGTCTTAACCACTGTACCACCAGGATGTCCCTGTCTTTTCATTTTCTTGATAACACCCTTTGAGGCACATTTTTAGTTTTCATGAGATCCAGTTTATCTATTTTTCTCCTTTGTTACTTATTCATTTGGCATTATGTCTAAGAAGCCATTGCTTGTACAAGGTCATGAAGACCTATGCCCATGTTTTCTTCTAAGAGTTTTACACTTTCAGCTCTTATATTTAGGTCTTTGATGCATTTTTGAGTTAATTTCTGTATATGATATGAAATAGGGAGATCCAACTTAATTCTTTTGCATGTAGATTTCTAGCTGTCCTAGCACCGTTTGTGGAAAACACTGCTCTTTCCTCCACTGAACTATCTTGGCACCTTTGCTGAAAACAGTTGGCTGTGAACACGAGGATTAGTTTCTGGGCTCTCTGAGCTATCCCGTAGGCCTCCCTGGTGGTCCAGATGGTAAAGAATCTGCCTACAATGCTGCAGACCCACGTTTGATCCCTGGGTTGGGAAGATCCCTTGGATGAGGGCATGGCAACCCACTCCAGTACTCTTGCCTGGAGAATCCCCATGGGCAGAGGAGCCTGGCAGGCTACAGTCCATGGGGTTGCACATGGATTTACGTGCCAGTCCTCGTCAGTACCACGTTGTCTTGATTGCTGTGGTGTGATGAGTTCTGAAATCAGAAAGTGCGCATCCTTCACTTGTCCTTTTTCCAAGATTATTTTGACTGTTCTGAGTCTCTTGAATTTCCATGTGAACCTTGGTGTCAGCTTGTCAATTTCAGTAAAGAAGTCAGGATTTTGATAGAGGTTGCATTGAATCTGCAGATGCATTTCTGGAGCATTGGCCATTTTACAATATTCAGTATTTTGATTCATGAATATGGGATGGCCCCCCCTTTCAGTTAGGTCTCCTTTCGTTTCTTTCAACAACTTGTTGGTAGTTTTCAAAATACAACTTTTTCAGTTCTTTGGGGAAGTATTTGTTGTGTGACATCTCTGTGCTTTGGGAACTGCTATTGATACTGGTCACAGTGAAAGAACTAGTCAAGTCTAATATGCCTGCTCTGTGCAGCTTGGAAAGGCAGTCTTAATTTACGTCTCAAGTTAGTGATTACATAAAGTATTGTAGGGCTTCCCTGGTGGCTCAGTGGTGCAGAATCTGCCTGTCAGTGCAGGAGACACGGGTTCGACCCTTTGGTTGGAAAGATCCCGCATCCCACGGAGCAGCAAGCCTGTGTGCCATGACTGTCGAGCCTGTGTTCTGGGAACTGCAGTTGCTGAGCCCGTGCACCGCCAGTGCTGAAGCCCGTGCACTCTAGGGCCTGTGCTCCATTGCAGGAGAAGCCATGGCAGTGAGAAGCCCACACACCACAGCTGGAAAGTAGCCCTCACAGTAATGAAGACCCAGCACAGCCAAAATAAACAAAAACATAAAGTATTGTAAAGGATATTTGTTGTCATAGGCATAGCAATAATAATAATAATAAAACCCCTCCAATATATATCTCTTTTCTACATGCGGAAAAACCATTAGCATTAGGCATTTTCCCTTGTCACCCTGTGGGACTACTGGGATGTCTTGTTTCCAAAGCCTATCACCGACACTTAATGTAACAGTGACCCTTGATAGGAAAGGTTATCACAATGGCAAATTAACAACTGACCGAGAAAAGAAATGAACAGTGTAAATCACACCATGGTTTTGTCTGGCAAAGCCTCTAAACCATGGATTAGAAATAGGGCATAGGACAGAGTTTGAGAATGCCTGCCTTCAGTTAACCCTGCTCTAATAATTGCAGTGGGAAAAGCTGTATTTTAAGGGGTCAATACTGTCATTTAATCTGGATTTTGAGTATGAACACTTATTTTCCAAAAGCCATAAACTTGACTTTTCCAGGCTTCTCTGTTGATGGTTAGTGACTATCATGATTTAAAACTGACCAAGTATTATGGTGAGCCTGCTCAGGAAAAGGCACAGTGTGTTGGCTTTTGGAGGAGCACCTTAGAAGCTGAGAAAGTGAAGTGTTAGTTGCTCAGTCACGTCCGACTCTTTGCAACCCAGTGGACTGTAGCCTGCCAGGCTCCTCTGTCCATGGAATTCTCCAGGCAGGAATACTGGAGTGTGGGTAGCCTTTCCCTTCTCCAGGGGTTCTTCCCGACCCAGGTCTCCCGCATTGCAGGCAGATTCTTTACCATCTAAGCCACCAGGGAAGCCCAGATGCTCAGAAGTAGTGTCCAAACAGCGGTGACTTTTTGGGTGGATCATGTAATCTCTTAATACTAGTTTTCTTTTCTGGGTAGTTGAAATGATTGATCACTAAAGCTTCTCCCTGCTCTCTAAGCCTGTGATGGCAAAGCACGTTGTCTTTCTATTCTGCTTGCAATGTCATCATTTAGACTGTACAGAAGACATTGCCTCTGCATACAGACATGCTCCTCTGAACATTAAATCTTATGGCTCTCAGATAGTTTTCTTTTTTTAAAGCAACAAACTGTAGTGGAGATTAAAACCAACAACTTCATATCTTTCCATTCATGTACAGTAATCACTTGACTTGAATTATAGCAGTTTGCTAAGTTCTAAAATGTTTAGCCTGTAAAGGTTTAGAAATCACCCTTTAATTTTTTTAAATTTGTGATTTGAAATAAAATGTAGATAACGTCATATCCTGCTGTCACCTAACACAGGCAGTCACTTATAATGACTATTACATTTAACATATGCAGCAGCATTTAACTACTCCTCTTGTATATTTACGATGCTTCTGTATCACATTCACAAATGACCCTGTGATGAACATCTCTACAACAAATACCTTCAGAGTTTAGGGCAGTTTTTGTTACAGATTCTTTTCTTTAACTAATTAGTATATTGGCCGTGCTGGGTCCTTGTCGCTGCACGTGGGCTTTCTTTAGTTGCAGCGAGCGGGGCTCCTCTCTGGTTGTGGTGCATGGGTTTCTTGCTGCGGTGGCTTCTCCTTGCAGAGCATGAGCTCTGGAGAGCGCAGCCTCAATGGTTGTGGCACGTGAGATTGCCCCGTGGCGTGTGGGGTCTTAGTTCCTGGGCCAGGGATTGAACCCGTGTCCCCCACATTGGTAGGCAGATTCTTAAGCACTGGGCCACCAGGGAAGTCCCCTGTGATAGATTGTTGTAAATAGTATAAACAAATCAAACCATATGCATATTTGTCACCACTTCACTCAGCAAATTGCTTTCCAAAAGCTTCATATCCCTTTATAGCATGACTGACAACATGAAAGAATGCTGGCTTCACCATTTTTTGTTTTAAATTTGACTAGTTTAGTAGTTGAAAATCTTGTGTCACTGTTTTAGTTTCAACCTTTCATCAGTTACATCAAAGACAGTTCCATTACCTCATGGGAAAATGAAGAGGAGCAGAAAGAGAGTGAACTTCGCCGGCACTGACTGTTGGTGGACACCTTGGGATGGCCGCATTCCCCCGGTGTCCTGATCTTGGGTTCATTGCTAAGCCTCTCCATAGTCTCAGATTTCTCACTTGGGGACACGAGAGTATTTTGGGACGACTTCCCAGTATAGAAGTGTTTTATGTAGAGTTGTTATATAAAGAGCTCTCAAATGATGGCTGCTAGAAGACAGTGATGAGAATAATCCTTTTCATTGTTCTTATGATTCTAGTGGCTTACTATTAGAGCTCTTTTCCAGGAGAATGAATTATTTTAAATCCCTTAAGCAAGCAGGGAAAACCACTGAAAGTCAAGAAGCACCCTCATGGGGTCTAGCTGTTGTCATTTATTTAAAGATGATGATGCTGTAAGATTCTCACCAACACTGACTCTAAATAAAACTTGGTTTGCTGTTTGTAAGGATGATGCCACGCATTCCAGGTACTATTATTATGTGGTTCGACCCCACATTAAAGCTGTTAGGGATTCCAGAGCACCAGAGTTGTATTTATCCTGCTCTCTGATTATTTTACACCAGATCATCACTTTCAGGTGCCGTAGAGTCTGCCCGGGAAAGTGGAAAATGCATGCTCCTTCCATCTCCCCCCTCACTAAATCCAGCTGAGGAGGATCAGGTTGCTCTCTGTACCCCCTCTTGCAAGTGTAGAGAGATGGTTGAGAACTGCACACCTCCTCCGATGAGGTGACACCAGCGTGGCCAGTGTTTCTTTCACTGAGAGCAGGGGTGAGGCTGTCCTCCTCTGCAGTTTTATGATTATAATTGTCCTCTCCCACTTAAAAGGCAGATGGTGTTTGAGTAACGTGTGAAATTTAGTATTCAAATCAGGGAAAGCATGGATTGTTGAAACAAGGACCATCTGTTTATCAGGAGCTAGATTCTTAATTCACACACCACATACAAATATATTCCAGTTTTAAACAAACATCAGAATGGGAGCATGAAAAGTACAGACTTTACAGAAAAGACCTTTCCAGGAATGTCACTATGAAAGAAAGGATTACTAATTATGACAACAAAAGGTCTAGACCTTCCTTTTGTCAAAAAAATTTTTCTAGGCATGGAGATGGATCTTAGCTGTAACTGGACTTGTGATTGTTTCACAATATTGACAAATAACAGGTGTACGTCAGTAGTACCGCAGGTTCAGTTTCAGACCACCCCAGTAAAGTAATTCTCGTTAATTTTTGGTTTTCCAGTACATAAATGTTTACATTAAAGCTCAGCTGGTAAAGAATCCACCTGCAATGCAGGAGACCCCAGTTCAATTCCTGGGTCAGGAGGATCCCCTGGAGAAGGGATAGCTATCCACTCCAGTATTTGTGGGGTTTCCTGGTGGCTCAGTTGGTAAAGAATCCACCTGCAGTGTGGGAGACCTGGGTTTGATCCCTGGGTTGGGAAGATCCCCTGGAGAAGGTCATGGCAACCCACTGCAGTATTCTTGCCTGGAGAATCCCATGGATAGAAGAGCCTGGTGGGCTGCAGTCCATGGGGTCACAAAGAGTCGGACACAACTGATCAACTAAACACACATAGTCTATTAACTGTGTGATAATAGCATCATGTCTTAAAAAGGTACATATCTTAATTTAAAAATACAAAACAAAAAGCCAGTTACGATGGTAACACCAGAGATCACTGATCACAACTCACCATAAAAAATATAATCATAATGAAAAAGTGTGAAATTTTGCAAAAAGTAGCACACGGTGGCACAGACACATGAAATGTGCAGATGCTACAGGGAAAAATGATTTTGATAGCATTGTCAACATGGGATTGCCACAGATCTTCACTGTGTTTTTTAAAAAATACCCCCACAATATTTATGACGAGCAAACAACAGGGTTATGCTTATACTGAATCGTTACCAAAACTAATGTCTGTTAAATCTCAACCGAAAGCCATTGTAAACAGTAGTAGCAGGCACACCACAGACGGGGACACATCAGCAACCTGTTTACTCCATTCCGGGCCATTGCGAATCAGGGTAAAGGCAGCTGCACAGTAGGAAAGGAAACGGATCATCAGGGAAATGCAAATCAAACCTCAGTGAGGTACCACCACGCATCTGTCAGAATGGCCGTCCTCAAAAAGACGACATAGTAAATGTTGGTGAGGATGGGAGAAAAGGGAACCCTGGTGTGCTGTCAGTGGGAATGTACATTGGTGCAGCGCTATGAGTATGGAGTATGTTTTAAAAATAGAACTATATGATTCAGCAGTCTCATTCCTAGGTATTTAGCCAAAGATAATGACAACACCTATTCAAAAAGATACATGCGACCCAGTGTTCATAGCAACGCCATATACAATTGCCAAGATACAGAAGCAGCCAAAGTGTCCATCAACAGATGAATGGATAAAGAAGATGTGTGTGTGGCTGTGTGTGTGGAATATTACTTAGCCATGAAAAATGAAAAACTTTACAACCACATGAGTGGACCAGGAGAATGCTATGTTTAGTGAAGTAAGTCAGGCAAAAAAAGGCATACTATGGTATCTATGGCCATACCATCCTGAACACATCCTATCTCATCTGATCTCAGAACCTAAGTAGGGCCAGGCCTGGTTAGTACTTGGATGGGAGACCGCCTGGGAATACCAGGTGCTGTATTTTGGTCTTCCCTGGTGGTTCAGGTGGTAAAGAGTCTGCCTGCAATGTGGGAGACCCAGGTTCAATCCCTGGGTCGGGAAGAGCCCCTGGAGAAGGAAAGGGCAACCCACTCCAGTATGCTTGCCTGGAAAATACCACGGATGGAGGAGCCTGGCGGGCTACAATCCATGGGGTTGCAAAGAGTCAGACACAACCGAGCAACTTCACTATGGTGTCTAAAAAATAAAATTAATGAACAAAACAAAACAGAAACAGACTCACAGATACAGAGAACAAACTAGTGGTTACCAGTGGGGAGAGGGTGCGGAAGAGGGGTGATACTGGGGACGGGATTAAGAGGCGCAAACTATTAGGTATAAAGTAAGGTACCAGGATATAATGTACCGTACAGGGAATATAGCCAATATTTTATAATAGTTTTAACTGGAGTTTATAAAAATGTGAAATCACTATGTTGTATGCTTGAAACTAACAGAACACAGCAAATCAACTATACTTCACTAAAAAATGGTTAAAGAATTAGACACAAAAGAGGAAATACAGAGGGCTAAGAAATATTGAAAAAGTTTACAAACTTTTTTTTAACTTTTTATTTCATATTGGAGTATAGCCAATTAACAGTGTTGTGATAATTTCAGGTGGACAGCAGAGGGACTCAGCCACACATACAGTGTATCCATTCTCCCCCAAACTGCCTGAACCCTACATCCAGGCCACTACTTAACACTGAGCAGAGTTGCCTGTGCTATACAATAGGTCCTTGTTTTTTATCCATTTTAAATATAGCAGTGACAAATATTATATTTTCTAAGAGTGCTGGTGAAATGTGTGGGGACTAATTGTCTCATACATATCACTGTGGGGGTGTGGGGGGTGTATAAGTTACTGCAGCCTTTCCTGGATGGAGGCATTTTGGCGACATGTGACAAAAACCTTCTACCTCAGCATTCCGTTTATCAGAACTGATTCTAGGAAAATGATTGACTTATTTATTGCTTTTCAGAACTGTTTAAAAGGGGGAAAAATTGGAAACAGTCTGAATGAATTAAACAGCAGGTATTGTTTATGTTCACTGGCATTTCAATAACATTTTTAAAACCATTAAAATAGTAACATAGAGGATTATTTAGTGCCACGGAATGATAATGGCATTATCATTGCCATTATCATTTTCACATGATAATTTTAAGTTTGACATTTTAAGGTTTAAAGAATTTTACGTTTTAAGTGAAAATTTTGAGTTTAAAAATAACTGGCTACAGAGCACTATGATGTGTAGATAATTTGAGTTTTTTTTTAATTCTACATTGAGCACACTTTTCCCCTTCGTTTTTAAAAACACACGTTGTATGTGAATAAAACATTGTTGCTCTTATTTTGGGCGACCAGAACTAAAAGGTAATGCCACTGATCTTGGAGAATTTATAATCTTATGGGTTGGGTGGAGATTGAATTTTTTTCTAATTTTTTTATAACAGTTTCATTTATTTATCTATGTACTTTTGGCTGTGCTGGGTCTTTGTTACTGCGCGAGCTTTTCTCCAGCTGCAGTGATCGGGGAGCTACTCTCTGCTTGCGGTGCACGGACTGGTCATTGCGGTAGCTCCTCTTGTTGGGGAGCAGCGGCTCTGAGGCGTGCGGGCCTCAGGAGCTCTGACACGTGGGGGCCTCAGGAGCTCTGACACGTGGGCTCAGGAGTTGCAACGCCTGGGCAGTGAGCGCATGCTCAGGAGTTGTGGCGCACAGGCTTAATTGTGGGATCTTCCTGATCAGAGGTCGAACCCGCGTCTCCAGCACTGAGAGGCAGATTCCTCACCACTGAGCCACCAGGGAAGCCCTTCTTAATCGTTTCATGTGAATTTTCTGCTAGTTACTCACAGTGTGTCTTATAGACTTTCTTCTTCCTACTAAGCAAGAAGACATTATGGGAAAATTGGACTCTGAGTCGAAACTTTCTGCAATTGGAATGGATGATTGAATTTTAAAAGTGCCTTATGTAAAAATAAAGAAAAGTTGGCAATTAGGGCTGTGTTAGCGAAAGGAAGAAATTATAATAAATGTTAAGACTGATACACGTGCTGGAGTTCTTGGGAAGATTGGTTGAGTAGAGATGCTTGAATCCCTGGTTAAACATTAATCTCCAGGTTCTTAATGATCATTAACAATAACAAATAAATCTGTTGGATGTATTTCGTAGCATGTGAGCAACCCTGCACAACCTATGCTGGAATCATAACATAATTGTTTTCTAATGTTAAGTCACTAATGAAACACACACACTTCTATGCAGACTGCAGTGGGACTGTGATTCTTAATGTTTGAATCTACTGTGACAGTATAACACATTGACTGCCAAACACTTTTCTCATCCATAATATACCATCTTTAGTTTTTAAAGCCTTTACTCTATAAATTATTTATTCATTATTTTTCTTTATTTGTGTCATTAATAGAAACTCAGTTCATATCATGGGCTTTTTATAAAGCTATTCTACCACTTAAACTTTTTTTTTAAGAAAAACTTCCTTTTAATGGCTCTGTGATCTTACTCTTAATTTTTATAACTAATTACATTTTTCTCATTTAAGTACTAAAAGTTCCTTGAATTTTTCCTTACTGTCCTTGGTGATCCTTAACGTCCTCTTAAATCAAATTAAGGCTTTGTATGAGTTGGCTGGTTTATCAATTGTCAAGGCTGCCTTTTTGCTTTGGTGGCCACCAGGAGGCAGACTTGTGTTTGGGAAAGAATAGAAACCTAGCTTGAGCTGTTTGTGTGTGTGTGTGTACACGTTGCTGTAGAAAGAGGAACTACTCCCTCTGACTTGACTGGCACTGCTTCTCTTTATTCTTATAGTTCCTAGCTGTGCTGTTTTTTGGCTTTGGGCTTTTTCCCTTTGAATGAAGAGCTACCCAGAGTATGGGAAACACCGCAAGCCTCCCAGGGCGACAGGGCATCACTCACAGGGAGGAGCAGAGAGCCATGCTCTGCTGTTTAGAAAGATCATTAGCAACATAACTTTTTATATATGTGGTGTAGCTTAGGGTAGTTCAAGTACACATTGTAATAAATATAATGAATTGATGGGCATGTTGCTATTTTCTTCTTTTAGAGTAGTCCTGGCTAAAGGATTTCCCTTTCAACCAGGATAGAGTTTACTATTACTTAACTAACAAAAAACTAAACAAAACAAAAAAACGTGTAAAGAGGGTGGTGTCATGTCTATTTTTAATAATATCAGTGTTTAGTCTTCTATTTATAATTTTAATCTTTGTTTTTACAAATGTTTTTTTCTTGGTGGGGAGCAGGAAGGACAGTTGGTTGTGGGAAATTAATTTGTGGAATTAATTAATTTGCTTTTTAATAAAAACGATGATAAGGTGAAGAAGCAATACCTAAATGTAGCTTTTTCAGACTTTAATTCCTTGGTTATTTGCGGTTCTGTGGGTAAAATGTTTACAAGACCCCTCGTCTGTGTATGAATAGGTTATAGCTTGCCCACGGAGGCTGGGGCTGGGGGGGTGAGTGAAAAGGGAGGAGGAATTACTCAGAATTTCCTTTCCTGCCTGTCTCCTCCACTCATCATACCCTGAACGCTCTAGAGAATTTCTGAAAGAGTAACTGTGTCCTGCACATTCTCATAGCATCTGATAGTTATTTATGGTCAACAGCCACATTCATTTCTCTTACCAAGTCTTGGAAATCTAGGAAACATGCATAGATCATTTTTTTACATATTGTTTTCTTATACTTTTAAAAATCAAAATCTATCAAAAGTTTGGGCTCTTCCTGGTTTAATAATATTAGCTTCACCTAAGTGAGCATTTTGCAGATGCAGTTCTCTTTTATGTCCACGCCTTTCTCCTGCAACTTATTTTAGTTTTTGCCATCATATTTTAATGTATTTTTTACAAAGGACTCTACTCAAGTAAACATTTGCTAGATCTCAATTCTTACTGATACACAGTAATTGCACCTTCCTGGTGTTTCTAATCTCAAAACACTACTATTCTTAAGAGGTTGCCTGATATTCTGTAAGTGCAATGAGTCAAGCAGTAAGTGGAGTCTTTAGAATACTGCTTGTCAGACTAATTTTTTATTCGTCTGGAACTATTATATTACATCTGATAGAGGTATTGATTTAACCTTTTATTGTTGGTTATTAGTGAGGTCTCCAGAATATGAGTAGTAAAGCTGAACTTTAAACCTTTTCTCAATCTCTCATTAATACAGTAAAAAGATTTTTTTTAGAAATGTAACTGACCTACAGTGCTACCTTAGTTCCAGATGTTATAGTAGGCATCTTATTTAAAACTGTAACTGGGAACACTTTTGTCTAAGGTATTAGGTTTCTATATAGGTTCATGTAAAATATCTGAAAAAATGCCCAGTGTTACTATGTGTATGTGTGTGTGTGTGTATAATTACAGTTTAAATTATAGATATAATTACAATTTAAAAAATCAGAACACAGACTGCTTTCATGAAGTCTTAATTCTTTACAATTACTAAATAAGTATTAGGCACACCTCGAAATAGTTGTTTCCCCTTAAGGATCCTCCAAGCCATCACCCAACCGGTGACATTATTGGTTGTTATGTAAAGCGCCTAAGACCACCCACTTTCTCCTCCCCTTCACCATCTCTGATGAAAACCATAACCCCATAGCATGTTCAGTGTGATGTCATTCAGAGGCTGCTGACTGCTGGGGCTGCTAGGAGGAGTTGCTTCAGAGGAAGAGCATTGTTTCAGCAACATCTGGCAGTGGAAGCGGAAGCCAAAAGCACTTGGATAGCTCTGGGGATTTTCTTTTGTGCGGGCGCGGTAAGCAGCGTCTGGCATGTAGGCATGTTTTCTCTCGCTCTGTTTCTTGGCCTGGAAGAAGAGTGCAGGGTTGGAAAAGACAGTATGTGAGAGCCCGTGTGGGAGCTGGTTCTTCTGTGAAATTTTCTTTCCACCTGCTCTGAAGACATGTTGTTGTCTCCCAAGTTCTCCTTGTCCACCATTCACGTCCGGCTGACTGCCAAAGGGTTGCTGCGGAATCTGCGACTTCCTTCGGGGTTTCGGAAAAGCACTGTCATTTTCCACACAGGTTTGTCTCGCACACCTCTCTCTGTACTGTTAGACTGGGTGGGGGGAGCATCTTGGCTACCTTGCAGGTGCTAATCAGAAATTTCCTAAGGGGACAGATTATTGAGGAAAGAAAGCTCTAATGGGAGAACCAGGCATAATTTGTCAAAATAAGCAGCTTTCTCTTGTGCTTCAACACACGTGCCTTGTACTTTTCCTGTCTGCAAGCTACTGTCTGCTTGGTTTGTTCGTTGAAAGCCGAACTGTTGCCTGGGTGCTCCCAGCTCTTTGCTCTGACACCAGCCAGATCTGGAAAAAAATTCAGCACCTGTTCAGTTACATTTTCCTTCACATGATTTCGGAAATGGGAAACAGGTAAATCAAGACAACTAGTTCTCTTTCCTTTAAAGAAGAAGATGAAAAGAGAGGGTTCTGTAGTTTTTCGTTGTGCAGTTCCTCACTGAGGTTGTGACAGGCTGGTTTGGTATACTAAACGATTGCTGTGTTCTCGACATTGCTGAAGTAAAGCATCATAATGGTTGTGGACAGGTAGGAAATGAACCACAAATTAAGTTTGCCAAGCTTCATGGCGAAGATGTTTGCAAATCACAATAAGACTGCCTCTGATCTTCATGCTTGTATCTGCTTTTTATTTTCCGTGCCTAGAGATGGAAATGAATGCAGAGTATATTTTAGGCACATGTCACCTGCCTGCCCACTTTTAGAGGATTCGTTTGCCTCCTATCGCTGCCTGTTGTTTGGATATAATTGCAACTATGGTCAATTAAGTTGATTTCATGCTATAAACATGGGAGGGCTGATCTTTGAATCTGGGCTGGTTAGTGTTAACTGTGCTGGGATCCTCTGAGTTTGTAAATATTGAGTAGATGTTTTGTTCCCCATGCATGCCGGCTCTTCTAGGTCTTGTTTTCCATTCTGTCCCCAGTGATTTTTCTCAGCTGACTGCTTTTAGTTTTCCCGGGGGCATCTTCCTGCTCTGTGGGATAATTCCCATTTTTCTCCAGCACCTCGTGTTTCATAACTCCCCTTGACCTGTCACCGGAATCTGCCAGCCTTTCCCTCTCGGTCTGAGCTGACAGCTGAAGGTAAATGGAACAAGTTCCGAGGGAAACAGTGGCTGTGTCTCTGCTAGCCTATATGCCACTGTCATTTTTCTTAACTTTAAAGAATAAAAAGATGAAAAATAAAGATATAAGGGTACCCTGCATTTGTAACAATCTGTAATCTAAAATAGTTCCCAAGTGGCTTTTAATTTTAACTTAAAAAAAAAATCAATCCACATTCCAAGTTAAAAAGAAAATCAGACAGTGCAGAAGGTTGTACAATTCCAGGTGAGCCTCTTTCTTACCCAGGCCCCGTGCCCTCTCCACAGATGCAGCCATGCTTGTGGGGGCTTGTTTATCCTTCCAGTAATTTTTCTAGTCATGTGTAAGCCCATGTAAGCTTTTTTTTTTTTAACCTCTTTTTGTTTTACAGAAATGGAAGCATAATATATACTCTTTTATAGCTTACTTTAAGCATGAACGTATCTTAGATTTGCATGTTAACACATTGATCTACCACGAGGTTTTTAGCAGTCATAGAACATCCCGTTGCTGACTGAGCCATGATTTAAACCAATCTTCCATTAGCAAACATTTTAGGTTGTTTCTGCTGTTTTTATGAAGCAGATAGCTTTACAAAGGCAGCTTAAAACTTTTATTACCAGAGTTTGACTAATAGTGACACTTGGGGCACATTTTATTTTTTGAATTTACATAAGAATATTTTGAACCATTCATTTGATGGCCCTCATAGTTTCAGTGTCCTTAAAGGTGATCTAGTTTATCTGATTTTACACCAGGAAGTCGGAGGCCCAGAGAATTAACTTGCCCAAGGACATAACAGCCAGTGGCAGACATGGGACTAAAACCTGGGACCTTTTGGTTTTGTTTTTTAGATTTTTTTCCAGCTGTGAATCTTGCTGTAATTCTGTTAGATCTAGTGAATAGCCATGATGCAAAAAAGAGTTTTGCATGTAGGAAGCATTTTATACTTAAGTAAAGAATATAATTCTACTTACCCCAGTAAGAGTCTTTTATGAGCTTATCCATTTTACGTAACTAGAGGGTCTGGGAAATCTGCCAGTAAAAGGTAGATTGGAGTAGTCACATTTCTTCGTATCCGCCTGGGCTGTAAGCAGCAGAAAAAGAGGTGGTGTTGCTATTGGTTTCTGCACTGACAGTGGTGCTGGCCTGGATTCCAGGAGCCCAGGGTTGTAGCCTTGGTTCTGCTGGTAACCAAGTCAGGGACCTTGATCACTTAACCAAACAGAGATACAGAAGGAAGGAATCAGACGAGATATTTCCAAGGTCCCGTCAACCTCAAACTCTGTGAATTGTCTGGCTCCAGATTTGAAAGTCCTTGATGTGTTACTGACAGCCGAAAATCAATCTTATCTAAACGAGTTCTCTGCTTATTTCCCAAACTCAGCGAATACTCCTGATTTCTTTCTCTTCACATCACCACTGTTTGCCCCTTAGTATATCCTCAAAGCCCCCATTGTTCTTTCTCATTTAACCACAATTCACGGGTTGCAAGAATCTGTCTTGTAAAATTCCTGTTGTTTTTACCCTCTCTACTCTGCGGGCATGCTCAAGTCACTCCAGTTGTGTCTGACTCTTTGCAACCCCAAGGACTCTAGTCCGCCAGGCTCCTCTGTCCATGGGATTCTCCAGGCAAGCATACTGGAGTGGGTAGCCATGCCCTCCTCCAGGGGAGCTTCCTGACCCAGATTTGAACCAGGGGTCTCCTGCATTGCAAGCAGATTCTTTCCCAAGCTACCAAACTCCCAAGGAAGCCCAGTAATATTGGAGTGGATTGCCATGCCCTCCTCCAGGGATCTTCCCTGAGTCTCCGATGGCTCCTCCATTGGCAGGTGGGTTCTTTACCGCTGTACCACCTGGGAAGCCTTCTGCCTACTCTAGTTCAGGCTTTATTATTAGGCTGAAGCATTTGAAATTGCTCTTCTTAGAGGCAAAAAACAGTCAAATATCAACAGTTCTGTTATCACCCAGTCTAATACTTTGGAGCTTTTTGAAGGATTTTATAGTTTTGGTCTTTTCCACCAACCAGCCTTTCCTCTGCTTTCAGACTATCTTTTCACATTGCAGGGTCAAGTCATTCATTTCATAAACAAGTATTTGTTAGATATGTCCTGTGTGGCAGGTACAATGCCAGATGCTGATATTGTAGCCAGGACTAAGTCACACGTAGCCCCCTGCCTTCCCACAGCCCACAGTTTACCACGGAGTCAGGCAAAGACCATCAGACAGTCATGGTACAACATGGACTAGGTGTCCAGAAAGCTCCTGGCAGGCGAGGCTGACTCCCCAGGTCTTCCACAAGAAGAGTCATGTCAGCTGGGACCCCAGGATAGGAGGAGTTAGCCAAGAAACAGAGGGTGTTCCAGGGAGAGAAAATAGCATGTGAAAGCGTAGAGGTGAGGGAAGTCTTGAAGGTGAGCTCCTTCAAGAAAATGAAAGAATTTTAACACATTGGAGCATGGACTGTGGAGGGGGAGCTGCCAGCAGTAAGGTGGTGGTTATAGGGGTCCAGATGGAATGGGCCCTTTTACCAACCTTTGCGCTGTGTGCTGTAGTATTAATAAATTGATTGGCAAAGTGTGCTGTCCAGTCCAGGATACAGTTTCCTCTGTTAAACAGATGCAAGGAATGAATCTGAATGTGTCAGTTTTGGGTGATGTTGCAGGACGTCCAGAGTAGGTGAAGATGGTAGCATCCCAGGAAGGCTCACACCTGCTAAGAGGTCCCAAAGTGGTTTCACTGACTTCACCAAAGCACCCGGTTCAGTGTAGCTCAGAATTTTGCCTCAGCGTATTCATTTCCATCTTGTGAGTCAGCAGAGGGAAAGGAATCTTCTCTGTAGTAGAAATATTCCTTGCCTCCAGTTCTGTCGGAATCTGGGTTTTCTGTGCAGCTGGAGATGAGATACTTGTACTTATTATTATGAAAAGTGCCAGTCTGAACCTCAGAATTGATATTCCCATTGACCCAAGTGAAGGCAATTCACTGTTCTAAGAGAATTCTTTCTGCTGAGCTAGTAAGAGTAAAAGCAATTACGCTAAGCAAAGAGGGGAGGTGTGTATTTACCCATACTCTGAGGAAAGGCAGGAGGAGTATTATTAATAACAAAAGATATTTTCATTTACTTGAAGCCACACTAAAGAGAACCATTTTGCCTAGGTATTTGGTAAGAGTGAGGCGGAACAGGATTAAGTGTTTAATTAGAATGAAAGTCATTGTAATGTTCTTATGTTTGGTGTTCACTTTTCAGACTGTCCAACAGAAATGCTTTTAAAATAGTTTTATTTATTTGTTTCTTTTTGGCTGTGTGTGGCCTCTGCTGCTGCACGGGTTGCCATGCACGGGTTTCTCATTGCTGAGGCATCTCTTGTTGGAGAGCACAAGCTCTTGGGCGCTCTGGCTTCAGTACTTGACAGCATGTGAACTCTGAAGATGAGCTCAATAGTTGTGGAGCACAGGGCTTAGTTGCTCTACAGGATGTGGGATCTTCGTAGATCAGGGATCGAACCTGTGTTTCCTACATTAGAAACTTATTTACCACTGAGCCACCAGAGAAGCCCCAGAAATGCTTTAAGATGCAATTTGTTAAGACAACTTGACTTAGAAGGAGTTTATTTGTCTCACATAGCAAGAAGCAGCTCTTACCTTGTTCAGAGGCTCAGCAATGTCAGGATTAACACCTATGCTATTTTCTTAGCCTTTTTCTCATGAATGTTGCCTCATGATCTCACAATGGTTGCTGCAGGCAGTAAAAACAAGACCCAGGGAAGGGGCGGTGCTGTATCACTCATGCTTACATCTCATTGGCTAAATCTCAGTCACATGGCTGTTTCTACCTGCAAAGGAAGCTGGGAAATTGAGTGTTTCACTTCTCCAATCTCTATAGTGCATGCAGGTAAAGAGGGATTAGAGCCCTATTATAGCAATTGCCACAGAGAAGGCAAAACTAATTTCTCAAAAGCTAATACTGATAACTTGTAAATAAGAGCAGTATATCATTTAACAAGTTGAATCTTGCAACATACCTCACTGTTTCTTCTCTTTTAGAATATGATTTTTTTTTTTTGGTAGTGATCAACTAGTTTGTAGCTATGTTAATTGGACACTTTCAAGTTATTTTGTTGTTTGGACATAGAGGTTAATATTTGATTTTGCTCTCTTAATTAATTTTCAGTTATAATACACTGAGAAAGAATGTTCTCAACCTTAAACGTGGTTTTATGTATTTAAAATGTGTTAATAAAAGATATATATTATTAGGAACATATATGGTGGGGCTCCTAGTCATGCAGTAAGGTGATGCTAAATTTTAATTTCTCTGTGTTTCTCTCACACATTACAAAATATAGAAGCCAGTGAAAGCATTTTAGAAAGCTTTCATAAAATAACTATATATATTTAGAATTGTTTGTAAGAAATTAAAATATTCAGTCATTTGTAGAATACAAAAAGACATCAAAAGGACCAAATTCAAGAACAATAGAGGAGAGATATGGCCTTCCACCACACCCTTTGTTATGCTTCTGTGAATCCACAATTTTCAGTTTCCTGGAAGGCAGCTTTGAAAGTTACACTGGCCTCATGCCACATCGATAAGCATTTACTAAGAACTGGTTTTGTGAATGGCATTATGTTAAAAAATATCTTGGCATAGATTGATACTGAACTCTTAGATATGGCAGTCTTATAGCTTCAGTTTTGCTATGACATTAAATTGTGTCCTTTCATAGTTATTGCAGTCTATTTAAGAGAGCAGTGATATGTTAAATGAATTTTTACTCATAATAGGTAATTTTTTGATAAGTCTTTAAAAGTTAGATGTTGAAAGAAAAAGGTAAAGTTTTACCATGCCAAATTGTGCTTTAATGTGGTATCTGTTTTCACATAAACATAGAAAATAAACCATACAGTATAGTTTGAAGTTGGATTCAGAATGGGAAGTATAGCAGTGTTTTTCATCTGGAAAAAAAGGGAAAATGTGGCAAGGGAAACATATATAGTAAATGCTTATTTAATTAGAAACATTGAAATATTTAGGTTGCATTTTGGATGGTAGAGAATCACCCTATACATGAAATAATACAGATTATGGTACTTTTTATTAGCTCTACAGCATGTTTCACAGCTAGTAATAGTGTTTTATTAATAGTGTACACATTTCTGTTTCCTTAGGTAAGAAGACAAACAGGTGTGTTTTTAAATGTATCCAAAATTGGACATTAGTTTTCTTATTTGGCTTAGGTGATACGTTGGGTTATTTCAGTACCTGAGAAAGAAAGAAAGTGTTAGTTGTTCAGTCGTGTCCGACTCTTCTGAGATCCCAGGGACTGTAGTCCACCAGGCTCCTCCGTCCATGGGATTCTCCAGGCCAGAATACTGGAGTGGGTAGCCATTCCCTTCTCCAGGGGAATCTTCTCGACCTAGGAATCAAACCTAGGGCTCCTGCACCGTGGGCAATATTTTACCATCCAAGTCACCAGAGAAGCCCTAGCATGTGAGAGTCCTTTATAGAAGGCATCAATTATGTAGCTCTGGGTAACATTAATACCAATAAAGCTTCTTTTTGCATGAGAGACCAGGCTTTTTCCTATTGTTCCTTGTTACTTGAATTTTAGATATCTCACGCTTAAATTATTTTTCCATAACTGGTTAATATTTTGAGAACAACATTCTCGTTTTATTTATTGTTTATATTATCTGTGCGGTGCTTAGTCGCTCAGTCATGTTTGATTGTTTGAAACCCCATGGACTGTAGTCCACCAGGCTTCTCTATCCTTAGGGATTCTCCAGGCAAGAATACTGGAGTGGGTTGCCAAGTCCTTCTCCAGAGGATCTTCCCAACCCAGGGATCGAACCCACATCTCCCACATTGCAGGCTGGTTGTTTACTGTCTGAGCTACCAGGGAAGCCCATTTGTATTATAGAAATTCCTAATGTTGAATGTTTTAATTGACTATTCTAACTTTTGTTTCTATTGTCTATTAAAGGTAGTCTATTGTCTTTAATTCACAATAAGGAGATTTTTGACCCACTTTGGAGATTAATTTTGCCCACTCAGCTCTTTTGTCTGCATGTGCCTTGTTTCAGCCCTGCTGCTCTGCTGGGGGCACTGCTTGATGAAGAACACGTGATTGCACATGGCTGAGATGTTAGGGACACTGTCTGTGGCTGTGGAGCACTGACCCACGGGGCCTGGCCTTGCTGACACAATGGTGACATCACCATTAAGCTGGCTAGCTCAAAGTGGAAAACTCCAGAAAATACAGTTTTTAAAAATCTAACAAGGTACCTGTGCTTGCAGTGGATACAGCAAGAAGGGCCATGTAGAGTTTTGTTTGTTCTTGTTTTGGAAATGGTTCCTTGTGGTGACAGAATGTTATTCTTGGTGCCGTGTTCGTCCATGTGGTAAATTTAAAGGGACGTCTTGGCGCATGCCATCATCGCAGAAATCAACAGCACAGCTCGGCTTTGTGATGCCAGGCATCTTCTTAGGTTCCTATTATGATTCTATAGACAAAAACAAAACGAAAGTTCATATGATGGCTCACAATTAATATTTTGGGTCATTTGCTTAGTAACAAAGAGAAGGAGCCAGTCCCAGGGCCGCTAACCCGTGAAGTGACACCTCAGTCACATCTTTATCTTCCTCCTCGTGCTCCGAGGAGAGTGAAAGTGAAGGTTGCTCAGTAGTGTCCGACTTCTCTGCAAGCCCATGGAATTCTCCAGGCCAGGATACTGGAGTGGGTAGCCTTTCCCTTCTCCAGGGGATCTTCCCAACCCAGGACTCGAACCCAGGTCTCCCACATTGCAGGTAGATTTTTTTTTTTACCAGCTGAGCCACCAGGGAAGCCCAAGAATACTGGAGTGGGTAGCCTATCCCTTCTCCAGTGGATCTGCCCGACCCAGGAATCAAACCGGGGTCTCCTGCATTGTAGGTGGTTTCTTTACCAACTGAGCTCCCAGGGAAGCCCTTTCCAGTTTGTTCATATACATTGTAAACAAATATAACGAGAGATGCTTGTTCCTTATTTTCAGTTGAGATAAAAATTCAGATTTTCTTCCCGTACTATAAAATTCATATTTCAGGTGAAATTTTTGCTTATTAGATGGTTAAAAATATTTTCATTTGGCATCTTCGGAATTTTTAATGTTACAGGCATGAAATTTTACTTTGTGCCGGTATTTGCAGTATGAATCTTCTAGTCCTGAAACAAATCCAGAAACTTAACATATTAAGATGCACTTCTATTATTTAGAAACAAATTGACGAAAAATTAGTCAACAAATTGACAGAACTGATACTTTTTTTCTTAAAAGTATTTCTGAAAAAAAAAACTTTCAAATGTAATGAATTTCTGTTAACTTGTATTTACAGTTAATAGTCGATTTTAAGAACATGAGAAATGTGCTTTTCTTTCCCTGCCAGTCACATGGAAAATGTTTAAGATCAAGTTTGGTTGGTTTTTCAGGAAAAGTTGTCTAAGCAATAATTATCCTGAAATAAGAGTATTTAATAGGAATATGCCTTCTATCCTATAATCTACTTTGGAAATTAAAAAGTAAAACCATTTTACATATGATACATGGCACTGCAGCAGGCCCAACAATCTAGTACTATAAAATTTCAATAGGTGTCTTAAGATACTCCTCCCCATCTGCCTCCAAAAGAATTAGTGTGGGTAATTTCAAAAGTCTAAACACTGTGCTTTGTTGAGCTTGAACTGTTCCACAGTAAGCAAATGCCATACCTACCTAGAAATAGAAAAATGCTACGTGTGGCTTCTAAATTATGATTACTAAGAACTCTTCTAGAGCAAACTCATAGTGAAAGGAATATTAAAAAGGTTTATATAAATTTAAGCTAATGACACTAATTTGTTTCTTAGTTTGTTTATTTAAATAATGGTTAGATGCCACGAAGCAAGTGTCAGCGCCTTCACTATAATATGCATGTTGTTAGGCTTGAGGGCTTCTTACACTCTTGTCAAGGCAGATGCTAACTTCCTCCTTTCATACAACACTGAGTAATGATTTCTTATAAAATTTTGGTGAGACCATCTAGATTTCTGTGGATACACAGTTCATCAAACTGGGAAAGTGTGTGTGAATAGGCTTGCACTGTGTGTGCTGTGTTTAGTCGTGTCCGACTCTTTGTGACCACATGGACTGTGGCCCACCAGGCTCCTCTGTCCACGGGGATGCTCCAGGCCAGAATATTGGAGTGGGGTTGCTGTGCCCTCTTCCAGGGGATCTTCCCAACCCAGGGATCGAACTCAGGTCT
The DNA here is from genome assembly GCF_049115385.1 of Moschus berezovskii. Lineage (NCBI taxonomy): Eukaryota > Metazoa > Chordata > Mammalia > Artiodactyla > Moschidae > Moschus > Moschus berezovskii. Next base: position 25,771,041 of record NC_142485.1, on the reverse strand, counting down.
CCTGCATTGCAGGCAGATTCTTTACCATCTGAGCCACCAGGGAAGCCCTGGCTTTTATTAGGGGCAGCATTTGGGACAAGAGGAAATAAAGAACTGATTTGCTCCTGGGGAAAACACCCCAGCTGACAAGTCCATTTGGAAAGCCTTTTGGGGCTGGTGAGGCTACAATAGCCTCTTTTTGGGGAATGAGGAGCAGGGTATGAGAGTGTCAGGATGCCTGCCCACCGGGTCCCTCAGCCCTCTCTCTGATTCTCACACACTAATCTGCTCCTCTGTGTGTTACTTCCGAGCCGGAAATTATGACTTACCCGGCACTCCTCTTGATCCAGCTATTTGCTAAGGTGTCCTGCTCTGCCTTGTAAACACATTTCGTCATTTCCTGCCGGTTCTCACTGCCCTGGCCACGAGTCCCTCACCCCCCACCCCACCTGCCGCCCCGGGCCTCCCTTTGCTCACCCCATCAGATCTTCCCCTTCCCCTGTGTCTCCAGACCCTTGCTCAGCACTGTTCTGGGTCTTCTACCAGAACAAACCTTGGATGGCACTCCTGTCTTGCCCCTGTTTCTGCTTCCCGCCACATCATCTTACTTAACTTCAGGAGTGCTTTGCCGTCAGCATTGAATGTCAGGACCTCCAGGGCTCCCATACTTCTCTGCCTCGGTGTTTTCTGCTCTCATTTGTCTGCCAGGTGTGCAAATGTCCACGCACACTGTGTCTCCAGCACCCTTTCTTGCAGGTTGCAGATCCAGGTGTTTCCCGCCCCCCGTCCTCTGACTGCACTGTGTACATAATTCTCTTTCCTAATCATCATACAGCCATCGGCAGTGGCCTGTTTCTGTGTCTGCAGCATCAACGTCCCTGAAGGACAAGGACCAACTGGCTAGAAGCATATCCAGCAGACATTTGCTGAATGCACAGGGGTCATGTGGGTCGTCATTTCAGAACTGGACGCTCCCTCTTATCAGATCACGTATTTCCAGGCAGTTCACATTTAAGACCTTGTTGTCATAGAATTTCCCCCTCAGCGTAAAGGGCCATCCTCAACTGCTGAGCAAACACGGACAGAAAGAGCCTGTGGAGAGACAGGTGTCCCAGGAAGTGTTTTAGATGAGGAGGTTCAGAGTAAGGTAGAAAGACGGGAACCAGTTGTCTGTCCAAGCTGCAGGCCAAGCCTGTTAGCTCACTGCTTATATTTCATTAACCCACAAGCTTTAGTTGTCAAGTCAGTAATGTAGCAGAAGGCACATCCCAGCCAGTGACTGTCTCCTTCACAGAAAGAATGTGTGTGAGTTAAACAGGAAGAGCTGAATATCAGAAACAAGGTGTCCTCATGTTCTTTGTAGGCCACCGCTCTGCTTCCCCCCAAGACACCAGGCAGGTCCACCTGCCCACAGCGAAGCCACATGGTAGATTTTGATAAATGTTTGGTGGGTAAATGAATAAGAAATCAATAGGTATATGAAACAAATGTTAGTTAATGAAGGCTACGTATAGTTTTTCATTCGAGTCAAGGCAGCCTCTCCTTGTAGGTCTTGACTCTTGCTTGAGGTACAGTTCAGTTCAGTTCAGTCGCTCAGTTGTGTCCGAATCTTTGAGACCCCATGAATCACAGCACACCAGGCCTCCCTGTCTATCACCAACTCCTGGAGTTCACTCAGACTCATGTCCATCGAGTCAGTGATGCCATCCAGCCATCTCATTCTCTGTTGTCCCCTTCTCCTCCTGCCCCCAATCCCTCCCAGCATCAGAGTCTTTTCCAGTGAGTCAACTCTTCGCATGAGGTGGCCAAAGTATTGCAGTTTCAGCTTTAGCATCAGTCCTTCCAGTGAACACCCAGGACTGATCTCCTTTAGAATGGACTGGTTGGATCTCCTTGCAGTCCAAGGGACTCTCAAGAGTCTTCTCCAACACCACATTTCAAAAGCATCAGTTCTTCAACGATCAGCTTTCTTCAGAGTCCAACTCTCACATCCATATATGACCACTGGAAAAACCATAGCCTTGACTAGACGGACCTTGGTTGGCAAAGTAATGTCTCTGCTTTTTAATATGCTATCTAGGTTGGTCATAACTTTCCTTCCAAGGAGTAAGCGTCTTTTAAGTTCATGGCTGCAATTGAAAGCCAGCAGATTCTGTAAGCTGCTTGTTTTTGCCTTAGGATGGTTATATCCTCAGTAGCTAGGTTAGTCCCTGTCTGAATGGTTAAGTCTTTCTCTCAGAAATAAGTGTTTTGCCTTGAGGGTGGGGGTCCATATGCCTGAGTGACTGAGCCTGAAACATGGGCCTGTTCTTCTTCCTTCAACTATTTTCTTTAAGAGGATAATAAATAAGTTCTTTAGGCTGGTTTGAAGTTTTATTAAATTGAGATTTCTGAGTAGAAAGAACTGAGAGAGTAAACAGTGTTATCCAGCTATTTTTGAAGTGAGCAAATGTCCTGGACTCAGGACTTTGGTTTTCCTGATGGAGGTTTCAGTTTCATTGGAATGAAGTCCAGGAAGGTCTGATCAGACGCACAGTGGTAATTATCTTGTCAACATGCATCTGAATCTATGTGAAAGTTAACGTTTAGTTTTAAGATTTCTGAGTAAGTTGATTCTTTGCAATTAGATAGCCTGTTAATGGAGATAATAAACGAGATTTTTTTTAGTTTTAAATAGTTGTATTATCAAAATAGTAACATGTTAATAAAGGGAACACAAGGGCAAAGTTTAGTTCATATTAAACTAACTTGCTATAATAATGAATCCTGTAGGAAATAAGGGAAACTGTTGTTTTTTGGCATCACAAGGTACTCTGTTTATGAGCAATGGGGCTTTGAGCATCCCTGGAGATTTTTGCATCATTTTTGATCTTCCGTTGGTCCAGGGTGAGGAGGGAGGGAAGGATGCTCAGACTGGGCCATCAGCTGTCATGTGGTGCAGCTGTGTCCTCAGGGAGCACAGTATGTGGAGCGGAAGATTGAGGTCACAGCGTACTTTTCCAGCTCTAGGTAGAGGGCGGTTTGTATGCTTAATTTGCTCTTAGGTTAAAACTTGAAGATATGTAAATCTATTCTGAGAATTCACATTCAATAGAAGCTGCATTATTTAGATTTCTGCCCAGATTCCCCGTGGAGAAAACATGGATTGACTATGTTTGCTTGATGGTTAAGTGTTAAAGATTGAAGCACAGAATTCATTTTAACCACCTTTTAAAAAAATACTACATTTTAATTTTGAGCAGGTAATATATATTTGTTGTAGCTATTTTAGCCACTAAGTCATGTCTTTTTGTGACCCCATGGACTGTAGCCTGACCTCCTCTGTCCATGGGATTTTCTAGACAAGAATACTGGAGTGGGTTGCCATTTTCTCCTCCACGGGATCTTCCCAACCTAGGGATGGAACCTGAGTCTCCCACATTGTGGGCAAATTGGTTTAGTTCAGTCTCTCAGTCATGTCAGACTCTTTGCGACCCCATGGACTGCAGCACACCAGACTTCCCTGTCCATCACCAACTCCTGGAGCTTGCTCAAACTCATGTCCATCAAGTCAGTGATGATATCCAACCATCTCATCCTCTGTCGTCCCCTTATCCTCCCTCCTTCAATCTTTCCCAGCATCAGGGTCTTCTCTAATGAGTCAGTTCTTCACATCAGGTGGCCAAACTATTGGAGCTTCAGCATCAGTTCTTCCAATAAATATTAAGGACTGTTTTCCCTTAGTATTGACTGGTTTGATCTCCTTGCAGTCCAAGGGACTCTCAAGAGTCTTCTCCAACACCTCAGTTCAAAAGCACCAACTGTTTGGTGCTCAGCTTTCTTTATAGTCCAACTCTCATATCTATACATGACTACTGGAAAAACCATAGCTTTGACTAGATGGATATTTGTAGGCAAAGTAATGTCTCTGCATTTTAATATGCTGTCCATGTCGGTCATAGCTTTCCTTCCAAGGAGAAAGGGTCTTTTGATTTCATGGCACAGTGCTTTTGGAGCCCCCCAAAATAAAGTCTCTCACTGTTTCCATTGTTTCCCCATCTATTTGCCATGAAGTGATGGGACTGGATGCCATGATTTTAGTTTTCTGAATGTTGAGTTTTAAGCCAACTTTTTCACTCTCTTCTTTCACTTTCATCAAGAGGCTCTTTAGTTCCTCTTTACTTTCTGCCATAAGGGTAGTGTCATCTGCATATCTGAGGTTATTGATATTTCTCCCAGCAATCTTGATTCCAGCTTGTGCTTCATCCAACGTGACATTTCGCATGATGTGCTCTGCATATAATTTAAATAATCAGGGTGACAATATACAGCCTTGACATTCTCCTTTCCCAATTTGGAACCAGGCTGTTGATCCATGTCCACTTCTAACTCTTGCTTCTTGACCTGCATACACATTTCTCAGGAAGCGGGTAAGGTGGTCTGGTATTCCCATCTCTTGAAGAATTTTCCACAGTTTGTTGTGATCAACACAGTCAAAGGCTTTGGCATAATCAATAAAGCAGAAATTGATTTTTTCTGGAACTCTCTTGCTTTTTCTGTGATTCAACAGATGTTGGCAATTTGATCTCTGGTTCCTCTTCCTTTTTTAAATGCAGTTTGAACATCTGGAAGTTCACAGTTCACATACTATTGAAGTCTGGCTTGGAGAATTTTGAGCATTACTTTGCTGGTATGTGAGATGAGTGCAATCGTGTGGTAGTTTGAACATTCTTTGGCAGATTCTTTACCACTGTGCCATTAGGGAAGTCCACAATGTATTTACCTTGTGGTTTAAAAGTATTTAAAAATGCACTGGAACACATTTATATCTATCTGGTTCTTCTTCTCTGAAAAGGTAAACATCATTAGTACTTTCATATATATTATATGAAAGCTTTGTTATGAATTTATAAGCAAAAAAGTACATAGCTCTTGATACAATGAGACACATCATCTGCCTTGTTCTTGACCATGTTTTTTTTTCATTTAACACAGACAGCTTCTTATTTGTGTGTTACAGCTGTGATGTTCCATTGTATAAATGTACCATACATTTATTTAAGCACACCTCTACTTATGGACGGGCTTCCCTGGTGGCTCAGATGGTAAAGAATCCTCCTGCAATGTAGGAGACCTGGGTTCAATCCCTGGGTTGAGAAGATCCCCTGGAGGAGGGCATGGTTACCAACTCCAGAATTCTTGCCTGGAGAGTTCCATGGACTATATAGTCCATGGGGTTGCAAAGAGTCAGACACAACTGAGCAACTAAGCACAGCGCAGCATGGCAGGTTCTGGTTTATTTGGGCTTCCTTGGTGGCTCAGCGGGTAAAGAATCGGCCTGCATTGTGGGAGACCTGGGTTCAATCCCTGGGTAGGGAAGATCCCCTGAAGAAGGGAGCGGCTACCCACTCCAGTATTTTATCCTGGAGAAATCCGTGGACTATATATTAGTGCATGGGGTCACAAAAGAATCAGATACAACTGAGTGACTTTCACTTCATTTCACTCCTTATAGACATTGGGGCTGTTTTTTTTAAATCTTTTTTCTGCAAGCAGCTTTGCATTAAGACCCCTTATTCGGTGTCATTTTAACCCCATGTAGGATTCATAAGAGAATATATTCTTCCCTACTAGCTGTGACTCCAACAATTTGTGCTAGGATGTGTTAGAGAAGCCTTAGCAGCAGGTTTTATGTTCTTAAACATCCATCTGGGGTATGACACTATTCAGGCAGACGTCATCAGAGTCATTTTAAATGTCTGGATGAGATTCTCCCTGGCAGCATTGAAAACTGCATCATGATATCCATGATAACTTCTGATGATTTCTATTACTTCCTGAGACAGAGTGGTGTTTGAATTCTAGGTGTGGTGTTTGGGGTTTTCATGGCTGGACATTTAGCAACCCGTTGTTGGTATGCAAGGTTTCCTACTTTGAAATTCCAGTTCTCTGGCCACTAAGAAAGCCTGAGAGAAAAAGAAGCTGTGCCTGGAGAACTTGAGTTTTCCTGAAGCAGTGGCTTACCTGCCCCGCACCCCTGCCCCACCCCAATTCTCTAGTTAGATGGAGTTAGCACTCTGACCCTGAACTGCAGCTAAAGGTGAAACAGAACCAGGCAAAGCACAAATGAAAAAGCAGCTAAAGAACCAGAGACTTGCCTGATTGGTATGCAATCAAACTTGGACAGTTGATGTTTTCCAGGGTTGTTGTTCAGTCACTAAGGCTTCCAGGCTTCCCTGCCTTTCACTGTCTCTTGGAGTTTGTGCAAACTCATGTTCATTGAGTCGGTGATGCCGTCCAACCATCTCATGATATGTCACCCTTGTCTCCTCCTGCCCTCAATCTTTCCCAGCATCAGGATGTTTTCCAGGGTGTACCTCAGTAAAAACTACATAAGTTCATTTAGAGTGATTGTAGCAGTGTTCCAAATATAGTATCAAGTCCTAGAGAATTTTCTAAAATTTCAAAAAACAGATATGCCTTGACACAACTAACAGTTCCAAAATGCAACAAATTGGATTTTCATAAGGACAAATGCCATTATTTTGTGTATGTTCATTTCTGCTGTACAGCAAAGTGACTGAGTTATATATATATATATATATATATATATATATATATATATGTATGTTCATTTTCATAACAAATGCCCTTTTGTTACCAAAAGCTAAAGCAACTGAAATATAATAAAGGAAATGTATAGATACCCAACTATTAATAAGTGTTGGTTGGGCCTGGGGAAAGAGGGTCAAAAGGTACAAACTAGGAGTTATAAAATACGTATGTCATGGAGATGTACAGAATGGAGACTAAAATTGAAAACATTGCTTTTTTACAAGTTGCTAAGAGAGTATATCTTAAAAGTTCTCATCACAAGAAAAGAAATTTTATGTATGGTGACAGATGTTAACTAGATTTATTGTGGTGATCATTTTGCAATATATAAAAATATATTGAGATATATATGGTGAACCCTGTTGTACATCTGAAACTAATATAATGTTATATGTCAGTTATATGGTAAAAAATGTCAAATTAGATTTCAGATGGTAAAAAAAAAATTTGTCTTGGGAATTTGAAGCCTTTAACAAAATTTAGCAAGGTAAAATACAAAAAAAACATTGTAATGGCTTCAGAAGCTTAATTCAACTCTTATTTTTTAAACACTTTTTCAAAATATTGACAGATGCTTCAGTTCAGTTCAGTCGCTCAGTCGTGTCCGACTCTTAGTGACCCCATGAACCACAACACGAAAGGCCTCCCTGTCCATCACCAACTCCCGGAGTTCACTCAAACTCATGTCCATCGAGTCGGTGATGCCATCCAGCCACCTCATTCTCTGTCGTCCCCGTCTCCTCCTACCCCCAATCGCTCCCAGCATCAGAGTATTTTCCAGTGAGTCAACTCGTCGCATGAGGTGGCCAAAGTATTGGAGTTTCAGCTTTAGCATAAGTCCTTCCAATGAACACCCAGGATTGATCTCCTCTAGAATGGACTGGTTCGGAGAAGGCAATGGCAAGCCACTCCAGTACTATTGCCTAGAAAATCCCATGGATGGAGGAGCCTGGTAGGCTGCAGTCCGTGGGGTCGCTAAGGGTCGGACACGACTGAGTGACTTCACTTTCACTTTTCACTTTCCACTTTCACACATTGGAGAAGGAAATGGCAACCCACTCCAGTGTTCTTGCCTGGAGAATCCCAGGGACGGGGGAGCCTGGTGGGCTTCCGTCTATGGGGTCACACAGAGTCGGACACGACTGAAGTGACTTAGCAGCAGCAGCAGCAGCAGAATGGACTGGTTGGATCTCCTTGCAGTCCAAGGGACTCTCAAGAGTCTTCTCCAGCACCACAGTTCAAAAGCATCAATTCTTCGGCGATCAGCTTTCTTCACAGTCCAACTCTCACATCTATACATGACCACGGGAAAAACCAATGTAAATATATTATTTCAAAATCTATGTCCTTTTAGAAACACTAAAGTTAGTCTCTTTGAACCAAGAAAAGATTTAAGTCTGTCTCCCTATGTTTGAAATAGTGTTAGAAATGGAATTAACCATTCAATGAGAAAAACAGATAAATATAAAAGAAAGTATATATATATATATATATAACAAGGAATTTAGCCAAACAATGCTACTCAGAAAATAATTTCTGTAGAGTTGTAAATTGAACGTCTTGATAACCAGTTAAAAATGTTTAGTTTCTCAAGGAGCCAAACATAAATATTAACACTTAGCTGCTGCCCAACTTTGGCATGAGAGATAATTTGAAGAACAAAAATTTTGGTGCCACAAAAAGAGTACCTATATTTTCATCCTGAGTATAAAAAACAGTGCTTAATAATTTAATTTACATTTCATATTTTTTCCTTAGAAATAACTTATTAGCACAGGACTAGTTAATACTAAAACTCCCCCTAGAAACTAAGTAGGCAAGCAACTTAATGTTTTCTCCAAAGATATTAATATAAAAGCTTCATTTCTTGATTTTATAAATAATTATAACTTAATGGTTTAAGAACTGATATTACATAATAAAATTGATTAGCATAAAAATCCTAGAAAGAGAATGAAATGTTAAGGATTCAAGAAATGGTAACTTCAAAGCAGTGAGTGATAAATGAATACATATTTCAGTAAGAACTGGGAAGACACATGCTATGATGTCAGGCAGGAAAGCGAACCTGTATCTACATATGTTGCAGTGGAAGTTCTGGATGGTCAAGAATTAAAAGAAGTTTTTTGCTCTTCTGTTTGTTTGTATAAAAGTGTATAAAACAGGATATAAAAGGCAGGTATTTACCAGTATGTAGGACTGATGCTAAAGCTGAAACTCCAATACTTTGGCCACCTCATGCGAAGAATTGACTCACTGGAAAAGACTCTGATGCTGGGAAGGATTGGGGGCGGGAGGAGAAGGGGACGACAGAGAATGAGATGGCTGATGGCATCACCGACTCGATGGACATGAGTTTGAGTGAACTCCGGGAGTTGGTGATGGACAGGGTGGCCTGGCGTGCTGTGATTCATGGGGTCGCAAAGAGTCGGACACGACTGAGCTGCTGAACTGAACTGAGGTTTATTAAAATGAAGAGTTAGCAGATAATGGGCTTGGGTGAATTAAGTAACATTTTGTTAAGATTCCTGCATAAATGTTTATTTTTAGTTATGTAACTATTACATCCCCACCCCATCTCTACTTTCCAGAATGGGTTGGAACAGAAGCCTAGGTTCTTGTCTCGGAGTCTGCCATATATAGGCCCTTCACATCCTTGAACTTTGCCTTGCTATGGAGGGCCACTGAGAGGATTTATTAACTGTCTATTTTTTTTAATTCATTTATTTTATTTTATTTTGGTAATTAATTTATTTTTTATTGGAGGCAAATTATTTTACAATATTATATTTGTTGGTTTTGCCATACATTGACATGAATTCGCCCCAGGTAATTCATTTATTTTAATTGGAGGCCAATTACTTTACAATATTGTACTGGGTATGGAGAAGGCAATGGCAAGCCACTCCAGTACTCTTGCCTAGAAAATGCCATGGATGGAGGCTCCTGGTGGGCTGCAGTCCGTGGGGTCGCTAGGGGTCGGACACGACTGAGTGACTTCACTTTCACTTTTCACTTTCACACATTGGAGAAGGAAATGGCAACCACTCCAGTGTTCTTGCCTGGAGAATCCCAGGGACGGGGGAGCCTGGTGGGCTGCCATCTATGGGGTCACACAGAGTCGGACACGACTGAAGTGACTTAGCAGCAGCATTGGTTTTACCATACATTGACATGAATCCGCCCCGGGTGTACATGAGTCCCCATCCTGAACCCCCCTCCCACCTCTCTCCCCATCCCATCCCTCAGGGTCATCCCAGTGCACCAGCCCTGAACACCCTGTCTCATGCATCGAACCTGGACTGGCGATCTGTTTCACATATGATAATATACATGTTTCAATGTTATTCTCTCAAATCATCCCACCCTCGTCTTCTCCCACAGAGAAAAAAACAAAAACAGTGTGAGAAAAAAAATCTGAAACAAATACAACAAAATTTGAACATATATTTCATCTCAATTATAGATAAAATTGCTTATTTTATGTGCACTTTTCTTATACTTGAAATGTTTTAGCTTTCAAAATAAGTAAATAAATACAGAAATGATTATTGTCAGAAAAAAATAAAATGTCTGGCTGCGCTGGGTCTTAGTTGCAGCCTGTGGGATCTTAGATTTGTAAATTGTAGATTGAAGGTTCTGCCCAGGGATGGAACCTGGGTCCCCCGCATTGGGAACCTGGAGTCTTAGCTACTAGACCACCTGGGAAGCCTAAGTATTTTTAAAACACAATATTTTAGTCATTTTAGAAGTGAGAATTATCAAATATTAATACAAATATGAGTTGTTTAACCATGGAAAGCTACCATAGAAAAGGAAAGCCCTGTTCCTGTTTGTTTAGCTTAAAGAATATTGAGTGTATTTTCCCACTGGTTTTGGGGACATGAATACTGAGGTTTCTTTACTTTCCTTCTAGGAATCACTGTTTTCTTCCTTCAAAAAAATTTGAGAAAGTAGTTACCATCCATAAAATGGTCTCAGGTTTGTGTCGGGAATGCCTGTGAGAATAAAGAAATATTTATTTTTTTTAGTTTCTTATGACTTTATTTTTTCAGATTTACATCTGATTATTTAGGCTACTCATTTTAAGAAGTTAAGCAGCTTGCTTTCCTCTTTTTCCAATTCTGTTTGATATTTAAAGTGGCTGAGACATTTGGAATGGTTCCAAGATGGAACAGTTTTTCTATATAAAATAGATTCCCAGGGCACTTGACAGAAAGTGAGCAGTCACTTAGCACCTTAGATGGATTTAGAGTATTAGCATGTGCGTCTTAAAAATTTTTTTCTTTAAACCATATAACTGCTTGAAGGGGAAAAAGAAACAACAAAGCTTGTATTTGATAGAAAACAGAATAGTATAGTCAAGAGTATTACACTCAGGGCTTCCCTGGTGGCTGAGTGGTAAAGAAGCCACCTGGCCAGTGAAGGAGACCCAGGTTCGATCCCTCGTCTGGGAAGATCCCACAAGCCACGCAGCAACTAAGCCAGTGCGCCACAGCTACTGAGCCTGTGCTCTAGAGCCACCGCAGTGAGAAGCCTGTGCAGCAACAAAGACCCAACATAGCCAAAAATAAAAATAAATAAAAGTATTTTATGAAGAGTACACAACATTGTAAATCAACTATAGTTCAAAATAAAGTAAAAAAAAAAAATTCTTTTAAGTATAGTACCTTAGCAGTGAATTTAAAGATCAGGGGTTAAATGTGAGTAGATTTTCACTGTATCAGTTCAGTTTAGTTCAGTTCAGTTCAGTCGCTCAGTCGTGTCCGACTCTCCGCGACCCCATGAATCACAGCACGCCAGGCCTCCCTGTCCATCACCAACTCCCGGAGTTCACTCAAACTCATGTCCACAGAGTCGGTGATGCCATCCAGCCATCTGTATATGTGGTGATTTATCAGGGATTAAGCAGGGAAAGGAGAGGAAGCTGATAGGAAACATATAGGAAGAGGGAAGGGCATTAACAGTTCAGGCATTTGTGTGTGTGTGTGTGTGTGTGTTTTCAGCCAGCCTGAATCAGAGCCTCCAGTCAGGGTACTTATCACAGCAGATTTCTGTACCACTTTACCTGAAAAATTAGAAACCGTGAAGTCAGCATTATTTTTCAAAGTATTCATGTTTCTGGATTGGTCAATCCATCTGCTTTATACCCCTCACTCTCTGCTGCATGTACATCCTTTTAAGTCAGAACTAAAGCCGTCATCTGTGGTTCTAGTTCCAGACATACAGATATCCAATTAATCCCCATTTTCATCCATATGCTTTTCTTTGTAAACATAACTGAAGCACTCTTTTGTGGCTTCTCTAGTGTTTAGGGAACCTAGATGGTGTTGGTTAGGAAAATGAAGGTCACGTGTTTTCCTACCTATATCCATTCCTTTTACAGTTGAAAAGGGCAGACAGAAGAGTCCCCGAAGTCTGTGCATCCAGACCCAGACGTCCCCAGATGTGCTGTCCTCTGAAAAAGCACTTGAGTTGGCTCAGTATAAAAGCAAATGTACGAAGCAGAGTGGAATTATCCTGCAGCTCAAGCAGCTTCTTTCCCTGGGCAACACCAAGTTTGAGGCATTAACAGTTGTGGCTCAGCACCTGCTGTCTGAGGTAAGGACACAGACACTCTAAACAGCCTTCTCACTAAGGTGGGGGTGGGGCGGGGAGGGTGGATAGGATGTGCAATGCCCATGTTCCTATCTTGTAAATATCTTTAAGTGAATGATCAGTAAGACTGGGGCTTCCCAGGAGGCGCTGGTGAAGAACCTGCCTATTTGCAGGAGACATAAAGAGACTGGGGTTTAATCCCAGGGTCAGGAAGACCCCCTGGAGAAGGGCATGGCAACCCACTTCAGTATTCTTGCCTGGAGAATCCCATGGACAGAGGAGCCTGCTGGGCTACAGTCCACAGGGTCGCAAAGAGCTGGACACGACTAAAGCAACTTAGTATGCAGCCAATTATGCTTTTGTCAACTGACCCGATACCTAGAGTCACTGTGGAGTCTAGATTTCTAGAAATCTGGGCTTGAAACATTTCTGAGCTCTTCTCTTTCTCCTCTGGAGTCTCTTAGACCCACAACAGTGAAAATATAATTGCCCGTTCAACTACTGTACACCTCTAGACTATATTAGCACTGCTGATAAAAAAATTCATCAGCCGATCTAAGAAAGAAACAGAAAATTGTACTTGAGCCAGACTGAGTACTTTAACCTGGGAAGAGCGTCTCGGAAAGGTCGGAGAACTGTTCCACACCTTGGAAGTCGTGTGCATGTTTTTTGAGACATGCTTGACAGTTTACACAATCCAGGTTTGCAAGAACAAAGTGGTAGGTCATGAGAGCCCTCACAGGCTCTCAGGGAATGTTATCTTTGAGGAGTTGTCTTGCTGGCGCTAGAATGGTGCTCTTTATAATGGCTGAGCAGGTATCTCTGCTGATGGGGGAGGTCTGGCCAATGCCTAAGGCAGATACGCAATACACAGTGGAGGAAGAGAGAAGGCCAAAGGACCCAGAACATTTTATATTTAAACTTTTCTTGTCTTGCCATACAATAGGACTTTTATTTCACAGCATTAACTTTTGTTTTCACTTCATGTTTTATCGAACTATGTGTAGCTTTCCATATCACACAGTGAACTTAATGGTTTGAAAAATGAGAATGATTATGGGTCAAATTTTTGAGATAACTCTCAGTCCAAGGATTCTTCAGAATTTTCATCCATTCCTAAGATGGTGTGTGGAACAACGAACATGAACCAGATTTTCTTTGCTTACTGACTTCTCCCCGATACGCAGATGTCAGTTCAGGAACTAGTTAAAATTCATTGAGAAAACCAAGTTTCTATGAACATATGCCACTGGCATAGCAACAGAAAGTTAATTATTTAAGGGGAAATACTGGGATGAGAATGTAACTTGAGCTCTCTAGATACTTTCAAGTCACTGTTTCAAAAACAAGGACACATGACGTCTCAGGAGGAAAACTGTTCAGTTTGCCTGTTCTGTAGTTCAATTCAATCCAGCAAACCGACACTCATTTCTTAGGCTACTCTGATGTGATCACCTGTCTGGGGCAGGGGAGACAGAGGTGAATGAGACTTGTTCTGTGCCTTTGACAAGCTTCCAGGCTAGTAGACAGTTTAGATCAGTATTTAGTGAACATTTTACAGCTTTGTTCAAATATATATATATATATGTAAGTGATAAGTGAAAGTGAAGTCGCTCAGTTGTTTCCGACTCTTTGCGACCCCGTGGACTGTAGCCCACCAGGCTCCTCCGTCCATGGGATTCTTCAGGCAAGAATACTGGAGTGGGTTGCCATTTTCTTTTCCGGGGAATCTTCCCAACCCAGGGATCGAACCCAGGTCTCCCGCATTGCAGGCAGACGCTTTAACCTCTGAGCCACTGGGGAAGCCCTATATATATATATATATTTTTTTTTTTTTTTGAGGGACTTCCATGGTGGTCCAGTGGTTAAGACAATGCTTAACCTGCTTCCAATGCAGGGGGCATGGGTTTGATCCCTCATCGGGGAACTAAGATCCCACAGTGTAGCCTATATATATGCACACACACACACACACACACATATATATATACACACTCTCTCTATATGCACTGCTGCTGCTGCTAAGTCACTTCAGTCGTGTCTGACTCTGTGCGACCGCATAGACGGCAGCCCACCAGGCTCCCCCGTCCCTGGGATTCTCCAGGCAAGAACACTGGAGTGGGTTGCCATTTCCTTCTCCAATGTGTGAAAGTGAAAAGTGAAAGTGAAGTCGCTCAGTCGTGTCCAACCCTTAGCGACCCCATGGACTGCAGCCTACCAGGCTCCTCCATCCATGGGATTTTCTAGGCAAGAGTACTGGAGTGGCTTGCTATTGCCTTCTCCGCTCTATATGCACACACACACACATATATAGATGTATATGCGTACATATATATATTTATAGATATCTATCTCTCTACATATACTCTATGTGTATGTATATATATACACACACATCTTTTTTTGAGATGGAGATGTAGACATTTATCTAGCTTTAAATTACAGTAGCAGACAGTATTTTTCTGGGTTTTGGTGCATGTGTCTAAATATTTATTTACACAAATTTATCCCATTAGAGTTGTCCTTCAGGAACATTATGCCACTGATCTGAACAATAAAGTGTTACACAAGTAGGATAATGTATATGACCCACTAAAGTGTAGTGAGTAATTAAGATGGGAAATTGCCTTTGTGGTAAATACGGAATGATTAGACACTGAGAACATATCTATGTCTTTCATTTCTAAGTGTCCTTTAAAAAAATTTAAAACAATACTTTCAGGTATTTCATAAACACTGTTTTAAAAAAAAAACAGCTTGGGCTTATATCCTGTATGTCTCTCTATCAGTTGTCTTCCCGCGAGCTCAAAAGAGTAGATATTTTAGTCATTGTTATAAAATTCGGGAACAGAGCTAAATTCTTTCTCAAGGCAACTTAGCAAGTCAGTAATAGGCACACACTAGAAGAAAAATCCTATTGTTTCCCTTCTGCGATACCCATGGCATTTAGCTACTATTACTTCACATTTTTCTTATCAGGCTGACAAAACCACTGTGGTGTATTCAAGACATATGATAGTTTTCTCTTAGTGGAAGAAGAAACAGTTGTAAGAATTGAATAAGCTGTTCAAAATTTGTATACATTGTAACCAGTGATGGGAGAGCATGAATTCTGATTTCTGGTTCTATGCACTTTTTACTTTACCGCTCAATATTTTATGCTATTAGACAAAAAGTTTAAAATGTATGGGTTAAATTCTGTTTCATCTAATGGAAATCTGATATTGTTATTAGAATCTTGACTTAACAGTACCACATGATTTTGAGTTAAAACTCATTTATCTTCAATACTTTTGTTTTTCTTTATTATGTAAGAAAGGAATTCGAGAGTTGGTTTATATAACCAAGTAAACTAAATTGGAAAGTACATAATTATTAAATGTAGGGAACAATTTGTCCATGTAGAGATAAGCCAATTATTTACTTTACTATATCCAGCCTAACAACCCCACGTTCAACTCTTCTGGCTCCTTTGTCTCCCACATGAAAGCAATCAAGTCTGATGAGTTGGTTCTCATCCCGCTGTGTTTCTCCCCTTCCTTCATCCTCTCTTTTCCATTTCTACTGGTGCCAACCTTGTTCAAACCTTGGATAAACTATCTTCTAGATTATGATAATAACTTGTTAACCAGTCTTCAGACTTGCACTCTTTCCCCTATAATCCATCTCAAGCAATGCTAGTACATTAATTTTTTCAAAGCACTCCTTCATTGCTTCTCCATTGTCTATATGGCTGACCTGCCCAATATGGTAGCCACTAGCTTGAAGACACCATTGAGCATTTGAATCATGTTATTGTTATTCAGTTGCTAAATCATGTCTGACTCTTTGTAACCCCATGGACTGCATCACGCCAGGCCTCTCTGTCCCCCACTATCTCCTGGAGTTTGCTCAAATTCATCTCCATTGAGTCAGTGGTGATTTCTAACCATCCCATCCTCTGCTGCCCCCTTCTCCTTTTGCCCTCAATTTTTTCCCAACATCAGGGTCTTTTCCAAAGAGTCAGCTCTTTGCATCAGGTGGCCAAAATATTGGAGCTTCAGCTTCAGTCCTTCCAACAAATGCTCAGGGGTGATTTCTTATAGGATTGACTGGTTTGGTCTTGTTTGATTTGAAGTATAGCCTTGCTGAATTGAGATGTGCAGTCAGTATAAAATACACCTGGATTTTGAAGACCATACATTAGGACTTCCTCGGTGCTCAGACGGTAAAGCATCTGCTGACAATGCAGGAGACCCAGGCTCGATCCCTGGGTTGAGAAGATCCTCTGGAGAAGGAAACAGCAACCCACTCCAGTACTCTTGCCTGGAAAATCCCATGGACGGAGGAGCCTGGTAGGATACATACAGTCCACAGGGTCACAAAGAGTCGGATATGACTGAGCAGCTTCAATTCAATGAAATATCTCATTAATAATTTTTCTATTAACTGTATGTTGAATTGATAATTTGGATATACTGGGTTAAATAAAATATATTGTCAAATTAGTTTAACTTTCAAACTTAAAAAATGTGGCTACTAGGAAATTAAAACTACCTGCATGGCTCACATACTTCTTTGGAATGACTCCAGTATGTAACAGGGAATATAAAATTCTCTCTATGATTTGGCAGAAGCTGCCCATTTCAGCCTTCCCCTCACTGCCTCTGTGCTCCAGCTGTATAATCAGGAAGGTAAAGGAGGAACAGGAAGGATTTAACATGTGTTGAGTATTTACTAAGAACCAGACATTCTCACTTATTAATAAGATCCTCTCCAAAAACACAAGTTGGAGATTATAAATAAGAAAATTGAGCCATAGAGCTGTTGAGTAACTTGACCATCATCAGAGAGCTGATAAAAGAAGCACCAGGACTTGAACCAAAGGCTAGGTCACTATGAACTCAGAATCCCCTACAGGGACTTCCCTGGTGGTCCTGTGGCTAAGACTCTGAACTGCAATGCCGGGGGACTGGTATACTGAAGCTGAAGTTCCAGTACTTTGGCCACCTGATGCAAATAGTCAGGGAACTAGATCCAGTGTGCCACAGCTAAGACCCAGCACAGCCAAACGAATAAGTAGTTTTTTGTTAAAAAAAAAGAGAGAAAGCCATGTCCATCACCTTGCTCAAATCCTCTACAAACTTCCTGCCCTTTTTCATCCTTTGTTTAATACCATTAGTGGGTTACCATCCTTCTCCCTAATACCGATGTGTTCAGATCTTCCTTTCAGCAGCATCCCATTGCTACCTGGATTTACTTTACATGGATTCGTTATACAAATTGCCAGAGTTAAAAATGCAAATTCAGTAATGAGGCCGTCCTGCTCTCTGCGCCCCTCGGTGAGCAAAGGCACAGGCATCTCCCTCCACCTGTGTTCTCAGTCCCTCTGTGCCCCACGTGGCATGCCCCTGCCACGCTCCATGTGGTCCTAGCGTTTGAAGATACTTTCCTCCCACATGACTTGGCCCCTAAACACAAGCCAAACATTCTGTCAGTTGCTCAGCTGCAGAAGGATTAGATCCAGTACCAGAGAAAACATTTCACTGGGTCGGGCACCCTGAGAGATGCTTTCATCCACAGCAGGGCAGACTCTGTGAGCTTCATGGCTCTGTGTACTGTCTGTGAATTTTATCTTACCTCCAATTTTTTAAGGTCCTAATGCCCATATATTGTGACTCCATTGAATTTCTTTAAATTCAACTCAGAGACACTCTTTTATGAAGACTTTCCTGGTCCTTCTAGTTCTGGGGTTTTTTGTGTGTTATTTATTTTTTAATTAAAAAAAATTTTTAATTGAGCTCTAAGTGCTTTACAATGTTGAGTTAGCTCTGCTCTACACTGTGAATCAGCCATATGTATACATATATGCCCTTCCTCTTGAGCCTGCCTCCAGCCCACGCCTCACCCCACCCCTCGAGGTCATCACGGAGCACCATAGCTCTGTTTTATCTCCTCTCTGGATTCTGGGAGCACGTCCTTTTCCCTGGCACACTCTACTTGTTGTTCAGTCACAAAGTCCTGGCTTGACTCTTTGCGACCCCATGGACTGCGGCACACCAGGCCTCCCTCTCCCTCACTGTCTCCTGAAGTTCACCCAAGTTCATGTCCGTTGCCTCGGTGATACAATCCAACCATCTCAGCCTCTGCTGCGCTCTTCTTTTACCTTCAGTCTTTCCCAACATCAGAGTCTTTTCCAATGAGTCGGCTGTTTACATCACCACTTTGCAGCTGTTTTTACTTTTTAAGATAGGAAGCTCCCTGAGAGCAGAATCTGTGTCTGCTGCTTTCTTAGGAAACCACCCGGCTGCTGTGGCAGTGCCTTATACATAATAGACACGGTGGTGCTAGTGGTAAAGAACCCGCCTGCCAGTGCAGGAGACACAGATTTGATCCCTGGGTCAGGAAGATCCCCTGGAGGAGGAAATCGCAACCCACTTCACTATTTCTGCCTGGAGAATCCCATGGATGGAGGAACCTGGCAGGCTACAGTCCGTGGGGTCACACAGAGTGGAACACATCTGAAGGGGCTTAGCAGGCAGGAATGTGTATCTGAATGAACAAACAGGGCAATAAAGAGGGTGGAATCCCAGATGTAAGGTGAGACTTGTAAAGTCTTCACACAAATGTTCTTTGCTCTTTTCTAGCTCTTTATAATCAATCAGCAAATATTTGCAGATTGCCTAATGTGTACAGGGCACTGTTAAAAATATAGTTGGGAAGGAAAGATACAACAAAGGGGGAAGTTAAGCATTTTTTTCCCCAAATTTTTACTTAACCTTTTGGTTCTCTTATACCCACTATAGAAGTGATTGATATACGGATAGACAGAGATCTGCATATACATATCTATCTTGTTATTGCTAAGTTTTTCTAAATAGCTTCAGAGCATTAAATTATATGTAAAAGTGGTTGGAATCCTAGAACTATCACTTATCCATTTGTTGCAAGTCTCTTTAATGACTATGGCTTTACCACTTTAGTAGTAGACATCATTCATTAGATATCATCATCATTTCCCCTGGAGGAGAGAGGGCATGGCAACCCACTCTAATATTCTTGCCTGGAAAACCCCATGGGCAAGGAGCCTGGTGGACCCCAGTCCATGCGGTCGCAGAGGCAGACACAACTTAGCAACTAAACAACTACAACAATCATTCATTACAGAGTAGAAGTTCTAATGCTTGTCTCATGAATCTGGTAATCAATACCACCCTTTCTGTTTCTCAGAGGACACACTGTTGTTAGTTTTAGTTTGTTCTGATTCTTGGTTTATCCTTGCATGGCTGTTAAGTGTTCTGTGCATACAGGCCAAGTGAAGGACAGTGTTGATGGCAGTAATCCCAATTTTTCCATAAAAGTTTCCAGCTACAACCCCCCACCCACCCCCACACATCTGACCAGTTATTCAGTGTGCCTCCAATATTTTTGAAAGTGGAATCTAACCCAAAGTGACACCTAAACAAAGATGAATTTTGATTGACACTAGCACTCTAAAAGTAAAAATGTCTCAGACTCAGAAAAGTAGACACAATTCATTGTGGGGATGGAGGAGGTCAGAGAGAGCCTACATCTGAGCCATCAGACCTGGCTCTTTGCTGCAAAGTCCCTTGTGCTATTGACTGCTCCCAAGCTAGCAAATCGAGGCTCACCGATGGGATGACAGCCAGAGACTAAGTGCCTGTGTCCCGGGGACTCATAATTAAATTATGGTGAGTTCATTTTTTTTCCCCCTTGGAGCACTTCATATCTGTAATGCATGAGCATAAAAGCATTTTTTCCAACCAGATTCCCACCTCTCTCTCCACCCCCCCCCCCACCACATTGTGTGAAATTCTGCATGTTACAATACAAAGAGAATCTTGTTATCTGGACCATAGAAGTCTAAGACAGGAACACTGATATATGAGCAGGTAAACAAAAAGAAACAGGCAATCAATATCTAAGTGACAAAATCCATTTTGTCATCTACAAAGGGTAAATGTCTTAAAGGGCAAGCTCCCAGGAGAGTCAGACAGAAACTACCACTGAGCACATGCTTATCCTTATTCGGGCGCTGTGGTCGGCGTTTCACGCAGGATCAAAAGCCCTTGGTTTTTCCATTATCCACTACCGTGGTCCCTCATATGAGGTCGTCTGCCTTGACTTATGGGGCCTGGATGTTTTAGCTCTACGTAGCCCCCAAGCTTCTTTCAGACATTGTACCCATGTCTTCAGTTTTTTCCTTATTTTCCCCAGCATCTGGAATGGTACTTGGCTAATTGGTACTGATTAATAACCTGCCAACCAATTCAGAAGGATAAATGTCCTGTCTAGGCATGTGGGGAAGGCAGTGGTATCTATGATTGACTATTAGTATTCCCTGAAGGCTTATAAAATGGGTCAATTACAGAAGACCGGGCATTCCAGCTTGCGGAGATGGGACGTGCATGGCAAGCCCAACTTAGAAGCAGAGTGGGTCATCTAAACAGGAGCTGGGTGATTGAGGTTCATGGAAGTATTTTTTTTTTCAATTTTTTTTTTTTTTTAGTGAAACAACTAAAGTGTTTACTAGGAAAAGAGTACATTTGGATAGACGCATGGGCGGGCTCAGAGAGAGCTGCCTCTGGAAGCTTATTCTTTATGCACTCAATGGAGGGCTCTCATTGAGCAGGGACACTTATATGTACCAAGAATATGAGATGAAATCTACTAATCCTCTGCAAAACAGTGTGGAGAAAGGCTTTCCATGTTCAGGGTGGGGTTGGCAAGGATCAGGACTAGAATGGAGGCAGTATTAATAGAAAAATGGATTCAAGACACATTCAGAAGAAAGAATGGACTGACTTTGGTGCAGCCCATTAAAGAAGAGCCCAAAATGACTTCATGAATTGTCCTGTTACTATCACTGGGATTGCCAGGGGTTGGAAGATACCGATGATTTCCGGACACTGTTTTCTTAATGTGGACCATTTTTAAAGTCTTTATTGAATGTGTTACAATATTGTTTCTGTTTTATGTTTTGGTGTTTTGGCTGAGAAGCATGTGGGATCTTAGTTTCCCAACCAGGGATTGAACATGAACCCCCTACGTTGGAAGGCGAAGTCTTAAACCACTGGACCACCAGGGAGATCCCAACTTCTGGGCATTGAGGCAGGTTGAGTGCAGTAGAGTTGGGGGAATGTCCATATGGGTACAGTCAGCCCTTGATATCTGTGGGGTTGGTTCCGGACAGTCCTCCCCGCTCGCATCCCCCAACAACAGATGCCAGAATCCATGGACACCCGGGTCCTCATATACACTCATATAAAATGATATAGTACAGCTGGTCCTCGGTACTCACAGGTTCCACATCAGGGATCCAATCAACCTCAGATTTCAACCGTACTGAAATTACTTGCCCCCAAGTCCCCTTTAATAAGCAAAAAGATGGCCTGGTAAATACTTGTGATAGGATATGAGACTTTTCACAAAATTATTCCTAGAAATGTTATACCAACTTACTTTTATAGTATAGATATTTTTATTCACGTTTCTCCCCATTTCATCCAGCTTGATTTCCCTCAAACTTTAATTTCTACATCAGGAAACTCATTACTTGTTCACTTAAAAACCTCGGACTCATTGAATTGTGTTTTCAGAACAACCTCATACTGCATTCTAAAAATCAAGCATTTAGAATACCATTAAGGCCAAAATGTACTCATTTGTGCTTAAATTCCAGTCACCGTTAAATGGCCACAACAGTGCTAGTGTATCGTTAACTTCCCTACCTTTTTAGTGAGAAACGACTACACAGTAAAAAACAAAAAAAACACAAACAAACATAAAATAGATCTGATCGCCAACTCTCAAATCAGCAGGTCACACTTCTTAAAATGCCAGTGGACCATGTTGTAAGCATTCGAGCTAATTTTTCTGGGAAAAAGCATTCATTTTACAATGTCACATTAAATTCTAAGTCACAACACACAGCCATTCGTCTCCTCTTTCATAACTCACTTAGCACAAAGGTTTTGAAGAACAAATTTCCTTTTTCTATTAGCAAGAATAATCATCTAATGACCTCAATTAGAGAGGGGCATAAAACAGGCGCACACATCTAAAAATAACTCCATTATCCACTGCAGAGGAGCTTGGTTTTTCTTTCCACTGGACCAGTTGATATTTAAGTAAGTGGCAATCGATCAGCCTAAGGTCTGGCTCTGGTTTCTCATAAATGAAGGGCTGTGGCTTTAAGTAATCGCGGGCTGCCGGTGCCAAAGGCAGAAGCTGCAGCATCAGCTCCTGGGAGGACAGGCGTCCGAAGCACACACGCCAACCTGCAGGACGTGAGTAAGGCCGGGCAAGGACCAATGGCGCTCCTCCTGGCGGAGCTTTGAATGTAGACGGACCGGCCCGGTGGGTGGAGTGGCCACCTGTGCGCTTCTCGGCCGGCGCTGGGGGGTGGGGGGAGTTGGAGACAGAAGCTGGAAAATGGGCTGCTCCGGCAGCAAAATGTGCCTGTATCCTCCGTGTGCGGCAACAAGGGTAATTCGGATTTATTTCTAGCGGTTTTCTGGAAGAATGTCAGGCAGGCAGGCAGAGGTTGTCTGATCTTAGCAGGGGGAAATGCTCTGAATGACAAGCAACTCTTCCCCTGCAAAGGCCGGTCCCGTGATCTCGGTCCGCAGCGCGGACATCTAGCCTCGGGCAGGGCGGTGGGAGCTGGGTCCTGGGCGGTCCCAGCAGGGGCATTTCCAGAGAGCTGTGAATTCTGCCTTCTCCTTCCTTAACGCGCAGGTGGGAGGGAGTCTGCCTGTTAAGAAACTGTATCTCCTTGCTGTATTCATACAAGGATGTGTGTCTGTGTGCTTGCTATGAGTTGCTGGTAACTTGGAAATTGTTCTCTTTTGCAAGACTGATCATTGCTTTTTTTTTTTTTTAATTCTGAAAGAGCAACCTGGTTTTCTTTGACACGTTTCTCTAACATCTTAGAGAGCCAATCGGACATAGCATCATCCTTAGAAAATAATGTGGAGCAGAGTAAAATTAATTTCATTGTGTCTTTAAGGGGTTATTATTATTTTGACCAGAGGTGTATAACAGACTTGTGTGTCTTCCTTTTAGAAGTAAAGGACTGTCCTGCTCCTAAGGAAAGTTTTGTATTTGCAAATATAGAGCAAAGTACATGGAAGTACATATGTTTAGAACATTAAATATTTATCTTTCACTGATGAGGCCTTCATTGCCCTTGGAGGAGGAGAGTGCATTACGTCTGAAGTACAGTATGCATCAGCAGAAAGGTTCTGGGATTGGCAATGAAGCATGGCTCAAAGTCAATATTTTTAAAACGGGCCATTCAGTGCCTCCAACGCAAGTTTCGCCAGGAACCTGAAAAAATACAGACTTTTTGCGATGTGAATTTCCTTAACAACTAAGGGACATCTGTGTTTTTTTAACAACACAAACTGTTTAACCTAAATGATTCATATCTTGGCTTCTCAATTCTGAGTCTCATTTTCCTGGTGATAACTAGTGTGTGTGCTTTACTGAAAAGGGACCCTCTTGAAAACATTAGTAACTTGATGTGTGTTTTCCACAGCGAGAGGAAGCACTGAAACAAAACAAAACCCTATCTCAAGAACTTGTCAACCTCCGGGGAGAGCTAGGTAAGAGCTTTTTTATCTTCCTTTAAAGTTCCAGGGTTGGGGGAAGTCGGCCAAGCTGGTTCTCTCTCTGCGCGATGCCCGGAGTCGCACCCTGGCTGTTAGCCCCTCACTCTGGTGTCTGTACAGACACTTCCTCCTGTCGATGTTTCTGTTGAATCTTGGCAGCTCGACCTCAAGTTCACAGAATTCCGGGCACTGATCTGACTAAGCCGAGCAGAGTTTCTGATGACCAAACCATTTCTCTTCCTGAAAAGAGGGGCAGACTGGTTTTTGTAATTGTGTGAATTCCTGTTCAATAATTCCATCAGGTTTTTGTTTTTTATTTTTTTTCCTGAACCATTTTTCATGTTAGAGTGGTCTGTGAGGAGAGAGCATGATGTTGACAGAAGGTACATCCTGGGCTAGTCTCCCCATCGGACCCAGTTCCACCGGGTGCCAGGTGCGTCTCAGATCTGCAGCACTCGCCATTACCCTGGGGGCCCCCCATCCCCAGGCTGTACTGTCTTCTCGTTCTTTTCTGGAAGAGTCCTGGCTTCACGAGACAGAGGCAGTACTGCCTTTCCTTCCTGAGCCCGCGGGCTGGAGTGGCCTGACTGCCGTGCCGAGCCCCGTCCTCTGCAGCTCTAGACAGTCTGCTGGCTGCAGTCACTTCAGACTTTGCTGGAATCTTTCACTGAAAGACTGCATTCCTGGCCCTTTGCGGTTTTCCGTGTGTGTGTGTGTGTGTGTGTGTGTGTGTGTGTGTGTGTGGGTACGTGTATAAATAATGCAAAGGCAACAGCCAGCGATGAAAACGGCATTCAGTCTAGTTCTGGGGGAGATGGCTCCTTTTTCTGTGGACAGCATCAGAGTTTAAACAGTGTCAATATAATTTGCTGGCACTTGAACATGCTTAAGTTCGCCCCCACCCTGCCTTCCCACCACACCCGGTCAAAGATTAAGGAGCCGTGAACTTGGGGTTAAGCCTTGCCTCTGTATTCCCTCTTCTCTTTTCACCTCCCGATGCAGAGCAGCGCCAGACCCCTGGCTCACCCTGATGCCTAGCCTGAGGCATCATTTTCTCCTGACCTTAGGAAGGAGGACTGTTTATGGAAGAGTAGTTGTAAGACAGACAGGCCTTCAGGACCCCAAAGACTTGAGAGTTCTAGGAAAACAGTTCAAGGAAACCACAGATAAGAAACAACCCAGCTCCCAGAGACGCTTGAGGCTCTCTGCCAGGTCCCTGAATGTGACTGCTGCCCTTTTGATTATCCAGGCGACCAGCTTAACTTGCTTTTGTCTGTGCCTTAAATCATGTAATGGATATAGGGGCAGCAGATCAGGAAAGAGGCCTTTTGTGTGCATTTCAGGGTTCGCTCTAACCCAGTAGAGGTGGAGAGGAGCCTCCCTGGGGGTTCACGTTTCAGCCTCCCCCCGCAAGACAAGGCAGACACGCCAAGGGAACACTGTTCTCGTTCAGTCAGTTTGAATGGGGGAATCCTCTTTTCACCTTTCAGTCGATGGCGGCACGATTCCATGATCCCAACGGACCCAGGTACTCAGCACCTCCAGTTAGTCACTTAGCCCGACAGGAAGTAGCTGTGGCCGTTGGCACCCACTCCCATCTGTGATAAGGACCCGATGCCCTCGTGTGGCTTTCCTGCTGCTCTTGGAGTGCGGGAGGCGTGGTTGGCCGGTCCGTATCATCCGGTCACCCAAGGCTGGCCTCTCAGGAAGTGTGGCAATACTGCTGGTGAATCAGATCGAACTGCTCAAGTACCAGCGTGGAGCATCTGGGGGAGGGTTTTGGTCCCATGAGGGGAGGAGAGAGAAGCCTGTAATCTTCACTCTGATGAAACAGTCCAGGAAGAATGCTCTTGAAGCTGCCAGTTTAACTGATGATACCATGAGCTGCAAGAGCAAGAAGTTAACATAGCAAAGTTTACCGCTCAGTTTTAACATGTAAGTTCAGTTCAGTTCAGTCGCTCAATATGTCCAACTCTTTGTGACCCCGTGAACCACAGCACCCCAGGCCTCCCTGTCCATCATCAACTCCCGGAGTTCACTCAAACCCATGTCCATTGAGTCGGTGATCCCATCCAACCATCTCATCCTCTGAAGTTCCCTTCTCCTCCTGCCCTCAATCTTTCCCAACATCAGGGTCTTTTCCAATGAGTCAGCTCTTCGCATCAGGTGGCCAAAGTGTTGGAGTTTCAACTTCAACATCAGTCCTTCCAGTGAACACCCAGGACTGATCTCCTGGTTGGATCTCCTTGCAGTCCAAGGGACTCTCAAGAGTCTTCTCCAAAACCACAGTTCAAAAGCATCAATTCTTCGGTGTTCAGCTTTCTTTACAGTCCAGCTCTCACATCCATACATAACTACTGGAAAAACCATAGCCTTGACTAGATGGACCTTTGTTGACGAAGTAATGTTTCTGCTTTTTAATATGCTGTCTAGGTTGGTCATAACTTTTCTCCCAAGGAGCAAGTATCTTTTAATTTCATGGCTGCAGTCACCATCTGCAGTGATTTTGGAGCCCCCAAAAATAAAGTCAGCCACTGTTTCCACTATTTCCCCATCTGTTTGCCATGAAGTGATGGGACTGGATGCTATGATTTTAGTTTTTTGAATGTTGAGCTTTAAGCCAACTTTTTCACTCTCCTCTTTCACTTTCATCAAGAAGCACTTTAGTTCTTCTTCACTTTCTACCATAAGGGTGGTGTCATCTGCATATCTGAGGTTATTGATATTTCTCCCGGCAATCTGGATTCCAGCTTGTGCTTCCTCCAGCTCAGCATTTCTCATGATGTAGTCTGCATATAAGTTAAATAAGCAGGGTGACAATATACAGCCTTGACGTACTCCTTTTCCTATTTGGAACCAGTCTGTTGTTCCATGTCCAGTTCTAACTTTGCTTCCTGACCTGCATACAGGTTTCTCAGGAGGCAGGTCAGGTGGTCTGGTATTCCCATCTCTTTCAGAATGTTCCACAGTTTGTTGTGATCCACAGAGTCAAAGGCTTTGGCATAGTCAATAAAGCAGAAATAGATGTTTTTCTGGAACACTCTTGCTTTTTCGATGATCTAGTGGATGTTGGCAATTTGATCTCTGGTTCCTCTGCCTTTTCTAAAACCAGCTTGAGCATCTGGAAGTTCACGATTCACATATTGCTGAAGCCTGGCTTGGAGAATTTTGAGCATTAACATGTCAGGCAGTGGTATAAAGTGTCTAGACTGTGTGGTCATACTCTCCACATTCAGATCTTTGGTAGCTAGATGAGCTCGGGTGGGGGAGACATAGCACACATCCTCTGTCCCAATTTCTTTCTCTGTAAAATGGCAGTAACCTTTGCCTGCCTTTTTAAGGGCAGCCATGAGGACTGCATGAGGTAACTTGTTGCAGAGTGACTACCACCAAGTGTTATGGAAAAATCTGAGTGAACTTCTTGGCCAACCCAATAAATAGTAAGATGTGTGCAGTTGACGGCTGTGTAGTAATCGATTTGCTGTTTTATGATGGCAGAGACTACACTGCAGACTAACCTGTATAACCCCATGGACTGTAGCCCGGTAGGCTCCTCTGTCCATGGGGATTCTCCAGGCAAGAATACTGGAGTGAGTTTCCATGCCCTCCTCCAGGGGATCTTCCCAACCCAGGGATCGAACCTGCATCTCCTGCTTTGCAGGCAGATTCTTTACCCACTGAGCCACCTGGGAAGCCTGTACTGCAGAAAAGAGTAGTAATTCAGCTAAATATTATTAGAAATCCCTTAGGACAGGCTATTTTTTTCTCTTGACTTTCAAATGGAAAAACGAGATGTGATGGATCCCTTTCCAATACATTACAAGTGCTTGGGATACACTTTGCTATTTTGCCTCCCAGTCTTCATATGCTCATGATTAATGACAATGGGTCTTCTGAGTGGACAGAGCCTCATTTCATTCACCCCTTAAATAATGTCATTGTAAGGCTGTTACGGTCAGCTGTTTTCCTGTCCATTCCCATGGTTTCAGCTACAACCTGTAGGTTGATGACTCGGATTTATTTTTGTAGTCTTCTCCTTCCCAAGCTGCAGATCACATATTTCCCAGTGGAGAGCTGCCTCTGGAAAAGTCAGGCTAGTGTAATCAGACTTCCTGACTCCCAGCCCCTCGCTCTGTGAATCCTCTGAAGTGCCTCCTTGCTGAAACCTCAGTCTGTTCATCACCTTCTTCAGCGGATTGTTATTCACTTACCGCCCAAGCTACCAACTAAGGTCATGATCCTCCTCCTCCACACGATACCCATCTGTGCTCTAAATGTTCAGACTGGCCCCTCCTGACCGTCCTGATTTAGGCCCCATAATTTCTCACCTGCAGTGTATCCCAGTGGTCACCCAGCAGATCACCTTGCCTCCAGGCCTGCTTCTCTCTTCTCCAAATGCTACCAGGACTAGACTTGTAATAAGTCACATGTTTGTCCTCTAGCGGACACTTTTAGCAAACATAAGTAGACCCCCATTTGGGGATGAAGTCCAAACATACTAAAGCCAACCTGTGTGATGTGACCGTATGTTTCTGGTGCAGCTTCATGGTGTCTGACCCTCATTCCTCTCTGCACACCTCCTTTTCCCCCCCGGGTCCCAGCCACAGGCTCATTCACACCTCTTTTGTGCTTTTTTGCCTGCATGCCAAGTCATTTCAGTCGTGCCCGACTCTTTGAGACCCTATGGACTGTAGCCCACCAGGCTCCTCTGTACAAGGGATTCTCCAGGCAAGAATATTAGAGTGGGTTGCCTTGCCTTTCTCAAGGGGTTCTTCCCAACCCAGGGAAAGAACACATCTCTTCACATCTTCAGAACTGGCAGGCGGGCTCTTTACCACAAGCGCCACCTGGGAAGCCCTTGTGCTTCTTGGGCACACATCCCCCTCTCTGAAAGGCTCTCTTCTATCTTCCAACTATCTTTCTGTGTCCCCACTCTCCTTCTTCTCATTACCTATTTTTAAAGTCCCAGCTAAAATATTTTGTCTTCAGTTGAGTTTCACCCAGCTCTTTCAGACACATGAATTGCATCTCCTACTATACTCTTCAAGGTACCTCTTACAGGTATTTAGTCCGGAGCTGTGAGCACCTCAAGGCCAAGGCCAGTATGTCCTTCATCTGTGTAGCTCTACCAGTTAGTACCTTGTGCCTGGCACTTAGTATTTCTGGGCTTAGTACATTGACTCAGAGGATGAATGAATGACGTCATTGCTGAGGATGAGAGCTAAGGAAAGTGGGTTTTATCCTTATAATATGCTAATACTTAATGGTTTCTGTACACAGGTATCTTTCTCTAAACTGTTAAAAATAAGTAATAATGTAAGATGAGCTGTAATTCTCTTGGAAACATTTTACATTATGCCTGACAATCCCAGTTAATCAGGTCGTTTTGAAAATGTCAGCCCTTGAAATAAATTGCAGTTCAATTTAATGGTCTACATAATCCACAGCAAACATTTGGCCTCTGAGATAAGGAATAAATGTGTCATTCTGATTCTTTCCAGGGTCATGTTGGTGTAATGGAGAGCCATAATTATGATCCTCTGTGATTCCTATTGTTTTATTAACCTTAATGAATGGAATCACATTTTTAATCTAAATCAATAAAAGTTAGTTTGTATTTCACAATTATTCTTTAGCCATCAGAAATAATAGCTAACTCACATCTTGTCCTGATTGTTTTTGTTTTGCTGCACTATGCAGCATGAGGCTTCTTAGTTCCCTGTCCAGGGATCAAACCCATGTCCCTTGCATTGGAAGTCCAGAGTCTTAACCACAGGACTGCTAGTGAAGTCCCTGTCCTGATTGTTTTTATATCATGATACAAATGAGATTTTAACCCTTATATTCACCAAAGATTCCTGGCTTCTTATAATAATGGCATAAAAGACTAGTTGACTTTGCTTTCTGTGTATAAAAATGATAGGTTTGGCAACAGCATTTATTGGGTGCCCGCTCTTTCCTAACATCAGTGTTCATCTCTACTGGTTTGCATTTTATAGAAAGAAAAAAAGGGAGAAAGGAAGAAATTGAGGTTTAACGGTTATGTAACTTTTTTAAGGTCAGTATTAAAAAGAAAAGCCCCTGGATAAAAACCCAGGAGGGCTAGACCACCAAACACCTGTTGATCACAAAAAAGAAACCATGGTGCAACCAAATATTTGAAAGATTGGGGAATCATTGGTTATGAACCACCAGTTTGCATTGATAATTACTTCTGGAATCCTTTTATTCAAGTTAAGAGTTCAAGAAGTATTATTAGATGAAAAAATCTTTTTAGGTACTAGGGAAAAGTGACATGGCTCTGCCAAAAGCACTGTACACATTGTCTAATCAATGCCTGACTGTGTCTGTGAACTTGTGTATTCCTCACACCTTTATGGAATGTGTTAATTCTTTCACTAGTTTTGTGTACAGTTCAGTTCAGTCACTTAGTCGTGTCCGACTCTTTGTGACCCCATGGTCTGCAGCATGCCAGGCCTCCCTGTCCATCACCAGTTCCTGGAGTTTACTGAAATTCATGTCTATTGAGTCAGTGATGCCATCCAACCATCTCATCCTCTGTTGTCCCCTTCTCCCGCCTTCAGTCTTTCCCAGCATCAGGGTCTTTTCCAATGAGTCAGCTCTTCGCTGACACAGTTTTGTGTATAGTCGTGGTTTAACAACGTTATATGTTTAAAATAATTTTAAAACTCTTTGACAGTTAAGTCACCTTGGAGTTGCAGAATTCCAGAAGTAATTTTTGAAGTGGGCTTTAATGAAAAATCTATTAATATATATAGTGAAAAACAACTGTATGCCCAAACAGAATTCTTTTTTAAAAATTTATTTAATTGAAGGATAATTACCATACTGTGTTGGTTTCTGCCATACATCAACATGGACCAGCCATGAGTATACATATGGCTCCTCCCTCATGAGCCTCCCTCCCACCTCATCCCTCTCCTTTAGATTGTTACAGGGCCCCAGTTTGAGTTCCCTGGTCATCCTGCAAATCCCCACTAGCTCTCTATTTTACATATGTTAGTGTATGGTTCTGTGCTACTCTCCATTTGCCCCAACCTCTCCTTCCTACCCGCCTCCCTGTGTCCATAAGTCTGTTCGCTATGTCTGCGTCTCCATTGCTGCCCTGTAAATAGGTTCATCAGTACCATCTTTCTCAATTCGGTATGTATGTGTTAATATACAATATTTGTTTTTCTCTTTCTGACTTGCTTCACTCTGTATAATAGGCTCTAGGTTCATCTACCTCATTAGCAATGACTCAAATGCATTCCTTTTTATGGCCGAGTATTACTCCATTGTGTATATGTACCACAGCTTCTTTATCCATTCATCTGTCAATAGAGATGTTTCCATGTCCTAGCTATTGTATATAGTACTGCAGTGAACATCGGGGTCTGAGTGTCTTTTAAAATTTTGGTTTCCTGAGGGTTTATGCCCAGTAATGGGATTGTTGAATCTTATGGTGGTTTTATTCCTTGTTTTTTAAGGAATCTCCATACTGCCTTCCATAATGGCTATATCAATTTTCATTCCTACCAACAGTGCACGAGGGTTCCCTTTCCTCCACACCCTCTCCAGAATTTATTGTTTGTGGATTTTTTTGATGGTGGCCGTTCTGACAGATGGGAGGTAATACCTCATTGTAGTTTTGATTTGCATTTCTCTAATAATGAGTGATCCAAAACAGAAATCTTTATCTCACTGAGTTGGTTGAAGATGGAGTGGATTCTGTCTCATATTTGGCTTTCTTTTTTTCTATCCGCATCTGTCTGTCCTGAACTGAGATCTGGCTGGCTGTCTCAGTAAATGAAAGGTTATGTTCTTTCACCTGTAACAATGGACAGTATTTACCAAGCATGTCTTTTCTGAAAGCCTCTTGAGTCTTCCTCCGCATCCTGGTCTTTTTCCTCACTTGTCCTTGTTTAGTTCTGATATGTCTGGTTTTTCCTGACTTCAATCATTTGTGTGGAACAGTGGTTCTCAGACTTCACTGTGTAATAAAATAGGCCAGGTTAAAAAGGAGATTTCCAGTTCTGACTTGGGTGGCTTGGGATGGAGGAGTCCATTTGTGATGATCATCCTGGTGACTTGATGCAAGTGCTCCCTGGACCACACTCTGAGAGCACACTAGCTTCCAGGATGTTGTTTATTTAATGTAATATATATGTAAGATTTAAGTGACCACAGTAAGAGAATAATACCAGAGAGCTCCAACTGAACCGAGTTCATTCTCATACTTAGGCTTCCAAATAATTTGCAGATCAATAACTTTGATCTGCCCCTTTGAACTTTGACCCCTGAAAATGAATCATCAGAGAGGACAGGCAGAATAGTATCGGACTCACCTTTTATTAACACTTATGTTAGTTTATTCTTTTATTAGAATAAAAGAACCTTTATTCTTTTGATTGAAATGTGATTTCCTTAAAATCTTAACTCACTTGCCTTGGGCCTGAAGCTTGGAACATTTATGCTGGTTATATTCAGCCAGACTTTTGACTCAGATCCACTTTTCAAGCCTAAAACGTTTTGATTGGTCCATGGAATGTTTGCTGTTGTGATGATGAGAGCATCTGTTTTGCAGCATGTTGTTGGCTAGTGAGACAGTTGAAAAACAGCAGAGCCTTTTCAAACGTTTATTGGCAGCGAGAGCCCCAGGCTCCATGGAGGCCCAGCTGGCACCTCTCTCCTAAAATCTATGACTGGGCCAGACCTTCATCCTGCATGCAAATCAGATTTCGTCAGGACTAATCAGTGTAGGGGGGGAAATATTGGTTTGGTTTTTTTTTTTTTACCTACCCTACCTTGCAGACCCTCTCGCTTCCACTAGAGAATTAAGCCCTTTTCCTCTGAGGTGTCC
The DNA here is from genome assembly GCF_049115385.1 of Moschus berezovskii. Taxonomy (NCBI): domain Eukaryota; kingdom Metazoa; phylum Chordata; class Mammalia; order Artiodactyla; family Moschidae; genus Moschus; species Moschus berezovskii. The sequence continues at coordinate 25,738,392 of NC_142485.1, read as the reverse complement.
ATTGTATGAAAGAATGAACTTCTCTTTTAATGCATTTCGAGTTGAGAAAATAGCCACTGCGATCGGGTTCCGTGTTCTGTGCTGCGGGACCTGCACTGAGAAGGGCTGAGTAGATTGAGTTCTAGACCCAGCCTTGCCATGTCCGTTCCCTCTCTGGTCTAGTAGAGTGAGATTTCAGATAACACCTGTGTTATTAACTCAAGACATGATTATATTACCTGAAATAAGCATGAAAGCGCTTGGTAAAGGATAAACTGAGTTTTAAAGGGAAGGTGGTATTATGTATGGGAGAATGGATTGGATGGTGCAGGCGGTTTGTGGAAGGAAATTCCTAGTAAGTTGTGTGTGATTCGTGGAAGCTTTTTGAAATCAATTCATGTCAATTCACATCATTACAAGAGCAATCTGAAAGCTCTTTCTTAACTAATTTTCAAATTTAGGGACAGACCTTTGTCTCTCTCACATAGCTGCCAGATTTCTTGGTCCTGCGAACAAGCAGAGCCTGGGGCTTTCACGAGTAGATCATCTTTCTGCAGACAGTCTGTGAAGACCCACTGTACACAGTAGAACACTCTTTCACTCTGTCCTCACCAGACTCTAAGGTCAGCAGAGCAGGGGATATTCAGTACTACCTGGCATATCAGGGAACCGATCTGCAGAAAGCTGGACATGCTAGTTGTTGATGGGGTAGGTCCCTGCCCTTCTGTGGTTCTGTGGACACTGGCCTCTCCACTAAGTAGCATTTAACTTTAAAAAAGGGGCTTCTTGGTTACTTTGGTTTTTAAAAAGGGCTACTTGGTTATCTTGGAGGAGGAAATGGCAACCCACTCCATTATTCCTGCCTGGAGAATTCCATGGACAGAGGATCCTGGTGGGCTACAGTCCATGGGGTTGCAAAGAGTCGGACACAACTTAGCGGCTAAACAACAACAACTTGGTTGTCTCCAATTTTCAGCAGATTAAACCCTAGTTTAAGAGAGCTTCCATCATTGTCACTTGTCCTAGAAGGGCATCATGAGCAGATTCCCTTCAAAGAATGATGCAATGAAATAATCGTGCTACTATGACCGAAGGCCGTGTCCCCACTGATGGTTGTGGGGCTGGGGTACAGGGCAGTAGGCTAAGATAACTGTCTCCCTTCTTTTTATACACAAGTGGCAGTGTATTATACATTCTGTTCTACACCTTGTTTTCTGCTTTGCATTTCTTAACGATCAGTACACAACAGACTTCCTCGGTCCTTTTTTAAACAGCTGTAAAATTATTTTATTTTTTAGAATTAGTCCATTATAATGGAACAATTAATTCAGCCAATTTCTTCATGGTGGTCATTCGGCTATTTGTCATGTTTTACTCTTATTAAAAAAATGCTCTAGTAAAGAGCCTCGTAAGTCCCTCATGTTGTAGGCGTGGGAGTATGTCAGTAAAATAAATTCTTATTACTGGAATTTCTGGGTCAGAGGAATATGTAGAAAAAAATGTCAGACAAGCCCAAACTGAGGGACATTCTGTAAAATGCCTGACTCTTCAAACTTGTCAAGATGATGAAAGGCAGGGAAAAGACACATTGACAGAGTGGAGACGATGAAGACGATGTGATGGGTAAATGCAGTGCGCCGTCTGGGGTTGGAGCCTGGAACGGAAAAAAAAGGAATCAGCTTGGAGTTTAGTTAATAATCATGTGCGGTGTTGGTTTATTGTGTTAAGTCACTCAGTCGTGTCTGACTCTTGCGACCCCATGGACTGTAGTCCGCCAGGCTCCTCTGTCCCTGGAATTCTCCAGGCAAGAATACTGGAGTGGGTTGCCCTTTCCTTCTCCAGGGGATCTTCCTGATCCAGAGGTGGAACCTGGCTCTCCTGCATTGCAGGCGGATTCTTTACCATCTGAGCTACCCGGTTAGTTTTGACCCATGTCCTGCCATAATATATGGTATCAGCATTACGGGAAACTAGGAGAGAGGTCTCTGGGAACTATTCTATCCCTGCAGGTTCCCTGAACATCTAAAATTATTCTACAAATGTTCATTCTTAACAACAGGCATTAGTGGAAAAACCAGTGAAATCGGAATAAAGTCTGTAGCAGAGTTAACAGTAATTGCTCCAATGTTAAAGCCTTACATTTGATGAATGTCCCGTATTTAATAAGATGGTAACATCTGGGGAGAGTGAGGTGAGGGGTGTACAGGGACTCTTGGTACTGTTTGTACCTTCTGTATCAATCTAAAATGATTCCACAGTTAGAAGTTGGTGTTTTAAAAAAGCACATCTGTCCTGAGAAGTGTGTGCTGTTCAAGAAAGGAATAGAAGGTGCCAGAAATAAAAGCAGGTGAGGTGGCCAGAGAGAGACCCGGAGGAGGCAGGAAAGGCTGGACCAAGCATCTCCTGTCCCTGCTGGGTGGGGCAGAGAGGGGAACTCGGCTCAGGGAAGGGGCGGCAGCCACGGCAGGCCTGCTGGAAGCATCTAGAGAAGGTGCGGGCACACGGCCGGAGGGTGACGTCATCTGGCTTTCCTGTTTGTTCTTTCTGTCACGGGCATCTACAGGGCATCATGAAACTGTGCAATCTTCTGAGCGACCTTACCTCCACCCCAGATTTCTTTTCCCTTTTTCTCTTTCATATTTTATGCCCAATTTAGATAAAGTTACCTAAAAGTTGGGGAAATTCTTTGGCATGTAATGTCAAGAACAATCATATATAAAGTGAATTTCTGAAGTGGGTGTGCACCCTGTCCATGGGGGTGTGGGGGGAGTGTTTCTGTCTGTCTGTCTTCTTTGAATACTAGACAAGCAGTGCTACTTTTTAACTATCACTTTCTGTCAAAGACCCCCCCCCCACAAGAGTGTCTGTCTTTGAGGACTCTTCAAACCGATTTGAATTGGTGGACTTTTGCAAGGCTAGTAATAGTAACATTTGTTGCATGCATACTCTACTTAGGCACCCCGCCAGGAGCTCCCACATGTATTTTATTTAATTGTGCAGGGAACACATGAATATTATCTCCATATTAAAAATAAGGAAATTCAGGCTTAGAAAGCTTGTGTTTTGCTCAAATCACACAGGAGCTAAGCGGTGTGGCTGAGATAAGTATTTTACTCTCGTCTATTAAGAAATCTTATTTGTGTTCCTGAGAATTAAAATATTTCCAGTTGTCTCAAGATGAAGCCTGCTGCTCAGATACAAAAACTAACAAAACCTCTGTATCATTTCAAAAGAATACTAACAATTTAGGGCCATAGTTGTGTAATGTTTTTCTCTGTAAACAGTACATTCATCAGTCACCAAAGGGCAATTGGCCTGCATGAGATGGAAATAATACAAGCCTGACCTCTTCCTCTTAGATAAGGCCTCCAGGAGCATTTTGGTAACAGCTGGACTTCACCCCTCAGGGTAAATGGCTAAAGGGCCATAATGAAACCAGTTCTGTTGTCAAAGGTATTTCTGGTATTGTGCCTTCTCTTGATGGCATCCAGATAATTGAAACGGAAAGATTTCAAGCTTTTCACCATTTCTGAAATATTTCTCCTTTGCTCAGTTTTCCACGTTTCAAACTGTCAGGGAAGCGTCTGTTTTTCCTGTCCTGTCATTGGCCTTGGGTTCTTCTCTGGCCTGGTTCATCTCAGGTTGAAAATGTCAACTTCCAGCTTGTCATGTGGCGACATGTTCTAGGGCCCATCTTGTAAATGAGTCAGTTTCTTTCCTTGTTTCTTGATTCTGAAGAATTTGTTTCTCGTTTGAATGAGTCGATTGCTGGAGGGGCTTTCACATTTTACCAGCAGATGCACAATTTCTGTACAGGCAGCGGTTTCGTTGGTGTGCTTCATCATAGACATGCTTTTAAAACTCACCTAATAGAATAATTACAACAGCAAGGACAAAGTGTTAGTCGCTTAGTCGTGTCCGACTCTTTGTGACCCAACGGACTATAGCCCGCCGGGCTCCTCTGTCCCTGGAATTCTCTAGGCGAGAATACTGCAGTGGATTGTGTTCCCTTCTCCAGGGGATCTTCCAGACGCAGGGCTCAAAGCCGGGTCTCCTGCATTGCAGGCAGATTCTTTACCATCTGAGCCACCAAGGAAGGACAGAAGGACCACTTTGTTCTGTGTGGACTCTGTCCATGCAGTAACTTCATGAAAACAGTATCATCTAAACCTGTGCAAAAACTCCTTGCTTAGTCCAGACTCTGAGAGATTTATGTTTGGTTTGGCTGTGTTGGGTGATTGACTTTACCATGAATGGAGTCCTAGAGAATGAGCAGGGAAGGGACAGACTGAGAACTGGGGTAAGAGCCCAGGTGGCCTAGGAATCGCTCCTCACCTAAGTATGAGGAGAAGCACAGGACGGAAGCTGGAGACCCCCACTCCCCCCATGAGTGTGGCTGCTAGAGGGGTCCCGAGAACCCTTGATGCAGTGTTGACATGCATGTCCTTCAGAAAAGAAGTACTCCATGCGTCTTTATGCCAAATAAATGCTTCCCCAGGAGCCCCGGCCAGTTCACTCAGCGCGGAGCCCTTCATGTGAGAGATGGCTTTATGAACCAGCTGTTCCCCACAGCTGCAGGCTGACGTCACCACCTGGGGCCGGGCCTGCCCTTCAACCCCGCTCCCCCGGGCGTTTTCTTCCACTTTCCCCTTCCTTCCCTCCTGTCCTCTTTCACCTCACCCACAGAGGCCAACAAAGTTAGACACGATTTAAGCTTTTTTTTTAAAAAAAGAGGAAACACCCTGTTCAGCCACCAATGCGAGAAGATTTCCATCTATTTTATTTTCAAGTTAAACATTGAGACTGTCATTTGATGACAAGCAGATGTGTTGAAATCCAGCAGGTGTTACTGCTAACTTCCCCACAGAAGCTCTTCCAGGTTTTGGTCCACACAGACATTTTATCTCAGATATAAACATTCAGATGAGCTAGAATTTTTGTTTTGTTTTCTTTTGTATTTTGCTGATACGTGAAATCCCAAGGGAATTAAGTCAAAAGGTGGTGTGAAATCAAGAGTTCTCTAACTAGAAAAGCTATTCTTGATGCCTTTGTTGACAGCTTGCAGTATAGTTTTCTATCTCCTACTTCCATGTGAAGAATGTGGAATTCACACAAGAAGGCTTGTGGCCCTATAATTTGATTTGTATGATTTTGGAAAGGCAGCAGAAGCAAATATCGGGTTGGCCAAAAAGTTTGTGTTGGTTTTTCCACAAGATCTTACCAAAAACCCAAGTGAGCTTTTTGGCCAACTCAACTTTTAGTCCTTTGGCTGACATTTGTCTCCCTGAATCACTTCTTTGTCCTTTGATAATTAGTGATCTGAGGAGGGTGTTCTGTCGCAATCAGCATGACCATTATCTTTTAGTAACTTCTTTTAAAGAAAAAAATCACTTCCCAAATTTAGTCCCAAGGTGTGATTGTCAGTGAGGTCAACGGTCTATAGAGTCTGATCTCCATCTACCTTTTGACTCTTCTCTCCAACTTTTCTGCTGCGCGACTGTTCTAGCTCCCAAGGGTCACTGTGCAGTCTCTCTGCATTGCTCATGGTGGAACAGTTTTCACCCTTAGTATCAGTTAGTAGTTCTCACTTTGATTTTGCTATTCCTGCTAGTTCCTTTCCCCTTCAGCAAATATTTGTGGGCTTACTTCAATTTTAAGGGTTCTCTTTAGCAGACAGTATGCTTGTCATTGAAAGATTCCCTAGTGGCCCAGTGGTAAAGAACCCACCTGCCAATGCAGGAGATTCAAGAGACATGGGTTCGATCTCTGAGTCAGGAAGATTACCAGGAGGAGGAAATGACAACCCACTCCAGTATTCTTGCCTGGAAAATTCCATGGACAGAGGAACCTGGTGAGCTACAGTCCATGGGGTCGCAAAGGGTCAGATGGGACTGAGAAACACACACATGCTTGTCATTATTTCAGTATGACTTATCTTATCTCTGGAGGAATACTGATGTGGGGCAAGGGCTGGAATTTCTACTGCCATGTGGCATATTCCCAAGAAAACAAGTCTACATGATTGTCCAAAATTCATCCCAGGAGCCAGCCAGTTTCCCTTTACTTGGGTAGAATAATCATTGATGTGAATCTCCTTTTCTCTGTGAAATAATCTTTTTCCTTCCATTACTCCAGAAGTACATATTGCTTACCAAAAAGGAGGCAAGGGTTACTTTATAACAGACTTACAGTACCCGTTTTGTATGAGTCTGTGGGCACTCTGGGATGTGGAGAATGTACGTCGTCCTTACAGGTACGGTAGCACACCTTTCCCCGTATCTAGTAGGTAAAGGAAGGCTGGAAAAGTCCAAAGTCAAACTTCCCACAAAGTGATTTTTTTAACTTTTTATTGGAGTAGAGTTGACTTATAATGTTGTTAGTTTCTGCTGTACAGCCAAGTGCATCAGTTATACACCTGTCCATGCTTTTTCAGATTCATTGTCCATACAAGTCATTGTATTGAGTAGAGTTCCTTGTGCTATACAGTAGGAGCTCACTAGCTACCTGTTTTATATATGGTAGTGTATACATGTTAATCCCAATCTCCAAATTTTATCTCCTTTCCTCCAAGTAACCAAAAATTTGTTTTCTGTATCTATGACTACTTCTCGTTTGTAAATATTTGTACCCCTCCTCTTTTTCAGTTTCCACATATAAGTGATATTACATGATATTTGTCTTTCTGTGTCTGATTTCACTCAGTATGACAATGTCTAGGTCCATCCATGTTGCTGCAAATGGTTTTGTTCTTTTTTAACTGCTGAGTAATATTCCATTGTGTATATGGACCACTTCTTTATCTACTCCTCTGTCAGAGGATACTTAGGCTGCTTCTATGTGCTGGATACTGTAAACAGTGCTGCAGTGAACACTGGGGTGCGTGTATCTTTTTGAATTATGGTTTTCCCTGGGTATATTCCGGGTCATATGGTAGTAATATTTTTAGGTTTTTTGTTTGTTTTTTTTTAAGAAATGTCCATACTGTTCTGTATGGTGGTTGTCCCATTTTACATTCTCACCAACAGTGTAGGAGGTTCCCTTTTCTCCACACCCTCTCTAGCATTTACTGTCTGCAGATTTTTTTGATGATGGCCATTCTGACTCATGTGAGGTGATACCTCACGGAAAACTAAGATCATGGCATCTGGTCCCATCACTTCATGGCAAATAGATGGGGAAAAAATGGAAACAGTGAGAGACTTTATTTTGGGGGGCTCCAAAATCACTGCAGATGGTGACTGCAGCCATGAACTTAAAACATGCTTGCTCCTTGGAAGAAAAGCTGTGACCAACCTAGACAGCATATTAAAAAGCAAAGACATTACTTTTCCAACAAAAGTCCATCTAGTCAAATCTATGGTTTTTCCAGTAGTCGTGTATGGATGTGAGAGTTGAACTATGAAGAAAGCTGAGCGCCGAAAATTGATGTTTTTGAACTGTGGTGCTGGAGAAGACTCTTGAGAGTCCCTTGGACTGCAGGGAGATCCAACCAGTCCATCCTAAAGGAGATCAGTCCTGGGTGTTCATTGGAAGGACTGATGTTGAAGCTGAAACTCCAATACTTTGGCCACCTGATGTGAAGAGCTGACTCATTTGAAAAGATCCTGATGCTGGGAAAGATTGAAGGCAGGAGGAGAAGGGGACGACAGAGGATGAGATGGTTGGATGGCATCACCCACTCAATGGACATGAGTTTGAGTCAGCTCCAGGAGTTGATGATGGACAGGGAGGCCTGGCGTGCTGCAGTCCATGAGGTCACAAAGAGTCGGACACGACTGAGCAACTGAACTGAACTGAACTGAATAATTAGTGATGTTGAGCATCTTTCATGTGTTTGTTGGCCATCTGTATGTTTTCTTTGGAGAAATGTCTATTTGACTCTTCTGCCTGTGTTTTGATTGGGTTCATTTGATATTGAACTGCATGAGCCGTTTGTGTATTTTGGAGATTAATCCCTTATTAGTTGCTTCTCCCAAGTGTTTTTCCCATTTCTTTCAGGATTTATTATAGCATGTGTGGGTATTTATTCATGTGCAAATTCTGCAAGGTACTGTTAATAATTCTGTTCTGGGTAGTGGTAGTGAAAGGTTAGGATGGTCTGATTTTAAATTACGTGTATCAAATTACTTTGCCTTTTTAAAATGTTAACCTTTCAATTTATTCACATTGTAGTGTAGCTTTTCAATGTGTTTTTCCTAAAGTTTTTATGTTCTGGTGATTTGTGTTCCATATAATCTTTTATTTTTCTTACTGTATTTTTGGAGTAATGAGCCTAAATTGGGGGGTGCTCTTCACTTGGGAACCTGGCTCTGCCCAAGGACTTCTCTTACTGCTTGATAGACAGTTGGCCTTTTGCTGCCAGAGACCATTTCCTCTCCTTCCCTTTTACCCTTCACTTCTGCACTGTTATGGCTGAGAATCTGGTCCCGAGAGAACTGAGCACTGAGAGCCCTGTGTTGTGTTTTCTGAGTCACCACAGCCATGTGTGAATGTTACGGATGTAGGCCAGTTAGCAGGCTGAGTGTCATCTTCCCTTTGCTTTTTCCATCTCTTGTCAGTCACTGTTTCAACCACCTGTGAGAAGTTAGAAAAAGCCAGGAATGAGCTGCAAATAGCTTATGAAGGATTTGTCCAGAAGCTAAACCAGCAGCACCAGACTGATCTAACAGAGCTGGAGAATCGGCTTAAAGAATTTTACACCGGGGAATGTGAAAAGCTTCAGAACATCTACATCGAAGAAGCAGAGAAATACAAAACTCAACTGCAGGAGCAGGTCTGTACTTTTAGAATTAGAACCTGAGCATGTGCTCGGCCATTGCTGTAAATTTGAATTCTAACTGTTGTCTGATGAGGGTCTTCCTATGATGACCTTCTCTTTGTTGGATGTCCCTTGATGCATTTCATTATAATTTAAATAAATGAAACAATTTTTAAAGTAAATTTTTATGATCAGAGCAATGTATGTACATTGAGTGAAAGACTGAAAGGAAAAAGCTAAAATTTAAACAACCCTTAAAAATTTTTTTAATTGAAATATAGCTGTATAAGATTATATAAATTATAGGATTACAATATAGTGATTCACAATTTTTAAAGGTTGAAAGTGAAAGTCACTTAGTTATGTGTGACCCCATGGACTGTAACCCACCAGGCTCATCCATGGGATTCTCCAGGCAATACTACTAGAACGGGTTGCCATTTCCTTCTCCAGGGGATCTTTCCAACAACCCAGGGATCGAACCCAGGTCTCCCGCATTGTGGGCAGACTCTTTATGGAAACCACTATATAAGTTACAGGATTACAATATAGTGATTCACAATTTTTAAACTTATACTCCAGTTATAGCAGGGTCAGTCGCTCAATCGTGTCTGACTCTTTGCGACCCCACGGACTGTAGCCCGCCAGGCTCCTCTATCCATGGGATTCTCCAGGCAAGAATACTGCAGTGGATGGCCATTGCCTTCTCCAGACGATCCTTCTGACCCAAGGCTCGAACCCAGATCTCCTGTATTGCGGGCAGATTCTTTACCATATGAGCTATAAGGAAGTCCATACTCCTGTTACAGTTATTATAAAATACTGGCTATAAAGAAAGAGTCACAGAAGTAGATGACAAACTTACAGTTACCATGGGGGGTGGGGGAAGGAGGGTTGGATGAACCGGAAGATTGGGATTCACAATGTTTAAAGATTATAAATGTATTTATAGTGATTATAAAATAGTGACTGCGTTCCCATGTTGTATAATATATCCTTGTAGCTCATCTTACACCTAACAGTTTGTACCTCTTAATCCCCTGCTCCTATATTGCCTCTCTCCTTTCCCTCTCCCCACTGGTTACCACTAGTTTGTTTTCTATATCTGTGTTTATTTGTTTTTTGTTGAAGTCCCTAGTTTACTGTAATTTTTAGATTCCGCATATAAGTGATATTATACAGTATTTGTCTTTATTTCACTTAGCATTAATACCTTCCAAGGCCATCCACGTTGCTGCAAATGAAAATTTTCATTCTTTTTTTAATGCCTCCATGGTATTGCATTGTTTGTGTGTATATATACACACACATGTACATATATATACATACATATATATACACATGGAGAAGGAAATGGCAACCCACTCCATTGTTCTTGCCTGGAGAATCCCAGGGATGGGGGAGCCTGGTGGGCTTCCGTCTATGGGGTCACACAGAGTCGGACACGACTGAAGTGACTTAGCAGCAGCATATATACACACACCCCACATCTTCTTGATCTATTCATCTGTTGATGGACATTTTGGTTGCTCTCATGTCTTGGCATTCATAAATAATGCTGCTGTGAACATTGGGGTGCATGTATCTTTTCAAATTAATGTTTTGGGAGTTTTTTTTTTCAGATATATTTAAAAAATAAAATAAAACATCCCTTTATCCTACTACGTAGAAATAATCCCTTCGTAAGCATTCTGGTGCTGCTAAAACATTGGTTTGCATTTCTTCTTTTCTTGTTTAATAACTTGTGTTTTTCACTTCACAGTACATCCTAAACCTCTCTTTAATTTCCTTGCTCCCTTTTAAAATCGAGTTTTCATTTCAGCTTTACATGTGCCTGGTAGCCCTTTAGACTTGAATGCAAGCTAATGTGTCACATCCCCTAATGCTGCCACCTATTATTCATTCACCTTAGGACTTGATTTCATTGGTAAACTGTTGTTTTGGTTTTTTCTTACAGTTTGACAACTTAAATGCTACCCACGAAACCTCTAAGTTGAAAATCGAAGCAAGCCACTCTGAGAAAATAGAATTGCTAAAGAAGGCCTATGAAAACTCCCTTTCAGGCAAGAATGCTTTTTCTCTTATTAAAATAGAATAAGAGCTCATGGAATAGTGTGGTGTGTTTCCACACAGAAATGATTCATAACCTCCCCCCCAGAGAATGCCCCGTGGTGTTCAGTTTTGGAGGGTTTCTTGGTTTCTTTTTGCATTGTTTATTGGGAGTGGTACATGCCCTTTCCCCTAAGGAGGCAGATAAGAGTTGTTGTTGTTTTTTTATAAATGCCAGTCTTTTAGGAAAGAGAGTGAACTTTTAAGGAACTTTATGGCTTTTTTGGTAATAGCTGTGCTTGACCACTTCAGATCCCAGGAAGGATCAGTGAGTTCACATCCTGCCCACAGTGAAGGGCCCAAACCAGGCACTTCTGTACACCAGGACTGTTGGGAAAGGTAGATGGTACTTGCTGGATAAAAAAATCATTTATTTCATCATGATTAGAAGAAGCGAAATAAAAGGAAAAGAATACACACCGAGGAAACCAGAATTGAAAGAGACACGTGTACCCCAATGTTCATCGCAGCACTGTTTATAATAGCCAGGACATGGAGGCAACCTAGATGTCCATTGGCAGATGAATGGATAAGAAAGCTGTGGTACATATACACAATGGAATGTTACTTAGCCATTAAAAAGGATACATCTGAATTAGTTCTAATGAGGTGGATGAGACTGGAGCCCATTATACAGAGTGAAGTAAGCCAGAAAGAAAAACACCAATACAGTATACTAACGCATATATATGGAATTTAGAAAGATGGTAATGATATCCCTGTATGCGAGACAGCAAAAGAGACACAGATGTATAGAACAGTCTTTAGGACTCTGTGGGAGAGGGTGAGGGTGGGATGATCTGGGAGAATAGCATTGAAACATGTATATTATCATATGTAATACAAATCGCCAGTCCAGGTTCGATGCATGATACAGGATGCTCGGGGCTGGTGCACTGGGATGAACCAGAGGGATGGGATGGGGAGGGAGGTGGGAGGAGGGTTCAGGATGGGGAACACATGTACACCCGGGGCAGATTCATGTCAGTGAATGGCAAAACCAATACAATAATGTAAAGTAATTAGCCTCCAATTAAAATAAATAAATTAAAAAAAAGAAATTATCAAAACTAAAAAAAAAAAAAAGGAAAAGAATAAGAAGCCATTTTATTTTTTTTTAACAAAACGTAGCTAAGCTCTTGCACTGAAACTGTTGCATCTGGACATGTGGTGGGAACTGGCCCTGCAAGCTTTGTCAGGGCCTTCTCATCAGAAAAACAGATGTGTTGTGTGAGGTCAGCGATGAGAACATGTGGAAGTGACTGGCCCAGGGTAGATGTTAGTGAACACTGGTTTTCTTCCTTTCTGTTGGAGATGGGTTTACTTTGAGGCTTCTGTTTGGTTCAGGAAGAGCAACTAGAACAGAGCACAGAGACTCAGCCCAGGAACCTGAAGGCATGCTCTATGCTCCCTGCGGTCTTTTGGCCTCTCTGAGCCTCTATGTTCTCATCCATAAGATGGGAATCAGCTGCCCTACTCACCTCATGGGCTAATTTGAGACTAAATAGCTTACTTTACACAAAAGTACCATACAAATGTAAAGTAACATCGGCACAGTGCCTCACAGTCAACTCTCACATCCACGTGCTTTAATGAATGTCGAATGCAGTGATCTCACACGGTATTATTGACTCAAAAATCACTTCTTTCCAGAAATCAAGAAAAGCCATGAAATGGAAAAGAAATCCCTCGAGGACCTGCTTTGCGAGAAGCAGGAGTCACTAGCGGTAGGTCATCTCCGTCTCTGACACACACCTGGTCTTCATTCCGGAGGCTTGTGTGGTTTCGGTACGTTTCTGCGCACAGGTGCCATGTTTCTGGTGCCAGCTTGTTTACTCATCTTCCACATTTCACTGTTTGTGTTTCAGAAACAAATCAGTGATCTGAAGAGTGAAAATGATGCTTTAAATGAAAAGTTGAAATCAGAAGAGCAGAAAAGAATATCAAGAGAGAAAGCAAATGTAGTAAGTCGTGTATGCTCTCCCATCACTACTGAATTTTCCTTCTGTTCAACTGTCTCTTAGAGTCAATTAATATTCAGCAGCTAGAGAAACAGTATGGGTTTAGAGTCCTTTTCACAGCCTGCAGTATGCTTTTTCAACTGTATACAGTGGCTTCTTTGGTTACTAGTGGTTCTTTTTTTTTTTTTTTAATTCTAAAAACTGACATAACAGATGAAATCCAATATTTTGCTAGTGATCTATGCTAACACCTTCAGGAAGATAGGAAAAGTCTCAATTAGGGTCAGAGTATTTTCTGGGAAGACTTCACTTTTAAAAAAAATTAACTTGCTATATTGGGATATAATTTATATACCACAATAGTCATTCTTTTTAAAAAAAAAAGATCAGCAGTTCACAAGTTGTGCCTTGGTCACCAGGATCTAATTCCATTTTTATCACCCCTCCCACCAAAAGAAACCCTGCAGCTATTAAGTCATCCTCCCCCAACCCCCACCAAAAACAAACAAACCAACCAACCCAAACTCCCCAGCCCTCCAGGATCACCAGTCTCCTTTCGGTCTCTATGGATGTGCCTGCTCTGGACATTTCACTGCAATGGAATCATGCTACATGTGGCTTTCTGTGTCTGGCCTCTTTTCCTCAGCTTTTGTTTTCAAGGTTCGTGCACAGTGTAACAGGTACAGACATTTCATTCCTCTTCATGACTGAACAATATTTCACTGTATGGCTAATCCTCACTTTTGAAAAACATGAATTTCTCTGGTAAACTTAACTTTCCCTTCCAACTTGTAGCCTTACTTCTCTGCATCCTCCCAACTTTTTTGGGGTCCCTCAGTGAGCTCTATGAAGTGGTCCCCACAGGCACCTTCCCTGATTCCCCCTAAGGGTTGCCCAGAGTGTATACTGTCCAGAAGGAAAGTTTTGATGATTGACACACCATCACCACTGACTGCCTGTCTGAGGAATTCCCTCATTTAACATCTGATCAAAGGACTGTGCGCTATTAACTTGTATCATAGGTTAACTTGTATTCAAGGTTCACTTGAATTTCCATAATTAAGGCCAAGGAGTCAGGGAATCCACCCTGGTGGTGTACTCTTACAGGCTGTTCTTCCCTTCAGTTCAGTTCAGTCGCTCAGTCGTGTCCGACTCTTGGCGACCCCATGAATCACAGCACGCCAGGCCTCCCTGTCCATCACCAACTCCCGGAGTTCACTCAAACTCATGTCCACAGAGTCAGTGATGCCATCCAGCCATCTCATTCTCAGGCGACCCCTTTTCCTCCCGCCCCCAACCCTTCCTAGCATCAGAGTCTTTTCCAGTGAGTCAACTCGTCGCATGAGGTGGCCAAAGTACTGCAGTTTCAGCTTTAGCATCAGTCCTTCCAATGAACACCCAGGATTGATCTCCTTTAGAATGGACTGGTTGGATCTCCTTGCAGGACAAGGGACTCTCAAAAGTCTTCTCCAACACCACTGCTGCTGCTGCTGCTAAGTCACTTCAGTCGTGTCCGACTCTGTGTGACCCCATAGACGGAAGCCCACCAGGCTCCCCCGTCCCTGGGATTCTCCAGGCAAGAACACTGGAGTGGGTTGCCATTTCCTTCTCCAATGTGTGAAAGTGAAAAGTGAAAGTGAAGTCGTGTCGGACCCTTAGCGACCCCATGGACTGCAGCCTACCAGGCTCCTCCATCCATGGGATTTTCTAGGCAATGGTACTGGAGTGGCTTGCCATTGCCTTCTCCTCCAACACCACTACGTAGGATTTATCTTGGATGGAATTTTCAGTGCATGTATCCTATGCCATGTAGGTGCTGGGATGTCACTCACTGATGGGGCATTATTCTGCCCTAGAAGGACAGCCTGGTCAACACATGCCCATCATGGCAAACATCCGAAAGACTCAGGACGTGATTGCCATTTCTGTTGTTTGCCAGAGAGCTCTATAAACACACTGCCCGCGTATTCCCCCTCAGTCACTGACTTAGGTTAGAGCGAACGATTGTTCCCTGTTCTCCCTCCAAACATACTCTGCAGCCAGAAGTCTGTTTTGTATTGTAAGCTATGGCTTTCCTCTTACTTCTATGAAATATTTGATGCTACCAATATTTTTTTAACATATTAAGTTACTGATGAGTGAGTGAGAATGTTTTCAAATGTGGAATGTGTTTTATCGTTGTTAAGACCAAAGACTTTGAGATGGAAGCCATCTTAACCCTTCTTTTCAGCTCTTTCTTTGAACCTGTGAAAGAAGGTCAGTGTCTCTTACCACTTGTTTAATTTCTAAATCTAATCAAAGACGTCTTTGTATGAAGAACATGAACCATGCAGTTGTGTTCAATTGATCAGTCAGAGCCATATCCTGATGTGTCTTTTCCAGAAAAACCCTCAGATCATGTATCTGGAGCAAGAGTTAGAAAGCCTGAAAGCCGTGCTGGAGATCAAGAATGAGAAGCTGCGGCAACAGGACGTCAAGTTAATGAAAATGGAGAAACTGGTAAGTTTAGTTCAGAGCCTTACAGAGCGGGATATCACCTGAGGCCTCTGAACTAGATCTATGGGGTTGTCTTCGTGTCTAGAGATGTTTGGAAACATAGGAAAGGTTAAAGAGGTTACATTTTCTTTTCTATGTTGGCTTAAGGCTTATTCATTGCTGCCTTCTGCAACAGTTTTTTGTACCCCCCCCCCACCCAAGGAACATGCAAAAGGAGCAGTCAGTGTTTAGAAAAATAACAACAAAGGTCATTCATATCCATGGTCTGGAGATAGCCACCTGCATAAAAACAATGTTTAAATAATGTAAAAGTGGTTATTTAATATACCACCAGCTCAAGGGCTTTCTTATGCTCAAATCAGTTGGGTCCTTAATCCCCTCAGAGCAATTCAATCTTGCTAAATATCTCAATTCTTCATCTTGCTTCATGGGAATTAGACTGTGATAAGAGAATTGCACATTTATAAAATTAACCTGGTTGGACAAGTAGCCAGCGCTATGAAAAACAGGAATAAAGTTTAGTTTGTGGCCTCCAGGACAGACAACTGACGTCAGCGTGTTGGGGAGTCCATCCAGGGCTTTGTGGGAGGTTGTCCCTTCTCCCCCTAACTGTAGG
Source organism: Moschus berezovskii (assembly GCF_049115385.1). Lineage (NCBI taxonomy): Eukaryota > Metazoa > Chordata > Mammalia > Artiodactyla > Moschidae > Moschus > Moschus berezovskii. The sequence continues at coordinate 25,722,473 of NC_142485.1, read as the reverse complement.
TGACTCAGTGTTGAGTAGGTGCCTCAGTCAAACCCAAACCAGCCCTGGACAATAGGGTGCATGGAAGTCACTCGTTACTCATTGTTTTGTTTTTGCTGTTTGGTTTTCTTCTAGAGACTATCACCTTTCAAGGGTGGTAAGAGCTAACCCTAATCCCATGTGGATACATGGATGCTTTGAATTACCAGGAAAGTTTGTTTTTGTAAAGGAAGGAAAGAGTACATTGGTCTCTATTGGACCCAACCTAGGTCCAATAGCTTCTGTCAGAGGTCTCCCTGTTCTATCAGGTCTTGTGCCTGCCAGTGTGACCGCCAGTACTGACTCAGATAATCCTGTTAATAACCAGTTGTCCCCTATGCTGCCACTCACACATCAAAACTTTTCAAGCCATCGTGTACAGTAAGAACAGTTCAGTTCAGTCGCTTAGTCGTGTCCGACTCTCCGCAACCCCATGAACCACAGCACGCCAGGCCTCCCTGTCCATCACCAACTCCCGGAGTTCACTCAAACTCATGTCCATCAAGTCGGTGATGTCATCCAGCCATCTCATCCTCTGTCATCCCCTTCTCTTCCTGCCCCCAATCCTTCCCAGCATCAGGGTCTTTTCCTATGAGTCAGCTCTTTGCATCCAGTGGCCAAAGTGTTAGAGTTTCAGCTTCAACATCAGTCCTTCCAATGAGCACCCAGGACTGATGATCTTTAGGATGGACTGGTTGGATCTCCTTGCAGTCCAAGGGACAGACTCTGCTGTAAAATTACTCATCCGTCTTAATTTTTGTTGATCCACAAGTATGTCTGTCCCTTGCCATGCCTGGGAAGTATTGGTCAGCTTGGCATGGTGTATATGCAGAAGGAGAGGTTGATATGATGACATGTAAGCCCACTGTTAATCTTGTTTATTTGTAACCTCCGGGTCTTTGTCAAAAATAAGACACTTAGAAAGCAAGGAAGCTTTCTCCATTAAAAAAAAAAAACCTATCCCTGCTGATCATTAGCTGAGAGCTGGTTTCCAGGGCTAGTTTCCTCTCCAGGAAAATGAGGAATTGGAAGAGATACTATTCTAAGGCCAGTCACTAGCCAGTCTTTAATTCCAGATTTTCCCATCTCATGATTTTATCTTGTATTCCTTTATACTTCCTGGAAATTCCAAGGCTCACTTTACCTTACATGCTAGTCACATTTTGGGGATATTTCACCTGGTTGGCTTGCCCTAAGTTTTTTCTGTATAAAAAGATGTCGTTGGTGGGAATGTAAATTGGTACAGTCACTATGGAGAACAGTATGGAGGTTCCTTAAAAAACTAAAACTACCATATGACCTAGCAATCCCACTCCTGAGTGTATACCCTGAGAAAACCACAATGCAAAAAGACATGTACCCAGGACTCATTGCAGCACTATTTACAACAGCAACCTAAATGTCCATCACCAGATGAATGGATAAAGAAGATGTGGTACGTATATACAATGGAATAGTACCTCAACCATACAAAGGAATGAAACTGGGTCATTTGTGGAGATGTGGATGGACCCAGAGTCTGTCACACAGAGTGAAGTAGGTCAGAAACAGAAAGACAAAGATCGTGTATTAATGCATATATGCAGAATCTAGAAGAATGGTAACGAACTTACCTGTAGGGCAGGAATAGAGACACAGACGTAGAGAATGGACCTGTGGACACAGGAGGGGAGGGTGGGACAAATTGAGAGAGTAACACTGACATTCATAGACTACCATGTGTAAAATAGATCGCTAATGGGAATGCTGTATAGCATAGGGAGCTCAGCTTGGTGCCCAGTGATGACCCAGAAAGCTGGAAATCGGAGGAAGGCTCCAGAGGGAGGGGATATACATACACATATAGCTGATTCACATTATTGTACAGTAGAAGTTAACAACACTGTGAAGCAATTACACTCCAATTAAAAACAAAACAAAAACACCAGCACTGCAGAGCTGAAATGAGAGTAGCTTAGTCACAGGCAGCAGTGACAAGGACTTTGCACAAAGTTGGACAGCGCTGTGATGTCTCCTCCAAGAGGGTAATGAAATCTTACCTTCAGAAAGTGAGCAGGGGTGTAATCAGCTCTTCATCATTAGCTGATTCAGTGTCTTCTGGGCTTTTCTCCTTTAATCTCGCAGATCAGCTTGCTTGCCTGTTGTCCTTTCCAGGCTAAACTTTCAAGGAAAACAAACATGTCTAGTTCCGCTAAGGAGGGGTGCCTTTTGTCATGCACTTCTTTGTTTTGAGGCTCCACAGAGCTCTGTGGATTGCACCGAGCGGCCACTCAGAGGGATATGCTGACGAGTCACCAGGAAACCATGATTAAGGTCCTGTTAAACACTGCCACAAACTGAGTTTTCATCAAATGTGGGATTTTTTTTTTCCTTCCCCAATTGGCCATAAGAAGCTGTAGTGTCTCTGATAAATGTCGGCTGCCTGGCTGCAGTTTTCTTTATCACTGTGAAACTGAAAGAGGCACAGCCTCCAAGGGCAGGGCCCCAATTCTTGGGAATTCTAAAACAGCGTGACCTTGAACAAATCAGTAACCCCTGGGAGTACGTGTGTTTTCACACGCCCTGGCATACATCTGAAAAGTAATATCCGTGTGCTCTGTTTTGTTGCAGTGGATTCTTTTTTGCAGTGCATCAGTGTAGAGACATTCAACATACTATTCAGCTTTACTGAATTAATAGTAGCCATTGACCTATATACGTTACTGTGTGTAAAACAGCTAGTGGGAAGCTGCTTTATATAGCACAGGGAGCTCAGCTCAGTACTCTGCGATGACCTGGGGGGTCCAGGGGTAGGGGATGTCTGTATACATACAGCTGATTGACTTCATTGTACAGCCGACACTAACATTGTAAAGTAATTATACTCCAATAATAAATTTTTTAAATAAAATAAAGATATTGTTAACCTTGAAAATAATTAAAAAAAAAAAAACTTTCCGTATGCACTGGTTACAGGAAGGTACCTCACGGAATAAGGGGCCTAATGTAATTTTTAATGTATGAATGTTGACACTCTCGTTTATGCCAAGGTGGACAATAACACAGCGCTGGTGGACAAACTGAAGCGATTCCAGCAGGAAAATGAAGAACTAAAAGCTCGGATGGACAAGCACATGGCAATTTCGAGGTAAAAACGCCACGGTCCTGTTTGCCCCGAGCTCCTCCCTGCCTCAGATATGAGCACTGCGTGTTCCTTTCTCAGCACGGTCCACTCCTGTCCGTCCTGGACTGAAGCGAGTGGTTAAAGAGGTTCTGATTTCTGCCTGGGAAATGACTGCAGCCCTTGGTGCCTTCACTTACCCCAGGGGCCTGGATCAAAGGCTGAGTCCTCAGCAGGCACACCTTCCCTTCCCAGGGAAACCTGGCTGATGAAAGTGGAGAATGCCCTCAGACAAGGATCATCACAACCGCAAACAAACCCCAAGCAGGAAACAGCGCCCCCACCCTGGTCCTCCCCACCTACAAGGCTCCTAAGACACACAGCCTGCCTGTGGGTGCGTTACTAGGTCTACTATGAAATTGCCTCCAAGTTTAGCTTTTCCTTCGGCTCCAGCTCACACGTCCCAGGTTCCTCTGCCAGCCCGGCACCCGTGTACAGCAGTTCCTTTCATTCCAGAGATCATCTGGAGGCTCTCAAATTTAAAACAGTAAGAATTTTTTTCAGCCTCTTAAAAAAAAAAAAAAAGACTCACATGATTTCTGGCTCCTTTCTGTCTGCCAGGCAACTTTCCACAGAGCAGGCGGTCCTGCAGGAGTCACTGGAGAAGGAGTCCAAGGTCAACAAGCGCCTCTCCATGGAGAACGAGGAGCTGCTCTGGAAGCTCCACAACGGGAACCTGTGCAGCCCCAAGAGGTCCCCCACGTCCCCCGCCGCCCCCTTCCAGTCACCTCGGAACTCCGGCTCCTTCCCCAGCCCCAGCGTGTCTCACCCAGATGACCTTCCTGGGAGCCAGAGACAGACTGACAGTGGCGTCTCTACAGGACTGACCCCGCCCGCAACTGCGCACCACCCGCCCTAGAAGTGGGAAGCCACGGCCCGAACCAGCTCCTCCCACATGAGACCGGACTCCAGAGGAAGGTGTCCGACCCGGTCCAAAGATGCTATGGGAACGGATCTACACGGACACTGTCGCACAAAGCACTTACAGAACGGGAAAAACCTTGGTCATTGCCTTTTTCACCTATGGGTAAAGGGGAAAACTCTCAGGGGCCTGTTAAGATAAAGATTTATATAACCTTTGTAACCTTATATAAGCTTTGTAATTTATATAACCTTCACCACAGACACCTTCTTGTGATTTTTCTTTTGGTCTGACTGGGGCTGTGTGGACGGAGCGGATGGACCTGAGTGTCATGTGTCGGGCGCTGCCTCCCTTGGTGTGTGTTGAGCTGAGCATCTCTGGACACGTGTTCGTCAAGCAGTCGTCAGTGTAGACATCTCTGCAGAAGCCATAGAAGGAAGAGCAATAGTTGTTGGAGTTAGGATTCTTTACTACTGGCCAGCTCGGCACCCTGCCCTGGCGGGGAAGAGGGGGCCGCAGAAACAGCTCTGACTTGCCCAGGTCTGTACCTTCTCTGCATCCTTTTGAGTAACTTGTTGGCAGCCTTTCAGTGTTCAGCTCTGTCAGTTGAAACTAGCTAGATTTTTTTTTTAAACTTACCCATGTGAGTATGAAATACTACAATCCATTTTCTCAGGCTATAAGCAAATGCAGAATGCTAATTTTGCTTGAAAAGAAAGAAAAAATCTGTATAAAGAAAGAGCAGTACCCATGGATTGCTCTCTGCCTTATTTTTAGCTTGATCTGAGCTATTCTCAGTGATTTCAATTGGCTTCTTCTCTCCCATCCCCATCCCCCTGCCCCTCTCTCCACCATCCAGAGCCACAAAAGCAAACCTTCCACCTCCTTCCTGCTTTTCTCTGGGACAAGGAATATGCTTTGCCAAAGCCAGCTCATCTTCAAGGTGCTGACCACTTTTCCAAATAAACCAGGGCCTGGTTCCAAAAGTACAAATTTGGGGACATCCTAGAGAGATTAAAGAACAAAAAAGGATCAATAGCTGACAGAATGGGGAAAGATAGGATTCGGTGCTTATGGATGGCTAGAAGCACCTTGCTAATAGAGCAGGCTGGGGAGATAATGCTAAATTTTCACGTACCTTTGAGGAATCCTCCTGTCCTGGGAAAGATAGCAGAATGGCCAGCCGGTGAGAGGAAAATGTGGCTTGTCCAGCTCTTCTCCAAGTTTCATTTCAGTCTCTTTTCAAAACATCACTTATTACCTCCCCCAGTTCTATATGTTGGGGGAAGTAGAGGGAAAAACTATGGCTTTTTTCTCTCTCCTTGAATGTGTCAAGCTTGTGCGTCAGTATTTACTAATCAGCGTCTGACATTCAACGGTTTTACAAATAACCCCTATAGTAAGAACAGGTTCAGGCCACTAGAGGTGGATCTTTTGAGTTGTCACTTACACATACACTACAAGCAGTGCTCAGATTTCTCCAAGCCAGGCTTCAACAGTATGTGAACCGAGAATTTGCAGATGTTCAAGCTGGATTTAGAAAAAGCAGAGGAACCAGAAATCAAATTGCCAACATCTGTTGGATCATAGAAAAAGCAAGAGAATTCCAGAAAAACATCTGCTTCATTGACTACACTAAAGCCTTCAACTGTGTGGATCACAACAAACTATGGAAAATTCTTAAAGAGATGGGAATACCTGACTATTTTACCTGCTTCCTGAGAAATCTGTATGCAGGTCAAGAAGCAACAGTTAGAAGTGCACATCGAACAACAGACTGGTTCCAAATCAGGAAAGGAGTATGTAAAGGCCGTATACTGTTACCCTGCTTATTTAACTTCTGTGCAGAGTACATCATGTGAAATGCCAGGCTGGATGAAGCACAAGCTGCAATCAAGACTGCCAGGAAAAATATCAATAACCTCAGATATGCAGATGACACCACCCTTATGGCAGAAAGCGAAGAACTAAAGAGCCTCTTGATGAATGTGAAAGAAGAGAGTGAAAAAGTTGGCTTAAAACTCAACATTCAAAAAGATCATGGCATCTGGTCCCATTACTTCATGGCAAATAGATGGGGAAACAATGGAAGCAGTGATTTTATTTGGGGGGGGGACTCCAAAATCACTTCAGATGGTGACTGCAACCATGAAATTAAAAGATGCTTGATCCTTGGAAAGAAAGCTACAACCAACCTAAGACAGCATATTAAAAAGCAGAGCCATTACTTTGCCTACAAAGGTCTGTCTAGTCAAAGCTGTGGTTTTTCCAGTAGTCATGTATGGATGTGAGAGTTGGACCATAGAGAAAACTGAGTTCCGAAGAATTGATGCTTTTGAACTGTGGTGTTGGAGAAGATTCTTGCAAGTCCCCTGGACTGCAAGGAGATCCAACCAGTCAATCCTAAACGAAATCAGTCCTGAATATTAATTGGAACGACTGGTGCTGAAGCTGAAGCTCCAATACTTTGGCCACCTGAGCCGAAGAACTGACTCACTGGAAAAGACCCTGATGCTGGGAAAGCTTGAAGGCAGGAGGAGAAGGGGACAACAGAGAATGAGATGGTTGGATGGCATCACCGACTTGATGGACATGAGTCTGAGCAAGCTCTGGGAGCTGGTGGTGGACAGGGAGGCCTGGCGTCGTGCAGCCCATGGGGTCACAAAGAGACAACTGAGCAACTGAACTGACCGAGTGGACTGGTACTCATGATGCACTGTTTGTTTTGTTTCACTAATGATTGTGTCTAAAGTCTTTTACCTCTGACACTTGAAAATGTATGTAACCTTTCATGTTCATTTCTGATAAATGGGAACGTAGGTTCACTGCCACATCCTGGAATCTCTCTCTGGTCACTTTCCAAGCTGTCCTCAACGTCATTAGCCAAAGTGGGGTTTGCCATCCATTCCCTGCACATGGCAAATCTTGTGCTGTTCCCTGTGTCCTCCATGCCATTTAGGTTCTGGGGTAATCATTCTGACACAGTTAATACAAAACATCTTCAGAGAATGGGAGACAATGAGAGAGGAAACAAAACAGAACTTAAAAATTATCTTGAAACCAAATGTTACCACTTAGGATGCAAAATTTTGGCACATCATAAAAATATGAGTGTGGAAACAACCATAGTTGTGCTCAGTTTGGAGTGATGGAAAAGTATTTTAATCAAATAAATAATGCTGGAATATTCAATATAAGGGTTGCATCCTCTGACAGTTCACTCTCCAAAGTGTTATCTAGATTGAACCATAGGAATTGTCTCCTCTTAACCTATTTCCTAGGAATTTCCATTGCAACCACAAAATTGGACATGAGCTGAAATTTAGCTCCCAAAGCTAGACTTCAAGATTTTCTAAATTCAAAGCTACGGGTATTTGAGAAATAATAAACTTTACTGGTTTTAATAATAATTTCTGCTGTATAAGATAAGAAAATTGGAACAGCTACAGTCTACATATTTTGAAGATGGTAAAAATAAGCCTAAACAAAGTGGAATCTTCCTTAACCTGTGCATCTATTTTATATGGAAAGTTAAACATTTAAAAATACATGCTGGGCTTCCTTGGTGGTCCAGTAGTTAAGAATCCACCTTGCAATGCAAGGGACACTGTTTTGATACCTGTTTGGGGAAGATCCCACATGCCAGAGAGCAACTAAGCCTGTGCGCCACAGCTGCTGAGCCAGTGCTCTAGAGCCTGCGAGCTGCAACTACTGAAGTCCGTGCACCTAGAGCCTGTGCTCCTCAAAGAGAGAAATCACCGCAATGAGAAGTCAGTGCAGCGCAGTGAACAGCAGCCCCTGCTCCCCACAACTAGAGAAGGCCCATGCGCAGCAATGAAGACCCAGTACAACCTATATAAATCATCTTTAAAAAAAAAAAACACATGCTGTCGTTTTTACTAAATGTCTAATCAGAACTAGTAATTCTGAGTGCAGCAGTTTTAAAAAAAAAAGTATATAATATTTTTTGATACTTCATATCATACAATAGTTCATGTATAGGTGAACTATATATGTATATAATCACTACATTTTTAGATTCTCTCATAGTGTGGTTATGATACCAAAGGGAATATTAGGTATTGACTCAAACATTGCTGCCAATGAGTGCTTCTGGATGTACTTCAACTTAAACAATGAGCACTTAGCCCTTTTTTTTTTTTTACTTTTTACAAAAACTTGCTCCTTTAATAGAAAATGATTATATAAAGTTGTTTACATATATGCCTTCTGAGTAGAAACACTAGAAATGCATATAAGTAGGTCGGCAGTCATAATACATGCTTTCTGCTAGGAGAGTTAACACTTCTATAATTAGACCAATGACTTCCTTTTAGTTTGGAGGTCTGGTCTGACTCACAAGGCAGGGCCTGGGGTTTGGCCCTGGCAAAGACAAAGAACCCCGGGGCTGGTTGTGTACACCAGTGGGCTTTCCGTCAGTTCATTTATACTTTGTCTCCCAAGTCAGGAAGACTCCACAGTGGTGGCTACTGTGGTCTGTCCTTGGAGATTCTGAGCAGTGCAAATGTAATAACCTGCGTCAAAGGTCTCAAAGTCTTCAATGCTCAGGACACTCTGGGAGATCCTTGTGGTGTGCCCAAGTCCTCTGTGGATCAGCCGCCAGGAGTCCTGAATCATCACGGGTCTTTCATCCTGTTGAACAACACCCACGGGGGCTGGAGCACAAACCACACGCTGTTCTCAACAGCTCCCATTCATCTGACACTGCTGAGTATCCCTTTCAAAGCGCAAAATATATGCTCCCACAGGACTATTCGGTATGTGCGGCTCATGGGAGCTCTGACACTGTCTAGTCAGTTTAGGCTGCATTTTTTTTCCAAGCAGGGTCTTGAATTTCATTATGCTGTTTGGCTCTCTCTTCCTGCCCTTTTCTTCAAGTTTCTACTTCATATAAATTTTACTCTTTTGGAACATCAAGAATGTGGGGCTGGTATTAGGCATAAAGATACAGATCAATTTTTCCACTGCGCTGCTGTTGACACTGCTCACGTTCACCCCTTGGTGGAGTGGTTCTTAGTCACAGAACTTAGAAGCCCGAAGCACTCACCTTGTAAATGAATATGAGCTCTCAACTGTTCAGATTTGGGGGAGGGAGACACGATTAGTCAAATGTGCCCTAGGACTGCAGTGGGCGGAAAGCTGTGCCCGGGATGGATAATATTATACCCGAGGTGACTTCACTCCCTATTTCTAGAAAGTGAGATGGTCACTTCTGAGATGCTTCCTCCAACTTCGGTGATAAGTAGTGTCTTCTGAATTAGTTTAACACAATCGTAATATTTATAGTATTATTGAATTAATACCCTTTCTGCTAATAATTAGCAATGTAAAAAAAAACAAAAAACCTCTCAGGCAAGCTATTAATGTCTTCCAAATGGGACAATACTTTAGAAACAAGTACCTAGCACTGGGAAAGCACCATTCTCCGGGGAGAGTTATTTTCCACCAATCACAGTCCCTCGACCAGAAGCATATTGGCTGCCAAGTACATCTTAGGATGACAGATCCAGATCTCTTCTGGCAACAAGGGAATTGTTCCATGTTGGTAGCAAGGCTGTCTATTTTAGTGAGCATAACAGGCCCACGGATGCATGTGCTGGAGCTGCGTTTATGGCAAGTCTATTTTAAAATAATCTCAGCCTCATGGCACCTTTTCCAAGGCCTGGGTTTACATGCTGACCTGGTGGATGTCTGCTCAGAGTTCTCTTCCCCGGGGACTAACTTTTACATGGAAAAGGACTCCAGAAAGAGGGTAGATTGGCCTCCAACTAACCCAAAGTGAAGACTAAAAATTGAGGTTAGGGTTGAAGTCAGGAGGCCCCCTCCTTTCCTGTTCATGCCCCTGTCCCCTTCCTTTGGGGTCATGAAGAAGAGGGTATATTGACTAAATTACCTAATGGAACCCAGTCACTTTTTCCTGTTCTTTAAAAAAAAAAAGAAAAAAGCCATTTATTGGCTTGGCCAAAAAGTTCCTTTGGGTTTTTCTGTAACAGGAAAAAACCTGAATGAACTTTTTGGGCAACCCAATATAAACATAATTGAAACATTTTGGGAGCAAACCAGCAAGTTCTGGCCCTACCAGGGCTCCACCTGTCTTTCACACATCTTAAGGACGGTCCTCATCACTGAGTGGTGGGGGTGAACAGGGAACTAAAAACTACAGCAGCTGGCTGAGGCCGGGCCATGCTCACCTTCTGCCCTGGGTAGGTCCACCTGAATTCCACCTCCACATCTGGCTCCCCCAGGACTGTGCAGAGGACGCTCACATCATCCCCACCCTTCACCTTGTTTGAGGATGCCAAGATGGTCGTTGACGGAGGGCCACTGGGAACTGGAAGTGACCAGAGGATGGCGGCATGAGATGACATCCATGGGCAAGGGTGGCAGACACAAACCAACAGACGTGTTCTCTTCTCTGGGCAGATAGGGGACTTCCCTGCCTTTCTTCAGCTGCCCAACTAGCATCCGGCCTGCTCTGTCCACTACTTGGGGTTTTGTGACACCTCTTCTCTGCCTACGTTAGTGGTCCAGAATGGGGTGGACATCCAGAGGCCCCCAGATATTCCACTTGTAATGAGACAAGCCCAGAAGATCTGCGAGGAGCTCGTGTGAATGAAAAGGTGGAGAGAGAAGAAGGGGTTTGGGAGCAGAACAAGGGGAAAGAAGAGAAGGCGGTCTGGAGGGAGGACCACCGACAGGGGAAGACAGACAGACAGGCGTATGGTTCAGCAGCCTCAGGAGGAAGAGGAGCGAGTCAATCCACCAACGGGGAGACGCTTGCAGGAAGAGCAGCATGCGGGATCTCTCCTTCACGGCATTGCAGAGACAACATTCTTCATCAGGCTCAGTCCACTCGAGTAATTTTGAGGGCAGCACGGATCCAGGAATGTGCTGGGAGAGGAGGCTAAGGCAGGGAACCAGCCAGACATGGTCTCTGAGCCCCGGGGCCTCCATTCCAAGGGAGGAGGTGCACCCTCAAAAGGTCACTGTGTGGTGGGTTTAGAATCTGAGCTGTGGGAAGAACCAAAGGAGAAGCCCAGAGTGCCATGGAAGTTCAGGATGGTCTGGAAAGTAGGAAAGGTTTCCTTAAGGGATGAAGGCCTGCAGGGGAAAAGGGAGGGACCAGCAGACAGGCCCCAAGGGGAGTAGAGGGGAACCATGGGGAGGTCAGAGGCCAGCCCTGCAAGACCTTTTCAAGCCACATGAAAGATTTTGACTTTGGTTCTAGGAAAAGTGGAAGCCCACTGAATGGTTTTAACTGAACCAATAATCAGCTACTGGGTGCAAGATGGAGAAAGTATGGGCATGGAAGAAGGTTCCAATACAATTAGAAAGGCATTCATGTTAGACCAAGGAAGAAGTGATGATAGTTGAACTGTTTTTGCAGTAGGATGGACAGAAATAGCAGAACTCAAGGGCTTTGATGGAATGAGTCAAAAGGAATGGGAGGAGCTGGGAGTGTTTTGGGTTCCTGCACCTTGGAACTGCAGCGCCATCACTGGTATGAGGGCAACTGAAGAACCAGGCCTGGGAGGAAGGCCCAGAGCTCAGGAAAGGGCCTGTGAGGCAAGTTCAGTGCAGATGTTAGAGAGACAGTTGGGTCGATGAAGCAGGCGTGTCCAGATCCAGGCCACATCCATTCCCCCGGGAGTAATTAATACACAAATATGCAGCAGAGTGTGGCTATGGTCGAGACCACCCAGGAGGAGCATGAGGACAGACAAAGAAAGTGCCCGGGGAACCTCCACCATTGAAAAGCTAGGAGAGGCAGCTCATTCTATGAGGCCACCATCACCCTGACACCAAAACCACACAAAGACACCTCAAAAAAGGAAAATTACACGCTGGTATTACTGATGAACATAGACATAAAAATCCTCAACAAAATACTGGGAAACCAAATCCAGCGACACATTAAAAGGATCACACACTATGATCAAGTGGGATTTATCCCAGGGATTCAAGGATTCTTCAATGAATGCAAATTAATGCGATTCATCATATTAACAAACTAAATAAAAACCATATGATCATCTCAATAGATGCAGAGAAAGCTTTTGACAAAATTCAGTGCCCATTTATGATTAAAAAAAGAAACTGTCCAGAAACTGGGCACAGGTAATTATTATATTACCTTAACATAATAAAGGCCATATATGACAAACCCACAACTAACATCATTCTCAGTGGTGAAAAACTGAAAGCATTTCCAATAAGGTCAGGAAGAAGACCAGGGTGTTTACTCTCACCACTTTTCTTCAGCATAGATTTGGAAGTCCTAGCCACAGCAGAGATGAAAAAGAAATGAAACGAATCTAAACTGAAAGGAAGAAGAAGTAAAACTATCACTGTTTGCAGATGACATGATACTAAACATCAAAACCCTAAAGACACTACCAGAAAACTACTAGAGCTCATCAATGAATCTGGTAAATTTGCAGGATTAGAAAAATACACGGAAATCTGTTGCTTTCCCATATACTAGCAATGAGAGATCAGAAAGAGAAATTAAGGAAACAATCCCATTTACCATCACATCAAAAAGAATAAAATACCTAGGAATAAACTTAACTAAGGAGGCAAAAGACCTGCATTCAGAAAACTACAAGATGCTGAAAAGTGTGAAAGTGTTAGTCGCTGAGTTGTGTCCAACTTTTTGCAATCCTATGGACTGTAGCCTGCCAAGCTCTTCTTAACTTGGGATTCTCCAGGCAAGAATACTGGAGTGGGTTGCATGCCCTTCTCCAGGGGATCTTCCTGACCTGGGATTGAACCCAGGTCTCCTGCATTGCAGGCAGATTCTTTATCATCTGAGCCATTGGGGAAGCCCCATAAGATGCTGATGAAAGAAATAAAAAATGACACATACAGAAGGAGAGATATACCATGTCATTGTCAAAATGTACTACCCAAAGAAATCTATGGATATAAATGAAATTTCTATCAAATTACCAAAAGCATTTTTCACAGAATTAGAACAAAAAAACTTTAAAATTTGTATGGAAACACAAAAGACCCTGAATGGCCAAAGGAATTTTGAGGAGGGAAAATGTAACTGGAGGAATCAGCCTCCCTGACTTCAGACTTTACTACAAAGCCACAGTAATCAAAATAATATGATTCTGACACAAAAACAGAAATATAGATCAATGGAATAGGACAGAAAATCCAGAGATAAACCCAAGCACCTATGGTCACCTAATCCATAACAAAGGAGGCAAGACTATACAATGGAGAAGAGACTGTCTCTTCAACAAGTAGTGAGGGAAAAATGGATTGCTACATATAAAAGAATGAAATTAGAACACCTCCTAACACCATATACAAAAATAAACTCAAAATGCATTAAAGACCTAAATGTAAGCCTGGATACTATAAAACTCTTACAGGAAAACACAGGCAGAACACTCTGTGACATAAATTACAGCAAGATCTTTTTTGATCCACCTCCTAATGAAAATAAAAACAAATATAAATAAATAGGGCCTAATTAATGGAGAAGGAAATGGCAACCCACTCCAGTGTTCTTGCCTGGAGAATCCCAGGGATGGGGGAGCCCATAGTGGGCTTCCATCTATGGGGTCACACAGAGTCGGACACGACTGAAGTGACTTAGCAGCAGCAGCAGGGCCTAATTAAACCTAAAAACTTTCATAAAGGAAGCCATAAACACAATGAAAAACCCCACAAAATGGGACAAAATATTTGCAAACAAAGTGACTGACAAAGGATTAATCTCCAAAACATACAATCTGCTAAGGCAACACCTTATCAAAATAACAAAGAACCCAATCAAAAATGGGCAGAAGATCTGAATATGCATATGTCCAAGAAGACATATAGATGGCCAAAAAGCACATGAAAAGATGTTCAACATCACTGTTTACTAGAGAAACGCAAATCAAAAGTACAATGAGGTACCACTTCACACCAGTCAGAATGGCCATCATCAAAAAATCTACAAACAAGAAATGCTGGAGAGATTGTGAAGAAGGAACCCTCCTATCCTGTTGATGGGAATGTAAACTGTTACAACCATTATGGAGAACAGTAGGGATATTTCTTTAAAAAACTAAATATAGAACTACCAAATGATACAGCAATCCTACTTCTGGGCACATATCCAGGGAAAACCATAATTCAAAAAGATAAATGTTCCCAGTTATTCATTGCAGCACTGTTTACAATAGTCAAGATATGAAAGCAACCTAAGTGTCATTGACAGAGGAATGGATAAAGATGTGTAACATATATATATATACAATGGACTATTACTCATCAGTAAAAAAGAATAATGCCATTTGCAGCTAAATGGATGGGCCTACAGATTGTCATACCACATAAAGTCAAACAGAGAAAGACAAATATCATATGTATCACTTCTATGTGGAATCTAGAAAAATGTTACAAGTGAACTTATTTACAAAACAGAAAGAGTCACAGATGTAAAAAATAATCTATGGTTACTAGGGGAAAAAGGCAGGGGAGGGATAAATTGGGAGATTGGAACTGACATATACATACTGCTATATATAAAATAGATAACTAATAAGGACCTACTGTATAGCACAGGGAATTCTACTCAATACTCTGTAATGCCCTATATGGGAAAAGAATCTATCTAAAAAAGATTGGATATATGTATACCTATAACTGATTCACTTTGCTGTATACCTGAAAGTAGCACAACATTGTCGGAGAAGGCAATGGCAAGCCACTCCAGTACTATTGCCTAGAAAATCCCATAGGCTGCAGTCCGTGGGGTCGCTAAGGGTCGGACACGACTGAGCGACTTCACTTTCACTTTTCACTTTCACACATTGGAGAAGGAAATGGCAACCCATTCCAGTGTTCTTGCCTGGAGAATCCCAGGGACGGGGGAGCCTGGTGGGCTTCCGTCTATGGGGTCACACAGAGTCGGACACGACTGAAGTGACTTAGCAGCAGCAGCAGCAGCAGCAGCACAACATTGTAAATCAACTATACTCCAACAAAAATTAAAAAAAGAAAAAACTTGCAAGAGGCAAAGAGCTGGCAAAGATAATGAGAATGCTGTGGCTAAAGAAGCAGGGGGCAATGGGACCAGGGAAGAGGGGGATTTTCTGTAGGCGAAGTAAAATCTAGAAGGACGAGGGCAGAAAGTTGTCTGCTGAACTTAATGGTCCGGGAGGGCCTTCAGCCAAGGCTGCTTTGGTGGAGCTAGGGTAGAAGACTGAGGAGCCGGGTTGGAGGGAAGCACCCCGATGGGGGCCGGGGAGGGCTCTTTCAGGGAGTCTGGCTGTGATGGAGGAGAGAGATGGCCGCAGCGGAGGGTGGCGAAAGGAGGCTTGAGAGCGTTATTTGACAGCAGAGTGTTGGAAGCTGTGGCCTCATGAATAAGCCCCAGGGCTGAGACCCACAGTCATGACGTAGCCCAAATTCCCATCTCAGAGAGGAGTCAGCTCCGGGGCCACCCATCCTATCGCAGTGTTGCCCGGGCAGGAACACGGCTGCAGGGCACCCTGCCTCACTCGAAGACCATCAACCGGGCTCATGTCAGAGTGCTCCTAGCGAAAACAGGAGAGAGTCCCTCCTCTCCTCCCTCGCCGGGCTGGCGAGTGTGCCTTCTCTCCTGGAGGTCGGGGGAGGCGCCCCCCACCCCCCGCCCCTGGCGCGGGCAGCCAGGATGGAGAGCGCGGGAGGATGCCGCGGGATGAGGCCTGCTGCTGTCACACACGCGGAGCCTGGACCAGCGAGCGCGTTGGAAGAAGCTGAAGAGAAAGCAGTTGGGGCGGGGGCGGGGGGGGCGTCACAGCAAGAAAGTAGAACATTCTAGAAAAGACAGTGCTGCAGAGGAGTCTTTAAGAACAGCCACCTGTGCCTCCTACTCTCCCGCCATCACTGGGGACTCCGGATGACGTCCACTGACCAGCCGGAAGGGGTTCGCTTCTCGCCCCGGAAGCACTTACCCTCCGCGTAGAGCAGCTGGTACTTGACGGAGATCTGAGACTTGCCCCCCGCCTCCGCCTTGCAGTAGACCACCCCCTGGTGGCCGGAGTGAGGCCGCAGATACACAAAGCCTCTCTTCAGGTCGTAAACGATGTCCGTTCCGTTGGCCGGGATCTCCTTGGCCGGGAACTCCCTGTGGAGGGTGACCTTGGCCGACAGGACGGTCACTCGGCAAGGAACCACAGCCTGCCTGTCTGGGTTCAGGTAGACGACATCAAAGTGACTGGGAGAAGGTACGAAGAGTTCACCTTTCTCTGCAAAGGGAGAGACACGGGCTCATTTAGTCTGGAGAAACGGGGTGAGAACACTTAAAGGGCTACTTATATATTCAGGGCACAAAGATGAGAGGGGATTGACAGTGTGCTTCAAACATGGAATCCTGAAAAGGCTATTTTAACACATTAAGGGTAGCTCCTCATGCGACGAGTTGACTCACTGGAAAAGAGTCTGATGCTGGGAGGGATTGGGGGTGGGAGGAGACGGGGACAACAGAGAATGAGATGGTTGGATGGCATCACCGACTCGATGGACGTGACTTTGAGTGAACTCCGGGAGTTGGTGATGGACAGGAAGGCCTGGCGTGCTGTGATTCATGGGGTCGCAGAGTCTGACGCAACTGAGCGACTGAACTGAACTGAAGGGTAGCTCAGACGGCAAAGAGTCTGCCTGCAATGCAGAAGAACTGGGTTCCATCTCTGGGTGGGGAATCTCCCCTGGAGAAGGGAATGGCAACCCACTCCAGTATTCTTGGCTGGAGAATTCCCATGGACAGAGGAGCCTGGCGGGCTACCATCCATGGGGTTGCACAGAGTCAGACAGGACTGAGCAACTAACACTTTCACTTTCATTTTAATACATTACTGACCAGGGGATTTTTTGCAGGAACTAATGCCTGTGGCCATCAATGTGGGTAACGTATTAATATGTCTCTGGTCAGTAAGTTGTTAAAAAAAATGAGTTTCCTTTTTTGGATGAAGGATATTACTTCCTATCTTCTTAAAGGAAACAAAATCAGTATTAATTCAAGCCCAAATCAGGTCCACTGGTTTACCCCACTGAGGAAGCAGTGGAGACTAGTTTCCTTGTGCTAAGAGCAGTTTTAACACCTAGGAACTGTCTGCCGTGTCTCTAGAAAGGTCAGCCCCACAGCCCTCGCTCAGTAACTGGGGAGAGACTTCCCCACCCAGCAGAGCCTCTCTGAGATGGCCGGTGTGGTGCCGGTGTCCTCACAGACCAGAGGACCTCATTTCTGCCCGAGGTCAATGGAAAGAGAAGCAGAGACACATAAGGAACCAGCTAGTCTCAGGTTCTGAGCTCTGTTTTGGCGGCCACTGGGCTGGGGACCTTCAACCTGTTTCTTACACTCTACCTGTTTCCTAAGAAATCACCCTGCATATTCTTTAAGCTCTCAATGGTGGCATGTTGGTTTTTTTTTTTTCAGTTAAGGCTTGTGAGATCTAGTGCCCTGAGCAGGGATTGAACCCAGGCCTGCTGCACTGGGAGCACAGAGTCTTAGCCACTGGACCACCAGAGAAGTTCTGATGATGGCATTTTTATCTTAGAGAAATAAGAACTGGTTTCCCTGTACTTTGCTCAGCACAGTCAAGGGACTCTGGATTGTGGGGGGTGTTTTTTGGTTTGTTTGTTTGGAGCATGAAGCATTAAATACTTTGTTTTCTGGATCATTCCATAAGAGATTATAGTGATTGCTAAGAGAAATCGTTGAACTGAATCACACCCCAACCTTTGTTAAATTGTCTCCTGTGTTTTCCTACCATATTTCTGAAACAGTTATTCTTGGCTTGCTTCACTAGCCTTTGTGCCCTAGTTGTATGACTTTGTTTTTTACATTGAGCATAGAATTCCTGGACACAATAGCAAGTGCCGTCACGGGCCAAGAGTTCTTTGCCTATAAGTATTTTAATATTTTTAATAATACTAGTTTCTCTAACATGGAATCATGGCTCAGGAAATCTCCACCTTTTGTAAGACTTTCCATCAGGCCAGGCAGTTTGCTTCACTTCACAATATGTTGCCTTTCAGGCTTAGGCAAGGCTACCTTGGTCAACATCTCACCTAACACCCCTGCGTTCAAATGGAGTAAGTGCATGTGGCCCTGAATGTGTCACTTCATCTCTCTGTGCTTCAGTATCCCTGTTTCTAAAGAGAAGAATCTGGAGCATTTGTATTAAAGATTTCTTTGTCAGTCAGTTCAGTTCAGTCGCTCAATCATGTCCGACTCTTTGAGACCCCATGGACTGTAGCATGCCAGGCTTCCCTGTTCATCACCAACTCCTGGAGCTTGCTCAAACTCATGTCCATTAAATCCACTGATGCCATCCAACCATCTCATCCTCTGTCATCCCCTTCTCCTCCTGCCTTCAGTCTTTCCCAGCATCAAGGTCTTTTCCAGTGAGTCAATTCTTTGCATCAGGTGGCCAAAGTATTGGAGCTTCAGCTTCAGAATTAGTCCTTCCAATGAATATTAAGTGTTGATTTCCTTTAGGATTGACTGGTTTGATCTCCTTGCAATCCAAGGGGCGCTCAAGAGTCTTCTCCAACACCACAGTTCTAAAACATCAATTCTTCAGCACTCAGCTTTCTTTATAGACCAACTCTCACATCCATACATGACTACTGGAAAAACCATAGCTTTGACTATACAGACCTTTAAAGGCAAAGTAATGTCTCTGCTTTTTAATATGCTATCTAGGTTGGTCATAACTTTTCTTCCAAGGAGTAAGCGTCTTTTAATTTCATGGCTGCAGTCACCATCTGCAGTGATTTTGGAGCCCAAGAAAGTAAAGATATCTTTTTATCAAGTTTTTAAGGAAGGTGTGATTTCAGATTCAGAAAGAACTTTTGTTTTAAGGTTTTGTACAGGAATCTGACCCCTTCATGGATCACAGCCTTGTCGTGCAAAGGTGTTTGTGTAACTCAATGAAGCTATAAGCCATGCCATGTAGGGCCACCCAAAATGGACAGGTCATGGTGGAGAGTTCTGACAAAATGTGGTCCACTGGAGCAGGGAATGGTAAACCACTCCAGTATACTTGCTGTGAGAACTCCATAAACTGTATAACAAGGCAAAAAGATATGACACTGCAAAGTGAGCCCTCCCAGGTCAGAAGGTGTCCAGTAGGCTACTGAGAAGAGTGAAGGACAATTATTAATAGCTCCAGAAAGAATGAAGCATCTGGGCCAAAGCAGAAACAAGACTCAGTTGTGGATGTGTCTGGTGATAAAAGTAAAATCTGATGCTGTAAGAACAGTATTGCATAGGAACCTGGAATGTTAGGACCATAAAGCCAGGTAAATTGGACATGGTCAAGCAGGAGATAGCGAGAGTGAACATCGACATCTTAGAAATCAGTGAACTAAAATGGACGGGAATGGGTGAATTTAATTCAGATGACCATTATATCTACTACTGTGGACAAGAATCCCATAGAAGAAATGGAGTAGCCCTCACAATCAATAAAAGAGTCCAAAATGCAGTACTTAGGTTCATCCTCAAAAAACAACAACTGAAATCATTCAACAAGCAAACCATTCAACATCACAGTAATCCAAGTCTACGCCCCAATCACTGATGCTGAAGAAGCTGAAGTTGATCAGTTCTGTGAAGACCTAGAAGACCTTCTGGAACTAACACCAAAAAAAGAGATGTCCTGTTCATCATAGGTGACTGGAATGGAAAAGCAGGAAGTCAAGAGATAACTGGAGTAACAAGCGAGTTTGGCTTTGGAGTACAAAATGAAGCAGGGCAAAGGCTAACAGAATTCTGCCAAGAGAATGCACTTGTCATAGCAAACACCCTTTTTCAACAACACAAAAACAACTTTACACATGGACATCACCAATTAGTCAATCCCAAAATCAGATTGATTACATTCTTTGCTGCCGAAGATGGAAAAGCTCTATACAATCAGCAAAAACAAGACTGTGGCTCAGATCATCAGCTCCTCATAGCAAAATTCAGGCTTAAACTAAAGAAAATGGGGAAAACCACTAGGCCAGTCAGGTATGACTTCAATCCCCTATGAATATACAGTGGAGGTGATGAATAGATTCAAGGGATTAGATCTAGTAAACAGAGTGCCTGAAGAACTGTGAATAGAAGTTTGGAACATTGTACAGGAGGCAGCGAACAAAACCATCCCAAAGAAAAAGAAATGCAAGAAGGCAAAGTGGTTGTCTGAGGAAGCTTTATAAATAGTTGAGGAAAGAAGAAAAGTGAAAAGCAAGGGAGGAAGGGAAAGGTATACCCAACTAAGTGCAGGGTTCCAGAGAGTAGCAAGAAGAGACAAGATGGCTTCTTCAATGAACAGTGCAAAGAAGTAGAGGAAAACAGCAGAAGGGGAAAGACTAGAGATCTCTTCAAGAAAACTGGTAATATCAAAGGAATATTTCATCTAAAGATGGGCATAATAAAGGAGAGAAATGGTAAAGACCTAATAGAAGCAGAAGAGATCAAGAAGAGATGTCAAGAATACCCAGAAGAACTACACAAAAAAGATCTTAATGACCCAGTTAACCATGATGGTGTGGTCACTCACCCAGAGCCAGACATTGTGGAGTGTGAAGTCAAGTGGGGCTTAGGAAGCACTGCTGCCAATAAAGTTAGTGGAGGTGATGGAATTCCAGCAGAGCTATTTAAAATCCTATAAGATGGTGCTATTAAAATGCTGCACTCAATCTGTCAGCAAATTTAGAAAACTAGCAGTGGCCACCAGACTGGAAAAAGTCAATCCTCATCCCAATTTCCAAGAAGGGCAGTACTAAAGAATGTTCAAACCACCAGACAGTTGTACTCATCTCCCATGCTAGTAAGGTTATGCTCAAAATCCTTCAAGTTAGACTTCAGCATTATGTGAACTGAGAACTTCCAGATGTTCAAGCTGGTTTTGGAAAAGGCAGAGGAACCAGAGATCAAACTACCAACATCTGTTGGATCATAGAGAAAGCAGGAGAATTCCAGAAAAACATCTACCTCTGTTTCATTGCCTATGTTTACATCTTTGACTGTGTGGATCACAACAAACTGGAAAATTCTTAAAGACATGGGAATACCTCCCTCCTGAGAAACCTGTATGCAGGTCAAGAGCAAACAGTTAGAACTGGACATGGAGCAACAAACTGATTCCAAATTGGGAAAGGAGTACGTCAAGGCTGTATACTGTCAGCCTGCTTATTTAACTTATATGCAGAGTACATCATGTGAAATGCCAGACTGGATGAAACACAAGCTGGAATCAAGATTGTGGAGAGAAATATCAATAACCTCATATACACAGAAAACACCACCCTTATGGCAGAAAGTGAAGAGGAACTGAAGAGCCTCTTGATGAGGATGAAGGAAGAGAATGAAAAAGCTGGCTTAAAACTCAATATTAAAATAACTAAAATCATGGCAAACGAAGGAGGAAAGGTGGAAGCAGTGACAGATTTCCTCTCCTTGGGCTCTAAAATCACCAAGGATGGTGACTGCAGCCATGAAATTAGAAGACAATTGCTTTTTGGCAAGAAAGCTATGACAAACCTAGACAGCGTGTTAAAAAGAAAAGACATCACTTTCCTGATAAAGGTCCGTATAGTCAAAGCTATGGTTTTTCCAGTAGTCATGTATGGATGTGAGAGTTGGACCATAAAGAAGACTGAGCACTGAAGAACTGATGCTTTTGAACTGTGGTGTTTGAGAAGACTCTTGAGAGTACCCTGGACTGCAAGGAGATCCAATCAGTCCATCCTAAAGGAAATCAGTCCTGAATATTCATTGGAAGGACCGATGCTGAAGCTGAAACTCCAATACTCTGGCCACCTGATACAAAGAACTGACTCATTGGAAAAGACCCTGATGTTGGGAACGATTGAAGGCAGGAGGAGACAGGGACGGCAGAGGATGAGATGGTTGTATAGCATCACCAAATCAATGGACGTGAACTTAGTCAAACTCCAGGAGATGATGAGGGATAGGGAAGCCTGGAGTGCTGCAGTCAGT
Organism: Moschus berezovskii; assembly: GCF_049115385.1. NCBI lineage: Eukaryota > Metazoa > Chordata > Mammalia > Artiodactyla > Moschidae > Moschus > Moschus berezovskii. The sequence goes on along the minus strand of NC_142485.1, from coordinate 25,700,423 downwards.
GGGGTCTCAAGGAGTCAGGCCAGACTTGTCAACTGAACAACAACAGGAATCTGAACCAATGTGCAAAGCCAGTAAAATAACCAAGCAATCTGAATTTCAGAACACAAAAATGAGGCCTTACTTCCTATACTGTAATCATGTTTTGAAAGAAGGGACCACACCAGTTGCTTTAACCAACAGAAAAATAAAATGTATTTGCCAAGTGAGTGGAGTAAGCAAGACTGCAGGAAGAATATATGAATGAGTAAGCAAATTATTATCTATAAATTAAATCTGTCCAATTTTCATTTATTCATTCCTTATACATATTTTTATTAATTCAGCTGAATTGCTGTAACTTGATAAATTACAAAAACTTAATTTCTTTTAAAGTAAAAAAAAAAGTCTGCCATTAGTAGAATCCATGTACCCAAAAAAAAAGTGTGTTCAAGTTTATATTTAAAATTATAGATCAAAAAATGCCTCTACAAATATGCTTGGTATCTACCCAAGTGGGTGACATACATTGCTTTAAAAAAACAAAACACATGGAAACCTGAGATTTTAAAAAATTTAGTTAATAGGCCATAAACTAAAATCCAAATTATAACAAACTCCACACTTGGTAAAATGCTGGTTCATATGGTTTTACCACATGTGTAAACTGGAGCCCATGCCTCTTACTATGAGGAAGCCCTGCTGCTGGTAATGTTTCTCCCCACCCCCCAGCCTTGATCTGGGAGGTGGTTACATGATCTGGGAGGTGGTTACATGATCTGGGAGGTGGTTAACTTGAGGATCATTCACTGGGCTGCAGAGTTGTGATTTGTGTATTTCCCTTAGTATAAATCATACTTCAATACAAAGTTAGAGCAGGGGAGAAAAAAACTCTCTGAGAGCCTCCTGGATGAAGATTGAATACAAATGTAACTTGTAGCAGTTGCTTAATCAAATCTTGCACAAATTAACAGTCAAAAGAAGCTTCACAGTGTTTACAATCAAACTCCAGGAAACACACACACACATAATGGATGCCAGACATTTCTCTGTGTGGGTGGAGGGGAAGCACATGTTCTGAGAGACTCCAGAGCCAATAGCCTCCATAACAGCCCATCTTGGTTCTCTAACGCCTGAAAAGACAAATTGCTAAACCCTATCCTGAAAATTCAACTGGACTCTCAGTGTTGAGGAATGAGAAAACAATACAATCCATTAAGTCACATCTCTGATGCAGGTTTTTTTGAAATGTTGATTTTTCAGCCTTCCTGTGATACCCAAAAGGGCTTCCATAAATTAAGAAAGAGGATCCGCCACCAGAACTCAGAGAACCTATTACTCAATGAGACTTTCTGCTCAAAGTTAGGTCTTCAGTTCAAAAATCTCAGTTTTAATAACCATTATTTGGGGAAGACACAACAGTGCTAATCACAGCGAAGAATTTTCATTCTGCAACTTGAAACATGGTATCAGTCCTTGTCCAGAATAATGAGTCTTAATTAATCTCCTCTCCACTGCTGCTTCCTAGTGTGGTACCATTCTCTGGGCACGTAGGCACTTCTGGGTGGCGCAATCCAGAAGGAGGCGCAGAAGTGACGGCCCATGAACACCTGTCAGCAATTCTGACGATGCCAGTTATGCTAGCCTATGTTTGTCTGCCAATCTTTCCATCACCTTGTCTTAAAAATAGGTTAAGGGACTTCCCTGGTGGTCCAGTGACTAGGACTCCACGGTCCTAACACAGGGGGCACAGGTTTGATCCCTGGTCAAGGAACTAGATCCCACATGCTGCAACTAACAATTTACTTGCTGCAACTAAGACCCAGCACAGTAGTCAATCAATCAACAAGTCAATTGATCAATCAATCAATGGGTTAAGGCAGTAAGACACTGGATCCTGGACCAGAAAAAAGGGATCTGACTTTTCACTCCACCACTTGAAGTCAAGGAATGTGGAACAAGTCACCTCGCCCTGTTGTATCTTAGCATCAGCATTATTATTTTTAGTGTGCAGAGTCGCTCAGTCAGTTCAGTTCAGTTCAGTCGCTCAGTCGTGTCTGACTCTCCGCGACCCCATGAATCACAGCATGCCAGGCCTCCCTGTCCATCACCAACTCCCGGAGTTCACTCAAACTCATGTCCACAGAGTCGGTGATGCCATCCAGCCATCTCATTCTCCGTCGTCCCCTTCTCCTCCCGCCCCCAACCTTTCCCAGCATCAGAGTCTTTTCCAGTGAGTCAACTCATCGCATGAGGTGGCCAAAGTATTGCAGTTTCAGCTTTAGCATCAGTCCTTCCAATGAACACCCAGGATTGATCTCCCTTAGAATGGACTGGTTGGATCTCCTTGCGGTACAAGGGACTCTCAAGAGTCTTCTCCAACACCACAGTTCAAAAGCATCAAATCTTTGGCGATCAGCTTTCTTCAGTCCAACTCTCACATCCATACATGACCACGGGAAAAACCATAGCCTTGACTAGATGGACCTTTGTTGGCAAAGTAATGTCTCTGCTTTTTAATATATTATCAAGGTTGGTCATAATTTTCCTTCCAAGGAGTAAGCGTCTTTTATTTTCATGGCTGCAATCAGCATCTGCAGTGATTTTGGAGCCCAAAAAAATAAAGTCTGACACTGTTTCCACTGTTTTTCCATCTATTTCCCATGAAGTGATGGGACCAGATGCCATGATCTTTGTTTTTTGAATGTTGCTCAGTTGTGTCCAACTCTTTGCAACCCCATGGACTGTAGCCCGCCAGGCGCCTCTGTCCATGGGATTTTCCAGGCAAGAATACTAGGGTGGGTTGCCATTCCTTCACTCCAGAGGATCTTCCCAACCCAGGGATTGAACCTACATTGCCTGTGTCTCCTGTATCTCAGGCAGATTCTTAACCCACTGAGCCATCAAGGAAGCTTCCCTGATTATTTCTAAAAAAGAGATAATTAGGTAGCTTCTTCTAATTTCCTCAGAGCATTGTGGAAATTAAATGAGATGCACGTGTCTCCAGAATCACAGCGTACTCTGCTGATGTATCTGCTCGCCAGAGAGAAGCTCTCTAGGCAGGATGGGAGAACGTGTGAGATTTTGCTGAAGCGTTCATTAAAGGTCAGAGCCTATGGTTATCTGAGCTGTAGATCTGAGTCATGGGACAACTACAAGTACAACAGATGGATTCAGGATGTGGACAAACCTCATGACAGAGCCTGCCCAGACACTAAGGAGGCCTCCTGGCTTCACCTGAAACGCCTCGGACACCAGCAGCACCAGGGCATGGCATTTGAAAGATTCCAGAAAGCCATCCCTGATCTCTGAGCCTTGTTGGAGAACGTCTCCCCCAGACTTGAGAATATAGAGAGCTCAGCAGCAGAAAAGGCTGGCAAGCCACTCTGCAGTGCCTGCTTCTCCAAGTGAAAGTTCCACCTGGCAAACCTGGACCTGGCCCTGCAGGGGAGGAGAGGCCCCTGACCTGCAGAGTTTCAAGGGCTTGGTGTGTCAGGATTGACACACCAAGGACTGACACTTGGGCGCAGGTGTCAGGGTTGGAGCCACTCCAGCCTGTGGAACGCTGTCCCAAACCTCAGCTCGTGGTACTCACAAGGGCAAACTGAAGGAGACCGTTAGCTAGGCATTCTCTGACAATGGTAGTTCCAGAAAGGAGGTCGCGAGAGGTTGCGAGAGCGCAGTGACTGGACGTCTCCAGCTGCACCATGCAATGGAGCTCTCTATGCTGATGGCTGTGCTGTCTCCACTGTCCAGGAGGGCAGACACTGGCCACAGGTGCCAATGCAGCACTTGAAACATGGCAAGGGCCACTGAGGAACTGGAGTTTTAACTTTGTTTAATTTAAAAGAATTTTTAAAAAATATTTATATAGCCTTGGCATGGTAGAGAACTTTTTTTTTTGGCTGTGCCTCATGGCATCTTAGTTCCCTGACCAGGGGTTGAACCTGCATTGGAAGCACAGAGTCTTAACCACTGGGCTGCCAGAGAAGTCTCAACCTTGTTTAGTTTTAACTACTCCCCAGTGACGTTTGAATAGTCACACACGCCTCAACTTCAAATCCACAGTCTCAAATCCACGCCCACGCTATCTTCTTTCCTTGACATCAGTCAGTCAGTTCAGTCACTCAGTTATGCCCGACTCTTTGTGACCCCATGGACTGCAGCACACCAGGCCTCCCCGTCCATCACCAACTCCCAGAGCTCACTCAAACTCATGTCCATTGAGCCAGTGATGCCATCCAGCCATCTCATCCTCTGTCGTCCCCTTCTCCTGCCTTCAATCTTTTCCCTTGACATAGCAGATCAGTTATTAAGTTTTATGCATGTGTGTGTTTAGTTGCTCAGTCATGTCTGACTCTTTGTGACCCCATGGACTGTTTCCTGCAAACTCCTCTGTCCGTGGGGATTCTCCAGGCAAGAATACTAGAGTGAGTTGCCATTTCCTTCTCTAGGGGATCTTCTCAATCCAGGGATAGAACCTGCATCTCTTAAACTTCCTGATTGGCAGGCAGATTCTTTACCACTAGTACCCCCACACGTCTGCTGGCTGCCGTACTGGACAATGCAGTACAGACTCTGGGACCAGACAGTTCTGGGTGCAAATGCTGGCCCAGCCACTTCTTGTCATCTGACCTGAAGGAGTTACTTAATCTCCCTCAACCTCAACTTTCTCATTGAAAGAAAGCATGTACATATATATATATATATTAGTACTTACCCTGAAGAGTTATTGCAAGACTTACATGAAATAATCGATGTAAAGCCTGAGTTTTTCAGACTCTGGGAAACAGTGAGTGTTCTCATTGTCCTTATCTGATAATCGGCAGACAGAGGGAAACTTCAGTATGGGCAAGTGCCTAAGTCTGGAGAGTTCTGCCAATGCAGCCAACCTCTTACCTGTGAAGAAGATGTAGGTGGAGCCCGTCTTGGCCTCGTCCCTCCTGCAGACATAGCCGGTGCAGAGCTGTCCCCAGCAGCTGAACTCACCCGTGTCGGCCGCGGTGGAGTTGACCAGGGTCAGCTGGCCGTAGCGCTCATGCTGCTTCACACTGTCAATGAGAGCAACCCATCTCTCTCTGCACCATCGCCCTCACACATGAAGCCCCGCGGCTCCGGGCAGAGGGCCCTTCCCAGATAGCACTGATGAATAAAAGGGTCTTCGGGGAGGGGAGTGTGTTGGGGGTAGGTGAGAAGGCAGAGGGGAAAGCCTTTCTTAGAAACAGGCTAAGACAATAACATTTGACATCAATAACAATGACATTTTCTCAAGAGAAGACATTCTCTTCGACCCCAGAACTGGGGTTTCCTTAAGTAACATCACTGGTGTGTTGCAATGCAGCCGCACACATTTAGCCACAAAGACTTGGGTGGGCATTTTGCCTTCAGCTTTGGTTTCTAATGAGTTTATTTAACAGCAGTCAAAATGAATGAAAGCACACAGTGTTATCCAGGATTCAAAACCTCTTTAATCGGTAAGAATAAGTCTCTGAACACAAGCTTGGAATCTTTGAGATGCTGAATTACTATATTTCAGATAAGAACTGCCCCTTAAGGAGATCAAACCAGTCCATCCTAAAGGAAATCAACCCTGAATATTCATTGGAAGGATTGATGCTGAAGCTGCAATACTTTGGCTACCTGATGCGAAGAGCCAACTCACTGGAAAAGCCCCTAATGCCGGGGAAGATTGAGGGCAGGAGGAGAAGGGGACGACAGAGGATGAGATGGTTAGATGGCATCACCAATTCAATGGACATGAGTTTGAGCAAATTCTGGGAGATAGTGAAGACAGAGAAGCCTGGCGTGTTGCAGTCCATGGGGTCTCAAAGAGTTGAACACAACTTAGCAACTGAACCACAAGGAAAAAATGCATTGGCTGCTAAGATGTGGAGCCCCAATCATGTACGCACCTTTGGTCAAGTATTTAGAGCTTTGGGGCACTTTTCCTCTGGCCTCACACTATTATTTCTAATTTTATTTCCTCATTTTTTTATCTCTTGTATTTTTATTGTGTTGCATGTGAATATACTTGCCAACCTCTTCAAGTCCTTGTTGAAACGAGGACAGAAAGAAATATTTATTATTATTATCTCTGGGATTAGCTGATTGTTATAATTCCCTGTATTATATTACGTTAGGAACCCAGATGTATCATCCTTGGGTTGGGCCCCCTCCTCTGCCTACCCTCTATGGCCTCAGCCTGTGAGGATTCCAAAATAAATGGTCCCAACTGAGGATGAATCTCCAATACCCACATGTCTCACCCCGCTGGGATCCACATGCTTTTCTGACACAGTCGAGATTCTTCCGTTTTAGGTGGCAGTCACATCGGTGGTTCGGTCACCACTTTAAATTTAGCACACAGCACCACGCTTAGCTGGTTGATCTTCAACACAGCCTGTTCTGGCCTCTGCGGAATAGCTCCTCAGCCCACCAGTTCTGCCAGGAGGTGCCTCTGTACTCCCACTGCGCCAGTCAACTGCCTCCTTTCAACTGAACGGAAATCTCTCCTCCTTCAGGAAGCTTCTAATTAGAACCAACTCAGGAATCGCCCTGCTTTCTCCCAGTGACGTAACCGGCTCCCTCGCCCTCACCCACACAGTACCTCTGGCTTCCTGTTACTACAGTGGATGGGGACAACTTTGAGGGCAGGGATACCGCCCTGCCCTATTTGCTTTATATTCTCTGAGCAACAAATCTGTGCACAGCACAAAGCAAAAATTCTCTGGAAACGAGGAGACTGAAATGAAGTTGCACAGCAGTGTTGAAACTGGAAAGAACCTTAAAAGCAGGAGTCCAGTTCCCAATCTTGTGAATGAGGAGACTTTCCTGAGACCCACAGCTAGAGAACAGCTGAACAAGTCTGTCTTCCTTAAATCAATTAAGTGTGTGCCCCGTACCCACTCATTAGATGATAAATGCATCTAAAGCACTTGCTGCCATGCCTGGTTCGTTGTGCTGTCCTAATTGTATCTTAATTACATACACGGGCAGATTAGTGGTAGTCACTGTGAATACTACAACGACAGATATGCACACCCAACACAAATAAAAGTGGCCCTCGAGGATATTACAACCCAGCTAAGGAGCTAAAACTAGTAGTCATGAAGAGATCAGACAGTAGCTAAAGTGATGCCCACAGCAAAAGCAGTAGGAATTCTGAGAAGGGATTCCTCACTGTGGGTGGGAAGGTCGAAGGCAGTTAGAGGAGGAGGTGGGACAGGCTGGTGCGGTGCTGTGCGGTGCGGTGGGGGGCCAGCAGGGGGCTGAAGGCTGAACTTGCCGGGAGGGACCTGCTCTGTGCATATCACTGCGTGTCCCTGGTGCGTGGTGGGTAGCAGGCACTTGATGACTTGGGGATTTAATCCACTAATCACAGAAGGAGATGGAGGGAGGGGGTGGCAGTCACAGGGCACGTGGTTGAGAACACTGAGAGGGGTATACACTGTGCTCAGCAGGGAGTGGGGACCACCCTCAGCCACTCCTAGCAAGTGGGGAGAACAGGCCACAGAGAGGAGGGAGGAGGAGGGGGAGGAAGAAGAGGAGGGGGGAGGAGGGAGGGGAGGGAGGAGGAGGGAGAGGCTCTTACTGGGATGAACAGCCAGTGCTGGGGCCAGGCTGGGTGTCAGCAGTGGAACAGATGTGAAAACAACACTTGTTTTCTTGGGGAAGATTCATGACAGACTGGGTATACAAGATGGAAGAAAGACACACGGATAAAGACCTCTCGGTTTGTATTTCCATATGATGGAAAGAATGAGGTTTTAACTAAACTGGCATAGCTGAGAAGAGAAAGGAGATGGGGGTGAGCAAGTAATACATTGACTGTTGGAGATTCTGAATTTATGGTAGTATGTGGGTCAGGTAAGTGTGGATGTTGTGGAAATCCAGGCCAGGCACAGAGGCGTAAAAGAACTCTAGATTTATTTATGGGGGGAACCATCTACAGGGGCTGTGAGCAGGAACTAAAGGAATGGGTGAACTCAGCGAGGAAAAGTGTGGTCAGGAAAGGGAAGGCTGAGGACAAACTGTAGATACAAACCAGGGGACCAGCAGGAAAAGAAGAGGTGGAAAGAGGGGAGAAGGAGAATCAGAAATGAAAGGAGAATCAGGAAAGGGGATCATCAAGGAGAAACAGCCAAGAAATTGATGGTTAAACTCATCAGATGCTTTTCATTCTGATTCATGTCCTCCCCCCTCCACACACACATACACGTACGTGCACACACACAGACGCGCGCACACACACACACTTCATCTGGCAGAATGAAAATCTTTGGCAACCAGAAGAGTAATTTCAATTGTGGGATGGAGTTTGACTTCAGCAGATAAAAGAGGAAAAGCTGGAGACAAAACGGAAGTGAAAGTCCCCAGGTGAACCATAGTATCAGGCCACAGCACCAATACTTTGGCCACCTGATGAGAAGAGCCGACTCACTGGAAAAGCCACCTGATGCTGGGAAAGATTGAGGGCAGGAGGAGAAGGGGATGACAGAGGATGAGATGGTTGAATGGCATCACCAACTCGATGGAGATGAGTTTGAGCAAACTCCAGGAGATGGTGAAGGACAAGGAAGCCTGGTGTGCTGCAGTTCACGGGGTCACAAAGAGTCGAGCACAACAGTGACTGAACAACAACATTCCCCACAGAGCTGTCACCTGGGGTACAAAGTCAGTAAGAGATCAATAAGTGTACTGAGCACTTTCTGTGCACCCAGCAGGTACTGGTACAGTAGTGATAGAAATTATAAGACGCCATTTCTACCAGGAAAGAACCTGGGCACATAAAAATGCAGCACTTGGGACTAACACCAGCACCGTGCTGTATCTTTAGCAGGACTGGGGGTGGAAGGAAGGAAATGCACAGGAAAACATTTCTGGATTTTTCCACCCCCTCTTCTGTGTCAACAATATAAAACAGGAAACAAATTATTCAGCAGGATTACAGTTTAAATGCCTGGGTTTAGAATGTCCATTTTTACTAATGGGATCACACAGTCCATGTGGCAGGACATCCAAGAGGTTAGGATGTGACCGACCTCAGGGGGCAGAGTCTGCACTGAGTCCCAAAAAGCCCACTCCAACGAGGCTTCAGTCACAGGCCCTCCCCTCCTCCTGTAACTTCACAACCCCCCCCAAAATGGAAGAAGTACAAGATGTGAAGTTTGAATGGAACTTTTTTTTTTTTTAAAAAAAGGTGCTGTGACAAAACAGACTCACAGACATACAGAACAGATGTGGTTGCCAAGGGTGTGGGGGCTGGGGTAAGGGAGGGAAGCACTGGGAGTTGGAGGTTGCCCTGGGATGGCAGAGCCTGGTGGGCTGCCATCTATGGGGTCGCACAGAGTCGGACACGACTGAAGCGACTTAGCAGCAGCAGCAGATACAAACTATTACACACAGGATGGATAAACAACAAGGTCCTGCTATAGAACTCAGAGAACTATAGTCAATATCCTGTAATAAACCATAATGGAAAAGAATATGAAAAAGAATATACATGTATAACTGAGTCACTCTGCTGTACCGAAGAAATTAACACAAGATCATAAATCAATTATACTTCAATAAATTTTTTTTAAAAATTAAAAAAAAATCACTCTGAAATAAAAAAGAGGTGCTGCCCTATGGTCACCTAATTTATGACAAAGGAGGCAAGGATACCCAATAGAGAAAACACAGCCTCTTCAATAAATGGTGCTGGGAAAATTGGACAGCTACATGTAAAAGAATGAAATGAGAACACCCTCCTATGGAGAAGGAAATGGCAACAAACTCCAGTATTCTTGCCTGGAAAAGTCCATGGACAGAAGAGCCTGACAGGCTGCAGTTCGTGGGGTTACACGACTTAGTATGCACGCATGAGGAGGGTGGAGGGAAATGGGTTGGTAGCAATAAACTGGTAGAACTAAAAAAATAAAAAGGCCTGATACCATACACAAAAATAACTAAAATGGATTAAAGACCTAAATGTAAAGCCAGACACTATAAAACTCTTCGAGAAAAACACAGGCAAAACATTCTTTGACATAAATCACAACAAGATCTTTTTTTGACCCACCTTCTAGAGTATTGAAAATAAAAATAAATGGGACCTAATGTAAAAGATTTTGCACAGCAAAGGAAACCATAAAAAGACAACCTTCAGAATGGGAGGAAATATTTGCAAATGAAGCAGGGATTAATCTCCAAAATATACAAACAGCTCATGCCACTCAATATAAAAAAATAAATAACCCACTCAAAAAAATGTGTAGAAGAAGTGAACAGACATTTCTTCAGAGAGCTCATAGAGATGGCCAAGAAACACACAAAAAGATACTCAACATCACTAATTATTAGAGAAATGCAAATCAAAACTACAATGAAGATCATCCCACACAGGTCAGAATTGTCATCATCAAAAAATCCACAAAGAGATGAAAGGGAAGACTCTACAACCAAGAATACCCAGCAAGACTCTCATTCAGATCTGATGGAGAAATCAAAAGCTTTCCAGACAAGCAAAAGTAAAGAGAATTCACCACCACCAAATCAGCTTTACAACAAGTGCTAAAGGAACTTCTCTAGGCAGGAAACATAAGAAGGAAAAGACCTACACAAAATAAACCCAAAACCTTTAAGAAAATGGTAATAGGATCATGAAAGTGAAAGTCATTCAGTCATGTCCAAAACTTTGTGACCCCATGGAGGAGCCCACCTTTACTGACTGAGCCACCAGGGAAGCCACTAATAGGACCATACATATCAATAATTACTTTAACTGTAAATGAATTAAATGTACCAGCTGAACAAAAGACAGACTGGCTGAGCAGATGAGACTATGTGCATGGATGCACTTCCACTTACCGTGTCATTCTACTTAACCCCAGAATTCTATGTAATTATTTTATATTGTTGGTTTAATCCTTTCCATTATTGCTTGCAAATGTAATTATCTTTTATTTTTTGTCTAGCTATTGACTGTGAAAACTGATAAACATCTTTTACTATTATGATTATGTAACTATTATTCACTTAATCCCATCATATCATGATTGGTCAACAGAAAATGATAGAATTCTGTATCACTAAAACTACCATTTAATAGAAAAAAGACCAATTAATGGTAAAATATAGTAAAATAATTAGAAAAAGTCGGTCAGGATATAAAGGCCCAGCTGCTTAATTAATGGGCCTGGAAGGAAGATGGACAGATGTACTGAGGTCAAGGCAGAGCGGGAGAAGACGACAATTGATGTAGTTTCAGGGCAACTCCAACCTCTCAGGCATGATCTAATGGTGATGGATGTCTCCCCTTGCATCTTTAGAGAAAGCAAGAGTAGGATTTCTCTGACAGATGACAAGCTGACAGCAAAAAGAAGGGAGCTGGACACCAGAGTGCGAACAGGGTAGCAAAACTCTGCAAGAGTCAGCCTTGTTGTTTCCTTTCTGCAGGACTTGAGAACTTTCCCGGGACATTTGCTGGCTCACATAATTCCCCCCTATGCCATGACCAGAGCATAAAAAAAGAATCAAATACAAAGAAGGATGTACACCATAAAAAAAAATCCACAAACAATAAATGCTGGAAAGGATGTGGAGATAAAGGAAGCCTCCTATACTGTTGGTGGGAAAGCAAATTGATACAGCCACTATGGAGAACAGTAAAGAGATTCCTTAAAAAACTAAAAACAGAGCTACCACATGACACAACAACTACACTCCTGGGCATATGCCTGGAAAAACACAGTTCGAAAAGATGCATGCACCTCAATGTTTATTGCAGCACTATTTCCAATAACCAGGACATGGAAGCAACCTAAGTGTCCATACGAATGGATAAATAAAACATGGTACATATACACAATGGAAGATTACTGAGGCATCAAAAGGAACAAAAATGTGCCATTTGCAGAGATGTGGATGGAGTTACAGACTACCACACAATGTGACGTAAGTCAGAAAAAGACAGGCTAATATCATGTATTAACACATATATGTGGAACCTAGAAAAATGGTACAGATGATCTTATGTACAGAGATAGAGACAAACTGTAGAGACAGAGGGGTGGGATAACACTGTGATGACGGGATAACACTGTGATGACCTCAATGGGAAGGAAATCCAAAAAAGAGGGGCTATATGTATGTGGAGAGCTGATTCACTTTGATGTACAGAAGAAAATAACAACATTGTAAAGCCACAGGATGGGAAAAGGTCAGTTTGCATTCCAATCCCAAAGAAAGGCAATGCCAAAGAATGCTCAAACTCCCTACAAATGTGCTCATTTCACATACTAGCAAGGTACTGCGCAAAATCCTTCAAGCTAGACTTCAACAATATGTGAACTGAGAATTTCAAGACATACAAGCTGGATTTAGAAAAGGCAGAGGAACCAGAGATCAAATTGCCAACATCCATTAGATCATGGAAAAAGCAAGGTAATTCCAGAGAAACATCTCCTGCTTCATTGACTATGCTAAAGCCTTTGACTGTGTGGATCACAAAAAACTGTGGAAAATCTTAAAGATATGGAATACCAGACCACTTTACCTGCCTCCTGAGAAACCTGTATGCAGTCAGTAAGCAACAGTTAGAACCAGACATGGAACAATGGACTGGTTACAAATTTGGAAAGGAGTACATCAAGGCTGTATATCTTCACCTTGCTCATTTAACTTCTATGCAGAGTACATATGCAAAATGCTGAGCTGGATGAATCACAGGGGGAATCAAGACTGTGGGGAGAAATATCCACAGCCTCAGATATGCAGGTGGTATCACTCTAATGGCAGAAAGCAAAGAGGAACTGAAGAGCCTCTTGATGAGGATGAAAGAGGAGAGTGAAAAGGCTGACTTAAAACTCAGTATTTAAAAACCTAAGATTATGGCATCTGGTCCCATCACTTCATGGCAAATAAATGGGGAAAAAGTGGAAGCAATGGCTGATTTTATTTTCTTGGGCTCCAAAATCACTGCAGACAGTGACTGCAGCCACAAAATTAAAAGACATTTGGTCCTTGGAAGAAAACCTATGATGAACCTAGACATTGTACTAAAAAGCAGAGGTATCACTTTGCCAACAAAGGTCCTATAGTCAAAGCTATGGTTTTTTCAGTAGTCATGTATAGACGTGAGAGTTGGATCATAAGGCTGAATGCCGAAGAACTGATGCTTTCAAACTGTGGTGCTGCAGAAGACTCTTGAGAGTCCCTTGGACAGCAAGGAAGTCAAATCAGTCATCCTAAAAGAATCATCTCTTAATATTCACCGGAAAAATGGATACTGAAGCTGAAGCTCTAATCCTTTGGCCACCTGATGTGAAGAGCTGACTCATTTGAAAAGACCATGATGATGGGAAAGATCGAGGGCAGGAGAAGAAGGGGAGGACAGAGAATGAGATGGTTGGATGGCATCACCCACTCAATGGACATGAGTTTGAGTCAGCTCCAGGAGTTGATGATGGACAGGGAGGCCTGGCGTGCTGCAGTCCATGAGGTCACAAAGAGTCGGACACGACTGAGCAACTGAACTGAACTGAATTGAATAATTAGTGATGTTGAGCATCTTTCATGTGTTTGTTGGCCATCTGTATGTTTTCTTTGGAGAAATGTCTATTTGACTCTTCTGCCTATGTTTTGATTGGGTTCATTTGATATTGAACTGCATGAGCTGTTTGTGTATTTTGGAGATTAATCCCTTATTAGTTGCTTCATTTGCAGGTGTTTTCTCCCATTTCTTTCAGGATTTATTATAGCGTGTGTGGGTATTTATTCATGTGCAAGTTCTGCAAGGTACTGTTAATAATTCTGTTCTGGGTAGTGGTAGTGAAAGGTTAGGATGGTCTGATTTTAAATTACGTGTATCAAATTACTTTGCCTTTTTAAAATGTTAACCTTTCAATTTATTCACATTGTAGTGTAGCTTTTCAATGTGTTTTTCCTAAAGTTTTTATGTTCTGGTGATTTGTGTTCCATATAATCTTTTATTTTTCTTACTGTATTTTTGGAGTAATGAGCCTAAATTGGCTCCAATCATGTACAAGCTTAAAGTCTGTTTCTTCTTTCTGGTCTCTAACCTTCCCTGTTCCTTCTGAGGTGTTCCTAGAGGTGACCTGCCTTAGACACCTCAGCCAATCAGAGCCTCTTCTCCTTGAGGCCCCTGCACTGATTGGTCACCACGTGTAAGGGTGCTCTTCACCTGGCTCTGCCTAAGGACTTCTCCTACTGCTTAATAGACAGTTGGCCTTTTGCTGCCAGAGACCATTTCCTCTCCTTCCCTTTTACCCTTCACTTCTGCACTGTTATGGCTGAGAATCTGGTCCCGAGAGAACTGAGCACTGAGAGCCCTGTGTTGTGCTTTCCGAGTCACCACAGCCGTGTGTGAATGTTATGGATGTAGGCCAGTTAGCAGGCTGAGTGTCATCTTCCCTTTGCTTTTTCCATCTCTTGTCAGTCACTGTTTCAACCACCTGTGAGAAGTTAGAAAAAGCCAGGAATGAGCTGCAAATAACTTATGAAGGATTTGTCCAGAAGCTAAACCAGCAGCACCAGACTGATCTAACAGAGCTAGAGAATCGGCTTAAAGAATTTTACACCGGGGAATGTGAAAAGCTTCAGAACATCTACATAGAAGAAGCAGAGAAATACAAAACTCAACTGCAGGAGCAGGTCTGTACTTTTAGAATTAGAACCTGAGCATGTGCTTGGCCATTACTGTTAACTTGACTCCTGTTGTCTGACGAGGGTCTTCCTTTGATGACCTTCTTTGGATGTCCCTTGATGAATTTCTTTATAATTTAAATAAATGAAACAATTTAAGCAAATTTTTTATGATCAAAGCAGTTTATATATGTCGAGTGAAAGACCAAAATAAAGATAAAATTTAAACACTCCTTTAAAATTTTTAATTGAAGTATAGCTGTGTAAGATTATATAAGTTACAGGATTACAGTATAGTGACTCACAATTTTTAAAGGTTATACTCCAGTTATAGTTATTATAAAACACTGGCTCTACAGAAAGAGTCACACAAGGAAAGGACAAACTTCCAGTTACCCAGAAGGGGAAGGAGGCCTGGATGAACTGGAAGATTGGGATTCACAATATTTAAACATCATAACTGTATAAAATATATAAGTATTGACTATCATAAAATAGTGATTGTATTCCCCATGTTGTATAACATATCCTTATGGCTTATTTTATACCTAATAGTTTGCATCTCTTATTCCCCTAGTCCTATATTACTTCTCCCCCTTCCCTCTGCCCACTGATAACCACTAGTTTGTTTTTCGTATCTGTCAGTCTGCTTTTTTGTTAAAGTCACTAGTTTACTACAATTTTTGGATTCCACATATCAGTGATATTATAGTCTTTTTCTTTGATTTATTTCACTTAGCATAATACCTTCCAAAGCGATCCAGGTTGCTGCAAATGAAAATTTTCATTCTTTTTTTAATGCTTCAGTGGTATTCCATTGTGTCTGTGCATATATATACTTCAGCAGAGGCCTAATGACAATGTCTATCAGTTTAAAGTGTGACATGGATGAACACGGAAAAGCACACGTGGTGAACTCCTTCATAGTAGGTTTGCTTTTTAACTCAGTCCAGACCACCTTAAGTTGGAAGCCTCAGCATTCAAAAATCGAACATCATGGCATCTGGTCCCCTCACTTCATGGCAAACAGAAGGGGGAAAAGTGGAAGCCATGATAGATTTTATTTTCTTGGGCTCCAAAATCACTGCAGACAGTGACTGCAGCCAAGAAATTAAGACACTTGCTCCTAGGAGGAAAAGCTATGATGAACCTAGACAGCCTATTTAAAAACAGAGATATCACTTTGCTGACAAAGATCTGTATAGTCATGGCTATGGTTTTTCTAGTAGTCATGTACAGAGGTAAGCATCACCAACTCGATGGACATGAGTTTGAGTGAACTCCGGGAGTTGGTGATGGACAGGGAGGCCTGGCGTGCTGTGATTCATGGGGTCACGAAGAGTTGGACACGACTGAGCGACTGAAACAGATAAGATTTGGGCAATAAAGAAGGCTGAGCACGAAAGAATCAATATTTTTGAATTATGGTGCTGGAGAAGACTCTTGAGAGTTTCTTGGACAGCAAAGAGATCAAACCAGTCAATCCTAAAGGAATCAATCCTGAATATTCTTTGGAAGGATTGATGCTGAAGCTCCAATACTTTGGCCACAAAGAGCCGACTCATAGGAAAACACTCTGATCCTGGGAAAGACTGAGGGCAAAAGGAGAAGGAAGGTACAGAGAGTGAAATGGTTGGATGGCATCATTGGCTCAATGGACGTGAGTTTGAGAAAACTTTGGGAGATGGTGAAGGACAGGGAAGGCTGGCGTGCTGCAGTCCATGGGGTCACAAAGAGTCGGACATGACTTAGTGACTGACCAACAACAACAGAAGCAACTATAAAGCTTAATTTAAAAAATAATTAGGTTAAAAAAAAGGTGCCGCAACAAATTACATGCCCCCGAAAATGTATATAGTTAAACAAAATTTACATTAATTGGAGCAGCTCTGAATATCCCAGCACATAGGCACACCCCAGATCTTTTTATTCTGAACCAGGACTTTCAGGGGCTTCCCTGGTAGTTCTGATAGTAAAGAATCTGCCTGCAATATGGGAGACCTGGGTTCGATCCCTGGGATGGGAAGATCCCCTGGAGGAGAGCATGACAACCAACTCCAGTATTTTTACCTGGAAAATTCCATGGACAGAGGAACCTGGCAGGCTACATGGGGTTACAAAGAGTCTGACATTGACTGAGCGACTAAGCACAGGCCTTTCAGACTTGACACACGGTGAACTCTGATGGACCACGCCAGGTTTCAAAGAGTGTCCAAAAGTTAGGACTGTATGTGTACGTGTGTATATGTGTGTGTGTGTCTTCCAATGGGCTCCCCTGGCTTTACATATACAGACCCTGTTTGGGAGAATGCTGGAAGCTATGTGTATGTAGCCACCCACCCCAGTCTCTTCTGGAGGGGACCGTGTCACGGGATGACACAGAGGAGGAGGCTGACAGGGCCAAAGTCAGGGCCAATGTGCATCTCACCTGGGGCAGTGACCAGGTGACAAACGTGGGGTCCTCCACGCTCCTGTCCTTCCCCCAGATTCTAGAAGACAGGCGTGAGAGGTGAGCCCTGGGTTCCAAGATTATCAGTTCATTGGTCATAAATACTCAAGGAGTGTATATCAAGTGGGAGACTTGGGAGTGGAGAGGCAGGGACACAGTGATGTCTGAAGAGTTCCCTGCTGTCAAGCTCCCCTGTGCAAAGTGCCCTGGGGATTCCCAGGAAGGTGAGCAGGACAGGCTTCAAGACTGACAGAGTCTTGTGTGTGTGTGCTAAATCACTTCAGTTGTGTCCAGCTCTTTGCAACCCCATGGACTGCAGCCCATCAGGCTCCTCTGTCCATGGGATTCTCCAGGGAAGAATACTGGAGTGGGTTGCCATGCCTCCTCCAGGGGATCTTCCCAACCCAGGATAGAACCCACGTCTCTTACGTCTTCTGCACTGGCAGGCAGGTTCTTTACCACTAGCACCACCTGGGAAGCCCACATGTACCAAACAGAGGGTGTGTATTCCCCGGGGAGGTGATCCCCGAAAGGAGACAAAGGGCAAGTTGGGTGCATAACAAAGAGAGTTGGGCTGGAACACAGGTGGACAGAGGACTGCAGTGACAGGCGGCAGTCACACAAGGCGTGCAATCGTGGACTCTGGAGCCACACTGATAGCAGTCGAATCCCACCTCCACCATGACCTTCGGATGCCTTAGCTCAAGCTTACGCCTTCCAATCTGGCTACATCCACCTTTTCAGACTCTGAGTAACAAGAACAACCATACCTCATGCTTACAGAGGGCTGGGCATCATACTAAGCTCTTCAAGTAAGTTCAAGACTTGGAGCAGAATGTTTCAAATGGATAACCAACAGGGACCTACTGTACAGCATATGGAACCCAACTCAGTATTCCGTGGCAGCTGGGATGGGAGGGGAATTTGGGGGAGAATGGATACATGTATATGAATGACTAAGTCCCTTCACAGTTCATCGGAAACTATCACAACATTGTTAATTGGCTATACCCCAATATAAAATGTTTTTGGTGTTTAAAATAATAATAATAAAAATCTTTTTTAAAAATAAAATGCAGAAAACCATATATAATTTGATCTCATTTTTATAAAACAATTATACATATAAAAAAAAAGACTTAGAACCTGGCACAGAGTCAGCGCTCATCACATCTTCAACACTGTTATTATGTTGGGTTGGTTTCACAAGCACATTGAGAAGGAGGCCCCAATTTTTCCCTTTACCAGAGGAAAACACTGAAACTTACAAGAGTACTTGATTCAAAGTCTCCCAACTCTAAGCGACAGAGTTTCTAATCCAGTGTCATTATAGACTTAGGTCACTGATTTGTGTGTGTGTGCGTACCATTTTTAAAGTCTTTATTGAATTTCTTACAGTATTGCTTCTGTTTTATGCTTTTTTTTTTGGCTCCAGACATGTGGGAACTTAACTCTCTGACCAAGAATGGAACCCTCACCCCCTGTATTAGAAGGCGAAGTCTTAATCACAGGGCCACCAGGGAAGCCCCAGGTCATGAACGTTTATAAATGAAAAGGGCACAGATTTCCATCCTACCAAAGTGAATGAATGGAAGGAATTTTGACTGAGAAATGATGCCCCTAATGAGCCTGTAAATCTTGTTAAAATGGTCAGACACCCACACTCCACTCCCCTCCTCCCCAAAAAAAACCCCAAACTCAGAAGATTTGATTAAATTATCTCATTATTATTCATAATACTTCATTTTCTATTCAAATGTACAACTAGCCATTCAGCAAGTGACTGAAGGAATCAAAGGTAACAAAGCAACCAATCATTACAATTACAACTGAGAGCACCCAAGGTACACATTGCTCTTTCTCAATCCCATAAGATGGTGATGATGAAACTACTACTCATAATTAAGATCTAAGTGGTACTTAACATGTGGCAAGTACTGTTTTAAGCCCTTTGCACATCTGGACTGATTTCATCCTCATAACAATCCTGAGAGTAGGCACTACTATTATTATTATTTTGGTTAAGATATTTACTTATTTGGCTACATCAGGGCAGCACACAGGATCTTTAGTTGCAGCATGCGAACTCTTAGTTGCAGCACGTGGGGTCTAGTTCCCTGACCAAGGATCGAACCCAGGCCCCCTAGATTAGGAACATGGAGTCCCAGCCACTGGACCCCCAGGGAAGTCTCAAGGTGCTATTATTATACCCATAACTGAGCAAACTGAGGTTAGGCAACTTTTCCAAGTCAGTGTTGGAGCTGCAGGAGAAGTAGTTGAAGGTCAGTTTAAATAATTTTCCCAGGGCCACCTAGCTGTATGATCCCAGACATTCTGCCTTGCAGACTCTGTAATGATTTCATTGCATAAAACAGAAAGGTAAGGGAAGAAGGTGAAAACGTCTCATCTAATATCCTTGCTATGCAACATGCATTTCATGTTCATGAATTATTTAGCTTTACCACATACAAAGAACAGTGCAAGCCATCAAGGGAGATAAAGATTAGTGAGTATTTGCTTCAAGTACTTCAAGTGTGTGCACAGGCCTGTGTTTACTCTAAGACTCCTTTTAAGAAGGTGTCAGGAAAGAATTGCTCCACCATATGCTGGGAATGGAGCCATATCGACAGAGGACAAATCCTGTGAAAGATATATCAAAGCTCAACAGTTTGTGACTTTAAAAAGATGAAAATAAATATGGATGAGAAACAAGTACAGAGCCAAATATGCAAACTGAGGAACTTCAAAGTGACTCTCGTTCCAATATCAGAAATTAAGCAATCTTCTGTCTCTCTTTCTCCATGTTTGAATACTATTCAAGCATCTATCCAAGCCATGAAATTAAAAGACGCTTGCTCCTTGGAAGAAAAGTTATGACCAACTATTTAACATGACAGCATATTAAAAAGCAGAGACATTACTTTTCCAATAAAGGTCCGTCTAGTCACAGCTATGGTTTTTCCAGTAGTCATGTATGGATGTGAGAGTTGGACTATAAAGAAAGCTGAGGAATGAAGAATTGATGCTTTTGAACTGTGGTGTTGGAAAAGACTCTTGAGAGTTCTTGGACTGCAAGGAGATCCAACCTGTCCATCCTAAACTAAATCAGTCCTGAATATTCATTGGAAGGACTGATGCTGAAGCTGAAACTCCAATACTTTGGCCACCTGATATGAAGAACTGACTCATTGGAAAAGACCCTGATGCTGGGAAAGATTGAAGGCAGGAGCAGAAGGGGACGACAGAGGATGGGATGGTTGGATGGCATCACCAACTCTATGGACATGAGTTTGAGTAGACTCTGGGAGTTGGTGATGGACAGGGAAGCCTGGCATGCTGTAGTCCATGGGGTCGCAAAGAGTCGGACACCACTGAGTGACAGAACTGAACTGAACTGAACAAGGATCTATGCAAAATCCTTCCAATATAACTACAATATTTTGATCCCAAGAGTGGTTTGTGTGAAGGGATGTACAATGTGACTTGGGTCTTTTCTACTACATTGACTTATGTCAGATTTTTCTGTACTATTTATTAGGAAGTCAGAGACTTCTCTAAACCTCTGCAGTGGGGTGGAGTGGGTTTGGGGGGGCGCAGTTTCAATCCCTGCTTAGGGAACCATGATCCAGAATGCTGCATGGCATAGCCAAAGAATAAATAAAATTTTAAAATATACTTTTAAAACAAATAATTAAGAAGAAGTCATAGTCAGCATTTTCCAACTCTTTCACAGGAGCACACATATGTGACATCCCTCCAGCCCTGCCAGCCTCTCTCTTTCTCCAGTGTCCTATCCTGGACACTGACTCCACTCTGACCGCTGTACTGGAATGTTCCCTCTCTCTTCTCATCCCCACCTCTCCCAGTCTGCTAGTGGCGTCTCAGTTCTTTTGGTCTCACTTGCCAAGCCATCTAGCTTCTTTACAAAGGAAAAGCTCCCCTCCTGCCCGCAGAAAACAAAGCACAGATAACCCCTTTTACCAGAAGCCCAAACAAGGCCTGACATGCCTGAGATGGACCACACAGAAAACCCCATCAGACCGCCTAGAATAACGTGCATAGTTCAGTCGCTCAGTCGTGTCCGACTCTTTGTGACCCCATGAATCACAGCACGCCAGGCCTCCCTATCCATCACCAACTCCCGGAGTTCACTCAAACTCATGTCCATCGAGTCGGTGATGCCATCCAGCCATCTCGTGCATAGCCACATGCTTAAAAGGTAACGCGGGGCTTCCCTGGTGGCTCAGTGGTAAAGAATCCACCTGCCAATGCAGGAGACGCAGGTTCAGTCCCTGGCCCAGGAAGACCTCACATGCCATGGAGCAGCCAAGCCCGTGTGCCACAATTGTTGAGCCTGTGCATTAGAGCCCATACCCAACAACAAGAGAAGCCACCGCAATGCAAACCAGTGCACCACAGAGCCAAAAATGAATAAATAAAATTATATATATATGGCAACACAATATAAAACTTATCTCCAGACTTTTAAAGTACAAACCCCAACCCATGCCTGAGTACACTTTTAGAAAGGATCCATTCTGCAGTTTTTTTAAGTAGTTTAACTCATCTTCTTTTTCTCGGTTTTTCTCATGACAAAATAATAAATGCTCATTTAATTTAGAAAGTTAGAAGCCCTGTGGATCAATGAAAAAAAAAAAAAAAGGAAGAGGTCATTGAAAATCCCAAGATATACTGTCAACTCTGTACTGGGGAGTCTTCCAGTTGTATAAATCAATCCTTCTAGAAGAGTGTTTCAGATACTCTATTAAAAACCATCAAAAGTACTTTCCTGGGACTTCCCTGGTGGTCCAGCGGCTAAGACTCTAAACACCCAAGGCAGGGGACCTGGGGTTCAATCCCTGGTCAGGAAAGTAGATCCCACATGCCACAACTAAGATTCGGCGTAGAAAATAAACAAACTTAAAAAGTACTTTGCCAAGGACCGCCCAACTTTATAGCATGAGCAGCTCCCAGTGTGCACAGAAGCGAATGCCACCATCTTGGAACCCACGGCGCCTTCTCCCAACCCCTCCATCAGGGACCATCCTCTCCACCCACCCCGTCTTCACCACCCCAGGCACATCAGCTTGTTTCCACCCCAGCCCTCCAGCCACCTCTTTGCCTGTGAAAGCGTCTCTTCTTTTTCCGACTGACCTAAACCGGGTTATTCTTTCCTGCTCTATTCTTAGGAAGACCTTTCATGGTTGGTGGTATTTGTAAACGGGCGGTTAAGAACATGCACGCAGTCAGATTTTCTTGGTTCAATTCTGCCTCTGCCACTAACTGACTCTGTGACCATGATAAGTGACTTAATTTTACGTGCTCGGTTTCCTCATCTGAGACAGGGAGGTAATAACAGTTCTTACCTCCTAGGTAAGAATTTAATTATGAGAATTAAGTTAGTTAATAAATGTACATGGTCCTGCAAGGATGCTGGCACAGAATAAGTGCTCAACACATGTTAGGGGTTATTGGGGTGCCCTAGTACACCCATGGATGGAGGAGCCTGGTGGGCTGCAGTCCATGGGGTCGCTAAGAATCGGACACGACTGAGCGACTTCACTTTCACTTTTCACTTTCATGCATTGGAGAAGGAAATGGCATCCTACTCCAGTGTTCTTGCCTGGAGAATCCCAGGGATGGCGGAGCCTGGTGGGCTGCTGTCTATGGGGTCGCACAGAGTCGGACACGACTGAAGCGACTTAGCAGCAGCAGCAGCAGTACACCCTGATCTAAACTTCCTCTCACGCTCAGCACCTGATGCCTTTATCACTATATGTGTGTATATGTAGACACATGGTGGGCTTCCCCTGTGGCTCAGTGGTAAGGAATCCACCTGCAATGCAGGAGCCACAGGTTCGATCCCAGGGTCAGGTAGATCCCCTGGAGAAGGAAATGGCAACTGACTGCAGTATTCTTCCCTGAAAAATCTCCTGGACGGAGGAAGCTGGCAGGATATAGTCCATGGGGTTTTCATAGAAGAGTTGGACACAACCAAGCAACTGAGCACGCATGCGTGTAGATACACACACACATATGTGCTACTTTGTAGTATGTGACCTTTTCAACTTCCCATTTCTCTAGTGAAATGATCCCTTCCGAGGCAGGAGGCAGGAACATGTCTCACGCTTGTCTGCGTCACCCACCACCTTCTACATGGAATTATGTGAGGCAGGCTGCAGTTACAGGTGACGGTGCAGAATAGAATTCATCCAGTGAAACTGAGCTGAGTAACTTGCCTGAGGGTTCTAACTCCTTGGCCTCCATGTCATACAACGTGAATTAAGTACAAGTTCCAAGGGTCATTTTGGAACCAGCAGGGACTTTAGAGATCCGCTGGGTGGATGGAATGGAAACCCTGGGAAGTCCTGGAAAAGCATCCACCATACTTTCCACTGCGCCCTGAAAGGAAGCATGTGTCTATTGCTTCGAATACATAACCAAATCCTGAGCAAGGGAGTGACTCAAAGCACAGTGTGGGGGATGGCAAGAGAGAATGTAGCCAATGTGCACTCGCCATATAGAGAAACAGAAATAGCAAGTGAATCGCTGCTGTCGTGTAATTTTGATAAGGTCATCTTTTAAACGTGGCCACCGTATGATTCTGATGTGTAGGGGTTATTTATGTTAATAGCTCCCATGATTCCATCTCTGGCCATTCTAACTTCACTGTGGAGAATAAGCTCATCGGCACTTCTTTGGGGTAGGGGTGGGGGGCCCAGGGTAAAACCATCTCCCAGCCCTGCTGAGCTGAATGCTCAGGGCCACGTCTTCAGGGAAGAACAGGCAGGGGGAGGAGGAGTGATGGAAGACAATGGAGCAAGCCTCCACCAGCCCGTTCAGGAAAACAAGCTGTGGCTTACTAATGGGATGGCACTCAGCCACAATGAGTGTGTTGTGGCCAAGTCATAATAGTGAATGCAGAGGCCCCATTCGTACCTGGCACTGTGGACTCATGGCCCAGAGAGGTACACCCAATCTCCCACGCTGTCAGCATGTTCAAGGCGCCCACTCATGCTAGGGCCACTTGGGTGGCTTATCTTCTGAGCAAACATCAGAAACTTAAGAAAGAGACGGGTTTTGGGGGGTGCAGAGACTAGAGGGGTGTTGGGAACTAATCTATTTTCACTAAAAGCTTTGCAAATTTGAGAAAGCCCCTTAGCCTCTGGGAGGGGGGGGCGATCATCTAAGCTAATCCCTCATAAAATGGAGGGTCCACGTCAAATCAGTGGTCCCCAAGCTGGCCGTATGGCACAGTCCCTCCGGGAGGTCTCTACTCTGCTCCTGGCTCTTCTTTCAGCATCTCCCCACCTTATGGCCAAGGCCTGGCCTGTAGTCAGGTAACTGATCATGCAGTGACTCAGCCTGCCTCTCCAGCCTGTGCTGCCAGCTGCCTTCTCCCCACCGTGGGCAACCCCTCCTCTCCAACGCTCACAGCTGACCACAAGCTGTAACTGTATGTGGTGTGCATGTCTTCATTCCGCTAGATCATAAGCCGCTGGTGGGCAGGGCCACATCTGGTTTTCCTTCACACCCACCTTTCTGACACGGTGGACAGTCTTCCTGTATAAATTAGGCCGACAATAATTTCACCTGTCAATCCCAGGCTTCCTGCAGTTCCCCCTTCTGCTTTCGGATGCACAGTTCCTGCCCTCTGCCTCTCCCTCCACGATGCCCCCCCCCCAGCTGATGCCGCATCACAAGCCAGCCCGTGAGCCACCTCCCTAAACAGAATGCACGAGAGCATGTTCTCTGTATCAGCTTTGGTTGGCACCCAGGATTCAACATCCCTGCCTCGTCCTGGTGACAAAGGTAAGTTCCTAAGGAGGAGCAGGGTTGTTACAGGGAAGAGGGGGCTCGCCCAGGGTGATCTCCCTTCGGGGCAGGTGGGGCCCCAGGTGGAACCTGAGTGCTAAGCAGTGGGTGGGGTTGCGAGCAGGGCTTCAGGCTGTAAACAGCACGTGCTCTGAAAGGCAGAATCTGGGGCAAAGTCTGAACAGAGAATCTGATCGGTAACCAAACAAAGGGACCTGTCAGGATCCTGAGGCCCCAGGGCAGAGTGAACAGGTTGGAAATGTTGGGTAGGAGTCCACACCCCATGTTCAGGGCAGATTCCCAAGGGCAGTGACCTCGCACCTGCCCAGGTAGGTGGTTATCACTGTCAAGAGAGCCAAGCCCAGAAACTGGAGGCAAAACTCTGACATCATAGTTTTGCTTCCCTCCCCACCCCATTAGAATGTGCCGTTCTCTACAGCTACATATTAGGGGACATCAAGTTTCCCATTTTGTATCTTACACTTTAATCCTCTTTTCTTGCTCCCTCCTCTGACACACCTTCCAAAATGGTTTTATTTACATTTCGCCTATTTAAATACTTGGTGGAAATGAGCATGCTACAGCAACACTCATTTTCATTTTTGCACATTAAACCTCAGACCTCAGTCCCATCTGTACGCATTTTTTAAGGCAGAGTTTCACTCGTAAAATACATGCAATCCCTTCATGTTATACTGTAAACAATGTTCCTTTTTGCAAGTTTCCAGAATTACCATGTATGGATGTGAGAGTGGGACTATAAAGAAAGCTGAGCACTAAAGAATTAATGCTTTGGAACTGTGATGTTGGAGAAGACTCTTGAGAGTCCCTTGGACTGCAAGGAGATCCAACCAGTCCATCCTAAAGGAAATCAGTCCTGGGTGTTCATTGGAAGGACTGATGTTGAAGCTGAAACTCCAATACTTCGGCCACTTGAGGCGAAGAACTGACTCATTTGACAAGACCCTGATGCTGGGAAAGACTGAAGGCGGAAGGAGAAGGGGACGACAGAGGATGAGGTGGTTGCATGGCATCACTGACTCAATGCACATGAATTTGAGTAAACTCCGGGAGTTGGTGATGGACAGGGAGGACTGGCGTGCTGCAGTCCATGGGGTCACAAAGAGTTGGACATGACTGAGTGACTGAACTGAAGAATTACCATCAAATATAGTTTATGGCATTCCTGCAGTGTTTTTGGTTTGATGCATTGATGTTTTCATCATCTTACTCTATTTTAATGTTGTGCAGCATATCTGGGAAAATCAAACCTGGTCTTAACCAGAATGCTCAAGAAATGAAATGTTTTAGTGCTCTTAAAATAAGATCGGAGACTTCCCTGGCAATCGAGTGGCTAAGACCCCACACTCCCAATCCAGGGGACACAGGTTCAATCCCTGGTCAGGGAAATTAGATCTTGCATGCCACAAGCCCCGGTCCAAGAAAAAGAAAAAGATTAGGGTAAGATCAGAAAACATTTCCCACCTTCTCAAACTGAATAATGTACTTCAACCCGTTTCTCCACCATGATGACAGGAGGCTGAGGACAGCTGCAGTACCACGAGACAGTGAGTCTGGGCCTGAGTACCAACTCCACGTCATCATGGGTGTCAAGGGTGTATGGGATGGAAACACATGCCTGAAACAATTTTTAAAAACAAGTTTCCTGAAAACCTGGCTGTTTTCTTATGATCTACCTCCTTCGGGTACAGTCTTGGGAATAAAAATAGTTCCTCCTTACTGAGATGGCCCCTGCTTCACTTGTGTGACCTCATTCTATCCTGACAACATCGAGGCTGGTTCTATCAGTGCTCACTTCTTCCCCTCCCCCAACTCATGCCCTGAATGGCACAGGCCGTGTTTTCCTGCAGCCTGAATGCTGTTGGAACAAGGAGTACACCCGGGGAAGTTTCACATCCCGTCACGCCCTCTGATTCGTCTCTGGGGAGATGCTGGCAGGCCTGGCACTGGAGCCTTCAAGTCTGAGAAAAGAGGGCTCTACCTCTAGGGCAGGATAAGTCATTTGTTTTGAACCCAGCGGTTTCCTGGGGGTAGAAATTCATCTGAAGGTAAATATCAGAGCTTGGCTGAAACACAGACTTTCGATCCCTCCACAGCAATCTGGACCCAAAGGGTGCTTCCAGACAAGCACAAAAGCAAAGGGGGGACACCAAGATTTTCACAGAACCTCATAATACCTTGTCTGTTCTCAGAAAATGAAGTGAAACGAGCACTGAAGGAACGTGAGTTTGAATTGAAAAAAGACTCGTGTAAGCGTGTAAAAGAGATAACTGATGGGAATCTGCTGTACAGCACAGGAAACTACTCGGTGGTGACCTGGATTGGGAAGGAAATCCAGAAAAGAGGGGATGTATGTATACATATAGCTGATGCACTTTGCTGTACAGTAGGAACTAACACAGCATTGTAAAGCAACTATATTCCAATCAAAACATTTTTAAGAACGACACCTACATGACAATTTGAATGTATTCACTCCCACGGAACTGCATATGCAAAAATGGTTCAAGTGGCAGATTTTGTGTTTACCAAATATAATGTCAAATTGTTTGGCAAACATAGAAGAATCAAACCAAAATAAACTGAAGGGGAAAAACCAAAGACCTCCTCCTCAGCGCAGGCCCAGAGTAAAAAGACAACATTTATTTACTCAAGCTTGTGCAGATTCTGTCTCGACAGTGGGCTGCTTCTGTTTCTGAACACTTCTTAACATCTTTCTCTTTTGAGATGCCCCCAGACCACTCCTCCAGGCTGCCGGGGGCAGGATTAGACTGGCCTGGAGCCCACAGTCCGCTTCCTCGGCCCACCCTCCCTTTGTGTCATCTGTGGGTGGATAAACCGCTGCTGGCCCGGGCCAAGCCAACACCCAGATGCCTGCCCTTCTCTCCAGAAGCTATTTATTGTTTTCAGAGGAACCAGCCATCAAAGAGATCTCCTGTGCTCCACCCACTCCTCCAAACTTACAGTCCTTGACTGAAAAATGCTAACATCCGACCAGACACCAGAGACATCCTGAAAGATGATGCCGGGACCTGATTTTCCAGACGGCAGCCTCAGCTTGCTTTATGTGTGCCCTAGTCAGCCTGTTTTCACTGCTGTGACCTTGCTCACTGTCTAGCCTAAATCTCCAGCGTCTCCCCGCTCCTACCCGGCATGGATTGGTATCCCAGCCATCCTCTGGGTCACTTATCCTAAGCTGCTTCTTATTTTCTCCCTTGGCTCAGTATTGTGCCAAGAATTCCCCGGCTCTAAACTCAGGGAGTGTGTTTTGACAAGATTGAAGAAATGTTTCCAGAGAAAATGGAAATGCATGGGGTTGATCGTTCAACCAGAGGTTTCATCACACAGTCCAGGACATTCTTCTGTTAGTGTTCTTTACATTATCAACAACATGGAAGCAAAAATCAAATATATATTTAATATATATAGATAAATGCTATGCTGTGCTTAGTTGCTCAGTTGAGTCTGACTCTCTGTGACCCTGTGGACTGGAGCCCACCAGGCTCCTCTGTCCATGGGATTCTCCAGGCAAGAATACTGGAGTGGGGTGCCATGCCCTCCTCCAGGGGATCTTCCCAACCCAGGGATCAAACCCAGGTCTCCTGCATCACAGGCAGATTCTTTACTATCTGAGCCACCAGGGAAGCCCATATATATAACAAATACATGTGAGTTCCAAGGGTATGTCTCTAGACCCCAGTTGGTGGAAAACAGGTACAGGGTGCCTGCAGGGAGGATGGGTCCGCCTGAGCCTGGGAAGCGATGCTGTCTTTTCCTAGGAGGCCATGAGAAGGAAAAGCCCACACCTCAAGCTGTATACCCTTCTGTGCCTTCTAAGTGTGTCTGTTTTACAAAGGCTTTAAGTTAATGGCTCACAACTGCCCTTAGACGTCACTGGAAATTCCTCAGCACGGCTGACAGAGCCCTCTCTGGTCTGACCTCAGCTCACCTGGCAGCTCCTCTCTCTTTGCTCACCTCCTTTCTCCTTCCCTGGCCAGAGTCCCCCCATCCGTACACCCCTGTTCAGTGCTCCTGGGGCTGCACGCTTTCTCAGCTAGAGGAAGTGCCTCGTGCTGCCCCTCATTCTGGAACTTTCTGATATTCCTCTTCTATCCCCTTCGTTAGCCGGTGAACTCTCAGCCTTCACAGCCCCAGTTTTCTCCTCCTGGATCCTGTACTTCTGCAGGCAAGGCATTCACACAGCTGTATGTTAAACTTGCTTTATAAATTTGACATTAGCAGATGCAAACTATTATGTATAGAATGGATAAACAGCAAGGTTTTACTGAATAGTACAAAGGACTATATTCAATATCCTGTGATAAATCATCATGGAAAATATAAGAAAAGGATGTGTGTGTGTGTATATTTGAATCACTTTGCCTTACAGCAGAAATAAATACAACATTGTAAATCAACTATACTTCAATTAAAAAAAGACTGAATGCAAAAAAAGTAAAATTGCTTTTCTAACAGTCAGTCTTCTTAGAAGACTAAAAGTTGTGCGGGTATAGAGGCTGTCTATCTTGCCCACCATCATACATCCAGTGTCTGCCTACCATGGGACCTTAAACACCACAGATGCAAAAAAAATAATCCTTGTTGGAAGGGAGGGACAGAATTAATTAAGAAAGGGAGAGGTGGGAAGATGGATGGAAAGCAGGAGAGCTGGAAAGGGTAAGGACGAGGAATCAGGAAACAGAGCAAAATGGTAGCAACTATTGTCAAAAAATATCTTTGCTGCTTCTGATCTCAAAAGAAGAGCACAGATCTGAGCGGCTGGGATGGACTGAGTCAGAAACTCAAGTCTGAATCGGCTTCAGCACCTGGACATACAGACTGTTCAGCACATTCCTCAAACTCAGAAGGACTCAGAACTGTCAATGAACTTATCCTGGTGTGAGTTTATACTTACAAATGCCCATCCCTTTTCGTTTGTTGGAAAATTTAATTCTTTACTGATTAACATAGAACTTGAAACTGTGAGACCGCTAAATTGCCTGAAAGGATGACAGAACTTGTGTGAAGGCACAAAGAGTACACTTATTTCACCTAATCCCTCATTAGATCATGGCCTCCCATCCCATCATTTCATGGCATATAGATGGGGAAACAATGGAAACAGTGAAAGACTTTATTTTCTTAGGCTCCAAAATCACTGCAGACTGTGACTGCAGCCATAAAATTAAAAGACGCTTGCTCCTTGCAATAAAAGCTATGACAAACCTAGACAGCGTATTAAAAAGCAGAAACACTACTTTGCCAACAATGGTCCATTGAGTCAAAGCTATGGTTTTTCCAGTAGTTATGTATGGATATGAGAGTTGGACCATTAAAGAAGGCTGAGCGCTGAAGAACTGATGCTTTTGAACTGTGGTGCTGGAGAAGGCTCTTGAGAGTCCCTTGGACTGCAAGGGAGATCCAACCATTACATCCTAAAGGAAATCAGTCCTAAATATTCATTGGAAAGACTGATGCTGAAGCTCCAGTCCTTTGGCCACCTGATGCAAAGAGCTGACTCATGGGGAAAGACCTTGATGCTGGGAAAGATTGAAGGCGGGAGGAGAAGGGGACGACAGGATGAGATGGTTCGACTCAATGACATGAGTTTGAGCAAGCTCTGGGAGTCGGTGATGGACAGGGAGGCCTGGCGTGCTGCAGTCCATTGGGTCGCAGAGTCAGGACTGAGCAACTGAACAACAAATCCCTCATTAGAAATGTCTCTTACTGGGAAAGGAAGACAGTTGCAGCACAGCTCAATGCTGCCATCTAGTGGCCATTCACATGACTTGCGTTTGCCAATCTGAAGGAAGCCTCTCAGGAGAGATGCTTAGCTCCATCCTCTGGGATGGTCAAAGTCCACCTTTTAGGAAGAGACATCATTTATGGTCCTCTGACAGAGTTCTCTTCCTAAACAGCCCAGGGTAATGCTTATTTCTTATATCCAAGGAGTTATCCTAAATCAGTGTGACATTTCAACTACACTCAATTCGAAGCTATCCCGGCAACACTCTTTAAAAGTATATCCTTTTCACTTCTGTTTTAAATCTTAACTTTATTAACTTTATTTATCCAAATAGTTTATTTTTTTAAAAAAAAAGAGTAAGGGGGAGAGAGGGAGGGAAAGAAAAGCAGACAACAAATCTATGTTCTCTGAAGCTACAACCTCATTAAGTCAAGAGTGCCCTTCAGTCCAGGTCCCTCCCACCCGGCACACTTGAGCACAGTGGCAACTGTGTGCTGAGAACCAAGATGCCAGGGTTTAGACTCATGCTGCCACCCACCGCCTTGTCCCTGGACCAGCTGTTATCATCTCAGATGGACAGTTTCCTCATCTGTAACAAAGAGAGGTTCAAGCATGATCACCACTGAGGTCCCTTCTGGCTCTAAAGTTCAGTGGACTTGTTCCCAGAGTCACAGGTCTCACGACCACAGGGGCCTGACTTTACACTCACCCTGGGCTCAGCACCCCCGCACCATTCTCCCACTGAAATGCTCTTGGATGAACTACAGGGGAAGCACCAGGGAGTGATCAGTGATCAGACGCCATCTCTGCCGAGCTTACAGCCTAGCGAGGGACATGCAGAGCACACGATCAGGGAAGCAGTAACAGCATTGCTGGTGCAAAGGGCTCTGGGGAGGACGTGTAATGGGGGCCTCATTGACGGTGGGGGCTGAGAGCAAGGAGGGCTCCCTGGGGAAGCGGCCCACTTGGATCTGGAGGACAGTGAGCAGCTAGTCCTGTGTGTGAAGTACGTGCAGGAGGATCCAAGTGGGCCAAGGGCTCGGGCACATGATCAGAAATAGTCCATGGAGCCTGGTGTGTGGGCAACAAGAGAGTGAAGAGAGAGGGGAGGGACGCAGAACGGACTGCAGGGGCCAGAGTAGGCACAGGCCCATGGGTGTGTTAGCAGCTTCAACTCGAGTCCAAGAGCAACGCAACTGCCCTCCTGAAGGGCTTGAAGCAGGAAGGCAACGTGGCCAGATGTGCTTCTGTAGAAGACCTGCTCAGGGTCAAGACTGGGGACACAGAGGTCAGTTGTGTGATGACTCCTCTAAGTGAGAGACTTCGGGGCCCTGCCGCTGGGGTGGGAGGAAGTGGGGGAGATTCCAAAGAAAAAGAAACAGGAGCATCCTTAGTGCACGGGAGTTGACTGGATGTGGAAGTACGAGGGAGGAGCCCAAGGTCATTCCCAGGCCCCCGACTGAGGGCAGCCGGATGGAATTAGTGCCACTCACTGAACTGAAGGGACACAGGAGGGTGACCCAGGGTGGAGCAAGATCGTGAGCTCAGTGTTAGATGGTTATGTTTCAGAAAGGCTCAGGGAAGATCTAGGCAGGTGAGCAGGCAGCTGGGGACCCAGAGCTGAGAAGAGACACTTAATCTAATATATGATAAATGGCAGGGGGAGGGGGCATCTGGCTGCAGGTGGTGAAAAGAAGCTCAGGAGACCAACATCAGGCATCTGGGTGTACAGAGGATGTAGAGATGGAGAAGGATGCTGCAGAAGGGGGTCCTCAAGGTGAAACCAGATGGGTAGAATACGATGCTGAGAAAACCAACAGGAGCGTGTTCTCCTCTGCTGACTTGGGTTGGGGGGCCAGACACATGGAGACCAAACAAGAGAGAGGGTGCAGTTCAATAACAAAAAAAGCAAACAACCTAATCAAAAAATGGGGAAGACCTAAATAGACACTTCTCCAAAGAAGACATACCAATGATCAAAAAGCACATGAAAAGATGCTCAAAACCATCAATTATTAGAGAAATGCAAATCCAAACTACAATGAGGTATCACCTCAAAGCAGGCAGAATGGCCATCATCGAAAAAATCTACAAACATCATATACAAAGATGAACACAAAATGGGTTAAAAACCTAAATGTAAGACCAGAAACTGTAAAACTCTTAGAGGAAAACATAGGGAGAACATTCTATGACATAAATCACAGCAAGCTCCTCTATGACCCACCTCCTAGAGTAAGAGAAATAAAAATAAATAAACAAGCGGGGCCTAATTAAGCTTAAAAACTTTTGCACAGCAAAGGAAACTATAAGCAAGGTGAAAAGATAACCCTCAGAATGAGAGAAAATAATAGCAAATGAAAAAACTGACAAAGGATTAATTTCCAAAATATACAAGCAGCTCATACAAATCAATACCAGGAAAACAAACAACCCAATCACAAAATGGGAAAAAGACCTAAACAGACATTTCTCCAAAGAAGACATACAGATGGCTAACAAACACATGAAAAGATGCTCAACATCACTCATTATTAGAGAAATGCAAATCAAAACTACAATGAGGTATCACCTCACACAGGTCAGAGTGCCCACCATCAAAAAGTTTACAAACAATAAATGCTGGAGAGGGTGTGGAGAGAAGGGAACCCTTTTGCACTGTTGGTGGAAATGTAAATTGATACAGCCACTATGGAAGATGGTATAGAGATTCCTTAAAAACTAGGAATAAAACCACCATCTGACCCAGCAATCCCAGGACTAGGCACATACCCTGAGGAAATCAAAATTGAAAAAGACACATACATCCCAATGTTCATTGCAGCACTGTTTACAATAGCTAGAACATGGAAGCTACCTAGATGTCCATCAAAGGATGGGTAGATAAAGAAGCTGTGGTACATATATAATGGACTATTACTCAGCCATAAAAAGGAATGCATTTGAGTTCTAAGGAGGTGGATGAACCCAGAGCCTATTATACAAAGTAAGGTCAGAAAGAGAAAAATAGATATCATATACTAATGCATATATTTAGAATTTAGAAAGATGATCCTGAAGAAATTATTTGCAGGGCAGAAATGTGGAAACAAATGTAGAGCATAGATTTACAGACACGATGCGGGGGGAGAGGGTGGGATGTATGCAGAGAGTAACATGGAAACATACATTACCATATGTAAAAAAGACAGCCAATGGGAATCTGCTGTATGACTCAGGGAACTCAACCCCGGGGTCTGTACCAACCTAGAAGGGTGGGTGGGGAGGGAGGCAGGAGGAAGGGGACATATGTGTGCCTATGGCTGATTCACGTTGATGTTTGGTGGAAACCAACACAACACAACAAAGCAATTATCCTTCAATTAAAAATTTAAAAAGAAAGCAAAAGATAGAGGGGGTTGGCCAGAGGGTACATGAGGGCCAAAGTTGGGCTTCTTCATATGGAAACTTACAGAAAGGACCTCTTCTAGGAGTGAGGGGTCGGGGTGAGGGGCAGTGGGGGACTGAAGACTCAGAATAGGAGGCAGTAGCTGCCTTAAGGCTCCTGAGAAGGTTTGTAAGGGTGAGATCCAGGTCTCAGGGGGAGCATCAGCCTTTGTCAAGAGGAGGGATCCCCCCTCCACTGTAATCATAGGAGCAGGGAAGGGGGAAGTGTGATGAGCACACGGAGGCAAGTCTAGGGCTCCAGTTTCTCAGGGACTTGGGTGAGAGAGTTGCAGTAGCGGAGAGTGAGAGATGGGGAAGATCAGAGGTTTAAGAAGAGAGAAATCGTGAGCTCTCTAGAGAAGCAGACGCACCCGAAGACTGACAGCAGCGCTGCGGTTTCCTCCAGCTGTGCTCAGGGTTCCGCTGACGAGGGGAGGGAGGTGAGCAGGTTCATCTGGGGTTGGAAATTTCCGAGTGGGGATGAAAGAAAAACAGAGGGTGAAATAACGGACTAGGGACGCACTCCAGTGTTTAGTAGCAATGACAGGCTCTGGAGCCTAAGAGGAAGAGAGAAGCGAAGCCAGAGGGGGCAGGATGGATGAAGAGCAGGGAGACAGGGAGGGCCACCCGACTCACGGCTCCTGGGGTCACGGGGCTGGATCCCAGTGGCTCGGCCTCCTTGATACATAAAATAACGTTCACACTTTGTCGTTCCCTCCCCAGGAACGCAGAGAGCACACATTGGCACTAAGGGTAACAATCTTAAAACATGCAGTGAATGCGTGATTGAAAACTGACTTCTGACATGACCACTAACCCCCGGGGAACCCAAACACTGTTTCCTGACTTCTGGTGTATGTCAGGCACTCTTCAAGGTGCCGGCAATCCGAGGATGAACCCATCAGATGTAGGATTTACCCTCAGCGGGCTTAGGATTTCATGGGGAAGAGGGACACAGGCTCAGATTTCAAAGAATTGCTCAATTAAATCAAAGTGGGAAAGGCATGTGGAAACTTACCTGGATCCTCCGTTATCAGAAGCCACATCAGTGGTGCATAGTTCCCTGACTTGTACTACTCCTGGTCAGAATAAACTGTTCCAAAAGATCACTTGGATTATTATATGTGAGAAATATGCGTTGCCTAATAACAATTAGGTACAACTTACTGAACATTTACCATTGGGCCAGGCAGCATTTGGATTTTGCAGGTGGCGCTAGTGGTGAAGAACCCACCTGCCAATGCAGGAGACACAAGAGACACAGATTCGATCCCTGGGTTGGGAAGATCCCCTGCAGGAGGGCACGGCAATCCACTTCAATATTCTGGCCTGGAGAATCCCCACGGACAAAGGAGCCTGGTGGGCTACAGTCCATGGGATCACAAACAGTTGGACACCACTGAAGCAACTTAGCACGCAGGCAGCATTTACAAAGGATAGTATTATTTCCCCAGGGCCTCTCTGGCGGCCCTAGTGGTAAAGAACCCTCCTGCCAATGAAGGAGCCACAAGAGATGTGGGTTCAATCCCCAGGTCAGGAAGATCCGCTGGAGGAGGGCATGGCAACCCACTCCAGTATTCTTGCCTAGAGAATCCCATGGACAGAGAAGCCTTGTGGGCTACGGTCACAGGGTTGCAAAGAGTTGGACTCTACTGAGTGCATACACACACACACACACACATACACAATATTATTTCCACATTCCAGATGAGGAAACTAAGTTCTAGGGAAATTATTGATCAAAGATCACTTTGCAGGTTAGTGGGAAAGGTGGCATTCCAATTCAGCTGTGCCTCGGCCCGATCTGTTTTCATAACAAGCTCCCTCTTCTGGTCAGAAGATTAAATGAGGGCAAATGTGGTAGCCTGCAAACTTGGTTCCAGAAAGCCACCCAAATTGGTTAAAATGACCAGGCTTTCACAAAGTTGGAAAGAGCTCACTCCACAGGGAAAGAAAACATAGGTTGAATACCTCTCTATCCAAAGGCACCATGTCCTGGGAAAGATGTCAAGAGCTGATTCGATGAATCTCTGGTGTCAAATAAATCATGATTTTGTTGTTGTTTGATACAGAGTTCTGACTCAATGTTTTTCACATTTTTCACATTTTTCCATAAAGTCCTTGGGGGCCCACATCTGTCTTTACTTTCTCATAAAGCCCTAACTGTGCTTTGAATAAATCCTATTTAATGTGAAGTCAAACTTGGTTTTTTCAGCTCTAGCTTCTCTTTGATTCAGATTCATATTTACTTCACTTTGAGTCCTTAAAATGTTTTCAAACACATTTTGGCTAATATAACTTTGAAAATACTCTTAGAAAACATGAAATATTCAAGGGCTAAATCATTGAGGTTTAGGATAGTTTGTGTAAGCCAAAGGCTAACTGTTCGGAAAAATTTAAATCAACCTAGTTCTGGTTTTTAAAAAAGTGTGTAAGTTTGACTTTGGTAAATTAAGTCATTTAAAAGGTATATGGTAGTAAATCTTGGCTTCCCAAGTGGCGCAGTGATAAAGAATCCACCTGTCGATTCCTGGGTTGGGAAAATCCTCTGAAGAAGGAAATGGCAACCCACTCCAGTATTCTTACCTGGGAAATCCCATGGACAGAGGAGCCTGGCGGGCTATAGTCCCATGGGGTTGCAAAGACTCAGACACAACTGAGTGATTGAACAGAGACACACAGTAAATCTTGCTAAATCTGTTCCAAGCAACACACACACATGTCAATTGTGGAAATGCAAATGAGAAAACCTGTCTCATTCTCTCACCCTCCACTCCTTGTCTAACCCAGTAATCTTCCCGAAAAACCTCTACATGGTCATACCACAAGAAGCCAGAGGGTATCTTCAGAATAAAATGTGAAAGACGACTTAGCCCAAGAGGTTAGACAGATGGAGAGATATTTCTTATACACATACGTTATTTATTCTGCAAGGTATGTGTGTGGAAAAAAGGGAACGATTGTCATTCAGTTATTCAACAGAAAAAGCTAAATGCCAAGCATGCAGCTAAGTCCCAGTGAAAAACACAGATTTTTTTTTTTAAGATAAAAGTGGAAGAGTGTTCAAAAAAAAAGGACGCATCAGGGCCATGAGGAAGCAAACCCAGGGAGGCCTGATATGAACTTCCCGGAGGAAATCAGCCAGGTGAAGAGGGGCCATGAGTGGTCCAGACCATGAAAGCAGCAAGTGTTAAGCCTCCAAGAGATTGGTGCATTTGACCACATCACAGGAACTTGGACCAATGAAAGCAAAAACACTAATCTAGAGATGGGGGTGGGGTGGGGTGGGGTGGATCAGGGAGGGTCCCAAAGAGTCCTGTGAGGATGTTGAACTTCCTCCCCAGTGGAGGCCCGCTGAGTGTTAAGCAGGGGATTGTCACAATTAGATGTGCATTTTTTAAGCATCACTCTAGGTGAAGTGAGGAGGATGGCGGAGGATCAGCCTGGGTGTGGTTACCGCAGGACTGGTGGTGATGAAGGGTAATGTACCTGGGACTCGGGTAGTGACACCAGAGATGGCGAGAGGACAAATTTATGGCTCCTAAGAAAGTGGAAGAATTGCAAGCATCTCCTCTGACCACAACAGCATGGAACTAGAAATCAACCACAGGAAAGGAAATTAGAAAAAATGATCACATGGAGACGAACCAACATCCTACTACAAAACCAGTGGGTCAACAAGGAAATCAAACAGGAAATTAAAAAAATGCCCGGAGACAAACAACAATGAAGACACACCACACAAGATCTATAGATGCAATAAAAGGAGTTCTTAGAGGGAAGTTCATAGTGATACATATCTTCCCAGGAGAAATCTCCAACAACCTAACCTACCACTGGAAAGGGCTAGAAAAAGAAAGACAAGCGAAACCTAAAGTCAACAGAAGAAAAGAAATAATCAAGATCGGAGGGAAATAAATAAAACAGAGATTTAAAAACAGTAGAAAAAATCAATTAAACCAAGAGCTGGTTCTTTGAGAGGGTAAACACAACTGACAGATCTGTGATCAGACTCACCAAGAAGAAAAGAGAGAGACCCAAATAAGCAAAATGAAAATGGAGAAATCTCAACTGATAGTGCAGAAACAGAAAAGACCATAAGAACACACTGTGAACAAATCTGACAACCTAGAAGAAATGAAAAAACTTTCTAGAAACATACAGCCCACTAAAAATAAACCAAAAAGAAATAGATCATTTGAACAGGTCAATCACTAGAAGTAAAACAGCATCTGTAATTTTTTTTTAAAATAATTCCCTATAAACAAAAGTCCAGGAACAGATGGCTTCACAGGTGAATTCTACCAGGGATACAAAGAAGAACTTAAACTGATTCTTCTCAAACTCTTCTAAAAGACTGAAGAGGAGGGAACACTCCCAAAAACATTCAATGAAGCTACTATCACTCTGATAAAGATACCACCAAAATATAAAATTATGGTCAATACCTTTGATGAATACAGTTGCAAAAATTCTCAACAAAATATCAGCAAACCAAATTCCACAACATATAAAAATATCATACACCATGACTGCAAGGCGAGTGCAGAGACAAAGAGAACAAGCCAGGCAGTCAGGCAAGAAAAGGAAATTTCTTAGCGGGAAAATGAGAGGGTCACTGGCCCTTGAGAAGAACCAGTGTCCTCTCTTTCTGACGGGGTCTTTCTTATACCCCGCCAGTGAAAAATTATCTGAAGGGATGGTTAATTTTCAGCCTGTAGCTGACTCCTGTGGTCATGTCGCTGGAGGTCCAGAACCTGGTGGTCACATAGCCTTGAGAATGTAGGTGCCAGCAGGAAAACAGAATGTCATTTGGGCAATTTGGGCAGCTTCAAGGGTCACTGTGACTTTATTCAACATAACAAGACATTTCAACCATGAGCCCCCATGTAGGCCCTATCAATGACCAAGTGGGATTCATCCCAAGTTCACAAAAATGGTTCAATACATGAAAATTAATCAATGTAATATACCACATTAAAAAAAGGAAAGTAAAAAAACCGCATGATCATCTCAATAGATGCAGAAAAAGCCTGACAAAATCTAACATCCATTCATGATAAAAATTCTTACCAAAGTGGGTATAGAAGGGACATATCTCAACACAGTAACAGCCTTATATGACACACTCACAACCAATATAATACTCAGTGGTGAAAAGCTGAAAGCCTTCTGGCTAAAATCTGGAACAAGACAAGGATGCCCATTCTCACCAGTTCTATTCAACAGAGTATTGGAAGTCATAGCCAAGCAATCAGACCAAAAAAAGAAAAGAAATAAAAGGTATCCAAATTGGAAGGGAAAGAGGTAATATTGTCACTATATTCAGATGACATGATACTAAGTATAGAAAACCCTAAGGACGCCACACAAAAACTGCTAGAGCTAATAAATGAACTCAGCAAAGCAGCAGGATACAAGATTACCATTCAGAATCCATTGCCTTTCTTTACACTAACAATGAAATATCAGAAAGGGAATATAAAAACAAAACAAAACAAAAAAACCTTTAAAAATCATACCAGGACTTCCCTGATGTCCAGTGGGTAAAAAGCTGCCTGCCAATGCAGTAGACTTGGGTTTGATCCGTCGCCTGGGAAGACTTCCCGTGCTGTGGGGCAACGAAGACTGTGTACCTCCACCACTGAGTCTGCATGCTGCAACTACCGAAACCCGCAGGCCTGGAGCCCCTGCTCCAACACAAGAGAAGCCACTGCAATGAAAACCCTGCACATCGCAACTAGAGAATAGCCCCCACCCGCCAAAGCGAGAGGAGGCCTGCATGCAGCAACGAAGACCCAGCACAGCTCCAAATAAATAATTTTCAAATAATCATACCAAAAAATAAAATAAAATATCTAAGAATAAATCTGACCAAAGAGGTGAATGACTTGTACACAGAGAACTCCAAAACACTAGTAATGGAAATCAAAGAGGATTCAAAGAGATGGAAAGATATCCCCACGCTCTTGGATTGGAAGAATATTGTTAAAATGGCAATACTACCCAAATCGCTCTATAGATTTAACGCAATCCCTTCCAAATTACCCATGAAATTTTTCACAGAACTAGAACAAATAATCCTCAAATTGACATGGAACCATAAAAGACCCAGAATTGACAAAGCAATGCTAAAAAAAAAAAAAAAGCAGGAGACATAACTCTCCCAGACTTCAGACAATACTACAAAGTTAGAGTAATCAAAACAGTGTGCTAACTCAAAAAGACACATGTACCCCAGTGTTCATCCCAGCACTATTGACAATAGCCAGGACATGGAAATAACCTAGATGTCCCTCAACAGATGAATGAATAAAGAAGATGTGGTCCGTACATACAACAGAATATGATTCAGCAATGAAAAGGAAAGACATGGAGTCAGTTGGAGTGATATGGATAAATCTGGAGCCTGGCACACAGAGTGAAATCAGCAGGAAAAAAACAAATATCATATACTGATGCATATTTATGGAATCTGGAAAATGGTACTGGGGAAGCCATTTTCAGGGCAGTAACAGAGGTGCAGACATGGAGGGCAGACTTGTGGACACGAGTGGAGGGGGCGGAGGGTGGGAAGACTTCAGAGAGTAGTATTGACATAGGCACTGCCGTGTGTAAGAGAGACACCCAGCGAGAAGCTTCTGTACAGTGCAGGGAGCTCAGCCCGGGCTGTGTGACGACCTAGAGGGTGGGATGGGGTGGGGGTGGGAGGGAGGCTCAGGAGGGAGGGGATATATGTGTAGATATGGCTGCTTCACATTTTACAGCAGAAACTAACACATTAATGTAATTACATTCCAATTTTAAAATTTTTAAAATAAAAACCACCATATGATATTGATACAAAAACAGACATATGCATAAAAGAAACAAAAGAGAGAGCCCAGAAATGAATCCACACACAAGTTGAATTAATCTTGACAAAGGAGGCAGGAATATAAAATCAGAGGGGAAAAAATAACCCAGTCTCTTCCGGTGGTCCTGGGAATGTCGAAAAGCTGCATGTACATCAAGGAAGTTAGAACACACCCTCACACTATGCACAAAAATAAAAGTCAAAATGCCTTAAAGACTTAAACATGAGACATGACACCATAACACTCTGGATGAGCGCACAGGCAAAACATTCTCTGACATAAGTCATACCAATGTTTACTTAGGTCAGTCTCCCAAAGCAACAGAAATAAAAACAAAAACAAACAAATAAGGTTTAATCAAACTTGCAAACTCTTTCATAGCAAAGAAAACCATTAAAAAATGAAAACACAGTCTAAGGAATGGGAGAAAATATTTGCAAGTTATACAGTCGACAAAGGCTTAATCTCCACAATATACAATCAACTCATACAACTCAACAACAAAAAGCAAACAACTCAATCGAAAACTGGACAGAAGATCTTAATAGACATGTCTCCAAGAAGACATACAGATGGCCAGTGGGCACATGAAATGATGCCCAACATCACTAATTATTACAGAACTACCCATCAAAACTACAATGAGGTACCACCTCACACTGGTCAGAATGGCCATCATTAAAATGTCTACAAATAACATGTTGATATATGACAGAAAACCACAAAATTCTGTAAGGCAGTTATCCTTCAGTTAAAAAAATTAAGTGGCAAAAGAAAAAAATGTCTACAAATAACAAACACTGAGGTGGGTGTGGAGAAAAGGGAACCCTCCTACATTGTTGATGAAAATGTATTTTCAAAAGCAGTTCATCTCTGGTCAAATTGCTCATAGCAATCTCCCATTAATCAGTTTTTTTTTACCACAATTACTTTAAAAATAACATGAAGCATTGAGTCCATTATTTTTTACAATGTGAATTCTTAAATGTCTACCTCTATACATCAGTTTCAACTATCTGTCATATGGTTTCCTATAACAGTTCACTGTTTAAACAGTGTTGGTAGAACTTGCAATAATTTTAATGAGGTAAAGAAATAAAATCAGTGGCTTTTGCTCACTGACCTTCTGTTTTTATAATCCACTATGAACTGAACTGAACTGAACTGAACATGAAATGGTAGATGTCAGACACAATGTGATATTAAACAAGAGTATGAAACCAAATCCCTAACCCCAAGACAAACTGAAAAAATAAAAAGGCCAGCTTCCCTGGTGGTCCAGTAGTTAAGAATCCACCTGCCAATGCAGGAGACACAGGTTCGATCCCTGGTCCGGGAGGATTCCACAGGCTGTGGGGCAACTAACTCCAAACAACTCAACTACTGAAGACCAAGTGCCCCAGAACACATGCTCTGCAACAAGGGAAGCCACTGCAATGAGACTCCTGAACACAACGAGAGAGTAACCCCTATGCGAAGCAACTAGAGAAAACCCGCACACAGCAGCGAAGACCCAACGCAGCCCAAAATAAATAAATATATGTCTTTTTAACTATTGCTAAAAAAATATTAAAGCTTACCTGAGGCGGGTGTCCTTAAAGGTGTCGATGTATGCAGGATAGCTCCATCCGATTTTACTCCCTTTACATCGAAGCTCCAGAGTTTGCCCTGCCATCAGGCTCAGGGTAGCAGCGGGTTTCTGGAAGCGACCTTTCTCCATCATTTGCGTCATTATAGACTGTGTCTTTGGCGTTGGATCAGCAGAGTCCCTGTCCTTTATCTTAGGAATTTTGGGCTTCACCTTTTTGTTGGTAGGCTTGATCCTGTTCTCTCCTGGCTCCTTTGGACGCTTGTTCTTGGGAGGATGTTGGCCAGTAACTGTACAAACGTGAGAGAGAACAAATGGGCGTTGGTGGCCAGCATTCCGAGAGTCTTCAACCCCCCGAACAAAACACTTTTAATACCTCTCTCCTCTTATGTTACGGTTATTTGGGGGGAATAATCATTATTTTCTTGATTCATCCTTTAGCTTTAAATCAATTAGTAAAAACAGATTTCAGTTTCAAAGGTTTTGTTCAAATTCAGCAAAATATTTCACATATGAATGATAGTCACACTTCCCAACAAAACCACTTTTCCCTGCAGCTCACACTAAGTGTCACCACCTCCAAGGTGCTCCCCCAGAAGGGCAGACCCAAAGCCTCTCAAGATCTGTTTCGGGTCCTTGCATCTCAGTGCTGTCACTGTTCCTTTTGAACCCACTGTTAAAACTCAGGAATATATCATCTCCAGGGAGCAGAGTCACAGATTGCACTCCAAGTGCACTCAGAAAATTTCGAACCATCACAAACTTTCTTCCAAATGAATTCACACAAGGGCGTCTGTGTGTGTTAGGATGGTATCCATGTAGGACACAAGGCTTAGTAAGAAATACCTACTAACCCTGTGCTCTTTTAAAGCACATTATTAAAACTCAAAGGGAACTGCAGCCATGGTTTAGAACTTAGCCAACAAAATGTATTAGGGCAAGGAGTATTTTATCACCCACATTGTTGAGAATTGCTGGC
The DNA here is from genome assembly GCF_049115385.1 of Moschus berezovskii. Taxonomy (NCBI): domain Eukaryota; kingdom Metazoa; phylum Chordata; class Mammalia; order Artiodactyla; family Moschidae; genus Moschus; species Moschus berezovskii. Next base: position 25,656,920 of record NC_142485.1, on the reverse strand, counting down.
AAATGGTGCAGACTGCCTTTGAGTCATTTTCTTCTTTAACTTCTTATTTTGTATTGGTGTATAGGCGATTAACAATGTTATGGTAGTTTAAGGTGGACAGCAAAGGGACTCACCCACAGATATCCATATCTATGCATCTCTCCCAAACTCCCCTCCCATCCAGGCTGCCACATAATATTAAGCAGAGATCCCGGTGCTATACAGTAGGTATATCTACTTTAAATATAACAGTGTGTTTTGAGCCCATCTTCTTACTGTTGTTTTCCCCTAGTCTACAGACAATGCTGCCTGCCCTTGGAATGATGCTGGGTTCCAGAAAGCTCACCTGTCCACCCAGCCCACCTGGCCATGGGCTGTGTCCACCCAGCAAGGGGGATGAGACTAGGTGATTCATTTACCTCACTGTCTGTATCAGCTCCAAGGTGACCTCGCTATAAGTGCAGAGAATTATAAAATGTCCAAACTTATAGGATCCTCAGAGATCATTTAAGGTTCTTTTGCTACAGATTTTTAAAAAATAATAAAGGAGGCCTTAAAAGTTACACACATCACACAAAGCTGATTAGTGGCAGAACATGAGCATAAAACTCAGGTCTCCTGACTCCCATTTCACTACCTGTAGATAAAGAGTCTATAGATATTTTGAACAGACAACTACAGAAATCTTGGCTAATTGAGGGAATTATGGGGCATTTTTATAAAATGGGGAAATGTGATACATCAGGAGAAAAAATGTTTGCTTTCTTAGGAGAAGGGGACGACAGAGAATGAGATGCCTGGATGGCATCAGCGACTCGATGGGCGTGAGTTTGAATGAACTCCGGGAATTGGTGATGGACAGGGAGGCCTGGCGTGCTGTGATTCATGGGGTCGCAAAGAGTCGGACACGACTGAGCAACTGAACTGAACTGAATCCTACCTTGGTGTACAAAGGGCTTGAGTGGTCAAGAGTACACAGAGTCAAATTGGGATCAAGAGGTAGAAAAAGGCGAGGGTTGCAAGCTCTTACACCAGAGGGCCAGGCAGATGACAAAACAGGTGAGGGGTGGGGCCTGCTGAGACCACGTCCTCCTGAAGGGGTAGCTGCCAGGGAGCGAAACCAGGGTCACAGGCCGTGGTTTCTCAAGGATGGCAGAAATGCAGGTGGCCTGCACTTCTTATAAATATCAGAAACTTGGTTCTTTAGACACTTCATGTCTCTATCTCTGAGGTGGGGAGTCAGCTGGTGGTCTTCCTTGGAGGGATGGGGGTGACCAGGAGGGGCCAGCAGAGGGTCTGCTGGGACGGCTCTCTCTGGATCCGGGCTGCTCACGTGGCATGTGTAGTTGGCGAGCACTGCATGGAGCCATGCACTTATGAAAGGGTTCAAAGTGCTAGTCGCTCAGTTGTGTCCGACTCTTTGCAACCCCATGGACTGTAGCCCTCCAGGCTCCTCTGCCCATGGAATTCTCCAGGCAAGAATACTGGAGTGGGTTGCCATGCCCTCCTCCAGGGGATCTTCCTGACCCAGGGATCAAACCCAGGTCTCCTGCATTGCAGGCGGATTCTTTACCATCTGAGATTCCCGGGATGATTTGTACCAAAAACTCGGCTGACATGGACTCAACTGTGTAATGAAGAACGTGGCTTCTTCAGCGTGCTGCCCTTTGTAACAGGAGCCCTTTGACCTCCACTCCTGGTTCAGCTCAGCCCAGACTCTGGAACCGACCCCACTGTGAGCTTGGGATTAACATCTGCTCCTCGGCTCGCTGCCTTCCTTGGGCTCAGCCGCCTTGCTCTGAACCCCGCTGTCCCGTCCATGACTCCAGGTTCACTTGCGACCTTTCCTTACCCCAGATCCGAGTCTCTTCTTATTCCCCATCCTTCTTCTACTCTCGTTCCTCTGGATCATGGACTCTGCTGAGCTTTCTCCGTCTTTCCAGGGAGCAGAGCTGTGCCCTTGAGGCTTCGTCTCCAAGGCACACCCCAATACCAGCTGTTGATCCTGTTGTTTGTCAAGACTTCTCCAGACCCTACGCATATGTTTACCCCAGGATTCTAACACAACAACGTCAGACGTGAAGCATAAGCCTCAGTGTTGCAATAGGTGAAAGTCACTGTCTTTTTCTTAAGGCAGAAAATAAAAGCTTACCATTATGCTGCCCAAGCCATCTGTGCCCTGCAGGCGTTGCCACACTATGCCTATGAGAGTCAGGGACCTCTATATTGATGTCTGATTTGGGGTGTTTTCATTATTGTGTAACGGGAAGTCAAGGTATTAGAAATGAAAACTGTGTGTAAATTCCAGAGAATTTAGGCAGCCCATGCAATCTGCCTGATTCTAAGCCTCTCAGATCCTGTATGGTGATGCTATTCAGGAACATTTGATCAGTGTATTATTAGTACACCTTCAAATATGTGTTATCATCCCTGAAAAATCATTTGACCTCTTGACCAAAGAGCCCCATCCGTCTGTCCAGCTGTCTGACTGTGGAATTGGTCCATGATTGGACAGTGATGACTCTAAGGTCAAGGAGACTAGTGGCCCCACGGAGAAGCCCTAGGATTGAGTGACTCCCAAATTCCATGTCTAGCTTTTATAAAGAATGTGACTCTTCAGGATGACTGTGTAAATACTTTCTAAAGGCCTAAAAATATAAGAATTTACATTGTAGACACGAGACAGGCTGGGACCTGGGACCCTCAGCACGAAGCTGCAATGCTTGCACCTGACACACCTCCCCTCAAGCACCAAACACAAAGAAACTGTACGGGACTAAAAATAACTGTGTGCATGGGCAGCTGGAACAAGTTCTGGACAAAAGATACAAAGAGAGCAAAAGAGCCACTTTTGAAGAACCCAGAGCCAAAGCAGGGTACTGCACATGCCCTCTGCACACACTACCACCTAAGGGGTGGGCAAAACCCCTAAGCTACCCCTCCAGCCCAACCCCTGGGTGCACCCCTACCCTAACTCCATACAAGGAACACGCTCACCCATCCACCTCCACAGGGAGCAAGTGAGCAAGGGAACCTGCTGCTGTTCTCACTGCCCTCAGCTGCAGCAGGGGCCCCAGTAAAGCCTTGCTTGAATTTCTCGTCTGGTCTCTAGTCCATTTCTATCAACTGGGGAAGACCAAGAACCCAGGTTGGTAACAGACTTCATGGCACTCAACATGGGGTGCTTGTCCCCTTCTGGAAGGGGCTCTGGGCACCTCTGGGACCACTGAACACAGCTTCTCCATCTTCCTAAGTCCTCACCCCTGCCCTCCTGTACCCTCCATCCTACAAACTTCTAGTTAGTGTCTTTAAGTTTTGTGATTGGCATCTTTGTTTGTGATGTTAATTCCAGCTTCTCCTGGAATTCTCTGCCGACATTGTATTTCGAGGCTGAAGTTCTCCACTGTGCCCACAAACAGCCCACACTACTGGAGACTCCAGCCTTAGGTGACTTGGTGGGATTTTTAAAGAACAAAAAGAAAAGACAGGAGCTTGCAATGTCCTTCCTCTGTGTTTGCAACTATTCCTGCCTGAGCTTTCAGGAACTATCTGATTCATCTGTGGTCCCCCAGACTGAGGGGAAAAAAAGGCAGGGTTTGGGGGGGTGCATTTTCAATTCAAGCAAGAAAACAATGAGATCTCTGGTTCTGTCTTTATGTAAAAATTAATTTGCAAATGAGGGGCATTTAATAGGATACTGAGCACTTAAATACCATCTCAGAAACATAGAAGAGGCTCACCAGAATAATTTTGGGTTCACGTGATCTGGAAAATATTCAATATTTAATTAATATCTGGTATTAAAGATGGCTTAAGCTTGTGGATTTCATTAATACACTCTAATGACCTTAGAGTGATCGACATTAAGTATAATACTTTTATCGTACCTAGGGCTACTGAAAGTCAATAAGTGCATATTGCTTTTGTTATGAAATCTATCAACAGGGATGTCAACCTGATATGATTAAATTTTTAAGTAAGTGTAACTGGGATAAGAACTCTTTAGTAAACTCTATAGCAATAATTGTATTTTGGAAACATCCATCTAAAACAATCTCTCCAAATTTTGGTAAGTTGAAACCAACTTAAGTTAAATGATAGGAATTCATTGAATATCCAGGCCATTTGAACTAAGATAAAATATTAGGAACATTATTGCAACAGGTCTAAAATGTCCCCCTCTGTCTTCTTGTGAGAGAAAAACTAAAGATGTTTGGTGCCATCTTGAGGTGTCCTTTACCAACCTATAGAATGCTAATGTAGCAGACAGTTCATGGTTACTTAAGGAAAATATAATCTGTGTTTTCAGAAAAGAAAGCATGAAGAATGGAAATGTATTTTTTTGAGAGAAAAAAAGGATGATTTGCTGGCTATTTCTGAATGAGGAGGGCTTCCCTGATAGCTCAGTTGTTAAAGAATCCACCTGCAGTGCAGGAGACCCTGGTTTGATTCCTGGGTCAGGAAGATCCACTGGAGAAGGGATAGGCTACCCACTCTGGTATTCTTGGCCTTCCCTTGTGACTCAGCTGGTAAAGAATCTGCCTGCAACGTGGGAGACCTGGAGACCTGGGTTCAATCCCTGGATTGGGAAGATCCCCTGGAGAAGGGAAAGGCTACCCACTCCAGTATTCTGGCCTGGAGAATTCCATGGACTGTATAGTCCATGGGGTCACAAGGAGCCGGACACGACTGAGTGACTTTCACTTTTCACTTTTCTGAATGGGGAAAGAGTAAGGAACAAAGTATGACTACAGAAATGGCAGGAGGTTTGCAGAAGAGGAACACTGAGGAAAGAATTTTGTATGTGGTCAGAGTCTCCTAAGGCTGGATTAAACGTAATCAGGTGAATGGATTTTTCTAAGAGTAGGCTTATGCAGGACTGAATTTGGCTTTCCTTTCTCATAAGAGAACAACGTTTTCCTGATGTACTCCTTTTGATATCAGACTGTGTGAGTTTCTGTGCCATTAAGTGATCTGTATCTACTTTTTAAAGTCTTTTTCCCCCATCTTAGGTCACGGAATAAGCACTGTTTCACAGATACCTATGATCCTATCTGATTGGGTGCTTGAAAACTAAAAAATTTCTGACAGACTAACCCAAGGTCAAATACAAAGTTCTTTTGACCTCCAGCTAACTTTGGGGTGCTTCGAAGGGCTCCTGGAACTTCCCAAATAGAGATCCTGAACGAATCGAGTTATTCTGTAAGGAGAGGTGTGCCAGGTTCTCAGGGAATCCAGACGAGCTTAGGGGTGAAGCTGCCAGGCTGGGGTTGGCATTCACTCTCACCTGGCAGGCTGCTGCTGCTTAGTTGCTAAGTCGTGTCCGACCCTATGTGACCCCACAGCCCTGCCAGGCCCCTCTGTCCATGGGATTCTCCAGGCAAGAATACTGGAGTGGGCTGTCGTGCCCTCCTCCAGGGGATCTTCCTGACCCAGGGATCGAACACACGTCTCCTGCTTGGCAGGTGGATTCTTTACCCCTGAGCCCCACCTGGGAAGCCCCCACCTGGCAGGACATCACAGTTATTCTGGCCCACTGTTCTACCTTGGATAAAAAGGAGCATATACTGAGGAAGGCCAGGGAACACGCAGTTGGTCTCCTGGCCCCCAGTCCACACTGGTCACCAAATCCATCAGGCAGGTGGCGATGCCATCCCAGAGCACGACCACACCGGGACTATGCCGATCGTGCAGGCCACGACTAATAGGATGAGACGTGATATTACTTGTCCATCGGAAGGAATGAAAAGGTGTATGGTAAAACCTGTAGATTATGATAAGGTCCAAGAGGTTGCACAGGAAAAAGATGAAAACCCAACAGTCTTCCTGAGCCAGGCGACAGAGGCATTCAGGAAGGACACCCACACAGATCCTGAGTCCACAGAGGGCAGGACACCACTGGCCATGCGTTTTATCACCCAAGCTATGCCTGATACCTGGAGGGAGTTACAGAAGCTTCAGGAGGAAATGGCAACCCACTCCAGCGTTCTTGCCTGGAGAATCCCAGGGACGGGGGAGCCTGGTGGGCTGCCGTCTATGGGGTCGCACAGAGTCGGACACGACTGAAGCGACTTAGCAGCAGCAGCAGCAGCAGCAGGCTGGGCCCCAAGCCCCGCTGTCAACCTTGGCAGAGGAGGCCTTCAAGGTCTGCTCCAACTGAGACTTAAGGGAAAAGGCCAGGAAGGTCAAGAGGCTAAGAAAGGAAACTCAGTTTCTGGCCTCTCTGATTCACCCACCACCTCCAGGAGATCCTGGAGGGCCAAAAAGGCTGGAGAGACCACCAAGAAGCTGCGTGGGCCCGAACCAGGGCGCCTTTTGTCAGAAGGAGGAGCCCTGCAGTAGGGAAGGTCCTGAGCGCCCCTGGGGGATGCCGGAGAAGCCACCCCAACTGGCCCAGTTCCAATCTCGAGGACAAGAGATTCTTACACACCGACCAACAAGGCTGGAGTGCCTGCCGGGCTCCAGATCCCACTCAATCCATCCTCATCACTCCAGTGGAGCCTCGGGTGTTGGCAGGCTAGAGAACTGAACTTCCTGCAGACACTGCTCTGTTATAACTTGGCCAGCCGGCTTCCTCTCCAACCATGACAGGAGCTGATGGATGGCCTAAGGGAAGGTGTTTTACGTCTCCCCTTGCCTGCAGGATCAGGTCTGTCATTACTAGTTACAGTTCAGTACACACAAAGTCGTGTCTGACTCTTTGTGATCCCATGGACTCTAGTCCACCAGGCTCCTCTGCCCATGGAATTCTCCAGGCAAGAATACTGGAGTGAGTTGCCATTCCCTTCCCCAGGGGATATTCCTGATCCAGGAATCGAACCCAGGTCTCCTACTTTGGAGGCAGGTTCTTTAACCATTTGAGCCACCAGGGAAGCCCTTTCACACACAGGCAAAAGAGCCACAGCGGACTGCTAAAATCTTTAAAATCATTTTCCAGCTCCTTTAATGCAAGATATAAAGAAGTTTCCTATCTTACATCTCTTTTCTGTTGAAAGAAATCGGATAGATTTTTCCATCAAAAACTATTATTCTATCTTAGGATGATTGTTCAAGCTGGTGGCCTCCCCATTTAGTGTAAAAATGATTTGTTTAGACAAAAAATGAAGTTAAAGTGGCTATGAGCTCAGATGTCAGATATACAGTTGTTTACCTTGCTCTCTTAAAGTACATTTTAAACTTTTGCATAGTATGGCAGGTTACAGGCTGCTCTGGTTACCATTTCTTGAATAAATTTCTAAGTCCTTTTTATGAGACACTATTACAGTGACTGCTGGATTATACAAAGGGAATAACAATCATATAGAACAAAGGAGCAGAACTGAAGAGTTTAAACCCCACATAAGAACTGCGTCTCTTACTTCATATCAGTTCAGTTCAGTTCAGTCACTCAGTCGTTTCCGACTCTTAGCGACCCCATGAACCACAGCACGCCAGGCCTCCCTGTCCATCACCAACTCCCGGAGTTCACTCAAACTCATGTCCATCGAGTCGGTGATGCCATCCAGCCATCTCATTCTCTGTCGTCCCCGTATCCTCCTACCCCCAATTGCTCCCAGCTCAGTCAACTCGTCGCATGAGGTGGCCAAAGTATTGGAGTTTCAGATTTAGCATAAGTCCTTCCAATGAACACCCAGGATTGATCTCCTCTAGAATGGACTGGTTGGATCTCCTTGCAGTCCAACGGACTCTCAAGAGTCTTCTCCAGCACCACAGTTCAAAAGCATCAATTCTTCGGCGCTCAGCTTTCTTCACAGTCCAACTCTCACATCCATACATGACCACGGGAAAAACCATAGCCTTGACTAGACGGACCTTGGTTGGCAAAGTAATGTCTCTGCTTTTTAATATGCCATCTAGGCTGGTCATAACTTTCCTTCCAAGGAGTAAGCATCTTTTAATTTCATGGCTGCAATCAGCATCTGCAGTGATCCTGGAACCCAAAAAAATAAAGTCTGACAGAGTTTCCACTGTTTCCCCATCTATTTCCAAAGAAGTGATGGGACCAGATGCCATGATCTTCGTTTTCTGAATGTTGAGCTTCAAGCCAACCTTTTCACTCTCCTCTTTCACTTTCATCAAGAGGCCTTCGAGTTCCTCTTCACTTTCTGCCATAAGGGTGGTGTCATCTGCATATCTGAGGTTATTGATATTTCTCCTGGCAATCTTGATTCCAGCTTGTGCTTCTTCCAGCCCAGGGTTCCTCATGATGTACTCTGCATATAAGTTAAATAACCTGGGTGACAATATACAACCTTGACGTACTCCTTTTCCTATTTGGAACCAGTCTGTTGTTCCATGTCCAGTTCTAACAGTTGCTTCCTGACCTGCATACAGGTTTCTCAAGAGGCAGGTCAGGTGGTCTGGGATTCCCATCTCTTTCAGAATGTTCCACAGTTTATTGTGATCCACACAGTCAAAGGCTTTGGCATAGTCAATGAAGCAGAAATAGATGTTTTTCTGGAACTCTCTTGCTTTCTCCATGATCCAGCGGATGTTGGCAATTTGATCTCTGGTGCCTCCGCCTTTTCTAAAACCTGCTTGAACATCTGGAAGTTTACGATTCACATATTGCTGAAGTCTAGCTTGGAGAACTTTGAGCATGACTTTATTAGCATGTGAGATGAGTGCAATTGTGCGGTAGTTTGAGCAATCTTTGTCATTCCCTTTCTTTGGCATTGGAATGAAGACTGACCTTTTCCAGTCCTGTGGCCATTGCTGAGTTTTCCAAATTTGCTGGCATATTGAGTGCATCACTTTCACAGCATCATCTTTCAGGATTTGAAATAGCTCAGTTGGAATTCCATCACCTCCACTAGCTTTGTTCGTTGTGATGCTCTCTAAGGCCCACTTGACACATTCAGATGTCTGGTTCCAGGTGAGTGATCATGCCATCGTGATTATCTTTGTCGTGAAGATCTTTTTTGTACAGTTCTTCTGTGTATTATTGCCACCTCTTCTTAATATCTTCTGCTTCTGTTAGGTCCATACCATTTCTGTCCTTTATCGAGCCCATCTTTGCATGAAATGTTCCCTTGATATCTCTAATTTTCTTGAAGAGATCTCTTGTTTTTCCTATTCTGTTGTTTTCCTCTATTTCTTTGCATTGATCACTGAGGAAGGCTTTCTTATTTCTCCTTGCTATTCTTTGGAACTCTGCATTCAGATGCTTATATCTTTCCTTTTCTCCTTTGCTTTTCACTTCTCTTCTTTTCACAGCTATTTGTAAGGACTCCTCAGACAGCCATTTTGCTTTTTTGCATTTCTTTTCCATGGGGATGGTCTTGGTCCCTGTCCCCTGTACAATGTCACGAACCTCCGTCCAGAGTTCATCAAGCACTCTATCTATCAGATCTAGACCCTTAAATCTATTTCTTACTTCCACTGTGTAATCATAAGGGACTTGATTTAGGTCATATCTGAATGGTCTAGTGGTTTTCCATACTTTCTTCAATTTAAGTCTGAATTTGGCAATAAGGAGTTCATGATCTGAGCCACAGTCAACTCCTGGTCTTGTTTTTGCTAACTGTATACAGCTTCTCCATCTTTGGCTGCAAAGAATATAATCAGTCTGATTTTGGTGTTGACCATCTGGTGATGTCCATGTGTAGAGTCTTCTCTTGTGTTGTTGGAAGAGGGTGTTTGCTATGACCAGTGCATTCTCTTGGCAAAACTCTATTAGCCTTTGCCCTGCTTCATTTTGTGCTCCAAGACCAAATTTGCCTGTTACTCCAGGTGTTTCTTGACTTCCTACTTTTGCATTCCAGTCCCCTATAATGAAAAGGACATCTTTTTCGGGTGTTAGTTCTAAAAGGTCTTGTAGGTCTTCATAGAACTGTTCAACTTCGGCTTCTTCAGCATTACTGGTTGGGGCATAGACTTGGATTACTGTGATATTGAATGATTTGCCTTGGAAACGAACAGAAATCATTCTGTCGTTTTTAAGATTGCATCCAAGGTACTGGATTTCGGACTCTTTTGTTGACCATGATGGCTACTCCATTTCTTCTAAGGGATTCCTGCCCACAGTAGTAGATACAATGGTCATCTGAGTTAAATTCACCCATTCCAATCCATTTTAGTTCACTGATTCCTAGAATGTCAACGTTCACTCTTGCCATCTCCTGTTTGACCTCTTCCAATTTGGGTTAGGGTTAGTAACTGAGAAAGGTTTAGGTCCTACGTAACCATCTGTGAACTTATCTGTAATCCAGACACATGGGTAATACAAGAAAGGAGGGCTAGTCCTGTTATGGTATAGTGTTCAACCTAAACTCCTAAAACTCCAGGAGTATTCGTACTCCTTCTTATATATTCCAGAATGCCCAGTCCCCCTCCTTGGGAGAGATCCGCTGAATATGTTAGCAGCTAGTATGTTTTTTAGGACAGGGTGAAGTCCAAAGGAGGTCAAGAATCCAAGTAGAGAATGCATCTATCAGTAGCCATAGAAGACCCACCGTCTGGGCATCAAAATATTGATGGCAAGACGTGAGAGAACAGATGGATCCTGCAGTCTGGGATACCTCAGTACCAGGAAGGGCAAAATGTGACCCCCCTAATAATATAAGGTTAAGGCCTTGGGAAAAAACCTCTGGAAGCGACAATATCCCTTTAAAGCCCGAGAGGCCCTGAGGGGAATCCAACTGCTGCTCAGCAGATTCCTAAAACACGGCCTCATCAGCCCCTACTAATCCCCTGCAACGCCTTGATTCTCCCCATTCACAAGCCTAATGGGGAGCATCAATTTGTGCAAGACCCATGAGCAGTGAGTGAAGCCGTCATCCCTATTCACCCACTGGCGCCAAACTGCACACCGTCCTCCCCAAGGGCCAGGGAGCACCCAGTATTTCAAGTCTGGACCTCAAAGCTGCATTTTTTTTTTTTTATATTCTCTTTATCCAGACTCTCAATATCATTGTGTCTTTGAATGGAGAGACCTTGACATTCTGCAGGCTACCCAGCCTATCTGGATGGTGCTTCTGCAGGTTTTCAGGACAGCCCCCATTTTCCTGAAAGTGCTTTAGCAAGGGAAGTGAGGGAACTGAGCTTTGAGAAGGGAACTCTGCTCCGATAGGTTGATGATTTATTGATAAGCATTGAGACCAAACAAGATTCAGATCACAGTATTGTTAAGGTCCTAAATATTCTGGCAAAAATAGGATATAAAGTCTCTCCAACCAAGGCTCAGATCTTTCAGCAAAGGGGAAAGATATCTCTCACTATTTAGGATTTGTTTTCACCCCAGAGGCAGAGCACTGGCCAATTAGTGCATTACCATCTCCAACCACAAGGAGGCAACTCTGGCTTTCTGGGCTCTATAGTATCTGGATTCCACATTGTGACCTTATAGCAAAACCCCTCTCTGAGGCTCTAGAGGGAGGAGAAAGGGAGCACTTCCATGGAATAAGGACCATCAGTAGGCCTTTGAGACTCTGAAGGCTGAGTTCAGAAGAGCAAACTCAGTGGCTTCTCAATTTGGACAAGCCCTTTATTATGTTCATGAGCAGTCAGGAATAGCAGCCTGGGACCATACTTAGGTGTGCTAACCCCTCATCAGGCACAATCTATGCTGGACACACCGGTTAACTGGAGGAGGGTTAACAGACACAAGCCCCTCCAACAGACACCTCCAATATTACCTTAAAGACATGAAAGTGAAAGTTGCTCAGTCGTGTCTCTTTGCGACCCCATAGACTATACAGTCCCTGGAACTCTCCAGGCCAGAATACTGGAGTGGGTAGCCTTTCCCTTCTCCAGGGGATCTTTCCAACCCAGGGATTGAACCCAGGTCTCCCACATTGCAGGTGGATTCTTTACCAGCTGAGCCACAAGGGAAGCCCGAGAATACTGGAGTGGGTAGCCTATCCCTTCTCCAGGGGATCTTCCCAACCCAGGAATCAAACCGGGGTCTCCTGCATTGCAGGCAGATTCTTTACCAACTGAGCTATCAGGGAAGCCCACCTTAAAGGTATGTGAGACCCTAAACCCAGAAACTGCCGTGGAGAGTAGAGACTTAGCACATCAGTGTATAGAGACCATAGGACAAACTTACTCCAGTAGGTCTGATCTTCTAGATGAAACTCCTCACAGCCCTGAGGTCAGATGGCTTACTGATGGCAGCAGTTTTGTAGAAATAGGAACCCAAAAGGCTATGTATGCCACAGTTAGTCTAGATGAATAGAATAGGAGCCAAGGCCCTGCCACCCCACACATCAGCTCAGAAGGCTGAACTAATTGCATTAATGAGAGCTTTGCAATTAGGGAAGGATAAAAAATTAAATATGTTTACTGACTCCAAATATGGGTTCCACATGTTACATGCTCATGCTGCCATTGGAAAGAAAGAGAAATGTTAATTGCTAAAAATTTCCCCATAAAAGGCTTCCCTGGTGTCTTGGATGGTAAAGAATCTACCTGCAATGTGAGAGACTTTGGTTTGATCCCTGAGTTTGGAAGGTTTCTTGGAGAAGGGAATGGCTACCACTCCAGTATTCTTGCCTGGAGAATCCCAAGGACAGAGGAGCCTGGCAGGCTGCAGTCCATGGGGTCGCAAAGAGTTGGACATGACTTTGACTAATACACACATACACACACACACAAGCACAGACACACAAACACACCCAGAGCTTCCTACCCAGGGAACAGTAACCCACTGTGGGGACCATCAGAGGGAGGATCTTTGTGGGGCAACAGTAAGGCAGAGCTGTTCAATTGTAAAACAGACCACTCGCCTACAGGAACTTGAAGAAGTTTTGGCTCTAATGATTAGCCCCCTGAACTCCCTAGACGTCCCCAGTATCCCCCACAGGAATAGGAACATGTTGAGAAATGGGGCTATGAGAAGGGAAGTGCAGGCTGTATAAAAAGGAGGATAAGGTTCTAATCCCTGAGGCCCAACAATGGAAACTCACCAAGAGCTTACCTGATGCCACCCCCATGGGAGGGATGTACTACAGGCCTTGATGGAAAAGACTTTTTCAGGGAAAGAGCTTAAAAGAACACTATAACAAGTAATACTTGCCTGTGATTTATGTGCTGCCAAGAACCCACACACCCATCCAATCCCTGCTTTGTCACTCAGGCCAATCCAACACCAAGGGACATTTCCAGGGAGAAGGTGGCAGTTAGATTTTACCCAAATGACCCATGATCAGGATATAAGTATCTTCAGGGTGTTTGCTGATAATTTCACAGGATGGGCTGATGCCTTCCCCATCAGATCTGAATAGACTATGGAAGTCTGTAGATTTCTTCTAAAAGAAATAATTCCTCAATTTGGACTCCCAGAGTCCCTCCAGAGTGATAACAGACCTTCTTTTATAGCCCAAATCACAGAGGGGCTTACAACAGCCCTGGGGACAGACTACAAGCTACACACCTCTTGGCACCCCCAGTCTTCAAGGAAGGTAGGGAGAAGGAACCCTACTTTCAAGAAATCCTTAGCAAAGCTCTGCCAAGAAACTCATGAACCCTGGACCAACTTGCTTCCTCTTGCACTCCTCATGGTCTGTGTAGCATCCAGGAATGGGCTGAGATTCTAGCCCATTTGAAATCATCTCTGGGAAGCCCTTTCTTACTGCAGACATTCTACTGGGTGAGGGCCTGAACCAGTCCCTGAGACAGACTATTAATCGAGGACAAGTTCAGAAGGCGATCCAGGACTATGTCCACAGACACTGCCAGCTCCCACTAAAACTAGAGAGGAAAGAGCAGTCCTCAGAAATTAACCTCGGGGCTAAGTTGTTCTCAAAACCTGGGAAGACGGGTCCCCTGAAGATCAACTATTGTCAGAATGGAAAGGTCCCTATAAAGTCATTGTAGCCACTCCACTGCTGTCAAACTGCAAGGGATATTGAGTTGGGTACACTTGTCCAGACTAAAGGTTTTACCTCCAGAAACCCTGCAGGTCTCAACAGAAGAGCAATACATCTGTGAACCAGTGGGAGATCTGAGACACCTACTCAGAAGACAGGCACCATCAACAGAGGAGTAAATGAGACCGTGGGTGGGCCCCTATGAGAAGCCTTATGGGACTTGGGACCTCTTGTTTCCTCCGCGGATGTGGTTCCTGACAATCATCTGGGCCTCAAGTAACTTCTGGCAGAAGAAGGCAGAGTTAATGTGATAACTATTGCTTCCTGCTGCACTTGGATCAGTGCAACAGGACAGGTAAAAGTTAATATTAAGGAAATAGATGCCCAGGCAGATTGGCTCCATAATTTTGGCAGGCAATTACTGCCTTCCTTGTCTGGTCAATGGTTAAGGCAGCCCAAAGTTAACGTGGTTCCTTCCCTTTCTAGGCCTTTCAATGGCTACTGTTGTTGTTCCCCTTAGGAACAAGGTCAGCCCTTGTTTTTCAACCTTCTGGTTAAACTTGTTTCTTCCAGGCTCTAACGGTTTGAAGTTCGGCTCGTGATGGCTCAAGGAATTCAGCCCATTCCAGTGGAGGGTGGTCCCTAGAGGTCACTGAACTGTCAATAAGGAACTTCTACACCTTAGGGGTAGGCTAGGGTCTGCGGCCCCATCCAGCAGGAAGCAGTTTCAAACAAGACCTTCAGCCCTTTACTCCTTAAGACTAAGGGTGTAAAGTCTCCTGGAATCGGGGGGAGGTGGGTGAGACAGACTGGAACCTGGGACCCTCTGTGCAGTGATGCCATGCTTGCATCTGGACACACCTCTTCACTCCTTGAGCAACAAAATACAAAGAAACTGTATGGGGCTTAAAATAACTGCATGCATGCCCAGTTGGGACAAATTCTGGACAAAAGATACAAAGAGACCAATAAGACCCAAATGCCACTTTTGAAGAGCAAAAGCAGAGTACTGTGCATGCCCCCTGCAGAAACACCACCTAAGGGGTGGGCAAAACACCTAAGTCACCTCTCCAGGCCAACTCCTGGACACACCCCTACCCTCAGCCCGTATAAAAAGCAAGCTTAACACCTCCCCTCACCACCACCACCCCCACTCCTTCTCAGGGAACCAGTAAGCAAGAGACATTGTTCTTGCTTTCCCTGCTTCAGCAGGAGCCCCAGTAGAGCCTTGCCTAAATTTTCTGTCTGACCTCCACTCAATTTCTGTTGCTTGGAGAAGACCAAGAACCCTGTTCGGTAACAGATACATAAAAGTGAAAGTTCATTACCATTGTCTTTTTGAGATCACAGTATATTCTATAGAGTAATGAATGATAAAATTTTTAAAAAACCATTAAATATCATTATAGACTTCAGGTCATAAAGTCATTATTCACTTTCCAACTTGTGTCACATTAGGAAGTAACCCTGCTGGTTTCCTCACCTGTAAATTGAGAATTATATGGTAATAACGACTATCTCGAGGATTGTTTGGGGGCACTAAATGTTTAAATTTAATTTTAAATGTTTAAAATGCTGAGCGACTAGTGTTGGAGACTGTGTTGACCAGAGTCTGCTCCCTCAGGGATTGAAATGTATGCCTTGGAAAAGCATCTCCAGCCCTCACAGTAAGGAAGTGCCAGTACGGGCTGCCTGTTGTTCTGTAGTTGTCTTGTAATGTCTAAGGGTGAACTCCATGATAAGCTTGTGATGGAGGCAGAGAAGCTCACTATTTTCCATAACTTACAGGTGAAAAAATTGAGATCACCAATGCCAAGTGCTTAACCGCAGGTTACTAAGAAGTCAGTGAAAAACCAGGTCTCGAGTCTTCTCTGGTTCATGCTGTTGCTTTCAGTTCACTTGAGATTAGCTTTTTGCTTTATTTGCATGAATCGCATGCACAGCACCACTAAGTGGGTTTCTTTGTTTGTTAGGTCCTGGGCTTTGACAAGGAGTTCCAAGTCAAACAGAACCCGATGCTTGGGATGAGGGCACAACCCTTCTGGAAGGGCTGGAGATGCTTTTCCAAGGCATACATTTCAATCCCCGAGTGAGGAGACGCTGGTCAACAGTCTCCAAAATGAAAAAGTGTTGCACAGTCAGAGGTACACAGGACAAAGGACCGTAGCTCTTCAGCATTTGCTGAGGACTGATTGCCATCAAAGCTTATTCAGTAAAGGTGACCTGACTATTAACCTCTAATTCGATCAGACTGTCTGAGAGGAGAAAATAAATTCATTAGAAGAATCCCTGACATGGACTCGTGTAGACACAGCCATTCACGTCAAAGACCTGCCACTGTTCTCTTCTCTCTCCCCAAGGGCAGGAAAACCTGACCCAAGAGCAGTACCCAAACCTCCACACGATAAATCTGCTGGGTAGCTGAGGGGCTCCCCCAACCGGCTGTATCAACTGAGTACCCGACTCTCATTCTGCCGTTCCCCATGAAACACCCCATAGGCACACATATACTTTTCCAAGAACAAATCTGAGCAGTTGAGAATGCAATGACAGTAGGGAGATGAAAATGTAGACCCGTGAGAGCCTCTTTTCCTTACCCTGTCTGGAATCCCACTCCAAAATACCCTCCGGATCATTGCTTAAAGTACCACTTTCTTAAAAGAGCAACTTCTAAGAATTAGATACTTCTATTTCAGGATTAAAAAAACCTTAGATCAAAACATGTTTTCTTCAGAGCATCCATTAGAACACAGTTTATCACACTTTTAAAAAGTGAGATGTAATTGACAGCTCAATTGAGATATTAGTTTGAGGTGGTGGTTTAGTCACTAAGTCGTGTCTGACTCTTGTGACACCCTGGACTGTAGCCCTCCAGACTCCTCTGTCCAAGGGATTTCCCAGGCAAGAATATTGGAGTGGGTTGCCATTCACTTCTCCAGGGGATCTTCCTGACCACGGGATCAAACCCAGGTCTCCTGCACTGCAGGTGGATTCTTAACCAACTGAGCCACCAGGGAGGCCCCATTAGTTTGCAATATACAACATAATGATCCTATATTTATATGTAATGCAAAATGAGCACACTCTCTTGAACATTTTATTAGATGGGCTCCCGGGACATGGCGCTGTCTTGCTTCTCTGTCTGGCAGACTCACTCATCTTCCTTTTCAGCCGGATCTGAGTCTAAAGGGCTGAACCCTCACAACTGTTCCCCATCTCTAATGACACTGCATCTCTAAGAGCCTCACCCGGTCCCCTTGGCACTGAAAGCATTCCTATGCTGAGAGCTCCCTTGTTCCTGTCCTCACTTTCCCTCTAAACCCAGATCTGAATATTCCATCGCTCACTCCGCACTGCCACTCGGAAAGCTAGCAGGTGGCTCAAGCTGGACGTGTCCGCACTGAACTCCAGATGCCGTTTCAAATCGGCTCCTCCCCCAGTGTGCCTTTATCAGTAAATGGCAACTCTATTCACCTAGTGGCTCAGGACGTAAAACTCTGAGTCACACACGATTCTCTTCCTTCTGTCCAAAGCCTCCTCCAGTCCAGCAGTGAATCCTCTGGGCTTTGCCCTCAGGAGAGACCCTGAACCCAGGCTCTCCTCCCTGCATCCACAGCAACCACCCTGTTTCAAGTCACTTTCACCTAGACTATTAAAACAGCTCCCTATGCAAGTTCCTGACTTCTATCTAAGCATGCTAACCTCTGAAAATATAAATCAGACCATAAATCCTCCACTGGAGACCCTCCAGTGACTTTCACCTAATTTAGAATAAAGCCCTACAAGGCGGTTTACACCTCGAGTCCTTCAGCCACACTAGCCACTGGGACACCCACTCCCTTGGCTTCAGGGCTCTTTCAGATGTGCAGCCCCTGCTTCCGCCCTCTCAGCCGGCCTCTGACCCTCCTGCCCACACTGCCCTCCTCATCGCTCCGCATCCTCTTCCCTCATCTTACAGGGTGAACTGTGTCCCTAGAAAGATAAAACTGAAGTTCGAAGCCCTGGTACCAGTGAATGTGACCTTATTAGGCAGTAGGGTCTTTGCAGACATCATCAATTAAGATGAGGTCAGTAGGACCAAAAGTCTAACCCAAAATGTCAGTGTCCTTAGAAGAAGAGACCCACACACAGAGGAAAATGCCAGACAAAGACATACAGAGACACAGGATGGCCACGTGACAACAGAAGCAGAGATTAGGGTGACGTGGCTGCAAGCCAAGGAACACTAAGGATCACCGGCCACAGCCAAAGCTCAGCAGAGGCAAGGAAGGCTTTGACCCAGGGTCTCGGGGTGGCATGGCCCTGCTGGCACCCTGATTTCAGACTTCCAGCCCCTAGAATTGGGTGAGGATGAACTTGGAGGATGTTAGTTTGTGCTCTGGTACAGTAAGTCTAGGAAACTAAAACACCCTGATCGCTGATTCTTCACGTCCACCATCAGTTCCTGAAATGTTACCTTTTCCTGATTACCCGTCCTCTCCATTAGACAACAAGCCCCACTAGGTAAAGGCTTCCCAGCCTTGCCCAGGGACAGCCATCAATCCCCGAGCTCCTCCTACTGCTCTGGCCGGCACACTGCACGGTCTCTCTGTTGCCCCCAAACTTCTCTCTTTTTTTCCCTGACCTCAATGAGTTTATGACATCAGAGAAACAGATTCATAAACACCCAAAAGAATGATTTTAATAGAAAGGTGTATAACACACTGCTATATTTAAAATGGATAACCAACCAGGTCCTACTGTACAGCACAGGGAACGCTGCTCAGTGTTATGTGGCAACCTGGCTGGGAGGGGAGTTTGGGGGAGAATGGATACATGGATATGTGTGGCTGAGTCCCTTTGCTGCCCACCTGAAGCTATCACAATGTTAATTGACTATACCGTAATACAAAATAAAAAAAAAATTTTTTTTATAAAGAAGGGTGTACAAAGTATGAGGAATGTCCATTCACTTAGAGTCATGATAAAGAAAATTAAACTTATCTCTTTTTTATCTCTAAGGATCAGAGATGATTTTGGATGTAGGCTAAGATCCTAATGCTTCAAAACAGTCATTATTTGCACTCATAAACAATGAGAGTCTTTATGATTCTTTTTTCATTGTAAGGCTTTTTGAACTAGATTTTACTCTTATCCCAAGGAATAAACTCAGTCACAAAAGTGAGTCCTGGTTAGATAATCATTGTCAGTGTTGGCCCCCTAACTTTCTTAGAGATCTGGCTGTACTACCCTCACATTATAAAGAATCTCTTTAGTTTTCCCAGAAAGAGAAACTTCACAGGACCAAAAATAAACCCACATTAGACTGAAGATCTAATTAGAATCAATCGAGGGTCTGGCACGAGATTGATAAAACTGCATATTTTTTATAACATTTATACTTCATTATTTGCTCCCAACATTGGATAAAATATGCAGATATCAAAAGTTGCTAAGTGCCTGTGATTTTGTAGTCTTTAATGAAAAAATAGCAGCACCATATCAATAAACACCATGGAACATATTCCATAAAAATACTGAAAATCGGGTGCGGTGAGCACGTATGGCTCTCAGTAAAATCTTGGGCGGTTATCTGTTTCAAGCCTCACTTTCAATGTTACAAAAGTGACACACCCTTCCAGCTCCTAGTCTTCATGAGAAGAAATAATATTACTTCCAGAAATTTAAAGTGCTTTAAAAGTTTATTATTATTTTTTAAAGTCTGTTGAATTAGTTACAATATTGCTGCTGTTTTATGCTTTGGCTATTCTTTTGGCCCCGAGGCATGTGGGATCTTGGCTCCCTGATCATGGATAGAACCCTCACCCCCTGCAGTGGAAGGGGAGTCGCAAGCATTGGACTACCAGAGAAGTCCCTAAAGCATTTTAGAATTAGGCCAGGCCAACCTAGCTGGGTTAGAGCAGATGGACACCCACTAAACGCTTACAGGGAATCCTTTTACTATTGGAAGCCTCTCTCAGAAGTGATCAGCCAGACCTAAAGGCAGTGGGAGAAGCTGAGTCAAGGGCCTGTGCCTGCAGCTTGTACTTTGGGTTGACCCAGTAATGCATATCCCGACCCGTCAATCAGAGGCTAGCACCGGAAGGACTGCCCACCGAGGCTACTCTCAGTGACCTTTCCCTGGTCCCAGCCAGCCTCACAATAACTCAAACTTGAGAAAACATAAAGGTTTAGAGAAACTTACATACTTTACAGAAGCAGACTAACTTTTCTAATTATGTGTTCAAAATTAAAGGACCAATGCAGGAGACCTGGGTTCGATCCCTGGGTTGGGAAGATCCCCTGGAGGAAGAAATGGCAACCCGCTCCAGTATTCTTGCCTGGGAAATCCCACGGACAGAGGAGCCTGGTGCACTACAGTCCATGGGATCACAAAAGTCAGACACGACTTAGTGACTAAACAACAACAATGTAAATATGCATTAAAATAGGGAGAAAAAGCCAAAAAAAAAAAAAAAAGAAATGATACATTTTTCTCTTCTGTGTATCTCTATGCTTTCCAGATTTTTACGATTAACAAAAATTACTCATTAACATAGAAATCACTACGTTGAAATATTTACTGACTTGTATTTTATTTTCAAGAAATGAAATGGCACATTAATATTTTTCACAGTCCATATTTTCAGGAATTTGGTCAGTTTTTTCCTTGAGCCAGAACTAATGACATTTCTATGGTGTGACAAATACTAGTACTTCCAAACAGGGATAACTAAACGCTCCAGTCTAGAAACAGGTGAAATTCATTCAGTTCTCATGACCAAAAAGATGGAAAACAAAGACACCAAGCAGAAGTGAAATCATAAGATTATAAACTATTTTACATTTCCTCTTTGTATACATATATGCCTTCGTATTACAAATCTAAAAATAAATCTTTCCCTGGACTCCCTAAAAATAATGTGTTCAACGTTTTATTCACAAGTAGTTTATACTATATTTTTAAAAACAAAGCCATCGTGCTATCATCACACCTAAAATCTATCAATTATTTCTTATAAAATATTCAGTCTGTGTTCCATTTTGTTCTGATTGTCTCATAAATCTATATTGTTTGTATGACTTACATTTGACTTAAATGGATGCTAACAGATTCAAGCAGCTATTTGTAATCATGGTCTGGTCGCACACTGGCCAGGACAGATTCAGGAACCAGTGGCTGACCCAGCCTCCTGAGCCTCTGCAGCAGGTCTTTTGGGTGAACTTGTTACCCAGTGAATGGGCCATTTGAAATTATTTTGTCTGACCATCTCTTGCCCTGTTCAAAAAGTGATACCAAATACTGCATTCCCATCGCTTCAGTGATCACAGACAAGGACCTGGCAGAAGCAATTTAATATTACATTTTACTCAAGCCAACTGATCTGTAGGCAAAGAGGACTTGTTCTCCCACCCTGCCAAGAAGCTCTGCCTACTCTTTATCCAGCCAGGCTCTAGGCTTAAGGAGCTTCACATTCAACTTCAAGTCCACAACCATTTTAGACTTTGCAAACCCAAGTGTGGTATTTTCTGGCAAATGTTTCTACTGTCACGGGGAAAGAAAGGAATTGGTCTGGACTGAGTAGTGGATAAAATGTGAGCAAGGGTGAGCTGGCTCCAGCCGAAGATTGCATAACCGTAAAAGCTGCTTTTCAACCCAAACTAGCAAAAATAGTGGCTGCAGAGCAGAATTCCAAGGGAAATTTCAGGATACCAGGATATACCAGATGCAAAATATACTGTATAAGTAACTCCAATCAAAAAACAACAGAGCTCCCAAAACAATCAAATGCCAACAGAACCATAGATAACAGATGGAGAAACGGAACAATCAGTTCAGTCCGTTCAATCCCTCAGTTGTGTCTGACTCTGCAACCCCAAGGACTGCAGCACGCCAGGCTTCCCAGTCCATCACCAACTCCTGGAGCTTGCTCAAACTCACGTCCATCGAGTGGGTGATGCCATCCAACCATCTCATCCTCTGTCCTCCCCTCTCCTCCCGCCTTCAATCTTTCCCAACAATGCACATACACAAAGTCTGGCCCTGGAGTTGTGGGTCTACACAACAGGGTGTGCTCAGAACAGGCACACATTCAAAAACGGGCAGCGGCACAAGGACCCCCATGTTGTCCCAAAACCCATCTGCTTCATCTCCTCCCCTCCGATCAGATCAAAAGCATAACAGTTGTGGGGTTTTGAGACGTTTGGAAAAAGGTTTGATACTCAGAAATATCTGTTGTACAACTTAGGCACGTCTTGCAGGATTCAAGCTCCGGTTGGTATAGGAAACACATCTAGGACTGCAGATGGGGGAGGAGGACCCTTCGATTTTTGCAAAAGGCTCAGCTTGGGTGGCACCCCGCCTCACCAGCAGAAAATCCCGGGGCCAACGCTGCGCGCGCGCGCGCTGGAAACGATCAGCCGCCCTGCGCCACCTCCCAGACCGACACGTTGACACTGGGGGCTGGACCAGGCGCTGCCCGGGGATGTTCAGTTTGCCGCTGCCCGGGGCTTTTCCGCAGCGTTGGAGCCGTTCTGGCGGGGATTGTAAGGGGTCGGGCCAGCTGCCACTGTTCCAGGGGCTCCGAGGGGAATGGAGAGAGGGAGGTAAGGGGACCCTCCTAGGAGGGGGGCAGGTGCATGGGGCAGGGAGTGACTCCTGAGCCTGGAGGACGGAGGCTGGGGGACCCGGGGTAAAGTCAGGGCACAAGCCGGGATGCCGCCCACCCAGAGCCACTCACCATCCTCCAGGGCTTCATGCATCAGCAGAAGACCCAGCAGCAACCAAATCTTCATCTTCAGGGCAAGGGGTCGGGCCGGAGGCGCTGGGGACCGCGGGTTGGAGGCGCGCGGACAGCGCAGGGCGAGGGCAGGGGCTCCAGGAGAGGCGGCGGGCGAGGGGCGGGCGCCGGGGACGCCGCAGCTGGAGGATTCGGTTTCAGGAGGAAGAACACAGATTTTAGGAAAAAATTTGGGGCTTTTTTTAAATTCTCTATCTGTGCAAAGTGACCTCTCCTGCCCCCTGGTGGAGCCGTGAAGCGCTGCGCTTTTCCCCGAGGCTGAGAGCGAAATGTCAATTACAAGTCACTCGGCGAGTTCGAGGTTCCTGCGCCTTTTACCAAGTTTACCAACTTCGAGAAGCCTGGGCGTAATCCTGCGGGGTCTCATCTAACCAGAATTGTCCAGATGTCACCAGCGCTTTCCCACCAGCTCGGTACAGTCGTGATGCTCTGTAAAAAAATGCCCCCCTGCTTATATCTCTTCATTCCCAGCAGGTCTCTCACGTGAGCTCACCAACAAGACCATCGCCCCTGGAAGTCCCAACTCCGCACCCAGCCCTGGACCTGCTGGCCTCGAGCCTGCCTTGCAGCTGAGACCTGGCAGCCCCCGGGGAATACCAGGGGGGTGGCTGCTCTGCCTTCAGAGGGTCCCACGGCAGGCCAGCTGCTTCCCCAGGGTTCTGCTGGAGGGTTTGGAGAAACTTCTCCTTCCTCTCTTACGCAGCAGAAGCCCCACTGCCCTACAGAACACTCAACTAGGTGTTCAGGAGGAACTGTGACAGAAAAGAGATCCAAATAACAGCACCAGGGCCTTCCTCCGGACTCCGAGAAGTTGACCACTGGGTCATCACTCTGGGCTGGAGCCTGGGGTTCCAGCTACACCTCCCTCCCTCACTCCAGGCCCTGCCAGACCCTGCTTCATCGCCCTGCTGACTGCATCAAGGCTGCCCCTCCGGGCCATCACCGCTCCGTCTCTGCCCCGGCTCACAGCATTACCATCTGTCACCAGCAAGTGGCCAGAGCCTCCTAGCTGGTCTCCCTGCCTCTCTGTCTTGCCTCTCAGTCCATACTTTCTCCAGCTATTAGACTGATCTCCAAACACAATTCTAAAACACATACACACACACTAACCCAACTAAACCCCTCCGAAGGCTCTCCATACCTCTCATGCTCGGTCAGGCCTCTCCAGCTCGCTCTTGGCACCCACTGCTCCCTGGCCTGCTTTCCACACAAACAGTGCGCTCCCAGCACCCTCGGGCCAGCCAGCAGGGTGGGAGGGGGACACCAAGGCTTCTGCTGCCCCTTTGGCCCCCCCAAAGCCCCCTTCCTTGTTTCACCACCTGCTGGCCCTCTTGCCACTCTCCTACAAGGCTCAGCTCAGACTCTACCTCCTTCTGGCTGAGCCAAGCACTTCCCCAGTGTGAATCCTTTGTGATATCATAGCAGCCAAGACAAAATGCATGATTGAGCAGTGAATCCGGCTTCACCTCTTTCACCTGCTTTCTCCTGAGTTCAAGGGCAGGAAATATGTCTTATTGAATTTTGTACTCTACCATCAGTTTCTGGAAAATCATATTTATTAGGAGCACACCACACTCCACACAGAGCAGAAAACCCTCACCACGCATTTCTTGTTGCTCATATCAACAACAACCCAACCAGGGACACTGTGTGGTTAGTATCAGCCCCATTTTATAGACAAGGCAGCACAAAGTCAAACTTGAACCTTCTCTCTACCAGTTAATTACAAAGCACTGTTGAAATCACTACCTGTGAAAGCTTTCCAACAGGGCTGGCCTGCCCCCAAAGTCTCCCCTCTCAAGCTTGGAAAATTGGAGGCGAGAACTTTGTGATTTCCCTGATAGGCTTGATAGCAGACAGCTAAGGTGACGGGGAGGCAACAGATAGACAGAATTGCAACCCATTCCATGAAAAAAGGGAAAACATGGTCTGTTGGTCTGTTTGATCCACACAGTCAAAGACTTTGGTGTTATCGATGAAGCAGAAGTAGATGCTTTTTCTGGAATTCTCTTGCTTTTTCTATGATCCAATGGATGTTGACAATTTGATCTCTGGTTCCTCTGCCTTTTCTAAATCCAGTTTGAACATCTGGAAGTTCTCGGTTCGGTTCACATACTGTTGAAGACTAGCTTGGAGAATTTTCAGCATTACTTTGCTAGCATAGGAAATGAGTGCAACTGTGCGGTAGTTTGAACATTCTTTGGCATTGCCTTTCCTTGGGATTGGAATGAAAACTGACCATTTCCAGTCCTGTGGCCACTGCTGAGTTTTCCAAAATTCCTGGCAACATATCTTCTGCTTCTCTTAGGTCCATACCATTTCTGTCCTTTATCCAGCCCATCCTTGCATGAAATGTTCCCTTGGTATCTCTAATTTTCTTGAAGAGATCTCTAGTCTTTCCCATTCTATCGTTTTCCTCTATTTCTTTGCATTGATCACTGAGGAAGGATTTCTAATCTCTCCTTGCTAGTCTTTGGAACTCTGCATTCAGATGGGTATATCTTTCCTCTTCTTCTCTGCCTTTCACTTCTCTTCTTTCTCAGCTATTTGTAAGGCCTCCTCAGAAAACCATTTTACCTTTTTGCATTTCTTTTTCTGGAATGGTCTTGATCACTGCCTCCTATACAGTGTCACAAACCTCTGTCCATAGTTCTTCAGGCACTCTAACAAGATCTAATCCCTTGCATCTATTTGTCACTTCCACTGTATAATCAAAAGGGATTTGATTTAGGTCATACCTGAACGGTCTAGTGGTTTTCCCTACTTTCTTCAGTTTAAGTCTAAATTTGGCAATAAGGAGTTCACGATCTGAGCCACAGTCAGCTTCTGGTCTTGTTTTTGCTGACTGTATAGAGCAAAGAATATAATCAATCTGATTTCTGAATTGACCATCTGGTGATGTCCACATGTAGAGTCGTCTCTTGTGTTGTTGGAAGAGGGTGTTTGCTGTGACCAGTGCATTCTCTTGGCAAAACTGTTAGCCTTTGGCCTGCTTCATTCTGTACTCCAAGGCCAAACTTGCCTGTTATTCCACATACCTCTTGACTTCCTACTTTTGTATTCCAATCCCCTATGATGAAAAGGACATCTTTTTTTTTTGGTGTTAGTTCTAGAAGGTCTTATAGGTCCTCATAGAACCATTCAACTTGAATTTCTTTGGCATTAGCGGTTAGGGCATAGACCTGGATTACTGTGATACTGAATGGTTTGCCTTGGAAATGAAGAGAGATCATTCTGTCATTTTTGAGATTGCACCAAAGTACTGCATTTTGAACTCTTGTTGACTATGAGGGCTACTCCATTTCTTCTAAGGGATTCTTGTCCACAGTAGTAGATATAATGGTCATCTGAGTTAAATTCACCCATTCCAGGCCATTTTAAAATGTCAGTGTTCACTCTTGCCATCTCCTTTTTGACCAGGTCCAATTTACCTTGATTCACAGGACTAACATTCCAGGTTCCAATGCAATATTGTTCTTTACAGCATTGGACTTTACTTCCATCAACAGTCACATCCACAACTGGGCATTGTTTTTGCTTTGATTCCATCTCTTTGTTCTTTCTGGAGTTCTCTCTCCACTGATCTCCAGTAGCATATTGGGCACCTACCGACCTGGGGAGTTCATTTCTCAGTGTCCTGTCTTTTTGGCTTTTCATACTGTTCATGGGGTTCTCAAGGCAAGAATACTGGTTTGCCATTCCGTTCTCCAGTGGACCACATTTTATCAGAACACTCCACCATGACCCATCTTGGGTGGCCCTACATGGAATGGCTCATAGTTTCATTGAGTTAGACTAGGCTGTGGTCCATGTGATCAGTTTGGTTAGTTTTCTGTAACTGTGGTTTTCATTCTGTCTGCCCTCTGATGGATAAGAGGCTTGTGGAAGCTTCCTGATCGATTTATTGTATCTTTTGTTATTTGATTGGGCAAGGGATGCCCCCATCATTGATTTCATGTTAACTACGATTGTATATTTTCTCTTCCAGATGAAGCTTGAAATCACCTTGTCAACTTCCATAAAAACTTTGTGTTGTGATTATGACTGAATAGAGTTTTTATTTGGGAGAAGAATGCTCATATTTACAATATTAAATCATCCTATCCCAGAATGTGTCATAATGTTATATATCATTCCATTTGCTCAAGTCTGTTTTTATGTTCCCATTATATAATTGTTTAATGGTGGTATTAGGACAATAACTTTGGAATTCTGTAATCCCAAGCCTAAACCAATATCACTGGTATTCTTATTTACAAGAAGCGGAATCTCGGACATAGACACACACACAGAGGGAAGATTATGTGAAGACTCAGGGAGAAGACGGCCATCTACAAGCTGAGGGTCTGGACGAAGACGCCAGCCTTGCTGACCCTCCCTTCACACAATTCCACAGTGCCAGCACAGAGTGGGGGCCTCAAAACCTACTTACCAATGCTAATCAAGAGCCAACAATAAATAACAGATAAATTAGATCTAAGACTTCCATTTGGAAAACACAATGCTGTTTTAGCTTGGTTTTCAATGCAGGCTAAATTCATACTCAAGTTTAATTCAACATGGTGGGTGTTCCCTTCCATTTATGAAAAAAAAAAAAACCACAGGAATTAAGTCTATACACAATGGCATTTCAAAATTAAAGATAATTTAGGAGGTTTGCAATTTTAACTTACTCGGAACCATTTCAGAAAACTGACTCCTCCCTCCCCATCAAAGGGTAAAGAGGGCTGAAGTTGATAAATATTTATTCACTATACAGTACAAAATTTCTGTTAGTTATAGATAACTGATCACCAGTTACTGAAAGCTACGATTTGGTCAGGAGTATAACAAGGAGCTTCTTATAGACAAAAGCAATGTCAAAGAGACTGGTCCATTAAATAAATGGCAGTTGAGTTGGTAGGCCCTCAGACGTGTGGTCCTGGGGTGGCATGCTTCAGAAGCAACCGGTATCGGGAATGTGTCACAAAGACTGAATACAGTGAAGGACATCTCTGACAGGACTCGGAAGCTGTACAGCAGGAGGCTGCCAGGTGAGTATTCTTAACATAACTGTTTCCATTGACATTGTACTATATTTCTGAGCTCTAAAGTGGCCTAAATAAAAAAGCAGTTTAAATTTGGTAAGTGTGAAATGTCAGCTTTTGGTAGGTATGATACATATGCATGCAACACTATGATAAGTCATATTATTAAAATTTATTTTAAAAATACATGGTTAGAAAGCACATATTACAGTGGTAAAGCAGCAGTTTTTATTTATTACAAATTCTAAAAAAAAATGCAACATCATAAGCAAAAGGAATACTGATTATCATCAAAAACATGTAAATTTAAAATTATCTACAATCCTACACACAAAAAAAGTCTCTGTATTTGAGTAAGACCAAAGTATCTGTTGGTTTTTACAGACATAGAATTTTGGTAGAGTTTTACACCCTATCAATGGTTTCTATTAAGTACAATGATAACAAAAGCAAGCAATGAAACAAATGGATACCAAAGATGAAGAGCCTGTTAACCAGGCACGGGTCAGAGAAACCTGCCATGTTGGCAGTACAAGGTTCTTTGCCAACGGAGCCGTGGCCCGTGTGCTTTCCCCCGCAAGGATGTTGCTGCTGGTGCAGAAACTGCAGGGGCCAGGACCTATGGTGCAGTTCCAGGGAGCAGCCACCCTTCCCTGAGTCGGAGAGGGTCCCTGGTCCTTATCAGTTACCTTGTACTCATGGGGTATTTGGAGCTGAAACGAAGGACCCCAAACTATCTTAGTTTTTCACTTCATATCCTACCCTGTCATCCCAAGACTCCCCAACAAAGGTAGCTATGGACACTCATGCTTTGCAGCCTTTGCACACTTTGACCCACGGTCCTGGTTATGATCCCCATGGAGCTGCTGTCAGTGGTCACTGAAGGCTCTTGAAAGCCAGAGACAGTGGCAGTGGCTTCAGCTAAGGTGCATAAAAGCTAAAATAGTGCTGCTCCCAGGGTTGCTGGCTGGATTGAGCCATAACAAAATGCATTTGAAATGAACAAGACTAAACTGTGTACATAAAAACAATAACGAATGTTACAAAAATCAACCACTAAACCAACAATCACAACAACAGTAGATCAGGCCTCTCAAAATTCAGAAACCAGAAAGCCATTAAAAAATGTTTAAATATAATTATACAAGGAGATAAAAAAGAAACTCAGCTAAACAATGAAGTCAAACAACGTTATTTTCACATGTCTGTGTGTCTGAAAATCAATGAATTGTGCTGGCATTAGTTCCTATGAGAACTTTGGTACTTCTTCCCTTGATATTTTAGAACAACAAGCTAGAAAATGTTAGGTAGAAAAGGTACAGAGAAGGCACTATTTTGGCACTAGTCAAAAATCAAAAACAAGCCAAAAAAACCAAGCTAATAATACACCCACAAGACATTCACACGAAGCACGTGTATATTAATATTCCATGATGCACACTCTAAACCCAATCCTTTAAAATTAGGTGGGATAGTGTATTCATATTTTTGGTTTGAATTCTACTGTTGCTTGAAGCATATCAGCAGATACCCGGGCAGAGAACATCTCGGGCAACATCACAGGGAAGGAAGAGTTGGAATCTTGGCACAATTGCATCATGTGATTTATAATCTCAGAATATGCTGATCTAAGAGGAAAAAGAGCTCAGACTAATCTAGTCCCTCCAGCATTATCAGCATTGGAGGGCGATTACTCTTCCTTATTCTTCCTGCTAAACAGTTAAATACATTTAGAAAATAATTTGGTAAATATAATTTCTAATTCAAAAGACTGTAACATACTCAGGACTCAGAAAATAATTTATTATTTGAAATTTTAAAGTTTAAAAAATCCTTTATTCAGAAAAATTAAAAGAACATCGGATCGTGTCTTTTAAAGGAAACAGATAATTCTGAAACATATTTTCTATCAAGTGTGGCTGACAATAGAAGGTTTTATAGATATCAACATTAGTTTTTCATTAATGTATATATCCCAAATGATGTTTTGGTCTTACTTTTCTACATATTCGTCTCTGAGGAAAATGGCATTAATTAAGCAATAATCTGTATTTCAGTATATATCAAAAGTTCTAATATAAGTAGTTTAAATAGTTTTTAAATTTGGACTTGCATAGCTACCTTGTTAAATGTAGGGTCAGTATGGCCTTTGTATTGTTATTCACAATAAGAGTATAAAATAAAAGTGCTATTATAAGAAGTTTCTCACTGAAAATGTTCAGAGAGCAGATTTCCTAGTGCGAAAAAAGAAAAGTAATTTAAGCTGTTTTTACTCCATCACAATTAAGAGAATGCATACATATTTTTTTAATTTCTAGAAAGAAGTTTATATAAGTGTGTCTGATTACAAGTAAAATCCACACAGAACATTTTGGCAATCCTAAGAAAGCAAAAGGTTGTTCAAAAGGTTGTGAATTCAAACGTAGTAACAGACAGACAGTAAAAGACCTGGTAGTACTGACTTTTCCTAAAAAAGCACAAACCAAGACAGAAATGTCAGAAAAGGTACAGCAGAGAAAAGTAAACAGAAATTCCCTAATGCCCCCACCCCGCTGCATTTCAGATCATAAAGCACCTAATGTACTAGACTTCAGTGATTTCATATTAGAAACATTATAAATATATCTTTCTGAAAGAATCTATCTATAGAAAATATTATACATAAAAAGTTGCCATGTATTTCAAAATAGTTTAAAACCTAAACATTTTGCATAAGCATACCTATCAATACAAAACATTTTTTCTCTGTCAGTTGGGTTTTTAAAATCTAGACAACAGGATCATTTCCAAAGCCCATCATAAACCCAGCTGACTTAAACACCAACATCTGAAACACAAACACACATATACATACATGTGTATGTATTAACATACACACTCACACATACATATGAACAGATATTTGAGTTTTCACAGAAAAAAAAAGGATAGTCATGAACAAAGCATCTTTCATAGACATTTGTGTTTATAAAGTGTTTCAAGGTGGAAAAATTATTTTTAACTCAATTCTGCTCCTAATTGAACACAGCGGGCATAATAGTTTTAGCTGCCTGTCATGTTCTAAATAAATTTCTCGATTGTGCTACAGTAAAAGGTTTAATATTCACACGTGAAATACTTCATATTCCCACGTGAAGGGCCTGATTACCGAATCAAAGTGCTTCTCAGAATGCTGCAATAACAGCAGAGATGCAGGATTAGGCCCACAGTGATGATTACAGAAATACTTCGCCTCTTGCACAGCCAACTCTTCCTCTCCAGTAAAACACGCAATACTGGGCTTCAGATTTTACTGTGTGCACCCTGGAAACTGTGGAATGTTAGTTCTGAGCTCTAGATCCGAGATGCCACAACACTAGCACCCAGACTTTCCTACCTATTTACTAGATTTTTCATCACAGGAAACTCCTAAACAATCAAAACTTGCTTTTTAATGATGAAAATAAAATGGCTGATCTCTTGGAAGAGCTGTCAGAAAATAAGTATTTTCCTTGCCTTTGTATTAAGCTGGTCACCTGGGGTTGAAAATATGCTAGTCTCATGTCGTGAACCATGTAATTATTTGTAAGAAAAATAAATCATGAGAAGCGAAACGCATGGAAGATAAGTTAGTCCACTTATTAGATAACCCTATAAAATGAAATACAGTAATTAGAGAATCACACATTTAAAAACAAATTACTCATATTAAGATTATTGTGTTTCTATGGTTTTAATTCAATTAGGTTAATGTTTTTGGCTTGACGTTTTAAATAATCACGTATTTAACTAAAATATTCTATTCCTCAGCCACTGATGCGTTTTTTCTAAAATACTGGAACTTGTATCAGTAGTTTTAGTGTGGTCACTTAAAAATAAATGAAGTTAAAAGTGCTGAACAATTTATGGGATGGGGGAAGAAAAACATCCCTAAATATTTCCAAAAGAAACATCAGAAGCAAATTAAATCCAAACCCCTCAAATTGGGCCAAATGCCCTGTAATAACTGAACAGAAACTTCAAAATCAGAACAGAGGAATTTTCTTGTATTCCTTCATTCTCCTCCCCTTTTTTTCCATGTAGTAAAGATAGAATTTACTACTGGCTTAGAAAAAAACCCTAAATAAATTGTGAACTGTGATTATTTATTAACTAATGGAAAAGGTATACATCATTCCAACAATTATGTGATCTGGGAGGTTCTACTGGCTTATTTTAAGTGACTTTTAAAACAGGGGTGCTTGGAGTCTTATCCAAGCACGTAACTACTCTGATCTTCAAATGCATCCTCCTCTCTGCCACTTACACGTGCTTCCTGCCTATGGGGACCACCTTCACCTTCCAGCACAAAGGGTCCCTAGGAGCTCACACCACCCCTCTCCAGCCCCTGACTGGACTGGGGCGGGGTGGGGGAGTGGGGAAGATCTCATTCACACGAGGTGAAGGCCTCACATTTAAGGACCACTGTCTCAAAGAAGACAGCTGTTCAAAGGGGTGACTGCCACCTGCTGACACAGAAGGCCGTTCCTGTCCTGCGGGGTACTACAGACACAAGCACTCCGACTGGCTAAACTTTCAGCAAACTGTCATACCTCACAGAAGAAAACTCTGTGCTAAACCCACTGCCGACATTTATAAGTTACAGAAAAGGCTCATTTCCTATCCCCTCGCCTTACTCCAGACCAATGACAGACACAATGATGGGTAAACGCAATTTTAGGATGTTCTAACTTGACATAAAGTCCAATAATGAAAAGCGACAGTTATTTCCCCACTCACACCCGGCACATTCAAGATACTTTTCTGTTCAGTGATCATCTCCATTTTAGTGTGTGCAGTATAGGCTACCGATGAATGACAAGGGTGGAAATGCAATGCGATAAGAGAAAGACACCAACAACTTTTAACAATGATATTCCCCAACATATACAAATATATGCACACACATGCCCACATTCCCACTATCTGGGGGTTGTTCATCACGGAGGAATGGCCTCAGAGTGGTTTCCCTACATGAGTGAGTCACCATCCGAGGAGGTGCTGTTCAGGTGAGCAAGTATAAATGAGGGTGAGCCATGTCTGCAGCGAGTCCATGACAACCTGGTGTGGTGACGACATCGTCATGGCTCCCTCCATGCAGACTATGTACGTGAAGACTGTGGACCAGCTCTGTCCCAGCAGGCACTAGCATTCGCTCGTTTTTTCGTGGAAAATGAAAGGCAAGCTCAGGTTTCTTTGGTGATGGTCACCGTCTTGCACGGCAGATTTTTCTTCTGTTGCTGCATTAATGTTGTCTGAATACATATCTTCATCATCATCATCTTCATCCCTCGGATTACCCTCCAAGCTGTGTCTAATGCCATAAGCGAAGTAAATCAGGAAACCTTTCAGAGGAAAAAGAAATTAGCTTTTGGTGTGACATAAAATGACTGTTTGTACACGGAAATTTTTTTGGGGGTGGACAATTGCTCTACAATGTTGTGTTGGCCTCTGCCACACACTGATATCAATCAGCCACCGGTATATATATACATACACACACACACACACATATATATGCCCCTTCCTGTATGTGGAAAATTTAATATAGAACACAGTAGGATCTGTTGTGCCTTCTCTTTATGTGCTATTTTAGAAGGGCAAAATGCAAGTACAGCATATCCCATGCAAGGTCACTGACAAATGTCTTCCCAGTAGAAAGTGCTCTTTATTTTTAATCTGTATATCCAATATTGCAATCCTGGAATGTGAAGTCAAGTGGGCCTTAGGAAGCATCACTACGAATAAAGCTAGTGGAGGTGATAGAATTCCAGTTGAGCTATTTCAAATCCTAAAAGATGACGCTGTGAAAGTGCTGCACTCAATATGCCAGCAAATCTGGAAAACTCAGCAGTGGCCACAGGACTGGAAAAGGTCAGTTTTCATTCCAATCTCAAAGAAAGGCAATGCTGAAGAACGCTCAAACTACCACACAATTGCACTCATCTCACACGCTAGTAAAGTCATGCTCAAAATTCTCCAAGCCAGGCTTCAGCAATACGTGAATCGTGAACTTCCAGATGTTCAAGCTGGTTTTAGAAAAGGCAGAGGAACCAGAGATCAAACTGCCAACATATGCTGGATCATGGAAAAAGCAAGAGAATTCCAGAAAAACATCTATTTCTGCCTTAGTGACTATGCCAAAGCCTTTGACTGCGTGGATCACAATAAACTGTGGAAAATTCTTTGAGAGATGGGAATACCAGACCACCTGACCTGCCTCTTGAGAAACCTGTATGCAGGTCAGCAAGCAACAGTTAAACTGGACATGAAACAACAGACTGGTTCCAAATAGGAAAAGGAGTACGTCAAGGCTATATATTGTCACCCTGCTTATTTAACTTATATGCAGAGTACTTCATGAGAAACACTGGGCTGGAGGAAGCACAAGCTGGAATCAAGATTGCTGGGAGAAATATCAATAACCTCAGATATACAGGTGACAGCACCCTTATGGCAGAAAGTGAAGAGGAACTAAAGAGCCTCTTGATGAAAATGAAAGAGGAGAGTGAAAAGTTGGCTTAAAACTCAACATTCAGAAAACTAAGATCATGGCATCCAGTCCCATCACTTCACGGGAAACAGATGGGGAAACAGTGGAAACAGTGGCTGACTTTATTTTTGGGGGCTCCAAGATCACTGCAGATGGTGACTGCAGCCATGAAATTAAAAGATGCTTACTCCTTGGAAGGAAAGTTATGACCAACCTAGACAACATATTAAAAAGCAGAGACATTACTTTGTCAACAAAGGTCTGTCTAGTCAAGGCTATGTTTTTTCCAGTAGTCATGTATGGATGTGACAGTTGGACTATAAAGAAAGCTGAGTGCCGAAGAGTTGGTGCTTTTGAACTGTGGTGTTGGAGAAGACTCTTGAGCGTCCCTTGGACTGCAAGGAGATCCAACCAGTCCACCCTAAAGGAGATCAGTCCTGGGTGTTCACTGGAAGGACTGATGTTGAAGCTAAAACTCCAGTACTTTGGCCACCTGATGGGAAGAGCTGACTCACTGGAAAAGACCCTGATACTGGGAAAGATTGAGGATGGGAGGAGAAGGGGATGACAGAGGATGAGATGGTTGGATGGCATCACCGACTCAATGGACATGAGTTTAGGTAAACTGAGGGAGTTGGTGATGGACAGGGAGGGCTGGCATGCTGCGGCTCATGGGGTCATAAAGAGTCGGACATGACTAAGCGACTGAACTGAACTGAACATGCATGTTTTTCTCAATAAATATTTTTGAAATGTTTATGTAAAAAAATATTCACCTCCTCAAAAGTTAACACTATACTTTAAACAAAAGGATATATGGGGAAAAGTCTCAAATATTCCCCAAATACAAGTGCTGGATTATTGGAGACACAGTCAGATATTTTGGAAAACATGTCCTGTGTAAATGGGCTTCCCAGGTGGCTCAGTGGGTAAAGAATCTGCCTGTGATGCTGGAGACCTGGGGTTTGATCCCTGAGTTGGGAGGATTCCCTGGAGGAGGCCATGGCAACCCTCCAGTATTCTCACCTGGAAAAGCCCACGGGCAGAGGGGCCTGGCAGGCTATAAGCCACGGGGTTGCAAAGAGTTGGACATGACCAAAGTGACAACACACACGCACACCCTGTGTGAGCAGGGAACATGGGTGTGCCTTACACACGTTACTGTCACCAGGAGAGGAAGAATAACAATGTGCAAAGCCACTGTTTATTAACCACCACACTGACCGAGGATCGGAGGGGAAAGGTTTTACGTATTCTCACAGGTTATGTAGGCATTTTTGCTGTGTTTTAGCTATAATTTCGGAGGAGGCAATGGCAAGCCACTCCAGTACTGTTGCCTAGAAAACCCCATGGATGGAGGAGCCCGGTAGGCTGCAGTCCGTGGGGTCGCTAAGGGTCGGACACGACTGAGCGACTTTACTTTCACTTTTCACTTTCACGCATTGGAGAAGGAAATGGCAACCCACTCCAGTGTTCTTGCCTGGAGAATCCCAGGGACGGGGGAGCCTGGTGGGCTTCCGTCTATGGGGTCACACAGAGTCAGACACGACTAAAGTGACTTAGCAGCAGCAGCAGCAGCTATAATTTTAAAAATTGATTGAGAGTTTTGGGTTGATGTGAAACGCATTATAATTTTCCCATGTAAACTAATGGGAAGCAGCTCACCAATGCGTGTTTTGGCATGTGCAGTGGTTAGAACTGATTCTATTTCCTCTTATGTCCTTAGAGGTTTGGTGATCTAGCCTTTCTGTCCTCAAATAAAGGTAGCGATGCCACCATTTACAAAGAAACCGAGGCACAGAAGCAGGGGTGGAACGTGAACCAGGCAACATGGCTAATAAACAGCAGGGGAGGGCTGAAATACAGGGAGTCTGGTTCCGTAGTTCCCACTCTTCACCAAGGATAAGGGCACGACGGAGCTTCAGGGAGCTTCAGCTGGAGGAAAGAGGCAGTGGTTCGCAGAAAGGCAGGAGCATGGGGAAGCTCTCTGCCAGAGTACAGTCTTCTGGGCTCCGAGGAAGGGAGGGAGTTCCGCTTCCTGTGCCCTGGGGTTTGGGCTCGGCTTCCTGACTGCTCCGGGAGAGGTGGCGAGACCCCGAAGGAATAACTCCGTGGTTCATCCCGGAGGGCACAGCCGAGTCGCAGGGGGCTCCCATCAGGATCCTGGCCCTGATGCGACAGAGCCGCCTACCGGGAGCGGCCACAGTGACAGAATGCCCCAGTGCAACCTGTGTGGATGGATAACCTTTGACCCACCCCAATTCCTTGGCACCGTGTCAGATCCCCCCCCAAAATGGGCAAAACTAGTGTGGCTGTGGGGGGAGGGGAAAACCAACTAGGTTAAACCTCCCATTGGCTCAAGTGGGTTGGTGGCGTGAGACGGAAATGAAGCTAATTTATAGACAAAGAGCGCGCACACACACAAACACACACACGTGAATGAGACTCATTATGCCAATGGGAGGACCGTCAAAAAGCACAAACTCTCAAACTCCTCAGGCCACCGGTTACGACAAAGTTCAACTCTGAATTCACAAGTCAGCTGTCACACAGGACACTGAAGAAGTCATTATGAAAAACAAGGCAGTGCAGATGTAAATAAGCTCACTCACAGCGTGTAAGGCCAAATTCCACCCCAAAGGTCTGATAAAAAGACCTTTAGGAATCAGAAAAGAAATTTCTTGCAATTAGCTCATTCAAAATGTTGCCAGAAATTCAATGGTGCTCTGGAAGGAACTGGCTCTGTAATCACACTTTAGGGGTGCCACCTGCAAATTAGATCCCTTGACTTTTGGTGGGGGGGCTTCATTTTTCTCACTCAAGAAGTTAGAAAAAATAGGATCTACAGAGTTTTACAGGGTTACTGCAGCAACTGAATTTAAAAGAGGTATTTGGAAAACATCTAGAAAAGTAGGCACTCAGGTATTCTAAAACTTGGGAAAGGAGGAAACCAAAAAAAGCTTTTGTTTCTAGGGAGGGGGTGGGGTGCATTTCTCTGAAACGGCACATGACATGGGAAAGAGAGAGCCCACATTCAGAAAATGAAAACAGGGGAAGACCTACCAAGCGCCATCCAGATGCTAAATCTGATCCAGGTGTCTGCACTCAACTGGACCATCAGGTAAATGTTCACCAGGATGCTGAAGGCCGGCAGGAACGGTAAGAATGGAACCTAAGGAGGGAAAATATCTTCTTAAATAGACTCAAATTTTAAAACATATTCCTCAAATTGTTTTGACATGGTGGCAACTAATTTGACATACATAGATACTGTCACAGTGTGTCAGTAAGATTATATTCTCACAAAAAGAACAACTTGAACAAAAACCACTTATCTAGAGAATGGGCTTCCCAGGTGGCTCAATGGTAAAGAATCCACCTGTAATGCAGGAGACCTGGGTTTGATCCCTGGGTTGGGAAGACTCCCCTGGAAAAGGGAATGGCAACCCACTCCAGTATTCTCGCCTAGAGAGTTCCATGGACAGAGGAGCCCAGGGGGCTACAGTTCATGGGGTTGCAAGAGTCAGATACGACTTAGTGACTAAACAACGTCTAGAGAATACTAAAAGGAGCCCCGCATTTCCCACTGTTTACTGCAGCCAAAGCTACAGAGGGTTATCCAGCCACTAACACCTGCATTATCACCAAGATGCAGTGGGTTTCAAGGTTTAGTTTAGGGTTTATTGGTTTCATTCCGATATCAAGAGGGCATGCCACTGGAATTCTGACTACTCTTGGGATCTCAGGGGGATTCTTCTAGGAAGCCCTCTTCAAGCTAAATTCTGCTCTTAGTTCAAATGGGACAGAATAACTTCACTTTATAGTGGAAGGGCTTCGGGTGTGAGACCTTCCTGAATTTCTAAAATATTCTAGTTATTTTTCTGATGCTTTAGAGTATTGAACAAGAGATTTCTTTACTATTATACAAAATAATGTACTAGGAGCACATTCAAGTTTTTGAAAAGAACACTTAAGACAAAAAGGAACATCCCAAAGGACCGTGACACTCTTGTTCACTGGTTAACGTCATAAGAGTGCTTTTTTTTTAAAAAAAAAAGAAACAAGTCACAAAAACTAATGTCCAAGAGAAAACATGCATAATATTTAGGATCATGAATCCTCATGACACATACCATAAAGGCTACTTTCTGCTGATTCTGGGGCTGCCTCCAGATGACGAGCACGATGGCAACACAGAGAACGAGAAACAGCCCCAGGAGAGCCAGGCTCCACGCTTCCAGTCTGGCGATGGTGCGAACGCTGTGCGTGGTCAGAACACTCAGGCCCAGGATGAGGAACGCTGCAGAGATGACGTGTTCGTGAAACAAAACCAGCACGTGACCTTCGCTCAGACCCCTTCATTCAATGTTTTGATATCAAGTTCTTTATATATCTACTCTGCCAGATACTAAGATTCTTCATTTCTATTTTGGAAAGACATGCCTGATTTCCGTGACTTAAGAATCCCGCTTCGCGTACTCATGACTGTCTTCTCCTTAAGAGTCAGCCTCCCCTCTGGGCTCTACCATCCTGCCTTCCTGCCAGTCTCAGATGAGATCACTTGGACTGATGGAACATTGTCCAGGGTGGCTAGTTCCTTTTTCCAATGGGGAAAGCAAGTCTGTTCATGTTCAGCTGTTGTAAACACTGTTCATGTAAACAAATAATACATGATCTGCACCTTTTTTTCCTATTTCAGAGAGTGGCATCACTGCCTACCCAGACGATCTCTGATCATTGAGTCTGAATTAGGGGTCCCTCCCATGTACTCTCAGAGAAACTTGTACTGCCCTTATCTTGGCACCAATGAGGCTTTCCTGACATCCCAAGTGCCCAGCGGGGCTTCTGGCACATCAATAAATGTTGCTGAAAATACGCTTGATTATGTAACCGTGGGTGAGCAAGGAGGATCTGCAGTAAGGCCTCCCACGCTCCCTGGGTCCCAGTGCAGCTATGGCAGGTGTACTTCGCTTCCCACAGGAAGAACCCTCACGACTCACGAAATGAACCGACCTTGTACTTCTGCCACTCTCACCTCAGGGCAGCAGTTCCCAACCTTTCTGGCATCAGAGACCAGTTTCACGGAAGACAATTTTTCCACGGATGGTAGGGGATGGTTTGCGGATGATTCAAGTGTATTACGTTTACCATGCACTTTATCTCTATTATCATTACATCAGCTCCCCCTCGGATCATCAGGCATTAGATACCAGAGGCTGGGGACCCCTGCCTTGGGGAATTTCTTCCCATCAATTTATCCTGCTGACATAAGAAAGGTCTTGATGACCAGTGGCCCCTTAGGTGGACATTTCAGGACTGACAGCAGTGCTAACATATTCTTTCATCCTCTTTCGCGTCGTGCCTGCTCCACCCACACACCCCCACCGGGTCTTTATAAAGTATACAGTGAAGGGAACTTACCCAGGAATCCTACCAGAAAGCTGACGAGAGAAGCAGACTGTTTTGTGGGCAGAAGCGAGGGGTTGAAGAGGGTTCGCAGGCTGAAGCCCTGTCCTGGCAGCATGGTGACCTGAGACTCACTTTTGGAGGTTCTGTTGGCGCATGATCCCAGAGCTTCTTTCTCAGAACAATACTTGGGTTGCTCGTAAGATAAGCCGGGCTGGTACCTATTCCCAAGTAAAAGAGTGTGTCTTTATTCTCAAACAAACACTTGGTCCAAATGAAATAAGCACCTAAAACTCTAACGGAGACACTTCCATTCACAGCTGGTGCAGTAAATGCACACGTCTTGTGGCTGTAGCCTCAGGGTTGCTGAGCCAGGTCACACACGTGCTCAGCAAAATACCCGCAGCAACTCTCAAAATCCTGATAGCCACTTGACTATAAAGTTATATATATATTAGACGCTGAAGAGAGTTACATTTTAAAGTGGGCACCTGTGACGATAAATGATTACTCTGGAATTATCTACGTTCAAAGGAGATGCCGTTCATGAAAACAGCAACCCTGTTAACAAAACCCTGGTTAAGTATCAGCTACAGGGTAACATGGGCTTCCCCCGTGGCTCAGCAGTAAAGAGTCCACCTGCAATGTAGGAGCCACAGGGGACGCAGGTTTGATCCCTGGATCAGGAAGATCCCCTGAGGGAGGAGGGCAAGCCAATCCACTCCAGTAAGCTTGCCTGCAGAATCCCATGGACAGAGGAGCCTGGCGGGCTACAGTCCATAGCGTCGCAAAGAGTCAAACACAGCTGAAGCGACCAGCACACACACATGTACAGGGTGATACAGTATGCAGCCTTCAGTTCGGTATTAGAAGGTCTCACTGCAGCCTGCCTCCCTGATCTCATCTCCCTCAGCCACCTCCCACCCATTCTCCTTTAATTACTGATCCTCTTCCTCTTTGGCTGGTGTCAAGATATCAGCCTGCTTTAGCGCCCAACATCTGCCCTGGTCTCCCCAGTGCAATCTTCTGAGAAGCCTTTGCTTAAATTTAAAAGTAATATTTGTCCCCCATCTAAAGAAGAAATATGCTCACTGTGAAAAAATACACAAAAGCATGCAGAAAATTAAAACCATCCATAACATTTAGTGTGAATCACTATTAGCATTTTGTTATAATTTCAGCCAGTTAAAAATGCAAATATGTGTATATATTTGCAAAAATCATTTTTGTGTGTAAATGTATGTTAGTTAAATAAATTCAGATGCTACATATAGCTTTGCATCCAGAAACTGATATATCTCTCCATATAATTAAATATCATTTGCTGTAGAACAGTCTACTGAATAAATGTACTCTTATGTAACCTATTTTTTTAACTGAAGTATAGTTGATTTATAATGCTATGTTAGTTTCTGGTGTACAGCAAAGTGTTTTAGTTTATATATATATATATAGCCTTTTTCATATACTTTTCCATTATGGTTTATTATGGGATACTGAATACAGTTCCCTGTGCTATACAACAGGACCTTATTGTTTATTTATTATTATTTTTTTTTTATTTTACTGGAGGCAAATTACCTTACATTAATATATTGGTTGGTTTTGCCATACATTGACACGAATCCGCCCTGGGTGTACAAGTGTTCCCTTTCTTGAACCCCCCTCCCACCTCCCTCTTCCCCATATCCTCCCTCCAGGTCATCCCCGTGCACCAGCCCCAAGTATGCTGTATCATGCGTCGAACCTGGACTGGTGATTCATTTCACACATGATAATATACATGCTACAATGCCGTTCTCCCCAGTCATCCCAACTTCACCCTCTCCCACAGAGTCCCAAAGACTGTTCTATATACTTATGTCTCTTTTGCAGTCTCGTATACAGGGTTATCATTTGCATCTTTCTAAATTCCATATATATGCATTAGTATACTGTATTGATGTTTTTCTTTCTGGCTTACTTCACTGTATAATAGGCTACAATTTCATCCACCTCATTAAAACTGATTCAAATGCATTCTTTTTGATGGCTGAAAAATACTCCATTGTGTATATGTACCAAAGCTTTCTTATCCATTCATCTGCAGATGGACATTGAGGTTGCTTCCATGTCCTGGCTATTATAAACAGTGCTGCAATGAACATTGGAGTACAAGTGTCTCTTTCAATTCTGGTTTCCTCGGTGTGTATGCCCAGGAGTGCGATTGCTGGATCATATGGCAGTTCTATTTCCAGATTTTTGAGGAATCTCCACACTGTTCTCCATAGTGGCTGTACTAGTTTGCATTCCCACCAACAGTGTAAGAGGGTTCCCTTCTCTCCACACCCTCTCCAGCATTTATTGCATGTAGACTTTTGGATAGCAGTCATTCTGACTGGTGTGAAATGGTATCTCATTGTGGTTTTGATTTGCATTTCTCTGAGGGATGTTGAGCATTTTTTCATGTGTTTGTTAGCCATCTGTATGTCTTCTTTGGAGAAATGTCTGTTTAGTTCTTTGGCCCATTTTTTGATTGGGTCACTTATTTTTCTGGAATTGAGCTGCAGGAGCTGCTTGTATATTTTGGAGATTAATTGTTTATCAGTTGCTTCATTTGCTATTATTTTCTCCCATTCTGAAGGCTGTCTTTTCACCTTGCTTATAGTTTCCTTTGCTGTGCAGAAGCTTTTGATTTTAATCAGGTCCCATTTATTTTTGCTTTTATTTCCAATATTCTGGGAGGTGGGTCTTGGAGGATCCTGCTGTGATTTATGTGGGAGAGTGTTTTGCCTATGTTCTCCTCTAGGAGTTTTATAGAATCTGGTCTTACATTGAGCTCTCTAATCCATTTTGAGTTTATTTTTGTGTATGGTGTTAGGGAGTGTTCTAGTTTCATTCTTTTACAAGTGGCTGACCAGTTTTCCCAGCACCACTTGTTAAAGAGACTGTCTTTTCTCCATTTTATATTCTTGCCTCCTTTGTTGAAGATAAGGTGTCCATAGGTGCATGGATTTATCTCTGGGCTTTCTATTTTGTTCCATTGATCTATATTTCTGTCTTTATGCCAGTACCATACTGTCTTGATGACTGTGGCTTTGTAGTAGAGCCTGAAGTCCGGCAGGTTAATTCCTCCAGTTCCATTCTTCTTCTTCAAGATTGCTTTGGCTATTCGAGGTTTTTTGTATTTCCATACAAATTGTGAGATTATTTGTTCTAGTTCTGTGAAAAATATCATTGGTAGCTTGATAGGGATTGCATTGAATGTATAAATTACTTTGGGTAGTATACTCATTTTCACAATATTCATTCTTCCAATCCACGAACACGGTGTATTTCTCCATCTATTAGTGTCCTCTTTGATTACTTTCACTAGTGTTTTATAGTTTTCTATGTACAAGTCTTTTGTTTCCTTAGGTAGATATATTCCTAAGTATTTCATTCTTTTCATTGCAACAGTGAATGGAATAGTTTCCTTAATTTCTCTATTTTCTCATTATTAGTGTATAGGAATGCAAGGGATTTCTGTGTGTTGATTTTATATCCTGCAACGTTACTGTATTCATTGTATTCATTAGCTCTAGTAGTTTTCTGGTAGAGTCTTTAGGGTTTTCTGTGTAGAGGATCATGTCATCAGCGAACAGTAGAGTTTTACTTCTTCTTTTCCAACTTGTATTCGTTTTATGCCTTTTTCTGCTCTGACTGCTGTAGCCAAAACTTCCAGAACTATGTTGAATAGCAGTGGTGACAGTGGGCACCGTTGTCTTAATCCTGACTTTAGGGGAAATGCTTTCAATTTTTCACCACTGAGGATAATGTTTGCTGTGGGTTTGTCATATATAGCTTTTATTATGTTCAGATATGTCCGTTCTATTCCCACTTTCTGGAGGGTTTTTATCATAAATGGATGTTGTATTTTGTCAAAGGCTTTCTCTGCATCTATTGAGATAATCATATGATTTTTATTTTTCAGTTTGTTAATGTTGTGTATTACGTTGATTGATTTGCGGGTATTGAAGAATACTTGCATATAAAGCCCACTTGGTCATGATGTATGATCTTCTTAATGTGTTGTCGGATTCTGAATGCTAGAATTTTGTTAAGGATTTTTGCATCTATGTTCATCAGTGATACTGGCCTGTAGTTTTCTTTTTTTGTGGGATCTTTACCAGGTTTTGGGATTAGGGTGATGGTGGCCTCATAGAATGAGTTTGGAAGTTTCCCTTCCTCAGCAATTTTCTGGAAGAGTTTGAGTAGAATAGGTGTTAGCTCTTCTCTCAATTTTTGGTAGAATTCAGCTGTGAAGCCATCTGGACCTGAGCTCTTGTTTGCTGGAAGATTTCTGATTACTGCCTCTAGTTCCGTGCTTGTGATGGGTCTGTTCAGTTCAGTTCAGTTCAGTTCAGTCGCTCAGTCGTGTCCGACTCTCCGCAACCCCATGAATTAGATTTTCTATTTCTTCCTGGTTCAGTTTTGGCAAGGTGTACTTTTCTAGGAATTTGCCCATTTCTTCCAGGTTATTCATTTTATTGCCATATAATTGCTGATAGTATTCTCTAATAATCCTTTGTATTTCTGCATTGTCAGTTGTGATCTCTCCATTTTCATTTCTAATTTTATTGATTTGGTTCTTCTCCCTTTGTTTCTTGATGAGTCTGGCTAGTGGTTTGTCAATTTTATTTGCCTTCTCAAAGAACCAGCTTTTGGCTTTGTTGATTTTTGCTATGGTCTCTTTTGTTTCTTTTGCATTTATCTCTGCCCTAATTTTTACGATTTCTTTCCTTCTACTAACCCTGGAGTTCTTAATTTCTTCCTTTTCTA
Source organism: Moschus berezovskii (assembly GCF_049115385.1). NCBI lineage: Eukaryota > Metazoa > Chordata > Mammalia > Artiodactyla > Moschidae > Moschus > Moschus berezovskii. The sequence goes on along the minus strand of NC_142485.1, from coordinate 25,612,606 downwards.
GTTTCTTCAGATGTAGAGTTAGGTTATTTAGTTGACTTTTTTCTTGTTTCTTGAGGTGTGCCTGTATTGCTATGAACTTCCCCCTTAGCACTGCTTTTACAGTGTCCCAGAGGTTTTGGGTTGTTGTGTTTTCATTTTCATTCATTTCTATGCATATTTTGGTTTCTCTTTTGATTTCTTCTATGATTTGTTCATTATTCAGCAGTGTGTTGTTCAGCCTCCATATGTTGCCATTTTTAATAGTTTTTCTCCTGTAATTGAGATCTAATCTTACTGCACTGTGGTCAGAAAAGATGCTTGGAATGATTTCCATTTTTTTGAATTTACCAAGGCTAGATTTATGGCCCAGGATGTGATCTATCCTGGAAAAGGTTCCGTGTGCACTTGAGAAAAAGGTGAAATTCATTGTTTTGGGGTGAAATGTCCTATAGAGATCTATTAGGTCTAACTGGTCTATTGTATCATTTAAAGTTTGTGTTTCCTTGTTAATTTTCTGTTTAGTTGATCTATCCATAGATGTAAGTGGGGTATTAACGTCTCCCACTATTGTTGTGTTATTGTTAATTTCCCCTTTCATACTTGTTAGTAATTGTCTTACATAATGCGGTGCTCCTATGTTGGGTGAATAAATATTTATAATTGTTATATCTTCTTCTTGGATTAATCCTTTGACCATTATGTAGTTTCCTTCTTTGTCTCTTTTCACAGCCTTTGTTTTAAAGTCTATTTTATCTGATACGAGTATTGCTACTCCTGCTTTCTTTTGGTCTCTATTTGCGTGGAATATCTTTTTCCAGCCCTTCACTTTCAGTCTGTACGTGTCCCTCATTTTGACGTGGGTCTCTTGTAGACAACATATATGGGGGTCTTGTTTTTGTATCCATTCAGCCAGCCTTTGTCTTTTGGTTGGGGCATTCAACCCATTTACGTTTAAGGTAATTATTGATAAGTATGATCCCGTTGCCATTTTCTTTATTGCTTTGGGTTTGAGTTTATACACCCTTTCTGTGTTTCCTGTCTAGAAAAGATCCTTTAGCATTTGTTGGAGAGCTGGTTTGGTGATGCTGAATTCTCTCAGCTTTTGCTTGTCTGTAAAGCTTTTGATTTCTCCTTCATATCTGAATGAGATCCTTGCTGGGTATAGTAATCTGGGTGGTAGGTTACTTTCTTTCATCACTTTAAGTATGTCTTGCCATTCCCTCCTGGCCTGAAGAGTTTCTGCTGAAAGATCAGCTGTTATCCTTATGGGGATCCCCTTGTGTGTTATTTGTTGTTTTTCCCTTGCTGCTTTTAATATTTGTTCTTTGTGTTTGATCTTTGTTAATTTGATTAATATGTGCCTTGGAGTATTTCGCCTTGGGTTTATCCTGTTGGGGACTCTCTGGGTTTCTTGGACTTGGGTGATTATTTCCTTCCCCATTTTAGGGAAATTTTCAACTATTATCTCCTCAAGTATTCTCTCATGGTCTTTCTTTTTGTCTTCTTCTTCTGGGACTTCTATGATTTGAATGTTGGGGCGTTTAATATTGTCCCATATGTCTCTAATATTGTCCTCATTTCTTTTAATTCTTTTTTCTTTTTCCGTCTGTTTCATTTGTTTCTACAATTCTATCTTCTAGCTCGCTTATCCTGTCTTCTGCCTCCGTTATTCTACTGTTTGTTCCCTCCAGAGTGTTTCTGATCTCATCTATTGCATTATTCATTGTATATTGACTCTTTTTTATTTCCTCTAATTCTTTATTAAACATTTCTTGCATCTTCTCAATCCTTTTCTCCAGGTTATTTATTTGTAACTCCATTTTGCTTTCCAGATTTTGAATCATTTTCACAATTAAAATTCGAAATTCTTTATCGGGTAGGTTCCCTATATCTTCCTCTTTTGTTTGTGTTGGTGAGCATTTATCCTGTTCCTTTACTTGCTGGGTATTTCTCTCCCTCTTCATCTTGCTTATTTTGCTGTGTTCGGGGTGGCCTTTCTGTCTTCTGGCAGTCTGTGGAGTTCTCTTTATTATGTAGTTACCTCATTGCGTGTGGGGTTGGATGGGTGACTTGTCAAGGTTCCCTGGTGAGGGAAGCTTGTGTCAATGTTCTGGTGGGTGGAGCTGAATTTCTTCTCTCTGGAGTGCAATGAAAGTGTCCAGTAATGAGTTTGAGATGTCAGTGGGTTTGGAGTGGCTTTGGGCAGCCTGTATATTGAAGCTCAGTGCTATTCTCCTGTGTTGCTGGATAGTTTGCGTAGTATGCCTTTCACTGAAACTTGTTGACCCTTGGGTGGTGCCTGGTTTCAGTGTATGTATGGAGGCATTTGATGAGTACCTATCAATTAATGTTCTCTGGAACAGGAGATCTCTGGTGTTCTCAGGATTTGGACTTAAGCCTCTGCCTCTGTTTTGCAGTCTTATTCTTGCAGTAGGCTCAAGGCTTCTCCCTCTGTTACTTACAAGGCAGTTCCTTCTGTTGAAAAAGCTCTTCTGTTTTCTGGTCTCCTCAGTGTCTAATTCCCGTCCTGACACCAGGATGCGGTGGTGGACACTTTTTTTTTTCCCTGGCTCACCTGTTCAGTCCTGCTGTGGGGAGGGTGGAACGCGGCTAACACACATCCCTGGCGTCTGTGGGGAGTGCTCGCAGTGTCTCGGCTACACTGGGAATGCTCCCGCTTGAGGCATGTGCGCTTTCCCTGTTTATGCTGCTTAGGCTCTAGGTTGCTCTGCTGGGAGCTGTCCGCGGCTGGCGCTGGGTTGCATGCACTTCCCAGGTCTGCAGCCCATGGGGTTGCAAAGAGTCGGACACGACTGAGAGACAACTGAACTGATTGATACACTATTGATATCAATTTTTTCACTATCGTAAATAACCTTTTCCATAAACATCCTTTGCATATATCTCTGTGTACCTCTTTGATTAAATCTTTTTATTTTATATTGAGGGGCTTCCCTAGGAGCTCGGTTGGTAAAGAATCTGCATGTAATGCAGGAGACCCAGGTTTGATCCCTGGGTTGGGAAGATCCCCAGAGAAGAAAATGGCAACCCACTCCAGTACTGTGGCCTGGAAAATCCCATGGATGGAGGAGCCTGGTAGGCTACAGTCCATGGGGTCGCAAAGAGTTAGATATAACTGAGCAACTTCACTATCACTATATTATATTGGGGCAGAGCCGGTTAGGGCTTCCCAGGTAGGTCAGTGGTAAAAGAATCCGCCTGCCAATACAGGAGATGTGGGTCAGTATAGGGTGCCTTAATGGTGCCTGACAGATGACAGGGAGGCGTGGCCAAGGCACCTTACATGTGCTCATAGCACGATGGCGCCTGACAGATGTCAGGGGGGTGCGGCCCAGATAACCCCAAAAGGTTCTGAGTGGCTCCTAAACACCCCCACCCTTTACATGCTTTAATGTGAGTGGAAAGCCTCTTTTAAAAGTCCCGTGCTTACCCCATGCTTGCATATATATATATGAGAAGCTTACACCAATAAAACAGAAACTGCTTTGACAGAACCCCCCGCTGCGTCTGAGTGTCTCTCTTTCCGGGTGAGGGAGGCTGTGGGGTGGGCGGCCCGCTCACTTCCTCTTTGGGGCTTGCTCCTTCAGACCCAGTCTCCTGGAGGAGCTAATCTTGGGCGGCTTTCTTGCGGAGGCTGAGGCGCCCCTCAGTCTCTGGCTCCTGCCTTGGAGAGCTACAAGGCAGGAGAGGAGAAAAGGGGAAGAGAAAGAGGAAGCCAGGCCGGACGCCGGGGAGGAAACCCCACAGGTCAGGAAGATACCCTGGAGGAGGATATGGCAACCCACTCCAGTATTTTTGCTGGGAATATCCCATGGATAGCAGAATCTGGAGGGTTATAGTCCATGGGATCCCAAAGAGTTGGACATGACTTAGTGACTGAGCACCAGCACAGCCAGTTAACAACGTTTGGACAGTTTCAAGCGAACAGCAAAGGGACTCGGCCATACATATAAAGATCAAATCTTTAGCCTAAGACCTTAGCAGCTGAATCACCAGGACTAAACATACAGTATTCTAAAGTGTTTTTATACATTATGAGAATTTGTTGTTCACGTAGATTACGCCAACCTATTGAGAATTACCAACTGTATTTGTTCGCTTAAGGACCAAGTATGCTAAATATGTTTTGTATTCACGTTTGTATGCCCATGGCCTCTCACTTCCGTGAGATCGCTAACTCCATGAAAACAAGGCCAGTGAGCCCTAAATGTCTTTATTTCCCAGGCCTCAACTGACACACACCCTTCAGAACCATCTGGCAAGGAGGACAACTCACCTGAGGATGAGAACACAGGCTGCAACCAGAGAGTAGGCCAGAAGTGTCCCAATGGACATCATGTCCACGAGGGCCTTCAGGTCGAAAAGGAACGCCATCACAGCTATTGGGGAAAAGAAAGAAAGGTAAAGAAGAAAGAAGAGAGCCCGTGAGAAAATTCCAGACAGCTGATGCCAAGTCAGAGATAAGTGACGGGAAATTTTTGTTTTAGTGCCGATGATAAGTCAAGTAAAGCATAGAAAGTACATTTCTCACAGTTAATAAGATGTTCCTTAGGTCATACACACTGCTGATAAAACTTCAAAACCCCTCAGCGATCTGTCAAGTACAAAATACATCTACTTTGATGACTTAAAAAAGACTGGCCTGATAAAGAGTGAAAATACTATATGACAGAATATTTGCCTTTGATGTTTCAGAAGAAAAAACACTGCCAGGAAATACTGGCAGGCTCCTTTAAAAAAAAAACAAACATAAAAGAATTCAAATGGAAGAGCTTTCATTATAGATGTTATATGATCATTTTAATTTCCATCTGCATTCTGAGTTATATCTTAGACAGGGTGAGGTCCAATTAAATTATGCCTCAGATAGAATATAAATCCTATCCTGATTAAAACCACACACTCTGACAAAATTTAAACCATTTGGGGCTACCTCCAAGCCCTAATAATGTTAAGAGGCAAAGTATACTTCACGAAGTTGAATAGTTAACTTGCAGCTTGCAATTTTTTTCTCCAACGAAGCATCAAAATAGTGACGATATTAACTAAAATTTACCAAATAGTCGTCCTTATCATAGTAAGTAGAGAACACCACACCCTACTCATGTGGCACTCCAGACATCTCAGCAAGCTTTCTATCTTTATGATCTCAATTTATCTTCAATTCAATAGTTCTGTGAAACGGGGGCAATCATTTAGGTTCAGCTTTATAGATCAGCATTTGACTGTTTTTTAATAAAACCCCAGCAATTTCACATGGTTTAACCTAATAGGATCATTACTCTTTTTTAATAGACAGGCTGACTTAACAAGGTTACAACTACTGGGTAGAAGTGGTGTGTGTACATGTTAGTCACTCAGTCGTGTCCTACTCTTTGGATCCCGTGGACTGTAGCCCAACAGGCTCCTCTGTCCATGGGATTCTCCAGGCAAGAATACTGGAGTGGGTTGCCATGCCCTTCTCCAGGGATCTGCAACCCAGAGATCGAACCCAGGTGTCCTGCACTGCAGGTAGAAGAAGGCTCCAGCTAAACCGGTATGCCCGTGGCCCTTCTAAAATAGCACATTATTTTTCCCCCTTTTTTTTTTGTTTTTAGATTTTATGTGGACCATTTAAAAAGTCTTTATTGAATGTGTTATAATGTTGCTTCCATTTCATGTTTTGGAGTTTCAGCCTTGAGGTATGTGGGATCTCAGCTCCCTGACCGGGCTCAGGCCCACACTCCCTGGATTGGAAGATGAGGTCTGAACGACTGGAATGCCAGGGAAGCCCCACCTTGTTTCTTTAAATACATTCCATGCCTTATTTTGAAAAATTTCCATTGCTAGTATAGCTATACATTAGATTACAATTTTAATATGTCTTGTAAGAATCACAGATAACCTGTTTTAGGAAGCCAAAACAGAAGAAAATGATAAATTATCCATACAAGCTCTCTAAGTTAAAAACAAGCAAGAGGTGAGACTACAAAATACAAAAATGTAATGTTTTAGTGCATTAAAAATGCTATAATTATCTTCTTTTAATTATTAATTTAAATATCTTATCATGCTGTCAAATTTAATTCTTCCTAAAGGAAGAAGGGTAAATTTTTTAAAATTCTGAATACATAATAGAGAATTAATGGGCAAGATTTTACAGGAAAAAATAAAAGCTTTTATGGAGTAAATAAAATGTTATATCTTTTGTCAAGATTTATGAACTTTCATTAATATCATAATGCACTGTTTAATCATAAAGCGGGCCTTACACCATCTAGTGAAAACTTCATTTTCTGGGGGCAGAAATCTTAAGCACTGAGAAAATAAGTGTTTTGCCTCTCACCATGCATCTTAATAAAGGGCCAAGTTTATTCGAAAACAGTTTATAAAGTACAGTTGTTTAGGAAAATACTTAAGATTCTGAAAGAATCCTATTTCATACACAATTAAGCATTAGCATTCTGTAATCTAATTTCCCAACAATTCAGAGCCTCGACAAAATTATCATCTTTGGTCTGAATTTATACTACTAAGAGTGTTTACCATTTTATCTCTAAAGCTTGCTAAAGTCCTTCTCTTGCTCTATATAACAGCACCTTTAAGGCCATTCTCTCAATCTGCAAAATCTCTGAAAATTTTCATGTGGAATAAGAGTCTGGACAAAAGCATTTTGATGGATATTATGACATGCCAAACGGTAGGCATCCGGAGTTTTTTTTTTTAAAACATGACATAATATCAAAGCCCCTGAAAGGAAAAATAGATTCCCAATGGGGTTTATGATAATATAGGTATTGGTAACTCTTAGAGAACTACGAATTGGAGAAGGAAATGGCAACGCACTCCAGTGTTCTTGCCTGGAGAATCCCAGGGACGAGGGAGCCTGGTGGGCTGCCGTCTATGGGGTCGCACAGAGTCGGACACGACTGAAGCGACTTAGCAGCAGCAGCAGCAGAGAACTATGATGGGCCCAGAAAGTGGGGTTAGCCACCATACTGAGGGCAGTAATAACAATGGCCAAGTATAAATTATCTTTGATATTTCTAATATTTAATTAAGAATGGGTAAACTTTAGCTTTTCAAAAATCCTATGACCATTTAGCAATATTCAACTTATATCCTGGATAACAAACAAAATATTGAATCATTATTTTTAATTAACAATTCAAGGATTAAGTAATCATTCTTTAATTAACATTTTGTGTGCTGATAATACAATTTTATGGGTTTGTTTCACTGATCTGAAAGGCACTGAATACTTGATACATGAAAAGGAACCACTGCAACCCTTTGCAAATTTGTTAGAAGAGCCAAAGGTTAAGGTAACAAAATGGGAACAAATCTCAAAGGGTCAGTTACGAATTTCAGAAGACCGCCGCCACCACCACCATTTGCAGACATGATCCCAACGTTCATACCCTAATTTATCAGTGATTTTGTTTTCAAATTACATGCACAGCAAGCAGACCCACTTTATAAGTCCATGCATGCGCATAAAATGCTCAAGTCTAACGCTGAAGAATCCTATGTTTGTAAAGCTTACCAGAAATGAACCCTGCGGTCAGTGTGGCAGCTACTGGTGACTGCCTCTTACTCACTCTGGCAAGAAATCTAAACAGTAAACCATCTCGGGCCATGGCAAACAGAATTCGGGGTAAAGGAAACATGGAACCCAGAAGACTAGAACAGAAAAATCCATAATCCACAAGTGAGTTATTACAAGTATTAGTCTAGACGAGTCTATACAGGTAAAGACTGGATACACTAAAGTACAGAACCTACACCAAAAAAATGTTCAAAATAGGAACCATTCACAAAAAAGTTATTGATATTTATACATGTCAAAACAGAAAACCACCTAATTTTCCATTTTTTCCCCAGAATCCTTGATGAAAAAAGATCCCCCTTTACTTAATAAAAGTCAACTCTCTCTCACCTGCCACTGCACCCGATGATAAAGTAGCAATTATTGGTGTCTTCGTTTTGGAATTGATTTGAGCTAAACATTTGAAAAGCAACCCATCCTCCGCCATAGCATAGATTACACGAGGCATTGGGAAAATGGATCCAAGAAGACTGAATAAAAAGCAAACACATGCAGTATGGCAAACACATTCATGCAAGATTACATCACAGAGCTGCAATTAAGTCACTGTATAAAACTCAGCATCACAGCAATTTGTTATTTTTTAAATGTAATATGATTGGGTATTTAAAAATATTAACCATGGTGCAATTTATTATAGTCTCAATTATCGGACTAAAAACAATGCTGCAAAGAATTTGTGCAGGCCAATTATTACTACTGAATTAAAACTAAGTAATTAAGACTTAAAAAAAATAATAATGTCATTAAGACATTTTTAACTTAGAAAATTTATAAATTGATATGTAATTACAGGAAAGACTAATTTGATTTTATAGTATCTAGTCACCTCATTTATTCAATAATTACACATTTTTATATATATTGTACCATTATTTTTTGATCAAATTTGAAATAATTCTCAGCATAAGATAATCAAGATAGAAAAAGGAAAAAAGATGAACTCACTGTAAATTTAGTACATAGAAATAGCCTGAATTAAACATTAGTAAGAGTGACGTTTAAGAAAATGAATTTTGCTTTAGCTGTTTTGAATTACTTGTGTGTTTGCTGACTGCATCATTCCATACATGCTTATGTTGTAAAAAAATTAACAATTTAAGAGAAAATAAGTAAAATGTACTTTTTAAACTCCATCTCCTTTATCTTTTAATAAAGCGTGGTTGAGCTTGGCCACAAATAAATCTTTGCCTGTCTCTCTTCTAAAACTATGGTACAAAGTATCTTTACAGTTCAGATTTTTGAAACTATTCAGAATAAACCTTAATATTATCAGATGGCTGAGGATCCAAGAGAGGTAATTTGTAATTGCTGCTTGTTACTATCTTGAATACAAAAAAAAAAACCAAAAAGGATTTTGAGGGGGGATAAAAGAGCTAGGCTGATGAATTATACAAAAAGATTTATTTTTTAAATTTCAGACTTTTAGAAAAATTTCACTTCAGAAAATTAGTAATCAAGCAGAGATTAATCTTCTCTTCATAACTGCTCTACAGTACAGCACTCAAGTGAAATATGATCACGTTAAGTTAAAATATGAGTAGCTCAGGACACTTGAGAAATGAATCACAAAATATTAAAATAAGCAGCTACTGAAAATCTGAATACTTGAGACTCAACTATTCTTATTACACAGATGGATACAAATCTCCACCTTTAACCTGAGAACAGCAATTTCTATTTCTAGACCAAGTTCACTCTGATCAGTGCTAACACAAAAAGTTAAAATGTTTCATAATAAAAAACACCTTACACTTAACAATGCCACAACATATAGTTTTCACTCACAGAGGCTTGATACTATTTTAAAAAAACAGCAGAAAATGTCAAGCCTGCACATAAGGTCTCAGTTGTCTGTAGCACTACAAAGCCAGCAGGGAAACACACTAGTATAAGTACTGTCAAGGTTTACAATAAGTTTTACAATACATACATATACAAATATGTATGAAATATATAAACGAGCATAAATGCCATATAGAGCCTTAGAAGCTGGGACCATCATTATCTTGAAAAACTGACTTTTAACAGCTCAGGGGGAAAAGATTTTATCACTTAAGATTTCGATACAGCAATTCTGGGTGAACAATTCAGAGAATATAGCTGTATGATATGTTTCTATTAGGATTGTTTTTAAAACATACAAAAGCAATTCTGTGGACACCAACTACCTCTGCAGTAACCCACACAACCCTGCCCCAAAGACAATGCGATGTACCTTGTTGACAAAGCGCAGAGGGAGCCTGCTGCAACGATGTATTTGGCTGGCCCCCATCCAACGTACTCGAAAGCCACAGGAAGCGGGCTTTTCTCATCCAGGAGGTAGTACGGCATCATCAGCGTCAAAGCTGCCGAGACCCCAAAATAGGCCATAAAGCAAACGAGCAGAGAAGTCACAATTCCGATAGGAATAGCTTTCTGAGGATTCCGGACTTCCTCACCTAAGGAGACATAAACAAAAGATTGCATGTTTAACAAAACACAACTAGTTTATTGCAGCGCTATTTACAATAGCCAGGACACAGAAGCAACCTAAATGTCCATCAACAGAGGAATGGATAAAAAGATGTGATATACATACACAATGGAATATTACTTAGTATTAAAAACAATGACGTAATACCACTAACAGTAACATGGATGGACCTAGAGATTTTCATACTGAGTGAAGTAAGTCGGACAGAGGAGAAATAGCATATGACATCCCTTACATACAGAATCTCAAAAGAAATGTCACAGATGAACTCATTTACTTACGAAACCAAAAACAGACTTACAGACTTAGAGAAGAAACTTATGGTTGCCCGGGGAGAAGGGTCGGGGGAAGGGACAGTTAGGGAGTGTGGGATGGACATGTACACACTGCTATATTTAAAAGTGGTAACTAACAGGCACACAGAGAACTCTGCTCGATGCTATGCGGCAGCCTGGGTGGGAGAAGAGTGTGGGGAGAATGAATATGTGGAAATGTATGGCTGAGTCCCTTTGCTGTGCATCTGAAATTATCACAATGTTGTTGTTTTATCACAGCTTTATTAATCAGCTATACTTCAATACAAAATAAAGATTTTTAAAAAAAAAAAAACAAAACATGAAAGGTAACACATGAATTCTTCTGCTTCATAATAATTCTACTCAGCTTCTGTCCTTTCTGTTTTCTCAGCTTGCTCCATCTATGTTACATGAGGTTCTCTCTCTTCTTGAGGGGCCTATGCTGTCATAAAAAGATCAAAGCCCAGAGGCAAGAAGAGAAAGCAAGAATATCCTGCAAGTCAGTTTCCTGCTTCCAGAAAGAAAAAGCATGCTATTCCAGCACCACAAAATGTTTAGAGATAGAAAAGCAGTCTTAATCCATTTGGAAAATGATTCATCTGTGGAGATTAAACATGGCATTCTACAGGCCCTTAATTCTGAAGGCTCCCATATATATGGAGACAAACTCCTACTCAGTGCATTGATTTAAATTTTAGTCTCAAAAAAATAGTACTTTGGAGATCTTTCTAGTAAGAGTTGGCATTTGAAATACCCAAAATATGGTCAATTATAAGGCCCTGTGATACTGTGAACCTAGAGAAAGCACTAGGGAGTGACTGTAACATGATTACATGTTTTTGTACTGGATAAAGAGAAAAGAACGATCACAATATATTTTGTCCTATTAAAGAAGAAACAATTTAAGAGCATGATCATCATTTGTTACTCATTGTGATAGCACTTCCTGACCAAAGATTAAAGGCAGTGATTACAACCAACATTTATAAAGTAGCTGACAGCTTGCACAGTATTTTTCACAATGTATTATATTTTGTTGTTGTTTAGTCGCTCAGGTGTGTCTGAATCTTGGGGACCCCATGGACTGTAGCCCACCAGGTTCCTCTGTCCATGAGATTTCCCAGGCAAGAATACTGGAGTGGGTTGCCAGTTCCTTCTCCAAGGGATCTTACTGATCCAGGTATCAAACCCATGTCTCCTGCTTGGCAGGTGGATTCTTTACCACCCATACTATATCTTAGATAACCTTCATAACATCTGAGGGGGAGATTCTGCTCTCCTGATGTTGCTGCTGCTGCTGCTGAGTCACTTCAGTCGTGTCCGACTCTGTGCGACCCCATAGACAGAAGCCCACCAGGCTCCCCCGTCCCTGGGATTCTCCAGGCAAGAACACTGGAGTGGGTTGCCATTGCCTTCTCCAATGTGTTTCAAAGTGAAAAGTGAAAGTGAAGTCACTCAGTCGTGTCCGACCCTTAGCGACCCCACGGACTGCAGCCTACCAGGCTCCTCCATCCTGGGATTTTCTAGGCAAGAGTACTGGAGTGGCTTGCCATTGCCTTCTCCGTTCCTGATGTTACTAATATGGAAACAAGCTCAGAGAGTTTCGTTCAGTTTCTTTTCATAGAGCAGGGGCCACTTTTGGGTCTAGAACAAGCCCTTATTACCCCAAGTTCCACTCTCTTCCCTTGACCTTCTGTTGTCACCCATGGGTGCTCATGTGCTTCAAGGAACACTCTTGCCTTCCACACAGGGCCAAGACTCTGCTCTTACCAGTTGTCGCAATGCAGTCAAATCCCACAAAGGCATAAAAGCAGGTTGCAGCCCCAGCCAAAGTTCCTGCAAAGCCATAAGGCATAAAGCCACCAGCCCCATAGACGCTTGTTCCATTTTCAGAAGGTGGGTCCCTGAGGAGGAGGAGAAGAAGCACATTGGAATGTCATTTTCCTAGAAAACTGCTTATTCAAGAGATCTGTCTCAAACTCCATTCTTGGAAGGTTACTGAGTTCATCATCTCTTGGAAGCTCATGGGTACAAAACTAAAAGTAAACCCTGATTTTTTTTTCACCTAGAGGATGTGATGGTGTTCCCAACAATGGCTTCATCACCAGTTGCCAGCTCTCAACTGGAGGCTGATCAATAGCATGAGCAGGAGGCTCGGATCCACTCTGGCTGGAACTTACAGCCAGGCAGGGTATTAAAAACAGAGATCCCACCTATGTATGGGCATGATCTGAAGTAAAGACAAGAGACTTTCTGCTCTCATGGACAATGGAGCAGACTGAACATTTGACAAGTTTACTATAAGACATGTGACAAAGTGAAATAAAATTCTCTAATCTTGATAAATAATACTGAAGTTTTATTACATGTTAAAAATTGTATAAAACCAGAAGATACTAAATTTTTGCCTCATTAGAATGGCTACAAACAACATAGGTAAATAAAAACATGTATATCACTTTATGTAATAGATACTTCTGTAATCTTATTTACACATAGGAATATTATACTTAAATCTTAGGATGAAAACTTTCATTTGAAAATTAATTTTGAGATCAAGTTTAAAGTGAAATGTATATACAATTCTGCTTATGCAATCAATAACATCCTCAAAAAAAAAAAATCAGGCATGAAAATTACTACAAGGTTGAAAGAACGCAGTGGAATCAAATGGTGTCCCCAAAGGAAAAAACAAAAGGATGCAGGATTCAAAAATGCTTCACTGTTATTTAGAAGTGACAAACCTTTGCGGGGGGAAAAAATCATTCTTCCAATGGCTAAGATCTCTCCTTTCTTCCCTTAAACCCAAAGCCAAACCTGAAGTTAAGAATCAGCAGCTTTACAGCTTCAAACAGCCACTCAGCGGTGAACATACCTACACACTTGTGCTTTGGGGGAGAACTTGGGGAAAACGGTCTTGAAATAGAATAGACCTTCACAAAGTTCTCTGAAACAAAAAGGTTGAGAACTGTTGTTCTACAGAAAAGTGTAACATAAGACAAAAGCAGGCAATTAAAAAAAAACAAAACACCTCAAAATAGGAGGGAAAAAAACCCAAACATTTCACCTGGCACTTGCAGATATATTTCTGAGAAAGTCCTCACTGATCTTCCAGTTTGCCACATTCCCTTTCACAAACCCGGCAACCATGACAAACAGAAGCACCAGGATATTGACAGCTGTGAAGATTTTATTCACCCACGCAGACTCTTTCACTCCAAACGATAAAAGACCTATGGAAAAACAAAGGGTGCTTTAGTTTTTACCTCACCTTTAGGAAAACGCTACAGTGGTCTGAGACAGTTATAGGGTTTAGGATATTATTCCAGCAGGATTCATGTATTTAACTGCCATTGTCCCTTTCTATGGAGAGTTTTTACTCAGTCACCTAAGTGTATACAGAACTAAAGATTTCAGAATGCACACTGTGCTCATGACCAGGAGATTTCACACTCTCCAATAAATGAATACAGTTAGGAACTGGGTATTATTACCAATGGGTGGGTAGAGGAGCATGCTAAGTCACCTCATTCGTATTCGACTCTTTGCGACCCCATGGACTGTAGCCCGCCAGCCTCCTTTGTCCATGGGATTCTCCAGGCAAGATTACCAGAGTGGGTTGCCATGCCGTTCTTCAGGGGATCTTCCCAACCCAGGGATGGAACCCACCTCTCTCATGTCTCCTGTATTGACAGGTGGGTTTTTTACCACTAGTGCCACCAGGGAAGCCCTAGCGTTTCAGGCAGGGAGATGTGCTAGTAACTTCAGGAATCATTCACAGGTGGGCAGGGACAGGTAGAGGTAAAGTAACTTAATTTTAATGAAATCGTATTCTTAAAAAGCAATTTCAAGGTTAATGGTTGCAAAATTTTGAAAGAAAGTTTTCTTTTTCTTTTCTTTCTTTCAATCATATTTTCTGCCTCGTACTTACTGAATACATTAAACAAAGTAATTCTTCAATTGTCATTTCAAAGATTTTTATTAAATCAGTTCTCACTTTAATAGCTTTATTTTTATATTTTGATTGTAAAGGCAATCAATTTCTGACTCAAGTAACTTGAAAATACAGGAAAAAAAGAAAGAAAATAAAGATCAAGTGTAATCTCCTCTTCAGAATTTTGCACACACACACACGCACACATTTCCATGTCAACAAATATATACTTTTATTTTTAACAGTCACATACTCTTCTATTCTATGGATACACTATACTTTACTCCTATATTTACAAACAGGTCATTGTTAGTTTCTTACAACTATAAATAGTACTGACCTAATCATCCTTTTATAAATATCTTTTAACACCTTCTAATTATTTCTTTACAATAATTTTCTACAAGGTATCACCATATCAATGGTATACACTTTATATAAGACTTTTGGTTCATACTGTCAGAACAGTTTCCAGAAAGTTTGGCCAGTTGAAATTGTCCATTTTTCCCCATTAGGTTATTCTTATTCATATTGATTTATAAAACTCATTTATACAATAATGCTATAAGCTCTCTGACTGTACATGTATACAGCATGTTTTTCCCAATTTACCATGTACTTTTTTGGGGGAAAGAAGACCATTATAATACTGCCATTTATTATCTAGATTCAAGCACGCTAGGGGCAAACACATGGGCAGTTCCTGCGTTGAAGAGGAAATCAACAGGCTGGGCTGGCTCCGCAATTACAGAGCCAAGTGATGTAGAGTAGATTATAACCCACTGGACTCCAATTACCACATTAATTAACTGAATTATGCACTTAAATAATTTTTAAGTTCCCTTCTAGTTCTAAATTTCTACAATTTTGTATCTCCTAAATTACAAGTATTAAAATAATGTGGTTAATTTGAAATATGGGCTAGCCTATTTCTCCAATAAAAGAATGACAAAGGTTTTGCTGAGTTTTATTTTACTCTGTTAACAAGAAGATTCAGTTTTTATGGCAGACACTGCTTGTGGTCTACCTAATTATCATGTGCTAATTTTAATTTTAACCTTACTGTTGATAACACATGTAAGAAAGTTTTATAATATAAATTTTTCCTCTTTAGTTTCTACTTCTAGGAAGATGAATGTTAACCCCAAAACATTCACCTTTGTTTCCTTCCAGTCCTTTCATGATTGTGAAAGTGAAAGTCACTCAGTCGTGTCTGACTCTGCGACTCCATGGATTGTCGGCTACCAGGCTCCTCAGCAGACAGTCCATGGAGTTTTTCAGGCAAGAGTACTGGAGTGGGTTGCCATTTCCTTCTCCAGGGAATCTTCCCAACCCAGGGATCGAACCCAGGTCTCCCGCATTGTGGGCAGACGCTTTACCATCTGAGCCACAGGGAAGCCCCCTTCTTATTAATATCTTTAATCCATCCTGTATAAGGTATGAATTATGGTTCAAAGAAATTTTACTTTTTACTGTTGGGGAAATAGGTGTGATGAAAGGCTTATAATCACATATTTACTTGTATGTATACCACCCATGTCAAATGAGCAAAATTATACTGGAAAAGACTATGCTGCTGGGAGGGATTGGGGGCAGGAGGAGAAGGGGACGACAGAGAATGAGATGGCTGGATGGCATCACTGACTCGATGGACATGAGTTTGAGTGAACTCCAGGAGTTGGTGATGGACAGGGAGGCCTGGTGTGCTGTGATTCATGGGGTCGCAAAGAGTCAGACACAACTGAGCGACTGAACTGAACTGATGCAAGTAGAGATGGAACGCTGAATTTCATCCCCAGATTTAACAAAAATACAAGTGTATTAGCAACATAAAGGAAAACTGTATGGTCAGTATAATTACTGACTCTCTCAGTACACTGACTGACTCTGCAATTGTCTGTCAGACTAGGGAACACTATACAATTAGGAAATACACACCATACTGCTATAGATTTTGGAAAATAACAAAGCCACCTCCATGTTTTGTCTCCCAATACCCCAAGTGTGCTCTCATTCTGAAACCCCGAGCTTCCGCCAGTAGACTAGTCACCTTTTGAAATCCTGCCTATGCTTCCCTCGTATCATTAATAAAAACAACAGCCTCAGTTGATAAGACAATTGACATTGCAATATGAATAAAGATTATAGCAGGAGGTTTTGGTCTTCAAAGTTTCTAAGAACAAAGTTAGCCTGTAATCTTGGCCTGTCCTGAAAGAAAGGCATGATGCTCGATGAACTCAGGACGTAAGACACAAGCCAAGGCCTGAGTCTTGCCACGGAATTTAATGACGGAACTATGTCACAGCTACATGCTTCTCATCATCCAGAGATTAAAGCTGAATATCTAAGGTCACTGAAACCATCCCTAAATAAAATGTGATGTAAGTAATGTGATGTTACTAGGCTGTTGAGAAACCGAACCAAACAAACAAAGCCTATCTCACCTGTGGAAAAACCACTGATGCAATTTTTTCTGACATTAGGAAGAAAATATCAAGTAATTAGGACCTACAAATTTTGTTCATATCACTAACCCTGTCCCTACATAAAACATCAAATTAATGGCTAACATTTTAAGGGGTGAAGCTATTTTTAATTATATAATTTTTAAAATATGTTTTGATATGAACCATTTTTAAAAATCTTCATTGAATTTGTTACAATGTTGCTTCTGTTTTATGTTTTATTTTTTTGGCCATAAGGCATGTCGGATCTTAGCTTCCCTGACCAGGGATCAGACCCTCAAACCCTGCACTGGAAGGCTAAGTCTTAACCACTGGACTGCCAGGGAAGTTCCTTAATTATATAATTTTATAAGGAAAAATTATAGAAAGAGAGGGAGAAAGTAGCTCGAGATAAGGTTGGACAGGAATGCAAGAGTATATCAAGCAGAAAGTAGAAACAAACATGAACCTTATTCTTAGTGCAATGTTTGATGGGTTTAGCAGGAGTACAAGGTAGAATGACAATCAAAATAGAAAATGTTCAAATAATTAAAATAAGTATCAGGAAGGGAAGAGCTGTGTCTACAAAATGAAACTGCCTGCCATCTAAGTGCTTACTATGCATCAAGCAAGAAGCCTGCACAAGATAAACACTGACATCCTCATTTCATGAACAAACTAAGTCATGGAAAGATTAAGTCATCCAAGGTTCCACAGATAAGAAGTGGCAGCGCAGAACTGAAAACCTGGTCACTCTTGATTCTCAATCCTCTGCCTTTCTAAACCACTATGCTATACAACTGATGAAAGTGGGGAAATTCTAGCATCAAGTATGTTTGTTTACATAATGTCTGCATCAAAAAAATGACCGGTGGTTTGAATATGCTCCCTTTTCAACCAGATGTCTATATCCAAAGGCATAAATAGAAAGACTGAATTTCTTCTAGAAACAGTATGCCTGCAAACATCTTTAGTTGTAACTGACAAGATGAAATAATGCCCCAGATTTTACATTCTTCCTTATTTTGAAATTGTGTGGCCATTTCCGCAAATCCCCAATTCATATTATAAAATTGATGTACCTTATCTGATTATTTACTGCCTTCCAGGTATCATTTACTTCAGAAGTACCAATACTATTTCGACAGTTCTGTATAATTTAGATTTCTTTATATATATATAATTTTACTTATTTATTTATTTACTGGCTGTGCTGGGTCTTTGTCACTGAATGGGCTTTTCACTAGTTGTGGCGAGTGTGGGCTACTTTCCAGGTGCAGTGTGCCAGCTTCCATTGCAGTGGCTTCCCTTGTTGCTCGAGAGCACGAGGTCTTGGGAGCTCTGGCTCCCAGGCTCTGGAGCACAAGCTTAGAAGTTGTGGCAAACGGGCTTAGTTGTTCTACGGCATATGGGATCTTCCCAGACCAGGGATCAAACCCATGTCTCCTTCATTGGTAGGTGGATTCTTTACCACTGAGCCACCAGGGAGGCCCTAGATTTATTTTTGAAACATGCCTATCACATAAGACAAAATGTGATTCTAGGTAGTGACGAGGCCCACAGATCTCCAACAGTAACTTCTGTGTGTAAATATCTTGCCTAGCCCTGGCACTTCGGTCCAAAATTCAGCAGTAATCTATTTTCCTGGGACAACTAATCTGGCTCACCTTAGGGAGAAGTGTAGCTGGTTTTCTTACCTGCAAGAAGTAATATAAGGCACACAGCAAAAAAGTCTGGATACTCTGCAAGGCCAGTATAATTCATTTTGAAGTATGTCCGGAAAAACTGACCGATCTGCTTGCTAAGAAGTTCATCAAAAGTGCCACTCCACGCCCTTGCAACACTTGATGTTCCTTCCAAACCACAGAATATATAAGGTCAGTGGGAGAAAATTAATACCATCTTGTACTCCTCTATTCTAGGATAAACATGAGTTAGTTCAGATAGAATTGAACATTTTCAACACATATAACATTATCTCACAATAGCAAGCAAATGCTCAAGTCCATAACTGTGGAATCAGGTAACTTTACTGGCATTAAAGAATTGTTGTCTTTTATAAACAGATTTTCAAGCTCACTAACAGACATATTCATGGAAAAAAGCAGAATCACCGAATTTTGCAATTAGGAGTCACTGAGAGATCAGAAAAATGAGACACACAGGGAATAAATGATATACTCAGATCACCCAGGCGCTAGTTAAAGCAGACCCTACACAGAACCCTAAGGCCGCTGACTCAGGAGTGCTATTTCTACCATCCTAACCAATTAGGTTGAGTTTCTGGAAACATACCTATCACATAAGATAAAATGAGGTTCCAGCCAGTGATGAAGGCCCACAGTTCTCCAACAGTAACGTAAGTGTACAAGTAGGCAGACCCAGTCTTGGGAACTCGGGCCCCGAATTCCGCGTAGCAAAGACCTGCCATCACGGAAGCCAGCGCAGCAATGAGAAAGGAGACCACGATGCTGGGGCCAGAATCTGCTTTGGCCACCTCCCCGGCCAGCACGTAGACCCCAGCACCCAGTGTGCTCCCCACCCCCAGGGCGATGAGGTCCATGGTGGATAGGCAGCGACACAGTTTGGTATCTTCTAAATTGTCCAGAGTGACGACTTTCCTCCGGACCAGACATCGGGCAAAAGACAGTGCTGCTCTGCAGGGAATCATTCTGAAGATGGCAACCTGAGGAAGAGAAGGGACGGCGTTAAAAGCTGGTCTGGAATCCTCTCTCCAGTTCCCTGCCCAGCTTCCTGGCAGTTGTGGCACCTGATTGCTTTTAACTTGATGCTGGCGGTGTGGCCTGGAGCAGTCAGGAGGGTTAAATATGCTGTGTTAAGTCACTTCAGTCATGTCTGACTCTTGCGACCCTATGAACTGTAGCCCGCCAGGCTCCTCTGTCCATGGGATTCTCCAAGCAAGAATACTGGAGGGGGATTCCATTTCCTTCTCCAGGGCATCTTCCCAACCCACGGATCGAACCCACATCTCTGAAGGGATAGAACCCGAGTCTCCTGCATTGGCAGGCTGGTGGTTCTTTACCACTAGCACCACCTGGGAAGCAATAAGCCCAAGCTGTGATTTTCTGAGTGCACTTTCATGTGGCCTTTTAGAAGGGACTGCCACAAGTGGCTTATTTGGGAGCAAAGGAACTGGAACCTTGGGTAATTAAAAGGATTTGCCAGTTTTGTTTGCTATTGCAATTTTTTAATAGATAATTTTATTTGAAAATTTAGTTAAAGCATGTTGGGATAGAAACTTTTACACAGGTTTTTGTTTGTTTTCGTGTCTTTTGTTTGTTTTGGTTTTTGGCTGCTTGGCATGTGGGATGCTAGTTCCCCAACTAGGATTCGAACCCACATTCCCTGCATTAGAAGCATGGATTCCTAACCACTGGAGGGCCAGGGAAGTCCCTGTTGCTGCCATTTTTAAAGCTATGTCAATAGAAATAAATTCCAAGAGATATCTCATTTACCCCTGCAGCAAGCAAAGGGGTAAATCACCTCATCTTTTTGTTTCTCTGTCTTTTCTTCAATCATTTCTTGAACTCACATTTTTTAGGCCTTATTACACTCCAGGGATTGCTCTAAGATTATGTCTAGAATTGTATGGAACACCGGAATGGCTTCTAGGACTTTACAGGACTTATAGTCCAGCTAAGGCCTAAAAGCAGGTAAAATCATCATTATTATGTGGTCTACAGTTTTATCAACTACTTGTGAGCTCTGCTTTCATTTCATTCTATTTAAATGTACAGCCACTTGAACCTTTTAGAATTAAAAAATTTCCCCCGAAATATCTTGTGTGCTATGCTGTGCTTAGCCGCTCAGTCATGTCTGACTCTTTGCAACCCACAGACTGTAGCCAACAAGGCTACTCTGGCCATGGGATTCTCCAGGCAAGAATTCCGTAGCGGTTGCCATGCCCTCCTCCAGGGGATCTTCCCAACCCAGGGACTGAACCCAGGTCTCCCGCTTCGTGGGCAGATTCTTTACCAACTGAGCCATCAGGGAAGCCCCAAACATGGTTAGAGATTTTTAAATAAAACTGCTATTCAATTATGCCTAAAGTATGAATTTGTAATAAAACACGTTTATTTATATTCACTTGCAATTTCTAAGTACATAAATAAAGCCAAAGTCCATGCCAAGTATGATATGTTCTTTTTTAAATGGAATGAATGAGGCAGATATAAAGTCTTACTCCCCACACCTTACAGGCCCCAATAGTCTAACATTGAAAAACAAAGTATGGATTGAGTAAGGGGAAAAATACATATATTACAGTAAAAAGTCTGAAGCACAATATACCAAAATATTAACAGTAATGATCTTTGGGTGGAAGGCTAATATTTACTTCTATGTATTTCATATAATAAGTATTATATTGCTAATATGCTAATATTTATCTCCAATGAATATGTACAACTTACGTGCAAAAGAAATATAAAAATTAAAAAGGCATATATGGCCTTGTCTATGAAGACATATAACTCAGCAGACTAGGAAATAAATGAAGAATAGGGAATATAATAGTATATGCAGCTTTTCGGTCAATAAAATTAAATGTATTTAACTTTTAGAAGTTCAGAGTCATGTTTACCAATTCCACTGCACAATGATCTACAGAGATTGAATGTTATCCCTTCAATCTCATTATAATCACTGTCAATAACCTAAACTCACGAGATCACAGGGTGACAACTACTCTGAGGAACTTGGGAGTTTTCTATCCTAAGAAATAAACCTTGGAACACTCCTCAACTTAATCTCCATAAAAGAAAACTATTATTAAAATGTATTTCATTTAAAAATACTAAAAATAATAAAATACCTTTTCTATTTGTGCTTACTACATCACTTCAGTCGTGTCCAACTCATTGTGACCCTATGGACCGTAGCCCGCCAGGATCCTCTGTCCATGGGATTTTCCAGGTAAGATACTGGAGTGGGTTGCCATGCCCTCCTCCAGGGGGTCTTCCTGACCCAAGGATCACACCCACGTCTCTCATGTCTCCTGCACTGGCAAGTGGGTTCTTTACCATTTATGCCACCTGGGAAGCCCCACGTTTTCTATACTGAATCTCAATGACTTGTGCTTGTAAGAGAACAAATTTCTGGGATGTGAGTAATCCAGTTCCATGCTAACTCTAGTATAAAAAGCTAACTCACTCAACATTATTCATTCATGAATATAAATGCAATGTTTGAAAGTTTGATGTTGAAACTGGCTGATTCAAAGGATACAGAGAAAAAAATCAAAGAGAAAAACAACAATGAGTGAAAAGTTCCTTGAAGGTAAAAATAAAGTTTTACACATCAGCATCTTCCAAAACACCTGAAGGAGTGCCAAGCGTGACATTTCACAAATAGCTGCTGAAAAATTCGCAAATATAGATGATATCTCCAATTTACCAATATTTCCACTTCCAAAGTCAAAATCTATCAAACTTCCATAAGTCAAATGTGTATCAGTTTCTACCCACAGGTAGTCCTTAAATAGCTATTTCTATTATAACACATCTAGAAGATAAGGGAGAGAAGTGTCTTGCTTAAAGAAAAATCAAGTAAAAAGTTGAAGTTATACAAAGGCCAACTGAGGTAGGAGGAGGAGAACTGAAGTTTACTAAATGCTGACCTTCGGTACCATTTAAGTGTTTTTACACAACAAGAGATGCGCAAAGATCAAGAATTAGAACAACTGCCAACTAAAAAGTACTCAGAAATGAGGACCCACTGATGAATTTTAGTAATGATTTAAGATCATGTGAAAACTGGACAATTCACACAACATTAGGAAACAGCTGATATACAGAATGAGGCATACCTATTAGTCATTAACTAAATAAAACACAGGGCTTCCCAAGCAGCTCAAACAGTATCCTTACTGCAATGCGGGAGACCTGGCTTCAATCCCTGCGTTGGGAAGATCCCCTGGAGAAGGCAATGGCAACCCACTCAAGTATTCTTGCCTGGAGAATCCCATGGACAGAGGAGCCTGGTGAGCTACAGTCCAGGGGGTCACAAAGAGCTGGACATCACTGAGTGACTAACACACACACAAATAAAACACTCTCTTAATAAAGTGATTAATATCCAATATTATGAATAAAAGACAAATTTTAAAACTACTGCAAAGGAATTTGGAAGGAAGCAAAGAAAACTAAAAAGAAAAGGACAGGATTGTAGGTGAGCTGTTATTTATTTTTAATCCCTTCTTCGGTAGTATGGTCACTGTGTTGTTTTTGAAACTTCTAACTCTATTAAACACAAAATAACATAAAAATAAAAAAGAATAAGCAAGTCAACCAATAAACAAACTTTCTTTGAAATGCTAAAAACAGGGAAAACTTTTTTTCAGTAAGTTGCCAAACTGAATAACTGAATGATCCTCGTCTTATCAATATAAAACTGAACTTAACTCACTCCAGATTACATGGGAAGCAGAACTGTTTACAGAGACATAAAGCTTTAATCAGTGAAGATCTATCTGATTGCTACTGCCTCTTTCCAATTTCATGTTCAGTTTTTCTATGCTGCCCTGAGGGAATAAAACAAAGCTGCCACATGTCAAGTATTCATTTGCTTTTCAGTAACAGAAATGCAGACGTCAGAAACTCTTCTCTGAGTTGACAGGTTATGCAATGTTCTTTGCAAACAGTCTTAACTACGCACGACTGATAAAATACTGATTGCAAAAGCTAACTCAAAACCAACTTTGCAGAAATATAACAAGATGGAAAAAAACCAATGTAAGACCATACTGGATCAATTTAATGAATCATTATTAGATAAACATTTATTAAATCCTAGCAGGTGTATAATATACTGCTTAGTCAATAAAGAAAAAAAGAATCCAATTATTTTGTAAAATCTGTTTTTGTGGAGACATGCTGATATAGAAAGTAGAGTGGCAACAGAGGAATGAGAAAAAATAAGATACTTGTGTCTAACGTAATATAATTTGATACTTACTTTTGAAATTTTAATACCTTTCCCTTAATATATTTTAAAAGATACATTCCTGTTGTAAAATGGTTATGATAACCTTACTCTCATTTCTAGAAGGTTTTTTCCACGGATGAAAAAATCCACTCATACTTGTTCTTTGACACATGTCTGCATTTACTGTCCTCGCCTGGGCTCCAGTATGTTGTCTCATCAGCAAACAGATATGCAGGGAAAATATGCAGGGATTTTGAAGGTGATCCTATTTGGTCTGGAGGGCACACGCTTTTTCCAAGAGCAGACAATGATCCAAACCAACATACCCACTGTCAGCTATTGCTATTAATACCAGGATTGGTACTGAGTATGAAACCTACATAAAATATAGTGGAGAACAACGATCCTAGACTTTGGGAAGAGGCCCATACGACACTCATAACCATGGCCTGAACCTTAGAACGCAGAAGTCCTAACCAACATTTCTATGAGGTCACAAATGATTCTGGTGACACTAGAAACAGATATGTATTTTTCTTCAATAATTGCTTATTTTACTAATTTCTGAGACACTGGCCTCTCTGTTGTTGTTCAGTTGCCAAGTCCACATCCAACTCTTTGTGGCCCCGTGGACTGCAGCATGCCAAGCTTCCCTGTCTTTTATTATCTCCTGGAGTTTGCTCAAACTCATGTTTACTGAGTCAGTAATACCATCCATCTATCTCATCCTCTGCTGCCCCCTTCTCCTTCTGCCCTCAATCTTTTCCAGCATCAGAGTCTTTTCTGAAGAGTCAGTTCTTCACATCAGGTGGCCAAAGTATTAGAGCTTCAGCAACAGTCCTTTCAAATTCAGAGTTGATTTCCTTTCGGATTGACTGGTTTGATCTCCTTGCAGTCCAAGGGACTCTCAAGAGTCTTCTCCAACATCATAATTCAAAAGCATCAATTCTTTGGCGCTCAGCCTTCTTTATGGTCCAACTCTCACATCCGTACATGATATGAGGCCTCAGTAGTGGCCTCTCTACTGAGGAATAAAATATGCACATACTAACTGAGATCTGAAAACTTAACTAGCCAGCGGAAAGGCTAAGAGGGCTCTGCAACAGCTTAGGCAGCAGTAACGTCTCTGGATTTAATGAGCCTGAGGATACAAGTCAGACCTTCCTGAGTCCCTACCCCATCCCCAACCCTAAGCATAACAGTTGCAAGACATCTAACCCCCTGGTGGAGCCCCTATAAATTCTTGCCATAAAACTAAATTATTTACTGATTTCTCAAACTTCTTCCATCCAGGCTATAAACTTGACCATGTAGAATTTTAGGTTAAGTAAATTCCCTACCCTGATAATATCACAATGCCATAGAGCAGACCTCATTTCAACTAATCACAGAAATCCTTCAAAAATGTGCTAATTTCAGTCAAGAGTTGATCCTGGATTTTCACTTTGGTCCAAAAGTTTGACGTAGCACTGAGCTGCACAGAAGCGAATCTTTGCTCTCCTCCTCTAAATAAAGGCTAACAATTCAAACTTAATCCTCGGCATCAGTACTGCAGGCCCTGACAATAAATCTTACAGGAGAAGGTAGCTGTGGCAAGCTGGCAGGGCAGGCATTCCAGCAAATCCTCAACAAATTAGCTCATCCGAATTAGAACCAAATTTCCCTTCCTCATTTGAGTTGCTAGTTTCCTGGTGAGATGTCAGTACTTTCTATTTTTGGCCTGACAGTAAAAAAGGAATTAAACCACGTAAGCCTGGGAACTCAGCCCCATTGTGTGTGCGTGTTGTCTCTGAACTAGAGCTTTTAGGTTTGCAATCCCCAAACTCAACATCAATTACATTTCTATAACTTTCGGGAAGATCCCCTGGAGAAGGAAACGGTAACCCACTCCAGTATTCTTACCTGGAGAATCCCATGGACGGAGAAGCCCGGTAGGTTACAGTCCACGGGGTCGCAAAGAGTCGGACACGACTGAGCGACGGAACGGAACGGAAAGTGCAAAAAATATTTTCAAATTTTACTGTAGGTTAAATAATTTAGTTAGAGAGAGGAAAAAAAGATACGGACATAATACCATGGAATTACTGATTTTTCTCTCATTTCTCTTACTTTTAAGAGATTAATTTCTCATAAGGATACGCCAAAAGTACAATGCAGGATAAAAGATAATCAGACTTCCCTGGGCATCCAGTGGTTAAGAGTCCAACTTTCAATGCAGGAGAATTGAGTTTGATTCCTGGTTGGAGAATTAAGATCCCACATCCCCCAGGGTAACTAAACCTGAGTGCCACAACTAGACAGAAGCTGCAACAAAAGATTTCCCATGCCACAACTAAGATCTGATTCAGTCAAATATTAAAAAGTAAAGATAATCAGAAATGGTAACTGTTCACTTAAAATCTTTATTTTTCTGGAAAATGAAAACATGCTTTCACTTAAATTAGATGCAGAACTTAGCTTTTCTCCAAATAAAAATTTCTAAACAGTATCTTCCTCCAAGGTTTTCTGCAGATAGGTTGTTGCTGTCCTGTTGCTCAGTCGTGTCAGATTCCTTGTGACCCCACAGACTACAGCACACCAGGCTCCCTGTCCTTCACCATCTCTGAGAGT
The DNA here is from genome assembly GCF_049115385.1 of Moschus berezovskii. Classification (NCBI taxonomy): domain Eukaryota; kingdom Metazoa; phylum Chordata; class Mammalia; order Artiodactyla; family Moschidae; genus Moschus; species Moschus berezovskii. The sequence continues at coordinate 25,586,313 of NC_142485.1, read as the reverse complement.
TTGCTCAAACTCATCTCCATTGAACTGGTGATGCCATCCAACCATCTTGTCCTCTGTCATTCCCTTCTCCTCTTGCCTTCAATCTTTCCCAGTATCAGGGTCTTTTCTAATGAGTTGGCTCTTCACATCTGGTGGCCTAAATATTGGAGTTTCCGCTTCAGCATCAGTCCTTCCAATGAATATTCAGAACTGATTTCCTTTAGGATGGACTGGTTTGATCTCCTTGCAGTCCAAGGGACTCTCAAGAGTCTTCAACACAATTCAAAAGCATCAATTTTTCATTGCTCAGCCTTCTTTATGGTCCAACTCTCACATCCACATGTGATTACTGGAAAAACTATTGATTTGACTATATGGATCTTTCTCAGCAAAGTAATGTCTCTGCTTTTTAATAAACTGTCAGGTTTGTCATAGCTTTTCTTCCAAGGAGCAAGCGTCTTTTAATTTCATGGCTGCAGTCACCGTCCACAGTGATTTTGGAGTCCAAGAAAATAAAATCTGTCACTGTTTCCATTGTTTCCCCATCTATTTGCCATGAAGTGATGGGAACGGATGCCAGGATCTTAGTTTTTTGAATGTTGACCTTTAAGCCAGCTTTTTCACTCTCTTCTTTCACTTTCATCAAGAGGCTCTTTAGCTCCTCTTCGCTTTCTGCCATAAGGGTGGTGTCATCTGTTATCTGAGGTTATTGATATTTCTCCCAGCAATCTTGATTCCAGCTTGTGATTCATCCATCCTGACTTTTCGCATGATGTATTTTGCATAGAAGTTAAATAAGCAGGGTGACAATACACAGCCTTGACATATTCCTTTCCCAATTTTGAACCAGTCCACTGTTCCACATCTGGTTCTAACTGTTGCTTCTTGACTTGCATACAGATTTGTAAGCAGGCAGGGTAAGGTGGTCTGGTATTCCCAACTCTTTAAGAATTTTCCAGTTTGTTGTGATCCACACAGTCAAATGCTTCAGCATCATCAATGAAGCAGAAGTAGATGTTTCTCTGGAATTAAAATTACTTTTCTTTTTCTATGATCCAATGGATGTTGGCAATTTGACCTCTGGTTCCTCTGCCTTTTTTAGATCCAGCTTGAACATCTAGAAGTTCTCAGTTCACATACTGTTGAAGTCTAGCTTGAAGGATTTTGAGCATACCTTGCTAGCATGTGAAATGAGTACAACTGTGTGGTAGTTTGAGCATTCTTTGGCATTGCCTTTCTTTGGGACTGTAATGAAAACTGACCTTTTCCAGTCCTGTGGCCACTGCTGAGTTTTTCAAATCTGCTGGCATATTGAGAGCAGCAGTAGAACAGCGTTATCTTTTGGATATGAAACAGCTCCGCTGGAATCCCATCAACTGCACTAGCTTTGCTAGAGACAGGTACGCACAAGCAAAGGACACAGTGAGGCTACTACACAGTCTCCACCGCTACAGCCGTAACACTCATGCTTCCTCCCTTCACAGCAAAGCAGTAACACCCAGAAGTGAAACTGTGTCAAAACTTCTGACACAGAATCCAGATCCAGACAAGCATCTTGCTAAAGACATTCAAGACTCAAACAGCTGATGGGGAATTCTAGTTTGTAAAGGCAGCTGGTGCTTTAAAACATGTCAACCCATTTAGCTTTATTAAACACCAAACTTCATGAATGCGGCTTACCTAGCTGTCTCATTGAAATAGGCACAGCACAATTTAAAGAATTGTGATCAAATTTGTCTTTAGGGTCGGAGAAGAGGGGAACCTTCAGCAGCTCAGTAAACAGAGTATTACCCAGTCAGCACCCTGCTCACAGTCAAGGATCTTGGTGGCTCGCTGCAGGCCCAGGCACATGCTAGGTCCCATTAAGGCTGAGCAATCTTGGGCTAATAAATCACTCCAAATGCCAGAGGGTACCACCTGTTCCCACTCCCCAAGCAGCCACTGAAGGAGTGTCCTCGGCTAAGACCAGTCACCATAAACATGCCATTGCAAATATGGAGAGATACCCTTTCCAAAGTTACTTCACACCTATCACTACTCTAGGAAGTACTGTGCTAATAAAAACAGCTATAAAGTAGAGAAAACCACTACAGGCCATTCAGGTATGATCTGAATCAAATCTTCTGTGAATATACAGTAGAGGTGATGAATAGATTCAAAGGATTAGATCTGGTAAACAGAGTGCCTGAAGAACTAAGGACAGACATTCCTATCAGTGTAGAGGAGGCAGTGACAAACACCATCCCAAAGAAAAAGAAACGCAAGAAGGCAAAGTGGTTGTCTGAGGAGGTTTAAAAATATCTGAGGGAAGAAGAGAGGTGAAAAGCAAGGGTAAAAGAAAAACATATTCCCAACTGAAGGCAGAGTTCCAGAGAATAACATGGAGAGAGAAAAAGCCCTTCGTAAATGAACAATGTAAAGAAATAGAGGAAAACAACAGAACTGGAAAGATGAGATCTCTTCAATAAAACTGGAGGTATCAAGGGAATATATCATGCAAGGATTGGCATGATAAATGATAGAAACAGCAAGGATCTAACAGAAGCAGAAGAAATTAAGAAGAGGTGACAAGAATATACAGAAGAACTATACAAAAAAAATCTTAATGATCCAGAGAATCATGATGGTGTGGTCACTCACTTAGAGCCACACACTGTGGAGTGTGAGGTCAAGTGGGCCTTAGGAGGCATTACTATGAGCAAAGCTAGTGGAGTTGTTAGAATTCCAGCTGAGCTATTTAAAATCCAAAAAATGATGCTGTTAAAGTGCTACACTCAATATATCAGCAAATTTGGAAAACTCAGCAGTAGCCACAGGACTAGAAGAGGTCAGTTTTCATTCCAATCCTAAGGAAGGGCAATGCCAAAGAATGTTCAAACTACGGCAATTGTGTTCATTTCACATGCTAGTAAGGTTATGTTCAACAGCCTTAAAGCTAAGCTTCAGCAGTTCATGAACTGAAAACTTCCAGATGTACAAGCTGGGTTTCAAAGAGACAGAAGAATCAGAGATCAAATTGCCAACATCCGCTGGATTGTGGAGAAAGCACGAGAGTTCCAGAAAAACATCTTCTTCAGTGACTACATGAAACCTTTGACTGTGCGGATCACAACAAACTCGGAAAATTTCTCAAGAAATGGGAATACCAGACCACCTTACCTGTCTCCTGAGAAATCTGTATGCGGGTCAAGAAGCAACAGAACCAGACACAGAACAACAGGCTGGTTCAAAATTGGGAAAGGAGTACAACAAGGTTGTACATTGTCACCCTGTTTATTTAACTTCTATGCAGAACACATCATGTGAAATGCCAGGCTGGATGAATCACAAGCTAGAATCAAGACTGCTGTAAGAAATATCAACCACAACAGATATGCAGATGATACCATTCTAATGGCAGAAAGCAAAGAGGAACTGAAAAGCCTCTTGATAAGGATGAAGGAGAGACTGAAAAAGGTGGCTTGATATGCGACATTCAAAAAGCTAAGATCATAGCATCCAGTCCCATCACTTCATGGCAAATAGAAGGGGAAAAAGTGGAAACAGTGACAGATTTTATTTTCCTGGGCTCCAAAATCACTGTGGATCATGACTGCAGCCATGAAATTAAGAGACACTTGCTTCTTGGAAGGAAGGCTATGACCAACCTAGACAAAAGCAGAGACATCACTTTGCTGACAAAGGTCTGCATCTGATGAAGGTCAAGGTGGTATCACCTGCACTGACTCTACCAATGCTACTCCCAATTTCATCTCTTCAAAATTACTACCTCCTGCCATTTCCCGTGGGTTTCCTATAATCCCTCTTCTTTCCCAGAGCCAGTGTCCTGATGGAATGTTTGTTTCGATATTTCTCCAATAAGGTGCTCATAGAGTTTAATGTGTGTTAGGCCCATTCTTTATGCATACCCACAGACACATACAGCCTCTACCTGAAAGAGGTGACTTTATATAAGGCAGAGACAACTTATTCTTAGACACGCACCCAACTTGGGTTCCTGTTACCACTATTTCTCCAATGCCCACTTCTAAGGGAGAAACATCCTCCACCTCGTCAAAGTCCCAGAGACAGCAAACAAGGGCTCTACAGCACTTACCAAAGATGTTTAAAACATTCTGATCACCTATCAATTATAAAAGTAGAGCAATTATTCACCTAACAAAGGCAGGAAGAATGACGGAAGCACTGGAAATATTTTATCATACGCAAGAGGATTTTAGAGTTTCCTGTACCACAGAAGTCTCCCAAGCTCTCTTTTAAAACCTTAATGTTGCTGCTGTTGTTCAGTCACTCAGTCATGTCCAACTCTTTGCTACCACATGGACTGCAGCACTCCAGGCTCCTCTGTCCTTCACCAACTCCCAGAGCTTGCTCAAACTCACGTGCATCAAGTCAGATGCCAACCAACCATCTCGTTCTCTGTTGTCCCCTTCTCCTCCTGCCTTCAATCTTTCCCAGCATCAGGGTCTTTTCCAATGAGTCAGCTCTTCTCATTAGGTGGCCAAAATAATGGAGCTTCAGCTTCATCATCAGCCCTTCCAATGAATATTCAGGACTGATCTCCTTCAGAACTGACTGGTTTGATCTCCCTGAAGTCCAAGGGACTCTCAAGAGTCTTCTTCAACACCACAGTTCAAAAGCATCAGTTCCTCAGAGCTCAGCCTTCTTTATGGTCCAACACTCACATGACTACTGGAAAAACCATAGCTTTGACTAGACAGACCTTTGATGGCAAAGTAATGTCTCTGTTTTTTAGTACACTGTCTAGGTTTTTCCAAGGAGCAAGTGTCTTTTAATTTCATGGCTGCAGTCACAGTCTGCAGTGATTTTGGAGCCCAAGAAAATGAAGTCTGTCTCTACTTTCATTGTTTCCCCATCTATTTACCATGAAGTGATGGGACCAGATGCCATGATCTTAGTTTTTTGAATGCTGAGTTTTAAGTCAACTTTTTCACTCTCCTTAATGTTGATGTTAGGGGGTTATTTTTTGTTAAAAAAAAAAAAGGAAAATTTCCTAAAAGCTCTTCTGCTATCTTATTAGTTCCACAAATCCTGTTAAACCACCTGAACAGGCTGCCAATTCCTCCCCTCACGGCACTTACAGTGGAGTGGGTGGCGCAGACAGTGGCCGGTTCAACATCATGAAGCAAAGGCTGCTGCTCAAGGGGAGGGGGGCCACGGAGGGGGTGGATTCAGGTGGTCACAGGTGCTTTCCTGGAGAGAGCTGTGTCTACCCTGAAACCTCTGAAAGGATGAGATGGGTGGAGCCATCTGAAGATGTGGTGGGAAGGAGGTTGGTGGGGAGTAGGGGCAATGCTGGGTGCTCTGAGCAGAGGGAACAGAAAATTCAGAGGCACAGAGAGAGACTGTACACACACAAATTCAGAAGCACACAGAGTGGCTATGCACACACAGAGCTCAGGGGCTGGGGGAAGCTAGAGGGGAAGAGCGGTCCCCAGGCCACACGAGGAGCTTGGACTTGACCATAAGAGCACTGAAGAACTTTAAGTCAGATACACAACTAGTGCTCTGACTGTGTTACTGGGAAGGGATGAGCAAGACCAAAACTGGAGTTGAGGGGAAGGGCAAACAGGCCGCTGGGATGATCTAGGCAAGAGGGTCCATGACGGGCTCCAGGGTAAAGGCAGCATCACGAAGAGAAATGGACGGACTTACAGAGCCTCTGAGGAGGTGGAGGATGCAGGAGCCGGGGACTATGTGGATCTGTGACCCAGAGCTGCTGGACGGTCTGTGTGTCCTTCATTTAAATGATGAATAAGCACAGAAGGAGGTGCTTTCTGACCACTATGATTTTAAGGAATGTGTGGAATTGCCATATGGTCTCAGCAAAGCTCAGCAGAGCCCAGAAGACAGGAGATCTGAGAAAGATCAGCATAGAGATGATAATTAAACTGACAGTATCACCCAGGGAGAGACAGTACAGGAGAGGGAAGGGAGTGAAACACCAAAGATGCACACATTTAAGGAATGGGCGGGTGGAAGGGGAAGAAAAGAACCACCACCATCACTGCTTACGGAGAAAACTAGGCAGGAGAGGCTGAAGAAACCAGAGAAGATTCAACCTAAAAGAAGAGTGAGCTTTCAAGAAGGAAGGAGCGGTCATCAGTGTCAGACAGTGCCTGAAATGAATCAAAGAATATGATCTTGATAAACAAGTCTTTGGCAACTTTGACGGGTGAGGGTTCTGTGGGCCCTGGGGGTTAAGCCAGGTTGCAGGGGCTGCAAAATGATAAGCAGTGAGGAGATGAAAGCGATAGTCAGTAAGAATTCTGATTTTTCAAGCAAATGGCTTGAGGGGTCCATGGGATCAAGGAAGATCCTCATAAAGAAATTTAATCTGTTTAGATGCCGATGGGAAAGAGCCAGAAGAGAAAGACAGCTTGAAATCCAGAGCGGGGAGAATGGATAAAGCATTTCTTGAGATGTGGACGACTAAGAGTAGCATTGGGTTGAAGGGCTATAATTAGGAGAAAAGGCATCTCCACCTTAAGCATCAAGAAGGAGAATGGTAAGGGACAGGGAAGACAAGTTTCTAGGTTAGGCGACTGACCTTTGAGCTCTTATTTTATTTGCAAGCTCCAAAATCTAAACCTTACATGGTGCGTAGTTTAAAGATAGCACAAAAAGGGATGAACAAATAATGTCAGAATGACTTCGGTATAACTTTATACATGGACAGTTTTATTTTGTTTCCACCATTTAAAACTTGCACTGCCATTCTAAGTCCAAAAAAATAAACAGAGTATCTTTAAATATATGTGTTTACAATGTATATCCCTGTCAATCTCTTTGAACTGTCAGAAAACTAAACACAGGAATTCTGGGTGTGACGTTTTCACAGAAAAAGGTATTCGAAATTAATGTGCTCTCTAGATTGCTGATGTTTAAGCCTGTAAATCTTTGACTATTGTTGATCAAATTCTGCCACAATTCAGTGATCCTCCTAAATGCTACTGAATTTTATGGTGGCTGTCAGCTTTAGTACCAGGCATCCCAGCTGCTCATCTTTACAGGAAGGTGATTCATTATTACTTCTCAAAAACAACCGTTTAATAACCACTAACAAAATGTTTTGAAAAGAAATAAATACTCACAATTACCTTAATTCCAATTTTAATCCACTGTCTACACAGATTAGAATCAACTCAAGGATGCCAAGCAAATCCAGATGACCTGGACGAACCCACACTTCTGTCAACTAAGAACCATTGTTCAACATGTTTATTTTGACTTATTTCTGGATTGGTAGCTGAATTTCAGATTAAAAATGCTAGAAGCATATTCATGGGCTAGGAGGTGTGTTAAAGTACAAGAAAGCTCTTTTTGTCTGAAGGCAAAGGACTGAGAAGCCCTTTAGAACACTCTGGTTTCTTCTAATTGGTCTCATTCCAAACAGCCATAGTATTCCTCTCAATTCACTTACCCCTCATCCTCCTCAAAAAAAACCTAATTTAGTTGTTAGAACTCAGCTACTTTTGTTTCAATGCTACCCCAAATTCCTTCCCTCAAACTGTGGTAGAGAAGGAATTCAACCGGAATTCACATTCGTTTTTAATTCAAGTTCAAGAAATTTCTATGGATACCATGTTGAGTGTACTCATCTTTTATGGTTTTGTTCTTAAGTCATTCTTGAAAAACAGTTGTTTTTGAAACTATATTTTTAACTTTGAAAAGCATGTTCTGATTTTGTACTTTGTAAAATACAGAAACAATGTATCACCAGAGATTTGTATCCTTAGCATCTTGGCAGATGGTTGAAACACTTATTGGCTGAGAGGTTTGGGAGTTCGTGTTGGCTTCTAATAAATCTGAATAAAACATTTCTATTATGTGCTCAGAGAAAGTAATTACAACAGTGCCAGCCCTTCATCATCAGAATTCAAAGCCTCAAAGACTTAAGTTTAGAATACGCAAATGAATTTTAAAAAGGAAAATAACTTGAAAATGGCTCTGTACCACAGTCTGGCAATGGTGCCCTTGAAGTATTAAAATGAGAAGAATGCAACAAGGAGAAAGAGAAACAAACACCCTTCAGCCTCACACTCCTGCTGCTGCTGTGCAAAGAGCTGTTTCATCTGACCTTCAGAATATTCCGCACTAAGATGCAAAGAGAGGAATAGCCGATATGGGGCTCTGATTCCTGCTGTGTCCGAGAATATTTCAAAAATATTTCAGAAACAACATAACACTGTTATTTCCCAATCCTGACTTTAAATGAAACCATGCCTTGCAGAGATCTGCAGATGAATTATTTTGGTCAAAGAGAGTTTAGTGTCTGTAATTTTAAAATGTGCTTGGAAATGTTTATAAGTATCAGTGGACTCCTAAGTAACAATTATAAAATATGAAGAATGAACTGAATTTTTAAAAATTTATTTATTTTAATTGGAGGATAATTACTTTACAATATTACGGTGGCTTTTGCCATGCATCAACATGAATCGGCCACAGCTATACATGTGTCCCCCCATCCTGAACCTCCCCTCTGACCCCCCTCCCTACCCCATCCCTCTGGGTCTAAATGAGCTGCATTCTAATGCTTTGAAGCTGCTATATCTAATCTATCATCTCAGCCTCCTTCCAGCTTCTCCAACTCACATGCTCTAGCCTGGGCTTCAAATCCACCCTCTGTCCTCTGCTCTCAGCCTGGGTCCTTTCTCGTTCTCTCGCTTTCTCTCTCTCTCCCCTCCCCACCGCCCCCCCGGGCTGGCATGCTCCTCCAGTCTCTTCTCTTCGCGTCTTTGGGTTGGCATGCCCTCACACGTCGAGGCTGGATTCTCCTGCTAGCTATTAAATAAAATAGAGCTGTAACACTGATTTGTCTAAGAGCTATGACACGGTTTGTCGAAGACCCGAGAGCTGTGACACGAGGGCTAAAATGTCCGTCATGCCAAATCTTTGTTTGATGAGACAAAAACCGAGGAGAATGCACTCGCCAGGCATCTATGGTGCCGTGACTTGGGTTTAACCTGGCTGAAACAACCTCGGCGTGGCTCCTGCAAGGAGGAGGCCACACACAGCAGGAGGCCAACTCAACAAAAGCTCCTGTGGTTGAAGCGGAATGCGAAGAAAACCCAGAGCAAGGGAACTGACAAGAAGCCCATCGTGCTGGAGACCAGGACAGCGAAAAATGAACTCAGCAGAAAGCTCACGCGGCTCAGCCTCAGATTCCAGAAAACCTCCGGTTAAGGTAGGAGGTCCTCTCTCCTATCGGAGAAGGCAATGGCAACCCACTCCAGTACTCTTGCCTGGAAAATTCCATGGACGGAGGAGCCTGGCAGGCTGCAGTCCATGGGGTCGCGAAGAGTCGGACACGACTGAGCAACTTCACTTTCATTTTTCACTTTCACACATTGGAGAAGGAAATGGCAACCCACTCCAGTGTTCTTGCTTGGAGAATCCCTGGGACGGGGGAGCCTGATTGGCTGCCGTCTATGGGGTCGCACAGAATCAGACACGACTGAAGTGACTTAGCAGCAGTCCTCTGCTCTCAGCCTACCTTCCTTCGTCTTACCCTAATCCACCCTCCACATGAATACTGTAAGCCAATCTGTCCACCGACTGCCCCTAGAACACTGCCCTCTTGCCTACACACAGGTGACAAGATTTATTTCTGGTCGCTCCCTTGTCCCCTGGGGAGGGTTCAGTTCCTGGGTCTTCTGAGCTACTGCAGAGGCAGCAGGAAGGGTCTTTTTTTTTGCTTTTTGTGCCCACTCCTGCGGAGAAGGCAATGGCAAGCCACTCCAGTACTCTTGCCTAAAAAAATCCCATGGATGGAGGAGCCTGGTAGGCTGCAGTCCGTGGGGTCGCTAAGGGTCGGACACGACTGAGCGACTTCACTTTCACTTTTCACTTGCACACATTGGAGAAGGAAATGGCAACCCACTCCAGTGTTCTTGCCTGGAGAATCCCAGGGACGGGGGAGCCTGGTGGGCTTCCGTCTATGGGGTCACACAGAGTCGGACACGACTGAAGTGACTTAGCAGCAGCAGCAGCCCACTCCTGAGCTTTCCTTTTGACCCAAGGAAGGAAAAAATCCACCATATACTTGGCAAATTTAAAGCTAAGCAGCAGGCTGGTCTATGTAATAAAGGGCTGGGGGTAAGAGAAGAGCCTACAGCCTAGAGAAAATCCACCTGTCAGAAGGGAAAAGTGGGGAGGAAAGGAAAGAGATTTTGAGAAGTGCTGATGTGGAATGTGAGTTGGATGTCCTTCAAGAGATACGAGTGAATGTGGAAATTCCTGTTAAATATACTTTTGTAGCTAGGACATGGAAGCAACCTAGATGTCCATCAGCAGACAAATGGATAAGGAAGTTATGGTACATATGCACAATGGAATATTACTCAGCTGTAAAAAGGAACACGCCTGAAGGATAACTGTTGCAGTAATAGCAGAGGGTCGGGAAAGGCAAATGCATCTTAAACAATTTTGCCAATTTTTCTTTGAGATATAATTGATACACACACACACATTTAGAATTGGAAAAGACCTTGATGCTGGCAAAGACTGAAAGCAAAAGGAGGAGGAGGCAGAGGCTGAGATGGTTAGATATCATCACTGTCTCAATGAACATGAACTTGAACAAACTCCAGGAGACAGTGCAGGACAGAGGAGCTGCAGTGTGCTGCAGTCCATGGAGTAGCAGAGTTGGACATGACTTTACGACCGAACAACAAATAACGGATATATAGCACTGTGTTACAAAGATATTTTAAATGAATTCAGTTATTTAATAATCTTTCAGTAACATTTAATTTTAAAGCCCTATGGACACGAGTTTGAGTGAACTCCGGGAGTTGGTGATGGACAGGGAGGCCTGGTGTGCTGTGATTCATGGGTTCGCAAAGAGTCGGACACGACTGAGCGACTGAACTGAACTGAATGCTCTTAAAATTTTAAAGTACAAGGAAATGGACTTTAGAAATCTGAACATCACATTTGAGCCCCTAGTGGATGCTTCACTGAGTTTCCTCTTATCCTCAGATAAGGTTGGCTTCCTGCACAGGGAACCTTAGAGGAAAACAGTCTCCTCCTCACCTTCATCCAGCACCCCTTGAATCTCGGCTGTCCTCCTCGGGCAAATAACTCTCAAGGCTCCTGCTCTCACTGCTGGAAGACCTCCCTTTCATGAAGCCCTCCTGTAACTCTCACCCACTGGTCTAACTCTGCCCGAAGAATAAAGGTAGAAAGTCTTATAGTTCAACTAACTCCAAATGGCTATCATCCCAGGGATTTTGTCTATATGGATAAATACATTAATTCAAAGTACGACACTCACACTGATAAACACTCACTTAAAATATGGCCCTCCCGACAAGACAAAGCACTCGGTCAAGCAAGCCCAGAGTCTCATTTCCTATCTTCCTCCATTCTACATACTTCTTCTTGTTTTAATAGTTACCTCCACATGGCAACACAATGCCCAGAGTTCCTCTGGGCCTGGCCCCTCGGTGTCTCTCAGCACATCTCCCACCTGCTCCTCTCACCCTTGCTCTGCACTGGGTTTTAATTTCCCCAGAACGCTGTGCCTCTTACTGCTCTAGGCTTTCTGCATTGCTGCCTCTTCTCTCCATGAACTTACTCTTTCTCCTCTTTGCCCAGAGAGCTCTCAGTCCTCCCTGACATCCTCCCCCAAGATAAACTAGGTCACCCTATCGCTTGTGCTCACAGCACTCTGCATCTTTGCGGCTCTTTTTCTTCGTCACAATTCTAGGCAACTGCTTGGATGAATATGTTTTACTCCTTGTGATGGGTTGAACTGTGCTCAATCTATTAAAAAGAGGCAAAAAAAAAAACAAGGTATGTTGAAGTCCTAAACCCTGGTACCTTATTTGGTGACTATTTGCAAACAAGGTCTTCGCTAATGTTATCAGATTCAGGTGAAGTCATTAGGGTGAGTCTTAACCCAATATCAGAGGTGTCCTTAAAAGAAGATAATGCTGTGTGAAGACACAAATGCACAGGAAGAATGCCATGTGATCATCGAGGCAGAAACTGGAGTGATGCAGCTGCAAGCCAAGACACACCAAAGACTGACAGCCATCACCAAAAGCCACAGGAGGCAAAGAGGGATTCTTCCCTCCAGGTTTCAGAGAAGCACAGCCCTGCTGTCACCTTGAGTTGGGCTTTCAGTTTCCAGAAATGTGAGCCAATACATTTTCTGTTATTTTTTGTTTGTGTTTTAACTTGGCTGTGCTGGGTCTTAGTTGCAGCATGCAGGATCTAGTTCCCTGACCAGGAATCGAACCCAGGTCCCCTGCACTGGAATCACTGAGCCTTAACCACTGGACCACCAGGGAAATCCCCATTTTTTGGGTTATTTTAAGCCACCCAGTTTGTAGTGCTTTTTAATGGCAATTGTCAGAAACCAATACATCCCTTTACACTAAGTTTCTGGAAAGCAAGATCTGCATTTTATTGATTTGCTGCATTCCCAGTGTACTCACAGTGACAGAAATACAGAGAGGAGAGCCGTCAGCACACATGTGCTCACTGAATGAATGACTCATACTTGGTCTGTAGTCAGCTAAAACCTTCAGGTCTATTTCTCTCAAAGACAGATCTACACAGACTGTCTCCCTGAGTCCATTTTGTTTCACTGATTATTTTCAAACCTCAGTTCAGAATTTTAAGTTTCATATTATTTGGGATGTAACACAAATCTATCCATCAGAGTATCAGGCATCTTTCCTATCTTCAAGTCACTGAAAATTTAACCAGCATGACTTCTATCCTAATCTAAGTAAATGATAAAAATGTGACAGGGCGAAGGACAGTACCATGGCATGCCACCACCAACATCCCTCCAAGCCATTATCGACCCATTCATCAACAATGTCAGTATACTGTGCAAACAGCTAGAGATCCAAATTTCTCTCCAGCTGAGCCCAAGGTTATCACAACACATGATATTAAATGCTTCGCCAAAATGCTAATTATCATGCTTAAACTTTTAAAATCCACCATTCTCGTAACATGTTAAAAAGTGGGTATGGAGTTTGTTAGCCATAACTGTTCTTGGTGAACTCACAATGCCTTTTGGGAAGTGGTCATTTTTTTCCAAGAATGCACCACACAGTCCTAGAATTTCACTGATGAACTGTATCCAGCTCCCTGATGTGTAGGTTTCCAGGATCTGCACTGGTCTCTGTTTTGAAGACAAGGGTTACCGGTTCTTTCCTTTCTTTGTTCCCTTTCTTGTAGTACAGGGTGCCTCCAAGATGACAGATGATCACTCCAGACTCATATCGACAAATTATTTTAATATTGCAAGATGTAATTCATCCAGGTCTAAAACTGTGAGCTACTTTTTGTTCTTTTGTGAGCTAGTTTAAAGCAGCTGCAGTTTTTCTTACCTATTTGGGCTTCAGCTTCCCTTTTGGGTATCTGTTCTATCTTCTTTCTTCTCAGAGAGGCAACTTTCTCCTAAACACAAAAGCACCTCTGCCTTCTCCCTCAGTCATCTACTGCTACCACTCCAAGGTCTGCTTTTCTTCTCCTTCCTGATTAAATAGTTCATAGAGATTCAGCTCAAATGTTCCTGTGCTCTTTTTCACAGATTCATACGTTATTCTCCCATCCTTGAAGTCTGAGCCCCTCGAATTCCTGTTACCATCACAATGAACCTTCCTGCTGTGTGCCCTTCTCGGTCCTCACTCTGAGCATTCATTGTCTGACTAGGATTTTGATAGTACAGTTGTCCATAGGTACCCTCAGGTAACTGGTTCCAGGGCCAGCCACAGCCACCTAAATCCACAGATACACGAGTCCCATAACCCACCCTGCATATTCACAGGGTCCCTGTTCTTGGGTTCAGCATTCGTAAGTACAGAGGCACAACTCTATTTTCATTTTCCTCTTTCTAAACACTATTATCTGTCAGGGTTACATACAGGCCATGGGACATCCCAGGTGGCTCAGTGGTAAAGAACCCACCTGCCAATGCAGGAGACATAGGTTCGATCCCTGAGTCAGGAAGATCACCTGGAGAAAGAAATAGCAACCCACTCCAATATTCTTACTTGGAAAATCCCATGGACAGAGGAGCCTGGCGGGCTGCAGTCCAGGGGGTCACAAAGAGTCAGACATGTCTGAGCAATTGAGCAGCACAGTCCATGAAATTATTTTCATATTTTCTCTTGAGTATTTATAAATCTGATTTTTAAATACATAGACTGAGTCTGCTAGATGGTCATTAGCAAACATTCTAAGGTTTAAGCAAATGATTTCCACGTCACCCAACGACAAACACTTTATGAATATTACCAAAAAGTAGAGCTTGTGCAAATTCTTGAACTCCCTAAACCCTTACTACTCAGCTTCTCTATTTTATTTACCTAACGTCCACAAAGACCAAGTTTGTTTAAGAATCTTTCACAGGAAAGTTCCAACGAATCCTGCTTGCGGGAAGGTCGCTGTTTGCAACCAGCAAAGTGTTTCATCATCTTCAGCCCTCACACCATCCAGTTGCTTAATGTCCTCTGAGCATGAGCTCACATGAACTCAGTCCCTACCAGGGCACACAGAATGCAGGATTCTCCCGCGATCATCTGAAGGTAAGCAGTTCATTGACAAGTTAAATCTGGCAAACAAATCCTTCTGGATTATCACTTGTGCCTCCCTCCAGACTTGCCACACTCCTACAGTTCTTCAAACTCTCATCTGTGTAGTGTCCTCTTCCTAGGACAGTTTTCTGTGGGGGTAAAGATAATTTACTGAGGCATCTGAAAAAAAATGCGACAAAGACTAATAATTACAACCACAATTTTTGGCCACTTTTCTTGTTTCATATTCTAGAGCCTGTTTATTTGGCTTTTAAAAAGACTTCTAAACATTTCCCTTTTCTTCAAATAGAGAAATGCTTCTAACCAAAATATTATTTCTAATGCAGACCAAGGGCCTAGCACATTGAAAGCACTCAGTGAAGGATATTATTCAGCTTGAAAAATTAAAGCAAACTTCTCTGGCAGGCTGAAAAGATAATAACATAAATGGAGCAAAAATCCAGGGGCAGGGAATACACAGAAACAGGGCTCCATGCCGGGTTACAACTTTATCTAGGTGCAGGGAGAGAGTCTACTTCTGAGTCGTCTTTGACCCTTGCCCCAATCAATAATTTTTGGTAATTTTTCCACTTTCAATAAAATGCTAGTGCTGTACACAGCCAAGTAAGCACAGGACAGCTTAACACAGATGCTAAGAGCTAGCTCCCGAGTGGCGCACTGTGGCTCTGCGAAGCTGAGGACCTGGTCTTCGCTTCAGGTGCCCGTGTGTGTGCCCATCATGTGTGTGCCCAGGTAATAACAGGAAGTGTGGAAGACAAACATCTGAGGAAATGCGGCAGGACAGAGGAAGGATCCTGCCCCCCCTGACCAGCGACCAGGGTGTCAAAGGAGCGTAGAGAGCACTCAGTCCCAGCACACAGGCGCAGCCCTGCTTCTCTGCGGCCAGCAAGGCGTCTCATCTCTCGGGGCCCCGGCAGACCCTGGGTCATTTTCATCCCCTTGCCCGAGAGGTTGTGTTGCTACCACCACAACAGTCTTTAGGGCACAGCCTCAATGATATTCTGCAGCTTCAGTTAAAAGGAATTCCAAACACAATTTCCCTGAGCATGGCCACCGGGTCGTATCTCCTGAAAGAAGGCCCCAGCAGAATGGGGGGAAATGAAAGCGTTAAGAAACGCGCCCTCACATGTGGGTTTCATTTTGTCCTTTCCTAATTGGCTACCCACTAGCCCGTGCATCATTTTGGGCAGAGACACAAAGTAAAAAAGCTGGGCTTTCTTCAAGGCTTCTCCTCGAGCCTTCCTCCTCAGCCAAGCGTCTCCCAGCACCGTCTGGTAATGAGAGCCATGCTGCCAGAGAGCTGGAGAGGCCCTTCGTCCCACTGGCATCACCTCTGGGCTGTCTTCTCAGTGAGCAGGTTTGGCCCAGGGTCCTGGGACCCCTGGATGGGTGGCGATTCTGTGGGGGTCCAACAGCAGAATTCCCTTGGTGTGAGTCCTTAACCAACAAGGTGACACAAGCGAACAGGAGGGAAACAGTGTGCCTAGAGTGAAACATCGAGAAACGACCCACATCCTGCCAAATTAATCTGGTGTGAACTATTTCCAGTCCTACTTCCCTGTCAATCACAGAGAACAAACACAGGCCATTCACAAGCTCTTTTGTGTGTGTGGAGAAACAGAAAGCAAGTCAAATCTTGCCTAAATTCTATAAGGACTTCTCTGCACTTTTTCTGAAGTTGTAAATATGTTTTCGACCTCCCTCTATCAAAATGATACAATTTCATATTTGGAGTATGTTTTTGCCAGAAGGTAAGGACTGTAAAAAGCTCAAGGAGTACAAAAAAGATAAAGAGTGGGAAAATGTAGTTCCCTGGCATATATTAGCCTGATCAATAATGTCAACAAACTAGTAAGAGTAAATACCATCATGGTACTATGTGTTTTCTTTCGAAATTAAATTGTATCTAAAAAATGCTAAGCCAAGCCGGAAATAGGTTTACAGTGGATCATTTCAGTAACATGCATTTTGACTCCAGGTTAAAAATTTAAGTAACCTTAAAGCGGGTAACAGAATTGATTTGCTTTTAAGATACTTAAAATTTTTATATAGCACTTCTGGGTCACAAATCAACAATGGAGTATAAAATAAACTAACATAATACTCTACCAAAAATATATCCTCTTTTTTCAAAGACCTGGCATTTACAAATAAGAAAACACTAACACTACTGCCTATGGCGACTTCATTTCTTTTTGTAGTGGGGGACTTCTAATACACTTGGTTACCTCAATTAAATATTTCTGTTATATTGCTATAACCTCAGTTCATTCATGCTTCTCACTTCACAGGAGCTCAATTATTCCTTCCTGCAATTCAGACATCTCTCTTCCAACCAGATTACACACTCTTCATCTCACCATCCACAGTCCAAACTATGACCCGGTCTGTGTTTCCATCCTTCTCTTCTTTAGGATTAAATCAGCTAAGGCAAGTAAAGTGCTTAACACAGTGCCTGGCACAAAGCAGGTGCTCAATAAACGAGAGCTATTGCTATTATCCCTCTTCTCTTTCCCTTCCTGCCACCCTCCCGGTCCCTTACACTCTATCTTACTTTGGTCAGAGAGAGTGTGTGCTCTTTTGCCAACAGATCTCACACTTTTCAGAGTTCTTTGCTCACTCTATTTCCCCATCAAGAATGCCTTTCAAGCCTCAATCTCTGTTTGTATTGGGGGTTGGTTAAAAAGTTTGTTTGGATTTTTCTGAAACATGAAAATCCCGAATGAACATTTTTGGCCAACCCAATACATATCCCTTTACTCCTTTCTCAAGATCCTTTTCAAATCCTGTCTTCCTCATAAAACTTCCTCATGATCCCCTCAAGCAGAAGAGACCCCTCTTTCATTTTTAATTTATTTTAATTGGAGGCTAATTACTTTACATTATTGTATTGGTTTTGCCATACATTGACATGAATCTGCCCCGGGTGTACATATGTTCCCCATCTTGAACCCCCCTCCCACCTCCCTCCCCATCCCATCCCTCTGGTTCATCCCAGGACATCAGCCTGAGACCCCTCTTTCAAAAGCCCGTGATGGTCTGCTGACACTCCATGTCTCTGGACGGCGTTCATCATCTGTGCCCGCCCTGGATTGGTGCATCACACGCATTTGGCTTAGCGCCCCATGCCCAGCACACATGCATCTGATAGGCCTGCACGGCAGAAACTGTGTGTCATCACATAACCCCTTTGGGAATTACCACACACGCCTGAACTGAAAAAGATGCTAAAATACGTTTAATTTTCTGAGGTGAAAGTAATTTCTGTTGAGGAAACTAAAGTTTAGCGAGCTGAAGTAAAAGTCAGGCCACAAAATCAAGTCTGACTCTCCACTGTAAAATATACTGTAGCCATGAGCCTTTCAGAAACAAAGGAATAAAGTCTCACAATGGTTCTGTTTTGTTACTGCTGCTGAAGTTCTGGCGGCTTTGTGCCACCTAAGGAGACAAGCGTGAAGCATGTCTTTCTTTTGGAGCTCAGAGTTCTCATGCCCTCTGTCTCCTGGACTGAGGAGACAGTGCTTGGATGAGCAAAGAGCTCACCAATATGTCCTGCGAGTGAAGCACAGGCAGTTCCCTGCCAACAAATAGCCCAGTTATGAAGCACACGTTCTAAACTGAGATGAAATACTATCCAGAGCGTGCCTTAAGGAAAGAAACTTGTCACCACGGCCTGGTTAAAAGCCAAGGTTAGCTAACAGTTACATCATGCAGCTCAAGATAGCTTGCTGAAGAGAACCTCGGAATCGACAGAGCTACGGGATACTGCTCCTTTAGTTTAGTTTTCCCCTTGCAGGGGAAAAAGAAAAAAAAGGAGTAAACACTAGAGACTATTCTCTGGAGAGAGAAAAAAAAAAAAACCCACTGAATGAGGACTTCATTTATAAGCAAGACCATTTACCACAGGCTCTGGGAAATAAAAAGTAATCACTGGGGTCATTCATTGCTCTATTATGTTCTGGGCACTTGACACACGTTATTTAATCCTCACGACCACCTCAGAGGAAATGCTGTCCCATTCGCAGGTGATGAGACTGAGGCTCAGAGGCGTTAAGGAACTTGCTCAAAATCACAGAGCTAGATATGAAGCCAAGTTCTGCATAGCTCCAAATCTCATGCCCTTTTTCTTCTCTGCCATATAACCACTTCTATATGAAGAAATGGAAGACTACAGCTGCTCCCAGGCTCCTGGCAGACCATCTAAGACCCAGCCCACGAGGAAGGGCATCACCCAGATATCAAAAATGTATCTGGCAGGCTTTGGAATTTTAAAACCTCATCTCATCTCCAGTAGGGTTTAACCTTCCAAATTCATGAACCACTACTACCTTAAGATTGAAAGTGTAATAGTTATTAAAATTTAAGCATTTGGGACATTTTGCAAGGACCGATGAACCAGAAACGTATCATAACTTATGTCTGTATTTAAATTCTAACATATATTAAAACTCATTACTTCTAGCTACAAAAATTTCCAATAATCCCATAAAAGAAGGCTTCCTGCAAATTTTACAATTTTTATAAAAACATGCAACATTTTCTGAAACATGGTATTCATTTTGCAATTTATCTAGTTCATTCCTTATCCATCTCTTGGGTTCTCAAATATCTCAGATCCTTAGCTCTTCTCATATGACTGAATTCAAATCATATCCCAGAACAAATAAAGTCTTAGGCCCTGCAATTCACATCTTTCATATTTTCATTTTGTTACATTTTATTTCAAATGGCTTCTGATAATATCAGAGACTTTTCTCTCCTATTACCAAAAGTTGTTCTGTGGTCTCATTGTGTGCCTGGAAATAAATTGGTATAATTCAGTAAAAGCCAACATTATTTTCTCAGTCCACAGAAGGAATCTGTTTGAAGGCATGGAAAGGGAGAAACAAGCAGAGATACTATAATTCTTATTTAATGCATCATTTTAAGTTTTCATATAGGTTATTTCCAGTAGTCACGTACAAATGTTTGAGAGTTGGACCATAAAGAAGGTACCTAAGAGTTGATACTTTCAAACTGTGGTGCTGGAGAAGACTCTTGAGAGTCCTTTGGACAGCAAGAAGATCAAACCACTCAATTCTAAAGGACATCAACCCTGAATATTTGTTGGAAGGACTGATGCTGAAGCTCCAATACTTTGGCCACCTGATACCAACTGACTGGAAAACACCCTGATGCTGAAAAAAGACTGAAGGTGTGAGGAGAAGGGGGCGACAGAGGATGAGATGGCTGAATAGCATCACTGGCTCAACAGACATGAGTTTGACTGAACTCCAGGAGATGGTGACGGACAGGGAAGCCTGGCGTGCTACAGTCCACGGGATCGCAAAGAGTCGGAAATGACTGAGTGAATGAACAACAATAGAATTCCCATCTTAACTTCTTAAGAGCTCAGAACCGGCTAATCCAATTCTCCAGTCCCCAGTTCCAAACTCCTCTTGGCTGTTGGTTGTGGCGGCAGGGGCCTGACTCTGGTTGGAAACCCTCAGAAGATAAGCTTCGTGGGGACAGGAATTTCACTTGACAGATTGTTTATGGGTGTACCCCCAAATGCCTAGGGAATGCCTGGCGCAAAGCAGTCACTCAAGTATTTCCTGAATGTGGCCACCATCTTTTTCTTGAATGCTGAGTGAGTACATCCAGTAAAGAGTGACCAGGATAGGGTGAGGGCTCTGGAAACCATGTCATGACTTGAAGGCACTTAAAATTCTGAAAGAGATGGGAATACTAGACCACCTGACCTGCCTCTTGAGAAACCTATATGCAGGTCAGGAATTAACAGTTAGAACTGGACATGGAACAACAGACTGGTTCCAAATAGGAAAAGGAGTACGTCAAGGCTGTATATTGTCACCTTGCTTATTTAACTTATATGCAGAGTACATCATGAGGAACACTGGGCTGGAAGAAGCACAAGCTGGAATCAAGATTGCTGGGAGAAATATCAACAACCTCAGATATGCAGATGATACCACCCTTATGGCAGAAAGTGAAGAGGAACTCAAAGGCCTCTTGATGAAAGTGAAAGAGGAGAGTGAAAAAGTTGGCTTGAAGCTCAACATTCAGAAAACGAAGATCATGGCATTTGGTCCCATCACTTCATGGGAAATAGATGGGGAAACAATAGAAACAGTGTCAGACTTTATTTTTTTGGGCTCCAAAATCACTGCGGATGCTGATTGCAGCCATGAAATTAAAAGACGCTTACTCCTTGGAAGGAAAGTTATGACCAACCTAGATAGCGTATTAAAAAGCAGAGACATCACTCTGCCAACAAAGGTCCATCTAGTCAAGGCTATGGTTTTTCCAGTGGTCATGTAAGGATGTGAGAGTTGGACTGTGAAGAAAGCTGAGCGCCAAAGAATTGATGCTTTTGAACTGTGGTGTTGGAGAAGACTCTTGAGGGTCCCTTGGACTGCAAGGAGATCCAACCAGTCCATTCTAAAGGAGATCAGTCCTGGGTGTTCATTGGAAGGACTGATGCTAAAGCTGAAACTCCAATACTTTGGCCACTTCATGCGAAGAGTTGACTCATTGGAAAAGATTCTGATGCTAGGAGGGATTGAGGGCAGGAGGAGAAGGGGACAACAGAGAATGAGATGGCTGGATGGCATCACCAACTCGATGGACATGAGTCTGAGTGCACTCCGGGAGTTGGTGACGGACAGGGATGCTTGGTGTGCTGTGATTCATGGGGTCACAAAGAGTCGGACACGACTGAGAGACTGAACTGAACAGAACTGAAAGGCACTGCACGTGTTGAACCATGATAAGCAGGGATGGAGAGGGGTCCCAGAGAGGGAACTCTGCTCTGAGTGTAGCCAGTTAGTTCTGAGAGTTACCAGCCATTATCTGGGCAAGTCCCTGGATTCTCAGTCATCCCATCTTGGAAGCAGACATTACAGAAGTGATATAAAGGTTAAGTGAACAAGAAAAGTGTTGGGCAAAGAGCTTTAGAAATATAAGTTGGTCATATTTCCACATTTTCCTTTTTTTTCATTCCTGGGGGGGAGTCTTAAAAAAGAGATGATAACTTTCTTCAAATACGTGACTGGCTATGTGTAAGAAGACAAGGACTCTATCCACATATAACAGAAGACAAAACTACAAATAAAGGATATACTGTAAAAAGTGTGCTGGCTTCCGTGGTGGCTCAGTGGAATCTGCTATCAATGCAGGAAATGTGGGTTTCATCCCTGAGTCAGGAAGATGCCCTGGAGAAGGAAATGGCAACCCACTCCAGTATTCTTGCCTGGAGAATCCCATGGACAGAGGAGCCTGGTGGGTTTTAGTCCATGAGGTTGCAAAGAGTCAGTCATGACTGAGCGACTAAACAGCAATCATAAAAAGAGCAAGACACTACCCAATACCAGGCAGCACACCCTACCTAACAGTGTTCCTACACATTAGCAGCTGTCTTCCAAGAAAGGTGTCAGGTTAGTGTCATTTTAAAAGAGGACACATGATTCAGAATGATTCAGAAGTCATTCTGAATGATTCTGGGGAATCAGGTTCAGTTAAAAGAGTGTTAACTAAATTACTTGGTCTGCCAACTCAGGTTCTATTATTAAACGATATAATTTCTTTTTCTGTGACTGATTAAGTTTCTCATAATTTTCTGCATAAGTATAAATCAATAGTCAGATAATAGGTAGTCATTTTATACCAAAGTCCATCTTGCCACAAACCTCCCATGCCTCACCTTCTAAAAAAGTGATAATCGTGTAAGTTCACAATGACTAGAAGAAAAAAAAGCCACACGGTATGTCCTCATGATATAGATGGGGTATTATAGCATTGTTGTTCAGCTGCTCAGTCATGTCCGACTCATTGCAGTCCCATGGACTGCAGCACACCAGGCTTCCCTGTCCATCCCCAACTCCCAGAGTTTGCGCAAACTCATGTCCACTGAGTGATGGCATCCAACCATCTCATCCTCTGTCGTCCCCTTCTCCTCCTGCCTTCAATCCTTCCCAGCAACAGGGTCTTTTCCAATGAGTCCAATTACAGCATTACGTATCCATTATTCAGATCAAATAACTATTGATTTGGTAAACTCTTCTTAAGTTTAGAGGTTCACTGTGTACAGCAAATCTATTTTTGCATTAACAACTGCAATTCCTCTTTCCCTCCCCTTCCCCTTGGACTCCTATATGCAACATTTAATTCCAAGTAGCAGGTAATACAACATCAACCAATGTAACTACCTATCACATATAAGACAATCTTCCACAAGACCAGAAGAGCTCTATCCTTCACACACTTCGCCCAGAAAATCACAATATTAAATGCTGGGAACATTCAGATCACATACAAACAGAAGATTTTTTTCTTTATCAGCAAAACTGATCAGTCTCCACTATCCTTATCCTCATTACTGTTATGCTCCCAAGAGTTAAGGAAGCTGTGATTCATAATTTGAAAAAATATCAATAGAATCTGTTTGGAGATGAGGCTTTAGTTGATAGTTTTCAGTTGAATATTTTTGGCTGAATGAAAGGATAGTGAAGCAAGCCTAAGAGATGAATATGAGATCCAAGAAACAGGGAAAGAACATTCAACCCTTAAGTTTTGCTTCCACTCCAAGTATCTTTAAGAGAATAGGAAAATCTGGAAAACCTAAAAATGTTGCTCATTCCAGAATCAGACAGTTGCAGGGAATCAAGTCCCATCAATAGCTGCCATATGAATATTTCCCAACCTCTATGTGTCTTTTTAAGACATATTTAATGTCTTAAAAAGCAGTAGCAGTCTCATTCCACAATGCAACATTCTCACAATGTCAGCAACTCTGCTCAGTTCTTTTTGCCTTTTGCCTTTTAAAAAATAATTTGATTGGAGTTCAGCTGATTTACAATGTTGTGTTAGTTTCTGCTGTAGTAGAGCAATCGGTTATACATATATATATATATCCACTCTTTTTCAGATTATTTTCCCATACAGGTCATTACAGAGTACGGAACAGAGTTGCTTGTGCTACACAGTAGGTCCTTATTTTATATATAGTGTAGTGTATATGTGTATATATGTCAATCCCAATCTCCCAGTTTATCCCTCCCCGCCCTTCCTCCCTTGGTAACCATGTCTGTTTTCTACATCTGTGACACTATTCCTGTTTTCTAAGCCAGTTCATTTGTACCATTTTTTTTTAGATTCCACATATAAGTGATATTATATGGTATTTATCCCTCTGTCTGACTTACTTCACTCAGTACTAGGCAATCTCTAGGTCCATCCATGTTGCTGCAAATGTCATTATTTTGTTATTTTTATGGCTGAGTAATATTCATTGGAAGGACTGATGCTAAAGCTGAGACTGCAATACTTTGGCCACCTCATGCGACGAGTTGACTCACTGGAAAAGACTCTGATGCTGGGAAGGGTTGGGGGCGGGAGGAGAAGGGGACGACCGAGGATGAGATGGCTGGATGGCATCACTGACTCTGTGGACTTGAGTCTGAGTGAACTCCGGGAGTTGGTGATGGACAGGGAGGCCTGGCGTGCTGTGATTCATGGGGTCGCGGAGAGTCAGACACGACTGAGCGACTGAACTGAACTGAACTGAATATTCCATTGTATATATGACCACATTTTTCCCTATCCATTCCTCTGTTGCTTGGTTCTTTCTGTTTTATCTGTCACTCTTCCCAGCTCCCAGTGCATGTTTTGGGGTGTGTAGTGCTTTTAAAATGGACTGCTCTCCAGTTAACCACAGTTTTCAACCATTCCTTACTATGTTGCACTAACCTGTTTTAACCATTTGTATTTCATGCTTGGACCTGGGGAACTGGAACCCAATCAACGGGAGACCCTGTGAGGTCAAGGGTGCCTCACGGACGTACACAGCTGCTCTGCTCCCAAGTAGTCCTACAAGGACAGCTCACACACTCTGCAGGGAAGAGCCAAGACTACTACGTGTCTTTGATATTTACATGCTCTCTGTGGGTTGAGATAAGCTTGGGATTTTCCTTTCTGAACTATGCTGTTATATAGATGTACTGGGGAGTAAGTCGTTAATTACAAAATGTTGACTGTTTTCTCCACTTACAGATAGTCTCAATGTTTTGCTTTTAAATATGAACATCTGTCATTTATGATGCCAGTTAGGAAATTTTTTTTCCTGCAGCGATGTCTGCACATGTATAACCTCCAGCTCACTCTTACACACACACCTGTGTGGAATGGTTAGGCATGGTTCTGCTTGAAATGAAATGTGTAGGCTTCTTCTGAGCTAGAATCTCATGGCTTATTAAAACCAGCAATGCTGTATATTATGCCTTTAAAGACACCATGAAAAATCCAATTCAGGAAATAATTGCAGTACATGTTGTTAGACAGAATACTAGAGAAAAATGACTCTTCTCTGCCTTAAAACATTATTCTACCCACATCATTTTGGGGAGTGCAAAAATTTTGCACTCATTTCACTCAACAGAAATTATACTTAGTTCAATAAAATGAGCACTTTTCTTCCAATTCTTGCAAATAGTCTGAATTCTGATTCATGCATACAAAGTTAGAAGTGAAATTACATAGCTCAAACTTCACTGATTTCTCTGGTCTGATATGTAATGAATTAAAATCATATGTGATGAAATAAAGGCCCATTCCTAAACCAGAAGGGTCTTGAACTTTCAATTACTGTTGGTACCAACTACTACAGATGTTCCCTGCATCCCTCACTAGTCAAGTTACCTCCACATCACTAATACCCGCCTTAAGTCTCCATTACCTCCACCCTTCCCACCACACAGAGGCATCAACCCCCAACGATGAACAGGGCTGGTGATGATGAATCAACAGAAAGTCAAATATAAGACTGCAACTGTTTATAATTCATAAAAATTAATCTGGTACTATGTCTAAGTCACTGGAACAATTCTTTTTGCAAGCAGAGCATTCAACAAACAGAGTTAGCAATGCAGTAAGTATAGAAAAATAATTCACAAGAATACCTTTTAAAATGATAATGGTAGGCCGTTTGTCTTTCGCACTTCTTTTGCACTCAGTAGCAAAAAAGATCAGAATAATGTAAATATGCTATTCATTATTCAGAAAGTTCATATGATCTGTTTCAAGGAGATAAAATGCACTGTCAACAAAAATTTTATGCATAGTCTGTTCTTTTTTTGTTTGGTTCACTGAACTAAGTGCAAACCATCTGTTAGCTATGATCAGAAAAAGTAAAAATCCAAACAGGTTTGTTTTTTTAAGATAGCAGAACAGCACTCCAAACAGAACTTGCTTAAAAAGCACCACTTATGAGGCAAAAATCCTAATGATGAGATGGCTGAAAACCCCTGTGTTGTCTTTTTATTTTTAGGTTAATACATTTGGGGGCTAAAACACGCTACATCATAAACTGATCATTATTACTAAAATGTCTTATCAAATATGTTCATTTCTAAGAAATTTTAACATATAAAAACTTTTAAGTTAAAATTGCATTTTGATCCCCATTTATAAAAGTCCTATGACTTTAGTGTATTATATGATTATAACTTGCTTTTATGAAAGTAGGACGCCCTGATAGAAATCAGTGTTTTTGTTAAGTAGACACTCGAAATCAAGTCTTGACTCTGCCCCTAGCAGTTTTGACCTCAGATAAGTTACAACTCTTAAGATCTCAGTTTCTTAAACTATTAAAAGAAGAGTTCTAAAATGTCATTCTCAGGAGCTTACTACCCTTCTGAATATGCCTAGCAGTGTGCTTGGCACATACAGAAAGCAAGGAACTCAGTAACTGTCCATGACCAGGGGAATGGGAGATGAAACCAAAGGAAACCAAACTTTCCTTCCAAAACTTCAGAAACTGCCCACAAGACAGCTTTCAGTGTATTGTTAAGTTCAGAGTATGGAACACAAAACTCACTATCACAAGAGTGTCTCACCATCTTCACAGCGGTAGAACCAAACTTCCAGGATGCTGTGCCTTAATAGTGTTATGATCATCTAATGAAAAACTAATTTTTTTTAAAGGTGAAATTCTAAGTTTTCAGAGAGTTAACAACAGGCT
Source organism: Moschus berezovskii (assembly GCF_049115385.1). Taxonomy (NCBI): domain Eukaryota; kingdom Metazoa; phylum Chordata; class Mammalia; order Artiodactyla; family Moschidae; genus Moschus; species Moschus berezovskii. Next base: position 25,559,730 of record NC_142485.1, on the reverse strand, counting down.
CCAGCCCAGGACATGTTCTCAAAGTTCTAGTACTACACATTTTATCAACACCCACCACATTGTTTCTCCACAGCCTGGAAATGCACTTTGTGCTATTTTCTTGATGAATACTGCACACAAATCCTACTCCGCCTACACAACCACTGTGTCACAAGTGTAATGCATTTAAAAGAGGGATTTTAGCAACAAAACATTAAAGACCTGAATCACTTACAAAGCAAGTTTTGCAAAAGATAAGCATTTCTATACAGAAACCAACTTAAAAATTCTTCACTCTGCTTTGCTACTATTCAGAGTGTGTGTGTGTGTGTGTGTATATGTGCGCACACTCAATAGCTCAGTTGTGTCCGACTCTTTGTGACCCCATGGACTGTAGCCCACCAGACTCCTCTGTCCATGGGATTCCCCAGGCAAGAATACTGGAGTGGGTTGCCATTTCCTCCTACAGGGGATCTTCCCCACCCAGGGATCGAACCTGCATCTCCTGTGTCTCCTGCACTAGCAGGTGGATTCTTTACCACTGAGTCACCTGGGAAGCCCATAGGCACCTTATTAAACAAATATAACAAGTAAAAGTTTTCAGTTAGTTATTTTATACTTTGGAAACTAACAAGGCTCTACAGTGCTGTCTTCATTATGACCTCTTTAGTTCTATTAAACTGTAACTTTATTAAATTCCAGATGTTTCCACAAGAAGACCCATGTCAGGATGATATTGAGCCATATGGTTGGATTTTAAATGTCATGCTAAAGGTGTTACAATTTCAGATAAGAAAAGAGGGAGCACTGATTATTCCTGTTGCTGTTGTTCAGTGGATAAGTCATGTCCAATTCTGCGACCCCATGGACTGCAGCATGCCAGGCTCCATGGGGTTCTCCAGGCAAGAATACTGGAGTGGGTTGCCATTTCCTTCTCCAGGGAATCTTCCCAGACCAGGGATCAAACATGTGTTCCCTGCATTAGCAGGCAGATTCTTTACCACTGAGTCACCAGGGAAATCCAATTATCCATTCTGTTTCCTTCTCACTTGTGATTATAACTCATCAATGATCTAAGCTAAACTTAGAATCAAATTTATTTCCTGGTTCATAGGTCCTGGTCCACAGAAATATGTGTATTTGAGAACTGGAAAAAAGAATTCTGAGAATTCTGGAGGAATTTGATGCTGGTGACAATTAAAGTGCAAAGTATGCCTTCAAGTTCAGGGAACTGCTTCCACCATGGCACACACGGGAATGGTCATCACTGGGTTGTTGTCCAAGCTCTTTAACTCAGAGCTCCCGACGGCCACCCTGACCTCTGAGCCCTTTCTCAGCGGCCACAAGCAATGTTATATCAATAAGGGGAGAATGTATGACCGAGAATGCCCCATCATGCCCCAAAGGCTCTCTCCTAAGATTGTTTTCCCAGGGGCTGAAATGGGTTCTGAATTGCAGGGACCTTAGTCTGGATTGCAGGAACCTTAGGTTCCACTTGGTGAAACTCAGGGATTCTTGAACTCTCATGGGGTAGGGGCGTTTCACATGTTTGTGTGTGGTTTCTTCTTTCTTCTATGGAAGTATAAACATTATCAGAATTGAAAGAACATTAAAGGAAGAGTTCCTTCTCCATATATCAAAGAACTGTAAGTAGTTCAAATACAGTTCATGAAAATTGTATGAAACTTGTAAGCCTTTCATTAGAAAAGATAGTAAGTTAATGTAATCTTTGCTTTTTCAACCTGAATCGCTTTAGTTCTCCCACCTGATTCACTTGTCTGGTCTTTCAGGAGTTGCACAGTTATATTTCAGAGTCTGCTTATAAATAAACAGCATGGACCTCACATCATAAACATTAATATGATTCTACAAAAAAGAATATGACCTTGGATTTCTCCTCCAAATAGGCCTATGTAACCTTGTAACCAAATCCCTTATGATTATACAGTGGAAGTGAGAAATAGATTTAAGGGACTAGATCTGATAGAGCGCCCGATGAACTCTGGACGGAGGTTCGTGACATTGTACAGGAGACAGGGACTAAGACCATCCCCATGGAAAAGAAATGCAAAAAAGCAAAATGGCTGTCTGAGGAGGCCTTACAAATAGCTGTGAAAAGAAGAGAAGTGAAAAGCAAAGGAGAAAAGGAAAGATACAAGCATCTGAATGCAGAGTTCCAAAGAATAGCAAGGAGAGATAAGAAAGCCTTTCTCAGCAATCAATACAAAGAAATAGAGGAAAACAACACAATGGGATAAACAAGAGATCTCTTCAAGAAAATTAGAGATTCCAAGGGAACATTTCATGCAAAGATGGGCTCGATAAAGGACAGAAATGTTATGGACCTAACAGAAGCAGAAGATATTAAGAAGAGGTGGCAAGAATACACAGAAGAACTGTACAAAAAAGATCTTCACAACCAAGATAATCACGATAACGTGACCACTGACCTAGAGCCAGACATCTTGGAATGTGAAGTCAAGTGGGCCTTAGAAAGCATCACTACGAACAAAGCTAGTGGAGGTGATGGAATTCCAGTTGAGCTATTTCAAATCTTGAAAGATGATGCTGTGAAAGTGCTGCAATCAATATGCCAGCAAATTTGGAAAATTCAGCAGTGGCCACAGGACCGGAAAAGGTCAGTCTTCATTCCAATCACAAAGAAAGGCAATGCCAAAGAATGCTCAAACTACCGCACAACTGCACTCATCTCACACGCTAGTAAAGTCATACTCAAAATTCTCCAAGCCAGGTTTCAGCAATATGTGAACCATGAACTCCCAGATGTTCAAGCAGGTTTTAGAAAAGGCAGAGGAACCAGAGATCAAATTGCCAACATCCTCTGGATCATGGAGAAAGCAAGAGAGTTCCAGAAAAACATCTATTTCTGCTTTATTGACTATGCCAAAGCCTTTGACTGTGTGGATCACAATAAACTGTGGAAAATTCTGAAAGAGATGGGAATACCAGACCACCTGACCTGCCTCTTGAGGAACCTGTATGCAGGTCAGGAAGCAACAGTCAGAACCGTTCATGGAACAACAGACTGGTTCCAAATAGGAAAAGGAGTACATCAAGATTGTATACTGTCACCTGTTTATTTAACTTATATGCAGAGTACATCATGAGGAACGCTGGGCTGGAAGAAGCACAAGCTGGAATCAAGATTGCTGGGAGAAATATCAATAACCTCAGATATGCAGATGACACCACCATTATGGCAGAAATTGAAGAGGAACTCAAAGGCCTCTTGATGAAAGTGAAAGAGGAGAGTGAAAAGGTTGGCCAAAAGCTCAACATTCAGAAAACAAAGATCATGGCACCTGGTCCCATCACTTCATGGGAAATAGATGGGGAAACAGTGGAAATAGTGTCAGACTATTTTTTTGGGCTCCAAAATCACTGCGGATGCTGATTGCAGCCATGAAATTAAAAGACGCTTACTCCTTGGAAGGAAAGTTATGACCAACCTAGATAGCGTATTAAAAAGCAGAGACATTACTTTGCCAACCAAGGTCCATCTAGTCAAGGCTATGGTTTTTCCCGTGGTCATGTATGGATGTGAGAGTTGGACTGTGAAGAAAGCTGAGCGCCGAAGAATTGATGCTTTTGAACCGTGGTGCTGGAGGAGACTCTTGAGAGTCCCTTGGACTGCAAGGAGAACCAACCAGGCCATTCTAAAGGAGATCAATCCTGGGTGTTCATTGGAAGGACTGATGCTGAAGCTGAACTCCAATACTTTGGACACCTCATGGGACGAGTTGACTCACTTGAAAAGACTCTGATGCTGGGAGGGATTGGGGGTGGGAGGAGACGGGGACGACAGAGAATGAGATGGCTGGATGACATCACTGACTCGATGGACATGAGTTTGAGTGAACTCCGGGAGTTGGTGATGGACAGGGAGGCCTGGCGTGCTGCGATTCATGGGGTCACAAAGAGTCGGACATGACTGAGCGACTGAACTGAACTGAACCTTGTAATACAGATTAAAAAGCCAAAGAGAGGAAAGTAGTAACTCTGAACACCATGACGCTCCATAGAGACTAAAGTAGGAGCCCTGCCTGCCTCTCATTCACCTCTTCAGACACATCCACAAATGGCACGCAGTTCATCTCAGTGCTTACTCCAAGGGCTGAGACTCACTAAAAAAATTCAGCAGGGCCATTTAACTTCAAAGGAATGAAAAAACTCTCAGGAGGTTTTAGACTTGGATGAAGGCTGTTAGTCCTTCTATCAACTCCTTCCTGAAAGTCTAGATCAATGTAAAATGTCAAAAATTAAAAATTGAAAGAGCAATCTCAACTTACCTTTATTTTCTAGTATAGGCTGCCTTGGGAGAAACGTAAATTCCTAATGTGTCCCAAACACTCTAGAATGCTGATGAGCCCTTAGGATGGAATATCAAAGCTCACCCCAGCCTCACAAAAAAAATGTCTCCCAGACAACTGCTCAAATCACAACAGAATTAAAGAGACCACTTAAAACTTGGCATATGGAAATACAAGTACAAAATTATGTTGTTTAATATGATCACTAAAGTAGATAAAAAATCTATACAGCATCATCTGAAATTTTTGGATTCAGGCTTTTCCAGAGAATATCCTATCAGGAAGTTTTCATGCGGACTTTTATCAGGATAAGCACATAAGTAAATTGCCAATATCCTGTGGACTATAAGCTCCCTGCAAAAATAATAAGTACCCTTTGCTTCAAAAGATGAGGAACATTATGAGAGTGAATATAAAGGAATTTTAGGAGAAACAAAAAATCACTGTCTAAAGAAAGCTGTCCTTCTGAATGAGAAGAAAATTTCATTAGTACATATGTGCTTCACTTGAAGGAAAAACACAAAGGACACATTTGTGAAAACTTTATTTACTAATTTAGGGGAAATTTAAAATTGTATTTATTCATATTTTAAAATCATAATACAGTGAGATTCCACCCATCACCCAATCCAACAATCTAAAATGGGTAATATTTATTGGACATACATGAGCCTACAAAGGCAGGACCAAGAGTACTGTAAACAAAGAATTATGATTAAAGGAATTCAGACCATTTGAGGTCCATTATGCTAAAGCTGAAACTGCAATACTTTGGCCACCTCATGCAACGAGTTGACTCACTGGAAAAGACTCTGATGCTGGGAAAGGTTGGGGGCGGGAGGAGAAGGGGACGACAGAGAATGAGATGGCTGGATGGCATCACCGACTCTGTAGACATGAGTTTGAGTGAACTCCGGGAGTTGGTAATGGACAGGGAGGCCTGGTGTGCTGTGATTCATGGGGTTGCAAAGAGTCGGACACGACTGAGCAACTAAACTGAACCAAAAACTCTGTGAAGTGATTTTTACTGAGGAGAAATAAATTCACTCCAAAATTCCTTTAAGTATTAGATGAGGATGTAAGTCAACTCTCTGACACACACACACACACACACACGCCCCACCCCACCCCACCCCCCAATAAATTCACTCCAAAATTCCTTTAAGTAAAGACTTGCCTATTAGATGAGGATGTAAGTCAACTCTCTGCCACACACACACACACACACACCCACCCAGATGTTTTTTTGGAAAGGTACATTCACAAGAGTCTGAAACTCAGAAAGTAAAACAGTGGTACTCAGCTCCATGTCTTCATAGAAATTGTCCTTGTACAGTACAAGAGCTATGCTAAAGATGACCATAAGTATATTTTCAGTTATATAATTTCTTTTAGAACATTCTTTCTTCGTCTGGGTCAATGATAGGATCTGAACTGAATGTGTTTCCTTTTAACAAAAGAACTCTTCCCTCTCTAACATGGAACTGAAAAGTATCTCTTCAGCTACCAGCATTTTTCATCAGTCCTCCATCCAGTCTAAGCTGAAAGCCTAGACTGGCACCAACACCAAACTGCAGACAAGGACTGTTTTCCTGGACTTCAGAGGGACTCCTTCAGGAGGAGCAAAGTGGGAGCAATGGCTGAAGGCCTCTTGTGATCTTTATATTCCTGACAAGGTCCCTTATGGGTTTTCAACTCATTAAGTTTGTCATAAATGCACCAAGCTTAACCAACAGAACAAATCAACTGTCAAAGTGAGAAGTTAGGATAATCTCATGTTCTTAACTTGATGGCTCTTTTGGAATGATTTTATTCTTCAGATTTTTCACCTAAAACATAATCTTCTTATGTGTTTTAATTTTCCTCTAAGACCTTTCAGAATAGTTTGAATTTTTAGTTAAACATCACAACTTTCTTGAGTGTCAGGGTAATAAATGACAGGCAATTCTGCCAAATGATTTAGTTAAGCATTATTGCCTTTTCCCTCAAGCAAATTTTGGTGAATAAATGCTCAACCAGAACTCAAGGCTGAGTGACCCACGTCTCACCAAGGAGTAACTGGAGGAAGTGTGACAGTGGTTTTAACAGCAATAATAGTAACTGTGATGTGAAGATAATAGAACCTGAAATTTACGGAGCATTCAGTCTATGTCAGGATCACAACACATACTGCTAAAAAGAGAAGTTTAGAACAGACCTCTCCACCTGATACCTTCAGCTCTGTGTACGGCTCACTCTCTTCCCACTGTGTGTGTACTTATTAACCCTTCAGTGGTGGTCAAAGCCCAGGGAACAGGAACCAAGTCACTGATTTATTCTTTGCTTCTCTACAGACTCTCGGGCTGGGCCACATGTATTTGTAACATGTACTCATCCAAAATGGATTAGCTAACTTCCGATCGTGGAAGACTCCATATGCATTATCTTCTAGGATATTCTCAGAATCAAAGTCAGATTTCCTATTCCAAGGGAATCCCTTATGTATCAAACCAGTATTCAGTAATCTGGTTGCACATACAATTGCTAAAAAAGTATTAATTTTGCATGATTTTCACAAAAATAAAACCCCACCAAGTGGATACTTTTGTTTTTTTTAAAATAAACAAGACAGGATGAATGAGGATTGTGGGAAGAACAATTCAAAGGATATACATACTGTGAAAAAAAAAAACTTTGCATGTGATACAGAGATAATTTGCCACCCCAACACTGAAATATATTTCGAATTCTAGAGAAAATCCCATGGACAGAGGAGCCTGGTGGGCTACAGTCCATGGGGTCGCTACTAGTCGGACATGACTGAGCGACTTCACTTTCACTTTTCACTTTCATGCATTGGAGAAGGAAATGGCAACCCACTCCAGTGTTCTTGCCTGGAGAATCCCAGGGATGGCGGAGCCTGGTGGGCTGCCGTCTATGGGATAGCACAGAGTCGGACACGACTGAAGTGACTTAGCAGCAGCAGAGATTTTAGCATTATTTCTTAAAGTAGAAATTGAAGAACATTCTGAAAATCTGCTCCAAGTTCACACTGAGGGAGTAAATAAAGTTGAACATGCAAAGAGAACCCATTCTTTCCTTATGGTTCAATATATAGTAACTATTCATTCCACTAGTGACTATCATTATTATATTTACCAGATGACAGCTAGGCATCAGAGTCAAGTCAAGAAAAGACCCTAACCAGTCAGCTTTCATCTTTTAATTAAGATCAAGTTACAAATCCCACATAACATCTTTTTGCCCACAAAGGAGTAGAATGAACAAGAAGTGAGTTTGAAGGTTTATGTCATATTTGATTGCTTAAAGAGATAAGCATATGTTTTTAAATGGGAAGACCCAGTAAAATCTGGGGGAAAAAATAAAGATGGGCAACCGTTTAAGTATGGGAGCATCTTAAATACAGTATTATTCAGCATCCCTGGAGACATCAAGGTCTACCCACTGTGATCACTAGGTCTCCACTGAAAGGAAGTGGGCTTGGACAGTGTAAACAGCATTGTACAAGGTATGACTGTATGAAGACTTAGGGAGCCTTGATGAAGCCAGAGTGGGCCAAGGAAAGAAAAGAATTTTCCCCACAACTGAGGGGAAAACTAGCAAGAATCAACAAGGAACATAAAAATTCTTTGTTGTGTATTGTTCACAAACTATTCCAAAAATGAATATAACACAGGGCACTTTCCGCCCCCCCCCCCACAAGCTCCTGAAGAAAGGTTATAAAATGTTCTTATCTCATCCACCTCACTGTCGAATCCCAGATAATACTCAAGTTCTGAACAGAGGTGCCAGTATGCAGCACAAGAATAGGTGTGGGCATGTAGGCTTTATGTATTTATTTTTCTAGTGGGATAAGGAGATGGCATAAAATTAAACACATGACATTTGCAGCACTAAGTCATCACATCCACCTTAGATGTAAGAAACTTTGAGATTTTTCAACAAAGTGTTCATATTCATACACACCCAGACAAACAAGAGAACCACACTTTTCTGAGGCAAGATATCCAAAGCAAAATTCTAAATAGGAACAGAAGAGATATGACCCACATGTTCAAATCCAGACTTGTAAACAAAAAACACATTAACTCAAAGCTTAAGTCAATACTGACTATACTTACCAATGAGAAGGTTAACTTAATGGCAGCAGAGGCTATTCTCAGAAACACTGAAAGTTTAAAAGAGTCCATTAGCACATGAAAAATAATAGCATACTGCTTGCTTCCACAGATTAATATAAAATAGCTTTTACTAAACTGGACAAAAACATTAAAAGGTAAATCACGTTCTGATTAAGTCAGTTAGTTAGAGCCTGATCAACTAGGTAGAGCCTGGTGGAGCTGAACCCTCAACTGTTGCTTTGGTTTTGTCTGCAGCATCTACAACATTTCCACAGATACCATATTTTATAAAATAGCCAGAAAGGCAATGAAAGGAAAATGTAAGCTGAGTCAGGACAAATTTGTTACTACCAGTAAAACAAAAACACCAAAGCACATGTACTTTTGATGACAGAAGAGTAAGAAGCGTCATCTTCATATTTTAGAGAATGTGTTCCTTGCTTGCTTTCTGGTACAGACAGTACTGAATTCATCTGTTTATAGGTGTTCAGTTCAGTTCAGTTGCTCAGTCGTGTCCGACTCTTTGCGACCCCATGAATCACAGCACGCCAGGCCTCCCTGTTCATTACCAACTCCCAGAGTTCACTCAAACTCATGCCCATCAAGTCAGTGATGCCATCCAGCCATCTCATTCTCTGTCGTCCCCTTCTCCTCCCGCCCCCAATCCTTCCCAGCATCAGTCTTTTCCAGTGAGTCAACTCATCGCGTGTTACTTTATATAAAATGACAACAAAATTAAAAATTACTCTTAAAATCCATCAATGCCGTTTCCAGAATGTAAAATGATTGTAGTATCCCTTCAAAATTGGAGCTACACGTTACTTTTGGATGTCTAAGGCTTGGTAGAGAGTAGGGACTCATTACTTTCTTTTGAAGACTGATATAACACCCTTTCTTAAAGTACTGAAATCAGTGGCTTTCACTCTACAATAAGAAGCACATGTTACGTGCCAGGCTGTAAAATGAAAAGCTACTACCACAGAAAACAATGAACAGAACAATTTCATTGTTTTCTTTTTCTTATCCAAGCTATATCTACATGGTTTTGAATATTCAGATAAAGGTGCAGGAATGAGTTGGCCACTTAAGTTTTCAAATCATTTAGACAAGTGGCATCATGTCATTGAAATCTTAGTTAACTGAGCTTTACAGAATTCAGTTGGGTGACAACATAGCCAAATGGACACACGGTACTAACTATGTGAATATGCAGAAATATGTTCAACTGGAAATGTTGCTTTTGATCTAAATGTATGATTTGCAGTAAGCAGTCTACAAAAAGCCAGTCCATGAAATCAACGTATTCATATCCTGTTTGGGGAAATAATAAAACAAATAGCAACCTATGAGGTGTTTTCAAGGTTCTGTTCTGAAAGCTGGTCACTGAAGGGCATCAGAATAAAACCAGCAGATGGCTCTGAACACTTTAAAAATACATACACGTATAGAGAGGCAGATACTGATATACGGACCAGAAAGCAAATATAACAAAACAAGTGAAGACAGAAACTAGGCTCAATAGAGAAGTCACCAAAGGAAAATTAAAAGGCAGGGTCCATGTGAAAAATTAAGGCTAAAAAAAGAGAAAAAATGGCCATAGAAAGTCTCCATGTCTGGCCAGAAGAGCCAGGAGAAACAATGATAAATGGCCCAAGGCAGGCAGAGAAGAGAATGAAGTGGACACTCTAGAAAAGAGACCAAGCACCCCCCACTCAGAGAAGGTGAGCAGGTTTGCAGTGGGAAGCAAGAGACATGAACTTCAAAATCCTTCAGACACACATGTCCCAATGTTGAAAACATATGAGCATAAAAGACGGAAAACTCCAGAGTATTTTCAGACTTTCAGAACTCCAATAGCTACCATCTCTTCCCTTCCAACCTCTAAATCCAGGGATAATGATTAGAAACCTTGGAATCAAAAGGGCTTTACTGACAGGCTAAGTTAACTGAGGCCAAGGATTCTGCAAACTGAATCTTTGGAGACACCATGGTCTCCAAGGGCAAGTCACACACCCCAAAAGATTAAAGTGCCTTAAGGTAATGAAGTTCCCCTACTCAAGGCACAGAACAGAAAACAAATGAGGAGCAAGGGAGGAAATGAAAAACCCTAATAAATAATGTGGCTCGCACAGTCATCCAGGGGAGCCGAATAGAAACTTTTCAGGGGAGAAATTTAAAAATGCTTATGTTCTTCTGCACTGAGAAATCATTTAATGTTAAGCTTTAGTGCGATTAAAAGAAAAACGGATTTAATATTACAAAAAGGGAAAACAACTATTAACATAAAATTAGCATATTCTTACCCTGTACATCCTCTTGAAGAAGATCACAGGCAATCAATGTTGGTAATTTCCTCACGAAATAATTATTATTCATGCTGGGGGTGGGGGGAAGAAGTGACTGAAGTTTTAAAGACTGCCTGGAGCAAGAATTAAAAATATTAAGGTATAGGTCACAGACACACAAAGTTCCTATCTCAAGCCCCCGCCAGGATTCCGACAGCTCTGCTTGAATAAAATCTGACGACAGCCCCCAGTTAAAAGGATGAATGTTTCTGAGAAAAGACTAGATAAACCTTATCACCAGTCGTAAACGAGTCACCTAAACGATTTTGAAGGCAGTTCTGCATAAATATTTGAGAGATCGGATATCTGACAACTTTTACTCCTGAAATCTGGGTAGTTTCCACCTCAAACGACTCACATAACTCTGAGAGCGGATTTCTCGTAAATATCGTTAAGATTCGGTCTCCGAAAAGTTGCAAAGTTCTCGGGTACTCGGAGATTGAGTGAGTCCCTAAAACGTCAAGAATGGTATTTGGAGTTCAAGGCTAAAGACGGCATGAAATAGGTTTGAAAGAGTGTAGCCCATCTCAAAAGAGTTTAAAACTGCACCCATATACTTAACACTCCCTCAAACGGACACCACGACGGACCATTTTTACCTGTCCCACCAGTCCCGGGCAGCTCAGGGTGTGAACGGACTTGCGGAGCTCGGAGCGGGGTCCTGTCGGTAACCCGAGAGCCTCCAGGGGACCCGTCAGCAGTAGAGCCGGCGAGGCCTGGCTGTCCCGCGCGGGGCGGGGGGTGCCCAGGGACCCCCGAGACCCGAGCGGCCACGGGGACCCGCGGCTTCCCCAGCACCTGGAACCGCGCGAGTGGAGGCGCAGCCCGGAGCGCGGCGCCGGGCCTCCCGGTCTCCGAGGAGCCGGAGCGCGGCCTCTCAGCAGCTGCGCGCAGCTGGACGCGGCCCGGGACGCCCCCGTCTCGGCTCTTCCCCTCAGGCCGGAGCCCAGGCCGCCCCTGCCGGCGGCCCCTCCGCGCCGCGGGACACTTGGCAACTTACTGGGCAGTGCGAGGTCCGCGCCGAGCGGGCGGTGGCGGGCGAGCGGCTGGAGCGGACTCGGGGAGGCTGAAGACGCGGCTGCCGCCTCGCTCGGTCCGCGCGGAGAAAAGCGCCGGAGCCGCGGCGCCGCGGAAAGCGGGCTGGGCACGTGGGCGCCGCGGGTGTAGTCGCGCGGGGGCGGGGCCTGTGCGGGGCGGGGCCTGGCCCGCTGGCTCCGCCCTCCCCGCCCCCGCGCCCGCCGACCCCCGCCCCAGCCCTCCTCCCGCGCGCGCCGCGTCCAGCCCGTGTGGCCAATCCGCGGGGTGGGCGGGTCCGGCCGCAGCGCCGCCGGGTCTGTCCGCGGCCACGAGCGCTGCGCACCTGGGCGAGCGCTCTGTCCCCGGCTCAGGCGGTGGGCGTCGGCGAGCGGGGCTCGCTGAGCTCTTCCAGGTGGTGAATCCCTGCTCTCCCCGGAGGGCGCAGCCTCAGGGGCATCTCCGAGGCTACTTGTAAGCATAGTTCCTCTAAAGTGTGATTTTTGTCCCCGATTTCTTTTTATGCTGAGAATTTCCAGATAACAAAATAATGATAATGACGTAAAACAATGACCGTACTACATAGAACCCAGATGAGCATGTTTTGTCAGTTAGTACTGCTGCTGCTGCTGCGAAGTCACCTCAGTCGTGTCCGACTCTGTGCGACCCCATAGACGGCAGCTCACCAGGCTCCCCCGTCCCTGGGATTCTCCAGGCAAGAACACTGGAGTGGGTTGCCATTTCCTTCTCCCAGTTAGTACTACTTCGCCAATAAAGACCGTAAAGTGTTTATTGCAGTGTTTAGTTGCTCTTTTGAGAATCCCAGTAAAGTGAATAAGTAGTCCGGATGATTTCAGTTCAGTTCAGTTCAGTCGCTCAGTCGTGTCCGACTCTCCGCGACCCCATGAATCACAGCACGCCAGGCCTCCCTGTCCATCACCAACTCCCGGAGTTCACTCAAACTCATGTCCACAGAGTCGGTGATGCCATCCAGCCATCTCATTCTCTGTCGTCCCCTTCTCCTCCCGCCCCCAACCTTTCCCAGCATCAGAGTCTTTTCCAGTGAGTCAACTCTTCGCATGAGGTGGCCAAAGTATTGCAGTTTCAGCTTTAGCATCAGTCCTTCCAGTGAACACCCAGGATCGATCTCCTTTAGAATGGACTGGTTGGATCTCCTTGCAGTCCAAGGGACTCTCAAGAGTCTTCTCCAGCACCACAGTTCAAAAGCATCAATTCTTCGGCGCTCAGCTTTCTTCACAGTCCAACTCTCACATCCATACATGACCACGGGAAAAACCATAGCCTTGACTAGACGGACCTTTGTTGGCAAAGTAATGTCTCTGCTTTTTAATATACTGTCAAGGTTGGTCATAACTTTCCTTCCAAGGGGGTGGGCTAAAAAGAAAGCAATGCTTGTTTCCAAGAGCCAACATTCAGAAAACGAAGCTCATGGCATGTGGTCCCATCACTTCATGGGAAATAGATGGGGAAACAGTGGAAATGGTGTCAGACTTTATTTTTTTGGGCTCCAAAATCACTGCAGATGCTGATTACAACCAGGAAATTAAAAGAGGCTTACTCCATGGAAGGAAAGTTATGACCAACCTAGATAGGGTCACAAAGAGTCGGGCGACTGAACTGAACTGAAGAGTTACACAGCCAAGGTTTCTCACACTGCGCTATTGTTTACTTTCGGAGTCTCTGATAAGATTAAAGACACAGTGTGAAACTCTATTAGAGGAAACACTGGGATTGAATTGAACAGTGAGTGTATATTATTATCAGTCTGATGGAAAGATCCACCGTATTTTGCTTAATGTCATGGTAAACATCTTTATTCACCTATCAGTAGTGTTCACTTTGACTAAGTGCCAGATTCACCTTTATGTGTTGTTGTTGAGTCACTGAGTCATGTCCTACTCTTTGCGACATGTAATTGGTGCATTACATGTACATTTTTCATGTGATACTCTAAACCATCCTTAATTTCTTTAAGACATGTGTTCCCAAGATTACCTGATTAAAGGTTTAGGGCTTCACTGCAGAAACTGATCCATGTACAAAATCTCAATGAAAGTGCATGCACCTCATAAAGTCGTTAAGAACTCCATTAAAGAACTGGAAATCTAAACAGCAACATGGCTACAAGAGTATTATCTCTTCTAGTAAATGTCCTAAGCAATAGAGACTCTGTTAATATAAACTTATTTTTATGGTATAACACAGATTCCTTATGCAAATAATGATTAATGACTTTGAGGAAAATGAACCCATAGCCACTGGCACCAAATTCATTCAATCTCACAAAGGCTAGGAGGCATTGTACACAGGGAGGAAGACTCAAGAGAAGTTGTCTAATTTCTAAAGGGGAGGAACCCAATCTAAAATTTTGTATCTTTTTTTTAAAATGGAGGTTGCTATTTTTTAATTCATGAGATTATTCCCGCATATATTTTTATTTAAACACCATAAAGGGACAGTCTGTAATTAAATTGGAGAATAATAATTGGGGATAAATGAATCTCTTTAACATTTAGAAGCTTCGGATTTAGTAAAATAGCAATCTTTGAGTTTACATAGTAATCCTCCCCATCAGATTTTGATATTGAAACAATATATGTGTCCATGTGTGAATAATAAAAGCTATTTCCTCTTTAAGCAAAAAGGAACAAGTCTTTTCTAACAAGTATAATGTTTGATGAATATCTTGACACACTCGAAGTTTTGACTTAACATGTTCCTTTTTCTCTTTGAAATTATTTAACTGTAAACTCCGCATCTCATCTTTGGTTATTTCTCAACTATTACCATGTATTTAGATATAAAAAGAATAGAAGATCCACAGATCTAGCATGCGTTTGTAAGACTGAGAGACACAGGAAATTAGAATAGCACATTTAGTAACAAAACATTTGTCACAGACTAAGCTCTTTTGACATCTTCATTTGCATTTCCTTTGGCACTACTCTATTCCTGCTACAGAGAACTGTCATCTTCTTCCTAGTTGAGTAATTCTTTTACCCACATTGTACCTCACCCCATGAGGAATACTGTAAACACTTGACACTTTCATCCGTCAAGCTTCCTCTTTAGGAATGAAAATCCAGCTTAGTCATTTTCAGCAGAAAAAGTAATCGAGGTTGTTGTCTTCCAAAGATCTGTGCATGTCTGAACTCCTAAGGTTTTATGAAATTGCTGGGAATTTCAAGGGACTTTTCTAGCTGAATAAATTCCACACCCTGTACTCTTATAGTTGCCAAATACAACTCAAGAGTAAATCGCATGTCCACAAATAAGGGATTTACTTTAACTGTCAAGACCAAATGAATTGATTCTTATTAGTTTTAATTTTGACTCCATTATCCCCAAGCTATTTCAGCAAAGAAAAAGCTAAATCCTCCAATTTTTTCTCAAATGGTTGGATCCTAGCTAGTGAAGCTTGTGCTATAATTGAATAAATAGAGTTGAAGGAGGAGAAAGTATTGGGTCAGAATTCAGGCCACTGTTATTCTCCATTTCCCTTTCAAAAGCATGTGAAATATTAAAGGCAACATTCCACTGATCACATTCCATATTTACCCATCCCTAAGCCACTCCAGTACTATTGCCTAGAAAATCCCATGGATGGAGGAGCCTGATTGGCTGTAGTCCGTGGGGTCGCTAAGGGTCGGACACGACTGAGCGACTTCACTTTCACTTTTCACTTTCACACATTGGAGAAGGAAATGGCAACCCACTTCAGTGTTCTTGCCTGGAGAATCCCAGGGACAGGGGAGCCTGGTGGGCTTCCGTCTATGGGGTCGCACAGAGTCGGACACGACTGAAGTGACTTAGCAGCAGCAAGGTAGCGTGCTGTGATTCATGGGGTTGCAAAGAGTCAGACACGACTGAGCGACTGAACTGAACTGAAGGTAAGCAATCGGAGAAGGCAACGGCAAGCCACTCCAGTGCTCTTGCCTAGAAAATCCCATGGACTGAGGAGCCTGGTGGGCTGCAGTCCATGGGGTCGCTACAAGTCAGACATGACTGAGCAACTTCACTTTCACTTTTCACTTTCATGCATTGGAGAAGGAAATGGCAACCCACTCCAGTGTTCTTGCCTGGAGAATCCCAGGGACCACGGAGCCTGGTGGGCTGCTGTCTATGGGGTCTCACAGAGTCGGACACGACTGAAGTGACTTAGCAGCAGCAAGGTAAGCAATAAAATATTGAAGAAAAATACAATAAGCCCTTATAAGACAAATGATTTGTGTTTCTCTGCTTGTGTTTTAACAAAGACCAAATAATGGTTTCACACTGGTTCCTAGCCCTGCTCTGCTCTCCGTGTGAATTTCCCTACATTCTGCCACTTGACTTGTTTCTGGGTTTTCTTTACGTTGGCCATTAATCAAGAATCGCCCAGAGCTCCACCCATTCTGTGTTTGTCTCTGTTCCCTTCAGCCAGGATTCCTGGTGGGACTGTGGCTGCTGGAAAAATCACACTTCTTAACCCAGACATCTTCAGTCATTTTGTCGCTCAGAGGATTGAAAACCAGGCAGTCAGGAGAGAGTTCACTTGATGTAACTCCTTCTCTAGCCTGGCCAAAGATTCTCATTTGCTCCAGGGATGGCTTCCTAACCTGGATCAGGGAACTGTTCTCAGTTTTCAACTCCCTCAAGTTCTCTTCCTACTTTCTATCCTTTTCTGCGTGGAAATTGTTTTCCTCTTGGCTTTCACAATCTCATTTTCTTCCTGCACCTACATTTTATCTTCATCCACCGTCACAATCTTAGTTGTTATACATTTTTAAGGCTTAGCCCACTTGATGACATAGCTCCCAAAAGATACTTTGCAAGACCTTGCTTTTCATCTTTGCTCCAAACTCTCCAGGAAGATGAACTTGCAAGTACTTGGAATTATATGATTGAAGAAAAATCCATCTCTTCCTTAGACTGATATCTCTCTCCAAGTTCCTTCTTACTATTCTCCTGGTCCTCTTTAAGTTATGTATTGTCCTGGTAATAACCTTAAATTTTTATTGACTCCTCTCTCCTTTACATTTTTAATGTTTTATCAGTCACAAAGTTTTACTACTCTTCGTCCATCAATTCTGTATTACAGAAACAATCTTTTCTCTTGATTTCTTATCTCTGTTTCCCTGATCTCTATCCTTATCATGTTAAGTCTTCTCAGCAACTCATGCTATCTTATCATTCTCTATAGAATCAAGTTAAACTCCTGTGTCATAAAGATTCCATCAGAATATCTCAGCTTACCCTGTAGACCCATGCTATACACTTGCCACATGTGCACTTCAGTTCAGTTCAGTCGCTCAGTCGTGTCCGACTCTCCGCGACCCCATGAATCACAGCACGCCAGGCCTCCCTGTCCATCACCAACTCCCGGAGTTCACTCAAACTCATGTCCACAGAGTCGGTGATGCCATCCAGCCATCTCATTCTCTGTCGTCCCCTTCTCCTCCCACCCCCAACCTTTCCCAGCATCAGAGTCTTTTCCAGTGAGTCAACTCGTCGCATGAGGTGGCCAAAGTATTGCAGTTTCAGCTTCAGCATCAGTCCTTCCAGTGAACACCTAGGATCAATCTCCCTTAGAATGGACTGGTTGGATCTCCTTGCGGTACAAGGGACTCTCAAGAGTCTTCTCCAACACCACAGTTCAAAAGCATCAATTCTTCGGCGATCAGCTTTCTTCACAGTCCAACTCTCACACCCATACATGACCACTGGAAAAACCATAGCCTTGACTAGACGGACCTTTGTTGGCAAAGTAATGTCTCTGCTTTTTGATATATTATCAAGGTTGGTCATGACTTTCCTTCCAAGGAGTAAGCGTCTTTTAATTTCCTGGCTGCAGTCAGCATTTGCAGTGATTTTGGAGCCCCAAAAAAGAAAGTCTGACACTGTTTCCACTGTTTTTCCATCTATTTCCCATGAAGTGATGGGACCAGATGCCATGATCTTTGTTTTCTGAATGTTGAGCTTCAAGCCAACCTTTTCACTCTCCTCTTTCACTTTCATCAAGAGGCTGTTTAGTTCCTCTTCACTTTCTGCCACAAGGGGAGTGTCATCTGCATATCTGAGGTTATTGATATTTCTCCCAGCAATCTTGATTCCAGCTTGTGCTTCTTCCAGCCCAGCATTCCTCATGATGTACTCTGCACATAAGTTAAATAAGCAAGGTGACAATATACAATATATGTGCACTTGGGCACTTGAATAATGGTTAGTCTAAACTGAGATATAAATTGAGAAGAGTAAAATATACACTGAATTTCAAAGACACTACAATAAAAATCATGTAAAAACGACTCATTCATAGTTTTCTTCACATTGATTGTGCATTGAAATTTATTACATGCACTGGTCATAATGAATACCCTCTTCCAACAACACAAGAGAAGACTCTACACATGGACATCACCAGATGGTCGACACCAAAATCAGATTGATTATATTCTTTGCAGCCAAAGATGAAGAAGCTCTATACAGTCAGCTAAAACAAGACCAGGAGCTGACTGTGGCTCAGATCATGAACTCCTTATTGCCAAACTCAGACTTAAATTCAAGAAAGTAGGGCAAACCACTAGACCATTCAGATATGACCTAAATCAAATCCCTTACATTTATACAGTGGAAGTGACTAATAGATTCAAGGGATTAGATCTGATAGAGTGCCTGAAGAACTATGGACAGAGGTTCTTGACATTGTACAGGAGGCAGGGATCAAGACCATCCCCGAGAAAAAGAAATGCAAAAGGGCAAAACCGCTGTCTGAGGAGGTCTTACAAATAGCTGTGAAGAGAAGCGAAAGGCAAAGGAGAAAAGGAAAGATATACCCATTTGAATGAGGAGTTCCAAAGAATAGCACGGAGAGATAAGAAAGCCTTCCTCAGCGATCAATGCAAAGAAATAGAGGAAAACAATAGAATGGGAAAGACTAGAGATCTCTTCAAGAAAATTAGAGATACAAAGGGAACATTTCATGCAAAGATGGGCACATTAAAGGGAAATGGTGTGGACCTAACAGAAGCAGAAGATATTAAGAAGAGGTGGCAAGAATACACGGAAGAACTATACAAAAAAGATCTTCACAACCCAGATAATCACGGTGGTGCTATCATTCACCTAGAGCCAGACATCCTGGAATGCGAGGTCAAGTGGGCCTTAGAAAGCATCACTACGAACAAAGCCAGTGGAGGTGATGGAATTCCAGTTGAGATATTTCAAATCCTGAAAGATGATGCTGTATAAGTGCTGCACTCAATATGCCAGCAAATTTGGAAAACTCAGCAGTAGCCACAGAACTGGAAAAGGTCAGTTTTCATTCCGATCCTAAAGAAAGGTAATGCCAAAGAATGCTCAAACTACCGCAGAATTGAACTCATCTCACATGCTAGCAAAGTAATGCTCAAAACTCCCCAAGCCAGGCTTCAACAGTACATGAACCGTGAACTTCCAGATGTTCAAGCTGGTTTTAGAAAAGGCAGAGATCAAATTGCCAACATCCTTTGGATCATAGCAAAAGCAAGAGAGTTCCAGGAAAATATCTATTTCTGCTTTATTGACTATGCCAAAGCCTTTGACTGTGTGGATCACAATAAACTGTGGAAAATTCTGAAAGAGACAGGAATACCAGACCACCTGACCTGCCTCCTGAGAAATGAGTATGCAGGTCAAGAAACAACAGTTAGAAGTAGACATAGTACAAAAGACTGTTTCCAAATCGGGAAAGGAGTATGTCAAGGCTGTATATTGTCACTGTGCTTATTTAACTTATATGCAGAGTACATCATGAGGAACGCTGGGCTGGATAAAGCACAAGCTAGAATCAAGATTGCCAGGAGAAATATCAATAACCTCAGATATGCAGATGACACCACCCTTATGGCAGAAAGAGAAGGAGAACTAAAGAGCCTCTTGATGAAAGTGAAAGAGGAGAGTGAAAAAGTTGGCTTAAAACTTAGTGTTCACAAAACTAAGATCATGGCATCCAATCCCGTCGCTTCATGCCAAATAGATGGGGAAACAATGGAAACAGTTAAAGGCTTTATTTTGGGGGCTCCAAAATCACTGCAGATGGTGACTGCAGCCATGAAATTAAAAGATGCTTGTTCCTTGGAAGAAAAGTTATGACCAACCTAGACAGCATATTAAAAAGCAGAGACATTACTTGGCCAGCAAAGGTCTGTATAATCAAAGCTATGGTTTTTCCCGTAGTCATGTAGGGATGTGAGAGTTGAACTCTAAAGAAAGCTGAGCACCGAAGAATTGATGCTTTTGAACTGTGGAGTTGGAAAAGATTCTTGAGAGTCCCTTGGACAGCAGGGAGATCCAACCAGTCCATCCTAAAGGAAATCAGTCTTGAATATTCATTGGAAGGACTGATGCTAAAGCTGAAACTCCAATACTTTGACCACCTGATGCGAAGAACTGACTCGTTGGAAAAGACCCTGATGCTGGGAAAGATTGAAGGCGGGAGGAGAAGGGGACAACACAGGATGAGATGGTTGGATGGCGTCACCTGTCAATGGACATGAGTTTGCATAAACTCTGGGGAGTTGGTGATGGACAGAGAAGCCTGGCATGCTGCAGTCCATGGGGTCACAAAGAGTCATACACGACTGAGCGACTGAACTGAAATGAACATGTTGAAATCTCGTTTGGTGTATACTGATTGGGCTGGGTAATATACATCATTAGAATTACTTTCACCCGTTTCTTTTGATGTTCTTTCCCATGTGACTGCTAGAAAATGCTAAACTATAAATGCAGCTCACATTACATTTTACTGGACACCACAGCTTCAGACAATTGACAAGCCTATTCTGGGCTAAGCAAGATGCAACAAATTTTAAAAAAAGAAAGAAAGAAAAGAATAATCTACCCTTTCACAAGCCAGGTAGGGGGGTAGGACATTGAAAATCAATTATCAACACAACCAGTAGGCAAACACCAAATAACTGAAGAGAAAAATTAGCCCTGTGGAAGCTTAAAGGAGAGAAGCGGTCAGGAGTACCTTTTCTGAAGATGTGGAATTTCAAAAGATGCTTGAAGGACGAAGGGATTACTTTTCTGCAGCTGTGGAAGAAAGAGAAAGGCATTCTGGGACAGAGGAGGTGGGAAAGCACTGAGTACACCTGGGGTAAATGTGTAGACCATTGGGTCTTCCCTTGGTGGTCCAGTGGTTAAGACTTAGCTTTTCAATGCAGAGGATATGTGTTCAATCCCGGGTCGGGGAGCTAGGATCCCATGTTCTTCATGGCCAAAAAACAAAAACAGAAAGTAGAAGCAATATTGTAACAAATTCAAAAAAGAGTCTTTAAATGGTTCATGTTAAAAAAAAGCAGCCATTATCTGGGGTGAGTGCCATGCCCTGGAAGGGACTCCGGTGGTCATATCTCCTGTGCTTCTATACATGAGCTCAGTCACCTCTGGAATGACTTCTTGCCTGCTTTTCATCAATCTCTGTCCCACTGCTTTCTTCCAGGTTTTAACATATTCAGGACCTGAAGCTAAAAAAAATGGTACATGCATGTTGCCAGGCCGATTTGCTCTGCCATTCCTTTTTTCAGAAAGCGTGCTGCAAGTGTATGCCCGGGACAGTGGTATACCATGGTGTTTTTGCTGAGGAAACATTCTCCTGAACCAGAGAAAACTTTGAAAGAAGGGTCTTAGCCAAGTAAAGAACAGAACTCTGTGTTTATTTAAACTGTCACCTAACTAGGCTGGCCAGCCATTATGATTTGCCCAGCAGTATTTCAGTTTCGGGGCTTCCCTGGTGGCCCAGGAGTAAAGAATCTACCTGCAGTGCAGGAGACATGGGTTCAGTTCCTGGGTTGAAAAGATCTTATAGAGAAGGAAATGGTAGCCCTCTCCAATACTCTTGCCTGGGAAATCCCATGGACAGAGGATCTACTGTAGAATCATCCACCCCCAAAAGTTCCACACAAGTCCGAAAAAATATCTCAGTCCCAATTTCCACTCAGCAACAATTGGCGGGTTACAGTCTTTGGGGTCGCAAAGAGTTATACAGGACTGAGCCGCTGAACCACCACCATTTCAGTGTTAGCACAAAAGTACCACATCCCAGGAAAGCTGGGATGGTTGGTGCATTTTACTTACTCTGCCATCTTCCAGGCTCTGACTTTGTTTTTCCTTTTGGTCACTAGTCATTTTCTCTGACAAAATGACAGAGATGGTGCAGTGGTGTTGAAAAGGAATGTGGTTGCTTTCTGTGGTCACAGCAGTGTTTCTCAGCCTTGGTTTTGTGATGTCCTAGGGGGTCACAGTTCTTTATGTTAGATTCATTCAACTTTAATTTTAAAAGTATGTCACTGGATACACCCAATCAAACAGAGGCGGGATACCTCAGTTCCAAAAATTGGCAATAGAAGTCTTACTTGCAGGCAGCCTTTCTTCCTCATTGGAACCTACTCATCTGAGTCAGTTCTCTGGCTCTTCCTCCTGAGTCCCTTCCAGGGCCATTGGAAGTCCCATGGTTGTTCTCAAGGCCTGATAGCTAAAGGGCATCATCAATATGAAGGGGAAACTCCCAGATGAGAAATTTCAAGCAGAAATTCAGTTCCAAGTTCCGACAGTAAAAGGGTTGGTTAAGAAGCCTTCTGGTTCCAAAGGAATTAAGCCACAGTGGTGAATGGGTAGGTGATAGGTTTGAACTTTGAAAGTATTGACCTGAAACCTTTCATGTCAAACCCTCTACGCCATGTATTCATCAAGCTTAGCTGCTGTGGAATCACCTATCCCCAAAAGTTCTTGCACAAGTCTGAAAAAATATCTCACTTCCAGTTTCCACTCAGCAACAACTTCTTGCAGAGTGCTGTGTGGGTCTTAAAATACTCATGTGGAAAATGTTACTGTCTAGCACCTTGCAGAGCTTCTGTGTAGCCTCATCAAAAAATTAAATACTGGAACTTCCTTGGAGGTCCAGTGGTTAAGACTTCACCTTCAGGGGAGGCAAGTTTGATCCCACATGCCTTGTGGGCAATAAAACAAAAAACAGAAGCAGTGAAAAAGTGAAAGTGTTAGTCGCTCAGTTGTGTCCAACTCTGTGACCCTGTGAACTGTAGCCCACCAGGCTCCTCTGTCTGTGGGTATCTCCAGGCAAGAATACTGGAGTGGGTTGCCATTTCCTACTCCAGGGGATCTTCCCACAGGAATCAAACCCGGGGGTCCTGCATTGCAGGCAGATTCTTTACTGTCTGAAGCAATGTTGTAACAAATTCAATAAAGACTTTAAAAATAGTCCACATCAAAAAAAAATTAAATACTTTGAGATCAAACAATGAAAAGCAAATTAACCCCTGGTGGTAGGAGGGAAGGGAGAGGAACAGTTGGTTCCTTGCTTAGCATGACTTTGATGTCTTACTATCTGGCTTGGGCTCTATCCCTTAAAAGACCCATCCCTTCAAAAGCTCTATGAATTGGTCCTAAAGACCTCAGGGGAGGAGAACTTCAGAGAGGATAGTTTCAAATCTCCCAACTGTTTTGCTTTTATATTTGGATTGGCACAAATTGACATCTCTCAGCAAATTAAGCAGTCTTTTTTTTTTTTTTAACCTCTTGTGTCCTAGACAGAGAGGTGGAGTCTGGCTTAATGATGAGCAGTCTGGCATGGCCAAGTTTCCTCCTAACAAGTCAACGCTGGTTTCCTCCGTCCCAGGACGAACACCTGGCTTCTTTCTCAGGTCAGAGTGTCTTGTTCCCTAGTCTTACCGACAGATCTGACCACACCAGGCCAGGCAGCTGTGCATTTTATTCAGAAACTTCAGAAGAAATTGCCCTTTTGTGCTTTGGGATCTGGAGAGAGCATTTTTATATCCAGGCTAAACCTGAGTAGGATCCTGGCTTAATCTGGAAGACACTTCAGTTCTGCCTGGGTTTTCATCTTTCCCAAAATGTAATGCTGGGGAAGCAATCATGAACTGAGAAGAAACAATTGCATACAGATGTGCAGTTAAAAAACACAGACTAATCCTACTGGTTGCTAAGGTAGCTAAATGTATGATTTTGAGCAAGAAGTTCTCAATTGCATTTTTTATCTTTTTCCCATAAAATAATATAATATATTCTCCAAAAGGTTGTGAGGAGATACACAGGTAAGCAAAAACACTGTGAACAAGTTTAGTCACTTATTAAAGTTCTGCATGGTTCATACCCCTATCAGTCTAAAATTCAGTTCCAAAAACAATTTAAAGTTTAAACTCTGACTCTTATTTCTTGGGTTACACACATAAACAATGTAATGTAGCACTATCTTTAATATTACACTGAAACAAAGTTTTAAGCCAAATATCTGTGCACACAGTCTTTCAACAATAGTTCTATCTTTGGTGCTATCTTCCCTGTGTCAGCAGCGCTGATGGCCAGACTGTGACCCATTCATTGGCTGAAAGGACCTCAGCTTGGTGCTTATACAGCTTTCCCTTCCGTTGGCCTCTGTGTCGACCTTCTGTCTAGTCTTCCAAATTTCAGGGGAACTCAGTGCAAAAAATAGGAGAGATGGAGAAAACCTTGAAATTACCACACTTTCATTTTAAGTTCTCAACGTCACAGTCTATGAAACTAAG
This sequence comes from Moschus berezovskii, assembly GCF_049115385.1. Taxonomy (NCBI): domain Eukaryota; kingdom Metazoa; phylum Chordata; class Mammalia; order Artiodactyla; family Moschidae; genus Moschus; species Moschus berezovskii. The sequence continues at coordinate 25,535,353 of NC_142485.1, read as the reverse complement.
TGATAATGCTTCAAAGGATATGAAAATATATTCCCATTTGCTGTGAAACGCATCCCAGGATGGGTCTTAGGAAAATCTCCTGGGTCTCCACATCTAAAGCTGCAATCTCAGCTCCCCAGCAAGTCCAGGCAGGTGAAATCAAACTTGGAATCCAGCTGGGCATCAGACAATAGTGAGGTGGGGGGAGGGAGGCTGTAGAACTGAGAAAGCATTCAAGTACAAAAATTTAAACACTGGGGACTTCGCTGGTGGTTCAGGGGTGAAGACTCCCTGCTTCCCCTGTGAAGAGTGCAGGTTCTATCCCTGACTGGGAAACTAAGATTTCACATCTGAGCGGTGTGGCCATAAATATATACATACATACATACATACATAGCAATAATCATTAAAAGTCTTAAAAGAAATTTTTTTTTTTAAATTTACACTCTCAGCCAGATAGGCAACACACAAATACAGGCTCAATTAGTCCCCAGGTAGGACTGCCAATTTTCAACATCTGTTAGAAAGGTTACTTATATAACAGGGCAGTCAACTGAAATTATTTATTAAAATTATTTTTTAAGCCACATTCACTCTAGGCATAGTGAATATTTAATTTTCTGTACTATTCCAAGATGGTATTCCCTTTAAGGTACTGTTGCACATTCGTTGTCTTTTAAACAAATACAAACTTCAGTGTAAATTTCTTTCAAATGTTACATAAGCATATTTCCCATGAGAAACTCCACTTGTTCTTGTGGGAAACTATACAGAGGAGTTTATTAGCAATAAGATTGTGCACGGTCATCAGAATAGCAAAGGAATCTTTTTTAACTGAGTGCATATTCTAATCCTCCTGTATGAATTAAAGTGAATAAAATCTTTGAAGTATTGTTGAGGAGGTAATCTTGGCTAAATGGAACTTGACAGTGCCCCTTTATCTAGATCCAACGTGATTAGACTGTGAGGCGCATATAGAATCATAGAGAATACTCACTTAGAATATGATTCAAGTACATTCCAGCATTAGCTAAAGCAACTCAGGACAATGAACACTGCATTGAATAAAAATAACTTCAACATCCACAATGTAACATTTCTTTTTAGGGGGTTGGGGTTCAATTTGATAGACTGTTTCACATCGTTTTATTTTTAAGAAAGTTTGGCAGTCATCTCCAAGGGGTAAACATCCATTTGCATGTTTTGTATCATTTGTATTCAATTCTATGTTTTGTATCCATGAAGTCTGGCCAGTTGTGGCCTGCATGACCCCAAGAGGTACCATTCTGGTGAACAACAATGTGACAAGCATCCTTGGGATTCAGGCAAAGCACAATTTCAGTTTTCATTTCAGTTCAGTCACTCAGTCGTGTCCGACTCTCCGCAACCACATGAATCACAGCACGCCAGGCCTCCCTGTCCATCACCAACTCCCGGAGTTCACTCAAACTCATGTCCTTCGAGTCGGTGATGCCATCCAGCCATCTCATTCTCTGTCGTCCCCGTCTCCTCCTGCCCCCAATCCCTCCCAGCATCAGAGTCTTTTCCAGTGAGTCAACTCGTCGCATGAGGTGGCCAAAGTATTGCAGTTTCAGCTTTAGCATCAGTCCTTCCAATAAACACCCAGGACCGATATCTTTTAGAATGGACTGGTTGGATCTCCTTGCAGTCCAAGGGACTCTCAAGAGTCTTCTCCAGTACCACAGTTCAAAAGCATCAATTCTTCGGCGATCAGCTTTCTTCACAGTCCAACTCTCACATCCATACATGACCATGGGAAAAACCATAGCCTTGATTAGACAGAAAAGTAATGTCTCTGCTTTTTAATATGCTGTCTAGGTTGGTCATAACTTTCCTTCCAAGGAGTAAGCGTCTTTTAATTTTATGGCTGCAATCAGCATCTGCAGTGATTTTGGAGCCCCCAAAAAATGAAGTCTGACACTGTTTCCACTGTTTCTGCATCTATTTCCCATGAAGTGATGGGACCAGATGCCATAATCTTAGTTTTCACAGCCTTAAAATAGCCTCACTGAGGATTCAAAGGATAAACAAGGTGTTCTGCGTAGGTATGATTCTCAAAGAGCAGAACTTTGTCCACTTAAGCACCCAAATTTAAAGTGTCCATGTATGTGTATATGATTGCAAGTAAGCATTAAGAAAATATTTTTAATCAGTGTACAACTTCCTAGATCCTTAAAGCGACAATGCAGATGAAATTTTCTTACACCTTTGGGTCCCAATAACAAACATGCAAATAATGAGAACACTATTTGTAATTTGTGTTACCTCTGTGCGCATGGCCATAGACTACTTTGATGGTATTTTTTAAATGTTATGAATATGTCTCTAAAGAAAAAACAGTTTTCAAAGACTCTACCTGAGTTTGAGTTTTCCCAGAAACCAACATGAGACAAGGATTCGACTGCAAGGAATTTATTTGGGAGGAATAAGGTAATAGGGAATTAAGACAGGGGAAGAAAAGAAGCTAATGAAAGGTGTTACCAAAAGCACCATGTTGACAAGTGGTGCTAGCCCTTTGGAAGACAGTATAGATAATGTGTTCCACAATTCTCTCGCTGAGGGAGAGGGAAGTGGGATATTGACACATCAATTCCATCAACTTGGATGCAGGGCTTCTCCTGGGGGCTGTTAACTCTCCTAGAACACGGGCATAGGCTACATGCCTGCACAAAAGCATACTCAGGACCTCGTCATCTCTGTCCTCACGATGCCGTAGTGACCCTGGATGCTCATATTGATCAGCATTTCTTTCTTTGCTTATTGGTCATCTGGAATAAGAAACTGAAAATGACTTGGGAGAAGATGTCCCTTAAGGTCCAGGGGAATCTTGCTCTGTCCCCTTGTAGAAGGAGCCCTCTCCTGCCAGTGGCTGGGACCCAGCACAGGCAAAGCAAACAGGAAGCACAAATTCCCAAGTTCTTACCAGGATTTGTATATTTTAAACATGGACACTGTTGCAGGCTAACTTCTTTACATTAAAACGGGAGGCGGGGGACTTCCATGGTGGCCCAGTGGCTAAAACTCTTCTCTTCCACTGCAGGGGCCGTGTGTTCCCAACCCTGGTCAGGGAACTAAGATTCCACATACTGTGCAGTGAGGCCAAAAAATAATGAATAAATGAAAGGGTTTTTAAAATTATTATTTAAATGGGGTTATAATGGGGCTCACAGTCCCTGCATCCTACTAAGACATGACATTGCTCTTGATTTCTTATCATGGCCAGTGAAGGCATTTTCAGGAGACCTCCACTTGGCTTTTCTTAAAAGATGGTTTGCTCTGCAGGCCGAAGAACTCATGTGAGCTGAGGTTCTGCCAGCTCTAAGCATAGTCATTTTGATGATGTCCTGGGGCCACACAGACATTTCTACTTGGGTGTCCCAAAGAGGCACTGGATTTCCTGTGAGGTGGACTCCAGACTTCATTTATCATCTAGCCTCTGAGTAGCCCCTACTCTAAAAGGGGGTCATGATGTTGACTGATGTCCATAGGCAGGAGTGTCCTGCATCTTAATTCATGACTGTCCTGGAACTTATTTTGCTGAGTAAATGTAGTACATAGTCCACTTTCATCTGTTCTTCTGCTCAGTATGCTTATGCCCCCAATTAAGCATGGAACAAGAGCTATGATTCTGTTTGTTATTCCTTGGCCGCTCTCAGATCCCACGTATCTGTCATTTCACTGCACCAAGTAGGACTTTGTGGCTTGAAGGTACACATACTTTGTACGGCGTGGTCTCTAAACGCAAGCCAGTAACTCATCCAATGCCAACCAAAGCAGAGATCTGTTCCAGTGTTGGAGGAAAATGGATCCTGAAATAGATAAGAGATAGTTTGTCTCCTACGTGGTGATTTTTGGTGTCCCAATACCACCATCCAGAGAGATTTCCAAGGAGAATGTTTGCTTTCATTTACCCTATTGAACTTAACCCTTGACTATGATACAATGTGGAGAAGAAAATGGCAACCCACTCCAGTATCCTTGCCTAGAGAATTCCATGGACAGAGGACCCTGGGGGGCTACAGAGGACCTCCATGGGGTCGCAAAAAGTCGGACACGACTGAGTGACTAACATACACACATGATACAGTGCCTTGGTAATATTTGCCTTCCACCGGTGTCATTTAGTAAAGAGATTTGGGGAGAAGCTAATTCTGTTTTGCCTTCAATTTTGTAACTGGTTTTCTAGGCTTATTGACACATCTGTGAGGCTTGCCTACGTTTTTCTCTCCAAAATTACAACTGTTAGTAAATTTTAGTGTGTGCTCTGTCTTTAGCAATTAAACAAATCAATTTTATACTAGAGGGTAGTATTTTGTGCTTGTTCTGGAAATAGCTTCACCAGAGGTGTCATTGCACTTTTTTTTTTTTTTTTTTGATGGTATGAGAGCTTCTATGGCTTTCTGTTACTCTTGGACAATGTTTTATGATAAACAGTGTCCTGGGGACTAGTGGTGATGAGATCACTAGTCTAATAAAAACATTTTGAGATATTCTTCAGTTATCTTTCTTATTCACTTCTCTTTTGTAGCTGCTTATACAAAATTACCTTTCAGATTCCTTTGTCCCAACACATACTGGTTGATATTCTGTATTCATGCTGGTGTATTGTGTTCTCTTTCTATACTTATGACTTGGAATTATATGTTTAAATTATTTTTAAATAAACCATTCTTAGGCAGCCCATCCATTTTTAGGGTTTATTGTAAGAAGAAATATAATCATCAAAGAAGAGAAACCTGTAAAAACATTTTTTCTCTGACCCATCCTCTCCCATTAAACTTCACTGGTGACAAAACAAATGAAATCTGCAACATTTTCAACACATTTGCAAGTATGTGCCTGTGTGAGAAGGCCTTCCCCAGTGGCTCAGTGGTAAATAATCTGCCTGCAATGCAGGAAACGCAGGAGACTCAGGTTTGATCCCTGGGTCAAGAAGATCCCCCGGAGAAGAAAATGGAAACCCACTCCAGTATTCTTGCCTGGAGAATCCCATGGACAGTGAGCCTGGTGGGCTACAATCCATGGGGTCCCAAAGAGTTGGACACCACTGAAGCAAGTTAGCACACACGCATGCAAGCCTATCTGAGAAGGTAAGTGGCTATTCCCAAACATGAGTTAGATAACTTCCTAAGATTATTTTTATGCTTTTGCTCTACTATGGCCTCTAAGAAAAGAAAGCAAATGGCAACCAAGTGCATCACAGGACAGTGGGGAACCTGGGATTTTTATTTTTGCTACTCACAAGCATTTCAGCTATTCAGTATTCTTTCTGTCCACTGGTAAACTCTGCTGTTCTCACAGAATCACTGAAAGCTAGGGTTGAGGTGGGTTTCTGGCATGACCCAGCACAGCTATTTCATTCTTCACAGAAGGAATAGGGACCTAGGTAATTTAAATGTTTTTCCCTAAAGCCATAACCCTATTGTGGTAGAGTTGGAAATGGGGGGATACCCCATCTGAATGTAATAATTTTTTCACTGTAATTTTGCTTCTCAAAACAAATCCCGTGACTGTGCCCATATGTAATATAAGAGAATTCTCTGGAGTTTCCCCAGTCCAGCGGATGTCTCCACTCCAGGGAAGAATATAAATGTCAGGAGAGTCCCACCACTAATGCATCACTGGTCTCGCAATGAAGGGGGCAGGTGTCCGTAGGTCAAGGCTGAAGCAGTTGGCAGGAGAGCAGTACTTGACTCAAACACGCTTCAGCACTAGACAAATACGGGATTTCAACGCTTAGGACAACTTGTCCTATAACCTTGTGATCTCACACAGAGACGTGAGTGGAGGTGGAGAGACAGCAAGACAATGATTTGGCGTTTGTCAAAACCATTTGTCAACGAGGTGAACTGTGTCACAAGCCCATGCAAGCGCCAAAGATACAGTATCGGCTGGCCAGAAAGTTCATTTGGGTTTTTCCATAAGTGCCCCGTCGTTCCCAACTCTCTGCACTGCTGTGGACTGCAGCCCACTGACAGCCCTCTGTCCATGGAATTTTCCAGGCAAGAATACTGGAGTGGGTTGCCATTGCCTGCCACAGAGGATCTTCCCGACCCAGTGATCGAATCCGGATCACTTGCATCTCCTGCATTGGCAGGTGGATTCTATACCACTGGCACCACCATAATGGAAAAACTCGAATGAACTTTTTGGCTAACCCAGTACAGTTCAGTTCAGTTCAGTTCAGTCACTCAGTCGTGTCTGACTCCTTGCGACCCCATGAATCACAGCACGCCAGGCCTTCCTGTCCATCACCAACTCCCGGAGTTCACTCAAACTCATGTTCATCGAGTCGGTGATGCCATCCAGCCATCTCATTCTCTGCCGTCCCCGTCTCCTCCCACCCCCAATCCTTCCCAGCATCAGAGTCTTTTCCAGTGAGTCAACTCGTCACATGAGGTGGCCAAATTATTGCAGTTTCAGCTTTAGCATCAGTCCTTCCAATGAACACCCAGGATTGATCTCCTCTAGAATGGACTGGTTGGATCTCCTTGCAATCCAAGGGACTCTCAAGAGTCTTCTCCAGCACCACAGTTCAAAAGCATCAATTCTTTGGCGCTCAGCTTTCTTCACAGTCCAACTCACATCCATACATGACCACGGGAAAAACCATAGCCTTGACTAGACGGACCTTGGTTGGCAAAGTAATGTCTCTGCACAAGGGGTACATTATTTAGAAAAAGACTAGTCTGTCGACTTTGCTTTATCCATCTCCAATATACTACTTAATTTCTCTCGAAGGGACTCAAAATCTTCTCAATGGTTAGGAGAGGTTAGGTTATATCTCTATGGTTAGGTGAGCTTAATAGAGAATATTATACAAAAGGCAAAAGCTTTAGATAAAACTCTGGGGGAAAACAAAGCCAGGCTAAACTGTTGGATCACCTATATCATCTGGCAGCCCTATTTGCAGGACAGAGACGCAGACCTAGAGAACGGACTTGTGGACACAGAGAGGGAAGGAGAGGGTGGGACGAATTGAGAGAGTACCACTGACATATGTACACTTCCCATGTGTAAAATAGATAGCCAGTGGGAAGTGCTGCAGAGCCCCGGGAGCTCAGCTCGGTGCTTGGTGATGACCTAGAGGGGTGGGGGTGGGAGGGTGGGAGGGAGGCTCAAGAGGAAGGGGATATATGCATACATCTAGCTGATTCTTGTTGCTGTGCAGCGGGAACTGACACAACATTGTAAAACAGTTATCCTCCCCCAAAGAAAAAAAACTTAGAGGAAAATAAAGCAAGGCTAACGCATTGGATGGTCTTTCCCACCTGGCAGCCCTGTGATTAGTGTTATCAGGGGGTGTGTGGAGGGGTGTGAGTGGAGAGCTGCAATCACTGCTTTCTCCCTGCTGTTGACGTGAGTGTCAAAAACTGGTTGACGAGCTTGACATATTAGGCAACTCCTGTGATAACTTAGTTTAAGCTTCAGCTCTTAGGCAAACACCTCAGTGAAAAACAGACCGTCAGTGTCCACTGGCCAGAATGCACAGAGGCGAACCTGGCTTTGCTCCCTGTATTGTATATACCTTATCCCAGGAGATGGTCAAGATGGGATGATGCATACTTTCTTATGCAGAAACCCACTGGTGATGAATTTGCTGTCATTTAAATAGGTTTTGAAAATAAGTGGTAGGCTAACATTAAATAATGTTTTTAGGGAAATATATTAGGAGTTTAACCATTTTCTTTAAATTCGGTCTTAATAGTGGTAACCTAATTTTGCAAAAGTAAGAGGGAATGCTATGACACCTCTACATGGGTTTTGAATGTAAAAATTACATTTGATCTGCTGTGACCATAGATTTACCTATAAAAATCACTTCAAGGACATTGTGTTTTGATGTAATGTACAATGTGCCATATATAATTAACATTGCTGTACGTTATCTATGGAAACTGTAAAGACAGTAAATCCTAAGAGTTTTAATCACAAGAAAAAGTTTTTTTCTATTTCTTGAATTTCAAACCTTTATGAGATGATGGATGCTCACTGAACTTATTGTGATAATCACTTTGTGATGTATGTAAATCAAATCATTACACTGTGCACCTTCAGTTTAGCAATACTGAATGTCAGTCCATAAAACAGAAAGAAAAAAAATGTTTTTACACTTCTCTGGGGTAAAAAGTAGACCTTTCTGAAAATAATAAAGAATATGCTGCTGCTGCTGCTGATAAGTCACTTCAGTCGTGTCCGACTCTGTGTGACCCCATAGACGGAAGTCCACCAGGCTCCCCCGTCCCTGGGATTCTCCAGGCAAGAACACTGGAGTGGGTTGCCATTTCCTTCTCCAAAGTGTGAAAGTGAGAAGTGAAATCGCTCAGTCATGTCTGACTCGTAGCGACCCCATGGACTGCAGCCTACCAGGCTCCGCCGTCCATGGGATTTTCTAGGCAAGAGTACTGGAGTGGCTTGCCATTGCCTTCTCCGAATAAAGAATATACATGCAAGCAAATTGTTTTTCCTTGTAAGTACAAATAAAATTTTATCTAATAAAAAGAGTAATGTTGTCCAGTTTTGAAGCACAGCTGATATATTTGACAGTTAATAAAACTTAAACTTTGTAATAAAAGAATAATTATTTGAGCTTTGAGAATTTTTTCCAGTAAGTGTGTCTTATAACGCTTTGAAAATTCTCTTAATGCAATTGCATTGGTCATCATCCAGTTCATAGAGAAATATGGAGCTTTTTAAATACCATATAAGCAGATAAAATATACTCAGTCTGCTTCCAAGAGCTTTCAAGTGACAAGAACAGTCAATTAAATCTATAGGTAGGAAAAAGTCAGATATGAAACTGAACAGCAAATTTAGGATTAGTATAGCAAAATCCACATTCTTGCAATTCCTTTTTTCAATACAATAGTTGATTTTATAAAATAAAATTTTATATTCCGACCTAACCATTAACCCCTAAAGGAAATATATTCAACTTCTCTTCCACATAAATTAGCAAATCTGAACACAGAGTCTTTTTTTAGTTTTATGTATTTAGTAGAAAGTGGCTCCCCTAATGGCTAAGCGGTAAAGAATCTGCCTGCAATGCAGGAGATGCAGGAGACATGGGTTTGATCCCTGAATCAGGAAGACCTCCTGGAGGAGGTCATGGCAACCCACTCTAGTGCCCTTTTTTTTTCCTTTCTAAATGTTATTATCCTTGTGCTTTCTTGTTTTGTTTTTTCTTTTTTAAAAACAAATTTATTTATTTTTAATTGAAGAATAATTGCTTTACAGAATTTTGTTGTTTTCTGTCAAACATCAGCAAGAATCAGCCATTGGTACCTCCATGTCCCCACCCTCCGGAACCCCCTCTCCGCTCCCGCCCCATCCCACCCCTCTAGACTGTCTCAGAGCCCCTGTTTGAGTTCCCTGAGCCATACAGCAAATTCCCGCTGGCTCTCTATTTAACACATGGTGATGGAAGTTTCCATGTTACTCTCTCCATACATCTCCCCCTCTCCCACTTCTCCTCCCCCCGTGTCCATAAGTGTGTTCTCTATGTCCGTTTCTCCATTGCTGCCCTGCAGATAAATTCATCGGTACCATCTTTCCAGATTCCACGTATATACATTAGTACATGATATTTATATTTCTCTTTCTGACTCACTTCACTCTGTATAATAGACTCTAGGTTCATCCACCTCATTAGAACTGTCTCAAAGGCTTTCCTTTTTGTGTCTGAGTAAATTTCCATTGTGTATATGTACCACTGCTTCTTTATCCATTCATCTGTCGATGGACAGGTAGGTTGGTTCCATGTTCTAGTTATTGTGAATAGTGCTTCAGTGAACTTTGGGGTACATAGGTCTTTTTCCATTTTGGTTTCCTCAGGGTATATGCGTAGGAGTGGGATTGCTGGGTCATGTGGTGGTTTTATTCCTGGTTTCTTAAGGAATCTTCATACCATCTTCCATAGTGGCTGTACCAGTTTACATTCCTACTAGCAATGCAAGAGGATTCTCTTTTCTCCACACCCTCTCCAGCATTTATTGCTTGTAGACTTTTTGATGATGGCCATTCTGATGGGTATTAGGTGGTACCTCATTGTGGTTTTGATTTGCATTTCTGGACTGTGTGAACTCCGGGAGTTGGTGATGGACAGGGAGGCCTGGCGTGCTGTGATTCATGTGGTCACAAAGAGTCGGACACGACTGAGCGACTGAACTGAACTGAACTGAATAATAAGCAATGGTGAACATTTTTCATGTGTTTGTTAGCCATCTGTGTGTCTTCTTTGGAGAAATGTCTGTTTAGGTCTTTTTCCCACTTTTTGATTGGGTTGTTTGTTTTTCTGGTATCGCCACTCCAGTACTCTCGCCAGGAGAATCCTGTGGACAGAGGAGCCTGGCAGGGTACAGAACATGAAACACAAAGAGTTGGACGTGACTGAGCGACTGAGCATGCATATATTCAGTAGAAAATCATAAGCAATACAATAGTCATCCATAAAGTCCAAAGTTTAAAATAAGGGATATCCTCCAATGAGACATTAAAAGGAGCCAAAGTAAAATTCAACACTGTGCCAAGTTTTTACTAGAATTTACTAAAGATACAAATGAAAAAAGAATTTCACTGGGTTTGGTTGAGAGAAACACTGACCCAAGTTTTTCAAAGAACATGTTTTGACATGGCTGTGCTTGGTTTTTGAGTTCACATGAATTACAAAACAAATGAAATCCTTATGTTTCTGATTCACTCACACTCAACTCATCAAAATGTAGTTGTAGGAGCTTCTTGAAGTCTGAGCAGCTTTGTCTATTCTTTGTCCTTATGAAATAGAACTCAGAGACAGAATTGGTTTGTATTCAACATATAATTATTTTAAAACCATCTGAGGAATTTCACTGAAGTCAAGTGGTTTAATACATATTGTGCTATCTTGTAGAAGTAAGCAAGCAGTACAGAATGTTTAGCCAAGTAAATCCTTATTATCCCTTCTTCCCATTGTCATTTTTGCTTCCATTGTTTTTCCAGGAAAACAGAAGGAATTTAGCCTGCCAAGATAAATCTGGTCTCTTCTCTCAAGGAACATAGTGTATTTGATTACTTTTCTCTCTAATTCTTCATGTAAACAATAATGATTGTCAACTGTGAAGCTGAGTAATTCTCCTTCCTAGTTCTTAGTTGGACTTTTATTTGGGGAATTTGGATCAGTTTGATTATTGCTTACAATGACTTGAAGTGTTAGCTTGATGAAGACAGTGAATGTATTCGTTAGCCTCGCGTTTTCACATCTGGCATGACACCTGGCACCAAAGACTTTGCTGAAGCAGTGGGCCTGGCTGGTCTTGTCAAGGTGACTGGCACCCTGACCTTTGTCCCTTGCTCCTCAAGAGAGGTTAAGTGGCGCTACAATCAATTTAAGTAGATGCGCTTGGGGATAATATAGAGATATAATGTAAATCTGATATTGGCTTTTGCAGAAGATTTGAAATATTTTAAGTGCCCAGATCACCAAGAATTCTTTAGGCAGCCTTTCAAAGCTACTATTGTTATAATCCAAATGGGATTCGGAAGAGTTGCCAAAGAAAAAATCCAGTGGACAACTTTACTGTGGCATCAGTAACATCCTGTGCTACCTACCCCATGAGAGAAGTTCCTCTCCAAAGACAGTGCTTCTAGTGCAATGGGTTTCTCTGTCACTTTCTCACCTGCCTGGTGGTATTGGAGTTCAAATACAGCCATTGGTCCTTTGGAATGTGGACCTTGTGGGCAGGATTTCATGAAATATATACTTTACTAGTCTGGTCTCTTTTCTCCATTAAGCTTATTCCATAGTTCAGTTCAGTTCAGTTCAGTCGCTCAGTCATGTCCGACTCTTTGTGACCCCATGAATCACAGCATGCCAGGGTTCCCTGTCCATCACCAACTCCCGGAGTGCACTCAAACTCATGTGCATCGAGTCGGTGATGCCATCCAGCCATCTCATTCTCTGTCATCCCTGTCTCCTCCTGCCCCCAATCCCTGCCATCATCAGAGTCTTTTCCAGTGAGCCAACTCGTCGCATGAGGTGGCCAAAATATTGGAGTTTCAGCTTTAGCATCAATCCTTCCAATGAACACCCAGGACTGATCTCCCTTAGAATGGACTGGTTGGATCTCCTTGCAGTCCAAGGGACTCTCAAGAGTTTTCTCCAGCACCACAGTTCAAAAGCATCAATTCTTCAGCGATCAGCTTTCTTCACAGTCCAACTCTCACACCCATACATGACCTCTGGAAAAACCATAGCCTTGACTAGACGGACCTTGGTTGGCAAAGTGATGTCTCTGCTTTTTAATATGCTATCTAGGTTGGTCATAACTTTCCTTCCAAGGAGTAAGCATCTTTTAATTTCATGGCTGCAATCAGCATCTGCAGTGATTTTGGAGCCCCAAAAAATAAAGTCTGACACTGTTTCCACTGTTTCCCCATCTATTTCCCATGAAGTGATGGGACCAGATGCCATGATCTTCGTTTTCTGAATGTTGAGCTTCAAGCCAACCTTTTCACTCTCCTCTTTCACTTTCATCAAGAGGCTTTTGAGTTCCTCTTCACTTTCTGCCATCAGGGTGGTGTCATCTGCATATCTGAGGTTATTGATATTTCTCCCAGCAATCTTGATTCCAGCTTGTGCTTCTTCCAGCCCAGCGTTCCTCATGATGTACTCTGCATGTAAGTTAAATAAGCAGGGTGACAAGATACAACCTTGACGTACTCCTTTTCCTATTTGGAACCAGTCTGTTGTTCCATGTCCAGTTCTAACTGTAGCTTCCTGACCTGCATACGGGTTTCTCAAGAGGCAGGTCAGGTGGTCTGGTATTCCCATCTCTTTCAGAATTTTCCACAGTTTATTGTGATATACACAGTCAACAGTCAAAGGCTTTGACATAGTCAATGAAGCAGAAATAGATGTTTTTCTGAAACTCTCTTGCTTTCTCCATGATCCAGCGGATGTTGGTGATTTGATCTCTGGTTCCTCTGCCTTTTCTAAAACCTGCTTGAACATCTGGGAGTTCACGGTTCACGTATTGTTGAAGGCTGGCTTGGAGAATTTTGAGCATGACTTTACTAGCATGAGAGATGAGTGCCATTGTGCGGTAGTTTGAGCATTCTTTGGCATTGCCTTTCTTTGGGATTGGAATGAAGACTGACCTTTTCCAGTCCTGTGGCCACTGCTGAGTTTTCCAAATTTGCTGGCATATTGAGTACAGTACTTTCACAGCATCATCTTTCAGGATTTGAATTAGCTCAACTGGACTTCCATCACCTCCACTAGCTTTGTTCGTAGTGATGCTTTCTAAGGCCCACTTGACTTCACATTCCAAGATGTCTGGTTCCAGGTGAGTGATCACGCCATCGTGATTATCTTGGTCGTGAAGATCTTTTTTGTACAGTTCTTCTGTGTATTCTTGCCACCTCTTCTTAATATCTTCTGCTTCGGTTAGGTCCATACCATTCTGTCCTTTATCGAGCCCATCTTTGCATGAAATGTTCCCTTAGAAACTCTAATATTCTTGAAGAGATCTCTTGTTTTTCCTATTCTGTTGTTTTCCTCTATTTCTTTGCATTGATCGCTGAGAAAGGCTTTCTTATCTCTCCTTGCTATTCTTTGGAACTCTGCATTCAAATGGGTATGTCTTTCCTTTTCTCCTTTGCTTTTCGCTTTTCTTCTTTTCACAGCTATTTGTAAGGCCTCCTCTGACAGCCATTTTGCTTTTTTGTATTTCTTTTCCATGGGGATGGTCTTGGTCCCTGTCTCCTGTACAATGTCACAAACCTCCGTCCAGAGTTCATCAGGCACTCTATCAGATCTAGACCCTTAAGTCTATTTCTCACTTCCACTGTATAATCATAAGGGATTTGATTTAGGTCATACCTGAATGGTCTAGTGGTTTTCCCTACTTTCTTCAATTTAAGTCTGAGTTTGGCAATAAGGAGTTCATGATTTGAGCCACAGTCAGCTCCTGGTCTTGTTTTTGCTAACTGTATAGAGCTTCTCCATCTTTGGCTGCAAAGAATATACTCAGTCTGATTTCGGTGTTGACTATCTGGTGATGTCCATGTGTAGTCTTCTCTTGTGTTATTGGAAGAGGGTGTTTGCTATGACCAGTACGTTCTTTTGGCAAAACTCTATTAGCCTTTGCCCTGCTTCATTCCGTGCTCCAAGGCCAAATTTGCCTGTTACTCCAGGTGTTTCTTGACTTCCTACTTCTGCATTCTAGTCCCCTATAATGAAAAGGACATCTTTTTTGGGTGTTAGTTCTAAAAGGTCTTGTAGGTCTTCATAGAACTGTTCAACTTCGGCTTCTTCAGCATTACTGGTTGGGGCATAGGCTTGGATTACTGTAATATTGAATTTATAGCCATACCCATTTTCCTTCCCCATTCCTAACTCCTGGTGTCCACAATTTTGCTCATCTCTGGAATTATACTATTTCCCCGATGTTACATAAGCAGAATCTTATAATATGTATCCTTTTGAGATTTTTTTTTTCCTAATTTTTTCTACTCTGCAGTAACTTCTTTGATGTTCATCCAACTTGCTGCCTGCATCAGTAGTTTTTACCTTTCCTGGTGGTATACATCTACCGGTTTGTTTACCCATTCAGTCAGTGAAGGATGTCTGGTTAATTTTCAGCTTTTGATTACCATGAATAAAGGTGCTGTAATCATGTATGTACAAAGTTCTTCATGAAAATAAGTTCCCATTCTTGGGAATAAATACTGAAGAGTGAAATTGCTGGCTTGTAGGGTATTTGCATGATTAGTTTTATAAAACACTGATAAACTGTTTACCCAAGTGACTGTGGCATTTATTCCATCAGCAATGTATGAATCAGCCAGTTTTTCTGTATTCTCGCCAGAATTCTGTTATTACCACTTAAAAATTTTTAGCCTTCCTTATAATTTTGTAATGATATCTCATTATGGTTTTAATTTGCATTTCTCTAATGGGTAATAATATTGAACATCTTTTTATGTGCTTATTGGCCATCTGTATATCCTCGTTGGTGAAATGTCAATCATATCTTTTGCCAATTTTCTAATTGGATATTTTTCAATCTTCAATTTTGGGAGTTATTTATTCTAGATACAAGTCTTTTGTTGGATGTATGAGGAAATACTTTCACCCAGTTGGTAATTTTTATTTTTCATCTTTTTAAGAGAGTCTTTCAGAGAAGAAAAAAATTTAATCTTGATGAGGTCCAACTTATCAATTTTCCTTTTATGAATCAAGCATTTGTCCTCATTCCCAAAGATTTCTTTTTTTTTCTTATGGAAGTGTTTTAGTTTTATATTTTACAATTACCTCCATGATTCACATTGAGTTAAATTTTGTATAAGGGGTGAGGTTTAAGATACAGGTGTTTTGTTTTTGGTTTTTTGCCTAAGAATGTCAACTGCTACAGCACCATTTATTGGAAAGGCTATATCTCCTCCATTGAGTTGCTATTGCCCCTTTGTCAAAAATAAATTGAATCCATATTTGTGTAGATCTATTTCTGGGTCTCTACCCTGTCCCACTGATTTATATGTGTCCATGTATCTGCCAGCACCGCAGTCTTGGTTACTGTAGTTATGTAGTAAGCCTTAATCTTGGGAACAGTGATTCTTCCCAGTATGTTCTTCCTCAAAATTGTTTTAGCCATTCTAGGGCTTTTTCCTTTCCATATAAATTTTAGAATAAACTTGTCTATGTCTATAAGAAACCATGCTGAGATTTCAATAGAAATTGTGTTAAACCTATAGATCAATTTATAAGAATTGATGTATTTATTATTTCAAGTTTTCCAATCTTTGAATATGGTATGTATCTCTCTAAGTATTGAAGTCTCCATTGATTTCTCTATTCAATATTTTTTTAAAAAATACTGAACTGTCGGTATTTTTTAAAAATAAAAACTATCTAGTAATTTTTCATTACCTGGATCTAGTACATGTTTTCTTAGATTTTTACCTAAGTATTTCATTTTTTGGTAAGGGAGGAATCACTGACTCGATGGACATGAGTTTGAGCAGGCTCTGGGAGTTGGTGATGGACAGGCAAGCCTGGCCTGCTGCAGTACATGGGGTCACAAAGAGTTGGACACGACTGAGCGACTGAACTGATTGCATTTTTCAGTTTGGTTTTCACTTGTTTGTCATCAGTATATAGTAATTATAATTTCTGTGTATTGGTTTGTATCATGTGACTCAACTCATTTTTAAGTTCTAGGAGTCTTTTTATAGATTCCTTGGCCTGTTCTATGCAGACAATCTTTTTGTCTACAAACATAGTTTCACTTCTTCCCTTGTAGTCTCCTTGATTTTTATGTCTCTTCCTTGCATTATTATCATAGCGAGAACTTCCAATGCGATGTTGAGTAACCGTGATAACAGTATATACATCCTTGTCTTGTTCCTGTCTATGGGGTTGCACAGAGTCGGATACGACTGAAGTGACTTAGCAGCAGCAGCAGCAGCAGCAGCCGTCTTCCTGATCTACAGGGAAAGCAACCAGTCTTTCATCAATAAACACGATATAAGCTGAGGATTTCTTGCAGACGTTCCTTATGAGGTTGAGGAAGTTTCTTTCTGTTCTTAGTGTCTGGAGAATTTTTACCGTGAATCAGTGTGAATTTTGTCAAATGCTCTTTGTTTCTGCATCAATTAATATGACTACATGATTTTTCTTCTTTAGCTTATTGATATAGTAGGTTACAATGACTGATTTTCAAATACTGAATTAGCTTTATGTTCCTGAAATTAATTCTACTCAGTATCAGTGGCTTATTCTTTTTATACACTGTTGAATTGATAAAATTTTGCTGAGAATTTTTGATCAAACTGCATGAGAACTATCTGTCTGCAATTTTGTGTGTATGTTCTCTCTGTCTGGTTTGTGTATCAGAGTAGTAATGACCTTGTGAAAGGAATTGAGAAGGATTCCCTCCTCTTTCCGAAAGAGATTGGATGAAATCGGTGTGCATTATTTGAATGTCTGGTCAAATTTTCCATTGAAAACATCTGGGTCTGAATAGTTTTTTCTCAGAAGCAGTAAAATAACAAATTCAATTTCTTGAATACTTACAGCATTAGTCAGCTTATGTGTTTCATCTTTTCTGAATTGTGGTAGCTTGTGGAGTGCATAAAAGGGGCCAAAGAGAAAGCATTTGGGTAAAGGTAGTATTACAACAGTATAAAGCAAACTACACCTGGAAGTCAGCCCCCACCTGCTGCTGCTAAGTCACTTCAGTCGTGTCCGACTCTGTGTGACCCCATAGACGGCAGCCCACCAGGCTCCCCCGTCCCTGGGATTCTCCAGGCAAGAACACTGGAGTGGGTTGCCATTTCCTTCTCCAGTGTGTGAAAGTGAAAAGTGAAAGTGAAGTCGCTCAGTCGTGTCCGACCCTTGGCGACCCCACGGACTACAGCCTACCAGGCTCCTCCATCCATGGGATTTTCTAGGCAAGAGTACTGGAGTGGCTTGCCATTGCCTTCTCCGCAGCCCCCACCTAAGCACTCCCTAATACAAGGGACCCGAACACCCTGGCGACGGACCATGTGTGTACAGCTGGAGGTCAGCAGCAAGCTAGAGAATATCCTGAGATTGCCACAAAGGGACTGAAAGCCTGCTTCCATGTCCAGCATGCTATCTTTGTGAAGTAGGGTTTTCTGCAGTGACAACAACCAAAATGAGATTATAGAGTAGACTGGACGTAAGCAACACGCTTCAGGTGCCACAGTCTCGATGGGAGTGTCTAATTGCAGAAAAGCAAGCTCAGGGCTCCCACTGCTTCAGCATTACGGTAGCAGTATAATATTTCATTCTATATCAGAATGTGAAAATAATAGAAATAAAGTACACAATAAATCTAATGTGTGCTTGAATCATCCCAAAACCATCTCCCGGCTCTGGTCTGTGGAAAATATTTCTTTCACCAAACTGGTCCCTGGTGCCAAAAAGGTTGGGGATGGCTGCCCTTGCAGATACTATTGAAACTTGTTATTTTTCTCACTGATAGAGCTCCTTTCTAAAGGATCCATTTTGGTTTATTTCAACAGCACGTGCAGCCAGTTTAGAAGGGGTAACTGGGGCCGTAGTTACCAGTCTTTGTGTGCAGTTCAGAAGTCAGTATCTATTTTCACAAGCATCAGTTCAGTTCAGTTCAGTTCAGTCGCTCAGTCGTGTCCGACTCTCCGTGACCCCATGAATTACAGCACACCAGGCCTCCCTGTCCATCACCAACTCCCGGAGTACACTCAAACTCATGTCCACAGTGTCGGTGATGCCATCCAGCCATCTCATTCTCCGTCGTCCCCTTCTCCTCCCGCCCCCAACCTTTCCCAGCATCAGAGTCTTTTCCAGTGAGTCAACCCGTCGCATGAGGTGGCCAAAGTATTGCAGTTTCAGCTTTAGCATCAGTCCCTCCAATGAACATCCAGGATTGATCTCCTTTCGAATGGACTGGTTGGATCTCCTTGCAGTCCAAGGGACTCTCAAGAGTCTTCTCCAGCACCACAGTTCAAAAGCATCGATTCTTTGGCGATCAGCTTTCTTCACAGTCCAACTCTCACATCCATACATGACCACGGGAAAAACCATTGCCTTGACTAGACGGACCTTGGTTGGCAAAGTAATGTCTCTGCTTTTTAATATACTATCAAGGTTGGTCATAACTTTCCTTCCAAGGAGCAAGCGTCTTTTAATTTCATGGCTGCAATCAGCATTTGCAGTGATTTCACAAGCATAGTACATGCTAATACACGCTCACTACTGGTTTTATGACAGTACACACTCCAAGGCACATGCTAACTGAATCACAGGCAGACGCCCAGGCTTCTGTCACACAATGAGCTAAGGTAGAGGGGCCCAAAATGCCTTTGAAACACATAAATGCCTTAAAAACCAACTCTAGCATGTGTGCTCAGTCACTTCAGGTGTATCCAACTCTGCAACTCCATGGGCTGAAGTTCCCCAGGCTCCTCAGTCCCTGATAGTCTCCAGGCAAGAATACTGGAGTTGGTTGCCATTTCCTTCTCCAACTGATTATGAGCAAAAAGAAAAAAAGATTTAAATCTATTTCTCAGAGAAACTGATCTAAATGTTAAGGAAGCTGCTGTTGATGATTGGGGAGGGGCAAGTCCTCATTCTGTTTCCACCTTTCAGCAATGTCAGAGCCCCGTGGCCAAGAGTTTCTTAGCACCACGCCTAGGAACCATGATTGAGGCTTTTCCAAAATCTCCAGTCTCTATGGCATCCGTATTCTATAAACAGGGTTTAGTCACTCAGTCCTTTGGCTCTTTAATAATATAGTTGGCAAGGTTGCTATTGGCTGCTCACAAACAGATCTGTCTTTTTGAAAAACACATCTGTTAACTTAGGATGGTCTTTTCATGTTGGATTTTCATGTTAATCACTTTTTAACAAATAATCACAGCATGGGCACCCCTTTCAAAAACACATCTGAGCATCACCATTCACAAGGAATCAATTTTATTAAGTCATTTGGGAGAACACAAGACCTAACAGTGTCAACCAGAACCCCCAGGCCTGGTTAGGAGGGGTCATTAGACCATCAAATAATCAGGGACACTGGCTGATCACAAATACCAGCCAGAACTACCCAGAAGTTATCCTGGCTCATATGACAGCCAGCTACCCATTACTAGTCCAGTTCTTGGCCAGAATGTCTTTAAGAATAGACTCTAACTTTCATAAGTCACCATAATGGAGGATAATTTTTTTCAGTTTCAGAAGAATAAAACACTTGATGAGTACTGTAACTCCAGATTATATACACCCTGTAAGATTTTTATTCTATAAAACTGTACATTATAGGAATTTGGTCACCATATAAAAATTACCAGACTCTTAAAATGTGTATTTTATTCACATTTCTACTGTTGTATTTAAGATTTTTAAGAACTAAGAACACTTAAATTGGAGATTTATTGCCAACATCCGTTGGATCATCAAAAAGCAAGAGAGTTCCAGAAAAGCATCTACTTTTGCTTTATTGACTATGCCAAAGCCTTTGACTGTGTGGATCACAACAAACTGTGGAAAATTCTTCAAGAGATGGGAATACCAGACTACCTGACCTGCCTCTTGAGAAATTTGTATGCAGGTCAGGAAGCAACAGTTAGAAGTGGAAATGGAACAACAAACTGGTTCTAAATAGGAAAAGGAGTATGTCAAGGCTGTATATTGTCACCCTGCTTATTTAACTTATATGCAGAGTATATCAGGAGAAACACTGGACTGGATGAAGCACAAGCTGGAATCAAGATTGCCAGGAGAAATATCAATAACCTCAGATATGCGGATGACACCACCCTTATGGCAGAAAGTGAGAAAGAACTAAAGAACCTCTTGTTGAAAGTGAAAGAGGAGAGTGAAAAAGTCGGCTTAAAACTCAGCATTCAGAAAACTAAGGTCATGGCATCTGGTCTCATCACTTCATGGCAAATAGATGGGGAAACAGTGACAGACTTTATTTTTTGGAGCTCCAAAATTACTGCAGATGGTGACTGCAGCCATGAAATTAAAAGACTCCTTGGAAGAAAATTTATGACCAAGCTAGACAGCATATTAAAAGGCAGAGACATTAGTTTGTCCACAAATGTCCATCTAGCCAAAGCTATGGTTTTTCCAGTAGTCGTGTATGGATGTGAGAGCTGGGCTATAAAGAAATCTGAGGGCCGAAGAATTGATGCTTTTGAACTGTGGTGTTGGAGAAGACTCTTGAGAGTCCCTTGGACTGCAAGGGGATCCAACCAGTCCATCTTAAAGGAAGTCAGTCCTAAATATTCATTGGAAGGACTGATGCTGAAGCTGAAACTCCAATATGGCTACCTGATATGAAGAGCTGACTCATTTGAAAAGACCCTGATGCTGGGAAAGATTGAAGGCAGAAGGAAAAGGGGACGACAGAGGATGAGATGCCTGGATGGCATCACCAACTCAATGGACATGAACTTGAGTAAACCCTGGGAGTTGGTGATGGACAGGGAGGACTGGCTTGCTGCAGTCCTTGGGGTTGCAAAAAGTAGGACATGACTGAGAGACTGAACTGAACTGAAATTGGAGATTCACTTCTAATATGTTTATTTAGACAATCTTTTGTTCTTTTCTGCACGGATTGTCACACGTCACATCATGTAGTTGCTCAGTCATGTCCGACACTGCCACTCATGCTCTGCCAGGCTCCTCTGCCTATGGCATTCTTCAGGCAAGAATTCTGGAGTGAGTTGCCAGTTCCTTCTCCAGGGAATCTTCCCAACCCAGGGATCGAACCTGGATCTCCCACTTTGCAGGCAGATTCTTTACCACCTGAATCACCAGAGAAGCTCGCACAGATTATAGGCTTATCTATATTTTGATGTATTTTGCTTTCACTGCATTTCACAGATATTGCCTTTTTTTTAAAGTTAGAATTTGAAGCCTTGTGGCAACATTAAGTGGAGTGAGTCTATTGATGCCATTTTCCCAATAACCTTTACTGACTTCATGTGTCTGTCAGATTTGGTAATTCTTGCAATATACTAAGCTTTTTTTATTATTATTATATTCTTTCTCATGATCTGTGATTAATGATCTTTGATGTTACTGTTGCAAAGTTTATGACTCACTAAAGGGTCAGGTGATAGCACTTTTTAGCAATGAAGTATTTTTAAAATTAATATATGCACATTGTTTTTTAGACAGTGGTTCAGTTCAGTTCAGTTCAGTTGCTCAGTCGTGTCCGACTCTTTGTGACCCCATGAATCACAGCACGCCAGGCCTCCCTGTCCATCACCAACTCCCGGAGTTCACTCAAACTCATGTGCATTGAGTTGGTGATGCCATCCAGCCATCTCATTCTCTGTCGTCCCCGTCTCCTCCCACCCCTAATCCTTCCTAGCATCAGACTCTTTTCCAGTGAGACAATGGTATTGCACACTTAATAATTTACAGTGTAAACCTAACTTTTACATGTGCAAAAAATTGTGCAACTTGCTTTACTGCTGTAGTCTGGAACAGAGCCCACACTATCTCCGAGGTACGCCTGCCTGTATTTTGGTATTATTTCATAAAATGAAAGTGAAAACAGGGAAACAAATGTCATTTAACTTTATGAATAAATTTTATCAAAGAAGCTTAAACACCTTAAATTGTTAAGAATATGTAGGAGTGATGACATGAGAATGTTGAATCCATCGTTTTGCAGAATATGACAACTGAAGGAGGGTGTGGGTGCACACCCCGTGATTACAGCTGCCTAAGACCAACTCCGGGAGTTGGTGATGGACAGGGAGGCCTGGCATGCTGTGATTCATGGGGTCGCGGAGAGTCGGACACGACTGAGCAACTGAACTGAACTGAACTGAAGACCAACCCTGCAAGGAAATGGTGCGGTTTCTTCTTCCATGAAAAAGTGTCGCTTACTATCCTCCTCGCCTGCATTTTTAACTTCCTGAATCTTTTTCAAGACTGCTCTTCTGTCCATATTGTGATGCCCTTTTAAAAAAAATATGTATTGATTATTTATTTGGCTGCGTTGGGTCTGAGTCGCAGCACATGCGATCTTCTGTTGGGCAAGCATTAGGCTTCTCTCAGTTGTAGCGGATAGGCTTTAGTGGCCCCTCGGCCTGTGGGATCTTACTTCCCTGACCGAGGATCAAACCGGCGTCCCCTGCATTGGAAGGCACATTCTTCACCACTGGACCACCAGGGAAGTCCCTATGATGCCTTCTATTTCATTCTGAGAAGCAATAAGATCTGGAATGGAAAGATGCCTCTGACTTCCCCAGGTGAGAGGACACACCCACAACAAAGGTGGTTCCGGTGTTTTATCATCCCCTAAACCGGTGCTCCTCAGCTTCTACCCTCAACTTTCAGGATAACAATGACCAAGGTACTCGTTAAAAATACTAATTCCCAACTTTTGCCTCTCAAGTGTCTAGTTCAGAAAGCTTCTGGTGGGAACCAGGGAGCTCTCACTTTGATAAGCTGCCAGGATACTGCTATTATCAGGGCAGTTTAGGAAATGCGCAGTTGAAGTAGATTTTTTTGCACATTGCATTTCAAGGACCCTCTTAAGAATCAGGACCACTGAAGGAGGCTGTGTAGATTGCATTCCTCCAGTCGTGCTGGCTAGGAGGAAGTCTCTGGCAGGAGTGTGTGGAAACGAAGAAATTTCACTCATTAAGAACGGTCTTTAATGTGGTTTCACTTGACTTCATATAGCAAGAGTCATATATAACACAGTAGCAGATCGAAAATTATCTTTAGCATTTGAAAATTGCTTCCCAAGTGGTAAAATCACCTTGATTTTGGGGAAACTGTTGACTGGAGATGGCAAAGCTGCAATCAATTTTTTATAGAGCCTATTATCTTGTCACAAAGATTAAATACATCTATGATTTGTTGTTTGTCTATGGTCATTAGAAAATGACCATTTCTGAAGGTGAAAGGATACTCATTTTATTTATTAAATGTTGTTAATGAGATGCACCACTTTATTCTATTATACTCTGTGAAGTTTTAGTCTTCTAAAGCAATTCATTTCCCCCTAGGATTTGCCTCCAGAAAACTGGGTTATGGATAGATGACTGCTGATTTTTTATGTGTTTTGAATGGACTTAGGTCATCATTGCAGACACTGATTAATAATGTCAAACATCTTGTGACACAAATGTCCCAAGAATTGTGTTAACGATGCACTTTCAGTTTCTTTGGGCATCGTTGTTGTTGTTGATATTTAGTAGCTAAGTGTCTCTTTGTGACCCCATGGACTGTAGCCCACCAGGCTCCTCTGTCCATGAGATTTCCCAGGCAAGAATACTGGAGTGGGTTGCCATTTCCTTCTCCAGGAGATCTTCCTGACCCAGGGATCAAACCTAGGCCTCCTACATTGGCAGGGGGATTCTTCATCACTGAGTCACCAGGGAAGCTGGACCTTGGGCATGGAAGTCAATAAAACGGATCTCCTCTTGAAACAAAAACACCTGATGATAGGCAAGTTTCCACATGTGGTGAAAGAGCTGACTCAAGTGACAGGAACGACACACCAGGTAGGGATGATTTCTCAAAGGGAGGAGAAGCTTAAGCTATATCCAGACAAGGTACGTCACAGTCATCAAAGGAAGGGAATAGACACATGCAAACTGCCAGATGGCGTCTGTCTCCAGGCACCGTTTTCCTGTCCACCTGTTTCCTTGTATTTAAAGTGATCCAGAGAACACTTCCGGTTAAAAAAGACTGTCTTTTATTTGCAAAACCGAACATCTACATACCTCTATCTCTGTAACCTTCTCTTCTCAGATAACTTGGCCAATATTTAATTGCCATCGCACATTGTGGTAGCCTGTGTTGAGGTAGGGCGGGCAGTAGAAGACCAGGGAGCTGACGTGGATAATACAGAGCCTGGCCCCTGTTTTCACTCACTTTTGTGTTCTGTATTGGAGAGAAGCAAATCAGTGCTCTGATAATAAAAGCAAATCCCCAAAGTGCAGAATTCATAACAACATAATATTTCAAAACTAGGATTTACATTTCGAAAGTGTTCAAAGGTGATCTGGCGCCTTTTTTGTTGGTTTAAAGAGTTGGCCAGGAGACTGATGCTTGAAGGGTTTTGGTTAAGAGGTTTGCTGGGCCAGCGATCTCCCTTTTTTAAGTTCAAAATATAAACACATATCATCTCAGATGTTGGTGGGGGGTTGGGGAGGAGTGAAATCATGCGAGCCCATGCTTAGTGTCAGGGTTCAGATAAGAATTCAAAGTTTATAATAAGTCCATAAACATCTGGAATCTCCCAAATCAGCCTGGCTGGGTGGCAAGAAAGGCTCTCACGAGACTTTTGGGAGTTATTTCCTGCTCTCAGCAGGACATCCATGTATAAATATCTTTTCCCAGTATGTCTCCATTTTTATTTCCAGGTGGAATGGGATGTGTAGGTATGATCAGAATGCAAAATGAGAAAACATACTTCATGTGTTTTAGTCTTAGATGACTATTTCCATAACTTCACTCATAGGCCTTCAGTAGTCAATGAGATCTATCTGGTGATTTGTTTAAAATGTAATTTTCATAGAGCTCTCTACTTATGTACAGAGTTGTATGTATATATTTATGTATGAACACACACCAAATATATAGACAAATATAAACACCCACATATATATATACAAATACACATATTTACTTATTTACTTTTTTATGTAAAATAAGAAAGCGTGTGAAACATGGTGTTCAGAGATAAAGTCGCAAAAGTGCTACAATCTTTTTGTGTATCAGGAGAAAAACATGTGGTAGCACAATATATGAGGAGACATGATTTTACCTTTAGTAAAACTCTCTCTAGGAAATGATAAGGCAGATTTTAAAGACTTCTTTCCCACTGTGTCCAAAACACCAGTATATCAACTGGCTTAATAGAGTAAAACATAGATTAAAAATAGCATTTTAAAATCTCAATATTTCTTTGCAGTAAGGAGCACATGGTTAGAACCATAAAAAACTGCAAATACTAATATTTTTGGTTTACAGGGAAAGTTGGAAACTTACACCAGAAGTTTCGAAGCCTGACTTCTGAATGCCGAGCCTTTGCCAATACACAACATTTATTTTTGGCTCCATGTGTGCTTACAGAGTTTGCTTATACCAAGTTTTATGTAGTCTTTGATTTTTATCCAAAAGATTTATTCAACACCCCTAATGAGCTCCCTTTTCAGACAGGTTAGTGGCCTCTTGATAGGGGCTGAAATGTTTGCACCAATCTGGCTCATTTTAAATAAACATATAAAACCGGGGATGGCAATGGAGAGAATACACAGGAACCCAGGGTTGGGGCCTCATGTCAAAGCAGGAATGATTCATCAGTAAGGCAGTCAGAGTTCCCAGGGTAAATAATTTCCATTTCACCACTGGACTGGAAGATAAGGTTAGAGATAACTTTTAAAAAATTAAGTTTTAGACTTACAGACTTAGAGAACGAACTTACGGTTGCCAGGGAGGAAGCACGGGAGGAAAGAATAGCTAGGGGGTTTGGGATAGATGTGTACACACTGCTACAGTTAAAATGGATAACCAACAAGGACCTACTGTGCAGTACAGAGAACTCTGCTCAACGTTATGTGACAGGCGGGGTGGGAGGGGAGTTTGGAGGAGAATGGATACATGGATATGTATGGCTGAGTCTCTTTGCTGTCCATCCAAAATTATCACAATGTTGTTAATTGGCTACACTCCAATACAAAATAAATTTTTTAAATTAAAATTTCCTACATCTTATATTTGGTAACATCTTAGAAATATATATGTATTAAACTCTATTCTTCCTAGTTCCTAAAATACTTGGGGTAGGGAAAGAACTCACAAGTGAAGGAAAACTCCCCATGAGGATAAGAGATTACAAAACTTGATTATGAAGCCTAATCATATCTAGTTAATGGAGGACAAAGAAATTTCTTATAAAAAGGCAAAAGTAACCAAACTCTAATTTTAAGTTTACTGAGTCCAGTGATTCAGTTTTTCTAGGGATAAGTCTAAAAGACCCTATACTTCTTGAATTTAATAAACAGTTAGCAAATAGTAGGTTGTGGTTAATAATTTATTCAACAAATATACCAAAGAAGTTCAAAAACAAGCAATCATGATAATTTAGTTTATTATCCAAAAGATGTGGGGTTCATTATTCGAAGTAATGATTTCAATTTAGATAAGAATCAGACCTCAGAATGTGTAACCTATCTATTAGACATGAGGGAAGTTGTACACAAGTTCTGGCCAATCATTCAGTCATCAGCTATTAGTTATCTTATTTCTGTGGCAAGTACCATGCTAGGGAATGGGTATGTAGAAACGAAAAGTTGAAACTAAGTCACCTATGGTCCAGTGAGTGTCAGAATATGTAAAAGACTATTGTAATATATCATGACAAGGGCCATGTCTCCCTAAGTGCCGGGCACTCTAGGAAAACACGGGAGTCATAAGAAAGCAATTGCCTCAAAGAACTGGGAAAGGCCCCGAGGATGAGGTGACCTTTGAGTTGGGTCTTGGAGGATGAGCAGGTGTGTTTCTGATGAGGGAAGAGCTGGTCGTTCGAGGCAAGGGAACTGCCTGTGCCAAGACGTGGAGTCTTAAAATCAGCAGATCTTTAAAGAAAGCTGAATGTTACTGAAGTATGTTGAACTTGTACATGAGTCCAAGGGCAGAAGATGGGCTACATGGGTAAATTCTCCCATGGTTTTCCTGTATCATCCTCATCTGTTCATTCAGTTTATAAAATAAGACTAAATGATCCCTGAGGTTCAACATTTTATGAGCCTATGAAAGGGAAAAGAATCCGATCTGAGTTGGAAAAAAGAGCTTGAGGGTGAGCAAGGGTGTGGGATTGTTTCCATGAAAGTGAGGGTTTGCAGCTGTCTCACACTAATGACACGGATTAAAAAAGAAAAAGAAAAAAAAAAAGACATTTTTCTGTTCTTAGTACATATTGACATGTGCCTCCGGCACTGTTTGGAAAGGAAAGAAGATGACAATTTTCCTTCCCAATTACAGATACTTTTTTTTTTGGTTTTCATTTTTCTTTTATTAGACTCCCTCTGCAAATGGAAAGGTTTTGTCCTGGTCTCATTCTTAGACAGAAAAGTATGTATTTTACAACTAGGCAATCGACTTCTAAGAATCAGTTTTCTGTCATGTCCAGACAGGCACATGTACAGGGAACCAGGGCCCAAGTTCTGGGCTGCACTGCTCTGGATCAAGATTCCTTGTGGGCTTCAGAAACTAAATCTGGACCTCAGGTTACTGGGATGAGAGAAAAAACCTGGAAACCTGATAGGCTCTTGAGAAATGAAAGAGACAGAGAAAACTATTTCCCATGCGGTACATAATCTCAGAAAAACATAGCAGTTGAAAAAATAAATTAGCTTGTCAAAGCCAAAGATATGAAATTTTTCTCACACATCCCATTGAAAATTACCATGAGCACTTACATTCATGGGGAGAGAAATGAGCCTGTTGTTTATTTAAATAATTGAAATTTAATGCAAAACCACAGGGACTTAGTTTAAACTTAAGCAGTAGGAAAAGATGATTACTTTTCCAAATGATAGTCCCTGAGAATATAGTTTTACAAGTAATGGAAACCAGAAAAAAAAAATTTTTTTAAAATCTTTTAAAACTTGAGGTGTATCTATTTTTTAAAATTTTAGTATCCTAAGTCCTGAAGAATACCTGAGATGTTTCGCTTCTCTGAGCTTTATAATTAAAGACTACTGATGACTCTGACATAAGCAATTTCATCCTAATTCCCCCTGTACTTTCAGATAGAAAACCTCATCATTTCCCTGTTCTCATGCCTTTCAGAGTATGCTTCATTCACACTTTCATCCACCCAAAGCTTCAGTTCAGTTCAGTTGCTCAGTCGTGCCCTACTGTTTGCGATCTAATGGACTGCAGCACACCAGGCCTCCCTGTCCATCACCAACTCCTGGAGCTTGCTCAAACTCATTTCCATTGAGTTGGTGATGCCATTCATCCCCCTCATCCTCTGTCATCCCCTTCTCAACCCAAAGTTTAACCACCTTTAAAAACTTTCTATGTTTTAATTATTTTTGGCTGTGCTGGGTCTTCATTGCTGTGCATGGGCTTTAGTAGTTGTGACACACAGGCTTAGGTGCCCCTTGGCATGTGAGATCTTCCTGGACCAGAAAACAAACCCACGTCCCCTGCATTGGCAGGAGGATTCTTAACCACTGGACCACTAGAGAAGTCTGCTTAGGCATCTTTTAAGATCGAATTCAAACCATCTCCCCTGTAAAATGTCCATTTGATCATCTCTGCTTGAATACTTGTTTTCTGCTCAGAAATTCTTCATTGCCTACTACCCATCACTTACCTGGCAATTAACCCTGTGCTTGTTCTTTCTTTATGATCCTGAACCTCGTGTTCTCAGCTCTCAGCATGAGCAGATATTTGTGTCTAACTTCCTCAAACAGGGTTCATTGCTCCTTGAGGACAGGGACCTTTCCTTTTGGCACCTTTACAGAATTGAGTTCAGTAAATATTTGCTGATTTGAATAATTGGTTAATTCACCAAACATTTACCAGGCAGCCACCAAGTAAAATGAGCTAACATAGACCCCGTGTCTTTCTCCAGCTTTGTCATGAAGGCTGACAGTAAATCCACAGTCAGTAAAATGTAAAGATCTTAACCCTTGTACGTGAGTTGTTTATTTCTATAAATGAAGAACTCTGGGTCCTGACTTCATTTTTGTTGGTGATTCCCTCAGGCCTCACATGGACCCTCTAGGCTCCCATTATGGTTATTTCCCAGTAGTCCTGCTGACATGAGCTGTCTTTTCTCTACAGTCCCTACGAAAATCTCATTTCACTTGGTTGGCTCTGATTGGATGATGAGAAAGTTTCTACTCCTCCCTGTGTTTAAGTGATAGGACAGGATGAAAGAGGTGGATAGGTTTGGGTGGTATTGATAAAAACAAAAAAACTCTTGTTCTGTTGACAGAAAAACAAACCATCACTCTGTTACCAAGACAAATGTAAATTAATACTGAGTAACAAAATAACATATATCCACTATAACTTTCTTGCTCACTATGTAAAAACTTAAACTACTCTCTAATGTAATGAAATTAATGGATTTTCCTTTAAAAAGAAAAGAAACAGCTATGTGTCTTTCTAAAATTTTCTCTTAGTATTCACAAAACCCCAAAACACAATAGGAATAAGAACAAATGTAATATGGAATACAAAAATATTGGTGTTTTTTCTTTGTAGCAATTTAACCTGTTTCTTAAAATTCACTCAGGGCAACACTGCTGCTGCTGCTGCTGCTGCTAAGTCACTTCAGTTGTGTCCAACTCTGTGCGACCACAGGGCAACACTACCATCAGTTAAAAGGCAGACTGTTTCAGGATAGGTGAAAAAAAAACTCAATACCGCAGCCATTAGCTACAAGTCACTATTCATATACAAATTACAACTAAATACAGTTAAAAATTCAATAGCATTCACATTCATCTCATTGCAAGTATTCAGTGGCCACATGTGGCTAACAGGTTGGACAGTGCAGATGAAGACTATTTCCATGATGGCAGGACAGTCTGTGTGCTACAATGATCCAGAATTTTATCACAGGTTTAGGACAACTAAATCACAGATTTAGGACAACTTAAACAGGTAAAAGTGAATTATGAGCCAGTTCCAAAGAAAGACTTGAGATTTTTTACCTTTTTCTCCTGACTCCCAGTTTTCTGAGGTTGGCTGGATGACCTTCAGTGGCTATTATTAAATGTCCCATCCTGGTGCGACAGCTGAGTCCTTTGTGGCTGGACCCTAGAGTCTCCAGTGAGCAGTCAGTATTCATTCAGCTCCATCTCCTACTGGAATAGAACATTCCCTCAACCCATCTTTCCCTGGTGGCTCAGAGGTTAAAGCTTCTGCCTGCAATGCAGGAGACCTGGGTTAAATCTCTTGGTTGGGATGATCCCCTGGAGAAGGGAATGGCAACCCACTCCAGTATTCTTGCTGGAGAATCCCATGGACAGAGGAGCCCGGTGGGCTACAGTCCACGAGGTTGCAAAGACTCGGACACGACTGAGTGACCTCACTTTTGCTTTGCTGCAGCCGCCATTTTGCACATATGTGGCTGGAGCCAAAGCTATTTGCTCCTGGGGCTTCCCAGGTGGTGCTAGTGGTGAAGAACCCACCTGCCAATGCAAGAGACAAAAGAGATGGGGGTTCAATACCTGGGTTGGGAAGATCCCCTGGAGGAGGGCATGGCAACCTGCTCCAGTATTCTTGCCTGGGGAATCCCATGGACAGGGGACCCTGGCAGGGCTACAGTCCATGGGGTTGCAAAGAGTCTGACACAACTGTAGTGACTTAGCACACACACACTGCTGCTGGGACCACAGGTACACAGTGGCTCTTCCCACTGCCACCATGGTCAGCACAGCTTTCCCATTGAATCTTTTTCTTTCTTGTGGAGATACAGTTGAGGAACAACATTATGTAAGTTTGAGGGTACAATAGTGCTGATTTGATACATTTCTGTGTTGCAATATGATGACCTCCCTAGCCTCAGCTCACACTTTAATCACGTGACACAATTATCACTTTTTTGTGTGTGTGGTGAAAGCAATTAAGACCTAGTCTCTTAGTAACTTTGAAGTTTATAAATACAGTGTTGTTGCCAGTAACACATTGAATCTTTTTGAAAGTGGCAGAAACAGAAAAATCAGATCAAGAGCGTACACTTGGATAACCATGGTCCCCTTTGTGCTTCTGGGCTTTTTAGGGGATGAGGAACGCCAGGGATCTCTGTGCAGATTTTCACACCCCAGACCAGAGCTTTGTGGTTGCTTTCCAGACAGTGAGAAAGAAGAGCAAAGGAGAATACACTTTGTCCAAGAGAATGCCTTATTATTTGCCTGGGCGGGTGAGGGCTGGCTGAGGAGTGCAATCAAGCACTGGAAGCCTAGGAGCATGCTTCTGCGGTCAGTCACTGCCTATTTCTCCAATCCAACAGTCCAACCTACCAGTCCTGGATTCTCCCAGGTTGGCTTTTCCTCAGGAGCCCAATATTTCTTTCGCGTTCAAATCGCTTGAGTCCCTAAAAACAAAGCCTTTGCATGCTTCACCTATAGCACGCTTCCTGGAACCTGGTGACATTGAAACACTTGGGACCTTTTGCTCACACAAATTTGCCTTTGAGAGCTCTCACTGTACCGTTTTACATTTTCAGTCATCCCATTCAAATGTGTCAATGTCCTTATAAAGTGACCGCTTGAAGCATTTCCAAAAGTAACTTAACTCTTTTTATTTGAAAATATAGTATATAGAAAAAGGCAGATTTTCCATAATTGGATAAATTAAAATAGTTTAAAAGGGATTTTGTGTAACAGCTTCACTGAGATCAATCCTGGGTGTTCATTGGAAGGACTGATGCTAAAGCTGAAACTCCAATACTTTGGCCACCTCATGCGACAAGTTGACTCACTGGAAAAGAGTCAACTTGTCTGATGCTGGGAAGAATTGGGGGCAGGAGAAGGGGATTACAGAGAATGAGATGGCTGGATGGCATCACCGACTCTGTGGACATGAGTTTGAGTGAACTCCGGGAGTTGGTGATGGACAGGGAAGCCTGGTGTGCTGTGATTCATGGGGTCGCAAAGAGTCGGACACGACTGAGCGACTGAACTGAACTGTCATTGTAATTGACTAGTTCTACAGCTTGATAGGTTTTGACATGTATGGAAACTTCACCACAATTGAGAGTGAATCATCACCCACAGTTTCCTTGTGCCCTCTGTCATCTCTGACTCTTTTCCTCTCTGCTCTCCTCCAGCTAACCCCTTCCCAGTCCCCAGACAACCACTGTTCTGCTTTCTGTCATTATAAATTAATTTGTATTTTCTCGAGTCTTATATAAATAGAATTATACAGTGTCTAGTCTTTGTGTGTATGTGTGTGGGTGGGTGAGAGTCTGGCTTATTTCATTCAGCATAAGTATTTTGACATTCACATATGTTGTATGAGAAAATAGCTCATTTTTTTAAAAAATTGCTGAATAGTATTCAATTGTATGGTTATGTTACAATTTCTATATCCACTCACCTGGTAATGGACATTTGGGTTATTTCTAGTTTTTTCCTGTTATAAATAAGCATGCTATGAGCATTCATGTACCAATCTTTGTATAGACACATTCTTTTGTTTCTTTTGGTTAAATACCTGGGAGTGTGTTTTCCTGAAAGCTTTACGTATGTTTTAGGTTTGAAGGATTCTTTAACAAAAGAAACCACTCTCATCACACACAACAAACAAATTCGTTACTCAATAGAGGATTATTTGACTTAATTACAATATACAGTCATTAAGAGAAGAGAAATAAAAACAATAGAGAAAAGTAACAGCATATACATCACCAAATTTGGTTGAACAATATCCAGATTTAAACAGCCCTGGTAAGTCCCTGGTTAACAGCAATGTGGAGTTCCAATTGGGAAATGTCCTGGGCAATGTGTTCATATCATGACAGAGATTTCAAATTGCAGTTTGGGGCGCTCACACTTATAATCCCAGGCTGAAAGCTGGTATTGTCATCAGTTTGTTTGCAAAAATTCAGCTTTTTTTAAAAAAAAAAACTTTTACAATGCTGTTTTTTTCACCTTGTGAGTTACAGGATTTTGTTAGCCCCTGGGAGATTGGACAGACCTCTAGGAGCTCAAGAATTCTTTTTTTTTTCTTTTTATTTGTTTATTTTTTATTGGAAGCTAATTATTTTACAATATTATATTGGTTGGTTTTGCCATACATTGACATGAATCCGCCCCGGGTGTACATGAGTTCCCCCTCCTGAACCCCCCTCCCACCTCTCTCCTCCCTTTATCCTCCCTCTGGGTCATCCCCGCACACCAGCCCTGAGCATCCTGTAACATGCATTGACCCTGAACTTGTGATTCGTTTCACATATGACAACATACATGTTTCAATGCCATTCTCCCAAATCATCCCACCCTCACCCTCTCCCATAGAGTCCCAAAGACTGTTCTATACATCTGTGTCTCTTTTGCTGTCTCGTATACAGGGTTATCATTTGCATATTTCTAAATTCCATATATATGTGTTAGTATACTGTATTGGTGTTTTTCTTTCTGGCTTACTTCACTCTGTATAATAGGCTCCAGTTTCATCCACCTCATTAGAACTGATTCAAATGCATTGTTTTTAATGGCTGAGTAATACTCCATTGTGTATATGTACCAAAGCTTTCTTATCCATTCGTCTGCAGATGGACATCTAGGTTGCTTCCATGTCCTGGCTATTATAAACAGTGCTGCAATGAACATTGGAGTACATGTGTCTCTTTCAATTCTGGTTTCCTCGGTGTGTATGCCCAGGAGTGCGATTGCTGGATCATATGGCAGTTCTATTTCCAGTTTTTTGAGGAATCTCCATACTGTTCTCCATAGTGGCTGTACTAGTTTGCATTCCCACCAACAGTGTAAGAGGGTTCCCTTCTCTCCACACCCTCTCCAGCATTTATTGCATGTAGACTTTTGGATAGCAGCCATTCTGACTGGTGTGAAATGGTGTCTCATTGTGGTTTTGATTTGCATTTCTCTGATTATGAGGGAGACCCAATCAAAAAATGGGCCAAAGAACTAAACAGACATTTCTCCAAAGAAGACATAAAGATGGAGCTCAAGAATTCTAAGACCCACTCTCTTTCTCTTCTAAAGTGCTGCCTGACTTGCTACGCTTGCATGCAGGCACGGAATCTGGGTCAGAAGCCTGCTTTCCTGCTTCTGAAGCCTGAATAAGACTTCCTCCATTTAAAATTCCCTAACAGAGTGGAATGGCTGAGTCAAATGGAAGGTATATATTCAACTATTTAAAAGAATACCACACTGTTTTCCTAAGCATTTGCACCATTTTACATTCCCATTAGCAGTGTATTAGAATTCTAGTTGCTCAACATCTTTGCCAACATGTAGTATGGTCAATCTTTTGAATTTTAGCCATTTTTATAGGTGTGAGGTGGTATCTTATTATGTCTTAATTTGCATTTCTGTATTGACTAATTATTTTGAGCAAACTTTTATGTGCTTATTTGCTGTTCATGTATCTTCTTTGAAGTGCCTATTCAAATTTTTTGCTCATTTTTAATTTAATTTTTTCCAGTTTTATTGAAATATAATTAATATATAACATTGTACAAATTTAAGAGGTTCAGTGTGATGATTTGCTCCCTGTCTATACTGTGAAATGCTTACTGTAATAAGGATAGTTATATCCTTGACTTGCTTCTGATCTTTGGGAGAAAACTTTCAGTCTTTCATCACTAAGTATGACATTAGCTATAGTTTTTGTGGATGCCCTTTATCAAATGGATAAGTTCCATTCCATTTCCAGTTTGCTGAGAGCTTTCTTTTTTTTTTTTTAAATCAGAAATGGATGTTGGATTTTGTCAAGTGATTTTTCTGTATCTATTGAGATGATATTAAAAGGTTTTTTTCAGGGCTTCTTGGGTGGCATAGTGGTAAAGAATCTGCCTGCCAATGCAGGAGACACAAGTTTGATTCATGACCCGGGAAGATCCCACATGTCAAGAAACAACTAAACCTGTGGGTCACAACTGTTTAGCTTGTGCTCTAGAGCCAGGGAGCCACAGCAACTGAAGCCCACATGCTCTGGAGCCGGTGCTCAGCAACAGGAGAAGCTACCAGAATGAGAAGCCTGTGCTGAAACTAGAGAAAGGCCTGCACAGCAATGAAGACCCAACACAGCCAATAAATAAATGAATAAAATTAATTTTTTTTAAAGAGAGGGTTTTTTTTTCAGTCTAATACTATGGTGAATTACATTGATTCTTGATATTAAAAAAGCTTGCCTACCTGGGGTAAATAGGGATTTTATTATTTTTTTATTTAATTTTTATTTTATGTTAGAATTTTTAAATTTTTATTTTATGTTAGAGTTTTTTAAAACAGAGAAATTAATCGAGTTGGGTTTGAGTTTAATCTACTTGACTGTTATCACAGCACAGTGTATTAACTCATGAAAGATTTTTTTTCTAACCAAGATTGTTTTAAAAAA
This sequence comes from Moschus berezovskii, assembly GCF_049115385.1. Taxonomy (NCBI): domain Eukaryota; kingdom Metazoa; phylum Chordata; class Mammalia; order Artiodactyla; family Moschidae; genus Moschus; species Moschus berezovskii. The sequence continues at coordinate 25,499,778 of NC_142485.1, read as the reverse complement.
CTCAAAACTTAATTTTCCAGAGTGAAATGATCTTGAAATAGATAAAATTCGTAATGATCATTGGATTGCCAAGGTTAAATGCAATGTGTTCTATTCTTCAGTCTTCTTAGAAGTGAGAAAATATTTGAAGAGTCTACTTTTCATGAGTTGTTAGGCATTTCTGAACATACAAGTTTTTCAGCCTAGGGCCAAGTAATTTGCAAGATTCCATACATTTACACAACTCTCTTCCCACCTCTATTTTGTGAGAATGTTGGCTGGGAACCAGCGTCAACCCACTCCCGTTTGGAATCATTTTTCCTCCAAGGAGGCTGCAGGAACCCTGCTCTGGGAGATGCTGGTAGTCCACAGGGGGCGACATAAAAAGATTAAACAATAATACCACCCATTAGCTACTGCTCCCAGAGAGATGCACAGGAAATATTCACTATCAAATTTCAGCTGAAACTCAGAGCAGGAAATGACTGTTCTCATCAGAAGGGAATTAAAAGACTCCCCCAGGCCTCAGAGGCAGTGAGGCTGGCTGTACCACTGAGAAAGTTGCCAAAGTAAGAAGGCAAACCATGAGCACTCTGGTTGGAGACACTGAGCCCACAGCCATTAGCTGTTTCGTTAACCAGTAAATCAGACTAAGCAGGCTGGATGGAATCCAAGGCTTTGGAAGAAATGGCGTGATCAAGACTTCATCCTCAAGGATATTAACCAAGTACCTAAGTGAAGACTAGGAATATTTGCAGCACAATGGCTAACAGTGCAGGATTTCAGAATAGGGAGACGGTGTCCGAATATTGCCCATGCCATTTCTGACTTTGTTTGGGTTATTGAGAGGCAAGGTACAGAAGGCAACTAGCACATTACTGATGCACCAGTTCAGTTCAGTTGCTCAGTTGTGTCCGACTCTTTGCAACCCATGGACTGCAGCACGCCAGGCCTCCCTGTCCATTACTCAAGCTCATGTCCATTGAGTTGGTGATGCCATCCAACCATCTCATCCTCTGTCATCCCCTTCTCCTCCTGCCTTCAATCTTTCCCAGTGTCAGGGTCTTTTCCAATGAGTCAGTTCTTCACATCAGGTGGTCAAAATATTGGAGTTTCCGCATCAGTCTTTCCAATGAATATTCAGGATTGATTTCCGTTAGGATAGACTGGTTGGATCTCTTTGCTATCCAAGGGACTCTCAAGAGTTCTCTCCAACACCACAGTTCAAAAGCATCAATTTGTTGGCACTCAGCTTTCTTTATAGTCCAACTCTCACATCCATACATGACTACTGGAAAGACCATAGCTTTGACTAGACGGACCTTTGTTGGCAAAGTAATGTCTCTGCTTTTTAATACGTTGTCTAGGTTGGTCATAACTTTTCTTCCAAGGAGTCTTTTAATTTCATGGCTGCAATCACTATCTGCAGTGATTTTCAGTTCAGTTCAGTTCAGTCGCTCAGTCGTGTCCGACTCTTTGCAACCCCATGAATCACAGCACGCCGGGCCTCTCTGTCCATCACCAACTCCCAGAGTTCACTCAAACTCATGTCCATCGAGTTGGTGATGCCATCCAGCCATCTCATTCTCTGTCGTCCCCTTCTCCTCCCGCCCCCAATCCTTAGTGATTTTGGAGCCCCCCCAAAATGAAGTCTGTCACTGTTTCCAAAGTTTTCCCATCTATTTGCCATGAAGTGATAGGACCAGATGCCATGAACTTAGTTTTCTGAATGTTGACCTTTAAGCCAACTTTTTCTCTCTCCTCTTTCAATTTCAGCAAGAGGCTCTTTAGTTCTTCGCTTTCTGCCATAAGGGTAGTGTCACCTGCATATCTGAGGTTATTGATATTTCTCCTGGCAATCTTGAGTCTTCATCCAGTCCAGTGTTTCTCCCTGCATATGTGCTAAACTGCTTCAGTCATGTCCGACATAGTTGTAAAGGAGGAAGATGCCATTCATCACCGAAGTGACTTCTAGGAACAGATTTTGTTCCTTAGGAAGATTCTTTGTGTTGCCCGAGACTTCACTGGTTTGTGTGTGGCGAGAGTGGGGGTTGGTGCTGACTTGCTCTGTACCCGGCAGAAGTAGAACTTGGAATTCCCAAGGCAAACTGGGTGGAAAGGAGTAGAGTAGTGAATGCAAGTGAGAAAACCAGAAGTAAGAAGTAAGGCTGGTTGAAGGGCCAGTAAGAACCCCTGGGGTGAATGCACTGGCACTTCAACAGCAGGAATGCCTGAAGTTTTAAGTAAAAATTTATAAACCTTCCTTGTATATTGCACAGGTATGCAAAATTGAAACTTCATTTCTCTATAAAACTAAATTTTGTGTGTCCTTTTTTTTTTTTTAATCAGCAGTGACAAAAATAGTCTGATTCAGGGTTAGCTCAGTTAGGGTAGAACTCCGTAGATGGTGGTGATCGATTCAATCATTTCCTGCATACTAAGTTGCTTCAGTCATGTCCAACTCTTTGCAACGCTATGGACTGTAGTCCACCAGATTCCTCTGTCCATGGGATTTCCCAGGCAAGAATACTGCAGTGGGGGTTGTCGTGCCCTCCTCCAGGGGATCTTCCTGACCCAGGGATCAAACCCACGTCTCTTACGTCTCTTGCATTGGCAGGCGGGTCCTTTACCACTAGTGCCACCTGAGATTTTGCCCTCACTCATTGCCTATTCTTAACTTAACTTTTATCCTTAACTATTTTCCTCCTTTCTGCCCAGGCAGTGACCTGAGTTCCAACAGTCATCCAGATCAGGAGAAGAGGATGCTGGGTCCTCAGTCAGCCTGTGTCCGTCTCTGAAATGATGCTGAGCTGCACCCTCTCCCATCAGCCTCTGGATGTACCTGCTTGTGCTCAAGGGACCACTGTTCTCCCAAAAACCCTCCTGATGGTCTGTTCCATGCAGGCCACTCTGGGTCCTGCTCAATGGGGTGGAGATCCCAGATTCCTTCACGTCCCCTGGCCTGGGTGCCATCCTCACCCCACTCTCAGGGGCTGTTGTAGTTCTCTGTTTCTGTCCCCATGAAACCCTGGTGGCCCCGGAGGCTGCTCTTGGGCCAGCTGTCTGGGCATCTCTCAGATTTTGCTGGTGCTACTTTCTCTAAGAGACTCGCAGGCTTCCCAGGCTTTGCTTTGAGAGGGAAGAGTTAGTCCTTTCCCATCTTGGGTTCTCTAAACCCATCTTGGATTTCCAGTTGTCTTCACCACATGGACTCAGCCGAGGCAGGAGGTGAGGCACCAAACACTCACAGACTCACCCTCCGCCTCTTCTCTCCCCTTTGAAGTTCTTTCCCACGGCATGAAAAGTCTTTCATCCGCTTCTTGTGTGGCTGAATATGTACTCTTCATCCTTCTCTTCACCATATATTGTTTGAGGGTAAACTTTATGTTTTTCTCCCTCGGGCTTCGGAGGTTGATAATTAAACCTCCGTTTTTGGAATTGAGAAATCATTTTTTTTTCCAGGTATTGTGGCTCTCAGCTCAATTCTCTGCTATTCAAGGGCTTTTGAGGTCTAATTTTTATCCGACCTGCTTCTAAGTGAAAGGTACTACAGCTGCTTGAGTAGTGGGAGGAAAGATAATGGTAAAAGGAAATGTAAGGAAATAATTCATATCTGAAGTATGAATATGAATAATTCATGTCTCAAATATTATTCACTACATTGATATGTGTTTTCAGACTGGTAATATTAGGCTGGGTAATGTGCCATCAGTTCAGTTCAGTTGCTCAGTCGTGTCCGACTCTGCGACCCCATGAATCACAGCATGCCAGGCCTCCCTGTCCATCACCAACTCCCGGAGTTCACCCAAACTCATGTCCATCGAGTCGGTGATGCCATCCAGCCATCTCATTCTCTGTCGTCCCCGTCTCCTCCCACCCCCAATCCCTCCCAGCATCAGAGTCTTTTCCAGTGAGTCAACTCATCACATGAGGTGGCCAAAGTATTGGAGTTTCAGCTGTAGCATCAGTCCTTCCAATGAACACCCAGGACTGATCTCCTTTAGAATGGACTGGTTGGATCTCCTTGCAGTCCAAGGGACTCTCAAGAGCCTTCTCCAGCACCACAGTTCAAAAGCATCAATTCTTCGGCGATCAGCTTTCTTCACAGTGTAACTCTCACATCCATACATGACCACTGGAAAAACCATAGCCTGACTAGATGGACCTTTGTTGGCAAAGTAATGTCTCTGCTTTTTAATATGCTATCTAGGCTGGTCATAACTTTCCTTCCAAGGAGTAAGTGTCTTTTAATTTCATGGTTGCAATCAGTATCCACAGTGATTTTGGAGCCCCCAAAAATAAAGTCTGACACTGTTTCCACTGTTTCCCCATCTATTTCCCATGAAGTGATGGGACCAGATGCCATGATCTTAGTTTTCTGAATGTTGAGCTTCAAGCCAACTTTTTCACTCTCCTCTTTCACTTTAAGAGGCTTTTTAGTTCCTCCTCACTTTCTGCCATAAGGGTGGTGTCATCTGTATATCTGAGGTTATTGATGTGCCATAGCAACCCTAAAAATTAAAAAAATATATCCTCAGTATCATTATATACCATCTCAAAAATTTGGTCTGAGATGTTTTATGAAGAAATAGAGGAAAAGTTGAGTTACAAGTCTAAGATGACAAGCCGTGATAGGCAATAGGACCCTAAAGCCCATGTTGACTTTCCTCCTCATGTAAATATCTGCAGAAAAATTGAAAAAGACACATGTATCCCACTGTTCACTGTAGCACTATTTAACATAGCTAGAACATGGAAGCAACCTAGATGTCCATCAACAGATGAATGGGTAAAGAAGTTGTGGTATATATACACAATGGAATATTACTCAGCCATAAAAAGGAATGCATTTAAGTCCATTCTCATGGGGTGAATGAACCTAGAACCTTTTATACAGAGTGAAGTGAGTCAGAACGAGAAAGATAAATATCATATATGGAATCTGGAAAAATGGTACTGAAGAGTTTATTTACAGGGCAGCAGTGGAGAAACAGCCATAGAGAATAGACCTGTGGACATGGGGAGAGGGGAGGAGAGGGTGAGATGTATGGAAAGAGTAACATGGAAACTTACATTACCATGTGTAAAATACATAGCCAACAGGAATTTGTTGTATGGCTCAGGAAACTCAAACAGGGGCTCTGTATGAACCTAGAGGGGTGGGATGGGGAGGGAGATGGGAGGGAGGTTCAAAAGGGAGGGGATATATGTGTACCTATGATATATATATACTCATGCTGAGGCTTGACAGAAACAACAAAATTGTAAAGTAATTATCTGTCAATAAAAATAAATAAATAAATTTAATTAAAAAAAATCTGCAGAAATGTAGGCTTGCATGGGGCCTGGACTGTGGGTTCCAGCTAATTTGATCTCAGAGAGTGAGCATATCCCAGCTGACATCTGGGTGAAAGAGGAGACGGTCAATAAAGGTTAGCTAATTATAGTAGTAGTGGAAGTACAAATCGCAGTGCTAGGAAGGTTCTTGAAGAAGCCATGACACCGTGCCAACTAGGTGGGAAAGAACAACACAGTGCAAGGCCAGTGCAGGGGGATCTCCTTAGCAATGTTTGCCCTAGGTGAGAGAAGCCGAGACTGACTAAGCCACCTTCCATCTCCTACAAATCATCACCTACGACATAAAACAGAGCTTCAGAGGACCTCAGTGTGGTCATTGATCAATGTCTGGTTTGCTGACCTTGCAAGCAGGTGCAGTCTCTGAGCATCTTTTGAGTTGCTCTGGTTGAGTACTTTTGGATCCTCTGTAAGAGAATAAGTATATTAGTCATGGTTCTTCAGAGAAACAGAATCAATAGGAGATATATATAGTAAGTGTATAGAAGATATCATACATATATAATGTATAGAAGATATCACAAGATATGTTATATACACATAGTTATATGTTAATTTTATAATCCTAATATCCTGTATATATTCTATTATCCTCTACCCTATTATCCTATTAAGATATCTTATTATCCTATATGTACTCCCTATATCAATTTCATATCTATATCTATGGTATCTCTGTATTTAGGTCTAGATTTATTTTGGGGAATTGGCTCATGTGATTGTGGATCTAGGAGTCCAGAATCTGCAGGGCAGGCCAGCAGGCTGTAAATTCCAGCAGGAGTCGTTGCAGTCTTGAGTTCAAAGGCAGTCTGGAGACAGAATTTTTTGCTCTTTAGGGACCTCAGTCTTTCCTCTTAAGGCTTTCAATTAACTGGATGGAGCCCACCCACATAATGGAAGGTAATCTGCTTTTCTCAAAGTCTACTGAATTAAATGTTAATCACAGCTTAAAAAAAAAGTTGCCATCATGGCAACAAGTAGACTGCTGTTTGACCCCACAACTGGATAACTTAGCCTGGTCAAGCAGACACGTAAAGTTAGCTACCAAAATAAGGGATTTTGCTTTTATTTTCTTTAGAGGTAAGGACAGAAGAATTCATGACTGACATATTATTTCATCAGTCAGGTTTGAGTATCTATGGAAAGATGCAGGTATGCATGCTCAGTTGCTTAGTCATGTCTGACTCTTTGTGACCCTATGGACTGTAGCCCACAAGACTCCTCTGTCCATGGGATTCTCCTGGCAAGAATACTGGAGCAGGTTGCCATTTCCTCCTCTAGGGGATCTTCCTGACCCAGGGATAGAACGTGCATCTCCTGCATTGGCAGACAGATTCTTTGCTACTGCACCACCTGGGAAGCCCAAAGGAAAGATGGATGAGCCTCAAACTAAAGGAGTTCATGAGAAATTCTGTGGACTCTGGACTCAAGCAGAGCTGCTTTGCAATTCAGACAAATGTGACCCGGAACTGGGGAGAGAGGCATCCTGACCACCTCTGTGGGAAACCCAGCAAGGCCCCTGCCCTTCCAAAAGGTCAGCATGGAAGTGCAAGTAAATGAAACTCTTGGCATGCATATTAACCTTCTCACTGACAGCTCCAGTAGCAATGGCAATAAAGAGGTATCTCCCAGGTGGGGTTTTCATAAGACATAGGCTAGAGTGGAGCTTGAGGAGAACAGGTGTTCCTGGGTGTATCCAGCAAGCCTTCAGGAATGTCTAGACACTCCTGGGGGGAACATTGCTGGAGACAGGAATTTCTGTCTGGGCAAATGGAGACATGAGCCAGTGGAAGTCATATCCACAGGCTAGAAAGACCCAGAGACTTCTGACTTACACTCCTTTTTGTAGACTGAGAATTCAATTAGTCTCCAGGCAATTTTTGTGAATTTCATAGGGAGTCTTACAGGTATTGCTATCTATATTTTTCTACAAACTGTTTGAACTCCACCTGATCTTTGAAGTCAAGAGTCCAGGACTCAGGATGAGCAAAAACACGCTTAAGGCCTGCCATATAGATGTATAGACGAGTGTGTTAATGTTGCACAAAATCTGGTCTTTGGTCAAACTGATGGAGCTGTTCTGAGGGTCAGTTGACTTAGCTAAATTGACCTAAAGCAGTAAGCTACCTAGTTGATAAGCAAGAGCACAAGATACAGTGTAAAAGAACCATGAATTCAAATTCCCATATCACTTTGACACCTCTGTGACCCGGGTAAGTTATTTAATGCTTAAAATCTTCATTTCGTCTTCTCCTTATGGGCCTGTTACGAGCTTTATCACATAGTAAGGACTCGACCAACAGTAGTCGTTAACGTCACTGTTGTCTATTTCATCTACCACCCTTTATGTTTTTCCCCCTTAAACTTCAACTGACATCTATTAAAGTCAGTGGTAAGTATCTACTGTGATTCTTAACTCAGGTGGGCATTTGGAATGAGCGGGTATTTGTAAATATTGTTGGGGAGGGGCACCATTTTTATTTATTTTTGGCTGTGCCAGGTCTGTAGTTGTGGTGCCTGGGCTTTTCATTGCAGTGACTTCTCTTGTTGCTGAGCCCGGGGTCCAGGACACAGTGGGCTTTTTCAGTAGTTGTAGCACGTGGGCTCAGCTGTTGCAGCTTCCAGGCTCTAGAGCACAGACTGAGTAGTTGTGGCCTACAGGCTTAGTTGATCTGCAGCGTGTGGGATCTTCCCGGATCAGGGATAGAACCCATGACTTTTGCATTGGCAGGTGATTCTTCACCACTGAGCTTCCAGGGAAGCCTCAGGGACACCATTTTTGAATGTCACAATGAGTGGGGTGTTCCACGGGTATTTAGTGCCCAGAGATCAAGGATAACAGATGGTCTGTGGGTCAGACTTGCACTATGAATTAATTGTCCCACCCCCAAACACCATTCGGAGAAGGCAATGGCAACCCACTCCAGTACTCTTGCCTGGAAAATCCCGTGGGTGGAGGAGCCTGGTAGGCTGCAGTCCGTGGGGTCGCTAAGAGTCAGACACGACTGAGCGACTTCACTTTCACTTTTCACTTTCATGCATTGGAGAAGGCAATGGCAACCCACTCCAGTGTTCTTGCCTGGAGAATCCCAGGGACGGAGGAGCCTGGTGGGCTGCTGTCTATGGGGTAGCACAGAGTTGGACACAACTGAAATGACTTAGCAGCAACAGCAGCAGCAAACACCATTAGTGGCGATTAGTGAGAACTGTTGTGTTTTCCTTTCTGCCTATTTTGAGTTAGAAATGAGAAGTGAGGTAGAAGAGGAGATGGGCCCAGGAAGAGAGGTTTTCAAGGGCTTACAGGTGACAGGCAGTATTCCAGTTGCTTTGAATTCACTATGCCTGGATTCCTCATAACAAGCTAGTCATTAATTCCCATTTTACAGGTGAGGAAACTGAGGCACAGAGAAGTTAAGCACTGCCTAGGCTTATTGGGAGGGCCTGAATTCAAGCCCAGGCAGTTCGGCCCTAGAGGCTGATGCTCTTATGTGGATCAGCTTCTCGCATTTGAGAGCCCTGCTTATTGGAGCGGAGAAGGCAATGGCAAGCCACTCCAGTACTCTTGCCTAGAAAATCCCATGGATGGAGGAGCCTGGTAGACTGCAGTCCATGGGGTTGCTAAGGGTCGGACACGACTGAGCAACTTCACTTTCACTTTTCACTTTCACACATTGGAGAAGGAAATGGCAACCCACTCCGGGGGAGCCTGGTGGGCTTCCGTCTATGGGGTCACACAGAGCCGGACACGACTGAAGTTACTTAGCAGCAGCAGCTTATTGGAGAGCTCCATCAGCTATTGTGAATAAACTGTTTTCCCTAAATCCTATGTTTTTTTGAAATAGCTCCTCAATTATTATGTATTGTAACTGATAATGCAAACACAATTTCTATGGATCAATTAGGAACTCCTTTTTCTGGATACCTAACTAATGTTGAGGATTTCCCTGGTGGCTCAGATGGTAAAGAATCTGCCTGCAATGCGGGAGACCTGGGTTTGATCTCTGGGTTGGGAAGATGCCCTGGAAGAGGGCATGGCAACCCACTTCAGTATTCTTGCCTGGAGAATCCCCATGGACAGAGGAGCCTGGCAGGCTACAGTTCATGGGCTTGCAAAGAGTCGGACTAAGTGACTAAGCGCAGCACAGCACAACTCATGCTTATCATTTCTATTGGAAGAGGATCATCTATTATTCCCCCCACCCCCATGTAGAACTCAGGTGTTATGGACTCAAATGTTATTCCATACTTAAATGTAATGTGCTTGAATCATCCCAACACCTTCTCCCCCCAACGCTGGTCCATGGAAAAATTGTTTTCCCTAGAATGGGTCCCTGGTGCCTAAAAGGTTGGGGACTACTGCTATCCAGTGTAAGTAGTAGGATGACTAGTACCATTGTTTGCAGAACCTTCTGAGGAATGACCCAGAAATGTTGTCATCATTTGTGAAATCTGAGCACGAAACAACTTCTTACAGTATGACTTTTGGACTATCATTCATTCATAAGTTGGTGATTATTCACACGGACTCTCAAAAGTGACCAAGTGGTCAGGAACGAAATATTGAAAATAAACGTGATTGGTTTTATGGACAGCTGATTGGGCTCCTCTGTCTGCTCTGTTCAAGCTCTTGAAGCAAGTGTCTACAATGGCAAGACAGCCAATCATATACGCCGAATCTGAAAGCAAACATAGGTGCTGCTCAGCAAGTTAGATCCAGGTCAGATTCTTGTTAGTTCACCATCTTGCATGAATCTAGTTCACCATTTTTCTTTACAAAAATATTCTCTCTGCCAAAGAAGCGATGGAAAAATTTCCTTGCAGGGCCAGCACTCATAAGTACTCATTATCTCCACAAGAAACTTTCATGTAACCCAAGAACAACTCTTTATCTGTTTATTAAAAATCTCAAATTGTCCTGGCTACAAGATCTATGTCCATATGCATTTTGTCAGTATTTAGCATCTGCATCTAAATTTTAAAAAGAGGGGGATTAAGATAACATTTTATTAATTATGTATGACCCAAACACCAAAGATGCATCTCAGATTTTTTACTAAAAGTTAAAAGATCGGTTAAGTAATTTTTATAGAACATTGGCTTTGAGGCACAGAACCTTCCTCAAAGCTGGATTATATTTCATAGAAAAATCTTCGGGTGTTTTCTTATTTGGTTGTAAAAATATCGTTGCCAAAATCCTGACAGCTCAAGAGGGAGTGCCCACCTCTTTTCTTTTTCCAGCTATTGATGCACAATTGGGATATTGTTTTTACTGTTTCCTCATGGAAAATAAGCCCAATTTTATGCTTGAAAAATGATTAGTTTTCAGAAAGATTATATTTGACTTGAAATTTTAGGAAGTATACACTTAAAAGGTCTTTTACTCTTCAGTAGTTTTAAAAAAATAATAAAATTTTCTCCCCCCAAAATTTGCTTTGACTCTTAACACTATGACATGCTTATTGATTATTACTTGTTTTTATTTGAAATGACCTTTGAAAGGACACATTAAAATATGTAATATAAATATTTATAAACTATAAAAAACCAAAATTATAATCACCCACAAATCCACCACCCAGATATAATTGTTGTGCCTATACTTTTTCTTATTACTTTCATACAAACCCACGGACTCATTTTTAAAATTTTTTTTTGCCTATTAAAAACAACAAAGATTTTTAGGCAGACGCGGGAGACGCCCAGCTCCGGCGCAACTGACCACGTGCAGAATCGTGGCTGAGAGGAGCTACCCCGCGCCCAGGGTTAGGGCGGTGGCCGAGAGGAGCTGTACCACGTCCAGGAGGCGGTGGCTGCTTGGGCACTGGAGGGCCGAGAGGAGCTGATCCACATTCAAAGCAGTAGGGGCGGCCTTGAGGAGATACCCCTCGTCCAAGGTAAGGTACAGCGGCTGCACCTTGCTGGAGCAGCTGGGAAGAGATACTCCACGACCAAGTGGAATATAAGAATCCAGTGTTCTGGGGAGGAAGGAACAAGATGGCGGAGGGATAAGACGGCGAGACCACTCTCTCCCCCACAAATTCATCAAAAGAACATTTGAACGCGGAGTAAAGTCCACAAAACAACTTCTGAATACTGGCAGAGGACATCAGGCACCCAGAAAAGCAGCCCATTGTCTTCTAAAGGAGAGAGAAGAAATCCAGCTCCACCCACCAGAACACCGACACATGCTTCCCTAACCAGGGAACCCGGACAAGTCACCCGTCCAACCCCACACACAGTGAAGAAACTACATAATAAAGAGAACTCCACAAACTGCAAGAAGAGGGAAAGGCCACCCCAAGCAAAGCAATATAAGCAAGATGAAGAGGCAGAGAATTATCCAGCAAGTAAAGGAACAAGATAATTGCCCACCAACACAAACAAAAGAAGAAGATATAGGGAATTTACCTGATAAGGAATTTCGAATTTTGATGGTGAAAATGATTCAAAATCTTGAAAGCAAAATGGAGTTACAGATAAATAACCTGGAGAAAAGGATTGAGAAGATGGAAGAAAGGTTTAATAAGGACTTAGAAGAAATAAAAAAGAGAAAAAGAAGAAATAAAAAATTCATTACAATGAATAATGCAATAGATGAGATCAGAAACACTCTGGAGGGAACAAACAGTAGAATAACAGAGGCAGAAGACAGGATAAGCGAGCTAGAAGATAGAATTGTAGAAATAAATGAAACAGAGAGGAAAAAAGAAAAACGAATTAAAAGAAATGAGGACAATATTAGAGATCTCTGGGACAATGTTAAACGCTCCAACATTCGAAACATAGGAGTCCCAGAAGAAGAAGACAAAAAGAAAGACCGTGAGAGAATACTTGAGGAGATAATAGTTGAAAACTTCCCTAAAATAGGGAAAGAAATAATCACCCAAGTCCAAGAAACCCAGAGAGTCCCCAACAGGATAAACCCAAGGCGAAATACTCCAAGACACATATTAATCAAATTAACAAAGATCAAACACAAAGAACAAATATTAAAAGCAGCACGGGAAAAGCAGCAAATAACACACAAGGGGATTCCCATAAGGATAACAGCCGATCTTTCAACAGAAACTCTTCAGGCCAGGAGGGAATGGCAAGACATACTTAAAGTGATGAAAGAAAATAACCTACAGCCCAGATTACTGTACCCAGCAAGGATCTCATTCAAATATGAAGGAGAAATCAAAAGCTTTACAGACAAGCAAAAGCTGAGGGAATTCAGCATCACCAAACCAGCTCTCCAACAAATGCTAAAGGATCTTCTCTAGACAGAAAACACAGACAGAGTGTATAAACTTGAACCCAAAGCAATAAAGAAAATGGCTACAGGATCGTACTTATCAATAATCACCTTAAACGTAAATGGGTTGAATGCCCCAACCAAAAGACAAAGGCTGGCTGAATGGATACAAAAACAAGACCCCCATATATGTTGTCTACAAGAGACCCACCTCAAAACGAGGGACGCATACAGACTGAAAGTGAAGGGCTGGAAAAAGATATTCCATGCAAATAGAGACCAAAAGAAAGCAGGAGTAGCAATACTCATATCAGATAAAATAGACTTTAAAACAAAGGCTGTGAAAAGAGACAAAGAAGGAAACTACATAATGATCAAAGGATCAATCCAAGAAGAAGATATAACAATTATAAATATTTATGCACCCAACATAGGAGCACCGCAATATGTAAGACAATTACTAACAAGTATGAAAGGGGAAATTAACAATAACACAATAATAGTGGGAGATTTTAACACCCCACTTACATCTATGGATAGATCAACTAAACAGAAAATTAACAAGGAAACACAATCTTTAAATGATACAATAGACCAGTTAGACCTAATAGATATCTATAGGACATTTCACCCCAAAACAATGAATTTCACCTTTTTCTCAAGCGCACACGGAACCTTTTCCAGGATAGATCACATCCTGGGTCATAAATCTAGCCTAGGTAAATTCAAAAAAATTGAAATCATTCCAAGCATCTTTTCTGACCACAATGCAGTAAGATTAGATCTCAATTACAGGAGAATAACTATTAAAAATGCCAACATATGGAAACTGAACAACACGCTGCTGAATAATGAACAAATCATAGAAAAAATCAAAAGAGACATCAAAATATGCATAGAAATGAATGAAAATGAAAACACAACAACCTAAAACCTCTGGGACACTCTAAAAGCAGTGCTAAGGGGGAAGTTCATAGCAATACAGGCACACCTCAAGAAACAAGAAAAAAGTCAACTAAATAACCTAACTCTACATCTGAAGAAACTAGAAAAGGAAGAAATGAAGAACCCCAGGGTCAGTAGAAGGAAAGAAATAATAAAAATTAGGGCAGAGATAAATGCAAAAGAAACGAAAGAGACCATAGCAAAAATCAACAAAGCCAAAAGCTGGTTCTTTGAGAAGGTAAATAAAATTGACAAACCACTAGCCAGACTCATCAAGAAACAAAGGGAGAAGAACCAAATCAATAAAATAAGAAATGAAAATGGAGAGATCACAACTGACAACACAGAAATACAAAGGATTATTAGAGAATGCTATCAGCAATTATATGGCAATAAAATGAATAACCTGGAAGAAATGGACAAATTCCTAGAAAAGTACAACTTTCCAAAACTGAACCAGGAAGAAATAGAAAATCTGAATAGACCCATTACAAGCACGGAAATTGAAACTGTAATCAAAAATCTCCCAGCAAACAAAAGCCCAGGTCCAGACGGCTTCACAGCTGAATTCTACCAAAAATTTAGAGAAGAGCTAACACCTATTCTAATCAAACTCTTCCAGAAAATAGCTGAGGAAGGGAAATTTCCAAATTCATTCTATGAGGCCACCATCACCCTAATCCCAAAACCTGGTAAAGACCCCACAAAAAAAGAAAACTACAGGCCAATATCACTGATGAACATAGATGCAAAAATCCTTAACAAAATTCTAGCAATCAGAATCCAACAACACATTAAGAAGATCATACATCATGACCAAGTGGGCTTTATCCCAGGAATGCAAGGATTCTTCAATATCCACAAATCAATCAACGTAATACACCACATTAACAAACTGAAAAATAAAAATCATATGATTATCTCAATAGATGCAGAGAAAGCCTTCGACAAAATTCAACATCCATTTATGATAAAAACCCTCCAGAAAGTGGAAATAGAAGGGACATACCTCAACATAATAAAAGCTATATATGACAAACCCACAGCAAACATTATCCTCAATGGTGAAAAACTGAAAGCATTTCCCCTAAAATCAGGAACAAGACAAGGGTGCCCACTCTCACCACTACTATTCAACATAGTTCTGGAAGTTTTGGCCACAGCAATCAGAGCAGAAAAAGACATAAAAGGAATACAAATTGGAAAAGAAGAAGTAAAGCTTTCACTGTTTGCTGATGACATGATCCTCTACACAGAAAACCCTAAAGACTCTACCAGAAAACTACTAGAGCTAATCAATGATTACAGTAAAGTTGCAGGATATAAAATCAACACACAGAAATCCCTTGCATTCCTATACACTAATAATGAGAAAATAGAAAGAGAAATTAAGGAAACTATTCCATTCACTGTTGCAGTGAAAAGAATTAAATACTTAGGAATATACCTACCTAAGGAAACAAAAGACTTGTACATAGAAAACTACAAAACACTAGTGAAAGTAATCAAAGAGGACACTAATAGATGGAGAAATATACCGTGTTCGTGGATTGGAAGAATAAATATTGTAAAAATGAGTATACTACCCAAAGTAATTTATACATTCAATGCAATCCCTATCAAGCTACCAACAATATTTTTCACAGAACTAGAACAAATAATCTCACAATTTGTATGGAAATACAAAAAACCTCGAATAGCCAAAGCAATCTTGAGGAAGAAAAATGGAACTGGGGGAATTAACCTGCCGGACTTCAGACTCTACTACAAAGCCACAGTCATCAAGACAGTATGGTACTGGCATAAAGACAGAAATATAGATCAATGGAACAAAATAGAAAGCCCAGAGATAAACCCACGCACCTATGGACACCTTATCTTTGACAAAGGAGGCAAGAATGTACAATGGAGAAAAGACAGTCTCTTTAACAAGCGGTGCTGGGAAAACTGGTCAGCCACTTGTAAAACAATGAAACTAGAACACTTCCTAACACCATACACCAAAATAAACTCAAAATGGATTAGAGAGCTAAATGTAAGACCAGAAACTATAAAACTCCTAGAGGAGAATGTAGGCAAAACACTCTCCGACATAAATCACAGCAGGATCCTCCAAGACCCACCTCCCAGAATATTGGAAATAAAAGCAAAAATAAACGAATGGGACCTAAACAAAATCAAAAGCTTCTGCACAGCAAAGGAAACTATAAGTAAGGTGAAAAGACAGCCTTCAGAATGGGAGAAAATAATAGCAAATGAAGCAACTGATAAAGGATTAATCTCCAAAATATATAAGCAGCTCCTGCAGCTCAATTCCAGAAAAATAAATGACCCAATCAAAAAATGGGCCAAAGAACTAAACAGACATTTCTCCAAAGAAGACAGAAAGATGGCTAACAAACACATGAAAAAATGCTCGACATCCCTCATAATCAGAGAGATGCAAATCAAAACCACAATGAGATACCATTTCACACCAGTCAGAATGGCTGCTATCCAAAAGTCTACATGCAATAAATGCTGGAGAGGGTGTGGAGATAAGGGAACCCTCTTACAGTGTTGGTGGGAATGCAAACTAGTACAGCCACTATGGAGAACAGTGTGGAGATTCCTCAAAAAACTGGAAATAGAACTGCCATATGATCCAGCAATCGCACTCCTGGGCATACACACTGAGGAAACCAGAATTGAAAGAGACACATGTACTCCAATGTTCATTGCAGCACTGTTTATAATAGCCAGGACATGGAAGCAACCTAGATGTCCATCTGCAGACGAATGGATAAGAAAGCTTTGGTACATATACACAATGGAGTATTACTCAGCCATTAAAAAGAATGCATTTGAATCAGTTCTAATGAGGTGGATGAAACTGGAGCCTATTATATAGAGTGAAGTAAGACAGAAAGAAACGCACCAATACAGTATACTATCACATATATATGGAATTTAGAAAGATGGAAATATAACCCTGTATACGAGACAGCAAAAGAGACACAGTTGTATCGAACAGTCTTTGGGACTTTGTGGGAGAGGGTGAGGGTGGGATGATTTGAGAGAATGACATTGAAACATGTATGTTGTCATATGTGAAACGAATCAGCAGTTCAGGGTCAATGCATGTTACAGGATACTCTGGGCTGGTGTGTGAGGATGACCCAGAGGGAGGATCAAGGGAGGAGGGAGGCGAGAGGGGGGGTTCAGGAGGGGGAACTCATGTACACCTGGGGCGAATTCATGTCAATGTATGGCAAAACCAACCAATATAATATTGTAAAATTTAAAAAATAAATTTAAAAAAATATGTTAAAAAAAAAACAACAAAGATTTTTAAATCTGGTACATAAAATTCCTGATTTCAAGTGCTTCAGGATGTCAGGAAGGTCTCCTCCATATGGTCATTTAGGGTCTCAGATTCTTTCTTTTAAACTTTGTATTTCATATTGGAGGATAGCCAATTAACAAGGTTGTAATGGTTTCAGGTGGACTGCAAAGGGCCTCAGCCATACATATACATGTATCTTTTCTCCCCAGACCCCACTGCCATCCAGGCTGCCACATAACACTGAGCAGAGTTCCCTGTGCTCTACAGTAGGTCTTTGTGGGCTATCCATTCATACACACTCGTTTTGAAAAACAACTCACAGTGTATATACAGTTTAGTATCTGGCTTTTTGGCCTAAAATTGTTATGAGCATCTTTCTATGTCATTAAATATCCTTTGGGAAAAAGCTTTCAAGCTCATATAGTATTTCATATAGAGTCACACCACATTTTATTTAAAAATTCTATTTATTTTTAAATGCTGGAGAGGATGTGGAGAGAAAGGAACCCTCTTACACTGTTGGTGGGAATGCAAACTAGTACAGCCACTATGGAGAACAGTATGGAGATTCCTCAAAAAACTGGAAATAGAAACTGCCATATGATCCAGCAATCGCACTCCTGGGCATACACACCGAGGAAACCAGAATTGAAAGAGACACATGTACTCCAATGTTCATTGCAGCACTGTTTATAATAGCCAGGACATGGAAGCAACCTAGATGTCCATCTGCAGACGAATGGATAAGAAAGCTTTGGTACATGTATACAATGGAGTATTATTCAGCCATTAAAAAGAATACATTTGAATCAGTTCTAATGAGGTGGATGAAACTGGAGCCTATTGTACAGAGTGAAGTAAGCCAGAAAGAAAAACACCAATACAGTATACTAACGCATATATATGGAATTTAGAAATATGCAAATGATAACCCTGTATACGAGACAGCAAAAGAGACACAGATGTATAGAACAGTCTTTGGGACTCTGTGGGAGAGGGTGAGGGTGGGATGATTTTGGAGAATGGCATTGAAACACGTATGTTGTCATATGTGAAACGAATCACTAGTTCAGGGTCAATGCATGTTATAGGATGCTGGGGGCTGGCATGCGGGGATGACACAGAGGGAGGATAGAGGGAGGAGGGAGGTGGGAGGGGGGTTCAGGAGGGGGAACTTATGTGAACCCGGGGCGAATTCATGTCAATGTATGGCAAAACCAACCAATATAATATTGTAAAATAATTTGCATCCAATAAAAATAAATTAATTACCAAAAAAAAATAAAAATTCTATTTATTTTTGATTTCTAATGTTTCTAATGTTCTGTTTCACTAATCAAAATGTGTCAGGGAAGTCTTGAGTGGACTGGAATTGGGGCTTAGAAGCTTCCAGATTGTTGGCAGGCAGAAAGAATCCTGGCCCCATAGGGCTCTGTTGGAATTACTACACTTTCACAGAAGCTGATGTACCTACTGAATTTACAAAAATTTGAACGTGCACAGATACTTGCAAAAGTCTGAAGATTAGGGAGCCTGTGATGATTATCAACCTGCCCCATACACGTATCTAACTCCACCTAAAGAGAGAAAGGGAAACTCATTATAGCTGAAAATGGGATCAAAACAAAAAGTATATCTTAGCATCAGGGCTTGATGTCAGGGGAGCATGGTGGTTCTGGGCCCAACATTCTATCTTAAAACCTTGCCTGTTCACAGAGTTAGCACTCCTTCCATGCTGACCCAGAGGTTCTCCTTTGGTTCCTAGAAAAAGTGCAGAGCTGCCTGCAATCCACAGAGCACTTGTTCTCTATATCTGGCGTAGAGCAAGGCCAAAGAAGACATTGGTATTTGGCATCAATGACTTTATAAAATCCTGGAAATGAGGATGCTATTTCTTTGCAGAACTCCAAATGTAGCTCCCACTTGACCCTACTGGGTATCTAGCCTGCTTCGAGCTGAGACTCGGCTTCTATAGAGATGGGCGCCCTCTTCTACACAGATCCTCATTGACAGCTGGGGCTTATTAGTGCTGAATAGGATTTTCCTGAGTTTGTAATCATTAGCAATACTACCCTCCTGAGGGAAGAGCTCTTGGCTTCACTCCAAATCAGAAGTTTTAGCTGCCTCAGGAGAAATATAAGAATTCCGGAAAACATCTGCCAAGTGTTTGATATGTCTCCAAATCTCCTCGGGTCGCTGAAGATCACAGCATTTTCGGAAAGTTCCCAGTGAATATCAAGTTTGGATTTAAAAATTCCATTAGTAGTATTATCTGCAAGTAGAATATCTGTGTGATTAAAAACTCCTAAAGAAGAGGTTCTCCAGGAGAAGTTTGGTAATACACAATACCATTGAGCTCTTGGAGAGATTCTATTCTGTGAAGACACAGAGGGGCAACATTTATCCAAATGGCCTGTGGTTCATCAAAAATGCACCAGTATCATACTTGAGGAATTGAGGTCTTGGAGAGATTCTATTCTGTGAAGACACAGAGGGGCAACGTTTATCCAAATGGCCTGTGGTTCATCACAAATGCACCAGTATCATACTTGAGGAATTGAGGTCTTGGAGAGATTCTATTCTGTGAAGACATAGAGGGGCAACGTTTATCCAAATGGCCTGTGGGTCATCACAAATGCACCAGTATCATACTTGAGGAATTAAGTATATGATCCTGAGTTCACTTATTATTTTCTGTATAACTAATATGACGAATGTAGGAAGTGGATCAGTCTCCCTTGAGGCTGCTTTTGGCATTTCCACATGCTCTGTTGCCATCTTATCAGTCTACTTTTCACCTTCTTGGTGTTATCTTTATCACTGCTATGGAACTTCGTATCTTCCTCCTCTGGGTCTCCCTTCAATTTCCCAGCCTCTGCCATGGTACCTTGTGCATGACCATCAGTCAGTTCATATCAGTGTTTCTTAACTAAGTGAATGGCTGTTTCACTTTCTGCCCTACCTCAGATCAACATAGTCAGCCATTTCAATCATGTAGTCTCTTCTCTCACTTCCCACTGCCCTCCAACTTTTGCTGCTTTGTTCAATTTCTTCTGCCCCACCGGCTGGTGGTTCAGAGAATCAGTGAAACATGGGGGTAGGGGGGAGTTTAAGCATCGGAAAGTGCAGTGTGGCTGACTGGGGTCAACACAGCTTGTGATCCAATAAGCCGGATAGTGACTGGGGCTGGGGGTCAAGTCAAAGAGGATTCCTCAGGGAACTATTAGATCAAACCCAAACGTTTACTTATTTATTGAGACTTCTTTCCCTATTTTTATTTCTAGCCTATTCTATGTTCCATTCCGTTCTGTCGCTCAGTCGTGTCCGACTCTTTGCGACCCCGTGGACTGTAGCCTACCAGGCTTCTCCGTCCATGGGATTTTCCCGGCAAGAATACTGGAGTGGGTTACCGTTTCCTTCTCCAGGGTATCTTCCCGACCCAGGGATCGAACCCGGGTCTCCCGCATTGGAGGCAGACGCTTTAACCTCTGAGCCACCAGGGAAGCCCATTCTATGTTAATTTATCCTAATAAATGGAATGCAATTCTTGATTCATTTTTCACCTAATGCTGATTTTATAGCTATGATGAATGGAAGCTGTTTTTGGGAGCCAACCTGGAAATTTTTCTTAGCACGAAGCTACTTATAGTGTTCAGATTTATATCTTTTTACTCACCAATTTGTGTTTTGGGTGCTTTAAAACAACTATGCTAATATGGAAGGTCCAAAAGACTTGTATGCAAAAATTTGTCAGTATAAGACAGAAAAACCCTGAAATCACATAATTCCAAGATTATTATATCTTTCAGAATGTATCCCCTCAGAATAGATATAGAATTCCTAGCACTGATGGAATTCTGAGATGGAAGCTACCTTTGAGATTATGTAGGCTGGTGACTTCCTCATTTCATAAATGAGGAGCCCAAAGTCAGAGGCTGAATGGAAACCAGAGAGCTCCTGACACTACTCTTGTTTTTGTAATAAGGAAGAAATTATACCCTGGGTCAGTTTTGCCATATGCAAACATCAGTTTACTGAACTTGTTCTAATTGCCTCCCAGAGTGGGAGGAGGATGAAATGATAAAAGGTATGTGAAGGGGACCTGGAAGTTTAAAAACAGGTGCAACACTGTATTGATTAAGTAAACATTTATTTAGAAGGTTGCAATGCAATGTGCCTAGGATGTACTGGACAAAAAGAGATAAACAATCAATGTCTCTAACTAAAGAATTTACAAGCCAGGTAGAAAGGGAGATGAGTACGAGCTAGAAAAAAAATTGGATAGATATTATTCTAAGAACTATGAACAGTTTTGTGAAATATTAGTTATGGTGAAACTTTACACACAAGTTTACAAGAAAAAAAAAAAGGCGGGAGTGGGGCACATTTCTTCTCTTTGACTTTTCCAAATTCATAAATGGAAAAAATAATACCTTGTAACAGATGTGTGTGTGTGTGTGTGTGTGTGTGTGTATATGCTCAGTCCTGTCAGATTCTTTGAGACCCTAGGGGACTATATATAGCCTGCCAGGCGCCCGTGTCCATGGCATTTTCCAGGCAAGAATACTAAAGTGGGTTGCCATTTCCTTCTCCAGGGGATCTTCCTGATGCAGGAATCCAGCCCGCGTCTCCTGCATCGGCAGCGGGATTCCTCACCACTGAGCCACCTGGGAAGCCCTTATATAAAGGATGCGTTATGTCTGTATCTTTCAGTTCCTTTAGAGCTAAGTGACGATGGCAAATGAGAACCCAATTCAGTGCCAGGGGAAAGCGTCATTTCCAACAGTGAAGTCACAGCTGATGTGAGCTGCCTGACCTAACAGCGCGTTCCAGGGTGCTAACACTGTTGCTACATTTCCAGCTTCGTCCCTAGTGCCTTGCCGACTGTGCTGAAACAGTCAGAGCCCACCAGGCCACATTGCATCTGGCGTGCTCGTGGCAGCCTTTTGTCCAGCCCACCCTGAAGTCCCACCTATGCCGGGACGTTCTGGAAGGAAGCCGACGGGCGGTGTGGAGCAGCGCCTGGCCCCTTCTGTCCTCCAAGAGGCCACACCCTACACAAAGCCCCCACTGTGTCCCGGGGGACACTGACCCCCACAGTCCTGCGCCGGCTGGCCTTCTTCGGGGGCAGCGAGCTGCGCCGGCTCCCGCGACCCCAGCCGGGCCAGGGGCGCGGCGGCGGCGGCGGCGGGCGGCGCAGGTGGCCGCGGCGCAGAGCCGCGCGCTCTAGGGCCGCGCGGGCGCCCGGGGCCCCGCACGCCGGCCTGGCGCGGGCGCCGCCGCACCTGGGGGCGGAGCCAGGCCCGCGGCCCGCCCCCTCCCGGGCGCGAAGCCCCCTCCCCGCGCCCCTCCCGCCGCGCTGCGGACGCGCGCAGGTGCCGGAGGCCGCGCCCGCCCGGGACCCGCGGACTCGGGCCCGCCATGGAGCACATCCGCACGCCCAAGGTGGGTGCCACGGGTGCGGGCGGACGAGGGATGCTGAGCCGGCGGGAGGCCCGACTTCCCCGCCCCGGCGCAGGCCGAACCCGCACCGCGAGCGAGCGAGGCAGGAGGCAGCGCCCGAGCATCTCCCGCTTCGCCGGGAGGCTGGGCTGCCTGGAGCTGCTGCCCAGGCCCGGCCTTGGCTGCTGCTGGATCTAACCTCTTGTCCTTGGAGGGTGCGCGGTGGACTGAGGGCTGGATGGAGGGAACCCTAATTGTTTGTTGAATAATGGGGCTGCTGATAGGCTGATAAACGCTCCCTTCTGGTCTAGCACTAGGTTGCTGCTTTTAAAAAAAACCTTTTTTTCCCCCCTGTTGGTTGCTCTGAGCAGTGGAGATACAAGCCTTCCTAATGCAGGTGCGTTGAAGGCACTCGGGAAGCTTGTTGAATCTAAAGCTTGAGACCCGCCCAAACCGCTTGCTTCTGCGTCTTCAGGCTGTCTATCAACTGCAGTGGACCTTGAGCCGAGTAGATGGTCAGTGTTCGCTCTAGTCTAAATGTATTCTCTGACCTTCCGTCTTCTTGCGTTTTCCAGTGGGTTGCAACTTACAGATCGTCCGCTGGTGTGTTTTGAACAACACCAGCTCTTACCAACTCAACAAAAGCGACTGGTTACAGGTTATTCCAGTTAAATAACACTGGAAACATTGACCCCGTACCAAACCTTCCTACTCATAGTTGTACTAGTGATATAATTTAGAGCGAAAAAGGTGATCGATGTTCCCGATAAAACCCTAAACTAGTGACAAAACCTGTTTCAGCAACCAATTGACTGTCACCTGTTACTGCCTCTACAACGCCTTGCCTTGCCTTGCCGGGTTGATCTCTTCAAAACCTAGGCCCTTGACCGAGAAGTCAAAGCTAGCTCTGAGTGGGCGGGACGTCGGAGGCCCCAGGGCTCCTATTGATGACACGGGGCCATTGCTCTGCACTAAGTCCAGGAGGAAAAATTCATTTCTAAATTCTGGAATGATTCCCAAGTTACTCTTTATAAAAGCAGTTTTTACAATTTCTCATGTCATTGGAAGAATAAAATCTTTTAGTTTGCTACATAATGTCAGTTCCAACAGTAAAATTCAATTGTATTGATTTTGCACTGTGCAATTAAATTGTTGCATCACAGTCGGGAAATTGTAAACTTAAAGGAGAGTGCCATAAACCACAAAATGGGTGACTCAAAGCTTTCAGGGTTTAAGTGGTGCTGAATAATTTAATCTGGAGTGAAGAATTTAGCTCATGAACTCTCTGCCCTTTCCAAGGGCATCCTTTTTATTATTTTTTTCATGATGAGGGAGCTCTTGATAAAAATGATGTCTGATGTAAATGTCAATAGTAATAGGGTGACATGATATCAAGTGCTTTTTTTCCCCTATGGAATGTGAATTTTGGGAGTCAAGGCCTTTTCTAATCTATTCAAACCCATTGTTTATAAAACCAGGTGTACAAACCTGAACAGCAAGCAAATTGTCACTTGTTCCTCAAACTAGTTTTCATAAACATGCTGTAAGCAGTGTAGTACTTCAAACCAGAAATCACCTGTCAGGAAACAGAAAGAAATGGTGGTTGGGGAGGGGGTGGTTGGAATGGGCAGTTGTCTGAAATGTCATTGAGTTGAGAGTTATTAACATTTAGGAGAGTGCAGGCGGAAAAAATGAAAAGTTCCAGAGATTGGGTGGATCCAGTCTGTTTATTCATTCAAGTAATTCCACAAGTATTTGAGAACCTTTCCTGTGAAAGGTTCTGTGTTATGTCCTGGGAAATCCTGGTCTGAAGGGTTGTTCATTAGCTCAGTTGTATCTAACTCTTGGCAACCCCATGGACTGCAGCTCGCCAGACTCCCCTGTCCTTCACCATCTCCCAGAGATTGCTCAAATTCATGTCCACTGAGTTGGTGATGCCATCCAACCATCTTGTCCTCTGTCGTCTCCTTCTCCTGCCTTCGATCTTTCCCAGCATCAGAGTCATTTCTAATGAGTTGGTTCTTCACATCACGTAGCCAAAGTATTGGAGTTTCAGCTTCAGCATCAGTCCTTCCAATGAATATTCAGGGATGATTTCCTTTAGGATTGACTGGTTTGATCTCCTTGCAGTCCAAGGGACTCTCAAGAGTCTTCTCTAACACCACAGTTTGAAAGCATCAGTTGTTCTGTGCTCAGCTTTCTTTATGGTCCAACTGTCACATCCGTACATGACTACTGGAAAAATCATAGACTTGACTAGTTGGACCTTTGTCAGCAAAGTAATGTCTCTGCTTTTTAATATGCTGTCTAGGTTGGTCATAGCTCTTCTTCCAAGGAGAAAGCATTATTTAATTTCATGGCTGCAGTCACCATCTGCAGTGATTTTGGAGTCCAAGAAAATATAAAGTCTGTTGCTGCTGCTGCTAAGTCATTTCAGTCATGTCTGACTCTCTGCAACCCCATAGACGGCAGCCCACCAGGCTCCCCCATCCCTGGGATTCTCCAGGCAAGAACACTGGAGTGGGTGGCCATTTCCTTCTCCAATGCATGAAAGTGAAAGTGAAGTCGCTTAGTCGTGTCCGACTCTTAGCGACCCCATGGACTGCAGCCTACCAGGCTCCTCTGTCCATGGGATTTTCCAGGCAAGAGTACTGGAGTGGGGTG
Organism: Moschus berezovskii; assembly: GCF_049115385.1. Lineage (NCBI taxonomy): Eukaryota > Metazoa > Chordata > Mammalia > Artiodactyla > Moschidae > Moschus > Moschus berezovskii. Next base: position 25,474,831 of record NC_142485.1, on the reverse strand, counting down.
CCATTGCCTTCTCTGAAAGTCTGTTGAGGCAGCTGTAAATCTAGAGAGAAATGTGTCCACAGGACAACGGGCAGAGAGATCAGTGGATAGAGGGTCCACTCTACCATACAGAGTGAGGGAAGGCTTCTTCAAAGAGCTGAGTCTCAACACACAAGATGCCAAAGAAGACCAGGAGCATTGGCGATGCTGGCAGGCAGTTGTGTACATATGCTGTGTTGTAATATATCATCACAACTTCAAAGATGCCAAAGGCCTTAACAGCAATAAAGATAGAAATGATGACACTATTCCTTGAGGTTAAACAATATAATTTTATTTTACATTTTAAAAACAAAAACTTTTGTCTTTAGTTTTTTTTCTTCTTCTAGTTTTATTGAGATAGAATGTACACATGGTTCTGTATAAGGTGTCCGATGTAATGATTCGACTTACATACATCATAAAATTATTACCACAATAAGTTAATGACCACCCATCATCATACAGAGAGAAAATTAAAGAGAAAAAAAACCTTTTTCTTGTGATAAGAACTCTTAGAATTTATTAATTTTCATGTTTAACATATAGCAGTATAAATTATATTTATCATGTTATACTTTCCATCCCTTGTAGTTACTTATAACTAGAAGTTTGTGGTTTTTGACCATCTTCCCCCAGCCACCCCCTTTCCCATAGCCACAGATTGGATCTCTTTTTCTATGAGATTGTTTGTTTTGAGGTGCAGGTAACAGCATCACTGTGTTAGTTCCTGTTACACAACATAGTGATTGCATATTTTTGAAAATTTCATTTTACATTTAAAGAATATTTATTTATTTTGGCTGTGCTGCGTGGGCTTTTCTCCAGTTGCAGTGAGCAGGGCTACTCTCTGGTTGCAGTGTGTGGGCTTCTCATGTGGTGGCTTCTCTTGTTGCAGAGCATGGGCTCTAGGGCACACGGGCATTAGTAGTTGTAACTCCCAGGCTCTAGAGCACAGGCTCAGTAGTTCTGGGGCATGGGCTTAGTTGCTCCGTGGCATGTGGGTTCTTCCAGGACCAGGGATCGAACCCATGACTCCTGCATTGGCAGGCAGACTCTTCACCACTGAGCCATCAAGGAAGCCCCGATTTTCCATTTTCAAGTACAAAACTAGTTTTCACAATATAAATGAAAAAGGGAAGAATACCACTTAAGAGCTTGTGTTGTAGAATGCCTAATTATTGATGGTAATATTCATCTTTTTTTTGGCTTCCATTATATTCTGAGGGTGTTGAATGGGTATCTTGCCTTATATTGTATGATTTCATGTGTTAGATGATTTGTGAGGTGTATACACAAAGCTTTATCTGTAGTTTTGACGTGTGGGTAGCAGGGGTTTATTTTAAGAGGAGAGGAAATGCGTGTATAATGTGCAGTTGTTTTCCTATTATAATGAAAGTCATTCATTTACTCTGTGAACTTCATGATATCCACCACAGCCTATGTGCTCCACTTCAGTCTCTGGAGTGCAGTGTAAGGAGACAGATGCCCATGAATAATCTGGAATGCTTTGCACATTTTTCTCTCTTGATGTGTGTGTGTGTGTGTTTAACTGAAGCCTTAATAGAGCATATGCAAAACAGGGTGTTCTTCTCCCAGAATGGTTCCTGTATCAGAAAGAAAAAACGTTCCAAGGTTGAGCTAGTTTGCATTTGGGTTGAAGTGAGGACATCAAGCATTACCTGTATTCATCACAGTGAACTTTTTGTTTCTACTTAACTGTCAGACTTTCTTTGACACTCTGAAAACTTGCTGGTAAGAAAAAACCTTGCAAGAAGCTTAGGGATAATTTGGGTTCAAGTGTTAGTTCTACAGAAAGCTTTCTGGGCTTTCAGAAGTAGCTTGCAGTGTTTTGTAGGGTGTGGGTTAGTACTGGATAGGTGCTAATGAGTCTACCTGGGATTCTGGCAAAGTAATCTCTACTTTTTGTTCTTTGGCCTTTCCAGAAGACATTTCCCCCCTACATGTGTACATTTGAGTAGTGAAATAGAATACGCGATGACCTCCAAAGCTCCAAATTGACCTTGAAAATGCCTTCTCTTCCTTTCCACCCCCGTCCCCCTGTTCTGAACCATTACCCTCACAGCCTCCTAGCTGGTCTCCCAAGTTCCTCTTTGCTTTTCTCCAGTCCCGCCTCCACAGAGGGAGTCAGGTGATGCTTTTATGACACAAATTGGTTATGTTACTTCCCTGCTGGAATTCTCGGATGGCTTCCCTTTGTACCCAGAATAGGGAGTGAGAATCCCTGGAAAGGCCCGCCTGGATGGACCTCTGCTTCCTTCCCATCCTGGTTCTATGACAGTCATCTTCTTGCTCACCTCCCTCTGATTCCAGCTAGCCTTCATGGGTTCCTTGCCTGTGACAGGTTCTTTTTCTGCCTGAGGACTTGTGCACTGCTGTTCCTCCTAGGGGATGCTCTTATCCCCACTGTTCACCTGCCTAAGTTTCCAATCTTTCTACTTTCAGATTCAGTGTAATTTCCTCAAGGAGGCTGTTGCCCCATTTTCCATCTAAATCAGGGCTGCCTGTTATATTCTATCATGGAACCCAGTTTTTCACCTTATGCCCCGTGTTACATGCAAGTTTTATATTTATGCAAGTGATTATCTGTCTCATCTCAAGCTCTTCTGTTAGACCAAGAGCCGTGTGAAGGTGAGGATCACATCTCATTCACCCCTGTATCCACAGCGCCTAATATAGTTTCTGGGACCAAGTAAGCACACAGTAAATAAATTAATAATTGGATAATAGAATGAGTAATTCCTTTTTTATTTATTTTTTTTAGTAATTCCTTTTTTAAAAATGTTTTTTATTGTGTTAAAAGTCACATAATGTAAAATGTACTATTTTAACCATATTTAACTGTACTTTTCAGTGACTGTAAGCACAAGAATGAGTAATTCTTAATTTCAGCACTTTGGTTTTTAGTTTTTTCTTTAGTAATCCAGGCCTCTGTGCATTGTACCCATGACTAGGTATATTATTGTCAGTCTTCTAATAGTATAAAGTACTTGTGGATGTCAATATAGTTTATAAAATCGATAGCATATATTTATATATAATGATGTGTGTTTTGTCATTATATATAGTTTTAATGAGACAGAGTTAAAATAACATAAGATTCCCCATTTAGCCTTTTTAAAGTGTAAATTTCAGTGTTTTTAGTGTATTTACATTGTTGGCTTCCTCTCACCACTATCTTATAGGGAACATTTTCATCAGCCCCTAAAGAAACCCATTACCTATTAGCAGTCAGCCCTCATTCCCTGGTAGCTGGGATGGTACAGAATCTGCCCGCAGTGCAGGAGACTGACTTGGGTCAGTAAGAGCCCCTGGAGAAGGAAATGGCAACCCACTCCAGTATTCTTGCCTGGAGAATTCCTTGGATTGAGAAGATTGGCGGGCTTTTAAAGTCCATGGGATGGCAAAGAGTCAGACACGACCGAGTGACCAACACTGTCTGCGTTCATCCAACTCATAGCAGATATTGGTGCTTCATTCCTTTTTATTACAGAATAATATTCCATTCTGTGGATACACCACAGTCTGTTTATGCTTTCGTCAGTGGATGGTTATTTGGGTTGTTTCTACTTTTTTGATTATTATGAATAGCACTGCTGTGAACACTCTGGGAGAACATAAATTTTTATTGTTTTTATTATTATTGATTTTTATTGTTACACATATAAAGAGTTTCTTAGAGAAACAACCTAATGAGATGAAGTTATACTTACATCATTCTAAATTCACTTCTAATTGTGATAATATGCCCTTTTATGTAATCATAATTAGTATGCTTTTTCTCTTAATGACCTTTTTACCCACCATTATTTTGTATGCATATTTTATATTCGAATGTCTTCTGCCTATGTATTTTTAATAATTGCGTAGTATTCATTTGAGTGTGGTTTGCTGAAACTACATCCACTCATAGGGATTTGGGTTTTGTGCCCCTGGAAAATTCCCTGGTACAGGTTTCTCAGTGTATTATTTGCCCAGAGTGGAGTGAGGAGAGTAGGAACAGTCTTCATAAAGATTCTAATAATGTGGTATCTTTCAGTATTGGGGGGCTTCTCTTATGGCCCAGGGTTTAGAGAAACTCTTTATAGTCCCAGAGAGCAGCAACGGAGTGACTGCAGAGGAGAACATCTTGGCTCCATGTAGAGAAGTTCTTTCCCACAATTATCCCTGTTGTGGGGCTTTACGGATGGCGCCAGTGGTAAAGAACCCGCTTGCAAATGCAGGAAACATAAGATACATGGGTTTGATCCCTGGGTCGGGAAGATACCCTGGAGGAGGGCATGGCCACCCACTCCAGTATTCTTGCCTGGAGAATCCCATGGATGGAGGAGCCTGGCGGGCTACAGTCCATGGGGTTGCAAAGAGTCTGACATGACTGAAGTGACTTAGGGCACACACATCCCTGTTACAGAAAAGAAATTAGTGGATGACAGGTGTTTATGCAGAGTCAGGGTGACTCTTGCCAGTGGAGGCATGTTGCATCTGAGGAGAGAATAGTCTAGAATCGTGTTTGGATTTCTTCTGAGCCCAGTGCCTAGCTACCCCAAGCTTCCTGCTTCTCATGCTGAGAGCTCACTGTGTCCCTTGGCAATCCATGATGACCATGGACAGCTCTAGACATTAGGAAGTTTGCTTTATATTTAGTCAAAATCTGGCTCACTGTTCAGTTCAGTTCAGTCGCTCAGTCGTGTCTGACTCTCTGCGACCCCATGAATCACAGCACGCCAGGCTCCCTGTCCATCACCAACTCCCGGAGTTCACTCAAACTCATTTCCATAGAGTCGGTGATGCCATCCAGCCATCTCATTCTCTGTCGTCCCCTTCTCCTCCCGCCCCCAACCTTTCCCAGCATCAGAGTCTTTTCCAGTGAGTTAACTCGTCGCATGACACTGTAGTTTCTAGTAATTGCATCTAGCTCTGTCCTGTGGGATGTTCCCCACTGCATCAACCCTCCTTCCAGAAAATGGCCCTTCAGCCACCTCTGTAACCCTTTCCTGCCACCTAAGTGGTTGGCTTATCACTGCCTATTCTGGCAACCAATCAGTGGCTTGGCTTCTGCTGCTGCTGCTGCTGCTAAGTCACTTCAGTCGTGTCCGACTCTGTGTGACCCCATAGACGGAAGCCCACCAGGCTCCCCCGTCCCTGGGATTCTCCAGGCAAGAACACTGGAGTGGGTTGCCATTTCCTTCTCCAATGTGTGAAAGTGAAAAGTGGAAGTGAAGTCGCTCAGTCGTGTCTGACCCCCAGCAACCCCACGGACCGCAGCCCACCAGGCTCCTCCATCCATGGGACTTTCTAGGCAATAGTATTGGAGTGGCTTGCCATTGCCTTCTCCGCTTATGGCTTCAGGATCAACTATATGTTGAGGACTCCTGAGCTTCAAGTTCTGTTATATCCTAGTTACTTTTCTCAGTGAGTTAAAACAAACAAACATGTGATTACTCTAGGTTTTGTTGAACTCAGCGGGAGTAAAGTTTGCTATTTTTTAAATTTAAATATCATCCAGCCACAGCTCAGTGGCCTTCTAGTGAGCTGACTGTGGAAGGGTACCCTGAAGTTGTCTCCACACATTGAGCTGCAAAGTCAGGTCTCCCCTGCCTTTTCCTTGAGTGATAGTATCGAACACTTTGCTTTGTTAAGTGTTATCTCATTGGATTTAGTGCTTCCCAGGTTGCTCAGTGGTGCAGAATCTGCCTGCCAATGTAGAAGATTCAAGAGATGCAGGTTCCCTGGGCCAGGAAGATCCCTTGGAGAAGGGCATGGCAACCCATTCCAATTTTCTTGCCTGGAGAATCCTATGGACAGAGGAACCTGGATGGCTATAGTCATGGATTTAGCTTCTTGCCCACCGCCCCGCCTCCCCCTGGATTTAACTTCTTACACACACTCACCCACCCCTTAGTGGATTTAGCTTCTTGCTTAATCCCTAGCTCTGTTCTTTGGGGTTCTGATGCACATCTGCTCTTCCTCTCAGCCAGGTACCATCCACAGCCTTGCCCACTGCCATTACCTCATCCGTGATCTCATCCAAGAAAGAAACTGAATTAGGTGGATGTGACTCAGTAGCTTAAGTCACTTTGCCTTCATCTCTCAAGCTCTCCGTCCTGATAACAGATATGCTAGTTCCCTCAGCTTGGTGCCCGCTACCGTTGGATAAATTTGCCCTCTGTCACCTTTCCAGATAGCTCATCAAAGACAAAAATGAAGTAGTCTGGGAGTGACTGAGTGAATCCTCGCGCTGACTGATGATTTCCTTTTCTAGGTTCTACAAAATTCCATTTTAGAATCTTTCCTGGAATGAATGTCAGACCCACCGGCTTATAATTCAAAATTCCACACCCCCGTTTGAAAATAGTGACCTCATTTGCGAGATCTGTCATAGACATTCGTAGAATCATGAGAAGACTGGCTTTGTGTCTGTCACTGTCAGCACTGTTATATTTTCTTTCATCTTTATTAAAAAAAAAAAAATTTTCCGGTGATAATAGTGTATTGCCTTTTGATTCCATAATAGGAAAAATATAGAAATTAGCCACTGTTAATATTTGAGTTTATTTCCTTCTGACTTTTTTTCTTTGCATGAATGTTCAAACTTTTCATTTGCTTTTTTAGAAATTAAGGATCTCTCAATTCAATTTAGTACTATGCCTGTTTTCATTTACCCTATTGTGGTCTTTGAAAACATGCTTTTAGAAGACTATGTGATTTTTTTTTTTTATCCTATGGATATGTCATTATCACATTAAGCATTTCCCCATAAGGCTGTTCAAATAATATAATGATGAATACCTTATTTATTATTTGCATATGTGATTACTCCCTCAGGAAAGAGCCCTAGATGAAATTACTGTGTCTCAGAAGATGAACAACTTTATGGCTGAAATGTGTTGCCTAATGACTTTCCAAAAATGTTATATTAAGTTTCAGAAATGCAGTACAGTGTCTCTCTCACTGTACCATTGCTTTGTTATGTAAAAAAATATTTGTTAAAGGGGAATAGTGCTTCTTTAATTCATTGTGTGTAGTTTTTTTTATTTCTATTAAGTTGAAATATTTGCCCAAATTAAGTTTATTGACCATTTTGTTACTTTTCTGAATTGTCTATTTGTATCTTCCACCATTTCAATAATTCTTGTTTTTGTGTGTATGTATAGTCTCTGTGTGTATAATGTTTATATTTATTTAAAAATAGCTTTCAGTTCAGTTCAGTCGCTCAGTCGTGTCTGACTTTCTGGGACACCATGAACCGCAGCACGCCAGGTCTCCCTGTCCATCACCAACTCCCGGAATCCACCCAAACCCATGTCCACTGAGTTGGTGATGCCATCCAGCCATCTCATCCTCCAATCCCCTTCTTCTCCTGCCCTCAATCTTTCCCAGCATCCAGGTCTTTTCCAATGAGTTAGTTCTTTGTATCAGGTGGCCAAAGTATTGCAGCTTCAGCTTCAGTCCTTCCAGTGAATATTCAGGGTTGGTTTCCTTTAAGATGGACCAGTTTGATCTCCTTGCAGTCCAAGGGACTCTCAAGAGTCTTCTCCAACACCAAAGTTCAAAAGCATCAATTCTTCGGTGCTCAGCTTTCTTCACAGTCCAACTCTCACATCCATACATGATCACTGGAAAAACCATAGCCTTGACTAGATGGACCTTTGTGGACAAAGTAATGTCTCTGCTTTTTAATATGCTGTCTAGGTTGGTCATAACTTTCCTTCCAAGGAGTAAGTGTCTTTTAATTTCATGGCTGCAATCACCATCTGCAGTGATTTTGGAGCCCAGAAAAAGAAAGTCAGCCACTGTTTCCACTGTTTCCCTATCTATTTCCCATGAAGTGATGTGACCGGATGCCATGATCTTAGTTTTCTGACTGTTGAGCTTTAAGCCAACTTTTTCACTCTCCTCTTTCACTTTCATCAAGAGGCTGTTTCGTTCTTCTTCACTTTCTGCCATAAGGGTGGTGTCATCCGCATTTGTGAGGTTATTGATAGTTCTCCTGGCAATCTTGATTCCAGCTTGTGCTTCTTCCAGCCCAGCGTTCCTCATGATGTACTCTGCATATAAGTTAAATAAGCAGGGTGACAATATACAACCTTGACGTACTCCTTTTCCTATTTGGAACCAGTCTGTTGTTCCATGTCCAGTTCTAACTGTTGCTTCCTGACCTGCATACAGGTTTCTCAAGAGGCAGGTCAGGTGGTCTGGAATTCCCATCTCTTTCAGAATTTTCCACAGTTTATTGTGATCCACACAGTCATAAGGCTTTGGTGTAGTCAGTAAAGCAGAAATAGATGTTTTTCTGGAACTCTCTTGCTTTTTTGATGATCCAGCGGATGTTGGCAATTTGATCTCTGGTTCCTCTGCCTTTTCTAAAACCTGCTTGAACATCTGGAAGTTCACGGTTCACGTATTGCTGAAGCCTGGCTTGGAGGATTTTAAGCATGAGTTTACTAGTATGTCAGATGAGTGCACCTGTGCGGTAGTTTGAGCATTCTTTGGCATTGCCTTTCTTTGGGATTTGAATGAAGACTGACCTTTTCCAGTCCTGTGGCCACTGCTGAGTTTTCCAAATTTGCTGGCATATTGAGTGCAGCACTTTCACAGTATCATCTTTCAGGATTTGAAATAGCTCAACTGGAATTCCATCACTTCCACTAGCTTTGTTCATAGTGATGCTTCCTAAGGGCCACTTGACTTCACATTTCAAGATGTCTGGCTCTAGGTGAGTGATCACACCATCGCTAAGATGGAATTTACATACTATAAAATTTACTCTTTTGAAGTATCTAATTCTATGCTTTTTTGGTGTGTATTCATGGTTATTTAACCGTTACAGTTATCTTAATTCCACAGCATGTCATCACTCTAAGAAGAAACTCCTTACCCTAAAGTCACTCCCCATTTCTCCCTTGCCCCTGCTATCCCCGGCAATCATTAATGTACTTTCTGTCTTTATGTATTTCCCTTTTCTAAACGTTTCATATAAGTTGAATCATGTAATATGTGGTCCTTTGTGGCTTGCTGTTTTTACTTAGCATAATGTGTTAAGGTTTATTCAAGTTTGTAGTATGAACTAGTACTTCGTTTCTTTTTCTCCATTCTGTGGATATATCACGTTTTGTTTTTCAGGTGTTGGACATCTGTGCTGTTCCTGTTTTTTGCTATTACAAGTAATGCCGCTGTGAACTCCTATGTGGAAATTTTTGTGTGGGCATATGTTTTTATTTCTTTTAGGTGGAATTTCAACTCCTTTGAGTGAAATTGCTCTCATATGGCAATCCTTTGTTTAACGTTTTGAGGAACTGCCAAACTCTTTTCTGGAAGTGACTGCACCATTTTAGATCCCAGCAATAATGTGTGAAGGTTCCAATTTTTTCTCATCTCTGCCAGCACTTGTTATTGTCAGTCTCTTTTTTTCATCCCAGGTGGTCTGAAGTGGTATTCATCATGGCTTTGGTTTGCGTTTCCCTAATGACTGATTATGTTGAGCATCTTTTCATGTGTTTAATGACTATTTGTGTATCTTTGAAGAGCTGTCTATTCAGATCCTTTGTTCATTCTTAATTGGGTTATTTGTCTTTTTAATTATTGAGTTTCAAAACTTCTTTATACATCTGGATATAAGTCTGTAATCTGTATAATAAGTAACCTGATATAAGTCGGTAAGAGGTATGACTTGCCTATGTCTTCTCCCAGTCTGTCAGTTTTTTTTCACTGTCTCGATGGTGTCCTTTGAACACAAGGGCTTTCCTGGTGGTTCATATGGTAAAGAATCTGCCTGCTAATGCAGGAGACCCAGGCTCAATCACTGGGTCAGGAAGATCCCCTAGAGAAGGGAATGGCTACCCATTGCAGTATTCTTTCCTGAAGAATTCCATGGACAGAGGGGCCTGATGGTCTGTAGTCCATGGGGTCACAAAGAGTCGGACAAGACTGACTGACTTATACTTTTTTTTTTGAATGCAAAAGTTTTGAATTTTGATGAAGTCAACCTTACCCCGTTTTTCTTTTGTCACTTGTGCTTTTGGTGTCATATCCATGGGTGTTTTTTTTAAAAAAACTCCCCTTTTTTTCTGATTAAAAACGTAATACAGAAAATTTAGTTCAAAAAAGCAGAAAGAAAATGAAAGCTGTGCGTAATCTCAACACCCAAGAACCGCTGTTAACTTTGTATCTATTGTGAGCCCTTTTTGTTGATAGCTCAGTTGGTAAAAAAAATCCTCCTGCAATGCAGGAGACCCCAATTCAATTCCTGGGTCAGGAATATCCCCTGGAGAAGGCTACCCACTCCAATATTCTTGGAATTCCCTTGTAGTTCACCTGGTAGAGAATGTGCCTGCAAAGTGGAAGACCTAGGTTTGATCCCTGGGTTGGGAAGATCCTCTGGAGAAGGTAAAGACTACCCACTCCAGTGTTCTGGCCTAGAGAATTCCATGACGGTATAGTCCATGGGGTTGCAGAGAGTCAGACAGGACTGAGCAACTTATCTTTATATAAACTATATACATATATCTTTTCTTTGTATAAAAATAGGAAAACAGCATAAAACAAAATTAGGTCTCTTTTATTTCTCTGTGTGTGTGTGTGTGTGTATGTAATTTTGGAAAGTGAGAACCTGTGTTTTGTATCTAATAGTATACCATAAATATATTTCTTACTTCATTAAACTTTCTTCTGAAAACTGATCTGTCATCACTACGTGGTCTCACATTGTGTGGAGGCATTATAAGTTATTTAGGCTTAGAAGGCAATCATTTCTTCATGGGTCTTAAACATTTCTGCACTTTTGCTCTGAAGTTATCTTTCTCAAAGGTGATTTTCTAGTGAACCACCTTGGAAGAAAGACACAGTTCCTCCCCTGGGCAAAGGGCAGATTTGTTTGCTGTCCGGGATAAGAAAGACAGTATTTTCCTCGGGGGCAGAGGTTGCTCAGGTTTGTTAGCAGCCCTCTTATAAGATTGGCATGTGGGTGGCTCTGGGCTCTGAGTTCCTCATCTGGGAGCCGCTGTGTGCAAGGCCTGCACTGGCCACTCCTTTCCCATAGACTGGGGAGGGGGCAAGGGAAGGGGTAGGAGCCTGGCGCAGGCCTGGGGCCCCGCGTCCTGGGTTGCAGAGAGTCACGGAGTCCAAGTTTCTGACCCTGGAGTCTTGTGTCTTCTGTCAGTATCCTTGATATCACGGATGATACTAACTTGTGAGGTTGCAAGCAGATTAACATTTCAGACATTTTACAGCTTTTAACTAAGTTTATTCTAGGCTCCAAAATCACTGCAGATGGTGATTGCAGCCATGAAATTAAAAGACGCTTACTCCTTGGAAGGAAAGTTATGACCAACCTAGACAGCATATTAAAAAGCAGAGACATTACTTTGTCAACAAAGGTCCGTCTAGTCAAGGCTATGGTTTTTCCAGTGGTCATGTATGGATGTGAGAGTTGGACTATAAAGAAAACTGGGTGCTAAAGAATTGATACTTTTGAACTGTGGTGTTGGAGAAGACTCTTGAGAGTCTCTTGGACTGCAAGGAGGTCCAACCAGTCCATCCTAAAGGAGATCAACCCTGGGTGTTCATTGGAAGGACTGATGTTGAAGCTGAAACTCCAATACCTGGGACACCTGATGAGAAGAGCTGACTTATTGGAAAAGACCCTGATGCTGGGAAAGATTGAGGGCAGGAGGAGAAGGGGCCGAAAGAGAATGAGATGGCTGGATGGCATCACCGACTCGATGGAGGTGAGTTTGAGTGAACTTCGGGAGTTGGTGATGGACAGGGAGGCCTGGTGTGCTGTGGTTCATGGGGTCACAAAGAGTTGGACATGACTGAGCACCTGAACTGATTCCTTAATATCTGATATTTATTTGCTTCCGTTTTCTCACTAGAACAAATAACTGTGATAAACATCAGTGAATTTAAATTGTTGGTCAGATCTCTCTGTCGCCTCAGCTTAAACTTCTGAAGTGTGTTTGTGGGTTCCGTTTCTATATATATTGTAAAGATTTTTTATGTCATCTGCTAGATTTGCCATTGGAGTTGTGTCTGCTTTACCACTGTAAGCAGAGGAACATTTTTTCTTTCTTCTTATGAGAATGATATATGAAGTGTTGCTGTTGTTCAGTCTCTGAGTCGTGTCCGACTTTTTGCGACCCCATGGACTGCAGCACGCCAGACTTCCCTGTCCTTCACCATCTCCAAACTCATGCCGTCCAACCATCTCATCCTCTGTCGTCCCCTTCTCGTGCCCTCAATCTTTCCCAGCATCAGGGTCTTTTCCAATGAGTCGGCTCTTCACATCAGGTGGCCAAAGTGTTAGAGCTTCAGCAAGTGTGGTTTCTCATTAATTTATATAGCTTTGTTTATTGGTGAGATTGAATATCCTTTTGGTGGCTGTCTGTAACAGTAGCAATATAGTAATAATACTGGTGAAAGAAAATCCTTCAGTAGCACTTGCTGTGTGCTAGGCACTCGATTCATTAGTCCTTAAAATAACTCTGTTAGGTAAGTAGTAGTATTATCCCCATTTCACAGATGAGGAAACAGGTGAAATAAGTTAGTCAGCTGCAAGGAGCAGAGTGAGGATTCAGAAGCAGACAGTATAGCAATGACTGCATTCTCAACAACTCCGCGGTCTCGCATTTGGATGTTGAGAGCAGGAGGGAAAGTGGTCTGGGTTCCCAGTGCTTCACGCTCTTAGCCCTCCTCACATTCTTGCCCTGAGGGAATGTATCAGACATTCCTCTCATTTTTTCTTATATTGCAATTTGGTTTTGTCAAAAGAACCAAGATCAGCCTTTTGTTTTGATTTGAATCTGTGTGAAGACTGTCAATCCTAAAGAAAATCAACCATGAATATTCACTGGAAGGAGTGATGCTGAAGCTCCAATACTTTGGCCACCTGATGTGAAGAGCCGACTCATTGGAAAAGACCCTGATGCTGGGACAGATTGAGGGCAGAAGGAGAAGAAAGTGACAGAGGATGAGATGTTTGGATGGCATCACTGACTCAGTGGACGTAAGTTTGAGCAAACTCCGGGAGATAATGAAGGACGGGGAGGCCTGGTGTGCTACAGTTTATGGGGCTGCAAAGAGTCAGACAGGACTCAGTGGCCAAACAACAACAAAGACAGATTATTGCCCAATTGTTAAGGGCTGTTCCATTGCCCAAAATTTGACAATATTGGGGAGGTAGCCTGTGTAATCAAGTACATGAGGCTGATAAGTTTGTTACAGTGGAACACACCACTTAAGGGAATGTGTGTTTAGTTATGGCTTATTTGTATTGTTGTATGGCAGAAACCAACAAAACATTGTAAAAAATTAAAAAAAAAATATAGCTGTAGCAGTTACATTTTCTTTAGTTTTCTGAGTTGTGGCTAAGTGGGAGTTGTGGTCAAGCATTCCTTAAAACCACCTTCGAAGTGTGTTGAAATCCTCACTTCTAGTAGGTTTAGCAAAGTGTAGTTGAAGTCTGGGTTGTCTGGATGTGGGTACAGAACAAATAATGTGTCGTAGACCATAAGAATCCCTATTCATTTTATACTGTGTAAGAAAGCAGGTGAAAGTGACAGTTGCTCAGTTGTGTCCGACTTTTTGTGACCCCATGGACTATACAGTCCATGAAATTCTCTAGGCCAGAATACTGGAGTGGGTAGCCTTTCCCTTCTCCAGGGGATCCTCCCAACCCAGGGGTCAAACCCAGGCCTGCCGCATTCGGGGGGATTCTTTACTAGCTGAGCCACAAGGGAAGCCCAAGAATACTGGAGTGGGTAGCCGATCCCTTCTCCAGTGGAATGCAGGTGGGTTCTTTACCAACTGAGCTATCAGGGAAGCCCTTTCTAATTAGGGGGATGTACACTGTATGTGTGTGATGGTGAAAGTTCTGTGAAGAGAAATAGCATAATATAAGGAGGAGAGGGACGTTGGTAGGAGTGAGTTAGGATGGATCTGTTTGATACAGGCTGATAATACAGCCTTCCTGATAAAATGACATTTGAGCAGAGGCCTGCAAGTGAGGGAGCTGATCACCCGCTCCCCTGAGACAGCAGAGGGTCTGGAAGTAGGCACTTGCTTGGAGTCTTCAGGCAGGAGCAGAAAGCCAGGTGGGTGAGGGGCAGCTGTGGGGAACGAGCTTTAAGTGGGGACAGGGACTCTCACTCTGCCTGTGGGGAGATCCACAGAAGGGATCTGAGCTCTGGCTTACCTTTAAGAGGATCTTGGGCAAAAATAAACTGGATGCAGGTGGGAGGGTCGGCAAAGATAGAAAGAAGGGATGAGGGTAGCAATGGAGGTGGAAATAAACCAAATATATTTAAAGTAGAGTGGTAAGGATTTACTGACAGAGTAGATAAGAGAGGGGAGAAAAACAGGCGTCAAGGAGAGCACCTAGGTTATTTGCCCCAGCCTGGAAGGGTGGATTGCTGAGATGGGCAGAGCCTCAGGAGGAGATCGGAAATGAGGGGAGAGGGACCCTGGGGCTCAGTTTTGGACACACCGAATTTGAGATGCCTGTTAGGCACACAGGTGATCTCCTTAGTAGGATGGAGGCATCCCCTTGAGGAACTGCAGGACAGTGTGAGAGTGGCATACTTTTTAAAAATAGGGCTATTTCTTTTTTATCACTTTATAAAGATCTCAAATCCTGTAGAAAGTAGCCTGATGTAAATAAAATCAGGCATTAAATACAAATTCTGAAAACTTTCTCATAAACCATATATGCTTGTATGTTAGGTCAGAGTTCCCTATGGATTTCATTGTGTCTAAGGACTAACATCAAATTATTTTCAGTTGAATATTGAATTATGTATCTTGTACGTAAATAATGTATGTATTTTTGTTGTTTAGTTGCTAAGTCATGTCCGACTCTTTTGTAACCTCATGTACTGTAGCCTGTCAGGCTTATTCCCAGTAGCTTAATTTTTTTTTCCCCACCTTCACCTATCATTTATCAAGATAAACTGTAAGTAGATACCTTTTCCAGCATGAGAGGAGTGTAATATTTAAAGGTGTGCTAAATGATTCCTTTCTAATATGAAAGATCCTCCTATGCTTTCTCTGGTTCAGGTATTTGCATCTGTTTTCAAAAAGCAAACAAGTACCTTTATAATTCAACAATAATAACAAAATCCAAGCAGCTCAATTAAAAACTGGGCAAAGACTTGAATAGACATTTCTCCAAAGAAGCTATCCCGATGGCCAGTAAGCTCCTGAAAAGATGTCCAGCATCACTGTTAGGGAAATGCAGATCAAAACCACAGTCGAATAGCACTTCATACCCATTAGATGGTTACTGATAACAAACAAACAAAAATAAGTGTTGGCAAGGATGTAAAGAAGTTGGAACTCTTGAGCATGACTGGTGGAAATATAAAAGGGAGCAGCTGCTGTGGATAAGTTTGGCGGTGCCTCAAAAACTTAAAGATAGAATTACTGTAAGGATCCAGCAATTCTGTTCCTGCATATATGCCCCAAAGAACTGAAAACAGGGACACAAATAGACACTTGTATGCCTATGTTTGTAGCTGCACTAGTCACAATCAGTTACTCTGGTATCACACAGAGTCGCTTCACTGCCCTGAAAATCCTGTGTCCCACTTACTCATCCCTCTCGTCCCAGCCCTTGGCAGTCTCTGATATTATGTATGTGTCTTCACAGTTTTATCTTTCTCTGAATGTCATTCAGTTGGAATCATACATTAGGTAGCCTTTTCAGTTTGGTTTCTTTCACCTAATTATATGCATCTAAGGTTCCTTCTTAAAGTTATGATCAACCTTGATAGTATATTAAAAAGCAGAGACATTACTTTGCCAACCAAGGTCCGTCTAGTCAAGGCAATGGTTTTTCCCGTGGTCATGTATGGATGTGAGAGTTGGACTGTGAAGAAAGCTGATTGCCGAAGAATCAATGCTTTTGAACTGTGGTGTTGGAGAAGACTCTTGAGAGTCCCTTATATTGCAAGGAGATCCAACCAGTCCATTCTAAAGGAGATCAATCCTGGATGTTCATTGGAGGGACTGATGCTAAAGCTGAAACTGCAATACTTTGGCCACCTCATGCGACGAGTTGACTCACTGGAAAAGACTCTGATGCTGGGAAAGGTTGGGGGCGGGAGGAGAAGGGGACGACGGAGAATGAGATGGCTGGATGGCATCACCGACTCTGTGGACATGAGTTTGAGTGAACTCCGGGAGTTGGTGATGGACAGGGAGGCCTGGCGTGCTCTGATTCATGGGGTCGCGGAGAGTTGGACACGACTGAGCGACTGAACTGAACTGAACTGAAGCTTCCTTCTGGAGAAGGCAATGGCATGCCACTCCAGTGCTCTTGCCTAGAAAATCCCATGGATGGAGCAGCCTGGTAGGCTGCAGTCCGTGGGGTCGCTAAGGGTCGGACACGACTGAGCGACTTCACTTTCACTTTTCACTTTCACACATTGGAGAGGGAAATGGCAACCCACTCCAGTGTTCTTGCCTGGAGAATCCCAGGGATGGGGGAGCCTGGTGGGCTTCCATCTATGGGGTCACACAGAGTCGGACACGACTGAAGTGACTTAGCAGTAGCAGCAGCAAGGTTCCTTCATGTCTTTTCAAGACTTGATAATTCATTTCCCTTCAGTGCTGAATACTATTTCATTGTGTGGATGTATCACAGTTTACTCACTGACTTACTGAAGAACATTTTAGTGGCTTCCAGGTTTTGGCAATTATGAATAAAGCTGTTATAGACTTCTGTGTACAGGTTTTTGTGTGAATGTAAGTTTTCAGCTCCTTTGAGTAAATCCCATAGAAGGTAATTGCTTGATTACCTAGTAAGAGCGTGTTTGGTTTTATAAATAAACCATCAAACTTTCTTCCAGAGGGCCCATACCATTTTGCATTTCTATCAGGAATGAATGAGAGTTCCAGTTGCTTCACACCCTTGTCAGCATTTGGTGTTGTCAGTGTTTGTATTCTAATCAGTGTGTAGTGGTAGCTCGTTTTAATTTGCATTTCCCTGATGATGTATGATATAGGGTGTATGCTTATTTGCCATCTGTATGTTTTTGGTGAGGTGTCTGTTAACGGTCTTTGACTCATTTTTTAATTAGGTGCTTTTTATCAGAAATGCCTTTTGCAAATATTTTCCCCTAATCCGTGGCTTGACTTTTCAGTTTTTTTTTTTCTGACAATGTCTTTTTTAAAAAGATGTAATTGGAAGCTAATTACGGTATTGTGATGGTTTTTGCCATACATTCACGTGAATCCGCCATGGGTGTACCTGTGTTCCCCATCCTGACCCTCCCTCCCAAATCCCTCCCCATCCCATCCCTCAGGGTCTTCTACAAAGCAGAAGTTTTCAGTTTTAATTAGCTCTTGCTTATCAATTCTTTCTTTTGTAGATCATGCCTTTGCTGCTGTATTTAAAAAGCACTGCCGATCCAGCAAGATTTTCTTCTGTGTTATGTTCTAGCCACTTGTTCATTTTTAATTGTGTCATCTATATTTGTATTGTTGAGTTGTAAGTCTTTGTACATTCTGGATACCAGATCTTTATCAGATATATGACTTGCAGATATTCTCTTCCATTTTGTGGGTCATTTTTTTCACTTTCTTATTGTTGTCCTTTAGAAGCACAAAAGATTTTGGTTTTGATAAAGTCCAATTTACCTATTTTTTGTTTGGTTGCTTGTGTTATATGCTGTATCTAAGAAACCATTGCCTACTCCAGGGTCATAAAGATTTACACTGTGTAGTTCTTTGATCCATTTTGAGTTAATTTTTGTATATGGTATGAGATAGAGGTCTACATTCAGTCTTTTGTATATGGGATTCCAGTTGTTCCAGCATCCTTTACTGACTTTCCTTATTCCCTTTGTCTCCACAGCCTTGTGAAAAATTATTTCCCTATAGTTGCTCAGACCACACATGCTTGGATTTCTTACTGGACTCTTGGTTCTTTTCCTTTGATCTCTATCCTTCACTAGTACCACACAGTCTTGATTACTATAACAATGTATATGATCTTGAATGAGTCACTTGAGGTCTCCCAAAGCCTTGATTTCTCCATCTGTAATTCATTAGGACACTAAACAAGAGGATACATTGAAACACTTAACGTGACATGTAGTAAATATTTGCTGTTTTTATTGTATTTATTATCATCATTGCAAAAGGAGGTAGTCACAGGTTTGTATGCTGGAAGAATTTTGACAAAATTTGAGAATAAAATTTTTTTTCTTAATCCAAACATTTCATTTGACTTACACATTCACTTCATTTCCTCACCTACAATGTGGTTGAGTACTTTTTCCTCTCAAGGCACTCTGCAAAGAGTCCCTTCCTGTCACCCAACTCTAGTTCATACCCATAGTGGGGAGCATATTTTTCTTTTATAAAAACATTAATTTCATCAAACACATGGATTTTGGGAAAAGTGTCGAGTTTTGCTCAGAAGCCCCTGTTGTGGCTTCTGTTCCCTGGAGAAGAAGCCTCCATGACATCATCGAGGACTTCTGAGAGAGAGTACCCTTTGGAGTGGATGTGTGGGGCGGAAACTGAGAAATGCACTGATTTTTATTTTTTTTAGTGGATGAAAGTAACATGGTTACATTGATGCCTGCATTAAAGCTTTCGGAAGCTTAATGTCTTGCAGTGAGCACATTATGCACCTTGAAATATTTGAATGCTTATGAGAAATGATCAAGATGGGAACACATAATCTCCTACGTTTGTCCACTGGACATTCATTTGTTTATTCGTGAATTGCAACATTTGTCACTTGACCTCACAGTATTGACTGATTTGCTTCAGTTATCACCTCTGTCACAGCTCCACAGGCAAACCATGCCTGAAGTGCCTGTTTTCACAGAGCACATGTATGTACATTTTCTCATCCTTATTTAAAGGTTATTTTTATTGGGTTTTCCGTTGTGAGTGGGACACGCTGTGAAATATGCATGAAAGTAAACTTCTTGACCGAACATCCAGGATTTCGTGACTCTGTCCCGTGTGATGGTTCTGTTTTATATTCTTCCATTGCACTCAGAGGGAGGCCAAGAAACTCATTTTGTACCATACTTCTTAGGCCAGGAACAGTCAAAACTATTTTTTTCTAGTGGCCTTTCCCCTAGTGGACAGCGAGTTGAAGCCTTTGGGAGTTAAAGTTACTTCCCAGGACACAAGTCCAACCCTTCCTCCCATAGCCATTTAAAATAGGTTAAAAATAACCCCCACTTAATGTTTTGTGGCAGGCTATGACAACTTTATAAAAATTGTATGTTTACTTTTCTCCTCTTTTTCGTGTATTAAACACTGCTTATCACAGATTCCCGGAGAAAGAAATTTATTGCCAAGCTCTGAAAGAAAGCCTTGTTCCTCCAGGCATGTAGCAAAGCACAGATGATTTTGAACGTTTGGGGCATCGTTGACTTCCACATGGGAGTGAGCTCTTCAGCCTGTGGGAGTAGTGATGGTTTATCAAAGGGATTCTACCTTCTTGAGCTGAGCAAGTCAGTTCAAGGACCCTATTCCTGCCTTTATTCTTCACTTGGACCTTCAACAGCTATTCGTTAAGTGTTCTCTGTAGGTCAGGTGCTGTTTTAGGCCTTGGGGATCCATCTGGTGAATAAGACAAGCTCCCTAGTTTTATGGTACTTACACTGTAGGAAAGACTTAGGCAAACAAAAAAAAAATACTGCAATATATATATAAAATCACTGTGAGCCAAGACCTTGGAAAATCTTCCACTTTTAGATTTATTTGCCAAATCCTGTTGCTTTTCTTCTCTTGTAAACCTTCCAGTCGCTTCTCACCCACCTCAGCATGCAAACCAATGTCCTAGGATCCTCCTGAAACATCCTACAGATGATTGGGTATTTGTGTACATTGTAAATTGATCACAATAAGTCTAGCTAACATCTGTCTTATTTTTTAACAAAAGCTAGTGCTCCCTGGTTGTCTAGTGGTTAGGGTTCAGAGCTCTCGTATTTATGCTAGTATTTTATTAAAAGTATTTCGCAAGAAAATAGAAATATTTCTTCCAATAAAAATATTATACCTGGGCTTAGTACCAAGTTCACAGATTTTAGTTTTGCAAGGAAAATCAGGCTTTAAAAAGTGAAGCAACATTGTAACCAAAACTTTAATCCCAGGGATTTTCACAAAACACTACAAATGACTGCATATAGTCTGCCAGAAACTGGCAGGACATGGTGTGTTGAATAGTCTCAGCCTTTCAAATAAAGAATTTCATGAAGAGCTGTGTAATTACATACGTGCTTGTGCTCACTCGTGTCTGTCAGTCTGCAACCCCATGGATAACCTGCCATCTGTCCATGGAATTTTCCAGCAAGAATACCGTTGAGAATACGAGTGAGTTGCCGGTTTCCACTCCAGGAGATCTTCCTGGCCCAGGGATCGAACCTGTGTCTTCTGTATTGCAGGCTGATTCTTTACCACTGAGCCACCTGAGAATCCTATAACTACATACAGCAATTGCATAAAGAGCTTAGGACCTAAAGCAAAGTGCCCTAAAGTTTCTTGAAACCTGCCAGATTCTATACCACCTGGGTAACGTCTTTCCAGTGTGAAGACTAGTTGGATTTAAAAAAAAAAAACAAAAAAACTTCTAATCAAGTTGTAGAGCACAGCTTTTACTTTTACCTGCTGACTTGTGTTCACAGCAGCTTTTAAAAACTGCTTGTTCAACCACAGCTGCATCCTACACCCCAGCTATGGGGAAGAAAGTCAAAACTCTTAGTTCCATGGCATTTAGTTTTAGCCTTCACTTTTGCAGAGAGAGCACTTTTTTTGTTTATTTTTTCGTTTGTCCTTATTTCTTGTACTTGCAACATCTTCCACCATTGAGAATTCCTTACCTCCTTGACTGAAGATCCACATTCAGTAATAGAGCATTCTTGGTTAATCATACCTGATTCTACCTCTAAGCCCTCACATACTTTTTCTTTACCATATTGCTGTCATTTTTCAATCAGTAGACAAATACTTTAGCATGTGCGTGTGCTAAGCATTAGGGCACAAAGATGAAAAAAAAAAAAATACTACCCGTCCTTAAGGGACTTCGTGTTGAAGGCTGCCGTGTTGCTCTGATATCACTGAGATGGTGCATCGTTTCAGGAAGCCAGGAACTGTATCCCTATCCTTTCCACATTTCTAGTGCGAGTGTGGGTCTGCATGGTTCATGGTGTTGCAGGGAAGGTTGGAAATAAAAGAACCTCCTTGAGAACACACATTCTTGGAAACAGAGTTAGTCAGTAATAAGGCAGTGTAGAATAAATGGGAAATAAATATTTAATAGTAAAGACCATTGGTGTCCCAGCAGTTTGAAGGAAAGTGGGTGATCTCTGTGGCCTGGAATGGCCAAGGAGAGGCAGGATTCAGGAGGCGGGGCATGGGTAGCAGGCTGGAGGGGACAGACCATGCTGGGTGCGTGGTATCCTCAAGCTCTCGGGGACCTCAGAGCTCCCGGTCACAGAGAAGTCGTGTCGCCTCGGAACATGTCTTCACATCTTTGTGTCTGCACGACATCCTGCTGTATGCTCATTTCCCAGAACGCGAATGAGGGGCTCCCGAGGGCTGACCTGTAAGACGAGAAGGGGGAAAATATGGTGCCGATTATGGAGTTTGTCCCTGGGGGCCCAGAGCCCAGGGGTGAGGCATGGGAACGTGTAAATGAGCTGGAACCTGGCCTTGCCCAACCGACCAAGGGCTCTCCGCCTTGGTCCTCTGGCGCCGAATCTTGCCAGGAGATGGTGGGAGGGGCTGGGGTGTATATGACTTGGTTCTGTCTGTGCCCAGCTGTCTCTCTGCTCTTTGGACCAGCAGTAAGTTCCATTTGGCACAACTTGCCCTTGGAAAAATGTTTTCCCATAGTTCCCAAAGAACTATATAAGTAGACGGTTTAGACCTTTGCTAGTGCTGCCTTTGTCAAAAACACATCAACTTCAGAAGCATTTTGGAAATCTTTTTTAGAGGAAAATCATGAAAAAGAAGCCTTTGCTTTCTATTGCTTCCTGACTAGGTCTTATTCTCCCAAATACTATCTTAGTTTTCAAAATCACTAGTGTGTGAAGGCCAACTACCTTCAATAGGTTACTCCATAGGCTTATTCTTTGAGTCACACAGGGCCCAGCATCTGTACTTAATTTATTTTCCTCTTAACTCTTCTTTCTTCCTCTTTTTAAAATTTCTTATTTAGGCTTGTTGAAAATGGTATTTTTGGTTGAGGTTATTTTAAGGTGGTGTTGAAATAAATCCCGAGTCCGTCCTCTTGTTCAACAGTGCATGTTCTTTTAAGCCTACACATCCAGGGTCATCCTACCAAAATAAATTATATGGGCCCTGTGCAGCTCTCTCAAGTGCCTGGCTTTATTTATGAGTTTGGCTGCTGGCATAGCATTTATAGTTTCTCTTGAGCAAAAAATGGGCTCGCTTTTCTTTTCTCTGTCTTTTCCAAGAATTGCTAGCAGTCTCATTTCTTAAGTAGCTATGGGTCTGTGTCACTAACTATTTTAGTTTTATTATCTCCCCTCAGGGAATTTTTAAAAGTTAGTTGCATGTCCATCAAATCAACTGTTGTAACAATTGTATAGGTAGATGGAACTCAACATCCTGCCCATTTATAGGCATTCAGGGCTATCTGAAATCACCAAGATATTTCCTTTACCTTGACCTAAGCTGGATGAAAACATACTTTTCTTTTTTTAATTAAAATTTTAAAAATTAAAAAAATAATTGTAGGCTGTGCCCCATGGCTTGCAGGATCTTAGTCCCCTGACTGGGGGTTGAACCCAGGTCATGGTAGTGAAAGCACCATATCCTAACCCCTAGACCACCAGAGGAGTTCCCAAAACATCCTTTTCTATATAGGAAAGTTGACTGGCTTTTTTCTTCTTTTAATAGTAAATTTTGAACAACTTATGTCTTTTCAAAGTATAGCCTTATTTATTGGGATTATTTGATGATTTGTAGGTGGCTTAAAAAATCTGTAGAAGTATTGTGTGTCAAGTATCCTATTTCTTTTGTGAATAAAGGTCTTATATTTTCCCAGAAAATCGAGCAAATCTGTAGATTCTTCATTTTGAAAGTTGACACACTAAACATCCTTCTAACATGCATATGATTCGGGATCTTTATTTTCAGTGTCCTTTTGTGCAGCTAGCATAACTGAATATTCCGGATAAACCCATTCTTTTACCTCTTACTTTTGAAAATGAGATTACTGGGATGAACTTCTCTACCCATATCTACCTGTGGGTCTGTCTAAAGTCCTTGGATTATGCGTCTGTTTGAAATTGGTTTTTAGTCTTTCCAAATCTGAACCCTCCTGCTTCAGTTAATCTGCCTGAAACTGGCTCTGTCCAGGGAGACGTTGGTGCTTGAGGAGGTAAGATTGAAGAGGCGGGCTCCATAGGTTAGGAGATGCTGGTGGAGGTAGAAGCATGGGGGGTGGTTTGTTCCCATTCGTGGATTCTGGTAGCTCAGGATCTCTTTGGAGAATAATCGGTTGCATCTGTTATATGATACTGAAGGTGGTTTGGGGCATTAAAAAAGGAGCCTGCTGAAAAGATAAGGTGGGGCCAGTCTGTGGAAGGCCCTGATTAGTAGCACTGAGAACCGGGGAAGCTTTAAATAGGGAGTGATGCGCAGAGGCATGAGGAAAGATGACAGGCTGGGAGAGAGCATGTGGCAGCCATGCTCCAGGCTCTGGCTGTTCCCCGTGCATTCTCCCAGGCTCACTGAGGGCCCGGCTGGCTCTGTGCACTGTCCCCGTGTTCTTCTGTGGCTCAAGTCCAGCCACTCACCTGTCATTCCTGTGACCACTCTGGCTGGCTTAAGGAGAAGCCTGGAGACTTGGGCTGCGGGGGAAGTGTGCAGTGAGGTTGGGCTTCTGAGCCCAGAGCCAGCAGAGAGTGAGGGGGCCCTGCTGAGAGATGTGGGGTCGGGGGGCGCTGGGGGCTCTGAAGTCCTGGCCAGCCTGATGGGTATGGATAAATGCTTCTGTAAAAATCCCTTTGGGCTGAAGCCATATGAAGTTGAGATTTCTGTCTCTTACTCTGTAGAAAGTCCTGGCGGACAGAGGTGGAGTCAGATAATCTGTGGGCAGTGTTGCTAATTAGGAGCCTTTGGATAACTCATTGGTCTGGGTCCCTGGCACAGGCCAGATTCTCAACAAGTTAATAACATGAATTAAGAAAGTAATGAAATTAACAGGGCTTCAACTGATGGGTGGCAGCCCGTTTCAGGGATTTTTAACAAAGACCTTACTTTGTATTTTATCTTGACTGTATTGACGATGTTTTAGCAAATAATTTGGCTTCATAGCAGGATGCATTTTTAAAAGACTTAATTTTTCAGACAGCCTGAAAATAAGATTATTTTCATGCATTCTGAATATGTGTCTCCCACCAGCATCTCTCTCAGTGTTATGTCAAGGATGTTTTATAAGTTTTATGAAAGGCAGAATGTCTTAAGTATTTCTTCTGGTTACATGCCATGTATTTTCTTGGATTGGGCTTTGTGATTTTTGCCTTTCCCTCAGTTCTTCTCCAATATCTGACCTCTGAATAAAATAGTCCTGGGAAAAGACTTTCATTGGTTTTAAACAGATTAAATCAGACTTTTGGGAAAAGGTTTGGTGTTTCTGATTTTTCTACCAAACAGCTAGATTAGAAAACTCCTGAAACTTCGTGACTGCCCCCGCTTTATGTGTTCAAGCAACTTTATATAACTAGGAGAAATGTGTATCTCTTAATTTTTTCAATTAAAAAATTTTTTGCAAGCAAGTTTATTATGCATTACTTTACCGTGTGATTTTTCCAGTTTTATTGAGATATAATTGACACAGAACATTGTATTAGTTTAAGGTATGTAGTATAATGATTTGATAGATAGATGGATAGGCTTCCCAGCTGGCTCAGTGGTAAAGAATCTGCCTGCCAGTGCAGGAGATGCAAGAGATGTGAATATGATCCCTGGGTTGCAAAGATCCTTTGCAGAAGGAACTAGTAACCCACTCCAATGTTCTTGCCTGGAAAATTCCATGGACAGAAGAGCCTAACTGGCTACAGTCCATGGGGCTGCAAAGAGTCAGACATGACTGAGCACACACACACATATATATATTACAGAATGATTACCATAGTGTTTGTTAACATTCATCATCTCAAAAGAGTTAACAGTTTATTTCTTGTGATGAGAACTTTTAAGATCTGCTGTCTTAGCAACTTTCAAATATACAATTCAGTATTGAAAGTACTTCTTTTTAAATGAGAGAAATCAAATGCTTCCCCTCCCATTATAAGAGATTATAACAATTCCAAATAGTCTGCAGACTTTTGTGTTTCTTTACTTTTTCTTTGTCTGTCAAAATTTTTTGCAACTACCACTGAGTAGCCCATCTTTCTTGCAAACTCTGTTATCACTGCAGTTAAAAGGGAGAATGGAGTCACAGACATGAGGTAAGCATTCAGTGGAAGCAAGAGTGAAATCTCTAAAGTCTCTGTTATGGATTTGTTTGTCAGTAGTTACTGTTCGTTCCTAACTATAGAAATGGATGCTGCTTCTCTTTCTTTCCCACACATGCAGTTCCTCGCTGGTGGAATCATTCATTGTCCAGGAGCTCTGGGTTCAAGCTTTAACCATCCTACTGAGCACCACAAGGACACCTACCGTAAATGAAACCTTTCTAGAGTTAACATGTGGTTGGTGAGCAGAAGTGCAACTTGCTTCCTGACGTGGTTCTCCTGCTTTTGCAGGAGGTCATGGCACCTTCTGATGTGAAAGACGCTAGTGCATCTGTCACGACTCTGGCCGGCTGGTCCTGGGACCCCCTGGGAGCCAGGCTCTCCAGGCTGCCTTGGTACCATGTGGGATGCGTCCCTCCAGGCCAGTGAAATGGACAGACAGGGGGTTAACATGGCCATTGTAATGTGAAGCTCTACAGTGAATGATCAGTGCTTTAGCTTTGGCCAGAACTTTTTACTTGTTCACTGTATCAACTCTTTCATTGCAATTTTAGGGCAAAAGGAGGCTGGGCTACTGAGCCATTAATTTACAATGTTAGGCCTGGACTGAAGTGGTAAAGTGTGGGAGAGACCTAGGGAAACGGATGTGGGAGTCAGACACTTCTGGTCTGAAATCTGTCTCTCCCACTTTCTAGCTGCAAGGCCTTGGGCAGTGGATTTACAGGCTACACCAGTATCATTTGTTCAATGGGATCACCACTTCTGCCTTTCAGCCAGGGTTAGAAACACTGTGCGGACAACACTTAGTACATACCTGACACTCAGTAGCTATTCACCAAATGGTTGTCAGTGCTTCTGCTCTTATTATCCTTTCTTCTTCTGCCCCTGCTGCTCCAGGGAGAGGTTAGGAGGGAGATTCCTCAATTGTGCTTCCTTCTTGACCTTCAGCATTTCTGGAAACTTAGTCCTGGATCGTCCAGTTGTGAGTTTCGGCAGTTTGTGAGTGAGGGGTGGTATCTGCTTGAAGCCAGAATAGCCTCCGCACCCAAGACTGTGAATACCCAGGGCGGGCTCCATCCTTGGGGGCTTCTGTCCCAGCCATGGCACCCTTGCCACCCTCTCCTAATTCCAGTGTAAAAGACCATACAGTGGGACGGACCTGCAGTGGCTATGGGGCCCTTTATTTTAAAATTTTAAAAAGTTTTAATTGGAGGATAGTTGCTTTACAATGCTGTGTTGTTTCTGCTGTACAACAGCATGAATCAGCTATGTGAATACATATATCCGCCCTCCCACATCCCCCCCACCCCACTCCCTAGGTCATCAGAGCACCAAGCTGAGCTCCCTGTGTGATTCAGCAGCTTCTGACCAGCTGTCTGTTTTACACATGGTAAGGCATTTATGTTAGGGCTGCCGTCTCAATCTGTCCCAACCTCTCCTTCCGCCATGGGGCACTTTAAGCAGCAGTATTGAGGCACATTTTTATGTCACACATCCCCACATTTTGTGGCTTATATAACGTGTTGTGCTCCAAAAGAAGAGCATTTTAGAAAAAATGGATTCCGTGTGCCCTTCTAGGTTCCCATCATTGCAAAGGTCTTGAGTTTGGTTTCTGCATAAGCACTGAGCCGTGTCCTGGCCAGTAGAGTGGGCAGTTGATGGATGGGTTTTAAGAAGCCAGGTTGGTCTCTGTGCCGTGTAGCTTGAGTATCACCGTGAAAGATTGTTTAAAAAAAAAAAATTGGATGGCTAGATAGATTGCAAAATATCATGTTTCAGAAATCAGGTTGGCATTCCAATGTAAACATACTTTTTACAGAATTGTTTCATTTTTATCTGAAAGAATTTTATGAGCACTGAGATGATGTATCATACTTAAAAAAAAAAGATGTATTTGTTCACGAAAGGCAACCAGGAGACTTTCTTTTAAACACTGTAGTAAGAGATTTCATGAATTCAAACAACACTTAATTATCAAAGAAGTCACCTGGGAAGCCTTACCAAGGACTCGGGGGTCTCAGGCAGCTGTGTCCAGACTCCAAAGACTTTAGGAGGAAAGAGGAGAAGAGATCAGGTTGGATGGGAGCCTGGAGACTGAGAAGAGCCCCTGGGCTAGTGGGGAGGATGCTCATCTCTCTCCTCTGGGCCCCAAACACTTGGGAAGTCTCAAGAGTTTCGTGGGCCAACCACAGTCCTGAGGGGCTGAATTTCTTGAGATGTAATATTGAGTCATTATTGTGTGAATCCAACCATCTCATCCTCTGTCGTCCCCTTCTCCTCCTGCCCTCAGTCTTTCCCAGCATCAGGGTCTCTTCCAATGAGTCGGTTCTTGGTTGGATGGCAACACCCACTCCATGGTGATGAGTTTGAGCAAACTCCGGGAGAAGGAGAAGGACAGGGAAGCCTGGCGTGCTGCACATGGAGTCACAAAGAGTCGGACATGACTGAGCGACTGAACCACCACAACCTCATGTGTGTTTTCACGGCTGGTGTTTTGTGTCCATCTCTCTGCAGCACCTCAGACAGAGAGCAGCCTGAGTGGGGAAAGGCATTAGACAGCCGTAGGTCCTTTGCAGGAGTCAGAACCCAGAGGGAGTCGCTCAGCCGCCTGAGCCCAGTGGATCCCTTTCAGAACCAAAACCAGAGCCCAGGCCTCCACGACTTCCAAATACTTCACTTTCCATGTTGCTGGAGTTAGAAAATGTCATGATACCAAATTTAGCATGACAAAGTATTTCTCTAGTTGCTTTTCTTAGATTAGAACATAAACTTGTCTTCGGTTTTGGCTGCTGCAGACACGTTGGTTTCTCCCTGGTCGGCAGCGTCTGGATCTCTTCCCTCCAGTGACTGGCAGAGGCCCTCAGCCTGCTTTATACGGTATTGAGCACTGGGGCTTTGGCCCAAGCCAGACCTGTGGCCGGTGCCTTTGGTTTTCCTTGGTTTCAACAAAAGGTAACCCTGCTCTGCACTTCAGACTCCCTGGCCTCCAGGGCAGCTTTTCTTTCCCAGATAGAGATGATTCTAGAACCTCAAAACATTCAGTAGTTGAATATTCGACTTGCAGTTTAGAAAGTGAGGACTTCTGTTTAGATTGAAATTAGAAGGTGGTGTGATGGAGCATGGTTGAGGAGAAGCTTTGCCTGCTCGTGATCAATGGGGAAGGACCAGTGGTGCCGTGGTGGGACCTGGTGTTCTCACTGATGCTTTTCAGCCTTCGCCTAGAAAAGCTGATGAAACCTTTCTCCACCCACCCATTCTAAATCCAACAGGGCAGGGATGGGAATGAAAAGGCTGTTAAACTGGGGCACAGCCTTTTCCACTGAGGCTGTAAGATTCTTTAGCACAAAGACTCCATCGTATTCAGTCTCTGTTCTTTCCAGAACCTAACACCATCCCACACAAAGGCATTCTGTTGAGTGGAATTGGATGTTTGCTGTTCTTTCTTTTGGTCGTGAGAATCCTAAACATCTGCCTGTGCCAACATTTGGGTTCCTGTATCCCATTTTCTTTGGGTTTATCTCGAAGAGGATGAGGTGGTTGGATGACATCACTGACTCAGTGGACATGCATTTGAGCAAACTCCAGGAGACAGTTAAGGACAGAGAAGCCTAGCGTACCGCAGTCCATGGAGTCGCAAAGAGCCAGACATGACTTAGCGACTGAACAGCCACCACAAAGCACAGTGTTCTGATGGTGGTTTGTGAATATAGCTTTGCAGTATAATTTTGTCTTAAGGCGTTCTATTTTCAAATACCAATTTCAAGAGAAAAGTTACTTAAAATAATTGTTAACCGATTATCCTAAACATATTAATATTGAATGGTCAGGCTCCCCTCTCTGGCTACTGCCCACACTTCCGCAAAGAGTTGAGTCTCCACTCTCTCAGCTTTGGTGCGTTCACTCCTGCAGCCACTGAGTGATGGCTTCTGATCCCAGGGCTCCCACCACCCCTCCTGCATCTTCTGTGTCGCTGAATCCAGTGGGCAGTTTCCAGTCCTGGCTTTACTTGATCTGGCGGCAGCATTCCGCATACACACTCTCTCATACAAACCGCTCCCTCCGCACTCTCTCCCCCAGCAGCACGCCCGCTGATTGTCCTCCTCACTGGCCGCTCCTGCCCGGTTTGCGCCTCCAGTTCCTCCTCTTCCATCAGACCTTTCACTCCTGCATGTCCTCACATCTCTTCTCTTCTCACTCTGCATGTTCTCCCAAAGTAACCTTTCAGTCCTGTGGTTTCAAATATCATTTATATGCCGGTGACTGAAAACTAAACTGCATTTCAGCAAATCTAAGGCACATGTGATGTGAGATGCACCGAGATTTTATGTAAAGGAAAAAAAATACTGCTGCTAATGAAATGCCACAGTGTCTTCTTACCATATTAATTTTAAGATGCATTCCGCTTTCAGAAATGTCAGAATGTGAAAAATGTACACCCAATAGTTAATGATATAAGGGGATCTGTCACGTTGATAGACTGCTATAATGTGATATTACATACTGATATAATATCATTTGTGTAGTTGAACTGCCATTTGCAGAGCACAGATAACCTAGTGTGTCTTGAGCATGGTGTTCCCAGGAACGTGCAAATGAATTGTGATAACTTTGTCTTAAGGAAAGCTGGTAGTTTCTTAAAGGTCACAATTTCTCCAAGTATGAAAGAGGCCTTTTTACCATACAGTTTATTTACATGCATAGATGAGGCAGACTTGAGTTAGCTGAGCAGTGAGGCAGAGTTATGGAGCCGTTGGGTCTTCATGACGGCATCAGCACAATTGAGGTGCATTTCACTTGGTCTAGAATTGACCGACTCTAGCATCATGGTCCGGAGAAGGCAATGGCAAGCCACTCCAGTACTCTTGCCTAGAAAATCCCATGGATGGAGGAGCCTGGTAGGCTGCAGTCCGTGGGGTCGCTAAGGGTTGGACACGACTGAGTGACTTCACTTTCACACATTGGAGAAGGAAATGGCAACCCACTCCAGTGTTCTTGCCTGGAGAATTCCAGGGACGGGGGAGCCTGGTGGGCTTCCGTCTATGGGGTCACACAGAGTTGGACACGACTGAAGTGACTTAGCAGCAGCAGCATCATGGTCAAGAATGTTCTGGCTGTCTTAGTGTAAACCATGCAGTGATCCCTGAGCAGTGCTGTCCATCTTCACAGAATTTCTCAGGCAACGGAATTTTAATTTTTATTACTCATTTCTTCTTATTACATCATTGGGAAATCATGCTGATGGTGTTTCCCTCATCTTTTTTTTTTTCTATTTCCTCCCTCTACTTTAGAATTACTTTCGACAGCTGTGAGACCTGTGAGAATGATGGCTATATCTTGAAATGTAATTTTCCTGCAGCAGCATCCAAAATTAACAAAAAGACATGGAAAAATCTCATTAAGTGTTCTAATCTACCACCATCTGTGAACCTTGTTCTGTTCCACTGAGAGTTTTCTAAAAATACTTTAAGTGGTATATCTTTACTTCTATAGGGAGAATAATTCATACTAGATGCTTTGACTTTAAAATATTATCTTATTGTCAGTATGGTTACCCTAATAAAGTTTTGTTTCATGGGTTCTAAGTGCAGAGAAAATTATTTCTGTTCCATTTTTTGATATTGTTAATTGGTATAACACCCTCTGATTGTTTGTTTAAGTCTCTCAGTCTGGTCTGACTCTTTTGAGACCCCATGGACTGTAGCCCACTAGGCTCCTCTGTCCATGAGATTTCCCAGGCAAGAATACTGGAGTGGGTTGCCATTTCCTTCTCCAGGGATCTTCCCAATCCAGGAATCCAACCCATGTCTTGGCAGGTGGATTCTTTACCTCTGAGCCACCAGGAAAGCTCATATCACCCCTGCACCTCTGGTTCATTTAGCCAGGCACATTTCAGTGTGCAACTGTTTTTTTCCCCCATAGAAATGTCCTACTGTATCTCCTTGCTCTTTTCCTCCCACTGTCTCTTCCATGATATCTTTCTCATAGGCAGTTCAAAGTAGAATATTTAAGGACAAAAGTTTAAATACCATAATCCAATCACATGGGAATTGAAAAATATTCTCTTTAAAAACTCTTGGGTCAGAGAAGAAATAAAGACTGTAGTTATAAACTACCTAGAAAATAAGAATAATGATAATATTACAAATAAAACTTATAAGATGCTTGCTAAAGATTTGCTTGAAGGAAAATGATTGGACTTGAGGCTTGTTATTAACCAAAAATAATGAAAATTAACGAGCTATCAAACTTGAGGATTTAAAAATGAACAAAGGAAAGCTACATAATATACTCAAAAAAGCATGTTAAAACATTTATGAACAAACACAAGCATAAATGAATGATTGGAAAAGAGAAAAATTAACCTCATAAATCCAAGACCTGTTACTTGGAAAAAAAACCTCTGCATATCTAATTATAAAAATGTAAGAACCTAGTTTACAATATTAGGAATGAGAGAAAGGTTGTGGAGAGAGGGATTTGCCCACAGACAAGAATGAAAAGATTATAAGAAATTGAAAATCAGCAGTAAGAAGATAATTTGAAAAAAAAATAGATGTCAAAATGAGATTTAGGAAAAAAAAAAAAGAAAAAGGAGAAAACATCGAATGGATCTATAACTGAACAAAAAGTTGGAAGAATTATTAAAGAATTGGTTCTGTATAAAGAAGTGCCTCTATTTGTTTCAAATACTAAATGATTTGTATGTTGAAAGCGTCCTAATTAATGCAATCATAACTGAATTCACCTGATAAAAGTGTCATAAATAAGCTAATGTAGACCAATATTTCTTAAAAGCATAGATGCAGAAAAGCCAAAAAGGAAAACAAAAATAAAACAATTATAGAAGATAAAATATAAGGAATATTAAAACATTAATACATGGATTCCAAGTTGGCCATACACAGGAATCCAAGACTTAAAGGTTAAGAAAATCCATTACTATTATTGATAGCATCAGACTAAACAAAGCAAATATTCCTCCAAGGCATTGATGTTCATTTCTAATTTTCAAAAATCAGCACTTATTAAACTAGGAACAGGTCACTTCCATGATGTGCTATTTTTTTAAAAAAAAATCAACATCAAATTCAACAGTGAAATATAGGAAGGGTTTTCATTAAAAACAGGCGTGCACATGAAAAGACACTAGCATCATTAACCGCTAGGGAAATGCAAATAAAAAGTCACAGAATACCATCTCATACCTGCTCGGATGGCTGTGATCAAAAAAAGATTATAACAAGTGTTGGCAAAGACACGGAGAAGTCAGAACCCTCACAGAGTGGTGGCGGGAGTGTAAAATGGTACAGCCACTTTGGATTTGGAAAATACCCTGGGAATTCTGCAAAAGGTTAAACAAAGAGTTACCATGTGACCTGGCACAATTCCATTCCTAGGTATATATACACCCAAGAGAAATGAAAACTTGTCCTCATAAAAGCTTGTATGAGATAAAAAAACTTGTATAAGAATGTTCATAGCAGCAGTATTAATAATAACCAAAAAGTTAGAACAACCCTAATGTCCATCAGCTGACAAATAAATAAAATGTGGTATATACATGGAATGTGTTTGGGGCAGTAAGAATAAATGAAGTACTGACATATTCTACAAATGGATGAACTTTGATTCAAACATGGATTGAAAACATGATGCTAAGTGAAATGAACCAGTCACGGAGTACAACATACTGATCTGAGAGATGAGGATTGAGCCAGTGTCTGGAGATGGTTAATCCTTGGCAGTAGTAAGTAGCATTGCTAAGCCCTGCTGTCATCGTCATCGCTGGAATGTTCTCCGGGTGTTTGAGGTGGCTGCCTTATTGGGGTTGTCGTGTGGGTTTTCGTTTGCCCTGTAGACACTCTCTTGTCATTTCCTTTACGTTTCATATTGGAATGATCCTGCTGCACGTATTCCTGAAATTCCTCTATATTTCAGAGGTGTATGCTTGGTAAAAATTGTTTGCAGAAGTCTTATCTGACAGTTTGAACTGTAGTTCAGGGGTAAGAATTCTATTTAGTAGAAAGATTTTATTATAAATATCAGCATCTTCATTTGGTAAATTTTCTTGGGGAGCATACAGAACATTCCTGTGATACTTTTTGCTCCTGTATGTATGTTTGTATTCCTGCTAGTTTATATGGGAGCAGACAATCTTGGGGCCACTTCCGCAACTGCGAAATGCATAGGAAAATACACTGTTTTCTTTTCAATAGAATGCAATTCATATGTAGTTAACATGTAAACAAAGAACTTTCATGTGTTACTTCCTGCCTTAAATTAGAATTATATAATTAAACTAAAAACATTGACCTCTTTAAAACTCAGGATATTCATAAAAAATAGGGTGTGTGAATCTTTTGTGGTATGTTTAAAGTTGCATTTAAGGAATTGGTGAATTTGTATCTTTTGATATACAGACCTTTGTGAGATCTAATTAGTTTAAGAGGGTAAGTTTTTGTCTTTTGTTTTTGGAAGGATCTTATTCAAAATCATATTTGGATTAAGCATGAGATTACCTGCTGACTCCTGTTTGTGACTAGCTCTTTTGCTTTACGATAACCCTGTCAAACTGATTTCCCTAGGTTGAAAACGTCCGCTTGGTAGATCGAATATCTTCTAAAAAAGCAGCCCTCGGTACTTTGTATTTGACCGCCACTCACGTCATATTTGTGGAAACTGCACCTGACACAAGAAAAGAAACATGGGTATGCAGTCCTTATTTTTGGCTTTTTGTGTTTTCCATTGTTTGAAGTAACAAGTTTTGACTCTGTTTTGTCTGTTCTCAAGGTGAAGGGGGGGGGTTGGGTGTTCAGAGCACTCTTTTTGGAATGTGAGCACTGCCTTTTTTTGTAGAGGGTCATGTCCACTTGATCTATTTACTCACTTTAAATACTGATGATTTGAACATCATCAAAGAGAGAGGAATAGCCAGAGGTGTAAGTGCTTCATGTCACAGCTGACAAGTAGTGATTCAATAATGTTACTGTACCAGACACAGCGTTTACACAGTGATTTGCAATCAGTTTCATTCGTAGCATCCTGTAGTGCAGGCCATTTTGTCATTATGTTGTCTACAATTTTCTCATAATTTATAAAAGAAGAAGTCTAGGGAAGAGTCCTATTATCAGGTATTTCTACTACATAAGAATGAGACCATTAGAAGGTCCTTATTTTAAGAGAGCTGCCCAACCATGGCATTAGGACCAGAACCAGAATCTGTGGATTGTAGATTCTGATTTTTCTGTAGACTTGATCTTTGCAGCAGAAGGTGGCCTGCCCTACTTAGTGGAGAGGAATTTAAAGAATGAAGCGTTGCCACTGAGAACTGAGCAGAGACCCTCCTGAAAGCCCGAGCACTTCAGCATGGTTTCCTTTCAAATAAATCTCTTCTGCAGCCTGCCTGACCACCAACAGCTTAGAAAACAACCATCTCAAGTTGCTGTTGAACTCGAGCATTCCATGTGGAATTAAGGAGCATGGTGGCACCTCCCAGCGGAACCGTCTCTAACTTTTGTTGATTGCAAGGTTTATTTTACTAACTTCTCATGACCTTATTTAATTTTAGCTACCCAGTGCATATCAAGCTTTGACTACCCAAATGTTCCCTTACCTGGAACTGTGCAGAATTCTAGGCTGAAGGGTTTGCTTCGTATAATGAGCTTGATTATCAGAAAGCCTGGCACTGAAAAATAAAATGATGAATTCAGACAGCTGGTTCTTACCCCCAAACATACCAGTTCTTGTCAACTGAGTGCAAGCCAGCTGAAGGTCAAGGGTGTTTCTTGTCTCTCTGTGTGGCTCAGAGACTGTTACCAAATCACAAGCCTTTGTGCCTAATGCACAGTGAGGCCCATCAATACTAAAACACTAGCTTTTGGAACAGAGAAAGGTTTATTACACGTTTATACAAGGAGATGGGTGGCTCATGCCCTAAGAACCCCAAAGTTACTGAAAGCTTTCAGCAAGCCCCTTTAAAAGCAAAAGATGAGGGTTGGGCGTGGTTAGTTGTTGCAGACTTCTTGGGGTCAGATCCTTTGCTCCTGAGATCAGGTCATGGTCAGGTAACCATGTTCCTATAAATCTCTACCAAACGAATGTTATTCTCCGTCCTGACAAGAAAGGGCAAGGTCCCAGGGCACAACTCTCACCCTCCAAGGTCTCATTCCTGGCTAAGAGAAGGCCAGAGCTCAGCTGGCAGCTCCATCAGGGCCAGGTTCCCACACCCTGCCCAGCTGTCATCCCTAAGGGAGCCAGGCACCTAATCCAGCTGCCCCTCGGTCTCCTCCAGCCGCCCAAATGGGGGGAGACCAGGTCTCACAGACTGTGACCCAGACAGATGGCCACTGGTAGTGGGTCAGAGGGACAGGGTTGGGGGAGAGGTTCGCCACTCCTCAGTGCCTGGGCCATGGCTAGTGGAGGGCCGTAGTCAAAGCTCTGGAGCCCCGCAGGACGTCATCCCTAGTCTGTGCCTGGGGCTCCCTGGCTCACCCACTGACTCAAGGCTAAGTCTTGAGTCACTAAGAAGGCCTGACTCTGCCTCTTACCTCACTCTCCACCTGACGACCACCTCACCACCGACCCTTGAGCTGAATCACTTCTCCATTGGTCCCTCATTGTCAGAGTGGGCAGTACCCTCTGCAGCACTGAGCAGGACAACTTATTGACAACCGACCAATGGCTGAGCCAGACCTGTTGCCTAGTAACAGGGTGCGGGAATAATGAGGCCCAGCAATGGCTGCCTGCTAAGAGCTGTACTCACCCTGCTCTGTGACAAGACCTGTTGCTTTCTGTCCTATGTACCTGTTATCTGTGCTTAGTTTACTCACATTAACTTGTGGTGGTAGATTCTTCACAGTCAGATCGCCACCATCGAGAAACAGGCCACGACAGCTACCGGGTGCCCTCTACTGATTCGCTGCAAGAACTTTCAGCTCTTACAGCTCATCATCCCGCAGGAAAGGGACTGCCACGATGTGTACATCTCTCTCATCCGCCTCGCAAGGCCAGGTA
Organism: Moschus berezovskii; assembly: GCF_049115385.1. Classification (NCBI taxonomy): domain Eukaryota; kingdom Metazoa; phylum Chordata; class Mammalia; order Artiodactyla; family Moschidae; genus Moschus; species Moschus berezovskii. Next base: position 25,438,328 of record NC_142485.1, on the reverse strand, counting down.
GGGCAGAGCGGCCTGGCATTCATGGTGGACTCACGCTTAAGAAAGTCACAGATCGTGTTGAAAAATTGTGGATAATGCTTCTTAATTAAAATGTGTTAGAGATTATACATTAGCCCAGCCTTCAGATGGGGCCTTCCCTGGTGGCTCAGATCATAAAGAATCCGCCTGCCAATGCAGGAGGTGTGAGTTCGATCCCTGAGTCAGGATGATGTCCTGGAGAAGGAAATGGCAACCCACTTTAGTATTCTTGCTTGGGAAAGCCCAGGACAGAGGAGCCTGGTGGGCGACAGTCCATGGGGTCGCAAAAGAGTTGGACATGACTGAGCAACTAAGCAGCAACAAGCCTTCAGATGAGGCCAAGAAATCTGACTTAGTTTCTGTCTTTTGGGGCCTCTGTCTGAGTTAATTACAGTATGAGCCTCTTTCATTATTCATAGTATTTATCTTGGAGGGAGGTTGTAGTTGTGCTTTACTTTGGGGATGAAATCATTCCAAAGTGTGGTAATCGAGCCACCTTGATTGAAGCCTCTGACAAAACCCACAAATTGTTTTGTGTCGAAAACATATCAAATGGTCTAGTGCAGTTTTACCTATGTGGGGGCTTTTAAGTTTTGCTTTCTGTTGCTTTTTGATCCTAATATGTATTTTCCAAGGTTGGCATCAGTGACTGTTCAAGGTATGTATATGTTGATTCTCCTACACAAAACCTTCTTAGGTTTTGTAGGAAGAATGGCTGATTTGAAAAATGTATGCTTTTAGTTACTGTCTGGTTGCGTATCCCTCATCGTAGGGTCTTCAGACTTACAGCTTATTATGCTATAAACCTATGACATTTACAGCTTCAGTTCAGTTCAGTCGCTCAGTTGTGTCCGACTCTCCGCGACCCCATGAATCACAGCACGCCAGGCCTCCCTGTCCATCACCAACTCCCGGAGTTCACTCAAACTCATGTCCACAGAGTCGGTGATGCCGTCCAGCCATCTCATTCTTGGTCGTCCCCTTCTCCTCCCGCCCCCAACCTTTTCCAGCATCAGAGTCTTTTCCAGTGAGTCAACTTACTATGCTGTAAATTTAAGAAACTCTGCACAAGTGTTTCTTGTGTGTGTGGCTTGTGTGGACTGTCAGTTCCTTTGCTAAGTGTCTTGGAGAAGTATACAGTGAGAAGAGATCATTTGTATAAACAGTGGCATCCTCAGTAGTGTTCACCCAGCAGTCACTAATAAGTGAAATAGGACAGGTTCTTACAGTTAATGTTGTTGTTCAGCCACAGAGAGTCATGTCCAACTCTTTGCAACCCCATAAGCTGCAGCTTGCCATGCTACCCCGTCCTTCCCTATCTCCTGGAGTTTGCTCACATTCATGTCCATTGAGTTGGTGATGCCATCCAGCCATCTCACCCTCTGTCGCCCTCCTCTCCTCCTGCCCTCAGTCTTTCCCAGCGTCAGGACCTTTTCCAATGGATCAGTTTTTCGCATCAAGTGGTCCAAGTATTGGAGCTTCAGCATCAGTCCTTCCAGTGAATATTCAGTTACTTTGCTGAATAGATACTTTACTAAATGCTTTTTGGTTCAGGGGAAAATGTTTGATTGTAAACTCTTCAAAGCATTTGGTTGGGTCCGCAGATTCTTATGATACGAATGGACCACATTGTCTGTTGAGAGCCAGGAGCTGAAGTTTTGAGATGGGAGAGTTGCCAGGGAGCTGTCAGAATCTGATCACTTTGACTTAACTTCACTCCCTTTCAAGTCAGCCCACTGAGGCTTTTTTATCTCTCTGTGTTGAAAAGAACTGCAGAGTTAGCCAGAAAAGCAGTTGAACTTTTTGGAGGGCACACTATAATTGGAACAGAAGTTCTGGGAAGATGTACGTTAGGCTGCGTGTGGCAGGGAATGTGAGGGGGATTGTGCGCCAGCAGTTTCTGTGTCACTGATTAATGGATGTCCTGGATAATACATGTGCTCTGGCCGGATTAACGGGATTTAGGAATAGCCCAGAGAACAGGGTAAGGCCTGAGTGGAAGAGTCCATCACGATGGCGATGAGAGCCCTGGCCCCAGATAACAGCGAGCTCCCAGATTTACATTGTGAGGGTCCCCAGGGAGGAAACCCGCTGTGTTTCCCCTGCTTTTAAAAATATACAGTTTTTCTTAAAGATGTAGTTTTGGGAGTTTAGTGTTAGCCAGAGACCAAAGAAGGAGACTATAGTAATTAATTGAATTAAAGCCATTAGCTTGGAAGATGTTGTTTTTTTTAAAGCACTGTGAAACATTGGAATTAGAATTGCCAGTTTATGTAAAACATGGTACTTTAATGAGTGTGGAAAGAGGAACTAGAACCCAGGCAGCTTCACAGTTTAATGCTAAAGGCAAGGCTAAAGTTAGGCCGTATTACAGCCCAATCTTGAAAGTAGGGTTTTGAATCTCGGTGGAGCTGGTAAAAGGTGGAAGGGTTTCCCCTGGAGGTGGGGTGGCGTCTCAGGACATCCCAGGACCTTTCACAAGTTACACCTTGGCTCTCCTTGAGGCATGTCAGAAGGGGGCTCTGGGTGTGTGTGGGGGGGATGGATGTGTGTGAGTGTGTGGGTGTGTGTTTGGTGGGGAAATGGAACTTTGAGTTCCAGCAGCACAGTATTGATCTCTGAGGTCATTGTGGTTAGTCATCAATACAAAGCTCGTATTTCCAGCTCTCCTTATGGATACAGCTAACTCCAAGTTCCCGTAGAGGAGATTTTTTCTTTTTTAAACAAAAGAAGAAACGTTTGGGAGTCTGTTTAAGTCAAGGTATATGAAGAGATAGTTTCAAAGCCCTTGAGAGTCTCTTTTCATTGAATTGCAATTTCTGGGATAAGAATAAATCAAATGACTAAAAAATTTGTCAAGATTTTATTGTTTTGTCTTTTATGTGAATTCAGGTTGGTAAGGATTTGGTCATGGACTATAAAAGATCCCAGCAAAATATACTGAAGCCAGATCCAGAGAATTCTTTAATTCTTCTTAAAGGGATAAGTTAAAATTGGGCTATACCCCAAGTAAGGAAATGAATTGACTCTGTAGATCTGATGTACTAATAAGGTTATACATTTTTCTGATTAGAGACCCCTGTTTCTCAGAGGGCTTCCTTCCTCCCACATCCTTTCTTTTCTCCTCCCTCTCATTAGCTTCCTGCTGTTTATTTTTGTATCTATCATCTTTCTCTCTTGTAGTATTTGTGGGCCCTTCTTAATATTTAAACCATTTTTTTGTCTGTTTCCCCATTTTATAATAGCATAAGTCTCATTAGCTTACTTTGACTTTTTATAGTTCTTATCAGAGTCAGTGCCACTTAAGCAGTTTTTCCAGTAACAGTTTTCCTTTTATTGATAATATTAAACTCTGGGTCCAGTAGCCCTTTTCTACTAAGTGTCAGCTTCCTGATGTTTAATTCGAGTACTTGTCTGTTGAAAACAGGAAAGTTCTCTTTATTTTTATTTTAAAATGTCCAAAACCCAATAATAACTGTTACCTTCTCACTCCGCTTTAAATGGTTTTTAAATTACATTTATTTTAAGTTGCCTGAATTAAGTAGAGCATGGAGAGCAATTTAACTTTCATTACTTTGGGTTCTAAAACCCTACATATCAGAGAATGTGTGCATGCTAAGTCGCTTCAGTCATTTCCAACTCTTTGCGATCCCATGGACTATAGCCCACCAGGATCCTCTGTTCATGGGGATTCTCCAGACAAGAATGCTGGGGTGGTTTGCCATGCCCTTCTCCAGGGGATCTTCCCGACCCAAGGATCGAACCCATGTCTCCTGCATTGCAGATGGGTTCTTTACCCGAGCCACAGGGGAGGCCCGTATCAGAGAATCAGTTCAGTTCAGTCACTCAGTCGTGTCTGACTCTTTGCGACCCCATGAATCACAGCACGCCAGGCCTCCCTGTCCATCACCAACTCCTGGAGTTCACTCAAACTCATGTCCATCGAGTCAGTGATGCCATCCAGCCATCTCATTCTCTGTCGTCCCCTTCTCCTCCCATCCCCAATCCCTCCCAGCATCAGAATCTTTTCTAGTGAGTCAACTCTTCGCATGAGGTGGCTGAAGTATTGGGAGTTTCAGCTTTAGCATCAATCCTTCCAATGAACACCCAGGACTGATCTCCTTTAGAATGGACTGGTTGGATCTCCTTGCAGTCCAAGGGACTCTCAAGAGTCTTCTCCAACATCACAGTTCAAAAGCATCAATTCTTTGGTGCTCAGCTTTCTTTATAGTCCAACTCTCACATCCATACATGACTACTGGAAAAACCATAGCCTTGAATGGGTACATGTATATGTATGGCTGAGTCCCTTTGCTCTCCACTTGAAACTATACAACATTGTTACTTGGCTATACTCTATACAAAATAAAAAAATTTAATAAAGTAAAACCCCATATACCTGTCCTTCTGATGATTCCAGGTGAATTTCCCCTTTCCTTCCTCATCTTGCTTTACTTAACTGACCTTGTGCTTAGTTGCCCAGTCATGTCCGACTCTCTACGGCCACATGGACCTTTGCCCACCAGGCTCCTCTATCCATGGAATTCTCCAGGCGAGAATACTGGAGCCGGCTGCCATTTCCTACTCCAGGGGATCTTCCCGATCCAGGGATTGAACCCACGACTCTTGCATCTTGATTATTAAACATTCTACTATGTATTTTGCAGGAGATGGAGGTGAGGAGAACAAAACATTGTGCTTTGGAAATGTTCAGTAAACCTTGAATCGATGTTAATGGTACTTTTTACATTCTCAGAGTAGGCAGTTTGTAGCTGAGGGCTTTTCCTGGGGGGTGACCTCTGGGTAAGAAGCTTGCCCACATTAACAAAACTGAGTTTTGACTGATGAAAATGGGGGTTTCTCTGCCCTTATGAAGAGTTTTACACAAATTGGGCCAGAGGTATAGTTGATCACCCTTTTCCTTAAAAATAATTGAAAGAGAAAATTTTGTTATTTTAATGGCAACCTATTCTGATGGCTCCCAATTCAAGAGTGATCTTAATATCGGTTACAAATTATTCTTGCATGAATTTATGTGCGGTTTCCTTGTCTCTTTCTAATGACAGCAAGAATGACCCCAAACACAGAAAATCATCAGTAGTCATAGAGTGGTTTTCTTCCTCTACCTTTAAACCTGTGTATAGACATTTAACCAAGGGAACTTCACTTCTGTCATTTCCCCATCTTCCTTAGCACTCCTTTCACTGAGGGAATGGAGGCTTTCTCAAGAGATTCTTTTGGCTTCTTAAACAAATTGCATTTGTGGTTAACATTATGATATCAGAAGCCTGAGTCATGAAAAGGGTACTTAGAGATGGAAAACATATGTCAGTGTCAGGCTAACCATTCCCAGAACTGGACGTCAGTTTTATATGCTGTCTGCTCAGTTTGCTAAGATGGCAAGAAACTGATTTTACTGGAAGTGTCTACATTGTGCGTGTGTGTGTGTGCGCGCGTGTGTACATGTGCATCTTCTTTGTTGAAACTGTGTGCTCAATTTTCACATTGGAAATACGACATCAAGAGACACTAAAACAGAATATAGCTTATCTCACTGATAAACCCTAGTCTTCTTCCTTCTTTTTTTTGCAAGAAAGAATACTTGCCTAATGCTAAAGTCTAGTACTTAAAGTATGACCCTTATCTTATCATACTTGTGTTGTTGTTCAGTCGCTCTGTCATGTCTGATTCTTTGCAACCCCATGGACTGCAGCATACCAATCTTCCCTGTCCTTCACTGTCTCCCAGAGTCTGCTCAAACTCATGTCCACTGAGTCGGTGATGTCATCCAACCATCTCATCCTCTGTTGCCCCCTTCCCCTCCTGCCTTCAGTCTTTCCCAGCATCAAGGTCTTTTCCAGTGAATCAGTCAGGTGGTCATACCTGTAAGTGAGTCATTTCAATAGTAATCAAAAGAAGCTGGAGACAGCCTTGACCTCAGGCTGCCTGTGTGTTACTGTGGCCTTCTGCTGGTGCTAGTTTGCACTGTTGGACTTACAGAGGCATGTTTAAGAGCATTCAGTTGTTCACACTGAATTCCACTGACAGATGAAGGAAGAAAAATGATCTAAGAAAACTGTAAGGAGAAACAGTTCTGTTGGAGAAATGAAAAGGAAGTTTAGGGGGGATGGTTGGAAAGAAACTGTACAAAAGTGGCCCGCGTGGGGGGAAGGGAGAAGGGGCTGCCTCTGAGGGGCAGCGGGTGTGGTGGAGAAGAGCATGTGCTGTGTAGCGGACTCCAACCTGCTCTCTGTGTGACCCTGGGGACACTGCCAAACCTCCCTGTGCCTCAGATTTCTCATCTCTGCAAGGAGACCTGTGATGATGTCTACTAGATGCCCGTCAGTATGTTTAATCAGGAAAGAATCTGGAGGGAAACAGTGGTTCACTGACTATCAGCCACGGTTTATTATCACCAAAAGTGCTTCAATTTGCACTGTCTAGAAGGTAACCACTAGCCACATGGGGCTGTCGAGGGCTTGAAATGTGGTTGGTCTGAACTAGGATGTGCTGTTCAGTGTGAAACACACAGAATTTCAAAGACAGTACAACACAATGTGAAAAATATTAATAGGCACTGTATTCCATATATGTTGATGCCTTGGATATACTGGGCTAAATAAAATATATTGTAAAGATTAATTTCACTTTCTGTTTACAATTTTCATGTGACTACAAGGACATCTTACATGACACACGTGGCTTACACTGTATTTCTGTTGGACAGCACTGGTTTAGTTGCCTCACTCAATGTGGCAAGGCCAGAGCAAGAGAACCAAAATCCTCGATCTTGCTGGGAATGGCTGTCAGGCCTGGCCTTGCAAGCATAAAAGGTGATGCCCAAAGTCAGAGATGGTCTGGCAGACCTGAAAGAAGTCTGTCATCACACATCCTTCAACTCACCACTCATGGACAGGGTGCCATGCACTATGAATGGATCTCTTTTAAAGAATCCTAGAAATACTGTGAGAACAGTACAGTTCTGACATTTACATAGTTGTTGAAAGTTCAAGTGTTTTCAGTGCAAATATTTAAATATATTTCACAGTTTTTTTCAGCTGTTTTATCATTTCTTTTTTAATGCTGTTTGAACCTTAGAACATGGCAATGACCAAGCCTCTCTGTAACTCTGAGAAGCCATCCCAAACTTTAGCTCGATATACATAAAGAGATTGAGTTCTGGTTGTCAAAGTAATATGTATGTCCTTTAAAACAAAAACAAAAAGCATTGCACTATATTTGATTTACTATATTGTGTTAGTTTCAGATGTATGGCAAAGTGATTCAGTTATACCTATATGTTCTTTTTCAGATTCTTGTCCTTTGTAGTTTATTACAAGTTATTGAATATAGTTCCCTGTGCTATACAGTAACTCCTTGTTTATTCTATATATCGTGGTGTGTATCTGTTTAATCCCATACTCCTAATTCCCCTACTCCTTTCCCTTTGGTAACCATAGGTTTGTTTTCTATGTCTGTGAGTTTGTTTCTGTTTTGTAAATATGTTAATTTGTACTGTTTTTTAGAATCCATGTAAAAGTCATGTCATATAATGTTTGTCTGTCTCTGCTTGACTTAGTGTGATAATCTCTGCTGCTAAGTCACTTCAGTCGTGTCCGACTCTGTGTGACCCCATAGACGGAAGCCCATCAGGCTCCCCCATCCCTGGGATTCTCCAGGCAAGAACACTGGAGTGGGTTGCCATTTCCTTCTCCAATGTGTGAAAGTGAAGTCGCTCAGTCGTGTCTGACCCTTAGCGACCCCATGGACTGCAGCCTACCAGGCTCCTCCATCCATGGGATTTTCTAGGCAAGAGTACTAGAGTGGCTTGCCATTGCCTTCTCTGGTCCATCTATATTGCTGCAAATGGCAATATTTCATTTTTTATGGCTGAATAATATTCTTTTTTAATATATGTGTGTGTGTGTATATGTATGTGTGTGGCTGTATATGTGTATATATATGAAACATCTTCTTTATCCATTCATCTATTGATGGACACTTAGCTTATTTCCATGTCTTAAATATTGTAAGTACACATATGTTCTTAATTCATTTTTAAGCTCAATATTTTATGTGGTCTGAAAATATATTAGTTTTCAAAAGAAACTAAAAAAAATAAACCCCACAATATGGGGAAGGTCACACTCCTGAAAGGAAAGAAGTTCTTTTAAAGCTCTGTTCAGTTGTCCTGAGGTCTTGTCGTCGTTGGGAGGAGGTGGGTGGCCCCACCATAGAGATGGGGTGCCTCTAGGAGGGTCCCAAGGGTGAGCAGCTGGGCTGGCCTCTCCAGCCCGGGCAGAATGTATTTGGGGGGATTCGGTTGTGGCTTTGACTTGGCTTGATTTGGTTTTATTCTCCCTTATTTTTTGCAGTGAAATACGAGGAGCTATACTGCTTTTCATTCAACCCCAAGCTGGATAGAGAAGAAAGGGAACAAGGCTGGATGCTGATTGAGCTCAGCAAAGAATACAAGCGAATGGGCCTCCCTGATGACTACTGGCAGCCCAGCGACGTGAACAGAGAGTACAGGGTGAGTGGCGGCATCTGCTGAAATGAGTGCTTCGTCGCTCAGTCGCGTCCGACTCTGTGACTCTTTGGACTGTAGCCCGCCAGGCTCCGCTGCCCGTGGGGTTTTTCGGGCAAGAATACTGGAGTGGGTTGCCATATCCCTCTCCAGGGGATCTTCCAAACCCAGGAATCAAACTGGCGTCTCCTGTGTCTCCTGCATCACAGGCGGATTCTTTTTCCACTGAGCCATGGGGGAAGCCCATTTGGTGAAACGCAGATGCTTAATCCAGATGAAGCCCTGACGTCACAGAGCTGAGCATGACTTCCTTTAGCTCTCCTTTCATTCCAGCAGCTCTTTGTGGGTACAGATGTGTGGATTTCCAAGTCTCCCTTGGGTATTGCCACCTGTATTCTCCACCTGCATCTGAGAGTTTGAAGAAGCTGCCTTAGAGACCATCCCCTCCGATGGCTGAAGGAGTGGAACCCCAGAGAGGCCCAGTGGCGCCCTCGGGGCAGCGCCTCCCTTCTCCTGCCCGGTCTTTTTATAGCTCAGTGAGTGATGAGTAGGGAGTCGCAGAGGCTCTGATGGCAGTTTGGCATCAGCTCCTTCTGGGCTCCCTGAACTCTTGATTGGTACACAAGGTCACCAAGAGGCTTCCCTGGAGAACCGTGGAGAAACATGTCTGCACTTCCAGAGGGAATGGGGAATATAGGGACGTGGGGGGGTGCAGAGCTTATTCATATTCTCCCTGAAGGTGGGCTTGCACAGCAGGGCTGGTTTCCCTATTAATTTTTAAAGTGTTTCCAGTAATGAAAGTACAGTCAGAACATTGTAGAGAATTTGCAAAAGAGAGAGAAAAAGGAACAAAATAGCGCGTGTCTCATTGCCCTAATGTTCTTCTGTGTGTATGTGTGCTCAGTCATGTCCAGCTCTTTGCTGGAGAAAATCCCATGGACTGAAGCCCACCAGGCTCCTCTGTCCATGGGATTTTTCAGGCCAGAAGACTGGAGTGGGTTGCCATTTCCTCCTCCAGGAGATCTTCCCAACCCAGGGATCATACCCAAGTCTCTTGCATAGGCAGGCAGATTCTTTACCACTGTGCCACCTGAGAAGCCCATATTCTTCTAATAGGTTTTAAACTTTTCACTTTTTTCTCATCTGCGTAGTTTAAGACCTTTTTCCTTACACGAGTAATGTATTTCATTGTTTAAAATCGGAGAATGTGGAGGCAAAGGAACAGTTCAAATACATACAACAAAAATGGAATTATACTACCTATGCCTTGTGTTTTGCTTTTCTTCATATAACATGTGAGTATGTTGCTGTCAATAAATATGTGGAAGGTCAGGTCCTCCCACATCTTTCTGCTGAATAACTTTACTATTTTATTTATTTTTGGCTGTGCTGGATCTTTGCGGCTACACAGGCTTTTCTCTACTTGTGGTGTGAGAGCTTCTCATTCTGGTGGCTACTCTTGTTGGGGGGCACAGGCTCAACAGGGGCTTAGTTGCTGTGCAGCATGTGGGATCGTCCCAGATCAAGGATCAAACCCGTGTTTCCTGCACTGGCAGGTAGATTCTTGACCACTGAGCCACCAGGGAAGCCCTCTTCTGAATATCTTGAATTTATAGATCATTTGGGATAGAATGGCCACTTTCGGGATACTGACTTTTCTTCCTAATCGCACTTAAATCTAGCATAATCTTACACCGCGAGTAGACATTTGCGCCCTTTCTGTTTTAACCATTATAAAGTATCCGGCTAATGTAACGATCTGTTCCCATGCTAAAGCCGACCTTTACAGTGGATTTTTAGCCTTGAAATGACAGAAAGGACTTCCCTGGTGGACCAGTGGTTAAGAATCCACCTGCTAACGCAGGGCATACAGGTTCGATCCCTGGAAGGCGTGGGAGGATTCCACATGCCCCGGAGCACCTAAGCCCGCGCGCGCCCCGACTACTGAGCCAGGAGCCGCAACTGGCGGAGCTCGCCCTGGAGTCTGTGCTCCGCAGCTGAGAGGAGCTCCCGCCGCTGCAACTAGAGAAAGCCCGTGGGCAGCAACGAAGACCCAGCTCAGCCAAAAATAAATAAATAAATACTTGGTAAAAACAAAAAAAGAGAGAGAGACCGAAAGAAATGAAGGAAAATCCAAGTTTAGTATAGAAAATTGAATAATTACAAAACATTTTTAAAAACATGACACACCCTTGGGTGAGGGTGAAAATGAGGCTAAGCTGCAAACACAGGTTCTTCATATGTCTGATGAGGTTTCCTTCTAGACTTAGCACCACAAACTTGACTCACATTTAGTCACTCAAGTCCTACCATGTAGAGACTGCAAAACATGAGTTAGCTTCTTTTTTTCCAAAAGTAATACAACTAACCCAAACTAACAATCAGCAAATTGTGTTGAAACTGAAAAGGTGAAAACCTAGGGGATTTTCTGATTTTTACAAATGTCCTTGAAATGGGAGAAAGATGATGAACCCTTATTTATTCAACCAGCTTAGAAAATATAATAAAAGTTAATTCTATCAAACTATTTCTGACTCATAGTCCATTGGGAAGGTTATGTCATCATCTGTTACTTTTGCTTTTAACCTCATGGGTGAGAAAAACATCTGCTTTTTCCTTCCTTCTTTTACAAGAGTTACTTCTTTCTTTTCACAAATTCCTTGATGGGGCTAGTGGTGTCATCTGATGGATAAGAAGCTATTGCCTGTGGTGGAAACAACTCCATACATAGAGTACTGAAACTGAGGTTCCAGAACCAGCACTGCCCTATTCTCTCCAAGCTAATTATCACCAGCGTCATCTCTATCAGCATTGTTCTTATCCCTTTTTATAAGACATTTGCTTCGGGTAGTCCCTGTAAGCTAAGGTTTCCTTTTATACCTAACTCTTGTTTTTTTTTAAGGATTTTTTTTTTTTTTTAATGCAGACCATTGTTAAAGTCTTTATTGAATTTGTTATAGTATCACTTCTGTTTTATGTTTTGTTTTTTTGGCCACAAGGCACGTGGGATCTTAGCTCTCTCACCAGGGATCAAACCCCTACCCGTTCCCTGCATTGGAAGGTGAAGTCTTAACCATTGGCCTACCAGGGAAGTCCATGTACCTAACTCTTAAAATGGTCTTTCTTTAATTAAATAAAATAATGGGCATTCATTACCGGGTTAAAATTTTAATCTGTTTCTCTTCGAATAAAACTGAAAGTATAATCCAAACCAGTAATTTTTAAAAATCTTGTTTATGTAAGTTCTCTACAGCTGTAGTTTCTGTATATTATTGTATTTATATATAAATCATTTCATGCTGTTCCTGCTTTATATCATAAATTTCTCCCTATTCCATCATTAATTCTTAAAGTAAATTTTAGGTCCTAAATGTTTAAGAAGACAGCTGTCTATGTAGATACAGCACAGTTCCTGACAGCTGACTCTCGTCCCAAAGTGCTCAGCTGTGTGACGGACCCTCAGGAAGCACAGAGGTCTCTGATTATAATGCCATGGCTGGTCCCTCAGATGGACACTACCCCGCAGTGGTAAATGCATTTACTGGGAGATGGTAACCAGGGCAACAAGGATCAGTTTTTCGGGGAATGTGAAGTCTTTGGGGCCAGTAACTCTTTTGTTATTCATTACTGCCCTAGCACCTAACCTAATGCCGGGCATATAGTACATCATGTTCAGTAAAAATTTGTTGATAGACATCAATATTGTGTTATAATCATCACACTTTTAAGAGACTAGAACTTAATGATTCCTACCACTGAAAAGAAAGGATGATCATGTAACATGATAGAGGTGCTAATTGTCAGTATGATGGCAATCATATTACAGCGTACAAATATATCAGATTAATATGTTCTACACAGGAGATGGCAAGAGTGAACACCAACGTTTCAGGAATCGGTAAACTAAAATGGAATGGAATGGGCAGGTTTAATTCAGATGACCATTATATCTACTACTGTGGGCAAGACTCCCTTAGAAGAAATGGAGTAACCCTTATAGTCAACGAAAAAGTCCGAAATGCAGTACTTGGGTGCAATCTCAAAAACGGTAGAATCTCTGTTCGTTTCTAAGGCAAACCATTCAGTATCACAGTAATCCAAGTCTATGCCCCAACCACTAATGCTGAAGAAGCTGAAGTTGAACAGTTCTATGATGACCTACAAGACCTTCTAGAACAAACCCCCGAAAAAGATGTCCTTTGTATCATAGGGGATTGGAATGCAAAAGTAGAAAGTCAAGAAATACCTGGAGTAATAGACATGTTTTGGCCTTGGAGTACAAAATGAAGCAGGGCAAAGGCTAACAGTTTTGCCAAGAGAACACACTGGTCATAGCAAACACCCTCTTCCAACAACACAAGAGAAGACTCTACACATGGACATCACCAGATAGTCAACACTGAAATCAGATTGATTATATTCTTTGCAGCCGAAGATGGAGAAGGTCTATTCAGTCAGCAAAAACAAGACCAGGAGCTGACTGTGGCTCAGATCATGAACTCCTTATTGCCAAATTCAGACTTAAATTGAAGAAAGTAGGGAAAACCACTAGACCATTCAGTTAAGTTCAGTTCAGTCGCTCAGTCATGTCCTAAATCAAATACCTTATGGTTATACAGTGGAAGTGATAAATAGATTCAAGGGATTAGATCTGATTAACAGAGTGTCTGAAGAACTGTTAATGGAGGTTCATTATACAAGAGGTGGTGATCAAAACCATCTCCAAGAAAAATAAGTGCAAAAAGGCAAAATGCTTGTCTGAGGAGGCCTTACAAATATCTAAGAAGAGAAGCGAAAGGTAAAGGAGAAAAGGAAAGATATACCCATCTGAATGCAGAGGTCCAAAGACTAGCAAGGAGAGGTCAGAAAGCCTTCCTCAGTGATCAATGCAAGATCAAGAATGGGAGAAGACTAGAGAGTTCTTCAAGAATATACAGAGATACCAAGGGAGTATTTCATGAAGAGATGGGCACAATAAAGGAAACAAACGGTATGGACCTAACAGAAGCAGAAGATATTAAGAAGAGGTGGCAAGAATACACAGAAGAATGATACAAAGATCTTCGTGACCCATATAACCACGGTGGTGTGATCACTCACCTAAAGCCAGACATCCTGGAATGTGAAGTCAAGTGGCCCTTAGGAAGCATCACTACGAACAGAGCTAGTGGAGGTGATGGTAAAGTGCTGCATTCAGTATGTCAGCAAATCTGGAAAACTCAGGAGTGGCCACAGGACTGGATATGGTCAGTTTTCATTCCAGTCCCAAAGAAAGGCAGTGCCAAAGAATGCTCAAACTACCGCACAATTGCACTCATCCCACACTCTAGCAGAGTAATGCTCAAAATTCTCCAAGCCAGGCTTCATCAGAATGTAAACTGTGAACTTCCAGATGTTCACCATGGATTTAGAAAAAGCAGAGGGACAGAGATGAAATTTCTGACATCCACTGGATCATAGAAAAAGTAAGAGAATTCCAGAAAAACATATACTTCTGCTTCATTGACTATGCTAAAGCTTTTGACTGTTTGGATCACAGCAAACTGTGGAAAATTCTTAAAGAGATGGGAATACCAGACAACCTTACCTGTCTCCTGAGAAATCTGTTTGCAAGTCAAGAAACAACAGATAGAACTGGACATGGAACAATGAACTGGTTCCAAATTGGGAAAGGAGTACGTCAAGGCTGTATATTGTCATCCTGCTTATTTAGCTTATATGAAGAGTACATCTTGTGAAATGCCAGGCTGGGTGAAGCACAAGCTGGAATCCAGATTGCCGGGAGAAATATCAATAGCAGATGACACCACCATTATGGCAGAAAGTGAAGAAGAACTAAAGAGCCACTTAATGAGACTGAAAAAGCTGGCTGAAAACTCAACATTCATAAAACGAAGATTGTGGCATCTAGTCCCATCACTTCACGGCAAATAGATGGGGAAACAATTGAAACAGTGACAGAGTTTATTTTCTTGGGCTTCAAAACCATTGCAGATGGTGAGGTGACTGCAACCATGAAATTAAAAGACACTTGCTTCTTGGAAGGAAAGCTATGACCAACCTAGACAGCATATTAAAAGCAAAGATGTTACTTTGCTGACAAAGGTCCGTCTAGTCAAAGCTAAGATTTTTTCCAGTTGTCATGTATGAGTGTGAGAGTTGGACCATAAAAAAGGCTGAGCCCCAAAGAATTGATGCTTTTGAATTGTGGCATTGGAGAAGACTGTTGAGAGTCCCTTGGACTTCAAAGAGATTCAACCAGTCAGTCCTAAAGGAGACCAGTCCTGAATGTTCATTGGAATGACTGATGCTGAATCTGAATCTCCAATACTTTGGCCGCCTAATGGGAAGAACTGACTCATTGGAAAAGACCCTGATGCTGAAAAGACTGAAGGCAGAGGAGAAAGGAATGACAGAGGATGAGATGGTTGGATGGCATCACTGACTGGATGGCCATAAGTTTGAGTAGTTTGAGTAAGCTCCGGGAATTGGTGAAGGACAGGGAGGCCTGGCGTGCTGCAGTCCATGGATCACAAAGAGTAGGGTGCAACTGAGCGACTTAACTGAACACCTTAAGTTGTGTTTCCCTGGTGGCTCAGACAGTGTAGGACTTCCCTGGTGGCTCAGAGGGTTAAGCGTCTACCTGCATTGTGGGAGACCTGGGTTTGATCCCTGGGTTGGGAAGATTCCCTGGAGATGGAAATGGCAACCCACTCCAGTACTCTTGCCTGGAGAATCCCATGGACACAGGAGCCTGGCAGGCTGTAGTCCATGGGGTCTCCAAGAGTCAGACACAACTGAGTGACTAAGCGTGCACATGCACACCTTGAATTATACAGTATTATATATCAAATATGTTTCAATTAAACAAAACTTGTTGAATGAGTAAATGAATTACTCCCAAAGATTCTTCTTGACCAGGCCAAGTAAGACATGTAGTCACCACAGGAGGGTTTATTTAGTGGAAGACAAAGCAAATCACTCCCTTATTAAAATAAAAATATTATGCAGGAATGTTTCTAACTTAATCCACTTCAGTTGTCTAAGACAGAATAAATATAAAGAAAGTTCAAAAGAGGAGCATTGCCCACTTTTCTGAACTTCTTATTTTCTCTCTTATGTGATTTTCCAGGCCAGACAAACTTTCGGGGGGCACATTGAGTAGTCTTAGAATCTGGCAGCATAAATTGCACTGTGCTTTGTATTATTCATTGTCATAATTTTAACTTCAGCTGTGTGAGCTTGTTGCAAAAGCAGTACCCGTCAGCGCTTTCTAGGATTGACGTTTAATTTCTACTGGAAAGTGCTGTCCGCTTTCATGAGAGCAGGGATGAATTTACTTCTGTCCACCTTGGTGGTAGTGGTTGTTGTTCAGCTGTGAAGTCATGTCCGACTCTTTGTGGCCCCAAGGACTGCAGCATTCCAGGCTTCTCTGTCCTTCACCATCTCGCGGAGTTTGCTCAAACTCATGTCCATTGAGTCGGTGATGCCATCCAACCATCTCATCCTCTGTTGTCCCCTTCTCCTCCTGCCTTCATTGTCTCCCAGTATCAGAGTCTTTTCCGGTAAGTCGGTCCTTTGCATCATGTGGCCAAAGTATCGGAGCTTCAGCCTCAGTCCTTCCAATGAATATTCAGGGTTGATTTCCCTGGAGGAGGAGATGGCAACCCACTCCAGTGTTCTTGCCTGGCAAATCCAATGGACAGAGGAGACTGATGGGCCACAGTCCATGGGATTGCAAGAGGTGAACAAGACTTAACGACTGAACCACCACCAGCGCTGTTAAAGAAAGTGGGTAATTCCCAACTTCTGAAATCCTACTAATTTCCTTTTTGAAACTGTTATTTTAGGAAAACATAGTAAGTCTGATGCAGTGACCACACGTCTCTTGAATTCAGTGTAGTCATGCCCTGGCTGCTGACTCGAGAGCGGTCCAGACACCGTATTTGTAGGGGAAGCCAGGGCAGTGTCTGGGGGAGTAATTCCAGTGATCGCTCGGGTTCCAAGTAGGTTGGACCATCTGTTCTTGGGATTTTCCTCCCGAGTCTCAGTGCCAGAGCCCACATTGATGTCTTTGGTAATCTTTCCTAAAATGCCTTTGGGGAAATGCTTTGGGCCTGAGAGTCACTTCAGTGGCCTTTCCATCTCCTGCTCAGTGTGGTACCCAGTCTGGTAACAAAGGCAAGCGGGGAGGCAGGCGAGGGAGGACCTGAGCACAGAGCAGTTGACGTGAGCTTTGTGGTGCATTTTCGTGCCCTTCTGTCCCGAGGTTCAGAGTGGTCAGGGCAGGCGAAATGGACAGGGGACATGCACACAGCATTTCGCCTGCTGCTGCACCTGCCTGAGGACTCGCCTTCAAATGTCCAAGAAGATGCTTGACTTCTAGGAAATAAAGTTTAGGAACTGCCATTCAAACGATCCTCCTGTTGCAAAAAGAAGGGATTGTTGTTATTTTAGTCAGTAAATCACATCTAACTCTTTTACGATCCCACGGACTATATAGCCCGTCAGACTCCTCTGTCCATGGGACTTCCCAGGCAAGAATACTGGAGTGGGTTGCCATTTCATCCCCCTCCAGGGGGTCTTCCCGGACCAGGGATCAAACCTGTGTCTCCTGTACTAACAGGCCGATTCTTTACCACGGAGCTATCAGGGAAGCCCCAAAAGATAGGTAGACCAATATCAAAGCAAATTATGTGTCTAGTAACAAGTCAACTACTATTACTCTTGCCACCACTTCCACTTTTGTCAGACCTAAGGGTGAAGAGTCTTGTGGGTGTTACCTGATTTGATCCTTGTATCGGCCCGGGGCAATGTCATTTCTGTTCCCTGTCAGTCTTAAGAGAGTAGCAAGTGCTCAGTAATTTGGTTTCTTGAAAGTCTTAAAGTTGGCAAACTGGAACCGGGTTCTAAACCCCTGATTTCTTTTTTTAAGATGGCTTTTTAAAAGTTTTAATCTGTTTATTAATTCGGCTGCGCTTAGTCACAGCACGTGAACTCTTAGTTGTGGCGTGTGTGGACGCAGTTTCCTGAGCAGGGATCAAACCCGGTTTCCCCCCTACCCTGTATTGGAAGCTCAGAGTGGAGTCCTAGCCCCTGGACCACCAGAGAAAGTCCCCTAAACCCCTAATTTCTGATAAAATCATTCCAAGTCTCCAGAGATTGCACTGGGGGAATCATTGCCAGGGTAACTCATTTCTTACCACTTGTAAAATCAACACATAAAAAGCAGAGGGCTGTTATAATGCATGGTGAGGGGTGGAATGCTGGGAAGTCTGAGGGAGAGGCCCTGAGTTGGCCCTGAAGATGAGCTTGGGAGGTTGGAGGGAAGAGGGGTCCAGAGAGCTCGCTGGCTCGGCTGCTGCCTCAGATGGGAGCACACAGAGAATCTGCCAGGGACAGAAGGGGCCCCGAGGAGGACATTGTCTCCCAGGGTGGGGCTATCTTGAACCGATAGCTGACGTTTTCTCAGTTGCCAGGATGCAAAATTGCTTTTCCCTTTTTGATGGGAGAAACGCCCATTGGACCCTGTCTTGCCTCCCACTCCCATGGAGAGCCCTGGGAGATAAGGGGCAGTGCCCAAGGGCAGGAGGCTAGAGCGTGTCTGACTCTGTTTCACTGTGGTTTCTTAGCATCGGAGCTTCATGTTCTCTGCAGGGGCTCTGTAACTTAAGAAAACGGAAGCATGCCACCTGCAAGCCCGCTGGAATGGGGTTTCTGGTGGCAGTTTGCACAGCGCGACAAGGCCTAAACACCCACTTGTGTTTTCCACGCCAGGTCTGTGACTCCTACCCGACCGAACTGTACGTTCCCAAGTCGGCCACGGCACACATCATAGTGGGGAGTTCCAAGTTCCGGAGCAGACGGCGATTTCCTGCCCTTTCTTACTACTCTAAAGATAACCACGTAAGTCTTAAGGCATGCTTTTGTTTCAGGCTTTGCTTTTCTTCTTTTATCATAAACAGGCCTTTTTCCAGGGGCCTTCTGCCCTGTGTGTGGGTTTGAATTCCTTTTCAAGTGTGTGGATGTTGCTGTGTGTGTGGTGGGGCACAACACAGCTTATGTTAAAGCCTTATCTCCTGTGAACGTTGACCTCCCGTGTTTATTTGACGGTAAAGGAACGGGAGTCAGAACATACCCAGACTTAATCATCTGAGTGAGCACGTCCTCTTCTGACCGGTCACCTTGAAGGCTGACCAAAGGCCAAGCCGTTGCTATGCCTGGTTTAGAAAAGCCCTCAAAGTCATGGCACACTCTTTATCATTTTTAAAAATGGCATATATATATATATGAATCGCAGCACGCCAGGCCTCCCTGTCCATCACCAATTCCCAGCCAGAGTTCACTCAAACTCATTTGACTTTAGCCAGGAGAAAAAGTTTGGGTGGCACAGTGGTGAAGAACCTGCCTGTCAGTGCAGGAGATGTAAGAGACCAGGTTTGATCCCTGGGTGGGGAAGATCCTCTGCAGGAGGGCATGACAACCCACTCCAGCATTCTTGCCTGGGGAATCCCATGGACAGAGGAGCCTGGCAGGCTACAGTCCACGGGGTCGTAAAGAGCTGGACACGATTGAGCATGCATGCACACAGGCTGCTGCTGCTGCTGCTGCTAAGTCGCTTCAGTCGTGTCCGACTCTGTGCGATCCCATAGACGGCAGCAGACCAGGCTCCGACGTCCCTGGGATTCTCCAGGCAAGAACACTGGAGTGGGTTGCCATTTCCTTCTCCAGGCACTTGACTTTAATTCAAAACTGTTTGATGGGGACTTCCCAAGTGGCACCAGTGGTAAAGAATCCACTTGCCAATGCAAGAGGCATGAGAGACATGGGTTCGATTCCCGGGTCGGGAAGATCCCCTGGAGTAGGAAATGGCAACCAGCTCCTGTATTCTTGCCTGGGAATACTGTGGACAGAGGAGCCTGACAGTTGCAGCAGATGTGTGTAAATGTGTGTGCCATGCATGGACCTATAGGCAGGATGGATGGCAGGGTCTGTGTCTGTTCTTTTCTTTAAAAATATTGTTACTTAATTTTTGGCTGTGCTGGATCTCTGTTGCTGCATGCAGGCTTTCTGTAGTTGTGGTGAGTGGGGGCTCCTCCCGAGTCGTGTTGTGCGGGCTTCTCACTGTGATGCTTCCCTTGTTGCAGAACCCAGACTCTAGGTGCGTGAACTTCAGTAGTTGTGGTTTGTGGGCTTAGTTGCCCCAAGGCATGCGGGATCTTCCCGAACCAATTGCTAGACCGCTAGGGAAGTCCTATGTCTGCTCTTAAAAGGAGGCTTTGAAAAATACTCTGACCAATGGCCAGCTTGGCCACAGTAAGCATATGGCCTTCAGTGTTGCCCACTTTGAAGGGAAATACTCATTCAGCAGTGTGCATTCTGTTAATTAAAAGGATAGAAATGGTGTTATTTTCGGTTACACTCACTGCTCTGAAATGGTCTGAAGAAGGCAAGTAACTTCATTAATGTCCTATATCGTGCTTTGTGATTTGCTAAGTCGCTCAGAAATGTCTGACTGTCTTGTGGACTGTAGCCCGGCAGGTTCCTCTGTCCCTGGGATTCTCCAGGGAAACACTGGAGTGAGTGCTGGGCCCTCTTCCAGGGGATCTTTCCAATCCAGGGATCGAACCTACATCTCTTAAGTCTCCTGCATTGGCAGGCGGGCTCTTTACCACTAGCACCACCTGGAAGCCCAATGTCTTATGTTATTTGACTCCTAATATATTTCAGCCTACACAGAGCTGGCGCTATGGTGAGAAGAAAGGGAAGATGTGAATCTTTTTTTTTTTTTTTTAAAAACGAGGGGATGCAAAGGGATGTGGAATTTCATGATACTGTATTGAATATTTGAATTCAGGCTGCCAGTAACGGGTACTCTTTTTTTGTAGCATCCACTGATAAGCAAGTAAGAGAGCAGAGGAAGGGAGGATCTTTTACTGTTATTTCAGACATGGGGATGTGCTGGGTATTAAAAACGTGAGCATGGTACTCATTCTGCTTCTTTTCCTTCTGTTTGGATTTTCTTGAGAAAAGGGGTTGTTTTCTGGTCAGTGTGAGTATCATAAAGGGCAAATATGTCATGTCTGAGGATGGAAGAGAATTTTTAGCAGTTAGACCGCAGAGGCCAGCCTCTCTGCCTGCTGACGTCAGACCCTCATCAGCCGGTTCCCGCTCTTGTGTGCTGTCCTCTGCTTGATCTCCAAGCCTGGAAATGAACTCACACAGCTATCAGTTATAGTTCAAAATAATTGATTTCCTGAACTTAAAAATTTAAAGCAGACAGTCCTTTAAGTTTTTGGCCTCTTACAAGGTTTTCTAAGTGTGGCTAAAGGATCCAGGGAGACACTTCATGTGCAGGTACCTACACGCCCACTCTGCCAGCCTGGGGATCTAATCTGTGCTGCAGGTGGAATACAATCAAATTTGTGGGTTTATAAC
Source organism: Moschus berezovskii (assembly GCF_049115385.1). Taxonomy (NCBI): domain Eukaryota; kingdom Metazoa; phylum Chordata; class Mammalia; order Artiodactyla; family Moschidae; genus Moschus; species Moschus berezovskii. Next base: position 25,417,345 of record NC_142485.1, on the reverse strand, counting down.
AGTGTTCAGGGCTTCCCTGGTGGCTCAGACGGTAAAGAATCTGCCTGCAATGCAGGAGACCCAGGTTTGATCCCTGTATCAGGAAGATCCCCTGGAGGAGGGAGTGGCAGCCCACTCCAGTATTCTTGCCTGGAGAATCCCAAGGACAGAGGAGCCTGGTGGACTGCAGTCAGTGAGGTCACAGGGAGTCAGACACAACTGAGCAACGAAGCACAAGGTCAGTTAAGTAAAGCAGGTAGATTAAAACCAACAGCAGCCAAAGTCGGGCTAGAGAAACGTCCAGTCTTTACGGAATCTGAACTGAGAGGAAATATTTCTGTGCTTTGGGAAGGCCTAGTCCCTGATCTTCCACCCACTCTTAAAACAAACCTGATAAATACTCCACTGGGTTTTCATTGAGCAACTAACTCAGACTTGAATATCCAGGTTGATTATGTCATGCTTCCGAGGTAACCAGGGATTTTTATAGCGGGAAGCATCCTCATTAGTGAAGGTGGATTTCTGTGATTCTGTGGGAGACACGGGAAGTAACAGTGCAGTTTTTGATGATGGTGCTCAGCAAAAACAAAACCCACACTCCAACCAGTGGTCTTCAGTGAAAAGTAAAGTTCCTAAGTTTGCTGACCTGTGTTTCTTCCTTTTTGTGATTTTATTTTTAAAATAATTTTATGTATTTATTTATTTTGGCTGTGCTGAGTCTTCATTGCTGCATGCAGGCTCTCTAGTTGCAGGGAGCAGGGGCTACAATCTAGTTGGGGTGCCCGGGGCTTCTCATTGCCATGGCTTCTCTTGTTGCAGAGCCTGGGCTCTAGGAGCACAGGCTTCAGTAGTTGCAGCTCGAGGACTCTAGAGCTTAGGCTTAGTAGCTGTGGTGCATGGGCTTAGTTGCCCCTGGGGCATGTGGAATCTTCCAGGACCAGGGATCGAACCCGTACCCCTGCATTGGCAGATGAATTCTTAACCCCTGGACCACCAGGGAGGTCCCTTTTTGTGATTTTAGACATTTTAGACTTGAGTATGTATTCCTGCTCCAGTAGAACTTCAATTGCTCAGTTGTGTCCAACTCTTTTCAACCCCATGGACTGCAGCACACCAGGCTTCCCTGTCCATCACCAACTCCCAGAGCTTGCTCAAACTCATGTCCATTGAGCTGGTGATGCCAGTAGAACTTAGGCTTGTGAGTAAGCATCACATTTTCTAGTTAAATACCATTCCTCACATAGCACCTTATTACCAAGGAGCACCAAGATTTTGTTGGTGAGACCAGTTGGCTAGTGTTGGGTAGTGGGAATTGGTGATTAGATTAAGAAAAGCTTGCCACACACCCCATGTCAGAAACAGGTAGCCCTGGTGAGGGTCCTTGGATGTAAATCTCCTTGCTGGTGGTATATAATTCCTTCTGAATCAGCTTTTATCATACATGGTGTTTCAAGCACTTCCTGTTCACCCATTGGTGAGGTCGGGATTCCTGTCTAGGATTACTGGGATGCCTAACACACATGACACCTGACACCAGACAGATGAAGTTGGCAGCAGTTTATTAGTTGCACACACTCAACTGCCCAGGGGAGGAGAGCACTGTCGGGAATAGACTGAGCCAGCAGGGATGGTAGAGGCAGGCTTTGTAATATCAAAAGGGTGAGGGGACCCCTGGTTCCCCACGGAGGATGTGATCGGCTTGTTTGAGTAATTCCGCAGGCTGGCAGGGAACAAAGCCCACTCCTTGGAAACAAGAAGGAGCTGCACCTGGTCCACTGGCAGAATGGTTGTTTGGCTGGGGGACTTGTACCCACGGAAGCAGGGTATTGATGGGAACTTGCTGCTGGCCGTTCAAGGCCATCCCGATTTACCAGGTGCCGTGGGCAGCACATGATGTTACTTTCAGGCCTTGAACCACACTCCAGGAGTTACTTGGAGCCATCCAGAATCATTTTGGATATCAAACATTAAACAGCTTTGTAGATCACAGTTGGAGAGCTTATCTGTGTCACTTGAGTTAGGAAGCTGCTTATTCTTTGTTCTTATTTATTAAGTATCTTAATTACTTTTAAGAAAGCCGTTCTGCTTTTAAATTGTTAATAACATGTCTCCCCAGATTCACAGTACAGATCTCTCAGAACCCAATTCTGGAAGATTTTCAAAGAGGCAGTTTTTTCGTAAGAATAATACAGACCATCTTGCCCTCCTTTTATAAATAATGTTTATTGAAACTAACTGTGTTAGGCATAGTTTTAGGTTCGTTATCTACCTTACCCACTCTGTAGTTTTGTTATTATTATTACATCCATATTAAAGGTGGAAAAACCAAGGTTCAGAGATGACAGGTAGATCACCTAAGATTATAAAGGAAGTGAGAGCACTGTGCTTAGTCGCTCAGTCATGTCTGACTCTTTGCGATCCCATAGACTGTATAGCCCGCCAGGCTCCTCTGTCCATGGGGATTCTCCAGGCAAGAATACTGGAGTGGGTGGCCACACCCGCCTCCAGTGGATCTTCCCAACCCAGGGTTCGAACCCAGGTCTCCCACATTGCTGACAGGGTCTTAACTACCTGAGCCACCGGGGAAGCCCAAGAATACTGGCGTGAGTAGCCTATCCCTTCTCAGGGGCATCTTGCAACCCAGTAATCAAATCAGGGTCTCCTGCATTGCAGGCAAATTCTTTACCAGCTGAGTTAAAAGCCAGATGTTTTTGAATCCTGCCTCTTAATTCTGTATCATGCTTCCTGACTTATTTACATACATGGACGCTGTATTGTGTTGGTTCAGAATCCAGGGTCAGGAAATACTTTGCCTGGATTCAGTTCCTGGCTTCTCCAGTTACTAACTGGGTGACCTTGGGAGAATTCCTTCACCCTCTCTCTCTCTTGGTTGGCTCATCCATCAAATGGAGCAAATAACAGATCTTAGCGTATGTGGTAGTTGGGAAGATTAAGAACACACAGAGTTCTTATGATAGTGGCCACAATATTATAAGGAATAATATTATAGGAAGCATTCAAAAAACACTGGCTGTTTTAATCAGTAGCTCTATTCATGGTGCGCATGACAGTTTTTGATTGAGTTCTGTCTCTGCTCTCAGGTGGCTGACATCAGTAAGACAGGCCACCAGGTAATGGTGAGGTTCTGTCCACAGTCTGACTGTCTGGGGTGTGTAGGGTGGACGCGGGCACCTTAAAGTTACTGACCACCCTGTACCCAGTGTACAGCAGTGTGCCAGTAATCACTGAGTCAGTGACCAAGTCTGTTTGGAGCCCATCTGTACATTACTAGGAAAATGTAACTATAAAATATTAAAATGTAGTCTGTTTAATATATCCAGTTTAATTTATCGACTTGTTCATCTCACAGTAGAACTCTGTTCTGACTTAACCCTTCACTGAAAGCAGTTTTCTTGGCCTGGGAGTGATTAGCAATGGTTGTTGTCACTGACTGGCTTCATTTCAGAGTTGGAGACCCACTAGTTGAGTGAGTGTCTGTGTGCTACATGCTTGCTTGGACAAACTCTCACTTTAAAATGTTCTCTTCCCCATCGAGCTCTTCTGATAGGAGCTGAGAAGCTGCCTAATGGTAGCGGTCCTTAATTAGTATTTCTTTAGCCCAGATTAAGCAGCTCAGAACTGTCTCTGCTCGGTCAGAGCGGGTGGCTGACCGGACCCCTCTAAACATCAGAAGACTCGGGAGCCCGTGTGTAGCTCCATGAAAGTCATCCGTGGTGATTTGCTTTCTGCACAGGATCAGCTCGCCTGTGGTCCCCGAGCCCCCCTCCCCGGTCCCTGCCATCATGCGCCTAGCTCCTGGCTCTCCTCTTGCTGGCTGGCCGCCCACCCGTGGTCAGATGCCCCGGGCCCTTCCTCCTCCACCCTGTGGTTGGACATCTGTTGCTAGCAACTCAAAAGTTCAGCAGCCTTTTGCCTTGCTTCCCACTCTGCAGGCACCCCGTTCCTGAATTCTGGCTGCAGGCCCAGGGTTCCTGGAGCCCCTCAGTAATTGCCACTCTGTTACAGAATGTACTAGAACCCTCAGATGGTTGCTGTTAGCATTGTCTGCAATTCTCCATCCTGCCCGCAGGTTCTCAGCTGGAGGATCGTGTGTGTGTGTGTGTGTGTGTGTCTCTCTCTCTCTCTGTGTGGATCATATGTGAGGATCGTGTGTGTGTCTGTGTGTCTATGTCTGTGTGTGTGGATCATATGTGAGGATCGTGTGTGTGTCTGTGTGTGTGGATCATGTGTGTGTGTGTGGGTGCATATCTTTGTGTATCTGTGTTTATCATGTGTGTGCCTGTGTGTGTGTGTCTCTATGTGTGTGTGTATCATGCATTTGTGTGTGTGTCTGTGTGTGTGTGTCTGTGTGTCTCTGTGTGTTTGGATCATATGTGAGGATTGTGTGTGTGTGTGTGTCTCCGTGTATGTGGATCATGTGTGTGTGTGTGGATTGTGTGTCTGTCTGTGTGTGTGGATCATGTATGTGTGTGTGTCTCTGTGTGTGTCTGTGTACGCGTGCACTCACACACTGAGTTGCCTCAGTCTCATTGGACCCTTTGCAACCCCATGGACTGTAGCCCACCAGCCTCCTCTGTCCATGGGATTCTCCAGGCCAGAATACAGGAGTGGGTTGCCATGTCCTTCTCCAGGGGATCTTCCCAACCCGGGGATCGAACCCATGTCTCTTATGTCTCCCGAATTGGCAGGCGGGTTCTTTACCACTAGTGCCACCTGAGGATCATATAGTCAGTAAGAAATATCCTGCCTTCTCCAGTGAGGAGCCTCAGAGCTCACCTTTCTCTGGAGAAACCCAAGCCTGGCTGAATAGCCCTGGGATGAGCCTAAAGGACAGTTAAGCTGCACTTGGACTCAGAGCTGGGGTGCCTTCCAGGATGGTGTCCGGCATGTGGGCACCGGAACGGGCTGTGCCGTGGCTCTTTCCAGGGGAGGTTTCCCTCCTAAGCACTGCCCCCTTCAGCTCCACCCTCATACACGTGGGTACCCAGGCTCAGTGCAGATTCTTCGAAAGAGTCATTCCTAGATTGTATTTGGCGATTTGACTTCAATCTAAGTGTTAAAATCTAAATTCATAGGAAGTACTTTGCCACAAAAATGTAAGTTTCACAGCTGCGAGGTTGTGGCCATACTCACCCATTAATAACTCAGAGGGATGTTTATGCTATTGTGTACATCATCCCACAGTTCAGGGCAAAAAGTGAAAGTGCAACTCGCTCAGCCATGTCCAACTCTTTGTGACCCCGTGGACTATACAGTTCATGGAATTCTCCAGGCTAGAATACTGGAGTGGGTAGCCTTTCCCTTCTCCAGGGGATCTTCCCAACTGAGGGATCGAACCCAGGTCTCCCACATTGGAGGCAGATTCTTTACCAGCTGAGCTACCAGGGAAGCCCTGAGCCACAGTTCAGGGTACTCTGTTGGAATCACAGAACAGGGAAATCGCAGAACAGCACACAAGTCAGTTCCCAAGGAAGCCCTTGCTTCTAATCCACCTGCGTCAGCTGAGGTCTGAGCCGCCTGTCCTTAGACACCAGCAGCAGCCCGGGGTCTGTCTGCCCTGAACACTCCCCCGTTTAGGATGAGAATTGGTTTGAGGGTTTTGTGATGTTTCTAAGTGAGCTAGTAAATGATGGACACACTAAAGAAGTAAATTTTATCATTTTTAGGAGAAGAGTTACTTTATATTTCTACTTTGGTAGGAAGATGAAGTGGTGTCAAGCAGACTATTTATTTAGATGGTTTTACATTTTATCACGTGTACATGCTCAATCATGTCCAACTCTCTGTGACCTCATGGACTGTAGCCCGCCAGGCTCCTCTGTCTGGAATTTTTCAGGCAAGAATACTGGAGTGGGTTGCCATTTCCTTCTCCAGGGAATCTTCCTGACCCAGGGATCGAACCCAGGTCTCTTCCATCTCCTGCACTGACAGGCAGGTTGTTTTTTTTTTTCCGCCACTGGCACCACTTGGGAAGCCCATGCTCATGCATCCTAGTTCTTACTCAGAGAAGCTTTTTGCACTGCTTGCCCATGTAATGGTTTTTTGAGTTAGAAGGATGCCAACTCCGATTTCCTGAAAGCATTGATACTTTCTCAAGCCAGGGGTGTCAGTAAACTGGGGAGTGGGGGTGAGTGGCCTTTGTTGCGGTGACAGTCCTGAGGGTCTGGCGGCGGGGGGGTGCAGTCGACCCGCTGCCTGATGCGGCCGTGCTGCCGCGGCCTCTCCCCACAGGCCTCCATCTGCCGGAGCAGCCAGCCCCTGTCCGGCTTCAGCGCCCGCTGCCTGGAGGATGAGCAGATGCTGCAGGCCATCAGGAAGGCCAACCCGGGAAGCGACTTCCTTTACGTCGTGGACACTCGGCCCAAGGTGAGTGTCGCCACGCCGGTGCATGTCTTTGCAGCTCAGACTCATGGACGAGAGATGAGGCCTCACCCGCTCAGGGAACGCCATCTGCAGAGGGGCCGTTTCCCTTTGCACAGCGTCTGCCCTACCCGCCTGCTTCCGGGGTCTCTGAGCCCTGGGAGGGCCTGACGATGGCAGGGACTTTGGATCTTTCCTGGCTCCGAGCCTCGTGCTCGGTACATAGTGCACAGGACAGAAGTGTGGTGTGGCACTGGAGATCGCTGTCCTGAACATGCCAGATTATTCTTTGGTTTGTTCACAAAAGGACCTTTTCTTCTCTAACAGTATGAAATTCACTGTGGAATCTCCGCAGTTTGTGGGATGTTCACCTTGTCTCTTGCAAACTCAGTTTGTAGTTAATTCCACTATGTCTGTGACATGGAAGGATTTCCAAAATGGAATGTTAAGTTTAAAAAAAAAGAAGTTATAAATTAATACGTGTATTACTGTGTCTATGGAAACAGTGAACTACAGGTAGGTAAAAATGTCAGTTAAAACAGAAAAAGATCTGGAAGGATAAGCACTCACCTAGTAGAATTCCAGGGAGAAGAGGGGCATGGAATATAAAGGGTAAAATGAGGTGACAGAGTGATATGGCTGTTCATTCAACACATTTGGCATTGGAGTTTCTTGCCAGTTATGAATAAAATATGCCTGGATCTGTAAGTGATGAGAGAGAAGGGTACATGTTCTGTCTCCATGTGGGTGTAGAACAGTGTCCGAGATGTACTGTGAAACAGTAAGAATAAGCTGCAGAAATCTATAACATGATCCCATGTATGTAATAGTAATTATATTATAAAAATTATACATTATTCTATGCACTGAAAAAAGTTTAAGGGTATATATATTAAACTGTTAACAGTGGTTTTTTGGTGTTTTTTTTTTCCCCCCACTGTGGGGTGAGAGGAGGATTTTAACAAATTTTATTTTATAAATTATAGTGTGAAAAAAATTTTAATCATTAAAAGGTTGAACGAACATAAGGTCTTCAAAATGTTAAACATCAGTTACCATGGAGTGGGCAATTGCAGACATGCGTCTGTACTCACGGCCGATAAGAGAAATCATGGAAACTGGATACTACCTGTTGCGTGGTTGACCCAGACCGTGGCAATTTTGCTGCTTCTCTGAGCCCCGTGTCACCAAATGTTGTGATGCACGGTCTCCCTCACGTAGTTGGATGTCTTCCATCACTGACCTCAGAACAGTCCTGGATGGTCTAACAGGCGGGCGGCCGTGGGGGGCGGGGTGGGGCGGTGAGATCGAGGTCCTCTTAGACACCAGTAGAGTAGACCAACCAGGCCGATCAAGGACACACCAGATTCCAGCCGGGTCACTTTCTAGTAGATGACAGGTAAAGGATTCCCTTCCTTTTAGAAAAGTCCTCAAAGCACAACAGGGAAGAGGCTTTGGACTGGGGGAGAAATAGCTTCTCCGCTTGAGGATTTTTACTTGAAAGATGCTGGAAAATCTCTCTCTTACAGCAGCTCTCTTTCAATGTGTATTTTTCTCTCTGCTTCATCATCCTTCTCACCTTGACTTTCCCGTGTCTTCATTCTGCCTCTTGTGTCAGGTTAGTGGAGCTGCTCTGAATTTCTGAAGTCAGAGACGACTGCACAAATGCCTGTCTTAGAGATACATGCTAAAGACAAAATAAGAAAAGGACGGAGACTTCGCTGGCAGTCATTAGTTAGGACTCTGCGCTTCCATAGCCGGGGGCATGGGTTTGGTCCCTGGTTGAGAAGATCCTCTGGAGAAGGGAGCGGCTACCCTCTCTAGTATTCTTGCCTGGAGAATTTCATGGACTGAGGAGCCTGGTATGTTCCAGTCCATGGGGTTGGCAAAGAGTCAGACATGATTGAGCAACTTTCACTCTGAGGAACTAGGATCCCGCATCCCACTTGGCCAAATAATAGCAATAATAATAAAGGGAAGGAAAGACAAAGGCTTTAAAGTGAATTAGGTTGCCCTTCTCTGATCCTGTTTTTGCAGATTTAAATAGAGGCAAACAGATTCGGCTGCTGATTTAAGGGCCAACGATCCAAGTGTGTACTATGTTATGTAAACCTTCTGGGCAATGTGGCAGCTGTTGAGCCAGGCGTAGTCCAGATTTAAAAGAAATTAATCCAAAGGATTTGATTTGAAGGGTATATTTAGCACTCAGTGTGTTTGCTCTTGGCGATAAGAAGTTGGAGGCTGATCCATTAAAGAAAATTGGTGTCTCATGCAAGTCGTGCTGGCTTCCTATTTGCCGAGGCACACACACATCTTCATAGGAGTTTTAAACGGTTTGCTTAGAGCGTTTGTTCTTTTAAAGATCATGTCTGTTGATTTTTGTTTCTCGGTAGCCAGGAGACCGGGTCCCTGTTTGCTATGGGTGGTGGGCATGGCAAATGGGCCCTCGCCAGGTTCACTTGTAGGTTTAAATGAAACAGAGAAAGGTCAGAAGTTGTTCTTGTCCTCGGAGCAAGGCTCACCTCAGATGCTGCCTGAATTGCTCGTTGGTATTAGAATCTAGGGAGGCAAAGGCCATGAGGACCTTTCAGTTCAGTTCAGTCGCTCAGTCATGTCCGACTCTTTGCAACCCCATGAATCACAGCACGCCAGGCCTCCCTGTCCATCACCAACTCCCGGAGTTCACTCAAACTCATGTCCATCGAGTCGGTGATGCCATCCAGCCATCTCATTCTCTGTCGTCCCCTTCTCCTCCCGCCCTCAACCTTTCCCAGCATCAGAGTCTTTTCCAGTGAGTCAACTCGTCGCATGAGGTGGCCAAAGTATTGGAATTTCAGCTTTAGCATCAGTCCTTCCAATGAACACCCAGGACTGATCTCCTTTAGAATGGACTGGTTGGATGAGGACCTTAGCTCAACTTAATATCTATTAATAAAAAACCGTCCCCTCAAGGTCATGTGTTACTGTGAGAATTCAGTGCATTAGGAAGATAGGAGGTCATGTTGATGCCATAGTTGTTGACTTTTATTTTATTTATTGTTATTTTTCTGTCTTTTGGCCATACTGCATAGCATGTGGAATTTTAATTCCCCGACCAGGGATTGAACTTGAGTCCCCTGCATTGAAAGTGCAGAGTCTTAACCACTGGACCACTAGGGAAGTCCCAATAGTTGCTGAATTGTAAAATGAGATCAAACTCCTTTTATCTCAACCTCGCTCATGACTTGACTTTGTTCTAGGATTTTGCCGAGCTTGTAAAAATGCCAGGCACTTTTCCATTTGACTCTTAGAATACTCCTTCAAATGAAGAGTGTTTTTTTTCTTTTTATGGATAAGGTCTCAGATCCAGAGAGGTTCAGGCATTTGCCCAAGGTCACACCACTCAGGGCAGAGCCTGGGTTCACAACTAGGCTTATCTTGATCTCAAGGGGAGCCTCAGGTCAGGCTCCGGGGGGTGGGGGGAGTCATCCTATCTGTACACGGTTGCAGTGAGGCAGGGAACTCAGAGCAGCAGACCCAGCTGCTGGCTCATATGCGCTCAGCCAGGGCCAGAGGTGCCCACAGGCCTGGGAGCCAGGCCCCGACGTGGGCACCTGGGAGGGCAGTGGAGCAAAGAGGCAGGGCAGGCCGGGCACTGCTCGGCTAACACCCGGCCCCCAGTCCTGGCTGCTTCTCCGAGGGCAGCGCTGTGGTTCGCTGGCCTGTGATGTCACCTTGTGAGCGCTTCCTTAGTTGTGTAACAGGAGGTCACATGGGAAGTTGTGTCCCTTTGGAATCAATAATGAGGTGGTTTCCACCCTGTGAGGGGTGTATCTGGGATGATCTGTGGTAAAGATTGGAGTGCATGACAGAGGGGCCACGAGGAGGTCACGACTATGGCGGGTGAGTCACTGACTTGCCCCCGTGGCACTGAGCAGGGCAACGGGGCAGCTGCAGCGTTTGGGACATTAGGGCGTCTGCTTGCCTCTCTTCAGCAGGATAAGGATGGAGGGCGGGCCGTGGGTCCAGTGGACGCCGAGAAGGGAAGCTGTACACAAGCCAGCCTGCTGGGGTCCAGTCCCCCCGCCCTTGGAGGTTCCTGGCCGCGGGCACTGCGGGGTACATGTTGGGGAGGGAAGCTGGGGCCCTGGAATAGGCTCAGGCCAAGGTGGGTCTCCACATGAGCGAGCTCTGTACATTCCACCCCTGCCAAGAGCCCACAGACCCACCCTGGAATTTGGACACTTATGTCAGAGCAGTTTGGGTCAGGTGTTAACCAGAAAAGCAGTGATGACTAGCAGAAATAAAACAGCAGTCTTCTCTGGCTTTACGAAGAGATATTTACCTTTTTTTTTTTTCCCTAACCCTCTCTATCACCCCACTCCTTGGTAGCTCAGATGGTAAAGGATCCACCCGCAATGCAGGAAATCCAGGTTCGATTTCTGGGTCGGGAAGATCCCCTGGAGGAGGACATGGCAACCCACTCCAGTGTTCTTGCCTGGAGAATCCTGTGAAGAGAGGAGCCTGGCTGGCTACAGTCTATGGGGCCGCAGAGTCCGACACAACTGAACGACTAACACTTTGACTTTCTACCTCCCCCATCCCCAATAGAAAGACAGAGCCTAGAAGAAAGAGGAAAGGGACAAAGAACCCCTTCAGTTCAGTTCAGTTCAGTTCAGTCGCTCAGTCGTGTCCGACTCTCCGCGACCCCATGAATCACAGCACGCCAGGCCTCCCTGTCCATCACCAACTCCCGGAGTACACTCAAACTCATGTTCACAGAGTCGGTGATGCCATCCAGCCATCTCATTCTCCGTCGTCCCCTTCTCCTCCCGCCCCCAACCTTTCCCAGCATCAGAGTCTTTTCCAGTGAGTCAACTCGTCGCATGAGGTGGCCAAAGTATTGCAGTTTCAGCTTTAGCATCAGTCCCTCCAATGAACATCCAGGATTGAGCTCCTTTAGAATGGACTGGTTGGATCTCCTTGCAGTATAAGGGACTCTCAAGAGTCTTCTCCAACACCACAGTTCAAAAGCATCGATTCTTCGGCGATCAGCTTTCTTCACAGTCCAACTCTCACATCCATACATGACCACGGGAAAAACCACAGCCTTGACTAGACGGACCTTGGTTGGCAAAGTAATGTCTCTGCTTTTTAATATACTATCAAGGTTGGTCATAACTTTCCTTCCAAGAACCCCTTACCAGTCCAAATAGCCTATAAGGAGGGAAAGAGATAATTTTGCATCGTATATGGGTTTGGGATTGTAAATTGAGCTGAATGGTGATTGTAAAGCTATTAATTCTTCCCTTGGGGGTAGGGAAGAAGGATTTTGATTAGCAGAGTTGTAGACGGTAGTTTTCTCTTTGTATCAACAAGTTCAGATTCTTCATGGCACCGGATACAGATGAAGATAGATGGACCATTAGTTGATGCCGCAGGCTAGAGTGTGGTCCGGGCCTCCTGCCAGGGTCACCTTCAGTGCTCATTTTCCATCCATCAGATCAGGTCCTGTCATTCAGGTACAGCATGTGCTCGGCTGTAACATTAGACTTCAAGCCCGAGATGGTGACCGCCAGGCTGACCTTTAACTTGATAGGCAGATCATCATCGTTGACTGAGTTTCCATGGTTTCGATGTGTTTGATTGGTGATTTAAGATTGGCGGGAAGGAATCTGATTCTGTTTTTATTTTTTTTATTAACATTCTTGGGCTGTTCACCTCTCAGCCTCACGCAGTCATTTCTTTGGTCGGTCAGCCCGTCAGTAAATCTTCACAGAGTGCCTGCTCTGTGCCAGCCCGAGGCACAGGGTTCTAGGCCGTAAATAGGCATAGGGCATAAATGAGACGAGCCAGCTCCCTTGTGGAGTTCACGTCCTCTGCCCACCCCAGTGGATCTTCTCTGACATGGATACTAAATCTCCATGATTTTTCAGTTAAGCCTGCTCAGAGGCTTTCAGTAGCCCTCTGCTGACATGACTGAAGTCAGAATTTCTTCATCTATTAGCTTGTGTGTGTGTGTGTGAGTCGCTCAGTCATATCCAACTCTTTGCAAACCCATGGACTGTAGCCCACCAGGCTCCTCTGTCTATGGAATTCTCCAGGCAAGAATACTGAATGAGTTGCCATTCCCTCCTCCAGGGCATCTTCCCAACCCAGGGATCGAACCTGGGTCTCCTGCATTGCAAGCAGATTCTTTACCATCTGAGCCACCAGGGAAGCCCAGCTTGTGTGTCGAGAACCCTAAAACTTCCCAGCTTCCTCTCTCGCTGCCACTGCCAGACTGGAACCATCCTATGTGCTCGCAATGGCTGGCTCATTGATACCCACCTGCTCCCCTCGCTTCTCTTCCTCGGCGCTTCATGTGGGACGCCCTCCTTTCTTTCCATCTTTCCTCATCATTGGAGACCATCTCAAGTCTTCCTTCTATCATGAAACATTATCCGTGATGCCCTAGGGCACATGTGGCTGCTCCAGATTCTAATGCCAGCCACCGCCTCTACCAGGCTCCTAGCTCCATCTGGAGTCCTGCCAGGCACCAGCGGTCATCACTTGGTGCTGTGTGCTTGCACGTCTATGCTTGGTATAAGCTGGTGGTGGCTGGAACCACTTCTTACTGACATTTTTATTCCATGCAGTGTCTGGAACACAGTAGGTGTTCATTAAGTGTTTGTTGAGACATGAGGGTTTTTTTGTTTCATGTATGAGCTTTTCTGCACCCAAAGATGCTGAGATGATCAAATAGCACAGTAACCCTGGGTTAGAAAACAGGACACTTTTTCCAGTCCCATTTGTCAGTTGTCTGTTGTGTTCCTTCAGCACAGATTGAAAGTAGAATGCAGTTACTCCATGGTTTTAGCTGAGAATTGTTTTTTTGAATAGACTGTATTTTGAGATAATTAGAGATTCACACGTAGTTGTAGGAAATAATAGAGATGCTTGTACATTTTGCCCAGTTTCCCCCAATGGTAACATCTTGCAAAACTGTGGTGCAGTATTGCAATCAGGATATTGACAATTATACAATCCACCAATCTTATTCAGATTTCCTCATTTTATGTGTAGTTATGTGTGTTTAGTAAAATATAATCAAATATGTGTGTTTGTATATTCAGCAGCACAGTCAAGTACAGAACAGTTCACTCAGTTGCTCAGTCGTGTCCAACTCTTTGCGACCCCGTGGACTGCAGCAAGCCAGGCTTCCCTGTCCATCACCAACTCCCAGAGCTTGCTCAAACTCATGTCCAAAGAGTTGGTGATGCAATCCAACCATTTCATCCTCTGTTGTCCCCTTCTCCTCCTGCCTTCAATCTTTCCCATCGTCACGGTCTTTTCACACGAGTCAGTTCTTCCCATCATGTGGCCAAAGTAATGGAGCTTCAGCATCAGTCCTTCCAATGAATATTAAGGACTGATTTCCTTTAGGATGGACTGGCTTGATCTCCTTGCAGTCCAAGGGACTCTCAAGAGTCTTTTCCAACACCACGGTTCAAAAGCATCAATTCATTGGCACTCAGCTTTCTTTATGTTCCAATTCTCACACTCATGCATGACTACTGGAAAAACCATAGCTTTGACTAGGTGGACCTTTGTTGGCAAAGTAATGTCTCTGCTTTTTAATATGCTGTCTAGGCTGACCTTAGTTTTTCTTCCACAGAACAATTACATCACAAATAACCACACTTCGGTTCTCCACGTCTATAATTTTTTTTCAAGAACATTATATAATTAGAAACATAGAGGATGTGACATTTTGAGGGTTTTTTCCCACTATTTGAAAAGTTTTAGGAGCTGAAATGAATAGCTTTTTCTTTGATTGTGAGATGGAATTCTCACCCTAAAGGACAGGGCACCAAATTAGACTTTTTTTTTTTTGGTAATATGAGAGATACTCTCTCAGAATGAATATGCATATAGGTCCAAGATAGCGTCTGACTTTTTATTAATTATAAAGCTGTGTTTCCTGCTTTGAGGGGTCAGCTTGTGCCCCATTATCATGAGAGGTTCTGTAAAATGTGTGGAAACCTTGAGAAAGTACTCTTGGGATGATAGATTAAATATCGCCACCTTCTGTTCATTGTGAGAAGTACCATTGACTTTCAAGAGGCCATGCTGTGTCCTTCCTTTGCTTCTGAAAGATCATCGATAAATTCTCCCAGGTCATAGGCAATCAGCTATTAAAAATGTGAACACAGGGTCGTTATTATAGGTTAAAAATAATAGTTTTTTGTTCACCACACTGTTTAAAAAGTTATCTCTCTGATCTCTATGGTATGCGGTGAGCAGACTTAAGCTGAATTATTCAGGGTGCAGAATAACACAAGGTTCATGTAGCAGAACAGGATATGCTATCGTATATGCTATGTGATACTGCCTAGTGTCCTGTTAACCGCTTTATTTATGAAGCTTGTGGTAAAGAGCAAGCCAGCAACTTTGGAAAATAATTATACAAGACAGTGATATTTTTATAATTGTTGTTCAGTCACTTAGTCATGTCTGACTCTTTGCGACCCCATGGACTGTCAGGCTTCCCTGTCCTTCCCCATCTCCCGGAGTTTGTTCAAACTCATGTCCATTGAGTTGGTGATGCCATCCAACCATCTCGACCTCTGTCATCCGCTTCTCCTCCTGTCTTAAATCTTTCCCAGCATCGGGGTCTTTTCTAATGAGTTGGCTCTTCACGTCAGGTGGAGCTTCAGCATCAGTCCTTCCAATCACTATTCAGTGATTTCCTTTAGGACTGACTGGTTTGATCTCCTTGCAGACCATTTATAATAGCACAATTTCAAAAGCATAGCATCTTTAGGTAATTTTAGAAAAGTTTTCCCCTTAAGCTATTTTAAAATATTCTAATATGTTGATGTAAGACAGAAAACCACAAAATTCTATAAAGCAATTATCCTTCAATTAAAAAAATAAAAAAAACAAGGCATGAATATAAGTTGTCTTTAAAATAATATTATTTTATATATATTTTTTCTTAATTAAGACTAAACCCTTTATTCTCATAGCATACCTGGGAGAAGAGGGATGCTCTTTTTGTAAGTTGGAAACCACATGGCCAGGGAAGTTGTGCCCCAGCCGATGTCACGTGAGCTGACTCACAGAGCCGCAAAGTGAGGAGTCTGCCAGCCCGAGCCCCTGGTGGCAGGGACTTGCCTCTGCTGTTTTACTTTTCACTTCTCATACATTTTGTTTCTGTTATTTAATTTATAAACTTAGTATGTCTGGTTCTTAACAAAGACCAGAGGAGCGTACAGAGTGGTACTGATGGGCGCCCCAGCCACGGGACACCACTGTCTTTCTGCTGTGACAGCGGCTAAATCAGTGTAGCCTTCTATTCATCTGTGTCCTGCTTGATTCAGCATGCTTAAACAGAACCGCGTGTCTGTAGCTTGGTTCCTTTTACAAAAAATGGGACACTTGTATGAATGTTATTCTGGAGCTTGCTTTTCTCACTTCACGTGTCGTGTGACACTCCCAGTCTCCCCTCCTTCACCCCTCCTCTTTTCTCTCTCTCCTCTCCCTACCCCCAATGTCTGTACATCTCTGTGTGTGCCTGCTCAGCCATTCGGTCGTGTCTGACTCCTTGCGACCCCATGGACTGCAGCCCGCCAGGTTCCTTTGTCCATGGGGTTCTGCAGCCAAGAATACTGGAGCAGGTTATCATTTCCTCCTCCAGGGGATCTTCAAATCCAGGGATCGAACCTGACCGAGTCTCTTGTGTCTCCTGCATCGGTAGACGGATTCTTTACTGCTAATGCCACCTGAGATGCCTATACGTCTCTATTTCTCTCTGTGATTATCTCCGTATCCCTTGATCCTATTAGTAGTCCAGGGTATGAATATCCCATAATTTGTCTAGTCATCGCCATATGGAGATATTCATAGGCTTTCAGTTTTCTTAATGTCCATTATTTTTTTTAAAAGGTTGCAAACACTTTTGGACATCCATCTTTGTGTGCTGGTATTTTAAATAGTGTCAGATTCTCACAAATAGGAGAGCTGGGTCAAAGATTATCTATGTTTTTAACTTAACTTGGCTTTACAAATTTTTATTTTTTAAAGTATTAATATCCTCCCAATACTGCATTGTGGTCCTAAAAACTGATGCTTTTCTGGTGGCAAGTTCTCTGCCTGGGCTTTAGCCCTCCTGCCCTTTGTGGGCAGAGGAAGAGAACGGTCAGCGAATATGGATGTCTAGGATGTGATGGCCCGCTTAGTTGACTGGCAAGAATGAAGTGTTAGCAGTAATACATTCATTCCAGAAATGTGTCTTTCTCAGCTAAGGTAGGACTTGTCCCCTTCTTGACCTTAGTTACACAGGAGTATGGCAGAAGTTTACATCGTGAATTTCTTCAAAGTCCATTACCACTGAACCCAGTTTGCACTAAGAGCTGCCACTTTTTACGTATGAAGTTGTGGTAATGAATGTGACTTTACAAAGCCCTCTCTGGAGATTGAAATAGGGAGGCTGGAGGCAGTGTCTCTGGAGATGTAGCACCCACTGGTCCTGTCTCTCCCTCAAGGTTGAATTGGGTATCTGTGAGACTCCCCTAGGCAAATTAGAATGACGTCGCCCTTCCTCTACACTGGTGTGTTTATTGGCATTCTAATACTGGACGATATAATCATTTCACATAAGAGCTCTATGCTGCCAACTGCATCTGCCGGTACTCTTCTGCCAGCCAAGGCTGTCCTGTTGGGTGTTAAATCGGGACAGCTTAGCTCTATGGAATCCCACCCTGGGAGCCGCAGAAGGCAGCTCCAGATGGGCTTATCTCTAGGATGCTTCCCAGCTCAGAAAATGTTCCCACGTTGACAAACGGACGTTGTTGAATGTAGGCTCAGCCCAGGTGTCCGTAGACACCCAGCCCAGCACAGTGGTCCTGGGATCGAACGCATGTTTCTGCACGCCGTATTGAATGTTCTTATGGATAGCTGTGACGTGTTGTGATTGTTCCATGAATATCCTTGGTGACTGTTCTGTTTTGCTGCCCACTGCAGCTTAATGCGATGGCAAATCGTGCTGCAGGGAAAGGCTATGAGAACGAAGACAATTATTCCAATATCAAGTTTCAGTTTATCGGGATAGAGAACATCCATGTCATGAGGAACAGTCTGCAGAAAATGCTGGAAGGTAAACCATTTCCTTATGCACAGCACTGAAAAAAATGCAGTTAAATGTTTTGATGCCAAAGTGGAATAAGAGAGTCTCTTGATGTGAAAATTGTGCTTTACTATGACATTGTTCGCCGGGGTGGGATCAGTTGGGAAGAATTTAAGAATTCAGGGACTCTTGACACATTTAACAGCCATTCTCTTATTTTTGGCATCGTGGTGGAGTGGCTCTGTCACGTGGTCATTAGCTGTCAGTCTCTGTTCCATGGTATACCGAAGAACGCACAGGGATTTGTTTTCTGGCTCCCTCGTACTAGTTTGGCCCACATTCAAGACCGTGTGGAGATAAAGCAGTCCTGCCTTGAAAGCAATCATCAACTGTTCGTGTGTGGACGTGAGCTTCATAAACTGAATCCCAGTGCTTGAGCAGCCATTAGAAAGACATTGGGGATCAAGCCCACGTCCTCCTTTCCATCAGCGGCAACCGCTGCAGCGGAACCCCTCCACCTGCCCCCGCAGGTGACACGTGCAGACAGGCTTCCAGACTCCCGGGGAGAGGAAGTCACAGAGCTGGGCTGTGTGAGACAGAGCAGTTATTCGTGTGGCCACACCAGCCGTAAGCTAATTGCCAGAAATCATGTATTTCAAGCAAAACCATCTTCACTGACTGGTTATGCCCTTGTGAGTGTCAAGGCCCAAGGAGACGTCTGTGGCCATGTCCACCACTTCTAACTCTTGTGGGAACTGAAGAGAAAGAGCAAGGTGCAGAACCCATAGCTTTGTGCCTGGGGACCAGTGTGCGTGCGTGCTTAGGCCCTTTGTTTGTGTCCACCTCTTTGCGATCCCATGGACTATAGCCTGCCAGGCTCCTCCGTCCATGGGATTCTTCAGGCAAGAATACTGGAGTGGGTTGCCATGCTCTCTTTCAGGGGATCTTCCCGACCCAGGGATCAAGCCCACGTCTCCTGTGCCTCCTGCATTGCAGGCGGGTTCCTCACCACTGAGCCACCTGAGAAGCCTGCCTGGGGACCAGGAGAGGCTGTAAATGCTGTGCTGCTCCCATGTTTAGGGGGTGATGCCCTGGGGAGGTGGCCTGCCTGTGAGGGAAAGGGGTGGGCGGTCCTCTCTGAAGGGAAATATGGGGCCTGGAGTGAAAAGGGACAAAGGAAATGCTGAATTACCTTTTTCTCAGAATACCCATTTGCTCTCAGTTCTCTGCTTAATTTCCCTGCGTAATGAGAGCAGGATGTAGTGAGAACCTAGAGGTGGGGCTGGAGGAACTTGAGTGTCACAGACAAGCCTGATTCCCATTGTCCTTCCTGGGATCCTGGGGTCATCTCGGTCATTATGAAACTTGGTCTTTGAGGCTCTGTTACCTGCTGTAAAATGAAACTGTTGGACTAATCATTTCTCTGGACCCCTTTAGCTCTGATGGTTCTGTGAGTCCACAGCTTGATATCCCCTGGTTGCAAATAGTTTAAAATAGAACCTTTGAATGGTTAGGGAAAACACCTCTTTTTGCATCAGTAAAAAAAAACAGGGCTTCCCTGGTGGCTCAGCTGGTAAAGAATCTGCCTGCAATGCGGGGGACCTGGGTTCAACCCCTGAGTTGGGAAGATCCCCTGGAGAAGAGAATGGCTAGCCACTCCAGTATTCTAGCCTGGAGAATTCCATGAACTGTATAGTCCATGGGGTCACAAAGAGTCGGACACAGTTGAGTGACTTTCACT
This sequence comes from Moschus berezovskii, assembly GCF_049115385.1. NCBI lineage: Eukaryota > Metazoa > Chordata > Mammalia > Artiodactyla > Moschidae > Moschus > Moschus berezovskii. The sequence goes on along the minus strand of NC_142485.1, from coordinate 25,398,155 downwards.
TTGCATCTGTAGAATAATCACGGCTGTAGAGCTGTCTCCATTTCTACTCCACGTGAACTTTGTTGTATCTCAGGTGACAGGAGGGCTTCCCTGGTGGTTTAGATGGTAAAGAACCACCTGCAGAACAGGAGATGTGGGCTTGATCCCTGGATCAGAGAGATCCCCTGGAGGAGGGCATGGCAACCCACTCCAGTATTCTTGCCCGAAGATTCCCATGGACAGAGGAGCCTGGTGGGCTACAGTCCATGGGGTCGCAAAGAGTCAGACATGACTGAGCGACTAAACAGCAGCAGCAGGTGACCGGAGCATGCTCTGGGCTTCGAGATTCATCAACTTCTGGAGATTATTGTGGATGGTGTGCCTGTCCCTGCTATAAGTTGTGCTTTTTAGAAGTTGGTTAAACTGGACCAGCTCGGTACTGTTATTGATAGAGTAGTCTGATTTTAGTATGAAGAGTGTTCATGATCAGAATCTTTAAAAATGTATGCTTTTTAGTAATTTCATAAGCTGACTTTTGAGAATATGCATTTTCTGCTATATATTCTCAAAAGAAAAAAATGTATCTTCTTCAGGGCTTTCCAGGTGGCGCTAGTGGTAAAGAACCTACCTGCCAATGCAGGAGACATGAAGAGTTGTGGGGTCGCAGAGTCAGACACCCCTGAAATGACTTAGCACGCACGCATTTTCTTACATGCGTAAGGCGACTCCCACATGGCAGTCTGGCTTTTGTTTTAAAAGGAGCATTTACTTGGTTTCTGACGAGGAACCTTGTCTCCTTCCCTTAGACCTGTGATCTGACTTGCTGTTTCTCGAGGCCCAGCAAACTGGTGGAGTTCCAGAGGGAGGGTGGCCTGTGTTCCTCAGGGGACCGTGGTTCTGCGCCACTTCCCCAGCTCTGTGCCGGCCCCGTAAGCGAGGACAGCTCTCTGGATGCCTTTCAGGGGACTTGACTGATGTCCAGCTATCTGTTTTCACCAAGTAAATTATAAGCCACTCGTGGAGGCTTCAGCTGATGAAGTGATGCAATCAGACCCACCTTTTGAGGTTTTCCTCCTTCCAGTAGTTGTCGTGCCATCAAAGAGACTGGGAGGTTTGTACTGCTGCTCACTCGGTAGGAAGGGGAGGAATGTGTTTCCCTGATTATTACCTTCTTCTCAGGGTTACCGATATTACCAGAATAGAGTCTGAATAAAGAAATGAAGCATTGTTTTGCATTCTGCCCCTATATGTGAGCCCCGTCTGTGAGCAAGAGCGGCAGGAGATTTCATCAGAAACTGAACTCCAGGACCAAGTTCACTTCTGGTGTGGGTCCTTTTATAGAGCTCATTGATTGAATGTTAACTTCCTTTCAAAAATTTTATCTGTTTATTTGGCTGTGTTGGGTCTTTGCTGCGGTGAGGGCTTTTTTCTGGTTTCAGAGAGCGGAGGCTACCCTCTGGTTTCACTGTGGTGGCTTCTTTTGCTGTGGAGCACGGGCCCTAGGGTATGCAGGCTTCGGTGGTCACGGTTCCCAGGCTCTGGAGCACAGGCTCCTTAGTTGCGGTGCATGGGCTTAGTTGCTCCCCAGCATGTGGGAACCTCCCGGATCAGGGGTTGAACCTGTGTTCCCTGCACTGGCAGGCAGATTCTCTACCACTGAGTCACCAGCGAAGCCCTTGAATGTTAACGTTGGTTTCTAAGTTCTTATCCCAAACTATTTTGTGGCATTCCCACCTCACAGTGAAAAAACCCTTTCAGTTACATAGCAATTGTAACTGAGTTAAGTATGAAGTGCTTTTCACAGAGCCTTTCCTTACGACACTCTACGGATCCATCCGTGTTGCTGCAGATGGCATGATTTCATTCTTTTTAATGGCTGAGTAATGTTCCATTGTATACGGAAAGTGCTGTTTCACAGAATACATCTGGCTCCAAGGTGCCTATGAAATATTTCTCTCTGCCCAGAGTTAATGTTGCAGGTCTCAGCCCCACTGTCCTTTTCATCTGATACTTTTTTCCCCTTACGTTCTTACTTTATGACATGATGGCTAATTCATCCTGGAAGTAAAGAAATGTAAGTTAAAACCTCAAAATACCATTTTGACTTATAGTTTAAAATTAAAAATTGAAAAGTTAAATTTATTTACATATTGAAATTGGAAAAGGAAGTGGCAATCCACTGGCAGTATTCTTGCCTGGAGAATCCCCGTGGACAGAGGAGCCTGGTGGGCTACAGTCCATGAAGTTGCAAAGAGTGGGACACGACTGAAGCGACTTAGCACACATGCCCTGCTCCCTTACGGGTGGCTTTTCTTAATTCCTTTATTCAAGAGATGTGAAGTAAGCAGAATTTCAGAGGCAGAGAAGCGCGTGCCCTTGTGGTGTGGTCTGCGTCCACTCAGCACAAGTTCATCAAACATAATTTAATAAACCACATGCCGGGCTGGGTGGGTGTTTTCTCAGCAAGTTGTTTGACAGAGATACAAGCCTCAGCCTGACAGCGATCAGATGGGAGCGGGGTCAGAACACGGAGACAAAGGCCCGGTGCCCAGTCAGCAGTTGGGACAGTACTATAGTGAAGGGCTGTTTGTAAGAGTCACTGGCAACAATTGGGATCTTTATAGCAGGCCCCAAGTGGTAACCGCTTTTGTCGTTTGCCCTGGAATTGGGGGCAGTGACAACGGAGAAAGTTTTGTGGTGAAATCAGCTGGCCCCGGAGACATCTGATCTGTGCTTCTCTGTGAAGCCCAATTGTTCGGAACCTTTATTGGGAATGAAGGGATGATTGAAAGCAGGGAACTTGGAGTGCGTCCCAGGAGGCACTGCCGCAGTGGGGACTGTGGGCTCATGACCCCTGCTCTGGTGTCCCCGCCAGGGGGTCTCAGGGGCACTGAAATCTAGAAGGGAGCAGTCCCCCAACACACCTGGCTCCAAGGTTCCCATGAAATATTTCTGTTCAGGATTAATGGTGCAGCTTTCAGCCCCACTGTCCTTTTCATCTGATACTTTTTCCCCTCACCTCCTTACTTTATGAGATGCTAATTCATCCTGGAAGACATGGTAGAGTTCAACCTTTTATAGTCAAAATTTTTCATTTTTAAGTATTTTTTGTAGTATTGCCTACAAGTTTATGCTATGAAGTTCTACCATTTACGAGCTAATAAAAAACTATAATGGTTGATCTTTTTTTCAGTTCTCTATCTTCTGACTTCCCCCAGTATTAATTTCCTGAAATTGCTAACCGATTAGACGAAAAGCAGCCAGTAAGACGTGGCTGAAAAACCTGGTCATTGTGCCTCGGACTTGCCCAGTGAGGTTTGTAGTAAGTGTTCTGTTAGAGCAACCGGGCTCTGCGTCAGGCTCCACTGGTTATCAACTCATGGTTATTTGGCAGAAAGAAATCCATCAAGAGAGTGACCCTTGCTCTCTGTGTTGTAAGAGGGTGTGGAATGTGGCCGTGAGAGCGCTGGATGGCGGTGCCTGGTGTAGGCGGTGAGACCACAAGCACCAGGAAAGAGACGAAGGAGCACGACCCTCTGGGGGGTGTGCATTGTGACCAGGCTTCCTGCTCAGGGATTCCCTGGCTGAGTGACCAGGGATGACTTAGTAAACCTCTTCAAGCCACACTTGCCAGTCTGAAAATTGGGAGTGAACATAGCCTGTATGGTGGACAGTGGATGGAGAGGAACCCAGCACAGCACCTGTTTATGGTAACTACGTCGTTACCGTAGAGACGCACCTGTACCTCAGACAGTTCCTGAGAGTTTTCTTTATGCTGGGTATTGCAGAGAAAAAATGTTTCATTTAGTAATACAAAGTGACTTTTGATGTAGGGCGAAGGTCACGGTGGGAAGAGAGGAAAATGCTTGCTTACAAGTGATCTCCCTGAGGGCTCTCCTTGGGTGAGTCATATGGTGGGATGTTTTAATTGGATGTCAGAGCCTCTGGGTGACTTTAGCAAAGGAAAGGACAAGAGAAAACAGATTTAATGAGAGAATGACTATTTTTAATCCTAATTATGCTTTACCTTGACAATTCAGATTAAACATTTTCACCCTTGGAATTATCATTTCTGTTTTGTTCATCTTGACAGCTAGTTTTTTTGATGACTAAAACATTTACAAAAGGAACACTTGGAGAAGAAAGTGTCTCCCATAAAACTAAAGATAGACATGATTCATATTAGGGAGTAGGCGAGCAGTCTTTCCATAAGGCTGCAATTGAGATTAGGCAATTCAGTCTCTGCTTGCCAGTGACAATGTGGTTTCAGACTCAGTGAGCGTGCTGGTTGTGGCAGCTTTATGGAAAGATTCTCCACTCGTTATGTCCCCAGCTACACATGCTGCTTTTTTCACCGCTTCTGTTATTTGCTGCCAACATCTTAATCTTATGTGATTTGTGGCCATCTCTCCAGCATCTGTCACTAATATCTTATATCCACCCAGCTTCCCTGTTCTCAGGGCCCTTCTTTGTTCCAAACTAGACTTCTCTATTTCCATCTGCCTTACATTTCCTATTTAGTCTTCGCCATTCCTTAAGCCCCACCTACAGCTGAGTCCCGAATTGAGGTGGCCCATCTACTTTTCAGTTTCAGATCTTAGAGACAAGAAAGACCGTTCCACAGGGCTGGTCCCTACCCAGCCATTCTGGAGGAAGAAGTGAGCTTCACTGGCAAAGGAAGATCACCAGAGGTTAATTTTATCCTGAATAAATTTCTTATTTCCTCAGGTGCCATAATAATCTATCTTTTCTTTTTAAATGTTGTTTTTTTGCTTCTGGGGTGTATGTATAGTTACCCTGTTCTGTATAAGACTGATGTCACTAGACCTGGACATTAAACTCCCCGTGAGTAAGTCACAGTTCTATGATCCGTGGCCGATGCCTGCCTCTGAGGTCAACTGAAATGAACTTTGTTCAGCAAAATGGTTTGTCATTATTGGTTTGGGTTTGGCAACAAGGGTGAACGGATCAGTATTTCTGCCTTATCCTGAGTTTATCCAAACAAACCCACCAGTTTTACATGTGAAAATTCAGGCGCTAACTGTTGGAATCTCAAGTGTACCCCCATCTGACCATGTGTGTTAATCACCTGCGGGCTGATGGCTCTCAAGAAGCACCCCTCAGCGTCTGAGGGCGAGCACGCTCAGTGAAAAAAAATTCATGAAAGCCGGGGTGGCTGTTTCACTGAACATCCCTAGTTTCAGTTCAGTTCAGTTGCTCAGTCATGTCCGACTCTTTGCGACCCCATGAAACACAGCACGCCAGGCCTCCCTGTCCATCACCAACTCCCGGAGTTCACTCAAACTCATGTCCATCGAGTCGGTGATGCCATCCAGCCATCTCATTCTCTGTCGTCCCCATCTCCTCCCAACTCCAGTCCCTCCCAGCACGAGACTCTTTTCCAGTGAGTCAACTCAGATGTAACTAAAAGCAGACGTGTTAAACAGGGAGCCGTCCTCAGTGTGGAGGGAAGCAGCAGCTGGCCCCCTGGCTGCGAGCTTGTGAGGAGGGGCATCCTCTCCCGGGGCGCCTTTTAGGGCCTTGTTCTCTGAGCGGGCGGTCCCCTCTTGCCTGTTGGCACAGGCCGCTCCCTTAGCTGGAAAGCCCGGTATGTTTATTTTTAAACGTGCTGTCATTTCCACACCTGGTGGGAAGAGAAGGCGCAAGGGATCATTTGTTCTTGGACTGAGCTTCAGAGTTTGGATACCAGGACATCCCTCCCGCTCCTTGGACTTTTGAGATGAAGGCGGATGCCAGCTAACCCTGAGCGCTTTCAAACACCCAGAAAGTCTAGATGGTTCAGTGAAACGAACGAACGTTTGCCAGTCAGCGTTATCTGTGGAAGATTTAAAGGCCTCAGAGAATCCGTGGTGGAATGTGTGTATTTTAGGATGAAGTTGCAAACGGCAGGCGCCCGTGGGAGGGGCTGCAGTGCAGAGGGCGGGGAAGTCCGTGCGCCACGCGGAGGGCGCGCGGCACTGCCGCCGGCCCCATCCTTGGCTTTGAGCACAGATCCGCTCCCCGCCCGCCTGACTCAATTTCTCACCGGGGCTGCACGCATTTTTCAGTTGCAGCAGTTTCAGTGCCTGTCTTCAAGCTGCGTACATAACCCCCCAAGGTCATGGAGAAGGTTTTCCCAGGGGAGCCGTGGCAGGATTGTTTTATGGCACCAACTTCTGCACGTGCTCCTGTCTTAGAGTTGCTCCTCGGCCCAGGTGTGAGCCAGCCGTCTTTTCCCATCTCCCCTAACCGACTGCCCCTTTGCCACCTTGCAAAAGGGCAAACACCTTCAGGCTTATTATGGTGCATTATTCCACGGTACGTGAGAGGGTGCGTGCTAAGTCGCTTCAGTCTTATCCAATTCTTTGCGACCCTATGGACTGTAGCCCGCCAGGCTCCTCAGTCCATGGGATTCTCCATGCGAGAATACTGGGGTGGGTTGCCATGCCTTCCTGCAGGGGATCTTCCTGACCCAGGGATCGAACCCGTGTCTCTTACATCTACTGCATCGGAAGGTGGATTCTTTATCACTAGTGCCAACCTGGGAGGCTCCATGGTGCATGAGAGGGCACACAGTTTTAAAAATCATCGGAGAGGCATGTATGCAAAAACTTTTGAAAACTGCAAATCAGGGTAATCTTACTTGAACAACCTGAATCTCTGCTGGTGGAGACAGGACAGCACCATGTTGTCAGCAAAGGGACAGTGCCTTGAATCAGAGTGAAGCCTATTTCTCCAGCTTGGTATCTAGCTCAGGGCAGGCTTATGGAAGGAAGAATTCGGAATCTTGGCTGAAGATATTCATAATACTGTTTTCTTATGAAGGGTTTTTTTTTTTCCTGGGAATCTTGGTGTTACTGCATCATCGCTGCCATCTGTGACTCAGTTTAACTGTTATCCTTGTGCTTTTTGTGTGTGGTTCTTATGCTGCGGGAAATATGAGTGCACCTTCTGTTATCTGGCATATTTGAGGGAAGGGCATCTGATAGATGGCTGTTAACAGTTAATATGTATTACAAACGCACAATGCTTTTAAAGACAACAAATTTCAATCTGTGAGTTTAGAGCTGGAAGGGCATTTAGATATAATTTAATACACTTTTCCTATTTTAAACATGAAGAAACCAAAGCCCAAGGAAATAAACTCTATGCCCATTATTTAATTTTCCTTGATTAACTTATAGGATTTCTCGAAAGAGCTTTATAGGTATGAACCCTGTGAACTTTGGAATGTCATATTTATGTCATAGTCAGAACACCAAGCCCTAAAGCTTTTCCATGCTTCATGTTAACTAAAAGAGCAGCTCTTGAGAGGAAACTGCCTGTGATATTAGAGAGATGTTTACATACCTGCCTTAGTTTTGTAAAACACAGGTATCTTTGGAATCCTGGATTATCTTCATTTTCAATCAAAGGTAAAACCCCTAACTTGATGCTTTAGAGGCGTTCAGAAGTCTCATACTTAAATTCATATCCTTTACTCCCTTTGAGGGAGGGTTGCTAGCAGGAGGAGTTTGATAATTTCCATTTAAGACTTTAGGACAGTTCTTGGTGATAGACTTCTAGCTGGGAAGGTGCTGGAGTTCATTATCTGAGTCTTTTCCTCCAGAGCACTTGTACTCAAGTGCTCCTTGAGGCCACTTTAAATATGTTGGCTGGAAGAATAAATCTCTTACTTTTACTATGGCAACATTCAATGGTTTTTATGAATATAAGAGTTTAAACTTTACAAATATAATACTTCTAAACAGATGCAATGTCCCCTGTGAACAAAGAAGACAGAGAAGGCTTACTTGGACCTGGTTCAGTAGAATGACATTTAGCAAGCTTGGGCATTTACCTTGACTCCTCCAGAAAATGGCTACAATGAAGGAATCATTAACAAACTACCTGCAAATATGATCACATGTACAGTGAAGGACTGCCTGTATTTTGCTTCTGTAACACAGTTTTTCTTGCAGTGTGTGAACTTAAATCTCCCTCCATGAGTGATTTTCTGTGGGGACTGGAGAACTCTGGCTGGTTGAGGCACATTAAGGCCATCATGGATGCAGGCATCTTCATTGCAAAGGTATGCGATTGCAGAGAACAGACTATGGGGCAGAGCAGCCAGTGCACTGTGATACCGGACAGAGATCTGGTTCCCTTCCATGAACTCCCCCATCCTAAGCTGGATGATACCTGGTTTGGGGAGCTGGCTTTGCAGACCTCCATGAAATCTGCTCTTTGAAGATGGGATTTTATGAAAGATAGGATGATGTTCAGTTGATAGTGTATCATCAGGGCAATAAACTGGTAAAATACTTTCAGAGTAATCTGAAAGTAGTCTTCAATTATGCTTGGTTCTGGGTGGAGGAAAGAATTTTTAAAAAATTATTAATGATGTTTCATTTTCTTATGATCTTCATTTGAGCAGGAACAATAGTCAATTTGCTTTCAGAAATGAGGAAGTAGAGAAAAGAAAAAGGGAAATAATCATTCACGTTAGAATTACTTACTTCTTGTCCTTTTACATTTTGTAAAAAAGAAAAATCAATATTGGAAAATGAATGAAACATTATGAATAATTCAGGCGCTAAAAAAAACTACAAAGATGAAAGTTATTCCCCCACAAAAAAAAAAGTTATCCCAAAGCCCACCACCTAGGAAAAAACCTTCATTAATATGGATGAACATTATTGTAGACATCTTTCTGTATATAGATAAACATAAATAGTTTTATAAAATTGGGACTACATTAGTTTAAAATAAAAGCATAAAATTTACTTTGCATTTAATGGATAAAAAACAAACTGAAGTAAACTGGGAGGAATTGAGCTTTCACTATGTTTTCCACCATAGAAATAGTATTTCCTGAAAGATACTTCTAAGGTTAAGAATAGAGATTATTAACAATAAATTAGCAAATTAATGTTTTTTTAAAAAAAATTGGAATATAATTGCTTTACAATGTTGTGTTAGTTTCTGCTGTACAATGGAAGAATTTTCTATTATAAAGTACATCCAAATGTGAGTTACCAGAGTGACCCAGGCTTGAGGCTCCCATCTTAGCAAACAGCTCCCCATTTTTCAGCAATGGCATAAGCAAATATCATGTTCCTGAACCTGGTAGGTAGATCCCGTTCTGCCAGAGGAAGATTTTGCTCATACAAGCTATTTTTGAATGCATTGTCTATTTTGTTTAGTGGGTAGTTTTTTAAATAAACCCCCTCAGATTCATACCTTAAGACAAGCATATCTTTTCTGATGACATGGTATGCTCCCCTTTATTAGATAATTCATTATTTAACAAATATTTATTCAGTGCCAGCTACTTTTACTTGGCTTTTATTCTTTTATCTCTAACTTCACTGTTTCAGTTTATAATTTTTGTCTTTTCCTTTTTGAGAATGATTGTGGCCAGCAGCAGCTCCAGAATTTCAATTGGAAAGGTTTAAGGTGGAAGCCGGGTGGGGCCCAGAGGGGTAGAAAGTAGGCTAGGAGACATTTGTTCAGGAAGCCTGCTTGTATGAAGTTCAGAAGCTGGGCTCCTGGCTTCTGGGTATTAGGGAAAGGAAGTAACGCTTTGGTGACCAGCCCAAACTGCTCCTTGGCTCCGCCCTAACTGCATACTTAATAAATGCAGGAACAGGTTTGGGTACTGATTTTTCTTTTTTGCCTGGAAATCTTTTTTTGATTCTGTGAATACAAAACTGAACCTAATGCTGATGATTTTTCCTGTTGATTGCCATCCTTTGTGACTCTTTGCTGATGCTGTTTTTCAGGCAGTTTCAGAGGAAGGGGCCAGTGTGCTTGTTCACTGTTCTGATGGCTGGGACAGGACCGCTCAGGTGTGCTCGGTGGCCAGCCTCCTTCTGGACCCTCACTACCGGACTCTGAAGGGCTTCATGGTGAGTGCGGCCATCTGGCCACAGTCCCGTGCACGCTGTGCCTGGACAGAAAGGACTTCTGGCAACTATTAGCAACTCTTCTTCCCTCCTCATCAATGTTATTTTTCTGTTAGTAGATCAGCAAGATTAATTAAAGGGGAAAAGGTGAAATAAGCTTGGAATAAGATGAATTTCTGGGATTTGGGAGTCAATTCAAATCAATGTTATTAAAAGTGAATTTGGGGGCAAATATATACATTCAGCAGTTTGTAAAATAGTTTCTTATATTTGTTTTATATATGTTCCAAGTTTGAAATATATTTTCAAGTTTGAGATAACATAGGACTATAAAACAGAAAACACTTTTCAGAAAAAATATTTGGAGAAAAAAACTATAGGAAAAAGTGTTTCACTTACTGCTTTTGTATTTCAAATAATCCTTCACAACTGTGGATGAGAATATTGAAAATGTCAGTGTTTTGGGGTTCTTCCCTGAAATTGTGAGTACATTCTCTCCTAGATCTAGCACTTTTTAGGTATGCATCAGAACTTGATGCATTGCTTCATCTGCAAGGTATCGGTGATATTTGTCTAGGTGTCTGGAAATGTGAAGCTTTGGCTAAGCTGGGACCATTTTCTTAGAATGACTGCAGGGACTTCCTAGTGGCTGGGAGCTTATCTGGTTCCTGCTTTTTTTTTTTTTTCATTTTTGACTGACATTTAAAATTTTATTTATTTTTGGCTGCAAATGGGTCTTTATTGCTGAGGGGTCAGTCTCTTTTACCCCATCTTTCACCACTGGCTCTTTTTGATTCCTTCCCATTAAATTTATAGGTTGTCAAGGCAAAATGTCAACCAATCTTTTCTTAAGAGCTCTGGCTGTTTTACAGCATTGGTGATATTGATGGTATTATCCTATATTATTATTTTTTAAACTCCACGCAATTTAAGAGTATAAATTTGTGTTACATCTCTGACTCCACAGCAGGGCTGAAACTTTCAATATGCTCCAAACCCTCCTCACTCTAGGATTCTTCTAAAGTCTATTAAAGATCACTGGAAAACATTCCTTAGTCTCTTGTAAAGAGGTTGTTATTTGGAGTATTGACTGAAAGTTGGACTTGATGGGTTGTGACGGTTTCTGGAGCTAGGTTACCAGGTGGCATTGACCACTTTCTAACTGTAATCTTGGATGAGTAACCACCGTATTTTCCCTCTGTAAAACAACAGTGATATTAACACCTCCTTCCCCTCACCCCTGTGTATGAGATGGTACATGGAGCGATATGAACAGTGCACGTCAAGAGCATTCTGGGTGATGGCAGTACATCTTCCCACGTCTACTCCCATTTATTTCTCCTACAGAAGACCTTCAGCTTTGCCCTCTGACGTGCACCTGTATATGGGCAGATAGTGTTCATTCATTTGCAGGTTACCAAGGGTAGTGAGGGCTTCCCTGGTGGCTCAGAGGTTAAAGCGTCTGCCTCCAATGCGGGAGACCCGGGTTTGAGCCCTGGGTCGGGAAGATCCCCTGGAGAAGGAAATGGTAACCCACTCCAGTATTCTTGCCTGGAGAATCCCATGGACGGAGAAGCCTGGTAGGCTACAGTCCACGGGGTCGCAAAGAGTCGGACACGACTGAGCGACTGAACGGAACAGAAGGGTAGTGAATTATGCTCCACGAACTTTTGAATCCTTCAGAATTACTGGTCTGGTCTCTTACTTTCCCTCATTTGCTTCTCCTCATGATATTTATATTTTCTTATATAGGTATTAATTGAAAAGGACTGGATTTCCTTTGGTCATAAGTTTACTCACAGGTAAGAAATGTTTTAAAATCTTGTGATTTTAAATTGTGAATTTAAGGTTGAGAATAAAAAAAATTGTTTCTGAATTTCTCAACTGAGTGGGGAATAACAGCCTGTTTTCAAAACTGCCTTGGGTATCCTATTCAGAAAGTTAAATTTTTGTTATATATGTTGTATCACAGATAAAGAAGTTCTAACTTGAGAACTCTTGGTATTTACTGAGCAGAACTGATGTTAAATTTTTCCAGATGAGACAGAGAAGTTGGTTCATTCATTGACCTAGAAAGGATAGGCTCTCTCTTCCTTCCACATGTATTTGATTTACTAGATTATCCCATTTTTCTAAGTGCAGATATTTCCTGTAAGCTACACATTGGGAAATGCCTGTACAAGTTTCTTTGATCTTCTACACTGGGAGTTAAAGTAGGCTCATTGTACGGCATTTGTGTCACAGGTGAGGTCTGTGCCAGCTGTCTGTGGGGAGCTAGGGTGGGACAGCAGCCTGGGCTTTTGAGTCCGATAGGCCCCGCCTCAGATCCAGGCTGTGGCATTTCCTGTGTGGCTGAGGGCATCAGTGTTGAGTGTTGGTCTCCCGCCTGTGAACAGCGGAGCCTTCCCTATCCCCTGGGGTTCTGGCAAGGCTTTTAAAACCGTGTATGGGATTAGCCTACTAGCCCATCCGAGTGCTTTCAATAAACAGAAGCTACTGGCCTCCTTTGGTTAGTGTGGATAGGAATGCCTGATGGGTGCTGTGCTGTCTTTAATCCCTGAATGTTATTAATGCAGGTTGTAGCTGGTATGGTCTCATCTTTGGGGCTAAAATTTATATTTTAGGCAGCATGCTGATAATTTAGAGGCTTTGATACACATTTTTCATTGGTTGAATGTTTTCTTAAATTCCGAATTTATGGAGCTGCTCATATTTGTTTTTGCATTTAGCATTAGTAAATGGCAACCCACTCCAGTGTTCTTGCCTGGAGAATCCCAGGGACGGGGGAGCCTGAGCCTGGTGGGCTGCCGTCTCTGGGGTCGCACAGAGTCGGACACGACTGAAGCGACTTAGCAGCAGCAGCATTTATTGCGGTGGTTTCCTGGATTTCTGTTTCTATATTTTTCCAGGAAAGCACAATGATTTGACTTTACAAATGAGAAAATTAACAGGCAGCCTTTAAGATCACATTGTTATTTTCAGTTTGGGGGGTTCTACTGTCTGCTAGGCACCTAGGACCTCTGAGGGAGAGGATCTGGGGCAGGAAGAACATGGAACTGGCTGATAAGGGTGTGTTTTCTGAGGCAAGAACCTATTGGGCAACCCCATTATAAAGTTAACAAAGGTGAGTAGGACTAAACCCTTTGAAGGTTTCCAGTTTCTAATGTTTCCACCCTTGGCAAAACTACTAAACCAATCCTTGCTCATCTTTATTCCTCAAGTTGATTATCCATCGCTTGAAAGATGAGACTCTATATTATTATTCTGATTTGATAGCACCCAAATCACCCTTCTGGATTCTTTCTAAAATTCACATAACAGTGTAGGAGGACTGGGCAACTGTTTAAAAATCAACACAAACATGAGGAAGCAGATTCTGATGTACTCTTGAAAACAACAAAAGGGGAGATATAAAGGTATGATGGAATCTGAGGTCACATGGAAATAAATTATTGACAAGTTTTAACACTGCTTTGAAAATGGAAATACCCCTTGAAACTTGGGGAATCAGTTTTTTAAAGTTGTTTTTCTTCCTAATAAAACCATGCAGAAGTGAGAAACTCTATAAAGTGGCTTACGCATTTCTTTCCACTCTCCCATGGGTCACTAATTAAAATAAAGTGGAAGACTTATTTCAAGTTTTGGATGTTCTTTTAAAATCAGAATGAAATATTGCTGCTTTTCCCTGTAAAGACTCCTGGAATTTTATCTCCAGCACTAACATTTTTCTTTTATAATTATAACATAAATATGTCCCTTCTCTGCCCAGACTTTTTAAATTGTAATGCCAAGAAAAACTTTTAAGTTATGTTTTCCCACTTCTTTTGCGTTCCAGTTTATAAGATCAGATCTGTTTAGGAACTAGGGTTGCTTTTATGACTGTTTTTGATTTTATAGCTTTCTAATTAAGGAAGAAGAAAAAAACCTTGCTGTAAAATCTCTAATACTTTGTTTTACAGATATGGCAACCTAGATGGTGATCCCAGAGAAATCTCTCCGGTTATCGACCAGTTCCTTGAGTGCGTCTGGCAGTTAATGGAACAGTTTCCCTGTGCCTTTGAGTTCAATGAGAGGTTTTTGATTCACATTCAACATCACATCTATTCCTGCCAGTTTGGGAACTTCCTATGTAATAGCCAGAAGGAGAGACAAGAACTCAAGTAAGTGTTTTTAAAGATTTTGTGTCTGAGAGTTTCAGATGGTCCGCCGACAAAGACGGGCACGAGTCCATTCTGCCTAGTTCCTGCCTACTGTCCACAGGTAGACGGCAAACTTCACGGTGGCACTGATACGGAAAGGAAGCTTCTTGGGAGTCAGGGAAAGTGATTTTTGCATTGAAAAGGAAAAAGTTACACAGCTTTGGTGGATATATTCTCATAATAGTTGCAAATATAGTAGTCCCTCCTTATCCATGGTTCCACTTTCCACAATTTGAGTTATCTGAGGCCAACTGTGGTCCAAGATTAGATGGAAGATTCCAGAAAAAAACGATTCGTAAGTTTTAGATTGTGGACCTTTCTGAGTAGCATGATGAAATCTCACACTCTCCCACTCCATCCTACCTGGGATCGCCTGTTACTTAGTAGCTGTCTCAGTTATCACAATGCTTGTGTTGCAGTAACCCGTTTTACTTAATAATAAAGTTCAAGAGTAGCGATGCTAGCAATTCATATATTTTCTTATTATGCTTAATTTATAAATGAAACTTTATGATAGGCATGTATGTATAGGAAAACACGGTATATACAGGGTTCACTGCTATCCATAATTTCAGGCAACTCCTTGGAGTCTTGGAACAAACACCCCATGGATAACGGTGGACTACTATATTGCTTTAATTGAAAGGGGGAAAAAATAGATGAAATGTGGACTTCTGAAAAAGTCAAAAGCTTAACAGCAAAGTGACTTAAGAACTGCAAGTGAAAGAACATTTTTTAAATTTTTATATAAAAAAAATGTGGTATATATAATATCAGATTTAATTTTGCAAATGATCAGTTCAAATAAAACTGACTCTAGTTTTATCCTGAGTGGAAAGAACATGACTTTTTCTAGTAGATACAATTCCTGATAAATGGTACATCCTGTAAGCTCACCTGTTTTCTTAGGTATTTTGTGATTTGTTGTGATAGATTAGCAAAAGGGACAAATGTCATAGGAATACAGTGACAATTAAATGAGAGAAAATATGTGAAGCATTTAAGTAGTATAATCCAGTGGCTACTGGGGGGAAAATTTCAACAAAATGCATGTGGTTTTATTTTATACTCAGGGGGATTGGACATCTTAAAGCCAAGATGTCCCCAGAGAGCAGGGGAGTTGAGACTCCTACAAGTGCTCTTTTGCTGCACCGTGAAGACACAAAAGACTATCAGTTTCCCTGCTGAGAACAGGGACCCTGATATAACAAGTTGTAATTCCTTTCCAGCTTTAATATGTCTACCATTAGACATGTCTACTATTTCTAAGAACCAAGGGAAGTCATTTTAAGGCTTATTTTCTTTACAACAGAATTCAAGAAAGAACATACTCTTTATGGGCTCACCTGTGGAAAAATCGGGCTGACTACTTGAATCCTCTGTTTAGAGCTGATCACAGTCAGACCCGGGGAGTCCTTCATCTCCCCACAGCGCCATGCAACTTCATGTACAAGTACGTAAACCTCTGGGACCTCACTGGGTGTGGTGGTGCCTTAGACTCTGGCACTGTTTACCACGTGGAGGCTGAAGGGTATGTAACACTGAGCTCCAACGCATTTTTGCCCGTGTCTCCTGTGCCTCTCTTTCCCCTCTAAATACGGAATTCTCTTTAGAAGTTGATGTTTTGTAGTAATGATATCCTAAGAATGTAAGTTTCACTTTTATTTAAAAGTGAAAGGAGGAGAGGAAAGAAGGAGTGAATAAATCAAGTGCCTGAGAAGTTAAATGTGGAGTCGCAGGTTTAGTTAGTGGTCATGACACAGCTTACCTTTTGCTGCTGAATCAAATGGAACTATTGCCCTGTGGAAATAAATTCAAGATTGTCTATACAGGGATGGGAGAGCCTGGTGGTATCCAACAGATGCTACTAGGTCTGTAGGCTCTCTTTTATCCTTGAGTTTTTTCCCTGTGGATTTGTATGATACAGAAGGGCAACTCAGAGGTCAGGAAAAAAGACAAAACTACACAGAAATCACCAAGAAACCACATTCCTTCTCCCTCCCTGCCTCAATATACCCTTTAGTGGCTTTTCGTCTCTAGAGCTTTCATTCTCATTGGGTTGGCCAAGAGGTTCATTCTGTATGAATAAACCCAAACAAACTTTTTGGCCAACCCAGTAACGACTTCAATCCAGTTATTTCCCCAGAATGCTACAGAATAATATTAATTCTGTCACACTGAAAAAAATGCCTCATGGTTTGTGTGAACTGGCAGTTTTGAGACCTGCTGAGATACATACCCTGCAGTCAACTGTACTGCAACTAATTTGTTAGCTCTAGCCATTCAACACATACATTACTGAGGCTCAAGCACTGTTCTAGGCACTGTGGATAAATCAATGAATGACACCAAGTCCCTGCTCTCAAAGTACTTTTCTGAGTAAGTCTACAGGTATCCTTATGCTAATGCTATTACAGGCATACTTCTGAAATAATGTGGGTTTGGTTCCTGGCCACTGTGATAGTGAACACTACAATAAACTGAGTCACAATTTTTTAGTTTCCTAGTGCATATAAAAGTTCTATTCACACTACACTGTAGTCAGTTGTGTGCAATAGTATCATGTCTAAAAATCAATCTAACAATGTTAGATACCTTAATTTAAAAATACATTATTGTTTAAAAAAAAATGCTAGCCTTCAGTGAGTAGTACTAGTAGTAACATCAAAGATCACTGATAACCATAAAAAATGAAAAATCTTGAAATATTCTGAGCATTACCAAACTGTGACACAGAGACACAAAGTAAGCAAATGCTGTTAGAAAAACTGTGCTGACTTGCCACAGACCTTCACTCTGTAAAAATGCAATCTCTGCGAAACAAGGTACACCTGTATTTTTATTTGCATTCCAGTATGCTTTACTGTATAGGATAAAAAAGGGATTTTTTGCAAATGTAAGTAATCCTAGTGGCTGTCATTTAAAAAACCTCAAATTTAAAAGATTCCTTTGTGGCTGAAAGATTCTAAATGGTGATATAAACACTAATTTTCCAAGTTGACTTCCTAAGTAAGTCATCTTCTTAAGCCAAAAAAGAAAGAAAATGGTAACATGTACTGCTACAATCTATTTTAGTAAAATATATTATGTGCCTTTTAATTCAGTACCATCTATTCAAGTAGATTCTTCATGAATTTACTCTCCCCAAAAGAAGTTGACTGATTCAAGAAAATGAAAACATTAACATGAAATTATTACCTTAGTGAGTGATTCTTTTGACCCTGTACTTCGCATTTGGTTATTATTAGGACTATAGTTTGAAATATACCTTGGAAGACTCAAGAATGTCAATGTACAGACTGTGACACGGTTTCATGAAGCTCTGCCGTCCTCTGCAGGTTTTGGAATGGAATGTATAATCGCTTTGAGAAGGGACTGCAGCCTCGACAATCAGTCACAGATTACCTCATGGCCGTGAAGGAGGAGACTCAGCAGTTGGAGGAAGAACTCGAGGCCCTGGAAGAAGTAAGATACTCGCTCTTGCTCACCTTATTTGCTGACGATTGCTGCTCTGGGAAAAGCCTCTCGTGACTCAGGATGTGTGAAATGCAGCAACACAGCCATTTCATATTTTTGTGCTTAGTTGCATCCAACTCTTTGCGACCCCATGGACTATATAGTCTGCCATTTCCTCCAAGGGATCTTCCCAACCTAGGGGTCGAACCTGCATCTGTTTGTGTCTCCTACATGGGTAGGTGGATTCTTTACCACTGTGCTACCTGGAAAGTCCTTTCATAGTTTTAGCCAGAAGGTAACCTAGAAACACAATCCTACCAAGTAAACAGTGAGATCATCGAAGCCCAGACCTACACACTTGATGCATTTCAGACATCTGGTTTGGCTCACTTCCATAGTTTGCTTTGGGGATGATGAAGATACTAGGAAACGATAGTGGTGAAACCTTGTGAATATACTTTTAAAAACAACCTGAACTGTACACTTTAAGAGAGTGAGCTACTTCTATCTTAATTTTAAAAATTAGATAATAAAAACCTCATTCCTGATTTTTTAAAAAATGTACTTTCAGTTCACAGGATGAAAATCATTATGTAAAACCATACAGGTACAGAAAGAAGGATGACTGCTCTTTGCCAGGTGCTTTACCCAGGCTGTTTTCTGCTTTTTTACAGAGTGCCATTCTTACATTAGGAAGAGAGCGAGCGTCACAGAATTGAATTATTTTGTCCAGAGACATAAAGTCTAGCTTTGAAACCAAGTCCATCTAAATCCCATTTTCTTAACATTTCACCCAGCTGGGAGATAATGACACTAAAAGGCAGGCACATAAAAAAGATACATTATTTATGACTGTTCCCTGAAACTGTGGTTTCTTTTCTAGAGGCTGGAAAAAATTCAGAAAGTGCAGTTAAATCGCACTAAGGTGAGGAGTAAGCAGAGTGAGCCCAGCAAACACTCAGGATTTTCTACCTCGGACAACAGCGCAGCCAACACACCTCAGGATTACAGTGGCAATGTGAAGTCCTTCCCATCTAGGAGCCCTTCCCAGGGCGATGAGGATTCTGCTCTGATCCTCACCCAAGACAATCTGAAAAGTTCAGACCCAGACCTGTCCGCCAACAGTGACCAAGAATCGGGGGTGGAGGATCTGAGCTGCCGCTCCCCCAGTGGTGGGGAGTGTGTGCCGAGCGAGGACAGTGGCAAGGACCGGGATTCTGACGAAGCTGTGTTTCTCACCGCCTGAGGATCCCCTGCCATGGAGTTCCCGAGTAAAGGACACACAAGGAACACTTTCCAAAAATAAGGGAACAGTGCAATCTCAAAAACAGCCCAAGAAATGGTACGGGTCATCGAGAATTATAAAATGCAGTGACGAAAAGGAAAAGAGTCCAACTTTGAGTTCCTTTAGGTGTTGATGAACAGGAAACAGCCATTTCTTTTATCAAGCAAATATAAGGAAAATTGTTCCCCATTCTAGACTGTGGAGGTTTTATTCACTACAGAGCAATGACCTCTGCCATCACCTGAGGTTATCAATTCATATCTTCCTTGCCTGCAGCTGCTCAAAGTGCCCTGACCACGTTCCTTCACACTTATCATCTTCAATCTTTCCTTTTAGTTCCTTTCCAGATGAATATTTTGTTTCCTCAAATATTTGACACTTCCTTCCTTCTTGACTCTGTTATCAGGATTTTTGTTAATAGATATATTTCTGTAACAGATGAGCTTTGTAATTCTGCTTAAGCTTAGTGTTCAGATTTAATGATCACTTTTAACTTTTCCTTATAGATAATGTATTTTGAATTGTTATAATAGTTTTGTTGCCTTTCCCTGGAATTTCATATTTCTATTTAAAAAATGCTAAAACTTACCATGCATTTTTCTTTAATACCAGTCTAATACCCAATAAAGTAGAAACAATATTTATGCTCTAGTTCTTAAATATGATTTTGGATCACATTATCTTCTTAAAAACAACCTTTTATTATTGGTTCCAGAAACTACATTACCAAGACAAGGGGGTCAGCCCCAAGCCTGATTCCAGAAGTATAACTGTATAAAGGTACAGGGTACCACTTCAATGAAGGAAGAAGCTCACTAAAGAACTGGAGAACACTGTTGTCATGCCTGCTTAACCAGTGGAATATGTTTTGTCATTTGTCACTTCCTAAGTTGTGTTAAGGAGAAGGCAATGGCAAGCCACTCCAGTACTCTTGCCTGGAAAATCCCATGGATGGAGGAGCCTGGTAGGCTGTAGTCCGTGGGGTCGCTAAGGGTCGGACACGACTGAGTGACTTCACTTTCACTTTTCACTTTCACACATTGAAGAAGGAAATGGCAACCCACTCCAGTGTTCTTGCCTGGAGAATCCTACGGAAGGGGGAGCCTGGTGGGCTTCCATCTATGGGGTCACACAGAGTCGGACACGACTGAAGTGACTTAGCAGCAGCAGCAGCAGCAAGTTGTGTTACCATGGTTAAGTCAACACTATACCTGTGGAGCCCATGCAGTAGTCTCAACCATCAGCTCTGTTCATCTGCAGGGTCATGTTGGCAGTGCAGTCTGAGCAGGGAGTCTGACAGGGAGCAGGTCTGCCTCGCTGGGGCTGCCACGGGGGAGCTTTGCTGGCTCTGGAATCTGGTCTGTCCCCACCCAAGCACAAGAGCTAAGCCTCCGCCTTTCCTGCTGCAGATTGTGGCTTCTGACCCTTCCTGACCAGAAAGCCTGTTGAGAATTTGGGAGGTGCCTGAAATGGGCCTTCACAGTCCTTCCCAGGTGAGAGCCAGAGCGCCACTCACTGGGAAGCATGGCCCCCAGGAGGCCTGGTGAGAACACCTGGAAGCTGCACACCCCAGCAGATCTTGAGCGGAGAAGCGGGTGGGCAGAGCTGACGGCTTTGCTCTCAACGACTCTGACTGGCCAGGGAACTTGGGGCACAGGTCAATGTGAGACCACAGACATAGCACTAGTGATTTTCAAGCTGCTTCTCCTGCTGTGCTTGGGCAGGGAAACTGATCTGCAGCTTCACTTACTGCTGCAAACAGCCATCAGCCTCTGCCCCCGACCAGGGAGCTCTCCCAGAACACGTGGGAAGTCGCACAACCCATCCGACAGCCCCGCTGACTGTGGCAGCTGAACAGAGAGCACAGCCCATGGCCTAACCTGTCTGCAGAGTGAAACTGGTCGCCAGCACCTTCCATGGACATCCCTGCCTGACGTCCCCAAACAATGAGCTGTGCAGGCCCTGCATCCTATCCTGCTGCCCCACTTAATGCTGAATACAGCATCCAGTCCTAACTGGGACTGGACCCACCAGTCCACAGAATCCATCCTACAGCCTCATCTGCGTGGGTGGGGAACCAAGCCAGCGGCCCTACCCAGCTGTCTCAGCCAGTGACCCTCCACTCCGCTTCAGGGCTCAAACAGATGCCTCACCCCAAAAGAGACCACCTAAACACATAAAGCAAAATCCAGCAGAGCTAAAAGAAACAATGGGGACTTTAACACTCCACTCTATAGACAATGGGTAGATGATCCAAAGAGAATCATAAGGAAACAGGAAATCTGAACCAAATGTATACTAATATCTCACTCTGGATAATACATTTTTAAATTGGATTAAAGATAAAGAATACAATTAAAAGTGGGCAAAAGACAGACTTTTTTCAAAGAAGATATATGAAAGGGTCAAGAGGTACATGAAAAGATGCTAAACATCACTATCTTTAGGGAAATGCAAATCAAAACCGAACCTCACATCTGGCAGGATGGCCAACATCGAAAAGACAAATGATATGAAATGTTGGTGATAATGTGAATTAAAGAGAATGCTTGTGTACTGCTGATGGGATCATAAACAGGTAAAGTCACTATGGAAAACAGTACAGTGGACCCTCAAAAAATTAAAAATAGAACTACTGTATGATCCAGCATACAGATCCACTTCTGGGAATACATACAAAGAAAATGAAAACATTAACTTGAAAAGATAGCCATACCCCTTCATGTTCACAGCAGCATTGTTTTAAAATAGCCAAGACATGGAAACAACCTAACTGTCCACCAACAGATGAATGAATAAAGCAGCACACACACTACAGGATAATATACAGACATAAAATGAGGCAATGCTGTCTTTTGCAACAATATGAGTGGACTTTGAGGGAATTATGCTAAGTGAAATAAATCAGAGAAAAATACTATATGATATAGTCGTAATGGCTTTTATATTTTTATAACTTGAACTGAACCACTCTTGTAGTTGATATCAACTCTTAGAAACTTCTTTGCCTAGTACTAAGGATGAGAATTTAATTTCTTCCATCTGGCAGTATACATCTACAAAATTAAATAACAAATTAAAAAAAATGACACAGTAACTATACCAAACAGAACTATGCATTCATCTGAAAAGCAAATAATATTTGATCCGTTAAAGTTTAGTTCTTTAATTGTGGTATCTTTCATATTAGACACCAACTTTTTTCCAGCCCCCACCATTTTACAAAACTTTATAATTTCAGCATATGTTCATTTAGACTACTTACTAGAAGTTAACCTAACACTGAAATTTATTTTTTTTTAAAGATTTTATTTATTGCTTATTAAGTCGTTATTGTGTAGCATGGAGCCTTAAAAGAGCATGGCCAATCTGATTAGACTAAAATCTCTAACAGTAAATTCTCACTTTAAATCAAACATCAATGAGAAAGTGTTTTCTTTAGAGCAGTTGGTTTAAACTAATGTAAAACTGACTCAAGACAGATTACTTCCCCACTGGTAATATTTAGAGCTCAAGTGATTTATTATTTAGTGATTTTCAGGAAAATTTAATGATATTAAGTAGATAAGCATTTTGATCATGACTCTACAATCAACAATGGAACTTTTTTAGAGTAAAGGAACATAAAAAGAAGGAAAACCCTGGCATGAGGTTTCTATTCTTTAAGAGCACAAGATTAGTTTACTTGCTTTCCCTAAAAATAAATCTGAGCTGTCCTTCAATTTAAACACACATGAATTATGATCAGACTTACCTGTCAGACAATCTCTATTCCAATATAAATTTCCTAGTATAGATTATTCCTAGAAAATCTTTCAACTTTGAAACATTATATCTGGCATGTATCACATTTGTTTAGAAAGCTATTTGAGATATCAGTCTTTAAAGTCCTACCTATGACAAACCCCTAACTCTGCACAATCTGATAACTCCTAAGCTTTTCTCTGCTATTCTGATTTCCACGTAGTCCTCTATTATGTGTTAGAGGAAAATCACTATCTCGACTTTGACAGGCACTTTTTCTCCTGGCACTGCTTCTCCAATATGGCCAATTTTAAGAAAAAAAAAAATAATAATACTAGTACTATAGAAAAGTCACTTAAGTTTTTATTGTAATAACAGAACCAAAATTCATACATATTCAAATGTAGACTAATTTCCATCCTGGATGATGTCTATGACCTAATATCTGATCTATTAAAAGCAGATAATGATGATCAGAGTCCTCTTCTTAATGACTAGGTTGTAAGGAGGTTACCTAATTGTAGAAGAAGAAACCAAGGTATGTTAACTGGTATAGAATGAAACTGGGATAGTCAAGTTTAAAAAAATAAGATATTGAGATGAATTACTTATGTGATTATGTAGAAGAGATTTACTATGTATGAAAATGACCTTTTTTTTGGTGGAGAAAAGGTGGATAAGTACATAAACACCTAAGCCATGTTTGAGTTGTCACTGGGTAGTATTTCCACAGTGCCTCACTCTTAGAGGGCTTAATAAAATTAATAAATCAAATGAATTAATGGTTGTGGTCTGCTGGGCTCTTGTTCTGGGCTCCGTCTGGTTTCTAAGAAAGCTTCCTGATTGCTTCCAAAAGACTGGGATAATCATGTCCTCCACTGTGGTGACTGCTGGGAAAACTGAAGCTTATGTGGCCAGTGCAGTGAGGAAAGGTTTCTCAACACCCAGAAGACTGCAACAAATCTGAAACACTTACCTCAGTCATGTACTATATGTCCGGAATAATAATCACAACTTCCTTGTCAGGTCATTTTGAAGATTAAATGGTATGCTCTTAGCATAGTACCAGGAAGACAAGTTAAAAAAGTTAATTTCTTTACTCATTATATCTTTATAGTCCATGTGAATACTTGCCCTTCCTTAAACACAGACTAAATATTAAGCATTTTTCAAGTCTCAGAAAATAATTTTATTTTTCCTAAACTGTTGCCAGAAATACGTACAGAAAGAAGAATGAAGAAAAAAACCCATACTGTATGCTAGGATTTAAAATGGCAATCATACTGAAGTTTAAATGAAAATAGGCATTAGGAAACTTTACCAAGCCTTGGAAATCTAGTTCAAGATTTTCTACTTAATTGACTTTCACGGCTATCCATAAAATATGTTCATTCTGTAATGAACTGTAAAAGCAAACTGTTTAACATATACACGTTAAAGTGAAAATCAAATGAAAAACTTGACTGCCTAAAAATTCAATATTAGTTTTATTTATTATTAAAGCTTTCATAAGAGAAAAGCTAACACAGTAAAGGTCAGAAAATTTCACTGACTTTTTTGTGTTCTTTAGATTTACTATTTATTAACAAAAATACTGTTTTAAACTTCAGAATTCAGACAGCATATCCTCATCTAAACCACAAACCCATCAGATACTTACATTTAAAAAGCTAGCATGAAAGTGTATGTTGGACTAATTTAAATGAAAGGCAATTTTTCTATTAGGTAAAATATTTATTTACCTGTATTGCCTTTGAAATGCATCTTTAATTTAAAAAATAAGACAATATATAAAAACAGCTGGCTTATTTTTTTGATTTATTCTGTGTATTAAAAATTACTTGAGACGGCACATTAGCTGGTTTGGTGTTTCCTGACACTGTGAATATTTAAAAACAAATTATTTTTCAAAGTTTTATCATCCAGAAAGAAAGAGAAAAAATAAGAATCTTTCTACAGTTGAAATAGTAAGTTTTCAAAAAGGGTTGAGAGGAAAAAAAATTTAAGCAAACTATCCTTGATAAATAAATGAGGCAGTTTCAAATTAAAAATACAAATTTAAATGGAGTAATTTTATAAAATATTGAAAATAGCTAAAATTACATGCATAGGTATTTAATCAATAATAAGAGAGGAACAGCAGTGGAACTTAAATATGATAGAATTTATCAACAATAAATAAACATTTTTAGTGCAAATAGTGCAGAAAAAATTTTCAAAGCAAAGATCATAGCAATCATTCTAATCTGTACAAAATCAGTCTCAGTTCTGTATACAACCTATGTAATACATCTAGGAATTCAGCCACTGTGATGAAATGCCAATTTGCAAATCATAAATATAAATGTGCTTAGTTTTGTGTCCCATTCCTCTCTTTGCAGTTCATGTTTTCAGGAAAATCTGAAAAGAAAAGAAAATCAAAAACCTAAGATTTACTTTAAGATGATAAACTGAGATTTCATAAGAAGATAACCTGACAGGGAAAAGGAGGTAAGAAAGGATTCTAGCATGCATGTGTCAACAGAGAATAAACTCACTGCCCACTTCTCAACCTTGAGAGATGTATACTTGATATTAAAAATCAACATACCCTCAGGGATTAACAATCTGAGCTGTAAAATAACACAACCCAATGCTGCTACTAATGCTAAGGACAGCTAAATTGAGAAAAGGGGCAGATGAGTTTGAGCTGGAGATGAGAAATGCCTGTCACCGCCTTCCCTGTAGCCGGCTCCCTTTTAAAGGAAACTCCCATGCTCTCTTCTCAATATCTGCTCCTTCAGCCCAGCAAAGCAGACAATACCAGTCTCTGGGTAAAACCGTGAGGTCAGGACGGACACCATCTACACGGGGCCAGTCTCTTTCCTTGATTTGTTGTGAGACCCTGGTCAGTCTCCCCCGGCTGCTTGGACTGTCAGATCAGGCAGCAGTGGCTGAACCACGTGCAAGTGCAGAAAAGAGAGGCTCTCTGGAGAGCCAGTGAGAAGGCACAGGAGAGCGAGAGACAGAAAAGGGGAGGAATGCAGAAATGAGAAACAAGCAGCCTGTGGCAGCATCTGAGGAGGAAGAGCTGCTCTGGTTCGGATGGCCTCATGCTTGCACTCCCAGGAGACTGAGGTGTGCTTTCCTGCATTTGGGCTGTTTTCCTGCATTATCCAGGAACACAAGCTTTTACTTTAACTTGTTGAGGTGGGAGCTAGTCTTTGCAACCAAATACAGTCCTAAAACAAGAGAGAGAGGAAAATGGAAGACTGTCTTGAAACCAGATGAGAGCATGAACAAAGACATGATGGTAGAAACAGAACGTGACAGAAGAGAACACAGAGGAAAATGGAAAATCAGAATGGATGATCTAAAATGTCAGCCAGGTTATAGAAGGCTTAAAACCAGAGAGAGAGATGTGGCATTTATCATCCCCAGGGTTCTTTAAAGGTCCTGGAGCAGAGATGTTATCACAGAGTGGTATTTTAGGAGGATCATTTTGTCAGTGCTCTGCACAAAGGAGAAACCTGAAGTCAAAAGACTGATCAGAAACTTATTGGAACAGATGGAAAAGAGACACATTGGAAGTTCGTTTTTAAAGGAAAAAATGACAAAGGAGACTACTGAGAAATAAATCAACTTAAGTGTTACGGTATATGCCCCACACCAGCTGAGAGAAAGGAACTTAAACTCTACACATGTAGCTATCAAATACTGAAATCAAAACTCATTTAAGCAAATATCATACTAAGAAAACCTACAAACAATGTATACTGGCCATATGCTTAGGTGTATAACATCATGCTTAATAGATAATACAAAGTATTCTACATGTTATATAGGATGGTAGCTGTAACGACAGTATTATGCTTAAAGCTGGCTGGACAAGCACTGGTAAGAACACTTCATTAAAAAGAGCCATGCAATAGCCTCAAGACGCAAACCTTCCAGAATACAATTTACCTATAGTGGAGCATGAAACTGGCTGTGCATTGCTATCACTTGTTGAAGTTTCTCTTCCTTGGCTCTTCTACAGTGGCAAATCTAGAAGATAAATTATTTAAATACCAGTCAATTCTCCAATAATCTTCCTACAACTAGCTACATTTTGACAGTCCTAAGTAAGAATCTTTTAACTACTGACATTAAATTGTGGATGTCTAAGGTGGCACAGCATTTAAGAATCCAAAAAAAATTTGTTTGGAAGATAATCTTTGTCTGTAAACCTCTAGAATGTAAAACACTCTGATCCTTTATACCAGTTCTCTGATTTTATAATTTCAAATATCTGTGTTTTAAAAATATGAAAATAAATCCTATCATTGTTACCCTGGAAGCTTAACAAAAATCTCAAGATACAGTTATATAGTACCAAAAAAAAAATGGACTAGAAATGAATGCCTCATAAAAGCTATAGTCAGTAATGTCCCTGAACTTCAATTTTCTTTCATGGAAAATGGGAATAATAAAATCTGGCCCACATTCCTTTACAGTAGCACTTAATTGTATAAAGGTTATAAATAACTGATGTTTCAGAGAATTAGGTAAATACATAGGACTCTATCAAAGGATAAGATACTGCTAGGCAGACTTCAAAATCTTTTCTTTAAATATAATGGAAATACTAGAACAGAAACTATCCCCAGAATGTTCTCAAGTAATATTAAAACAAAAAAAATTAAAAAAAATCTCCATAGGGAATTTCCTGGTGGTCTAGTGGGAAGGACTTGGCATTTTCATGGCAGTGGCCTCGGTTCAATCCCTGACTGCAGAATGAAGATCCCACAAGCCACGCAGTGTGGACAACAAACAAACAAAAAAAATCTTTTTAAGTTATTCTTCTAAATTTTAAGCAGCTTATGAAACAGGTTATTCAGGAGTATATCACAACTATTAAGACTAGACTAGAGATCCACAAAAAAGCATTATATAATTAAAAAATAAAATTAAACAAGGAAAAAAATTCTCTACAGTTCAAAGCAAATGGAAATAAAAAAGCCTTCATTAAAGACTTTAAAAAATAGTATTTGACTATTAAGACTACAGTAGACTTCAGCTATCATTTTTGAAACAGAACTGTTATGTGATGTACATGCTTGTGTACTCACAACAAGCAGGATTAAAGTGACAGTAGCAAGTTGCTATCATTCTCAGAGGTTCTTCAGTTTCCTCTCATGGCACTCAAAACTCCAGCTCAGTAATGTGCTAAGGTTTTTTTTTTACTCATGAATACACATAAGTAATTTGATATCACGCTGTCACTTGTCCTCAACCGAAGAATATTACATACTGTTCTCTTTTCCATGAAGCTACTGAGAAAATCATCTATATCCGTTTTTCCCTCCAAGAAATCTTCTGCAATATTATCAGATTCTTCCTCAGCTTCATGTGCAGCAACTTTTAATCTTGCCTGTAGAGCACTTGCACTACAGCTCTGAAAAAGAAAATCAAGAAAGAAAATCATTAATTTCTGATGCTCTGAAAAACTCCTTAGTGGGAAGGAAAATGGGGCAGAAGTCAAACAGCAGTGACATTGGGGTATCACTGTCTCACTCCTAACACTAAAATGATCCTGGAAATGTTGAATCATTAACTGTGATGTTTGCTTTTGGTTTCTAGTGTTCTTTATTAAATTAAGGAATTAGTTTATTAAGTTTGTCTAAGGAATGACGTTTATGATTGGGAAAAGCCTCTTCATCTAGTAAGCTCTAACGTGCCTCCACAAGTATTTCAGTTGATTCTCTCAGATCTTCTGGCTAACAGAGGGGAGGACTCCTTACGTGCGATTCCTGACTCTGACACTTTCCATTTGTATGACCTCAGGGATGTTATTTAATATCCACGTGACTCAGTTTCCTCATCTGTAAAACGGAAAAATAGTGACAATAGCTACCCTCATAGGTTTTTGTATGGAATAATGGGCAACATATGCAACGAGCTTAGTGCAATGCAAAAGATATAACAATTGCACAATGTCAGAAATTGGTTGGATCAAGTAATCTTAAAAATGTCTCATATTACCCTCTGATTCCAGTGCTCCTTAAGGCAATGAAATTATACTACAGGACAAAGGTCTAGAGTACCATATGCCTTTTAATAGCCAACCAGGAACATAATAGCCAAAAATACATCAATAAACAAAGACAAATCTTCCCTTGCGAAAATTGAGATAGACCAGAACGTCCCAAAGACTTTAAGTACAAACGGAGGAAGACCACATGGGAAAGAAAGCAAGGAGACAATAGAGAAGACATAGAGAATGAACTTACAGTTACTAGGCAGCAAGGATGGGGGAAAGGGTTAGGTAGGAAGTTTGAGAGCAACATGTATACACTGCTGTATTTAACATGGCTAACCAACAAGGACCTGCTGTATAGCATATGGAAAACTCTGCTCAATGTCACATGGCAGCATGGATGGGAGGGGAGTTTTGGGGAGAATGGATATATGTGTATGTACAGCTGAGTCCCTTTGCTGTTCACCTGAAACTATCACAGCACTGTTAATCGGCTATACCCCAATACAAAATAAAAAGTTAAAAAGAACGATCATATTATATGAAATCTTTTATAAATTTATATTCTCTTTACCATTTTTTTTTGCTGTTGTTTTATTTCTAGTTTATGTTTTACTACACTGGCTTCACTTCCTAGAATTCCTGATTTTAAAGGAAACAATATTGTTAGTTATGATGTGGGTTGTTGATATATGAAGATTATGTCCTATTTAATTTGTGAAATGATTTCCCCACAAGTTTTTTTTCAGAAACAAGGATTAATTTTATAAAAAGCTTTCGATTTTTCACATAACTGGATTTCTAGTATAAAGTTATTATTTGAGGTGAATTAAGAGGAGTACGTCAAGGTTGTATATTGTCACCCTGCTTATTTAACTTATATGCAGAGTACATCATGAGGAACGCTGGGCTGGAAGAAGCACCAGCTGGAATCAAGATTGCTGGGAGAAATATCAATAACCTCAGATATGCAGATGACACCACCCTGATGGCAGAAAGTGAAGAGGAACTCAAAAGCCTCTTGATGAAAGTGAAAGAGGAGAGTGAAAAGGTTGGCTTGAAGCTCAACATTCAGAAAACGAAGATCATGGCATCTGGTCCCATCACTTCATGGGAAATAGATGGGGTAACAGTGGAAACAGTGTCAGACTTTATTTTTGGGGGCTCCAAAATCACTGCGGATGCTGACTGAAGTCATGAAATTAAAAGACGCTTGCTCCTTGGAAGGAAAGTTATGACCAACCTTGATAGTATATTAAAAAGCAGAGACATTACTTTGCCAACAAATGTCCATCTAGTCAAGGCTATGGTTTTTCCCGTGGTCATGTATGGATGTGAGAGTTGGACTGTGAAGAAAGCTGAGTGCCAAAGAATTGATGCGTTTGAATTGTGGTGCTGGAGAAGACTTGAGAGTCCCCTGGACTGTAAGGAGATCCAACCAGTCCATTCTAAAGGAGATCGATCCTGGGTGTTCACTGGAAGGACTGATGCTAAAGCTGAAACTCCAATACTCTGGCCACCTCATGTGACGAGCGGACTCACTGGAAAAGAGTCTGATGCTGGGAAGGATTGGGGGCAGGAGGAGATGGGGACAACAGAGAATGAGATGGATGGATGGCATCACCAACTTGATGGACATGAGTTTGAGTGAACTCCGGGATTTGGTGATGGACAGGGAGGCCTGGCGTGCTGTGATTCATGGGGTCGCAAAGAGTCGGACACGACTGAGCGACTGAACTGAACTGATACTTTATACTCTCTATATGTTATATTTTACAATTTGCTAACTTCTTAAGATAGCTGTATACAGGCTTGCAAGTGAGTCTAAAATTAAAATTTTTCTTTTTAACTTTTATTAGAAGAGTTAGATTGGCTTTATAATAACTCTCCCAGAACAGTTATTTATGGGGCTTTTTATATTTTTCTGTTTTGGAACCAAATGCTCTTGCATGAGCACAAATGACTGATAATGGCTCATAAAACTGAGAGCTGTTCATCTGCATAACTCAAGGCTGTTTATCTGCCTTATAAACTCAAATGCCTAATAAATGCTTTCCAATAATAATATATTTAAGAATGTGGTACATGCATATTAAAAGTAAAAATTCTAGTCCACTTCCGGCTTAGCCATGGCAGCTAACTCTACCCCTAACCCGTTGTAGCTGCTTCCTCTAGAGCTTGTGGACAAGTGTATAGGATCAAGAATTCACACTGAGATGAAGAGTGATGAGGAGATTGTTGGCATACTTCTGGGATCTGGTGACTGTCAATATGGTACTGGAAGACGTCATTGAATTTGAAATCATACCAGAAGGAAGAAGAATTACTAAATTAGATCAAATTTTGCTAAATGGAAATAATATAACAATGCTGGTTCCTGGAGGACAAGGACCTGAAATATGAACGGATTTCCTTGACTTATGCTAGATTCTATTTTGTCTTATAATGACAACAAAAGTTTTTTTTAGTCTTTTAATGTTTGTATTCTGTGAAGTCAAGTTTCCCATTAAAGGGAAATGCTTTGAAGATGCGTTGTAAATGCCCATTTTTGTAAGTTAATCAAGATATTAGGAAAAGAGCAGTTTGTTCTCTGAAGACAAAAATAAACATGTTTTTGTTAACTGTCAAAAAAAAAAAGAGTAAAAATTCTTATGGTAAAAAAAGACAGCTCGACAATCTTACCTCACTAAGTTCATGCTGCCTTTGCATCTTCTTTTCAAAAGTTGATTTCATTTGTGTAAGTAATTCATACTAAAAGAGAAAATTAAAATGCTGTTTCATTCTACTTTAAAATTATATGGACTTCTTAAAAATGATAACTAACTCGTACCTTATCTAAAACAGTTTGCCTTTTGGCTTCCAAGCTGGGCTCCAAAAGGAGATTTTTTCCTGTAAGATAAATTCTAGTTTATTTCTAGATAAGGATCACATTTTTCTTAGGAAATTTAAAAAGTAAAGAAAGACATACTTGCTAGTTCCTCAATACTTTTTACCAAGTCATCCTTGTCAGTAATAATTTGTTTTAGTTGAGGCAAAGTCACAAACTGCTCTAGTAATATATCTTCTTGCTCATTCATATCTGTCAGTTGTGACACACTAGAAACACAATAGAAAAAAACATGTTAATGAATATCAGTTATCTAGTTTTTCTCCATGACGATAAATATCCAGTTTTTCAGCTTTATCCAGCTGACAGAGCTCTACATAATCTTTGACAAGTGTTTTTATATATACACAGAAGAAGGCAAACTGTAACCTTAAAAGCAAATAAAACACCAAACACAATGGAACAAAAAGTAGTCTAAACACATTATCAAGACGATTTAGCTAATAGGCATGCGGCTATCACAATAAATGATACAGGTATGTGTCTATGTACATGTATTCATAAGAATGTTTTTACAAAACAATGGTGTAAGGGTAATCCCAAAACAAAAATCAGTATCCACAGAGTTTAAGAGGGAATTGGAAGGATGGGGTATGGAGCAAGCTAAAGCTTTTGAGTGTCTTTCAGTTTTGACTAGAAATCCACACAAAAGCATTATATAAGTAAAAAATAAAATTAAACAAGGAAAAAAGTCTCTAAAGTTCAAAGCAAGAGGAAATAAATGAACCTATTTTTTTTTTTCCTTACATTGTCATCCAAAAAAGTTTCATTAAAAAGCCTTTAAAAATAATATTTGGCTGTACATCTCTGATGAAATATATCCTAAAGACAAATGAAGTGTAAAAAACAAAAGAAATAAAAACTTACTCTGCTTTCAGTAACTGTTATTGATACTGTTATCTTATTGGAATTGTTATTTTGAAAAAGAATAAGTTCCGTTCAGAAAAATGGTTGACTTTAGGTCAGGGGAAAATACTGTTCACGATGAACCCATGACATCTTTGTTTTGCCAAAGTTCCCTATTGACTAAAGATGGAACTGTTTAAATGACAACAACAACAAAAAAAAACAGAAAAAAAAGATAGTAATGGATTGAAACAATTCAAATATTTTTTAAAGTTTTATGAGTTTAATTCTGACCTATACCCATACTTCCTGAAAAATGCTGGAGGAAGGTTAGCAAAGGGGTTCACCTTTTCGTGTTGACATTTTCATAATAATTTTTTTAAAAACGAAGAAAGGAAAGACAGAATCCTTTATAACATGGCAACAATAATAATACCTATTTTCTGGGGTGGCTGCAAGCACCACGCTGCATGCAACTGCTTTATAACATGTATGCAGTATTTGTAAACTTCATTAATTAACATTATTAGCATAAAATAAAAGTCACTATTTTGTTAAAATGATTGAAAAATACTGGCTCAAAGTTAAACTGTTTTTAACTATAGGATTTCTCATGAGTATTTGGCTGTACATCCCTGGTGGGATATATACTAAAGACAAGAACAACTGCAAACATTTTAAATAGCATTGAGTAGTCTCATTGATAACAGCCTCACAACTACTGTAATCCTTCAACAGAGGTATAAAGAATGCAACTTCACAAGTTTGAGTGGCCACAAAACATTTTTTTCACGGAGCCTCTTAGGGAAACAGTGTCTCATGAAAAATGATACCTTAAACTTGAATATTCAACTTTTCTGCCATAAATCTGAATAAAATATGGCTTTGTAAAAACACTTTCCATTACTTTATGAGAACTTTAATGTATTCAGAAATAGTTTTCACAAGAAGGTAAGCCACACAAGAGAAAGGACATCGTTATCCTGGTAACTATTATAGCATTCCTAGATCTAGAGAAATTCCTGGACACAGACTGCTACTGCTGCTAAGTCTCTTCAGTCGTGTCCGACTCTGTGTGACCCCACAGACGGAAGCCCACCAGGCTCCCCCGTCCCTGGGATTCTCCAGGCAAGAACACTGGAGTGGGTTGCCATTTCCTTCTCCAATGTGTGAAAAGTGAAAGTGAAGTCGCTCAGTCGAGTCCGACCCTTAGCAACCCCACGGACTGCAGCCTACCAGGCTCTTCCATCCATGGGATTTTCTAGGCAAGAGTACTGGAAAGTCAGTAAATATGAACTGCAAGATATACCACAGATTCATAAAACTTTCCACTTCCCACTAAAATATAGGAATAGTGATGGCATGAAAATGATGTGTGCATTTACAAATTAAATAGACAACAAACACCAATGTTACTGTCCAAGTTTTTTTTACCTTAGTTCTGAGAGTTCTGGAAATGTATCAGGAATATCGGGCATCTTGTAACCAAAACCATTTTGGCTTGTCTAAAGAGAGATTGAAATAGTGCTAAGTTTTAGCCACTTTTTTGACTATTCCTATCTGGTTATAAAAGTAACTTTTAATGTACTGCATCCAATAACTATTTTCATTATCACACATTCTCTTGGCACTCCACACTGTCCTTACCCTCCCATTCTTTTTTCACTTTTTCAGTTTATCTTTACACATATAGGGTTACTGGCCTTTTTTTTTTTATGAGGAAGGATCATGTGACTACCTATGGTTTTAAAATAAATCTCTAATTGTGAGATATCTGTGACAAATGTGGAGAATTATATGCCTGTTTCATTGATGTATATGAGTATGTCTGTCTCAAGCAAAAGGTACTACGTTTAGAAAAATTACTAACTTGGCAAAAAGTCTCAAGAGTTACCTAAGTAACTTCTATAAGACAGTAGGGAACATAAGGAATAGAGTATACATTGTCTGAATATATGGGTCACATTTTAAAATCAAGGACCCATGAAAAGTTCTCTTTTACTAAGGGTTAAAAATTAAGGCCTTTAAATCCCCTTAATACGTTTAATGCACAGTCTCTCCCTCAGTAATGTCTCTTGTGGCAGCAGTTACCAGCTTAATTTAAGAACACTGTTTTTTAAACCAATGAGACACTGGTTTAAATGTCCTTAGTACCCTAGGGCATTCCTTCCATAACCTGATTTGTGCTTCTCCTACAAAATCCTTCTTGTGTCTTTGCCTGCGTTTTCTATGAAACCTGAGGGTTCTGTAACAGGCAAATGTGCCATCTGGTTTATGCTTCCACATCTTTGTCAGAGCTGTTGTCTCTTAGAATTACCTTACAGGACAACACCTTATCATTCTGGCAAATTCATTACCATCTATCAAAAAATGTGGCCTCAAGCGTGAGTTCATTCATTCATCTGCTTCGTTTTAAATGAGCACCTACCGTATGCATCAGGCATGCTTTGAGGCACCAAGATAAAGTGGTATAAAAAAAGAATCTCATCCTATATAAAGGTTATCTTTCCAGCTCGACATTGGTGCCCGGGAGCACTGACTACTTACACTTATTTGATGGTTACCTCTTTGACATTGTTCCTTAAGCTGAAAATGTGATTAAATTTTTTTATCTTTTGTGCCATAGTGGTTGGCATGAGGAGGAATATGATGTTTGCTGACTATTTCAAGGGTACAAATACAGATATCTGAAGATACCAACCGGCGTTGAAGTGTCTGTTGTGGGAACGGGCAATGGCAGATTTGAAAGGACACCAAATGAAGGAGCAGCGGGTTTGGCGGTTGTATAACTTGTTGTTGAAGAAGAAACAGTGTCAGCAACAGATAAAGAGCTGATAGTCCTGTTAGCTTCTTGTGGGGGATATGGAGGAAGAAATGGGAAACCCTGAGAAGCATAAGGAGGCATCCCACCTGGGTTACTGTACAGGCTAAAGAAAAAGACAGGAAAAACATGTGATTAGATTTTAGGAGTAAATTTGTAAAATCATTCCTTAATTATTTTAAATAACAATTGTTATGCAGTATAGATGGAATTTGTTTATGGCAGGTGCCACTAGTTTTTATAATTATATAAGTAAATTAGACATCATATAAATTGAAAAAATAAGAACACCCCTTAAAAAGAATATTTTGATTTCTTTCCATGAAAAAGAAATATGTTTTAGAAAACATAAGTTCAACTGATCACAGTTGAAGTGAATAGAAAGGCCATATTCGAGTTTTGAGCATTCTACTGGCATCAATGAATATTTCCAGAGATGAAATGGAGAACACTTAATCCAGGAAACTTGTTCAAATAGCAATTGTTTAGTAGCTTTCACTATATTTGGCAAAATCTGACTGAAAGTCAAGACCGCTTTTCT
Source organism: Moschus berezovskii (assembly GCF_049115385.1). NCBI lineage: Eukaryota > Metazoa > Chordata > Mammalia > Artiodactyla > Moschidae > Moschus > Moschus berezovskii. The sequence continues at coordinate 25,362,512 of NC_142485.1, read as the reverse complement.
AGAAAATTTCAAAGAAAAATTAATTGTATAGATGAGTTACTAAAAATGTTAAACTATAAAAAAGATGCATAAACACCTCAGATAGGCTGGCACCTTGAATCTGAGACCTTTTATTGGATGGAGTGCCTACACCTGGACAAATGTCTCCTTGAGCAATAGAATACAAAGAAACTTTAAGGGACTAAAAACAACCGAATGCATGGCAGTCAGGGTAATTATGAATAATATTACAAAATTATGAATGTCACAAAAAGGCCACAAACCAACAGCCACTTCTGAGGTGCCTGGGGCAAAGCAGGGTACTATGCATGATCCCTGTACACAGCAACAGCATGGGGTGGGCAGGCCAGCAGGGCCACCCCTTCTTCTGCCCAACCACAAGCCACCCCAATCCTCACTTCATGTGAGGAACCAGCCTGCTCTCCTCAGAGAGCAAGCAAGGGTACCCAGTTTCTTGAGTTCACTCCCTCGTGCTGCAGCACAAGTCCCAGGAAAGCCTTGCCTGAATTTTTTTTTTTTAAAGATGCATGTTAAAACCATGCATATATATTAGAAAAACTGGCACGCAGTATGTACTCAAGATAAAATCAGAAAATATATTTTTGCAAGATGATAAATACAGGGTTCTGATTCAAGATGGTGACATAGGAAGATCCTGGATTCACCTCCCACAAAAACTTCATAGACAACTATATATGGAACAATTTCCTCTGGAAAAAACCCCCAAAGTATCTGAGCAAATCAAGCAAACAAGAAGAAAATGACATCTAAGCTGGTAGGAGAGGTTGAGACACAATCTCACTGTAAACTCCACCTTCAGGAAGAGGACCCACAACCTGGAGAAAACTCAAAACCCAGAGCTTTTCCCTGGAGGGTTAAGGTTTGAGTTTGAACCTGAGAGACAAACACCTAAAACCTCTAGCTCTGAAGACAAAAGAGCTCACATCCCAGAAAGTCACAAGGTGCATGCAGCAAACTAAGAACAGCTCTCAAAGGGCTCGGAGGCTCAGACTTCCTGGCTCAGGGCCCAGTGCATTAGAGAACCCCACTTACTGTGACAGAGGCTCACCTGCCCATCTTAAAGCATCATCCCGAGGGGGCAGGCGTCTAACTTAACAACATCTAGGCTAATCCCTATACAGTCTGAGGACAGGATTGGTCACCAAAAAGATCAAGTGACAGAAAGTTGGAACTTTCAGCTCCAACCATCAATCTCAGGGAACAGGGGGGCTCTGATTAAGTGCTATAAAATCTCTTGAACAGGAAGACTCAACAAGCAACCTGCTCGTGAATGCATCCATAGTCTATGGGGACAAAAGCTGCTGTGCTCAGTGTTCTCCTAGACCGTGCCCTGCCCTAGGTACCTCTTCAACTGGTTATTCATCTGTATCCTTTATAACCAACCACTAAACATACGTAAATTTATTTTTGGAGTTTCATGAGCCATTTAAATTAATCAAAACGGGGGTGGGTGGGTGGAATCCATGGGAACCTCTGATTTATAGCCAGTTAGTCTGATAGGCTGCAGTCGGTGGGGTCGCTAAGGGTCGGACACGCCTGAGCGACTTCACTTTCACATATTGGAGAAGGAAATGGCAACCCACTCCAGTGTTTTTGCCTGGAGAATCCCAGGGACAGGGGGAGCCTGGTGGGCTTCCGTCTATGGGGTCACACAGAGTCAGACACGACTGAAGTGACTTAGCAGCAGCAGCAGCAGTCAGAAGCACAGGAACCATCTATGGATTTTCCATTGGTATGTGAAATGCAGCAGTCTGGAAGACTGAGTCCCTCATCTGTGGATCTGACCCCATCTCCAGGTGGACAGTCAGAACTGAGTTCAATTCATAGGGAACACAGTGTTTGCTGAGAACTGGAGAATTACTTGGTGGTGTTGGGAAAAAATACATATCAGAGTATTGAAATGTCCCAAAATATATCTAGTTTAAACAATTTTTTAAATGGGAGTGCTACTATTTTTAACATAATTTAATGTCATATTTAATGATATAAGGTAGTAAAAACTGGAATTGTTTGGAAGAAAATTTGTCACAAATGTTAAAATTATAATACTGAAGTTTATACAGAAAAATAAATAAGAATATAAAGAAAAGAACCTGAAAAAAGAGAGTAAAGAGAGTTTAACCCTGGCATAAAGCAAAGCACAACAGAAAACCTTAATTTTAAAAAACCTTTTTTTTAAAGGAAAACACCGGCAATTGATAGGAAGATCAATGGAACTGAATACAAAATCCAGAAAATTCCCAAGCATATATAGCAATTAAGATATAATAAAACAAGATTTCAAATCAGGTTAAAAAAAAAGAGAGAGGTCAATAAATAGCACTGCAACATCTGGAAAAAATTAAATTGAAGCCAGATCCTCAGAATAATAATAAAAGAGAAACCAAATGGAACAAATTAAAATAGAAAACTTTTTTCTTTAAAAAAACAAAAATCTTAAAGAACTGGAAGATATCATGGAAATTAAAACTTTGGGTTGGGAAAGGACTTTCTGTGGTCCCAAATTCAAAAGTCGTAAGAGAAAATGATAACTCCCTTGACATAAAAAAAACAAACAAAAACAAAACTCTCTCAAAAATATATGACAAAGCCTATTATAAATAAAGACAAATAAACTGGGGGAAAATATTTGAAACTCATGTCATAGGAAAATGGTTAATTTTTCTAATATATACATAAAGAACTTCTACACATTGACAAGACTAACAACCCAATAGCAAAACGGAGAATCAGATAGAATACACAAGTTCAAGTAAAGAGAAAAAAAAAAAAAAATTAGGAAAAGACTCAACTTCACTGTAAGATAAAACAAATTAAGTTATACTAACATCATTTTCCACTTAAAAATTAGCAAAGATCCTTTTTGATAAATTACCATGTCAGCAAAAGGAATAAGCATTGCATATAGGAGAAGGAGAAGGCACTAGCACCCCACTCCAGTACTCCTGCCTGGAAAATCCCATGGACGGAGGAGCCTGGTGGGCTGCAGTCCATGGGGTTGCGAAGAGTCTGACACGACTGAGTGACTTCACTTTCACTTTTCACTTTCATGCACTGGAGGAGAAAATGGCAACCCACTCCAGTGTTCTTGCCTGGAGAATCCCAGGGACAGGGAGCCTGGTGGGCTGCCGTCTGTGGGGTCGCACAGAGTCGGACACGACTGAAGCGACTTAGCAGCAGCAGCAGCAGAGTAGTAGACTCTGTTTCAGCTTACTCCTTAGAGCAACTCTGCAGTATTAGTCAGACTTACAAATATGTACACCACTTTGAGAATGTATCCAACAAATTTTACCTGCAGCTGGGTAAAATGTTTTTAATGTTATTCATTGCATCACTGAGGGCAAAAGGGTGGGCCTTTTATGCAAGATTGGAAACAACAAAAATTCCATTAATAGGAGTCTTAAGTTATGTTGTGTCCATAAAACAAGTAATTTGTGGCCATAAGGAAGAATGAGGAAGTGCTTTATGTACCAATATGGAAAGCTCTCTGAACCACACCACTAGTGAGATTAAAAAAAAAAAAAAAAAGGCAAAGGACTAGTATGCTATCATTTGGGTAAAAAAAGGAGGGAATAACATACTGCATGTACATATTTCTTTGTATATACATAAAATACCTCAGGAGTTCTATACATATGCACTCAAACAACCAACTTTGGATACCAATGAGAAGAAAAAGTGAATTATAAGAGAAAAAGAAATGGAAGGGAACTTTTCACCACACATCCCTTTATATTTTTAAAATTTTAAGCCGAGTGAATATATGATTGAATAAGTTAAAATAGTTTTCTAATAAGCTTGTTTATTTCAAAGTATGGCTCATCTTAATCTTAGAGCTTTACTTTTAGAAAGGATATGATCAACATGAGAATATTTCTACTTGAAATATATCCTTGAAATAGTCTTAATTCTGAACAAAACTGTATTATAGGTACAACCTATAATATAATCTAGGAAATGTAGCAAACTTGCTTTTTAAACAATGTGTACTGAATCACAGAACTTATTTGATATGGGAACAGACAGACTTGTTGGCTTATGTTTTCAAATAAGGTGAATGAGATATATTTAGCCCTATCCTGGAAGAAAACAGTAAATTCAGTTTTTAGATAAAGAATATCAGAGAGGCTTCTGACTCTAGGACAAAGACACAGGAGCACAAAGTGATGGCTGAGTTTGATATGAATGGGATAATCTAGCCCAAGCTGATTTCCAGGCAGTGTTAAAATGCAACCTGATTTTTGAACAAGAAAAAGTAAATTAAGTAAAAGAACTGGGCAATTAAAGCAAGAGATATTACAGCAAGAGGAAATAGAGACTGTCAGAAGTTGCAATATTATGCAATTTTAGAATATTGAACACAAAAAGTTACAAAGGATCAGAAATAAAAATGGCACTAGACACCTTAGGAATAGAGGAATGCTTTCAAAATTCTCAATGGAGAAAAACCAAATAAAACAAAAAAAAAGAAACTAAAACAAACAACAACAAAAAAATCTCAGTGGAAACCACTTCAACACAGAACTTGAACTCTACCAACTATGAAGTGTGAGGGTATATTAAAGATATTTGCAGGTTAAAAAGAAGAAGTCTCAAAATTATTCTTCCCAGCATCTTCTGGCATACTGTACTTTCCAAAAATGGTCACAGCACTATTTCTGGTCCCATGTGCTCTCCTAGGGGGGTTGTGGTAAAGAATCTGCCTGAAAGGGCAGGAGACATGGCTTCAATCCCTGGGTCCGGATATAGCCTGGAGGAGGAAATGGCAATTCACTCCAGTATTCTTACCTGGAGAATCCCATGGACAGAGAAGCCTGGCAGACTACAGTCCATGGGGGTCACGAAGAATTGGGCACGAATGAGTGACTGAGCACGCACACACGCTCTTCTAGAACCTAACCACTCCACCATTAAGATGAAAAGCCTATTGTCTTCCCCTCGAGTTGGATCAGGACTCCGTGACTGCCTCAGCAAACTGAAAGCAGCAGAAGTGACACTGAGTGACTTCAGCAGCTGGCCAGAGAAGGTGAATACGACTTTCTCATAACTCTTTCAGGATGTTCACCCCAGAAGCCCAGCCATGGTGGTGTGAGGAAGCCCAGGCTGCATCGAGGTATTCCAACTGACCTCCAGAGGTAAGAGCTCCTGACGAGAGCTTGCTGATGGTGAGTAGAGCAGAGAAGAGCTCTCTGATGAACCCTTCCTGAACTGAAGAATAATGAGCAAATAAATGTGTTTACTGTTTTAAGCCATGCCAGTTGATGTCAAAGGTGGAGCACAAACAAGCTCTATTAGTACCTAACCAAACTACAGATTCACAAGGAAAATAAATGCTATCATTATTTCAACCACAAGTTTAGGATAAATTGTTACTCATCCTTAGGAACTTGAACACACCTTTACTTAGGAAGCCACAGGGAGTAAGTAAAGCAAGAAACTAGGAAATAGCCCGAGAAAGAAAAAAAACACAGGATGCAGGAAAAGGAGAATCCCATAGAGGAGGGTGGGAAAGGTAAATCCCAGGATGGCAGGTGGACAGCAGTTGTACAGTAATTCAGAATGGAGAGGGAAAATGGCGCAGTGTTTGCAAGGAAAAAATACCAGAACCTCAAGACTACCTGACAGGCTTGATGATGTGAAAAAATTATTTGAATGATATTTTTCAGAGTCCTTGGAAGGAAAGTTATGACCAACCTAGATAGCATATTAAAAAGCAGAGACATTACTTTGCCAACAAAGGTCCATCTAGTCAAGGCTATGGTTTTTCCAGTGGTGATGTATGGATGTGAGAGTTGGACTGTGAAGAAAGCTGATCACTGAAGAATTGATGCTTTTGAACTGTGGTGTTGGAGAAGACTCTTGAGAGTCCCTTGGACTGCAAGGAGAGCCAACCAGTCCATTCTAAAGGAGATCAGTCCTGGGTGTTCATTGGAAGGACTGATGCTAAAGCTGAAACTCCAATACTTTGGCCACCTCATATGACGAGCTGACTCACTGGAAAAGACTCTGATGCTGGGAGGGATTGGGGGCGGGAGGAGAAGGGGACAACAGAGAATGAGATGGCTGGATGGAATCACCGACTCAATGGACATGAGTTTGAGTGAACTCCGGGAGTTGGTGATGGACAGGGAGGCCTGGTGTGCTGTGATTCATGGGGTCGCCAAGAGTCGGACACGACTGAGTGACTGAACTGAAAAGAGGTGGGAAATTAAAGAGATCAAAGAATACAAAACAGATGGAAAACTGAAGTAGTTATTAACTCCAGAGAAAAGCAAAAAGTATTACCATAATGGAAATGTAATCATTATAAAATGCTTGGCTCAGCAGGAGGGAAAATTCTGAGAGTCAATGTAATGAAAGTACCAACATAAACTTAAGTGAAAATCATAATTTCACAGAGGATGAGGGAAAAGAAAGGTATGTGAAAAATAACTGAAACCTTCATCAATCATGATAGGAAGTCAATGCTGCTGCTGCTGCTGCTAAGTTGCTTCAACGTGTCTGACTCTGTGCGAATAGACAGTATCTAAAATCAAAGAATCAACAGATAGCAGTATCTATATATTATTCAGAAAGATGAAGATAAATATTAGACAAGCAGCTAAAAAAGAAAATCCAGTTACCTCTAAAAAGTATGACTGTGTCTGCGTGTGAAGGTGAGGATGTGGAAAGCAGACTGCCTTTTAACTTTATTTGAATTTTTAAGCTATGTTTTGATTACATAGATCAAAAGTAAATAAATGTATATACAAACTCTTTTGTTACAAACATACTTACTATGGGAATGCTGTTGAAGCAGGAGCCAAGACTGGAGGATTCTTCCAAAACTCATCCAATAGACTCTGAATAATTTTCCCAAGATCTGAATGCATTGTAAACTAAAAGTAACAGTAATACACAGTGATCAAAATCATTTTCAAAACAAGATTATATAGTCTCATTAAGATAATTAAACTGTAACACTTAACCTTGAATCCACTTTTGCAAGTCAAAAATTAAATGAAAGGCAAAGGATATTATGTCAACTGAATATCCACAACTTACTATAGAAGCAATACCATAAATGAAGTTAAAAGTTTATTTAGTCAATAATGGAGCTGAAATATTTCCACACTTCACTACTGACAGTAATCTGAAGGTTCAAAGGTAAATACTAAGTACACTGAAGTTATAGTCCTTCATCTTAGTGAATCATATACATATCCTAAAAGGCAAATTTGAATTTTACCCCTTCCTAACTACTATAAAAGATCTACTATGAACCCAAGTTTTAACATCAACACGTCCTCACCACTGAAAAACAAACACCCTCCAAATCAGGAATATCTATTAAGTACAGTGAACATTTTGAAATAAATCATACCATATACATACATTGCTTACTAATGGAGAGGTAACATATACTCCTTGTTTATCCACTAAGTGATGCCTTATTGGTGGATAAACACTGATCACTGGTTTTTCCTGAGGAAATTGTGGAGGAAGCAATCTGGCAAAAGTAGAACAGATTCAAAAACAAAGACAACAAACATTATATAATCATAATTCTAAAAGTTACTTAGATTAATTATTCAGTAATTAGTGCTCTATTATGGTTGTTGACTGAACCTATACAGAAAGACACACTTTGGCAACAAGACTATAATTAATGCAATATAGTAAAACCTTCTTAATGTGGAGTAAGGATAATGTGAATTATAGACTATTTTTCAAACTGGGCCAATTAATTGCTTTCAAACACATCACATTATACCAAACTATCCAAAATTTCAGCTAAAAATTATACATTTTCATCAGGTGAACCATGTTATGCCAGCCTGGCTTTTTACTGAACCACAGGTCTTGGCATATAATTTTCTTGTGGCTTTCCTTCTTTTGAAATGCTGCCAAGTATTTCACTAGACACTGAATTCTTAATGAGCAAGTAGATAAAATGAGAAGTACTAGGGTTGGAATACTGGAGCTGACACCATGCTTTGGTGCTATGCTGCTCTCTTCAAAATGTCTCAATTAACACATCTCTCCCAACTTTGAGGTCAGTCCTATGGTTTCAGTTAATTATCAGTAAATTCTCAATACCAAAAGGAAAAAGAGTAAAAATCTTAACCCTTTCAGAACTACTGCAAATTTGAAATTAGGGAGTGAAGTCTTTAACAGTATACTTTTACTGGACATGGAACCTTCCAAATCTCTAAAATCTAGATGAATACATCCTTTTAAACTGCCACTCTGTTCCCCTCCTGGCTCAGGGTACTATTTGTTGGCAGCATTGTCAAGAGGGAACCTAGGTCTTTGTTGGCTTCTCCTACTTAGCTGTACCAGGGTGTGTGATAAAACTACTTCAGGTATATAGTTTAGGCTGTTAAACTACTTTGGAAAAGAGGCAATGAATGGCCTTTGGAGCCCAAACAGTCTGGGTTTCTCTCCTGACTACTGTATTCACTACCTACTTGTATATAATTTGTTTTAGTTTTCAGGGCTGCTGTGATGATTCATAAAGCTCCCATATATCGAGATAACACAGCATAATGGTTAGCACTGCTATATATTCACTCTTTAATTTCCACTCATTCAACTAGGATTTAATATGGGATCCCACGTGAAGGTACCTCACTAGGCAATGAGGATCTGACGATGAACAAGATAGTTTCCATCTTCAAATTAAGTGCATTTTTACTGTATCTCACTCAAACACTCGCTTGAGCAGCCAGCCACCTAATGCAATCTGAGGTAATAATAATTCTTTAACGTTGAAGTCTAATAAATGCACTTATGGCTAAATGAGTACTAGCAATCACTTTGCCCAAACTGTCCTCTTTATTACTTAATAACCTCATGATTATATTTTTTACTTTTAATTTTTATTTTCTTTAAAAATAATCGGCAGATCAAATTCAACTCTGAACTTGCTGGTTGATGTATTATATTGGCTGCTGAAAACTAGAATATTTTAACTTGTTTCTGATGTAAAGGTGATTGCTCCTCTAATGGTTTCTGCACACGATCCCTTCCACTGCTTGTTGCTGTCATGCTCACTCTTTCAGCCTGCCTCCAATGAAGAGTTTAGTGCAAATCAATAAAAACTATCATATCTTTGTATTCCATTTCCTCTTTCATAGTTTCTTACCGCAATCTCTATCACAATGACATATTTAAATTTTATTTCACAGAATTGTGTAAGTTTAATAAACTTTAGATACTAGAAAAGGAAATAAATTCACTTTTAAACAGTTTACTTCTGACAGTAGCTAAGAAACAAAATGATAAAAAGATTTTTCAAAGTCCTATTACATGAAAAAATAGGATACAGTTCTACTCACATATTAATGTTAATTGTCAGGTTATTTACTGTGAAAGGCAACCTGTATTCCACATCTTTCTGTATTTCAGCTATACTGCAGGAGAAAATTTGAGAAAAAAATTTATCCAAAGTTATAAAGACCATTAATGTTAAAAGCAAACATTAAAATTTGTAGAGTCTACTAAAACTACTTCATTTTAATCACAGAATCTAGAGAGCCAATATAACTTGTATCTTGAGGGGGAAATGACCATAGAAAAGACTATCAAATAAGCAGCCAATACTATTCTGAGATACTGTCAGGGGATTGCTAAGAGAGGGAGTTAAGCTGGTGAGGTAAAGAGGCAAAGAAAAACTCCTGTACTGGTGCTACATCGATCACTGTCGCTTTACCTAATTTATCACTGTGCTGTGCTTAGTCACTCAGTCCTGTCTGACTCTTTGTGACCCCATGGACTGTAGCCTGCCAGGCTCCTGTCCATGGGGATTCTCCAGGCAAGAATACTAGAGTGGGTTGCCATGTCCTCTTCCAGGGGATCTTCCCAACCTAAGGATCAAATCCAAATCTCCAATATGCAGGTGGATTCTTTACTGTCTGAGCCACCAGGGAAGCAATTTATCATTACTAAAAGCAACTCTGGGTATGAGTTTGAGCAAACTCCAGGAGACAGGGAAGAACTGGGAAGCCAGGCATGCTGCAGTCCATGGGGCTGTAAAGTCAGACACAACTTAGCAACTGAACAAAAAGAAGCAATTGCCAAGTCGTCCAGTTTAAACAGGTCAGCAAGAGAAGACCTATGTTCTGACTATAATCCTGCCACTGCCAGGTGTATTGACAAGGCTTTCAAAGTTTAAATTGAGAAGTCTGGATGAGATGTCTCCTACAGCCTTATGATAGATAGAGACGGCTGGCTGCTTTTCAAAACCAAATATTTCCCTTCTTTGTAAATAAGAGAATCCTGATTTTATTCTGAGCAGCAATGTTGTAGCTTTTCTTGTAGCAAGTTGTTGCTAAAGGCTTAAGTTCCAGCCAATAAAACACAGGTAAGTTGTGAGGTGGAATTTCCAGAAACACATTTTAAAGGGCAACAAAAACTGGTATAGAGTCTATTTGCCCTTCCTGCCTGGCCCTGAAAGACAAACTTTGAATGACCATACTGGACCAGGAGTGACCCTGAGAATCAGAGCCAAACACTAGGGAGAACTCAGCAGACAGAAGTAGCTTGGGTCCTTAATGGTTATGGAATCAACAAACTGAATTTCTTGTATGTAGAGAAAAAGAAATTTTATCATGTTACTTTTATCAAGTTACTATTTGGGGAGTCTTCACTTCTAACAGTTGAATATAATTGCCATCTAACAAAAGTTCCCTATACTTTAACATTTTACATTCAGAATTTTTATTTAAAGAAAATAAATTTTTTTTTGGCCATGACCCCATAGCATGTGGAATCTTAAAGCTTCCTGAACCAGGACTGAACCCACACCCCTTGTATTGAAAGCTAGGGATCTTAACCACTGGACTACCAGGCAAGTCCCCAGAATTTTATTTTATTTTTGAATGCTGGCATGCAATTATTACAAGTATAATCTACCAACCATATCTCTTCGTGACTCACTTGGAGTTCTAACCAGCATTTATAATCTTTCCAAAGGGAAAAATGTTAAGTAGTATTTATGAGTTATGGTTGAAAGGAAGCCTGATATCCAAATGGACATGAATCCTTTTCAAGCATGAATACTTTTAAAAGATCTAGCAGTTACATAACTTATTTTTTGTTCTTTGGGTTGTTTTAATTAGTAGTTCTGGAAGACCTGTCTTATTTTCCTCATTTTTAGGGGGACTTTGACTTTTTTGCCTTCTGATAAAAACCTAGCCTCTCAAATATGTAAATTTCAGGTTACCTGAAAGGTTCAAAAGTGTTGGGATGGAATTACGGAGAAATCATAGATGTCCCCTCTGACATCCCATGGACTGAAGTTATGATTGAAGAGAAGAAATAGTTGAGAAAAGACTCAAGAAGATATTCAATATTAAGACTAACTCAATAAGTTAGTTAAGTTTCTCTTTGGGAATCAGGTTCAGACTACATACTAAACCGTTTTCCCAGTTGTATTGATATAAACCCTGTGTAATCAATAAAATGGCTTAAGCTTTTTATTTCTGTTATCTTAGATGTCAATGGTGTCAATGCTTCAGGGGAATACTGATCACAACAGTATCAAAGCCAAGTAGAGCATTTTAGTGACTAAGAGCATAACCTCTTCATATTAGGCTTCCAGGGGTCAAATCCTTCCTCCACCATTTACTTGTGTGATCACACTCTGCCTAAGCCTTATCTCTCACATGGTAAATGGGGATGTTAAAAATACCCATCTTGCTAAAAGTGTTGTTAGATTAAGTGAGATAATGCAGGTAACGCCCTCCCCACATAATACCATAATTGCTCAATATATTTCAGCATTATTAAGCAAGCATTTAAAACACATATCCAAGTTGGAGCCTGTCTAAATTTGTATTAAGACACTTTTTTTCAGACACTGTCTTTTTATAGAAAACAAAGTGAATTTGATTTAAATAATTTTTGGCTAGAAGCGTTCAATTCATTGTCCCCATAATTATGTTGCCCATCTCCAGGGGTTTTTCCGACCCCGAGATGGAACCCAGGTCTCCTACATTGCAGGTGGATTCTTTACCATCTGAGCCACCAGGGAAGTCAAGTGAAAGTGAAGTCGCTCAGTCATGTCCGACTCTTTGCCACCCCGTGGACTGTAGCCCACCAGGCTCCTCCGTCCATGGGATTCTCCAAGCAAGAATACTGGAGTGGGTTGCCATTTCCTTCTCTAGGGGATCTTCTGGACCCAGGAATCAAACCCAGGTCTCCTGCACTGCAGGCAGACGCTTTAACCTCTGAGCCAAGTATTCATAATATTAATAAGAACTGAATCATCATTAACAAATTCCAAAACAGGTTAGCCATGGCAACTGATTGGTTGAGGACATGCTGTCCCTAAATGTGGCACCTTGGCATCTTGAATATTTTAAACTGAAGGAATATGAGAAAACAGCAGAAACAGGAAGGTTACTCTGACCTTCTCCCTTCTTATCTTTCTTTCTTAAAACAGAAAATAGGTCATAAGACCTCATTAAGAGGTGCCCACCCTACACCAAGAGGAAGGAGCATCTGAATCTCAGAAGACACAGGGACAGTGAAAGAACCTAAGAAGCCAGACTTGCTAAGTCATCAGTGTTCCCTGCAACCACATGTCCCCTGCCCCTCCCACTTACTACAATGACAAGCATGCTTCACTTTATTGTGCTTCACTGAGACTGTTTTTTTTTTTTTTTTTACAAATTGAAGGTCTGCAGCAACTCTGCATAGATAGAACAAGACTACTAGTATCCCTTTCCCAATATCATTTGCTCACTTCATATTTCTGTGTTACATACCGATAATTCTCACAATATTTCAAATCCTCTACCAGCAAAAAGACTGCGACTCACTGAAAGCTCAACTGATGGTTATTGTTTTTTTAACAGTAAAGTATTTTTAATTAGAATACATACATTGGTTTTTAGACATAATGATATTGCACACTTAATAAACTACAGTATAATATAAACATAACTTTTATATGCACTGGGAAACCCAATAATTCATGTGACATGCTTCACTGCAACAGAGATCTTCCCTGGTGGCTCCAACAGTACAGAATCTGCCTGCAATGTGGGAAACCTAGGGTTCAATCCCTGGGTCGGGAAGATCCCCTGGAGAAGGGCATGGCAACCCACTCCAGTATTCTTGCCTGGAGAATCCCATGGACAGCCTGGCGGGCTACATCCGTGGGGTCGTAAAGGGCGCAAAGGACAGGACTGAAGCAAATGAGCACGCATGCACGCTGGCACTCAGCTGGCAATATCACTAAGACATGCCTTGCACTCCTTAACCTACCACACTCCTCCACAACTGTCATCACAACTTTCATCAAGCCCAGTGTATACTCAGGTCCATTTCTCTGGATCTTCATTTCCTTTTGAAGATCTCCCTGATATATAAAACTCACATTAAATTTGTGTACTTTTCTCCTATTAATCTTTAGTTGGTTTAATTTTCAGACCCAACCCTAAGAACAAGAGCATCAAGGAAAGCTGCTTCCTCCCCTATATTAGTTGCATTAGATAAAATGGCAGATACTTGTTCTACTTAACTAAAACAAGAATCATTCCCCGAATTTTTATCACAAATGTGATTCTGAATTTTTTGCTATTTCAAGTAACTTTAAAAAAACTTACTCCAAAAATAATTATTTATCAGGAAAAAAAAAATTTTTTTCCAAATCAGTAAATGTTATTTTACAAGAGTTTTAAATGTCTACATAATGTTCTAATATATTGTTTAACCTAAAACTAAGCAGGACCCTGGGGGTTCCTGGGCATGGAAGCCTTTCTAAGTCCCCATTTCTTGTTTGTAGGAATAGACTCCAGTCTCCATGACCTTGAAAGGGCAAATTCAAACAGTTGCTAATCAGGGATGGGAGTAGATTCAGAGACAAGGGAGTAGACTGCCCCCCATCTCACCTACCCCCAGGCCAGACTAAAGGCAAGGGCATAACCCTGCTCCTTATTAGCAACTCTGCCCTTGAACCTGCTGTAAAACTTTTCAACAAATCGTCCCAGGTTGGGACACACAGTTTTTCAGGGCACAGGCCAGCTGTGTCTCTCTTTGCCTGGCAAAATAATAAAGCTATTTTTCTCTATTTCAGCCAAAACTCTGAGATTTTATTCCGAATGATGCACAGAGGCTGAGTGTTCAACATCAATATTTAGACTGTTTCCAAGTTTACTGCTATAAACCATGCTTTGATAAACATTCTTACAGTCATATCTTTACATTGACAGGTAGAACTCTTTGGATGTAAACACACACATGTGTGCTAAAGTAATACTGCAATCTTTCCAGAGAAAATTTAGATAATCTTCCATTAATAATTTTATTCTCTAGGTTCTCTGAGAACAGTGAATTACTATGGCTTTATTTCAGCAACTCTGAGACTGTTTTGGACTAAAGAAAGCTGAGACAGGTAGCTTTGTCAGAATGTGTGGTTAACTGGCACCCACTATACTTTGACAGCCCCTAAAACTATATGCAAACAGACTTTGAAATGCAAGAGACACACGAGCTATGGTTGGGATCCCTTTCACAGAAGAATCATTTATCTCCTTACTTATATTTTGCGTAAACCTGGATTCTGTTACTAAGACTAGGTTCAAGTGAACAGCTGCCACACACTCAGCACCTCCCACGGAGATGGAAACAGCGTGGCCCCATTCGTTTTTTCAGTCACCAACCGACTGAAAGAGATCAAGGCTCTGATTTCATCATTTCCCCTTGTTTAACTCAGTTCAGTTCAGTTCAGTTCAGTCGCTCAGTCGTGTCCGACTCTCCGCGACCCCATGAATCACAGCACGCCAGGCCTCCCTGTCCATCACCAACTCCCGGAGTACACTCAAACTCATGTCCACAGAGTCGGTGATGCCATCCAGCCATCTCATTCTCCGTCGTCCCCTTCTCCTCCCGCCCCCAACCTTTCCCAGCATCAGAGTCTTTTCCAGTGAGTCAACTCGTCTCATGAGGTGGCCAAAGTATTGGAGTTTCAGCTTTAGCATCAGTCCCTCCAATGAACATCCAGGATTGATCTCCTTTAGAATGGACTGGTTGGATCTCCTTGCAGTATAAGGGACTCTCAAGAGTCTTCTCCAACACCACAGTTCAAAAGCATCGATTCTTCGGCGATCAGCTTTCTTCACAGTCCAACTCTCACATCCATACATGACCACGGGAAAAACCATTGCCTTGACTAGACGGACCTTGGTCGGCAAAGTAATGTCTCTGCTTTTTAATATACTATCAAGGTTGGTCATAACTTTCCTTCCAAGGAGCAAGCGTCTTTTAATTTCATGGCTGCAATCAGCATCTGCAGTGATTTTGGAGCCCAAAAAAACAAAGTCTGACACTGTTTCCACTGTTTTTCCATCTATTTCCCATGAAGTGATGGGACCAGATGCCATGATCTTCGTTTTCTGAATGTTGAGCTTCAAGCCAACCTTTTCACTCTCCTCTTTCACTTTCATCAAGAGGCTTTTGAGTTCCTCTTCACTTTCTGCCATAAGGGTAGTGTCATCTGCATATCTGAGGTTATTGATATTTCTCCCAGCAATCTTGATTCCAGCTTGTGCTTCTTCCAGCCCAGCGTTCCTCATGATGTACTCTGCATATAAGTTAAATAAGCAAGGTGACAATATACAACCTTGACGCACTCCTTTTCCTATTTGGAACCAGTCTGTTGTTCCATGACCGGTTCTAACTGTTGCTTCCTGACCTGCATACAGGTTTCTCAAGAGGCAGGTCAGGTGGTCTGGGATTCCCATCTCTTTCAGAATGTTCCACAGTTTATTGTGATCCACACAGTCAAAGGCTTTGGCATAGTCAATGAAGCAGAAATAGATGTTTTTCTGAAACTCTCTTGCTTTCTCCATGATCCAGCGGATGTTGGCAATTTGATCTCTGGTGCCTCTGCCTTTTCTAAAACCTGCTTGAACATCTGGGAGTTCACGGTTTACATACTGCTGAAGCCTGGCTTGGAGGATTTTGAGCATGACTTTACTAGCGTGTGAGATGAGTGCAATTGTGCGGTAGTTGGAGCATTCTTTGGCATTGCCTTTCTTTGGGATTGGAATGAAGACTGACCTCTTCCAGTCCTGTGGCCACTGCTGAGTTTTCCAAATCTGCTGGCATATTGAGTGCAGCACTTTCACAGCATCATCTTTCAAGACTTGAAATAGCTCAACTGGAATTCCATCACCACCACTAGCTTTGTTCGTAGTGATGCTTTCTAAGGCCCACTTGACTTCACATTCCAAGATGTCTGGCTCTAGGTCAGTGATCACATTATCGTGACTATCTTGGTCGTGAAGATCTTTTTTGTACAGTTCTTCTGTGTATTCCTGCCACCTCTTCTTAATATCTTCTGCTTCTGTTAGGTCCATACCATTTCTGTCCTTTATCGAGCCCATCTTTGCATGAAAAGTTCCCTTGGAATCTCTAATTTTCTTGAAGAGGTCTCTTGTTTTTCCTATTCTGTTGTTTTCCTCTATTTCTTTGCATTGATCACTGAGGAAGGCTTTCTTATCTCTCCTTGCTATTCTTTGGAACTCTGCATTCAGATGCTTATATCTTTCCTTTTCTCCTTTGCTTTTCGCCTCTCTTCTTTTTACAGCTATTTGTAAGGCCTCCTCAGACAGCCATTTCGCTCTTTTGCATTTCTTTTCCATGGGGATGGTCTTGTTCCCTGTCTCCTGTACAATGTCACGAACCTCCGTCCAGAGTTCATCAGGCACTCTATCAATCAGATCTAGTCCCTTAAATCTATTTCTCACTTCCACTGCATAATCATAAGGGATTTGATTGAGGTCATATCTGAATGGTCTAGTGGTTTTCCCTACTTTCTTCAATTTAAGTCTGAACTTCGCAATAAGGAGTTCATGATCTGAGCCACAGTCAGCTCCTGGTCTTGTTTTCGCTAACTGTATACAGCTTCTCCATCTTTGGTTGCAAAGAATATAATCAATCTGATTTCGGTGTTGACCATCTGGTGATGTCCATGTGTAGAGTCTTCTCTTGTGTTGTTGGAAGAGGGTGTTTGCTATGACCAGTGCATTCTCTTGACAAAACTCTATTAGCCTTTGCCCTGCTTCATTCCGTGCTCCAAGGCCAAATTTGCCAGTTACTCCAGGTGTTTCTTGACTTCCTACTTTTGCATTCCAGTCCCCTATAATGAAAAGGACATCTTTTTTGGGTGTTAGTTCTAGCGCAGACGCGACGCGAGAGACGCCGGCCCCGGCGGCGCAGACGCGACGCGAGAGACGCCGGCCCCGGCGGCGCAGACGCGACGCGAGAGACGCCGGCCCCGGCGGCGCAGACGCGACGCGAGAGACGCCGGCCCCGGCGGCGCAGACGCGACGCGAGAGACGCCGGCCCCGGCGGCGCAGACGCGACGCGAGAGACGCCGGCCCCGGCGGCGCAGACGCGACGCGAGAGACGCCGGCCCCGGCGGCGCAGACGCGACGCGAGAGACGCCGGCCCCGGCGGCGCAGACGCGACGCGAGAGACGCCGGCCCCGGCGGCGCAGACGCGACGCGAGAGACGCCGGCCCCGGCGGCGCAGACGCGACGCGAGAGACGCCGGCCCCGGCGGCGCAGACGCGACGCGAGAGACGCCGGCCCCGGCGGCGCAGACGCGACGCGAGAGACGCCGGCCCGGGCGCAACGAGCCACGCAAAGAGGTGCGGCCGTGAGGAGCTACCCCACGCCTGAGGCCAGGGCCGGCGGCCGAGAGGAGCTACCCCACGTCCAACAGGCGGTGGCTGCGCGGGCGCAGGAGGGCCGAGAGGAGCTACTCCGCGTTCAAGGTCAGGAGGGGGGGCCTTGAGGAGATACCCCTCGTCCAAGGTAAGGTACAGCAGCTGCACTTTGCTGGAGCGGCTGTGAAGAGATTTTCCACGACCAAGGTAAGGGAAACCGAAATAAGACGGTAGGTATTGCTAGGGGGCACCAGAGGGCAGACAAACTGAAATCATAATCACAGGAAACTAGCTGATCTAATCACATGGACCACAGCCAAATGTGGTCCCCTGGAGAAGGGAATGGCAAACCACTTCAGTATACTTGCCTTGAGAACCCCGTGAACAGTAACAAAGGGCAAAATGATAGGATACTGAATGAGGAATTCCCCAGGTCGGTAGGTGCCCAGTATGCTACTGGAGCTCAGTGGAGAAATAACTATAGAAGGAATAAAGGGATGGAGCAAAAGCAAAACCAATACCCAGTTGTGGATGTGACCAATGATAGAAACAAGGTCCGGTGCTGTAAAGAGCAATATTGCATAGGAACCTGGAATGTTAGGTCCATGAATCAAGGCAAATTGGAAGTGGTCAAACAGGAGATGGCAAGAGTGAATGTCGACATTCTAGGAATCAGTGAACTAAAATGGACTGGAATGGGTGAATTTAACTCGGATGACCATTATATCTACTACTGTGGGCAGGAATCCCTTAGAAGAAATGGAGTAGCCATCATGGTCAACAAAAGAGTCCGAAATGCAGTACTTGGATGCAATCTTAAAAATGACAGGATGATTTCTGTTCGTTTCCAAGGCAAACCATTCAATATTACAGTAATCCAGGCCTATGCCCCAACCAGTAATGCTGAAGAAGCCGAAGTTAATCGGTTCTATGAAGACCTACAAGACCTTTTAGAACTAACACCCAAAAAAAAAGATGTTTAACTCAAGGAAAGGTTTCTAGGAGATCCTTTTCGATAAAAGGTTTAGATGCTTAGATAAAGACACTAGACAATCTCCCTCTCCCATCTAAATCTCCAGGAAATACGGAAACTGACTTTTAAGAAGCAAACCTGTAACAGTGCCTGACAACAAACTGAGGAATCTTAGAAAGATAAAAGAAAGATTAAAAAGATGAGATTAAAGGAAAAGATAAGTGCTTAAAAAATTAAATATTTTAAAATATTTAATAGGAACTAATGACACCCCCAAACATAACACCAATGCAAAGCTGACGCCCCTGAACCAGGTCAAGGCAAGCCTGAGTGGGGAAGGTGGGGCAGGAGCCCCTCTCTGAGTAGACAGTGAGAAGCCGCCTGGAGCAGCAGAAAGTTAGCGCTCTCTCCTGGTGCCTGGCCTGTTCCAACCTGCAGACAGCAGTCCAGTCTGCCCCAGAAATCCATGGGGAGGGAGCCTCTAAGGTGGCAGCACCTCAGGAAGCTCCTGACTCCTAGGCAGCCTCCATCTCCAAAGGACAACTTGCCCCAGGACAAAGCCAAGTCACTCTTCTTCTTCACCTATCAACTGAGGCAGGCCAGGATACACAGAACTAAAGACCTACAAACAAGACTACCAGGAATCTTAAATAGAGAAGGTTTGAACAAAACAAAAGCATTAGAGGCATGCACCAAAATGAATAAGCTCCAAACACAAAAACTCAAAGATACAGAATTAGAGAAGCAAACTGAAGACTATACATTTGTTACAATATCCTCAGGGGAACAACAGAAAACAGCACTTGAGTTACCAGTCCAGGCCTGTACCATTCTGCGCAGGACAGGACAGGACAATAAATTCAGAGACAGTTGTTAGGGCAAGGAATAGAGACTTTATTTGGAAAGCCAGGGAATCAAGAAGATGGTAGACTCCTGTACTGAAAGTACCATCTTGCCTGAGGAAGAGTTCAGGCTTCTTTTATATTAAAAAGGGAGGGAGTAAGGTCAAGTATTTCCTGCTTCTGGTCCGCCTCCAGAGGGGAGGTGCTAATTTTCTCTTTCCTGAAGGCATTCACAGGTGGGCCTCATCAGGTATTTTACCTTAATGCTGATTACTTGGGAAGCAGGGTTTCTAGAGACAGACCATTATGTGTAGTTGAAGTTTATAGGCAACAACCCTTTATTAATTAACTTGTAATAGAATACAAAAGCTCTTCCCTATTACACTTGCTTACACACACACAGACACACCAACTCTTCAGTAGGCAACAACCCTTTAGTAATTAACTTGTAACAGAATACAAAAGCTCTTCCCTATTACATTGCATTCACACACACACTGGCTGATTAGAAAGTGAATAATTAAGAAACTTGAAATTTAAAATAAATAGTTGAATAGACGGTTCATTGCTTTTTGGAAGATGCTTCATATTGCACCTTACTCTTGGAAAATGTTGACGCATGTTAGCATAAAGGTTTTTAGAAGTTCTAGAGTACTCAATTTTGTTTTCTGTATCTGTTTGACATAGACCACTTATTTCATAGCTATTTTTCAAACACTGCTCTGTAGAAGACACTGGATAATGACAGAGATGTGCAAAGAGCTATAGGAACAAGGAGAAAGGACTTAACCTAAACAGGGATGGGGGTAATGGGGTCTTTGGGGGAAAAATAGTATTTGAGCTACATTTAAAAGCCAGGTAAGAGTTAACCCCAGGAAACAGAACCAGGGAAATGAAGTGTACATTCCAGACAGAGGAAGGACAATTAGAAAAGCTTCAGTAGGAAATAACACTGGGTCTCTAAAAGTCTCTGTATCTTTTGCCATTAAAGAAACTTTACATTGTGTTTGCTGGCACCTTTCCACCAGTCACATAACTATCTTCTGTGACAACCAGGCATTAAGCTAAAGAAGCTGGCAAGAGTTAGGAAGCCACTGAAAAGAATAACATCATCAAATTCAAATTTTCAAGATTACTCTGGCACCCATGTGGAAGAGAAAAGGGAATAAGAATGGAGACAGAGAGACTAGTATGATGCAGTGCTAACACAGATGACTAAGTGAAAACAGGATGACCAGGTTTCTGGCTTAGGTGAGCAGGCAGGAGAGACAGCTTGGAAGAAATTCATAAGTAGGAGGGGAAGAGTAGATGTAGTCAGATTCAACTAGCAATGGAGAAATGATTACCTTTGTGGTAACTTTTTTTTAAAGCAGGTATGGATCTATACTGCTATGTGGAAAATTAACTAGAGAGAGCACTTGACTGTTACTATCTATTTAGGAAAAGTATTCTTAAATTGTAACACGCTTTATTGTGTCATATACTCTACAATTGTAACTTTTAATCACTGGTTATAGACTACATGACGACGTACCAAATTAAAATTCCCTTAATTATGGGATTGTTTGATATACGTAATTTTTAAGTTCACTGTTAGGAGTTCAAACTTACAGAGTCAAAATATTGACATTTTGTAGGTTTCTGTAGCTCAACAGGCTGTCATTGCAGATTCTTATAGGATTTTTTATTGTAACAAGGTCATTTTCTTTCACAAGGAAGTTTTATTCTTACATATCTTTAAGAGTTAGATAATGTGCATTAAAGAAGGCAGCTGCTTGCAGTACAACAGAGAGTGAACTGGTAAAATGGAGAAGAGCAGCCCCAGTAAACAGGACAGCCACTCCTAAGCTCAAAGCAAATATTGCTATTTGGGAAATGTTGCCAGATCTATTTTGAAAGAAAAGTTGGAGGGGACAAAGTCTGTAAGAGAAATCTTTGTATTTGCTGCTAAACTTTGCTATGAAACTACAACTACTCTAAATAATAAAATCTATTTTTTAAAAGTTGGAAATTTGGATATTTTAATGAAAAAAATTTCACACTATGTTGACAACATATCCATTAAAAAAATACAGCACTGAACTGGTTAAAACATATACACATATCCTCTCATTACAAACTTTTTGTGTTATAAAGTTTGTATGTGAGTCCTTTTGAGCTGACAGTAAAAACTACAAAAAGAAAGATTTGGAATCTAGGCTTACGCAGAAACACATGAGTTTACAGGAGACAGCCTTATACCCTAGAGCAGGGGTTAAACTAAACAGCTATAGGGTACAAAACTATACAGTAGCAGACTCTCCAAAGAAGTTACAGACTTTTGAAAGATTTGGGTAATCAGAAAGAATGTCGAAGGACTGGTAGCAAAAGAAAATTGCAAAATGATGTTTATAGACTATGGAAATAGTATATTGTATTTAAGATACAATTATATCTTAATTGTATCTTAAAAATCTTACTATTAAAGATACAAATATAAAGTAGCTGACATTTATAGATACATTTGGGCTTCCCTGGTGGCTTAGAGGTTACAGCATCTGCCTCCAATGCGGGAGACCCAGGTTCGATCCCTGGGTCGGGAAGATCCCCTGGCGAAGGAAATGGTAACCCACTCCAGTATTCTTGCCTGGAGAATCCCATGGACGGAGAAGCCTGGTAGGCTACAGTTCACGGGGTCGCAAAGAGTTGGACACGACTGAGCGACTGAATGGAACGGAATAGATACATTTTAGTGTGTGTCGGATAATATTCTAGTCTCTCTACATGTATTGTCTGAAATCTTTCAAAATTAAATTTTACATTTCATTTGTGAAGAAAAACTCTCTGGAATGGACTTGGTTTCTGAATGGAAAGTCAGAAGTAGCCCTGCCAGACAAATGAACTGGAGATTTGTGAGTGATTCATTAACAATAAGCTGGCTAGATCCACACAGGCTATGAGGCAAAGGTTGCAGGCACACTTATTCCATGCAGTGGAAAGAAGGAATACAATCTGTTACCTGTTTACTGTGTGTCAGAAACTCTAATAAATGTTTATATATATATATTACTTAAATATCAACAATTCTGCAGGATAAAAATCCCAATTCCTGATTTTACAGATTTGAACTAAGGCTTAGAGTTCACCTAAGTCATGCTGCTTTTCCTGATGTCATTAATTTTTGCTTGTTTGCATTTACGTTCCTCAAATTCATTTTGTCTAGCATCTCATATCAGAGTGAAAACAAAGAAAAGCAATTCCGATAAATAACTCCCAAATTAATTTTCTTTTTGAATATAAAATAAAAATAGCACCAGAATTATCACATAACAGATTATTAAAATGGAGAAGTTCTTTGAGAGAGCTGATCTCCCTAAGTAAAAGGTAACAAAGACACTATTTGTATAACTTTGAATCTTTGCAGTTAATTACAGACAATACTATTCACAGCACAGCTTCAGGCTATTGTTTCAGAGCCAAGGAATTAAAATAATAAAGAAGCTAAGTAACTAGATATTGTGAGAGAGGAAAAACCAGAATAGTTAGGATGGTAACTGTTGATTTACCATCAGATTCTGGTATTTTCTGACTGTCAGGTGCAGTGCTGGGAGATACTTAACAGATTCAATTCTAAAGAATATTTAAATACTGGGATTAGTGTGTATCAACTGGGATAGTTTCAACTCCAAGTAACTGAAAAATCAGTTCGAACGTGTGCTTCATGTGTATGTGTAATACAAATGTATATGTACAATCTTATACAGACAGAAGTCTAGAGGCAGGAAGGTTCCAGGTCTGGTTAATTCAGTATCACAATATTATCACAGACTTTCCATCTTTCTACTCTACCACATCCAGTAGTCAGCCTACCTTCCTTCATGATCCAAGCAGTTCCAGGCATCCCATGTAACATAACAATATCCAAAAACAGAAAGAGGCATTTCCTTTTAGACATCTCTATTACTAAGAAAATGTTTTGAGTAGCTCCCCAAAAGACTTCTTCTCCAACTCCGCTGACCAAGATTAGGTCAAGTTTCTGACTATAACTAGCGGTGGGAATAAGACTATCATCACTGGAGTAAACAATCACTCATCCCATAGAGACTGAAGGGGCTTGGCCTCCACTAAAGAAGTGGCCCTGTAGACCAGGAACCCCAAAAGGCAATGTTCTTCCAAGAAATCAGAAGAATGGAGTTAGATGGGAAATCAACAGTGTGGCTTAAAGTAAGCTTCTTTAGGAAGTACAAGAAACAACAGAATTAGTTCTACTCTTGCCCCATAGTCAGGAAATTTAGTGGTAAGTTGAATATTATGATGATTGTTACTTAGAAAGTGGCATACATTACTTAAGCCTAGTAATCTCCTTAACTTCCAGTTTCCATTTTCAGAGCAGACAGAAACATGCTGCTGCTGCTAAGTCACTTCAGTCGTGTCCGACTCTGTGCGACCCCACAGACGGCAGCCCACCGGGCTCCTCTGTCCCTGGGATTCTCCAGGCAAGAACACTGGAGTGGGTTGCCATTTCCTTCTCCAATGCATGCAAGTGAAAATTGAAAGAGAAGTTGCTCAGTCATGTCCGACTCTTCGCGACCCCATGGACTGCAGCCTACCAGGCTCCTCCATCCATGGGATTTTCCAGGCAAGAGTACTGGAGTGGGTTGCCATTGCCTTCTCGAGAAACATGCTACTATGTAACAATTTTTGGGTCCTCATTAGGACAGTGGAAGTTCCATTTGCCCTGCCTCACCAATAAGACTTAATAGAATTTCTTAAGGTAACCAAGAAAGCTGATTGCCAAAGAATTGATGTTTTTGAACTGTGGTGCTGGAGAAGACTCTTGAGAGTCCCTTGTACTGCAAGGAGATCCAACCAGTCCATTCTAAAGGAGATCAATCCTGGGTGTTCATTGGAAGGACTGATGCTGAAGGTGAAACTCCAATACTTTGGCCACCTCATGCAAGTTGACTCACTGGAAAAGACTCTGATGCTGGGAAGGATTGGGGGCGGGAGGAGAAGAGGATGACAGAGAATGAGATGGCTGGATGGCATCACCGACTCGATGGACATGAGTTTGAGTGAACTCCGAGAGTTGGTGATGGACAGGCAGGCCTGGCGTGCTGTGATTCATTGGGTCGCAAAGAGTCAGTCACGACTGAGCTAAACTGAACTGAAGGTAACCAAAAAGAACTTTAAATTAGGGAAAGGGAATTAAAGAGAGTCTTTCCTGAAATGGGATTTTTTTGAAGGAGTTAAAAGAAAACAGAAGTTGGAAGGTAGATGAGAGAATGGGGTGGGGAAGGTTACTGAGGAGAAGAAAAAAAGTGAGACACTGACCCTGTAAATGGAGAAGGGACAGAGTATGAAACATGAGGCAGGGGGGCGGAGTGCAACAATACATTAATATTCATAATTGAGGAAGTTTTGTAGTATTCATTAAAATACCATTTGAAACATTCTTTCAACTTTTACAGAGTTCATTTTCAGAATAACCAATTGCAATGTCTTTTTGTACAAAAATCTTTAAGGTGTAGTATTGAATTTGGTTACTCAAGAAACATACTGTCAGATACTGCACAGATGTTTCATTTATACCTGCTAGTTTTAAAATGTATGTCATAAGTTAAAAGGGCAAACTTAACAAGAATAGGTGAAATTTTTTTCTGGGACCATACCATTCTTTAAAAACTGCCAAGTACATGACCTACTTGATTGTCACCAGAATTATCCAAGTATAGTTTATAAATGTGAAATATTTCAATAAAAACTTCAAATATTTTTTTAATAAAAGAAATTAAAAGAATCAAAGCAATTAAAGGTAGCTGTTCATAAAATATCACAAAATACTGTAGATAAGGTGACATGTCTAATTATATGTCCATAATTTCTGGCTCAAAAAATAAAACTACAAATAAAATAGATCCTTTCTGCTTTTGACTCAGGGTATTTACTGATCCTTTTAAGCCAATTACAGAATTCCTTAGATTAGCAATTCCTACCTTAACCTCTAACTTTGTTTGGGAGACACATAGAGAAAAATACACAATACATTTCACATCAATCACTTCCCTTATTTACCAGCCTCAGCAGCAAGGGACTTTGGAATATTTGAAAATTCAACTCCAACCTCAAAGAACAAAATTTGCCAGCTGTGATAATATCTAACAGAATATCCTAAAGGCTTTAAAGCAATTAATTCCAAAGGTATGGTTCTAGAAAGTATTTTGGCAATTGTAAACAAACAGCCTTCCAAGGTGAGATCTTCGGTTATGTTTATTAAAAAGGAGTATCCTTATTTTATAAACCTATTTTGTAAGAGTAGCTCTTACATGTTAGTAGAGAAAACCAGAGTCAGATTGACTTGTAAGAACTCTATGAACTTAATTTTCCAAAAAGAAAGCTACCATTAAATCAAATACCATGCTATTCTTTCCTGTTTAATACGACAAATTCTCACCTTTCTAAAGTTCTGAACAGCAGAACAACTGAGAAAAAGAACCAAGGAACACCTGAAGTTCAATCAGCAACAGACCTCACTATAGCCAAAACGATTTTGCAATGATTTTTTTCAACAATACACCTAATTTAAAAATATCCCATACTATAACTTTAGAAAAAAATGAGTCTAACACATAAAATGGCTCCTAGAATTAATCAATTTTAATATCTCAATATATATTTCAAATATATGAATAGTCTATTAAGATGTTGATATCTTTCCATTAAAGTACATGCTGACACTCACGTAAATATAGTTGCATAATTCATATAAAGAGGCTGTTCTAATTTTTTAAAATCACTAGCGGTCACAGATACTTGCAATAAAAACAGCTGAAATAATTTGAATTGCAAAATATTTCTAACCTGACAAAACGAAACAAAAACAACGCCAGCAGAACAATCAAAATGACTTGAATCCTGAGTGTAGGAACAAGAATCACAAAGAGAAATGAACCGACTGAACCGACTGATAGTTGCCAGCTGCGGGGAGGTGGGTTAGAACGAACAGGGTGAATCTATTAGAGACTTAAGAGGATTGAGTACGTTACTCCCAGAGGAGAACTCACTTACGAAAACTTTGAACCCTAAAGGAAGGGGAAAGCAAAGTTTTTTTCCAAAAATGGTCCAGTATTTGTGAAACTTGGAGATGACTCTTCACAATTCTTTTTAGCCCAGTGTAGAATTTTAACAATTCGGCCAACGCGGCAAACAGGTGGGTAAAAGGAAAGGTTGGGGAGGAAGCCGGGCAAAGCAAGGCATGCTGCAGACAAAACAGGAGACAGACTGCAGTCGGCAGCGCTGTGTCAGGGGAAATGAGGGAAGTGGGAATTAGGGGAGCTGAGCAGTGGTGGGGGCGGGAGGGTGGGAAAGGGGTCCCGGAAGAAGTCCTGAACGTGGGTCAGGGATGGGAGAGCAAGCGTGAGGCCCAGGACCAAGGGAGATATGTCCAAAAAAAGGGCGGCAGCTGGCGGGAGTCGGCCTGAGGAGTTGCGATCGTGGTTAGCACCAGCCCGCCCTCCCGCCCTACTTTCTTCCTCCGGTCGGAGAGGCAGCGGCCAGTCACCTGGAGTGTGAGTTCCGGAGGGACTCGATCAGGCGCTGCTTCTGCTGCTGGAGGCTGGTGAGACCACCGGGGGACCCAGCTGCGGAGGAGGAGGCGCTCTTGGTCAGGGGAAAGAGCCAGCTCATCCTCCACGGGTCCCCGGGCCGAGGCCCCGGAAGGCTCTGGCCTGCTTCTCCCCGCGGCTCAGCCCGGCGGTTCCCCAGCGACAGAGGAGGAGCGGGCAGGGACGGCCCGGCCCAAGTGCCGGGCAGCCGCGTCTTCTCTACGCCGGCCCGGCGGGGGCTCCTCGGGACCGGCGGGGCATGCTATTGTCAGCGCAGCAGCTGAAGAGAAGGGAACTCGCCGCTCGAGACTGGCGGTCCCAACCTTCGCGGCCCTGACGCCCCAACCAGCCAGTCACACAGCCCGACCGCTCTAACTCTCCGCCGCCTCAGCCGCCGTCACCTGCGTGCCCCGCCCCCTCTGCGGATGGCGTCATCACCCGGCGCCCCCGCCCGGACGCGCGAGGAGCGACAGCGCGGTGCGGCGACGCTCCGGCTCCCCTTTCCCCCTTGCCGGGCGAGCGGTGTCTATGGGGCACCCGCCGCTGCCCGCGCCGCTACCGCAGCCGCCGCCGCCGCCGCCGCTGGGTGCTGTCTCTATGGCGAGGAGGAGGAGGAGGAGCGCGAGCGCAGCGACACAAGTAGATCTCGCGTCTACCTCAGACTTGGGGGGGAGGGGCGGGCTGGGGAAGTAGGAAGGGGGCGGGAACGGTGAACCTGAGAGGGTGCGCGATGGCGCCAGCTGGAGCGCGGCGGGCGCGGGGACGGGCCGGGCGGCGGGTGGCGGCGGGCAGGGTAATTGGGGCTGGGGGGTCTGTCGGGGGGGTGGCGCGGGGTGATGACGCGAAGGCTTTGTACCTGGGGCTTCAGTGGTGCGGGACGGAAATTGGGAGTGGAGGGCGGTGGCTCAGACCGTCAGCTCCTCGCAGTCCTTCTCGCGGCGGGGCTTGGGAGTCAATCGGGCTCCAGTCAGTGGTTATCAGCAGCCTTCGCGCTGGCTCCCTGCCAGGGAAGAGAGTTATCTGTGACTTGAATGTGTCTGTACTGTCCTCGCGTTTCGTTGGGAACCCGCAGTTCGGAGTTGGCTACCTCCAGTAACGAGAAGGCCTCTGGTGCCTCTTCAGGTCTTCTGGAAGTGTAGTAGAGAGCGAGGTGGAGGAAAGCAGTGTTCAGCGACAGGGTCTTTCCAGATTGTGTGTGTGTGTCTGTGTAGCCGAGTAAAGAGGGTTATAAAGGGAGCAGCCCTTCGATCTTTGGTTTCTGTTCTTAGAGCACTCGAGGTTACATCTGTGACTGTAGAGTTATAAGGAGCGGTCACAACTCCCTTTTACACTGGTCTGTTACGGTTTTTTCAAACTTGTGTGAAAAGCGAAAGAGGATCTGTAATTTCCCCGTTCAGGAACCGAAATGTTGGTCTGTACTGTTACCATGAAACCTGTGTTTGTAAGGACCATAAACGTGACATGTGTGTTTGGTAACCAGGGAAAATGCTCGGATTTTTAGGAAATTAGAGTTTGAAATGCAGAAACTCTATCGCTTCCTTTCTTTCTCCCATCCGCAGTTACAGACATTGAAACAGTTTCTGTGGCTATGCTTTATTGCTCAGAAATAACTTTTTAAAAGAAAAAAATTATTTACTTTTGGCCCCTCCCATCTCACCTAAATAAATTCTGGTAAATTTTGTAGTTAAGTCAGACTTTGAATGTTCAGTTAGGAATAAAAGCAAGTACTAATGCTACCTTTGCCCTAGTAACATCTGATCTTGTCACGTGTATCAGTATGTCACTTTTCACGTTTACCTGAAAAGGGATGTCTTTATAAAGTTTTATTCAGAGAGTGAGTTGAATTCAGAGCAATTTTTAATTAATGGGAAGTTTTAAAAAAATGATTACTGTGTATGAAGAAAACACTTTTTACCTAACATTAGAACCAGGAAACCTGTGTTGTCCTTTTCCTCCTACTGATTAGCTGTGTGACTTTAGACAAGTCACGTCCTAAACTTTGATTTTCTCATAAATCAAAGACTTCAAATAAATATCTCTTAAGTTTCTGTCAACTCAATCATTCTGTGATTCAGATTCCTGGTATAACTGATTCTTATTTTGACAGGTATACAAATAAAGGATAAAGTATTTACGAAACAAATCTTCAATCAAGTATAACATTTTGATGCTTGGCAGCTAAACTCCTTGTGCCCTCACTATGCCAGCAGCAACTGTAGATCATAGCCAAAGAATTTGTGAAGTTTGGGCTTGCAACCTGGATGAAGAGATGAAGAAAATTCGTCAAGTTATCCGAAAATATAATTATGTTGCTATGGTATGCCTATGAGCAAAATCTTTAAAATGCCTTTTATGAATTGAATTCAACCCTTCTGGTTGATTTTTTTTTCTAGGTATTTAATGAAAATAATTTTGTCAATGACCTCCCAGCTAAAGACCACCAAGAACACACCAGTAATGTGACAAGTTGGGTTTCTAACTCATTGCATTGAGGGAAAATGCATTCTTAGAACCGTGGGGTTATTTGCATAAGCGAGTGTTAGAAAGGCCTTCTAGGAATTGGGGTCTGTGGCGGTGGTTTTAGAAAGGGAGTGAAAAAGTGGGGCTCTGCTCTGAACTGTTGGGAAGCTGGGGTAATTCCACAATAGGATATCTTAATGAGTCTCAACTAGAATGAGAGAAGACTAGAGTGAGGCTAAAGTTGTAAAGAAGCAACAGTCACTCATTATTTGAGATAGAAGGAGGTTTGATCATTTTTATTTTGGACAATGTGTGTGTGTTTGCATATGTTCAGTTATGATTACAGACTGGCCTTGTCTGATGTTCTGGTGTGAAATTGTTTATATTCAGCAGAAGACCCATTAGGACCTAGCTGTGAATGCCAGGTTTGCTCCTAGCAACACTAAGGCCTGATACTAATACCAGGTGGAGCTCCTAGATGTCTTTCTCAAACAAAAATATTCAGATCTCCCAGTGAAGCATTGTTGATCTGTAGTTTTTTTTTTTGTTTTTTAATTACCAGTGGAGTTCCATGAACATGCTGTGTTGTTAATCATTTCTACTTTTGCAGATACTGTTCACTCTGCCTAGCCTGAATTAATTTTTTTGCTTCTTGAGTACTGTCTGTTTTGACTTCTCTACTGTATTGTAGATTATTAGCTTCGAGAAGAAAGAGCTTAGTTTCTTAATCATCCTTCCCCCCCCAACACTTAGCGTAATACATAGCATCCAATAAAGTGGTTGTTGAGTTTGACTGAATTTAGAAAAGTTTCCGTTTCTCTCCTCCTTCCTAAGAATTGAAATTTAGGTTTTGTTCTTAGTTTCTTTTGTTCTTAGTTTCTTTGGAGAAGGAAATGGCAACCCACTCCAATATTCTTGCCTGGAGAATCCCATGGATGGAGGAGCCTGGTGGGCTACAGTCCATGGGGTCGCAAAGAGTCGGACACGACTGAGCGACTTCACTTCACTTCACTTCTTAGTTTCTTAATTTGAATTTTATTCCTAAAATGATATGTTTATTTTCTTAGCATATTTAATACAAGTAAATAAATATGCTTCTTTTCGGAGGGGGAGGTTGGTTGGTTAAAACATGAATATTTGAATGTACACAGATAATGTCCTAATTAATAGATGTATTTTCTTATCCATAATTAGAATGAAGTTATTTTTTCCAGTAGAAATTCATAGTGGTCATTGATTTCTCAGATGAAAGCAGTGACAACTTTAGACATGTGATAGCATTCTACAGGAATGAGTGGTGGCATGCAGTCTTTAAGGGTATGCTTTCTCTGGAGTGTAGAGAGTACTGTTTTAGGCCAAGAAAGTAGGAGGGTTTTGGTATTTATCTAAATACTTACTTCAGAAAAGCAATTAAAAAGTATGGTACATTTTCTAGTCTTTTTAACCGTCTTCATTGGTTTTAATATTACAATACTGCGAGCGTAGTTTCACATACTTGTTGAAAAACATGAATTTATGATTTTCTTCTTCCTCCTTCCTCGGGAATAGAGTACTTAGTTACATTTATTATGTGTACATTATACATGGTAATTTTTTACTGATATGACATTTAAAGTAAGATGAAGTCATTAAGTTTGTGGTTTTATGGTTTTAAAAAGTAATACTCTTCCTAGTTAAAAGGTACATTGTAATTGAACATGAATTGTGTAGAATATTACCCATAACAGGATTCTTCAGTGTGTACTCAAAATTAATTATTCTAGGAATTTTTGGATTGTGGTTTTGACTATTTAGTAAGTTCAGTTCAGTTCAGTTCAGTTGCTCAGTCGTGTCCAACTCTCCGCGACCCCATGAATCACAGCACGCCAGGCCTCCCTGTCCATCACCAACTCCCGGAGTTCACTCAAACTCATGTCCACAGAGTCGGTGATGCCATCCAGCCATCTCATTCTCGGTCGTCCCCTTCTCCTCCCGCCCCCAACCTTTCCCAGCATCAGAGTCTTTTCCAGTGAGTCAACTCGTCGCATGAGGTGGCCAAAGTATTGCAGTTTCAGCTTTAGCATCAGTCTTTCCAATGAACACCCAGGATCGATCTCCCTTAGAATGGATTGGTTGGATCTCCTTGCAGTACAAGGGACTCTCAAGAGTCTTCTCCAACACCACAGTTGAAAAGCATAAATTCTTCAGCGATCAGCTTTCTTCACAGTCCAACTCTCACATCCATACATGACCATGGGAAAAACCATAGCCCTGACTAGACAGACCTTTGTTGGCAAAGTAATGTCTCTGTTTTTTAATATATTATCAAGGTTGGTCATAATAACCCTTAAAACTGTTTTACAGGACACCGAGTTTCCAGGTGTGGTTGCAAGACCCATTGGAGAGTTCAGGAGCAATGCTGACTATCAGTACCAACTGTTGCGGTGTAATGTAGACTTGTTGAAGATAATTCAGCTAGGACTGACATTTATGAATGAGCAAGGAGAATACCCACCAGGAACTTCAACTTGGCAGTTTAACTTTAAATTTAATTTGACGTAAGTAGGAAATAAATTTAACCCAAACTTGTTTTTTTTAATTTTAGAAATTAATTTCCATCAGGTACAACAAATGAAATTTTGTATCGCTACCCTGGAAATATTTAAAACCTAAAATTTCAAAAGTTTATGTTTCTTCTTTTTATTATGGGATCAAAAAAATCAGGATAAAGAAGACTTAAATTCAGATACTTTGAGTTTTAGAGCTGTTATTTGAAAAGCATAACTACCACTATTTTGAAATTTGGAAAACTGGGTTTTGAAAATATTTCTTGATAGAAAAAAGATAACTTTACAACATTAATTTTGCTTTCAAACTTTGTGTGCAATTTGAAATATATTTGTCTTTGTTGTAAAAGTTATCCTTCTCATGAAGAGATTCTTATCATGGTTATAGTCCATTGTGTGAATAGAAGGCTCATCAGAGGTGATAATGAGATCCTAGAAACTTGTGTGCATTTTCCTTTCAAATCAGTTATTGGGTCAGCCCAGCCCACAGAACCTCTTACAGGTTACATATGGGAGAAGTATTAGTATCCTTGAGCCTGGTGTTTCTTTTAGGAAACAATTTGGAATCTGAATTCTAACTCAAGTCCTGGGTCACAGCCCGTTTTCTTTACTTACAGTACTTCTGTATCATTGGTAAGAAGAGTCTTGATAGCTTAGGGAAGTTTCCAGTGTTTTTGGGTGAGGGCAGATTGTTTACAAACTGACTGTAAGATGGGGAAATGTTGAATATATTTTGAATATGTTACTATACTGCAGTATCCTTCTGTTTGACAGTCTCTGCTTATTTCATGTAATCTTACATCCAATTTTCAAAATAGTAAATGAAGCTGTAGGACAGTTAATGGTGGTAGTGGTGGTGGTAGTCAGTCCCTTCAGTCTTGTTCAACTCATTGTGACCCCATGGACTGTAGCCCACCAGGTTCCTCTATCCATGAGAATCTCTAGGCAAGAATACTGGAGTGTGTAGCCAGGTTTCCTACATTGCAAGCAAATCCTTTATCATCTGAGCCACTAGAGAAGCCCCAATTGATGGTAGTGCCATTTAAGGACCTCTGGTCTCTGTAGTGTGATACTTAGCATATATAAGATCTAAAGAAAAGCAGGGCTGATGAGCTTAGAGGATAGTGTTGTCAATGGTTTAATAGTATGGCTTCTAATTGCATTATGTTTAGCCTGACTGTGTTTTCACTCTGTTGGATTTAATAATATACTCTCCAGAACTTTGTCAAGAGTGAAAGGTACTTGCTACTGCTGCTGCTAAGTCACTTCAGTCGTGTCCGACTCTGTGTGACCCCATAGATGGAAGCCCACCAGGCTCCCCCGTCCCTGGGATTCTCCAGGCAAGAACACTGGAGTGGGTTGCCATTTCCTTCTCCAATGTGTGAAAGTGAAAAGTGAAAGTGAAGTCGCTCAGTCGTGTCCGACCCTTAGCTCTATTCAAACTGATAACCTTTTATAAGTCCTTTAATTCTGAAAATTCCCTTTTATCTTTTTCCCGAAAGGTAACCCTTTTTAAAATTGGTTCTCTACCGTTTCATTTGCTCTATGTTACTTTTTTCCCAGGCTGATCATCAGAAGATTGTTGTGTACTAAGGTAGTGCTATGATCTCAGTATGTGAGTAGGAGGTGACCTATCAGGGTCTCGGTTTTGGTAAAATAGACATTTTTCCTTTCTAGAAACATCTTTGTTCTTATAACAACTGCTTTGTTACTGCATTTTCTGAAAGACTTTTTTTTCTAGTACATTTTTTCTCATACAGCAAAACTCATGCTGTAGTTTTGCTGCCATTCATCTTAATGTTAATATCTTGAGAGATCTTTAAGGATGCAATGAAAAATATTATTTAAATAGAAAGGGTCAGTTGGAAAATAAAACCAGTGCTACCTAATGTGAGAAAGAGCACCATGAATCTTGGATATTTTGAAGAAAGATGAAAATTGACTTTTATTGAGTTCCTAGAATGAATGTGTCAGCAGCTGTGCTAGGTCCCAGGGACATAATGTTGAGGAAAGTTGGTCATGGTCATTATAACTCTTCTGTCTGCTTTCTATTGCTGAAATCCAAGAATTAGAACTGTTAGGTACTGATCAATGTTTGGGAATTTGCTCTAAAGTGAATTTGGACTTGATACATACATGAAAGTTCAAGTAGAATATGATATTTGATCATGAAACACCAGAGTTACTCATCCAGGTCGCTCTCCTGGAGATGGTGATCCAGTATGTCCAGCTGTGGCACTTGTGAATCCATATTGTTGACAAGTTCTCTGAGTGATTATTATCATTGGGCAAGTTTGGGAAATACTGATTTAAATAGTGCAGTACTCCCTGGTAATATAACATTGAACAAAACAGACAAAAATCATTGCTCTCTTCAAGCTTAAATTGTGATTAAGAGAGAGATCATAAAAGTAAAGTGAGCATATGGCCCAGAATAATGTGAGCCTGGAGAAGGAGTCTCTTTTGTCTTTGGTTGGTTATAGTTGCTAGAGCATGTCTCTTAGTGAGCATATGGGCATGATGAGTGAGATTCTACTTGTTTAAGGTACATGTTTTAGTATAAGAAGGACAGTAATATCTGTTATGTAACTGAAAAAATTTGTATTGGGTTTATTCAGATATCCTTTTGAAAGAGTTTTCTGGCATAATTTTCCAGGGAATTTTGACTTAAGATTAATTGTTGCAATTCCTGTTTTTAAATATTTCATTTGCTAGTTTTATTACTTTTCAAAGGCAATATTCCTTTTGGCTCAGTTTTATTAAAGCTTTTATAGAACTTTCTTTTGCTAAGTGGTAGAAACCAGTATTCTCACAATTTTCAAAGTAAATAGAAACATCCAGTGGGCACTGCATGAAATACTTTTCATTCTCAGAAACATACGTTCATTTTGATCACTTTTTTGACTTAATATAGTATTTTGGATACCCATGTGCTTGTGCTTAGGTATTAAAGATGGTTTTCTTTTTGGCTTAAGTAAAATCTTGAAAGATTGGTTTATATTTAGATTTCCTGGCTTGATTTTTGAGAGGTAATCTTCTAGGAGTAAGACTGTTAGAAGGAGAAATTAATGCTGTTCCAGCAGAGTCTTTCATTTTAAACAGCTTACTGCTGATGGGAACCGTTTGAGAGGCTCATCGGTAGTGAGAGGAAGCAACTCCTCCTTCTTTAAGACAGAGTGTGGTTTAACACAGGCCCAGCAGGAGTTTTCCCTTCAGTCTCTTTCCCTTCTCTCTGCTGAGAGCCTGGGAGACAGACACAGGCTTCACCCCTATGGCTGCAGCTCTGTTTGGCAGCATTAAAATGGCTGCTGAGACTGAAAGCCCGGTAAGAAGATGTCTGTGACTCTGTGGTGGTAGCTATGGTGAGTAGAAGACCCTTTTTTTTTTGAACCCAGTTAAATTTACTTAACCTGTGAAAGGCTAATGAGATGGATAGTAAAGATTAAAATCTCACCATTGGACTGTTTCGAATGATAACTTGCTGTATGCACATTCTTCTCAGATTAAGTTAACCTTTTTATTTCAGTCACATTTACCTTCCGTATATATGAAATTTTGGAACAAATGGACTCAGACCCATTCTCTCTTGATATTTCTGGCACTGTAGTTGTAGATGTCAGTGGGAGAAACACAGTTTGAAATACGGCACTTCTGAATGTTGTCTTTCTTTTTCTCCTTGCCAGGGAGGACATGTATGCCCAAGACTCTATAGAGCTGCTCACAACATCTGGTATCCAGTTTAAAAAACATGAGGAGGAAGGAATTGAGACCCAGTACTTTGCAGAACTTCTAATGACATCAGGAGTAGTCCTCTGTGAAGGGGTCAAATGGTTAT
This sequence comes from Moschus berezovskii, assembly GCF_049115385.1. NCBI lineage: Eukaryota > Metazoa > Chordata > Mammalia > Artiodactyla > Moschidae > Moschus > Moschus berezovskii. The sequence continues at coordinate 25,326,590 of NC_142485.1, read as the reverse complement.
CATTTCATAGGTAAAAGATTGCATTGCAAATGGTATTTGTGTTACCATTTTCTAGCTGCTTCACACTTGAGTTGGGTCATGGTGTCAGCATTTCAGGCTTAGTTCTGCAGAGAACTGGCTGTCATATAGCTCACCAGGCTAATGTTGGTCTCCTTAAAGGTTCATTTAATGATGTGAAATCCATTTCAGACTAAGGGAGACAGTATTGCATAGTGGAAAGAGTGTAGGCTGAAAAAACAGACCTTGGTTTAAGTCCAGCAATGCCATTTGGAATCTGTGTTATTACATAGGTTTATTTATTTAATAAATAGAGTTAACATTTCTAAGCCTTAGAATGAAAACATTTATTCATCAAAAAAACAGTTATTATCTACCATATGTCAAGCACTTTGATAAGATTCTAGGAATTAAGTTACAAAATAGGCTACAATCTCTGATTTTATTGTTTATATCTTGATATTCCTTATGGTTTTCAATGTTAAAGCTTTTTTCCCCCTCTTTTTAAAGTAAGAAGTAAAACTAAACACTGAATAGAAATTTTATATGTACTCTTACTTTAAAAGGTATGTTAAATAGCCTCTCTCATCAAATATTTAAGTCCCAACTGTGTGTCATAAGGAAAAAAAAATTCAAGATGTGACACCTGCCCTTTAAAGAAGTGGAGAAAACAGTCCATGTGCTTTCAATGGTGGTACAGAAAACAACTTGTCTGAGAAATCGGTGGGAGCAGGGCTCTTGAGGGAAGGCATCCTGTGAGAGGTCCTAAGAAAAGATTGACAGGGAGGAGAAGGGGTGTGATTGTGGGATGGAGTGCAGGGAGGAATGAAGCTGTGAGAAAGCCAGACAGCAGGGCCAGGGTCTTGCTTTGCGTGTGTGAGAGCTGGCTTTCTGTTCTCCAGACAGTAGTTCTCAGCCGTTACTTATCACTGTCTGTAAATGATGGCATTTCCTCATTATAACTGTAAATGTGTTTCTCTGTTCTTTTGTGCATTTTTTCTGGTTCTTTTTTCCTCTCCGTTTAGGGTGTGACTCACTTAAAAGTTGTATTGAAAAAATAATTGTTTTTCACTTCTATGGTTTTTATGGTGCCTCTTCTGTATTCTTTAACCCTTTCATAGTGGTTATGACTTTGGCTACTTAATCAAAATCCTGACCAACTCTAATTTGCCTGAAGAAGAACTTGACTTCTTTGAGATCCTTCGATTGTTTTTTCCTGTCATTTATGATGTGAAGTACCTCATGAAGAGCTGCAAAAATCTCAAAGTAAGTCTTTAAATGGTTTTATTTGTAATCAACATGCTTTTCAGAGTGGGTAACTGACTTAAAAGATGCTGGGTTGGATGTTGATTTAAACCTTATTTTTAAGTTTTATATTAAATGCACATTATCTGATTATTGTCATCTGATTCCTTTTTTGCATAAAAATAGTTTATAAGAAATCCTTATTCAAAGCTTCATGATATATTTGCAGAATAAGCTTTAGCAAGATTCAAACCAAAGATCATATTCGTATCATTCTTTTGCCACGTTGAACATGAACTAGCACAGAATCTGAGACTCTGACATGGAAATGCAAGTTCTCCCTCTCTCCCAACACATAATCTTCCCATGTAAGAGGAAGTCTCGGGACCAGCAGTGTGCAGCTAGAGTCAGTCATGTAGCAAAGAGAGTTTCCCCTTCAGCTTGTCTTGGTGTGAGAGGTTATAGCCTCAGGTCTAGTTATAGGGTCATGTTCCTATAAAGGGATTTTTTTTCTTTCTTTTTTCCGCCTCACCACCAGCCCATGGACATCATCTTGTTAGTAGTAAGTGCTGATAACTGGGAGATCCTATCTAAACAGCAGCTTACATTCTGATGCTTATTACCATGTGTGTAATGATTTGTTAGTTCTGAGCATTCTTTCAAAAAGAAACTGTCTTTATCAGGAAAAGTGCTCTTAGTTTTAGAGTGAATTCACTGATAGGGGTACAGACTCCTAAAGAATACAGTGGTTTTATTTTTTCAGGTGTGTTTGTGCTTAAGCTGTAACTCAAGAAAAACATTTACATAAAGTTTTTGCTTCATAGAACCTACATCAAGGCTGATCAAGTTTTCTCCTCCCCGGCTTTTTAGAAGTGCGAGGAGTCATACTTTTAGAAGATGGTGAAAACTTAAAGAGTTTTACTTTTATGTAGGAAGAAATAATTTAGGAATTGACTAAGGAAGCTTTGCTTTTGACAGATGAACTGAAAATCCTAAAAGAAACAGTCTTTGGGCCAAAGTTTCCTTACCTCATTATAAGATATAGCATACAATCTGGAAAGTTTTTAAGAAATACTACTTCATGTTTGTAGCACCAAAGAAAAGCAGAATTCTGTGCAATTTGAATAGACTTCTACTGTGACTCAGGTGAACTTACAGTAGGCTGTCCTGATGTCTCTAGACAGGATATCCCCTGAAAGTATTACATGCTGAGAATCCAAGGCCTAAATATTTTTATCTGGCTGTGGAAATACTGTTTAAATTTGACATGTCTGAATAGTGACAGTTTGGGCGAACAGAGAACCAAATTATTATTCATTATGTGTATGCTGTTGAAAATTTTCTGAGCATATTAGACATTCTGAATATGCCCTGAGGAACTGCAGTGTTAAAATTCAGGTTGATGACAAAGGTACTTTCTGACCTATAGTCAGCCATACTGAATGACTACTCTGTTGCCCTCCTGAGCAGCTGCTAACGATGCCTAATCCTTGTGCTGTTTTTAGCCCTGATGCAACTGCTGTGCAAAGGACTGTTTCAAGCTGTGATGTAGAAAAGGGCTAGTTTGCTGGTAGAGGCCTTAACAGTTTAGAGAGAAATTGGTGTGCATTTTGTCGTTGGTCCTGATGCTTGTTTCTTTGCTTTCTCTTCTCCCATGTTCCCCTCTTTATTCTTATTCCCTCGTTCCTTCTTTTATTCTTTCCCTTCCTTTCTTTCAATCTCATTATCTTTCCTTTCTAATCCTAGCAGTATTTACATAGGTGGGTGGTTAGCAGACCCTTCTAAAGGGTTATATTCTCATAACATCAGACTCTTTTTCTTTTTAACTAACAAAAACTATAGTCAAGGATTGAATAGTCATGACAGCTTTGTTTTGTGCAATTTAGATGAAGCTATTTAGAGATATTTAGATGAAACTTTTTAGATGAAGCTTAAGAAAATTTATAAAGTCCCTGTCTACGGTCCATTTTATAAGAACTGATGGATGGAGAGATGGCCTGTGAGTGTACTTGGTAAATGTTAGCCTGTGTTACCTTGTATATGATCTGCTGCCCCCATATCTTGAGGGAAATTGCTTGCCATCACATGCCTTAAAGGGTATGATGAAGATAAATTTCCCCAATTAGGATCTCATTTTCCATTGAATTATAAACATCTCCCACATTCAACAAATGCATCAGTGATTCACATGCTCTTATTTTCTGCTGATCTTCATAACGTCCATCTTTACTGAAACTCATTGCTGTTTTGATCATTGTCTATGTTATGTAATTTTTGAATCCAGATGTTGCAATGTTTTTCTTTTGACAAGCAATTTTTCTTTCTTGTAGGGTGGTTTACAGGAAGTTGCTGAACAGTTAGAGCTGGAACGGATAGGACCACAGCATCAGGCAGGATCTGACTCATTGCTCACAGGAATGGCCTTTTTCAAAATGAGAGAAGTATGAAGACATCAGTGCCTTTTTCTCAGTTGGTTGTTAGGTTGAGAACATTAAAATATAATGGCAAAAGTTTTGGGGGCAATAAATACATATTAAGTGAAGATATAATTACAGTTGCCATGTAAGTCATATCCACCACACTTGAATGAAAGTAATCAAAAATGAGTCATCTTGAAATGCAGTTCAGAAGGAAAAGAAGAAAATAAGTTCTTAGTAGAATACGAAACTTAAACTACCTTAGAAATCATGTAGGTCCAACCATATTATTTCTTAGATGGGGAAGCCGAGGCTAGAGGCCAGTAGCTTTTATCCAAAGTTATACACAATAATAGGGGAACTCCAGAGTCCTTCCTGTTAATCACGTTAGTGTTGCTTCTGTCAAGTCAAGGAATCCATATAATTAAGTTTTCCCTGGCACTGGCTTTTCTTAGATATTAAACTGTTGCCGTACTTCAGTACTTTGAGGATTTACAGAGTAGGACTCATGCTGTTTAGTAGATTGTTACAAAGAGGTTTCAAATTCTAAAGAGGTTAAACAAATCTGAAATAGTAGGTAAGTCAAAAATCATGTTGGGCAGACATTCCTTAAGAGGCAAAAGGCAGAGATAAGTTCTTCAAATATAAAGAAGTCAGTTACAGAAAAATGAAATTTAATGAATCCAAGTCTACTCTTAGGTTAAGTGATGGACATAGGTGTACCTAATAGATAAATGGAAAGAAAAGAAAGCCAGTTATGCGAAAAGAAAACAGTGGACATTTTTGCTTACAAAAACGTTTTCCTTTTTGCAAAATAGAATTCTTTAGAGCATATCCTCTTAGACATTAAAGAAATGACTGAGGGTAATTCTGGGAATTTAGAACTTTTTGTAGAAATGTATTAATAATACGTGTAATAGGAAGCAGCTATTTTGCCAAGTGGTATTGATACAGAAGTGATTTGGACTGTATTCCTGACAAGTAAATGTTTTGTACATCTTCCTAGTACTCCATTAGAGAATTAAAAGACAACCTTTTGTGTTCTCAGCTTTGCATTTAAAAATACGCCTTGATGGTTTGGTTAATGGTGGATTCTCTGCTATTAATGTTACCTTTATTTTTCTTGGCTTTATTAAGTATAATAACCTAATGTGAATGTTCAGATTTTGCTGTCCAGACATGTTTGGGGTTTGTTTTTAGCCAAAAGTCTTGGCCTTTCACATAGACTTAAGGCTACTTATAAACCTTAGCCCCTTCCCCAACCCATTATTGGCTATTTTTATTCATTCTCATGATTAAGTATTATTAAATTAATGGACTAAAAATGCCTGCCATTTTTCCATTATTACAAATCCTCATAAAATGGTCTGAGTGTTAATAGGAAAGGCATTGTGTTTATATAGTTTTTGGTAGTCTTTTTCTTTGATTTCATTTGAACTCTGTCCTTAGGAACATCAGTCTTATATGTTTAGTTTAAATGTGTGGCTTCAGAGGAGCATCATAGATAAGAGCTGTCCTAGTTAAGGAACAGTCAGTACTTACATTGCTGAAGTATAAATTACCAGTCGTACCTTTTGGTTAAAATTATCTTTTTTTTTTCTTCCAAAATTCCTTTTTAGATGTTCTTTGAAGATCATATTGATGATGCCAAATATTGTGGTCATTTGTATGGCCTTGGTTCTGGTTCATCCTATGTACAGAATGGCACAGGGAATGCATATGAAGAGGAAGCCAGCAAGCAGTCATGACATGAAATAGTTCTTTTATTTTTATTTGAGATACACACATGCTTGTATATAGGTTTTATCTCTGGTTGAATCCCTTGAACAGTAGACATTACTTTTTTTTTTTCTTCATAGCTTATTTTTCTGCCTTTCAGCACTAAGTATCTACCATTCCTATCTCAGATCTTCATAAATAGAAAAGTATTCAGGTTCAATCCGGCCTTAAATACACTTGTTAGTAGGCGTGTGTGAGTGGGGAAAGCTACATGGTATTGAATACTTTGATAAACTTCACCTACTTGAGCTTGGTTTGTTTTTTCCCGTTCCTAAATTAACTAGCACTGACTGTAATTTATTTCCCTGTTTCATGTCTCCCTTCCATTCTGCAGGAGTTTTAGCTATTTGAGATTGTGGACCATCAATTTTGCACTTTAGAGAGTGATTCTGACTCAAATCCTCTGTTTTATCAGCAGTTTTGGTTTTCCTTGCTCTTAGCTGGAAAAATGACCATCTGCCAACTTTTACCGTATTTACTTGTTTTTGACCCATGGAATATAGCACATGCATTGTGCAAATGGTTGAATCAGCAGGACTACAAAAAAGAAAAGACAAAAAACTACTGAGGAGCTTAGTAACTGCTGTTTCTGTGCGTAGTAGTTAATCTTCCAAGCACATCTAGTGTCTGTCAGTTTCTAATTGGCATGTGTGTAGGCTGCTCTGTGACCGAAGTGTTTTTCAAACCAGCTTTACACCTTTCAGGAAAAATCCTTTGTGATTGGACATTTAATGTCTGCTGGGAAACTGGTACCCAAGATGTTGAAGCTGCAGTTATTTTATGATAGCACACTTCCCTTATCTGCTTCTTTTTATTCCATCTCTGTTTACCCTTATTTTAAAAAATTTTATAGCCATATTGACAATGCTCTTGATTTGTTGATTCCATAAATCAATTTCATTCAAATCCAAAGATTGCCAAGTCTTTAGGTATATTTTGTACCAAATTAAATTACAAAAAATTCAAGCTTTCATAGTTGCTACAAAGATAAATAATGGAGAAATTTGGTGCAAAACAACATAATACAAAATTATATATTTATTAGCTATATACAGTATAGCTAATAAAACTACCTGAGGAGTGTAATGCTTGTTTATTTTTTTGTGTATATCTTTGCAATCTATTTTATATATATTGACAAAAGAGACTGTGAAATATTTAGCCATGTGGAATATGTGACCAGACCAGAGCATGCGTAGGAAGGCATTTTGGTAATCATTAACTGCCCTGAAATGACAGACTACAAGTTATGATGTGTGTCATCTGCACTTCAATCAGTAATATTAGCAAATCTCCAAATGTTAGCCACATTAGTTTGTTTCCCTTGTACATTCTTTATTCATGATACTTCAATGCTGTAACTGGGTGGTCCTTTTTAAACAAAACATTTGCAAAACAGAGGGATTATTTGTTTTTAAAGCTTTTGTAAATAAAGGCTTCAGAAATGTTTTCTTATATATGTTGGTGACTGGTAATTTTGTTTTAGAAATATTTGGGGGGATATTGTGGTTTTTTGTTTTTAAATTTGGGCAACTGAACAAGAACTCAGTAATTTCATTTACTACATGGTTTTTAATGTCTTAATTGAAAAAAATCAACCTGAGCCTTCTATATGACAACAGTGTTTGCTTATTTTTTTTATGCATACCTCTACCAAATGTTAAGACTTGACTTCCGACTCCCCTTTTCTGGGATGCATTTATTCTGAAAGACAAAAGTAAATGCATTTGAGCTAACCTTCTGTGGCTTCCTTTTAAAGTCAATACAGCAGGTATCTACTTGGTTTCTTTTTCTTTTGATCTTCACTTCCTTAAAAAAATAATCACAAAGATTGCCTTTTGAATAACCATGTAGTTTTGTTGAATTTCATAGTTTGTATCAGTTTTGGTTTCAAGAATTAATATTTTTTATAACTTCTAAAAGAAGAACTATATAACCCTCGCTAAACATAGCTTTTTGATCAAAGATATTTGCTTGATCATTTTTTAATGTTCCTAAACCATTAATTCTGGACTCACCATATTCTGTTAAATCTACTAAAGCAAGAGTCAGCAAATTACGGCCCATCAACCAAAACCAAAACCAGCCTGCTGCCTGTTTTTGTCTGGCTAGTGACATGAGAGTGGATTTTATAGTTTTTAACGGTTGGGGAAAAACTATATTTCTTGATGTGTGGAAATTATATGAAATTCAACATTTAGTGTCCATAAATAAAGGTTGGATTGGATCTGCATTCATTTATGCGCTGTCTATGGCCATCTTTCTACTTTAGAGGGAAAGTTGAGTGGCTGCTACAGAAACTGCCTAGGGCATTCTTAACATTTCACATTTTCGCCTGGTGTGCTACAAGTCAGTGATAGAGATGATGACCCGACAGCAATTGTTATGCCATGTGAATCTCTGTACCACACATTTTATTATTTTTTTAGGTTACCAATTCATACCCACTGTGTCAAAACAAGAAAAGTGCACTTTGAATGGTGTGCTTTTAAGAAAGGCACATTGGAGTGTGGATTATCAGGTTACAGTCAACTGTGACACTAACTGCTTTAAAAAAAAATACAACAAATAAAAAAAAAAAATACAACGTATGTTGACATAACCAGACTAAACATTTATCACAATATTCCCAACTCATGGGAAGGCAACAGAATTAGAATTAAAACTTTAAAAATGGCATATCTTATAACAGCAGAATTTTCTTCACAAAAATAAAGCTGCAACCAAAGTATGTTTACAAGTGACCCACTTGTTAGCTAAGCAAAGCCATTTACTGATGGTGAGTTTATATATCATGTCTGAATGCGGTAGCCCAAAGAAATCCATCCAGAGAAAAGACCGACAGCTTTCTGATGAGAACAGTTACTTGAAGAGTGGGACACACTGTCAGCAGTTAACTATGGCAAACAAGACATGATTTTGAGTGTTTTTCTTAATGAGTCAGATGTTAACAGTACTGCCCAGCTGTTCACGTTTGAGAAATCTGTGCTGAGTTTCAAGTAACCAAACAATTTGTTTCTATTAAGAGTTCAGAATAACTACAGGTAAGAATATTTCACACAAGTAGACCACTAAGTTGGTACAAACGGAAGTGGAATGGTATAACTGATAGTGGTAAAAGAAGCATAGAGCAAGAAAAAGTTTACTTGATCAAATCTAAAAACTTGTGACGACATAAGGTGTTTGCTGGGGACCCATTTCTCGTGTCATACACCTCTTTTTTCTTCTAACAAGAACAGTGTTTATTAATAGCTGGTGTCTTAAACCACTGCAAAGACCATGTAGCAAAAGCATAAACAAACCAAAAGACCATACCTGAAGTGTACATATGTATACAGACTGTCCTGTTGATTCTAGCTGTTCCAGGGCTCGCTCATAACTTCTTGCCTAAGTAACATTTTTTAAAGAACTTTAAAACATGTTTGCATGTTACACTAAGATTAGTGTGTAATCAAGGTTGCATTTAAAAAATACTCAGCTTTCACACAATAAATGTTTGGTTACGTCATTTAATATACTTTTAATACTAGGCTTCAGGGGCTATACATACTGACAGAAAAAGACATGAAATCTAAATTCTGAAAATAATCTTAGTTTCAGCTGAATAAACAGAACTGAAGCTTTCCGTGGTATCAGTTCTTTTAATTCAACGTTAGCAGAACTCTATGGCATGTTTTCTTTTTTCTTAAATTGATTAAGCACCTTTACCTGCCAAACAAGAACTATTAAGTTCAGGTCAGGCTTGAACTCCTTACATTGTCAAACCTTCCCTGGAAGATGCAAAACAAATCAGTTTTCATGAACCATAAAATAATACTGTCCTTTGTGAGCAATGAGGAGCTGTTTTCGCATAAACCAGAGCTTAAAGTCACTGATCAAAAGGCCCCCTTTGGTTTAACTGGTACTTAGAAATAAGAAAAAAAAAAAAATAAAATAAAAAAAAAAAAAATATATATATATATATATATGTATATAAAACACATTCCTCCTCTTCCCCCAACTGTAAACTACAGAAATAGTGAATATTGGCTATGACAAGACTATCAAAGATCTACGTTTTGGCATTGTCACCAGTTTTGTTTTTGCTGTCAACTCTCCTGTGGTGAGAGGGTTGCAAGTGATTTAAATTGTTTTTATTGGCATTGGCTAGACTTTCATTTGAACTTTTTGTTGTTAAAGAACACTTAAAGGGTGTCACGGAATGAGTCCTGTAACCTAGACTGCATTATGGACAAGAATCCTCTTTACTTACGTCCCCCACTTTTTTTTTTTTTTTTTTGGAAGATCCTATTTCAGAGCCTTCTGCTACACTGAAGATCAGGCTGGGAGATACCTGTGTAACATCCACAGGAGTTCCTTTCAAACTTGAGTTGAAACTACTTCAACTCATCCCTTCAGTGCTGTCCACTTGATACAAATCAGGACACTATTGTAAAAGAATAATATCCATTATGGCAAAGACATGAGGAAAGTACAGGGTTTGGACCATTAACAAAGTGTAACACAGTTGCCTGTGTTCTGTAACAAAGTAAGATTGTTTGGTAGGAAGTTCTAAATCTAATAGAGGAAAAGACTTCTGGATTTTAGATCAAGACTTTCATAAGGTTGGAATGTAATGCTTTTAATAAGTGACATGATCAAATTGCTAAAGTTTTAATAAAAATTAGAATCTGTGAATTGTTACCAAGACAAGGTAAAAAAAAAAATTCCAGCGGCATCTCTAAAAAAGGAACACTTAAGGTATATAACGCAATCCGCTTCCACAAGAGAAAGTACTTCTGAACTGGCCGTGCTATGCTCAATTGCTTCAGTTATGTCTGACTCTTTGCAACCCCATGGACTCCTGTGTCCACGGGACTCTCCAGGCAAGAATACTGGAGTGGGTTGCCATTTCCTTCTCCAGGCGATCTTCCCCACCCAGGAATCTGTCTCCTGCATTGGCAGGCGGCTTCTTTACCACTAGTGCCACGTGGGCTAAGTAGGTGGAAAAGGAGTGCAGAATGTTAAAACATTTGGGGTTACTTACAGCAGTTTTCCAGTACTCTTGCCTAGAAAATCCCATGGATGGAGGAGCCTGGTGGCTGCAGTCCGTGGGGTCGCTAAGGGTCGGACACGACTGAGCGACTTCACTTTCACTTTTCACTTTCACACATTGGAGAAGGAAATGGCAACCCACTCCAGTGTTCTTGCCTGGAGAATCCCAGGGACAGGGGAGCCTGGTGGGCTTCCGTCTATGGGGTCACAGAGTCGGACACGACTGAAGTGACTTAGCAGCAGCAGCAGCAGAGCAGTTTTCCACAGAAGGATAGATGTGGAATATCTCTATCTCCACTAGAGATACATGTTACTAGTGAAAATCCATTGTTGAAATGTTATCACTTCAACCAAAATGTAAGCAGATCAGAATTTGTGGTCTGCGGAGACAGGTGGGATGGCCATACTCAAGGATGCCTTCATTTCGGTTTACTGTCTAAGTGGCTTTGCGTTTAACTTTACAAGTTTGTTATGTGTGGGGTTTTTTTTTTTCTTAAATTCAGAATTTTACAAGTAAACATGTGACAGTAATTGTGAACCATAATAAATACAGTGTAACTTCAGAATTGGCCCAGCATGATTATGTGTACTATTTCAAAATAGGGAAAATTTGCTAGATGATAACACAAATGGAGTAACAGCTTTTTCACAGGTTTTCTTGAAGCATACATCACATGATTCCTAGCTTAACTTTTTATGAACATGGGTTATAAGACCTTTGTGTATGATTTTCCTAGTGAAGACCGCTTTTGTCAAACATGCCGTATTTCCAACAGCTATCTCTTGAGTACAGTGTACTCAAATATCATAGTCTCTTTCTAATTGTCCTAAGATTCCTTTAACAACTAATGAGTAATCACCTCGCCTCTTCTCAAAAGACCTATGTTGTAACCAGGTTGTTGACATGAATTTTGCCTGCAAGTATCTCTGGTAGACAATTAGGAAAACTGTATCTTTAAAACAATTTAGATTGTCAGTGCAAAGGCAATTTCATATAGACAGCTATCAAAGGTGATCAACCAGACTTTATTATGATATAACAGGAGGGAATTCATAGATAAGCACTTACTTGAATGTCTCATCATTGTATTTAGATGCAGTTTTTCTTTACCTTTGAAAGAACAAACCTTTCACCGCACAATGGCAAGTAGTTAATGTCTATGAAGCATTTGTACAATATTTTTAAATGAAAAAATTCTTAAATATTGATGCCTATATGATATAATCTCTAAAAACAGGAAAAATCAAAATTATCATTTAATGGACTCTCAGGACTTATACTTCAGGTGTCTTCAAATTTGAGCTAAGCAATTAAGTTTTTTAAAGTAAACTGTTGAAAGTGTTTTTAAGGTACATTTTATAAATATATACAAAACGTAGGTCTATTTGATGCTCTGTTCACTCAGGTAAAATTTATACTACATATCTAATGAGATATGTCGTCATCTCCAAAAATTATAACCCCACAGAATTAAAAACAAAACAAAAAACCCTTTAAAAATTAGTCATTGTATGAAACCAAAAAGGGAAACTTTACAACTTAATGAGAAAAATTTTATTTTAAAAAATGTTTTCATATCTGATTCTAATGTGTATTGACTTATGTATTTCAATAATTACATGAAAAAGCTAAAGCAGGGATTAAAAGTACTCTAGCAAGGTAAAGAATAAAAATGCCACTTTCCCCCCTAGTTTCTAGTTTGACAGGAGGGGATACCTAACAGAATCCTGTCTGTAAAAACAGCTCTAGTACTGTGCTTTGAAAAAAATCTGGCTGCATATAATTCTTGATACATTATATGATGCTCTTGCCCTTAAGACTTCTGGCACTTCAGGTAATGGAAAATGATGACCAAATGCTTTAAGATAAAAGTAAGAATGCATCATATCTTCTGAGTTTTCTTTAAGTAGATTGTCATCAAAATCTTTCACTTTAAAGAAAATCTGAAAAAGACCACCATCCTATTGCTCAAAGAACTGCACTCAAATGATTTATAAAATGGACTGGTTCTTTCATAAAGTCACTGAATATAACACAGCATACTTCTAGCAAGGATGAGTGAATTGCATTACTCCATTATCTTCTTGTCTTCCAGTCTACTTTGTGTTGAATTTGCCTAATTCAGATTTTGAAAAGTTAATCCCACTGTCTCTTTGATTAAATACCAGTTCCTTAGCTGTGTAGTCTTAAAAGGTAATCTGCTTTAAATCCTCAAAATCAGTACCAAAAAAATGTATACTGCGTAATCTAATTGCTAACATTTACAAAACTTGCACTTCACCAAATTAAAAAAGAATAAAATAAGACTTTTAAATAGTGCATACAAGGCACAAGAGCTTCTTAGTATATTTACTGAAGCCGAACATTTTGGCATCAACAAACACACCACTTTAGTTTCTCTTAAACTCAGTTTCCAAACAGCATACCATTTAGTTCATATTGAACTAAATTACCAAAAGTATATGATTTTTGCTTGATGATTTGCATAATTTAATCTTAATAGGTATTTACGTAGTTTAACTGTCATACTTCTGATGAGAGGACAAAGAAATAATAAAGATATCAATGGAGGATTAATCTATTGGCCCATCAGGAATTCTTAACAAAAAATCATTATGTCTGCTATGTTCGATAGAAGAAATAACCTAAAAAGAGACTTAAAAGCCAAACCCAAAAAAGAGTATCATAAACCAATCTTCATAATTGTTATTACAGAGTTTCACCCATTTTCAGATAATTAAAAGAGATAAAAAATATATTGCTGATGTAATAGAAATGTATTAAATCTGACAAAGATTTTCTAGCCAGCTGAGCTCAAGTTTCAATGATCATACTGCTTTTCCAGCAGGCAAAAAAGGCTAGAATTAAAGTCTGGCAAGAAAAAAAAAGGATGGTCATCTTCAACTTCAGGCCACTTGAAATTTGTAATGAATTCATAGTTTTTATAGTTCACTCAGTCTGAGGCTGGATTCTTATCGGAGGGCGTAAACAAGTCTCATCTGCTACCTCCACACTCTCGTAGGTAACTAATAGGTTTTATGAATAAAGCTTATCATTATAATGTGATGTGACATCTTTTAATCTCAGTATCTTAATAGTCTCAGTTTTCTGAATCAGAAAATCAGAGGATCAGTGGGCTTCTTATGTGATACATTGTGCTACCCAAATAGCTGGGTGAAAACTGGCCCATGAATTTATTCCAAGTTTTTATGATAGGTATCTTTGTCCTTGATTCATAAACCATAACTACTTTTAATATTTAAGAAGAATTTGTGTTAGTTGAAACAATCTGTATACTGGAGTAAAAATGTGTTATGTTTTAAGCAAATGCTGAGAGAACTAGTCAATTCACGTTCTGCACACCCAGCCAAAGGGGATGGGAACAGTTGGCTAGAGGTGCCTTCCTGGGGGAAGCCTCTTCTATCCATCGACAGCATTCATTACCTTAGGAGGAAACAGAAAACGTCAAACTCTGTGTTAGCTCTAAAAACACAAACAAAAAACTAACCAACTCATTCACTGTTGGTTGCAATAACATCTCTCATTCAATACTAAATGTTTTCTATACTAGAAGGCTCACTGGGTGTGTTCTTGAATATAGATAGACCTTTACATGAATTCTTAACCTATAATATATTCACAAGACCAGCAGACCCTGTTATAATGCAGGAAATACAGATGCTGACTCCATAAGTCTAGGGTAAGATCCACAACTCTGCGTTTCTGTTAAGCTCCAGGTGCCGTCAATACTTCTGGTTTGGGGCCCCAATCTGAGCTACAGGGCTCTATGTTCTTAGTTTTGAGGCCGATAGGAGTTCAAGTGAGTTGTTAGAGGATTTAGGAAAATAATTTTGAAATTTCGTGTGCACAGGAGCACAGCATTTTAAACTTCCTGTTGTATAAGAGGGAAAAAGTTGGGTAGGCTGTTTAATCTATACTTCAGCACTATTACGGATTTAGACACATTTTGACTATTTGGAAACTATGCTGAAACAAAGAAACATTTTACAAAAAGGCCACAGGTTAAGGTTATTTACTAATATAGTTCAAAAAGGAGAAGAGACTATAAAGATAACATTTAGTAATATAGTCAAATATCACATTATCATTCAGTATAAATGTGTATTCAAAGAATTGCAAATCTGAGGTGTAAAGCAGGAAAAACTTTAAAAAACTATTTGGATAATCAGCTACCATAGGAAATTTTTTTTTTTTAAAGACATATTTTACTGGCCCTGGTTATGCCAAAAGAATGAAAAACATTACATCAAAAAATCATTTGTTTTCTTTTATATCAATACAACTGATTCATATTGTAATTGGGTTTCGTGACCATTACTGTTATATATCCAAATGTAATAAAATCAAGCTTCTGTGAGATTTTTACATTTAAATGATGCTATTTTATCACCCAATTACCAATTATTTAGAAACCACTATGTCTCTGGTCCTGCAAAGAGTTGAGAAGAATGATGAACGAACCCAACACTGATCTTGTCAAAATACTTGGAAATCTACCTGATTTACACACAAAGTGACATTATGTTAAAGCTCATAAAATATTTAACCAGATGACCTCACAATCAATGGTAATTATAGCTACTTCAACATACTGAAAAAAAGAATCCCATAAAACTTTGTCTGCTTTACAGAACTATGTTCTGTAAAATACGTTGTTTGTGGTATTAGTTAATGATTCATTGATTAATCATAGTTACATTTGAAGAATTATTTCCAGAAATTACACTGTCTGTTTGCTAATTAACCCAACTAAGAATGTTAAAATTTCACTATCCTACATAGTTATAGGCTTCCTCATTGGTCAGTGGATAAAGAATCCACCTGCAATGCAGCAGACACAGGAGACAAGGGTTTGATCCCTGGGTTGGGAAGATCCCCTGGAGAAGGAAACGGCAACCCACTCCAGTATTCTTGCCTGGGAAATTGCATGGACAGAGGAGCCTGGCGGGCTACAGTCCACGGGACTGCAAACAGTTCAGACACAACCGAGTACATGACACTAACCATAGTTACAATCAATCAGATCTACAATACCATCGTGCAGAGTCATCCAAAACCCAAAACGCTGGCTAGCTGGCACACAGAATTGCATGGCTATTCATCAAAACCAAAACCGAACAAAGTAAAAACCAGATATCTATGAAGTACTTTGACACAAATGACTCTGTTTAAGGTGCTACTCTCCTGCTAGGTCACAATTCTGTAAGTAGAGAGTTATCTTGATAATTCCAATGTTCAATTCTTCATATTTTTTTAAATTTGACTTATAAATGTATTAATTTTTGCAGTACAGCAAAGTGATTCAGTTATATGTGTGTGTATATATATATTCTTTTTCATATTTTCAATTATGGTTTATCAGGGATATAAATATAGTTCTCTTTTCTATACAGTAGGATGTTGTTGTTTATCCATCCTATATATAATAGTTTGCATCTGTTAATCCCAAACTCCCAGTCCTTCCCAACCCCATCTTGGCAACCACAAGTTCAGTTCTTCATATTGTTTATTGCTTGCTTGCTTGCTTAGTCACTCAGTCATGTATGACTCTTTGCAACCCTTTGGACTGTAGCCTGCCAGGATCCTCTGTCCATGGGATTTTCCAGATAAGAATACTGGAGTAGACTGCCATTTCCTTCTCTAGGAGATCTCCCTGACCCAGAGATTGAACTCACATCTCCTGTGTCTCCTGCATTGCAGGCAGATTCTTTACCCACTGAGCCACTGGGAAAGCCCATTTGTTTATTGTAGCAGTACATACAGTTGTTTATCTTGTTAAGATACTTATGACTTGGTTCCAAAGAGGACATTTTTGGAGCTTTTTATTAACTGCAGGCTCATAAATAGATTTTGCTTTAAGGAAACTGATTTGGAATTACAGGTTTAAAAAAATTATAGGTTAAAGAAAATGACTTGGAACACTGATTATTTTAAGGGTGACACATGCTGTGGCGTCCTATTATGACAAAAAATAAGGACGGGAGAGATCTGCGCTAACAAGCCATAATTGTCTTATATTTTTAGACCCAGTGAGATCCAGCTAATGGGTGGTCATGGATAAGACCACTGGAGTCCTGAAGGAAAGGAAAAAACAAAAAACTGCAAGATCCTATAAAATGACAATTATCATTTTATAGTTCAATAAAAAATTGTCATTTTAAAGTTCAACATTTTAGGATCAATTCTTGCTATAAAAATGAATTCCGTTCATCAACTTATATTTTATTAAGTTAACCAAATAACTAGCTAATATTGAAGCTAGATCTATATTCAAAGGTCTCTTGCATGACTAATACAATCCCAAGGGTCTGCTAAGACATCTTCTATTTGAGTTACTCAAAAATAAATGTTTATGGAAACTATTTGCCCAAAGAGAGCTAGTGATTAAAAATATAAAACATAACAATAAAGGAAGAACTTTGCTTACTTTCATGAAGTATGAGTACATTTTGTTAGAAGAGTTAAGTCTCATTCTCCATGGTCAGTGCAGGATTGCTCATACCTTTAAGAGAAAACATAAGTTAGCAACTTTTGTGGGTGCTGCTTTTGAATAAAAAGGCAGAGACTTGTTTACTCATCCATGAATCCCACCAGTGTATTGCCAAAGTTATCCTGTACATTATTATGAGTGTTTACAAGATGGTATATAGAAACAAACACACACATACATACAATACAGTCAGCCACAACCAGCACTCCCAAAATAGCACTTTTAAAAAGTGTATATATAGTTACATATATACACCTGAGGAAGTAGGAGGTGTGCATAAAAGAATGTAAAATATGCTGAACCTCGCCCTTCTCACATGACCCTGAATCACTGTTTTCTAATTCTTCATTCTTGTCAAACTCATCTTTGAGCCCTTTCTCATCTCACCATTCTATTTCTCTTCTTTCTTTTACACCATCCTTTAAACAATTTCTAAATTCATCTATCAAAGTTACAGAAAATTAATCTACCATGTCCCCAAATAGCACATAGCAACCAGAAAATCACCTCTACACTAATGTAGAACTAAGATGAAATATGAATCTGTTCTGAAAGAGAGTTCTCTGTCTTTCTACCCTCCAAGTACACATCACTTCTTAGGCTCTAAGGAAACTGAGGGATTCAAAGGGCAAAAAGGAGACATCAATTTTGTTTAGATAAATACCTAATCCCTCCCATATACTGAAAAATGGAATGGCATGTTTGAAGACGGAGAGACAGGCCAAATTATGAATATTCAAATGATGGGGCTCTTCAGAGGGAACGCACATTCCTTAAGAACAAGACTAATTTTCATTTATGTGTATTTTTTCATACCATTCAATATGTCAGTATGTGGCCTGTCTACTTAAATTTTAAAACTTCACTTCTTTCTTTTAAACTCTTTAGTTCCCAAATTAATCATCATTGTTTATTTTTTTATTTGTATTTGATTAAACATCATATTTATAAGGCCTGATGATATCAGATGTTTCCAACATTCCTGCAGGATAATGTTCAAATGTGTTGTTTCAGTTTTATAGAGAAAGACAGAGAATTATTTGTTCAAGGCTAACACAATATTATAGAGCACTTGCCCTCCAAAAATTGTATTTTGTTCTATACATCTCAATATTGTACAATTATAATCTTTGATAATTAAAAAAAAATAGACCTCAGTGCCTTAATTGTGGATGCATGGTTTTACACTTGGAAAACCACAAATACATACACACCCCTGCATGTATCATCACATGTCTTGTTCGATACGTAACATCCCTGAGAATTAAGTAGTATTTTAAAGATGAAGATGCTAACTCTAAAGGAGGTTAAGTAACTTAACAAATGCCCCACATTGATTAGGTGCCCAAATTGGGATTTGCTATCAGCTCTGTCTGCCTTCAAAGACTTGCTTGTTCTTTGCTAATAAACTATATTGACCCAAGTAATCAAAAGATTAAAGTCAACAATAACCAGAGAACTGTGAGTGGGATATGAAGAAATAAAAAGTAGCTAAAAGTTACGGCAATTCTGTAATGGCTTACTTCAATATATATCCTCAGTTCAGTTCAGTTCAGTTGCTCAGTCGTGTCCGACTCTTTGCGACCCCACGAATCACAGCACGCCAGGCCTCCCTGTCCATCACCAACTCTCGGAGTTCACTCAAACTCATGTCCATCGAGTCGGTGATGCCATCCAGCCATCTCATTCTCTGTTGTCCCCTTCTCCTCCCTCCCCCAATCCCTCTCAGCATCAGAGTCTTTTACAGTGAGTCAACTCTTCGTATGAGATGGCCAAAGTATTGGAGTTTCAGCTTTAGCATCAGTCCTTCCAATGAACACCCAGGACTGATCTCCTTTAGAATGGACTGGTTGGATCTCCTTGCAGTCCAAGGGACTCTCAAGAGTCTTCCCCAACACCACAGTTCAAAAGCATCAATTCTTCGGCGCTCAGCTTTCTTCACAGTTCAACTCACATCCATACATGACCATGGGAAAAACCATAACTTTGACTAGACAGACCTTGGCTGTCAAAGTAATGTCTCTGCTTTTTAATATGCTATCTAGGCTGGTCATAACTTTCCTTCCAAGGAATAAGTGTCTTTTGATTTCATGGCTGCAATCACCATCTGCAGTGATTTTGGAGCCCCAATAAATAAAGTCTGACACTATTTCCACTGTTTTTCCATCTATTTCCCATGAAGTGATGGGACTAGATGCCATGATCTTTGTTTTCTGAATGTTGAGCTTCAAGCCAACCTTTTCACTCTCCTCTTTCACTTTCATCAAGAGGCTTTTGAGTTCCTCTTCACTTTCTGCCATAAGGGTAGCGTCATCTGCATATCTGAGGTTATTGATATTTCTCCCAGCAATCTTGATTCCAGCTTGTGCTTCTTCCAGCCCAGCGTTCCTCATGATGTACTCTGCATATAAGTTAAATAAGCAGGGTGACAATATACAGCCTTGACGTACTCCTTTTCCTATTTGGAACCAAGCGGTTGTCCCATGTACAGTTCTGACTGTTGCTTCCTGACCTGCATACAGGTTTCTCAAGAGGTAGGTCAGGTGGTCTAGGATTCCCATCTCTTTCAGAATGTTCCACAGTTTATTGTGATCCACACAGTCAAAGGCTTTGGCATAGTCAATGAAGCAGAAATAGATGTTTTTCTGGAACTCTCTTGCTTTCTCCATGATCCAGCAGATGTTGGCAATTTGATCTCTGGTGCCTCTGCCTTTTCTAAAACCTGCTTGAATATCTGGGAGTTCACGATTCACATATTGCTGAAGCCTGGCTTGGAGAACTTTGAGCATGACTTTACTAGCGTGTGAGATGAGTGCAATTGTGCGGTAGTTTGAGCATTCTTTGGCATTGCCTTTCTTTGGGATTGGAATGAAGACTGATCTTTTCCAATCCTGTGGCCATATATCCTATATCTATCTATCTATATATATCCAATATATATCCAATATATATTCAATATATCCAATATTTTGAAACTGGATAGAAACTTTCAAGTAAAAACCACATTAATTTGAGATCCCTTTTAACAGATACTTTTCAACCTTCTGCCTGCACTTACTGTAGTCTTCCCCATTTTAAAATAGATTATATTTTGAGTTTATCATTTTATTTAATACATAGTAATGAAGATTTGGTTCTCTAAACCAGAAAAAAAGTAAGATAAATCTATCTTTCACAAAATGGTTTTCTACAGCTTCTAGACATTAATCAAAGCATTTCACAAATGGTTCTTTGAAAATAATTCTACACTTACAATGGTTGTCTGACTCCAAAACAAGACATATTCTACAGGTAATAAGAATTAAAAATGTTCACTACTTTTCCTTTTAAAACTAAAGTATTTCAAAACAGCCACACAGCATACCCTTACCAGCTTTGCCTTTCCCGAGGTTTGTGCTGTTCTCCGTCCAAGATTGAGAATCAGTAAGAAGGTGGCTCTGGGACTCTCTCAATGGCTTTGCAGGAAACTGATGGTTTTCAGGACTGAAAAATATTATCATTATGATCATCAGGTTAACTCTTGATGGTATTTCTTAAAGGAAGTGAGTATTTCTTAAAGAAAGGAACTCAAACCACTCATGGTACAAGATAATTGTAGGAGTTACCAAGAGAACTTCAGGAAAGCAGGAACAAGGTGTTAAGTCATACTGACTCGCAATGAAAAAAGTGTTCTTGCCTCAACTCTCTTCTTTCCTCTGATTACAATATGATGACAATCCTTGACTTTGGCAAATCTCCATTATTAATACACAGAATAAGCCTCGGCCTCCAATTTTAGCAGGTAAAGGAATGTAATTAGAATTTACCAGTATTTTATTATTGATTTTAAGTTATATTTGATGCCAAATTATACTAGTTTCTCACTGATGACAATGATATAAAGTTTGGTTTAAAATAAATAACATTTCATTTAGATTTTAAAACATTATTGGCACAGAAACTATTAGTACATTTTTTACAACACACCAAAATAGTAATTATAGTAATATTAAAAAGAAAAAACTACTTAAAATTTTTCCAAGAGTAATTTCACATATTTTAGTTGACTATTACTATTACATTTTTTAAAGGATATGCCTTTTTTCCTTAATAATTACCTCATATCTAAAATTTGAGATCATTTCAATTTTGTACTGCTCTAATAAATCCCTTATTAAAATTCTGGAGGAACACTTTAAAAAAGAAAATTGTGTCTCCTATTCATATGAAAAATTTTTTACACTAATTCTTATTCGTTCTCAGGAAAGGGACCATAGAACAGGTACAGCAAAGTAGCTAAGTCCTAGTTTCGGGACTCCTTGGAGAGTCATTACTGCAACAGGACTCTTAACAAACAGCAAGGATGTATTCATCCAACAATACTCATTGAAGTACCTATTATATCAACGAGTAAAGTCTTTGATCTAATTGAGGAAGGAGAAGAAGAAATATATAATAAATCAGATGAGATTAAGAGCTCTGACAACAGTAAAAGGCAATATAAAGGGAAGAGGGGCAGGCTGCTATGATACAAAGGGTTTTCAAAGATGACCTCTCCTGTAAAGTTACACCTGAGCAGCAAGTGAACTGAAGGCACAGACCATTCAGATATCTGGAGGAGGAACTTTTAGGAAGACGAACTGGCAAGTGCAAAGCCACTCAATAAGCAACATGCTTGGTATATTTGAGGAACAGCAAGATCTGTGTGTCTGAGGACTGTGAACGACGGGAAAGAGGTAAGGCATTACACTGAGAGGTGTCAAGGGTCAGATTAGTCAGGACAAGGGAAGGACATTCACAAGCTTCTATTCTGAACAAGACAGAAAATCAGTGGAGGCTTCTGAGCAGAAGAGTGACACAATCTGATTCACGTTTTAAAAGGCTCACTCTCTCTTTTTAATGGAGAATAGATTGGAGGCGGGCAAACATGAAACCAGAATCCATGTGAGAAATGACAGATGGACCAGGAAAGCAGGCCTGGAGGCGGTAAGACAGTATCCAGGTTATGGGTATATTTGAAGGGGACCATCTGACAGGATCTGCAATGTACAGGGTATACAGGGTCCCCAAAGAGAGGAATCTAGGTGACTCCCAAGTTTCTGGCCTGAGCATCTGGGAGAATGGAAGTTACTATTCATGAATATGAGAGAACGAAGGAGAATCAGGTTTAGGCTGGGGTGAGGGGATAGGTGGCTTGGAATCAAGAGTTCTGCTTTGCACCTGTTCAGCTGGCAATGACTTTTATGTGGGCACATTACGTAGACAATGCACACACAACTCCAGAGTACACAGGGGAGACATGAACTAGGCACAGAAAATGGGTATGGGCCCATCAGGGGAAATTATAGAATTGTGTAGAAGAGACTTCAGTTGTCAAAAGCCAACCTCAATATTTAAAGGAAAGAGAAGGCCAGAGGTTACTTAACCTTGTCAAGACCACCTTGATGGGTAATAGTGCCAGAACTAGGATTTCTCCCCATGCCCACTTAGTAGGTGGCGGACTATATCTAGACCCCAACTAGTCTTAACTACCAAAACCACTTAACACAGTATAAAAAAAAACAGCCTTCAGCTCTGTGAAATTTTCAAGCCAAAACTCACAGGGCAGGGCCAAGTAGGACTATGGTGCCTTTGAAAGTCCCATGTGACACACATGTTAACTGGTAGGCACATAGCTCGCTCTAGGGATGGGGTTGGTATCACGAGGTTTCATCTCGTGATCATTTCAGGTGGTTTTGTAATGGCTGCCAGGATCACTGCCTTAGAAAGGATTCTGGGGTCACATCAGGTTCCACGGGAGAAAGTGTTATAAACAGTAAGAAACCGCTTGGGAGGAGTGTGCTGTGAACACGGCATTCCAGTAATGAGGAAAAGCTTATGACATGATAGTTTATGTTTTTGCTATTGGAGTTCATTTAAAAATTAGAGGTACTGTCATATTAAAAAAAAAATCTGTCTTAAACATTTAAAAAAGTAAGTGGTTCTACTTGAAACTTCATATAGAACATTTTTTTAAAGAGCATTTTGAAATGTTTAGATTGTTTTGCCTTTTACCAGTCAGAATCAAAAGAGATTAGAACCAAAAGAGACTTAGAACCAAAAGAGACTTAAAACCAAAAGAGACTTAAAACAGTGTCCAAAAGTCCAGAAAATAAATTTCCTAGACTCCTTCCTTTCTCTCTCCACAGAAATGGCTCAGATCAAGCTTAGAAGTCTTTAAAGAGGATCCAGAATATGGCACCCACTGCTAATGGGGCTGTCAATCCAATGTCTGGGATTCCATTCATCTCCAAGGGCCTGGTTCAGGCAGGAAGGTCTTTTGATTACCAAGAGGAAAGACCCAGTGGGTCAGAAGCAAAGTAACCTGCCAGCTCACATGATCACAAGTGGAACTAATTTGGACTTACACTCTGCTTTTTTTTTAAGCACTACAGTTTAAAAAATCATAATATATTTCAGGCAACTTACAGAGAATTAACGCCTGTTTACTGACTACCCAGATTAATCACAGAATTTTATAATTATGACTGAAGCTCCCTACGTACTCCAACCTCAGTCACACTTTCCTCCCGCCCTCATGCCAACCTGGAAACCAGTGTAGTAAATAATCCTAAATTCTTAACTTTTTTTTCCCAAAGGATCATAGAAGCAAAGGACACCATAGGATAAACTATATTATTTGAAAGTAAAATAGAAAAAATAAATATGGGCTTACTTTTTAGATGATGAATTCAATCCTGCAGGAGTAGATGGTTGTTCAGGATCCTGGTTAACAAGGCAAGTTGGAAAGGAGCAGCCATCACCTAGACTATAATCAAAATAAAAAGTTACAATTGTGCAGTAAAAGAAAGATGATCTCTGTGAGCAGAACACAGTTACATTATGGACAAAACATGTATCTCAGACACTGGCTTCAGTACAGTATGTTTATGGAGATGTGAGTCAACTGATTTCCACTTTGATATAATAGTAGATCATAAAATAATACTTTAAAAAATAAGAGTTCTTATGCAGAAGGATGGAGTTCTTCTGTTGGATTACTTTCAGTAGTCTAAACCCTGAAAAATTTCACAACAAAATACCTTGAAAAAATGGGTAGCAACCAGTACCTCTTCTCATCACCAAAAACCTGGCGCATATTTTTACCGAAACCCAAGCTGAATCCATTCTTGTCTGTTCCGTGTCGAAATACTGGGCTTCTAAATGCCTCTAAAAAAGATGGCAGAGCAACCACATAAGGAAACAGCACATCAACTAGCAAGGGCTATAGTTAGAAAGGAGTGGATTAAATGAAGAAACTCTGAAAACCAATGGCTAGCCTCCTGTGACTCTCTATATGTCGGTAAACAGCCCCACAGATGAAGACTGCCTATTCTTTTAAAACAAACTTAAAATATGATTAGATCTGTTGTAGTTTTTAAGTAACCCTTTTATTTCTGCAGCAGCACATGTGTATTTTAAAAATGAGAAAATACAAACAAGCAAATAATTTAAAACTCTACATCTTCTAGACGGCTGAATAGACAGAGATAAGACAGATATAAATAGATATTGTTTAATCAAAATGAGATTAAAGATACATTCTATAATCTTTTTTCAACCAATAAATTCCATTTTCCAATTTCATTAGAATTTTATGTCATCCAATCGTAAATTTTCTTCTAGGTAATCAAAAAGGTACTTTAAAACTCTCTGTCTAAATCAGGATGCAATGCAGGGTCACACATCATGGCTGGTTATGCCCATGAGGTTCAGAGAGGCTGCGTGACTTTGCTCAAAATCACACAAAAAGTAAATGACACAAGTGGAATTTGAACAAGGTCATTAAAGTTCTGCCCTTTATGCTACATTTTCGTCTTAAATAATGCTGAGATGCAAAACCTAAAATGTTAGTTTTGGGATTTTCTATGTGAATAAACGTAGAAGTATAATGATTTCTGTCCATTATTTGAGAAAGGAAAAATCTAACTAGCAGAGTCAAGGTACTATGAAAAATGTGCTGATCTGCAAGATTCTTAATATTTATTACCCTAGTTTATAGATTTTTATAAAACTTTTTAATAATTATAGGACCATATTGTCCAGAGGAAATCCTTTCAGTGTTCCAAGTAAAATCTACAAGTTTCTAAAATTGAAAGCTTAGCAGAAACACTTACATTTGAAAAATAATTTAATTGCTCTATAATTTGAATTGCTCTACAATTTGAATTGCTCTATAATTTGAAATATGATACTTCATTTAGAAATTACTTTATTGTACCAATATTTTCACTCAGCTAGTACTTCAGGTGATTAGATTTCACCTCAATATTGAAAATAAACATTCACAATTTTATACAATTAATTTTCATTATTTTAGTAACAGAATCTCATAACTTGAGTATCCTTTGCGATCAGAAGAAATTATAAGTCCTGGTTGCATTCTGAAACTCCCATTCTTAGTCTAGAAGACTCCATTTAGCTTAGCCCCCGCTTACTTCTCAAACTTCATAGTATATTTTTTTGTTCTTTAGCTTTCTATGAATAGTTTCTCAAACATGAATAGTTTTTCTCAAACATATGTAGCTCTTTAAAAAAAAAAGAGAGATGAAATACAGAGAACATAAAATTGGTCACTTTAAGGTGAACATTTCAGTGGCATTTAGTAATTCATATTTTTTTGTAACCGATACCTATATCAAATTCCAAAATATTTTAATCACCTCAAAAGAAACCCTATACTAATTAAAGCAGTAGTTCTTTACTATATCTTCTTCCCACCCTTTGGAAATCATCAAAATGCTTCCTTCTCCATGGATATTTCCTATAAATGGAATGATATGACATGTAACCTTTTATATTTGACTTCTTCTATTTAGTAAGTTTCTGACGTTCATACATGTTGTAGCATTGCTTTGCTGTATCCCATCTCTGCAGGGCTTTTGAACATACTGTTTTCTCTGCCTGAGATGTTCTAGCTCTTTCCACGACTTCTTAAATACTTTCTGTTTTCATGAACTCTTCCCTGACCACTCCTAGATAGGTTCCCTTCTACCACCCCCAGACCTTGATTCATAACTCAACATCCTGTTTTTTCTTTCAAAACACTTTGTAATTAGGCTTATGTTTGGTTATTGATTTTCTGTGTTGCTCACCACTGAATATATACACAACACTTTGCACACAATGGACAGTTTAAAAATATATGGAATGAGTGAATCTGTATTTGTCCCACCAGACAATGTGGGAAGGAAGAGTGGTTTTTAGAACTTCAGGACAGGTTAGCATTTAACCATATGGCAACTTCTGATGAATATTTCGTTTTGTATTGAAAGTTCTGTTAACTACAATAATTATATACTCACCTAATGTAGATTTATTTTTGCTGACTAGCCAACAATGATAGCCAAACAGAGAAGACAAGCTGACAGAAAACATAGCTGCAGCAAAGAATAAAAACATAATATGGAACTTGGCTTGAGTATCAGGTAGGCCATTCTATAAAGAAAGGGAGAAAATAAAATGTTTTGTCAAAGGAATGAGTATTCCCCTAATTTGATAAGTTTTTTTTTGTTGTTGTTCAAAGTTTTTCTTAAATTTAGATATGGAGAAAGATATACAGCTTTATGTTAAAACTTCAAGGGAAAAATACATCTTTAAACTCAAATCAATGCTTACTATAACATGAATATACATATATATATATGGAAAAGATATTAAAATTTTGGATATTTATTTTGTATAATCAAATTCATAGAAAAGTTATAGTAATATGTGTGTAAACTATACAAGTAGGAAGCAAGATAAAAGGAGCTATAACATTTTTATAATTTATAAAATTTGTTTTTAATTTACTTTCTGAAAATGTTTTGTTAACATACTCTAGATTTACAAATGTTTAAACATTATTTTATTATAATGCCAGAAAATGAAGGATAAGTGGCATGATTTAGCTAGTCTTCTCATTGATGTTTTACTTTACTGCAAATGACAAAATCAACTACAAGCACATACAACACACTCACAATGATGCTTCAAGCTACTTTAGATAACGTCAGCACAGAAAAGTTCACCACCAGTGCATAACACCTGTCAAATAAACCTTAACAATACCCATGGGATGGAAAAGACCATCAAAGCACAACCAGACTGACTCTCCCAGTCTATGTGTCTAAGGAGACCAGGAGTCCCTCTAGAATGTGGGCTTAGGGACACTCAGTGAAGCACCTGAGATGCTAGGGTGTGCCTCCTTCTGATACTCGGCTTCAATATCCTGTAGTTATCTGTCAGATTGAGCCAGGTCACAAGACCTCACTGATACCTTTTGACAGCAGTGTTCTCACAGTGAATGCCAGTCAATCCTTACAGATGTAATTGTGGTTTGGATATAAAACCATCCCCAAGAATGAGAACTGTAAGGCCATGTGCTCTCAGACCTTCATGAGAGATCATTCTTCCAGACAGACACTGCAAGTTCCCTCGAACACTAGGACATGCTCGTTTACCTGTGTATTTCTAGCGCTTAGCAATGTAACTGACACATAGCAGGCATCAATAAATCTTTAGCGCTGAACGTGTTTCAAATCTCACATCAATGATCTAATAATTCATATAGTCTTCCTACAATAAAGGATAATTTAATGAATGTAATAAGGCAACTCTGGCAGGGATAACTGCTTTTTATATTGTATGGTATTCATGAGGACTATCTTGTGGTACTTAAAATACATAGTGTGTGTGTGTGTTAGTCGGTCAGTTGTGTCCAACTCTTTGTGACCCCACAGACTTTAGCACCCCCAGGCTTCTCTGTCTGTGGAATTAGTCAGGCAAGAATACTGGAGTGGATTGCCATTCCCTTTTCCAAATGTAAAACAGCTGCTGCTAAGTCACTTCAGTTGTGTCCGACTCTCTGCGACCCCATAGACGGCAGCCCACCAGGCTCCTCTGTCCCTGGGATTCTCCAGGCAAGAATACTGGAGTGGGTTGCCATTTCCCTCTCCAAAATACATAGTATTAATTCTGTTTTGCTTACGTTTAAAATATACAGTGCAGAAAACAAATGAGTTGCCTAAAGCATACACTGAGTATCAATTCAGGACTTGATTGATATTCCAGTTTAATAATCTTTTTACACATAAAGAAGAACTTTTATTTTAAATACTAAGAAAAAAAATCTTCTTATATAGTCACTTCTCGTTATTCGCAGTGGTGATGGTCTTTAAAGTTGCCATGAACACTGAAATTATGATTCCCGAACCATTGCTCCTGGGAAGAAACAAGCTTCTGGTCACAACATTTTTGTCAAATGATCAATGACCTTGTTCTGTGTGTTTCTGCTTATAAAACCTAATTTATACCTTATTTAATGTACATTAAATAAGAGAACTCACAGCCAACAGCACCATAAGTCATGTCTGAAGGAAGCTTATCTATATACATGTATTTCCTCCATGAGGCACACCACAGTCTCTTCTTTTGCTCAGAGATTAGACAGCACTTCAGCGCTAGGCTTGAAGACCTTTTAAACAATGAAATAACCAACAAGAAAAGCACAAAAATACAAAAGACACGGCACTAAATAGACTTAAAAGCACACTCATTTACAGTATGAGAGTTCAAACAGGAAGGCAATAAGACCTCTGGTTTGATCTCAACTGGAAATGTGTATGTGGGTGACTCAGATTCTTCCTACTCTGTGTATGCTTGCAAATGACCACAAAAGTGACGCTGAGTATTGACTTTGAGATTTAAAATAAATGTTAGCAAGTAGGTGAATTCACAAACACAGAATCTGCGAATAATGAGGAATGACTATATATAAATTAGCTCTATTCTATAAAATTAGTGTCTGGATTAAGTCACTACTGAAAGTCTATGTATGTATTTTTGTATACCAAAAAAAGTCACCAAGGTAATAACTTACGGTCCAAAATTTGATAAAATACTGTAAGTCTGTAGCAGCAATAAAAAGGCAGTACAGCAGAGAATAAGCCAAGAAAAGGAGGAAAAATTTATAATTTGAAAATCCAACACAATTGTTCACCCTGTTAATGAAACAAAAACAACATTTTCAGTGAGTTTTATGCTGTTACCCTAGGTACACATATGCTCAACCTTAACACAAGTATTTGATTTCCCAACATTAAAATTTATTGGCCTTTCTTTAAGCATAACTCAAAAGATTTCTTTTTAAAAATTATTTATTTTTTAAAGATTTTTTTACACACACAAACATTAAAAAATCCATTTCACTAAAAAGGAATTTCTATGTTCAAACTAGAAATCTGATATGTAATATTGCTTTAATTACTCATGACCCCTGTATTTCCTGTCTAATTATACAAATAAGCACATGCCTTAAGTATAGATCTTGTGAGAAATCTATTAACACCAAACAGATAAGAGGAATTTCTAAATTCTTTTCTGTGTTACCTTTGGATTTGATTTCTAACTATGATTAAGCAATTTTAAAACTTTTTAAGTTTTCCAAAATTAGATGAGATGTCTTTACAGACTACTTGCATGCTGACAGTACAACACCGAAGCAACCAGATTATCAAAACATCTTAAACGGCAGGTTTAAGGAAAGAAACAGGACTGGGAGCCAGATAGTCACGTGGTCACGTACATTCGATGCTAAATAACTATGTGCCCCTGACAAAGTGCCATAATTTCTAAGGGTTTCCTTTTCCTCATCTGTCAAATCAGCACTCTGAGATCCTTTCTGAGAATCTTTCTGAGAACTAGGTCTCTATGCTATGATTCCAAAAATGGAGATTCAGAATTCTCAGCTTTTACTCTGAAATCACTGTATTTGGAGAGGGCAGTTTAAGAACTCAAACTACTGTATCAATAAACATAAATACAAACACAACTCATACTTTATAGTCACACTTCTCTCAAAGCTTATTTTTCCTCTTTTTATTAAGACAAGGGAATTCCTGGATGATACAGTATAAATGTGACACAACACCTAAATGGAACTGTTTGCTGTCTTCATGGGTAGTGAACCCATGAATTAGCAATAAAAATAATAAACTCACTGCATAGAACACATAGATGTTTCTTCTTTCACCTGTGTGTGTGTGTGTGTGTGTGTGTGACTCAGTCATGTCCGAATCTTTGTGACCCCATGGACTGTAAGCCCACCAGGTTCCTCTGTCCATGGGATTCTCCAGGCAAGAATACTGGAGTGGGTTGCCATGTCCTTCTCCAGCAAACACCTTTGTTCCTACTCAGTACTGGCATAACATAATCCTCCTCTTTCTTGACTTGCCAATAAGCTAATTGCTTCTCTTTCTCTATTGTTGAGGAGAAACAATATTCGTATGAAAAATGTTGACTCAGTTACACAAGATGAATACGAACTAGGTCTGCTATACGCCATGTGCCTAGAGTTGGGAATACTGTCACTACAAGCTTAAACATTTGTTAAGAGGACAGAGTTCATGGTAAGTGCTCTTAAAGTTAAAACTTTTAATTAAAAAAATTCAGAAGTGAAACATTGGACTTATGGATAACCCAAAATTTGGAACAAAAATGGAAACTGTTTACATCTTCTACCTCCAAAAATATAAGGTAAAGGGAACAGCATTAGATTTAGTAATTTTGGAACTTAAGGGTATTGTGTATGACAGATTCATGAAGAAGGCAAAACTGTGGGGGCACAATGCATGAAAACAGTTGCACTGGCAGCTCAAGAGATTCCAGTGTGAGTGCGAACCACTCGGTGAGATTGTCTCTGACGACATCTGAATGAAATAATGGTAAGAAGTAATACTGCAAACAATTCCATACAAGCTGAGTCTAAATGTGTTCTGTCACAAAAGGAGGGAGGATATCCCCATGCTTATTTGTGCTGATTACTAGAGGGCTGAATGGGAGACAGAGGCTGGGGTATTAAGATTGGCCACGTGGACGTCCAGACAATGACGCTTCTAGGACAAGGGGAACATGAGATGGGATAGGAAAGACCACTGCTCTTTCTGCAGGAATGTAAGATCCAGCTTTTGTACTAGATGACAAATAGCGTTTTTATAGAAAAGAAAATGATCTTGAATGGAGATTTTTACTACATCTAATTTAGCTTACTCTAACTTCTACTTAGGGGCATGCTGTGATTTGCCATGTCAAAGTCAAGACACAGAGAAGTTTAGTCAATAAAGACCGAGCTTGGTCTTTATTTATAAGTATTATTATACTTAAGATAATAATATTTATTTTTAATAATAACTTACTCTCTTCCTGACAGACAGCTTTTGGTTAGACATTTTAACTGCCGACTACTTTGAAGACTCAATTTGAAAAGTGCATGTATTCTGAATCTGAATGCCTTTATACGGAGAAATAAACACATTCTAGGTAAACATCCCTTACACATTCATTTAAACTCAGTTAAACAGCTCTTAACTCTGTTTTAGGGAAAATGCTTTCTGAATCTAAATTGGAAAAAGAACATAATATTAAAAAAGGTGGAAAGAAAGTGGCCGCTGAGGTCCAAACAACTTGATATATGACTTGAAGTCCACTCTGGAACTTTTCTGAGCCTCACTTTCCTCTTGTTTAAAAATGGGACAAATAATTTCTAATAATATCTGTCATGGTTATAAGGATTACAGATTTTACAGATATATGGATATATCATTTCTAGACATTACAGGCACTCAATAAACTGAATCTGAAATTATTTAATTAGTGCCACCTAACCATTCGCAGCCTTGTCAAAGAATATTATAAATATAATTAATAAATTTAAAAATTATATTAAAAAGAAAAAACACTTATTTGATAGGATAGCCAATAAGGCAAAGACTACAGGATATCTATTTTAGTTAAAAAAGAAGTGTGAAGTTGGTCCCCTGCACCCCAGAGGGTATTCTGGCCACAGCAGATATGTTGAAGTCATCATGAACAGGAGGCATGGTTCTCTGATTTTTCAAACACTAAAAGTTGACAGATCGTGAGCTTCAAAATCATATGCAAGACCTGTATAAAAAGGTTGCCTCACTATAAGTCTTAATAAGTGACTGTTACGTTTACATAATGACTGTAAAAAAGATCTCTTGTATATTGATATGAAAACATTTCCAGGATATATTAAGTGAAGGGGCGGAAAGGCAGAGAGACTCGGGCCATAAAATTGGAAATATCAGTGGGAAAAGAACGTGCTAACAAAGAGAACAGAATGAATGAAACGAAGGAAAGAATGAGGAAAGAAGTCACCACAAATGAAAATCGTTGCTTCAAACAGAGGTTATTTACCAACATCTTTCTCTAAGAGGAGCATTATTTTCATAGGAGTCAGTTAGCCTTAACCTGTTATAGCAGAAAATCTAGGTGAAGAAAAGTAAGAGGTACCCTGGAGAGAGAGAGAAAGAATACTGCAAACCTGACATCCCGCTACTGTTTCTGGCAGCTAAGATAACTGTTCACTATGTATGCTTCCCCCGCCTCTGGCGTAGGTTTGTGGGTACGTCTACCTTGCCTGAAAGTCAAAGTCACTCAGTCATGTCTGACTCTTTGTGACCCCATGAACTATACAGTCCATGGAATTCTTCAAGCCAGAATACTGGACTGGGTAGCCTTTCCCTTCTCCAGGGGATCTTCCCAACCCAGGGATTGAACCCAGGTCTCCTGCATTGCAGGTGGATTCTTTATCGGCTGAGCCACCAGGGAAGCCCTCCCTTGCCTGGTGCCAACCATGAAGGTAGACAAGGCTTGCAGAATGATCATGCTTTATGTCCAAATCCAGCCTGACTGGCCACCTTGGTGTGGTGTCACAGGGATGTGTGCACTGAGATGAAAAGTTATAAGGAAGAAAAGCCAAGCTTCACTAGTTAATTAGGTCTTTCAACTCATCCTCTAGTCAGTTACCTAATTTCATGACTTAGAAATTTTTTAAAAAATTTTAATGAATTCTAAGCGGAAACCCTTGTTGAAACACATGTGTGTATTTACAGATCTGCTATTCTACTCTTAACATTAAGTTCTATTTAAAACAGATTGTTAAATCTTTAGATGAATGCATTCCTTATTAGATACTTCAAGTGAAGTGTTATGTATAATTTATGTGCACATTTTGGTGTAATTTCTGTATTCTAGAAGTATTCTAGAATCTGTTTATGCATGTGCATACAAAGAAAACCATTTGTTCTGAGCAAATGTAAGAAAATAAGTTTTACATTGTTAACCTACTGGTGTTAAAATTATTTCATGGAAACTCATGGAATAAAGGCTCTTTTGAGCTAACTAAACAAACACTACAAACTAAACCTGAAGGGACTTCCTAGGTTAGCTAAGGCAAGATTTCATTTATAAAAAGATTTAAATAGATCAATGATTCAACTTACGTTATAAAGGACAGAAACTTCTTTAAGTATAGAGCCATACTCACCATGGGCAATGATGATCCATCTTCAAAATACATCTAAAAAAAACCACACATACAAAATTCAGCATCCCACAAAAGTTTAATCCCAATATGTCATTAAAATGACATACTATTTCAAAAGAGTTGTGGCAGGTAAAATACTGCAAAATTATTTATTTATCTAAAAACTGAATAATAGCAAAAGGCCTCATCTAAAATAAACATTATAGCCAATTCTAGATGATACAAAATAGAACTTTAAATTCAAAATATACATGCTTTAAGATGTAAATAAAATAACTCATTTTCTAAAAACACAATATGTTAATATACAACTATTTTATGCTGAAGAAAGTACAAAATGTCAACAGAGTTACAGACAGTCTGGATAAAACTTCTCCATTAATGTCCAACTGTAAGACAAGTATATGGTACTGTTCTTGCAGCTCATGTTATACTGTTCATGTGGCACCATATTCTTAAGTATGTAACATCTGACTGTCATGAAGCCAACTGAATTATCTTTATAAAAAGGAAATGAGTCATAGAAATTTTTGTTAACTAGAACTAGCCAAGAATGAGCTGCTAAAATCATGCACTTCATTCAAGTCACAAAGAATCTGGGGGAACAGACAACTGATCATGGCCCTTAGCCATACTCGTACTTATGCAAGTGCTGGTCAAATCCCCTAAATAAAGGTCTGATAAGCATGAATAAGGAGAAAAGGAAATAATCTGGAAAGCAGCGAGAAAAGAAACACATTAAAGAAAACCCCACGGGCGTGTAGACATTTTAGAAGTAAAGGGTTTTTCTTACTTATCACAGACGGAACAGTGGTGGCAGCGATCTGGTTTTATAAGTTGGCATCTGTCACAATAGCGGATTGCTAGGAACAAAAAGCTCCACTTAGCTTTAGATTTAACAGTGAATTGAATACACAATTAAATTGCTTTTAATCATTTATCCAAATTTAAATTCTGTAAAGCATAATGAATTTAAATTTGATAGAAATGACATATTTGACTGCATAAATACAAAAATGAAATGATTTGACTACAGCCTCAGTTCTCTGCAGAGATTTCCCAAGAATAGATCTTTTGGTGAAATTTTTCTAAGGCATGCTGAACTATAAATATACTATCTAATTACAAAGTAATCACAGACTTACAAAGGGTGCAACCATGTCCATTTTCATCAAAGTAAACAGAATGTCTCCCTTGACTAAATCATTTCAGTTCCTGGACCCTGCCAGGATGACTGGGTAAAGGATAAAACCACGTTTTAGAAGTTTTTTGAGAAACACATTTTAGAAATTTGTGAATAAATTCAACTAGTTGTTTGAATTGGGAAAGAGTTCACATCTTCCCTGCTGGGTGAGATGCAAGACGAGGAGTACGTATTCCAAGAGATATTTCCACTAGAGAATTTTAATTCTTGTGACTGAAGTCCTGAGCCTTTCTTCTCTGAAACAGACATCAGAGACAGTTATGGATGATTGGAGATGCTCTTTCAGTACACATGCATCTGACGGGATGCCCTCAGTCTGTCAAAATTACAGGAGATCCTAAATGAGCAGTAGAGTAGGGCCGGCAAAACCAAATGAGCAAACTTAAAATCTGGAAAACATATTTGCAGCAAGCAATTATCAAGATTACATTAGCTAATATCATAATCTCTAAAAAAAGGCAAAAATTGTTATAAACTAAGAATAAAATGAGCTTTATTTTTAAGACTAAAATGAGCTTCATTTTTAAGACAACAGGCCTAGAAGGAGTTGTTTTCAATACTGAAATAAGTCCTTAATCATCCCCTTATAAAACTTTCTTTTTCAGGAATTCCAGAGATGAATGGCATGGCCTGCTCATCTCCTGAATGAAGAAGTCTCACAGGGACATTCCAGGTGAAGCTCTAAAGTATCCCTGGCTCATGCCAGGTATCAAAATGGGAGCAGTGCTGTCCAGAAGGAATATAATGTGAGCCACACGAGTGCTGTTAAACTCTCTAGGAGCTATGTTAAAAGAAGTTAAAAAAAAAAGGGGGGTAGATTAATTTTAATGATATATTTTATTTTACCTAATACATATTTCAACATATAATTATTATATTAATTATAAATATATATCATATTATATTTTATATTAATTATATACAAATGAAGTTAGTGAACGTCAACTGAACCTTTGTGCTGCTTTTAAATAGCTTTTAAAACCTGTTCTGTGTTTTCCACTTATAGTCAAATTTGAAGTTGTCATAATCACAAAAGACTAGTGGTTTCCATAAGGGGCAGCATGGGTATAAAGTTTCATACAGTTTCCATGTGAGCTTTGTTGGGCAATTGTGCATTCTCCCTAAGTGGTGATTATCTCTAAAGTACACTGGCCGGGGGTGCCCCTTGCAAATTAAAGTGGGCGATAACTCAAAAATATTTTGTAATTTTTCATTTATAATCTTTTTTGTGAAAATCTTTTTGTTCATGGTTTTTCAGAAATGGAAATTTAGTCTTATAATTAAAACACACTCCATGTGCCAGATCAGATTCAACTAAAATCATCCCACCGGAATTTAAAGTCAGTCATCTGATTATCATTTAAAAAATCCTAACAGTGGAGGGGGAATTTTAACTGTCTTGCTTGAATCTTCTGAGAATTTATTCATGTATTATTTATATAATTTAAAACTTTTTTGGTAAATGCTGAAAAAGAAACATTACCAACATCTGTGTGCAAAGTGATAAATTAATTACATCACTTCTAATGGTAATCTTCCTAGTCAAAAAGTCTATAAATATTGTTTTGTAGGAAAGGATAGATAGCAAAGAAGAGACGGAAAAGCAAATAGTCCTCATTAATAAAAATAACTAACAATATAATAGAGTTTGGAGAGCCCCATAAGAAATCAGGAGATGGTTGGATCAGAAAGAAAGCACAGGACAAAAAGAAGTGAGATGAACAGCCTTAACACTTGCCTCACACACCCAAGACTGTACACAGTTGAATTTGTTCTCTATGTATGGCAGTCAGTGTAACCTAGGCAGTCACTATTTTTCTCTTTCAGGTTTGGAGGAAAGACCGTGGATCTAGAATGAATGGGAAAACCCTCAATTATACTACTATCCATTTTCTTCAATTCTCTAAGACATATAAAGTGTGTGGACATCAACTGAGCCTTTCAGTTGCCTCGGTCCATGGCCTTTCGCAGGGTGAGGAAGGAAGTTATCTGAACAACCCAGGGGTTTCGGCCAAGGCAGGGGTAAGAAAAAGGACCCTCATGTTCCTGCCTTGGGGGCGCTGTGGCCCTTCACTGCATGTCCACTCTGCATTCATGATTACCTTTACACCCCACTGATTCCAGAGAGAGATTAACCACACCAACATTATCATCTGTTTATTATACTTCCTGTAATTTAATTTAGTCTACTACTCCAGTCAGTTAAAATTGATTTCAGCACGCATCCAGAAGTTTTGCACTAAAAATATAAAGACTATATTAGGAAATTCAGATTCTGTTCCAGATTGTCAAAAATAATGAGAATCATAAGTTCATCCCAGGAGATAGGCATACAATACAAGAGAAGATAGTCTTCAGTTCAGTTCAGTTGCTCAGTTGTGTCTAACTCTTTGTGACCCCATAGCCTGCAGCACGCCAGGCCTCCCTGTCCATCACCAACTCCCGGAGTTCACTCAAACTCATGTCCATTGAGTCGGTGATGCCATCAGCCATCTCATCCTCTGTCATCCCCTTCTCCTCCTGCCCCCAATCCCTCCCAGCATCAGGGGCTTTTCCAATGAGTCAGTTCTTCACATCAGGTGGCCAAAGTTTTGGAGTTTCAGCTTCAGCATCAATCCTTCCAATGAACACCCAGGACTGATCTCCTTTAGAAGGGACTGTTTGGATCTCCTTGCTGTTCAAGGGACTCTCAAGAGTCTTCTCCAACACCACTGTTCAAAAGCATCAATTCTTTGGTACTCAGCTTTCTTTATAGACCAACTCTCACATGCATACGTGACCACTGGATAAAGCATAGCTTTGATTAGATGGACCATGTTGGCAAAGTAATGTCTCTGCTTTTATAATATGCTGTCTAGGTTAGTCATAACTTTTCTTCCAAGGAACAAGTGTCACATAATTTTCACAAGGAGATGACATAAATCCAAAATGCAGTTGTTATTAATGAACACTAATACTTTGTTCTGATGTGACTTAGTCTTAATTTGGTGCATCAAGTGGTTGAGTAGAAAAAGCACTGCACTAGGAATGTGGAAACTAGATTTTTGCATCTGATACTGTCTCTGCCATTAAATAGTTTTGGAAACTTGTGCAGTAATTTACTTTTAGGGGGTTTAAATTTCCTCCATATTCGTTTAGGCCCAAACTTATATGCAGAGTACACCATGAGAAATGCTGGGCTGGAAGAAGCACAAGCTGGAATCAAGATTGCCGGGAGAAATATCAATAACCTCAGATATGCAGATGACACCACCCTTATGGCAGAAAGTGAAGAGGAACTTAAAAGCCTCTTGATGAAAGTGAAAGAGGAGAGTGAAAAAGTTGGCTTAAAATTCAACATTCAGAAAACTAAGATCATGGCATCTGGTCCCATTACTTAATGGGAAATCGATGGGGAGAGTGGAAACAGTGTCAGACTTTATTTTTGGGGGTTCCAAAATCACTGCAGATGGTGATTGCAGCCATGAAATTAAAAGACGCTTACTCCTTGGAAGGAAAGTTATGACCAACCTAGATAGCATATTAAAAAGCAGAGACATTACTTTGCAACAAAGGTCCATCTAGTCAAGGCTATGGCTTTTCCAGTGATCATGTATGGATATGAGTTGGACTGTGAAGAAAGCTGAGCGCCGAAGAATTGATGCTTTTGTACTGTGGTGTTGGGGAAGACTCTTGAGAGTCCCTTGGGCTGCAAGGAGGTCCAACCAGTCCATCCTAAAGGAGATAAGTCCTGGGTGTTCACTGGAAGGACTGATGCTGAGGCTGAAACTCCAATATTTTGGCCACCTCATGCGAAGAGTTGACTCATTGGAAAAGACTCTGATGCTGGGAGGGATTGGGGGCGGGAGGAGACGGGGACGACAGAGGATGAGATGGCTGGGTGGCATCACCGACTCGATGGACATGAGTTTGAGTGAACTCCAGGAATTGGTGATGGACAGGGAGGCATGGTGTGCTGCGATTCATGGGGTCGCAAAGAGTCGACTAGCGACTGAACTGAACTGAGGGTAAATGTATATATATATACATATACAGAAACACATTTCTATCTTTGTGGGATAGAATCAGTGGCTTAATATCACATCAGGGAATCACCACTTGCTCACTGACAAGCAGTAAAAACAAACAGGAAACATCATGCGTGAAACTTAGAGTTATAGTGAATTATGATTCTAAAGTGAGTCAGGATTGAATATATACAATATAAAAACATTAATGAGATATTTTACAGTCCTTTTTTTCATCCCAGGTCTTTGAAACTAGTTGTGTATTTTATACTTAAGAGTACATCTCAATTTGGACAAGCCATGTTTTAAGGTTCAAAAGCCACATGGAGCTTGTGGCCACTGAAGCAGGCAGCACACAGCCAAAGTCACAAAGTTTCTGGGTGAGCGTTTGGTGGGCAAGCACCAGTCGTCCAAGTGCGTCAGCTTTTTTTAATAACAAATATTTTTTTAAAGTCTTTACTGAATTCGTTACAATATTGCTTCTGTTTTACGTTTTGGTTTTTTGACTGTTGAATGTGGAATTTTAGCTCCTTGACATGGGATCGAACCCTTAACCCCTGCAATGGAAAGTGTGGTTTTAATCACTGGACCACCAGGGAAGTCCCCGTGTGTGTCAGTTTTTAAGACAATTACTTGATTCAGTTCAGTTCAGTTCAGTCGCTCAGTCGTGTGTGACTCTTTGCGACCCCATGAATCACAGCACGCCAGGCCTCCCTGTCCATCACCAACTCCCAGAGTTCACTCAAACACATGTCCATCGAGTCGGTGATGCCATCCAGCCATCTCATTCTCTGTTGTCCCTGTCTCCTCCCACCCCCAGTCCTTCCCAGCATCAGACTCTTTTCCAGTGAGTCAACTCGTCACATGAGGTGGCCACACTATTGGAGTTTCAGCTTTATTAGACAGCTGTAAATGACCTAAAAAATTTGACCCAAGTAAATGAGATTTATTGGGTTGTATTTTTAAAAAAAAAATTACTATAAATTTTAAAGATACATTAAGTTATTTAATAACTTATATGTAACTTATAAATAACTTAATGTAGCTTTTTGCAACTGTGTATTCTACAGTATTTTTTTCATTTGGTGAAATTTTAACTGTTAATGTTTATGGCATTGTGCTTTGTACCATTTATTAAATAAAAATTAAAAAAATTTTTAAAGATAAACTGTATCAACAGCTGAATTAAGTTTTGTATAATTTATATAATAACTTTTAAATTTATGTAAAATTACCAACAATATGTTCATTACATATACTGCTCTTTTGACTGAAGAATAGGCAGGTGTGTAATTAAAACTTTAAAAATGAGCACGACTACAAATCAAGATTTCAGCAGTTCTAACATCTTCACTGAGTCACAAGTAGGAAGGCAGAATAGAAGGCAAGTCAGTTCTGACTTGGTTGAGGTCTCTATGTCATAGCCCTATCAGATTTCCATTTTGTTTCATGGGATTCTATAGAAGACAGTTAATAACAATCTGAGCCACAGCACAGTGTGTTTCAATGAGCGTTTGAGAGTTTCAAGTACAGATATGCTTTCTAACTGCCACCCCAACCCGTCCTGCTAAAGCACTCATCATCCTGTACCTCCAGACATGGTCCTCGTGTAGATGGGGAGGTCTTTGGCGGCTCGCCGAAGGACTTCCTGATGGGCTTCTCCTCTAGGCTCTCTCTCCAGCAATTCTTTCTCTGCATAAGAGAGATGGAACTGTGGAAGAAACTTAAATATTAATCAGTGCTCACAAAGGAATAACATATTGATCTACTATACCCACAAAAAGATATTTATAAAATATTAACAGGACATAGCATATATATTCAAAGAGGCAATGGAGTATGAAATCTGGGCAAGTCTATTCATTCCATAGTTTATAAATCTAGAAAAGGAGAAAAATGATAACGCTTGCTTCCTCAGATCTTTGTGAACCTCAGGAGGAAAAGAGAACGTAAAAGTGTTCTTACAAACTGTAGAGTTCTACTCAAGTATTAGTTATATTAATAGATGAAACGGCAAAATAAACCAATTAGCTCAATGGATGCAGCTTACAATCGGTTACAATTAGAAACAAAAACAGAAACAAATACATTAAGCAAGTATTCTCATGTAGAGGGAGTTTTAACTTAGGGATAATCATTACATGAATTCTTTAGCACTCAAAAGAAGTAGTCTTTAATTGTACTTCTTATACTTCAAATTTTGTCCCACCAATTAAAATACTTCTTTGAGAAAAATGAAAAGCTGTTTGGGTTCCAACTTGATAATCACACAAAAAATTTTTTTAAGTCTGTTCAAACTCCTATAAATATGCTCTAGGAGACGTGTACAAGAATATTCACAGAATCATTGTTTGAAACATAAAAAAACTAAACCAAAATGTCCATCAAGGATAATGGATAAATAACTTGGAGTATAATCCATCCAAATAACTTGGATCCCATATGGCATTTAACATTCAATGAACTACAGCTGTGTTCAACCAAGACTATCAACATAGTGATGAGCAGATGTATGAAATAAACTATTATAAATGTTATTTTTGGGGCTATGACTATATGACAATAATTATTCACAGGGCTGGGTACCTTGTTTGGAAATAGTTTTGAGTGATAGAAAATGGATAACATCAAATGAAGCTATACTACTGTAATAGTCATGAAAGGATAGGGTCAGTCTACGAGAAAGTATCTATTACCTTTCAATTCCTCTGCCTAGAACACTATTCCTCACACTCTCTGGATGGCTTTTTCTCATGTCATCTTCTCAGGGGACTTCCATGATTCCCTTACTCGAGCAGGGACCCTGATAATTCGTCCCTCCCCTCGCCAGATTCCCCGTCAGGTCCATGTGTGCTTTCTTTGTGTTGCACACCATAAATTGAAATTATTTTGTTGGTTCATTTGCCCTTTGTCTCTCTCTTCCACAAGCATGGAACCCCACAAGGGGATTAAGTCTGGCACAGAGTAAGTCCTCTGTGAGAATTGTGGAATGGACAAAGGAACAACTACCAAAGCAGGCCTAAGTCAGAGCGTCGAAAGTCAGGGCAGAAGATTTTTCATACTCTAGTCTCTAGCTTTCCATTGTCAGAACCCCGATTCCCACAATTCAAGTAGATTTGTCTCCCTTGTTCATGTCTAAAATTAATTTAAAACCTAGCATTGAAAATTAGTAAAAGACTTAATAATAGTCAAAAGGAATAAAACCATCAACATTTTATTACATTTTCTATAGATTTCTGGATCCTTTTAATCTTAGAGGTAAGTTCTAGTGAGTGATGGAACTTGATGGCTCCTCGGTGTGTTTAATACTTTTATAAATAAACGTAACACACTGCATCCATCAGGTCTGAAAGACCAAATACTGTTTGGTAGAACTATTACTTATCTAAGACGGATGTCAAAATACCTAATGCTATCTTGGAATGCACCAAATATGCACTCCCCTTCCTTAGAACACTTTTATATACAAATGCATGTCAGATTTGAGGAAAGGTGACATTTGTAGAGATCTGATGGAATGAAAGATCTCTTGGGGTGTTACCTTTCAATAACACACCCAACTTCCAACCCTCCAGATTGTGGCAATCCTTTGGCCAGTTAATGCAAGTTGTTTTGCTTTTAAGTAGTTTTATCAATTTTAGAATACTTGGAATTTACCAAAAAGTTGAGAAAATGGTATAAGGTTCCCATATATCCTCTCATCAAACTGCTGATATTCCTAATATCAGGTATTAGTATGGAACATTTAGGACAGTTAATGAATCAATGTGGATACACTGTTAATAACAACAGTTCATAGTTTATTCAGATTTCCTTAGTTCTTATTGAATATCTTATTTCTCTGTTCCAGGGTCCTATTGAGGATACCACAGTACATTTGTTGTTCACGTTTCCTTAAGTTCCTTTTGGCTATATCAGTTTCTCAGAATTTCCTTGTTTTTGTTGAGCTTGACGATTTTGAATAGTACTGCTGAGGTATTTTATAAAGGTGCTTCTCTACTGGAATCTTTCTGATGTTTTTCACATGATTAGACTGGGGTTACGGGTTCTGTGGAGGAAGACCACAGAAGCAAAGTGCCATTCTTATCACATCGTATCAAGAGAACATACAATCAACGTGACTTAGAACTGTTGATGGTGACTTGAGTCACCTGGTCGAGGAGGTGTTTTTCAGGTTTCTCCACTGCAAAGTGAATCATGATTTCCCTATCTCATCCTGTAGTCTTTGGAAGGAACTTACTACAGGCAGCCTGCATTTTACAAAGCGGGGATTTATTCCTCCCCTCCTTAAGGGCTATGGTCCACAGGGTCGCAAAGAGTCGGACACGACCGAAGCAACATAGCATGCGTGCATGCATCGTTGAAGGCAGGTGGTGGTAGTTCAGTTGCTAAGTCATGTCTGCCTCTTGCGACCCCATGGAGCCCACCAGGTTCCCCAGACCATGGGGTTTCCCAGGCAAGAACACTGGAGCAGATTGCCATTTCCTTCTCCAGAGGATCTTCCTGACCCAGGGATCAAACCCAGGTCTCTTGCATTGCAGGAGGATTCTTTATGGACTGAGCCACCTGGGAAGCCGTTG
Source organism: Moschus berezovskii (assembly GCF_049115385.1). Taxonomy (NCBI): domain Eukaryota; kingdom Metazoa; phylum Chordata; class Mammalia; order Artiodactyla; family Moschidae; genus Moschus; species Moschus berezovskii. The sequence continues at coordinate 25,283,464 of NC_142485.1, read as the reverse complement.
AGGGCAGAGTATCTACATAAATTATTTGGAATTCTTCTGTAAAAGAAATTTCTTTTTTCCACTTATTTATTCATTCAATCATTTCTGTATACTGAGAAATGCAAAGATATTTATTTTATACTTTGCGTTGTGTGAGTGTGTGATTAGTTGCTTCAGTCGTGTCTGACTCTCTGCAACCCTTTGGACTGTAATCCGCCAGGCTTCCCTGTCCATGTGGTTCTCCAGGCAAGAATACCGGAGTGGGTTGCCGTGCCATTTTCCAGGGGATCTTCCCGACCCAGGGATCAAACCGGTGTCTCCAGCATTTCCTGCATAGCAGGCAGATTCTTCACCGCTGAGCCACCCGGTTGTAATTGAACACTATTTTATTTATTTTCCTGCTCGAAATGCTCCAGATTTGGTCACTGGGACATTCAACCGGATCCTATGGCCCTTGGACATATCACCATTGATATATTTTATTTTACAGAGTATTTCTTTATTTTTTGGCATGATATGATGCTTCTGGCTCATCTTCAAAAAATCTCCTGCCCTAGTTCTAGAATCAGCCATTTCTCTAAGGAGTTCTTCTTCCTTTTACTAGAGAATGATATCCGAAATCAACATTTGGAATCAAATACAGTTTTCAGATAAAAGGAGAGTATGGTTTCAAAAGGATGCACAAACTAAGAAAAAAGCAGAATCTAATAACACACAGGAAACTCAGAGAATTGTTGTTTTCTTTTTTGCTAGTTGTTTTTAACTTAAAAAAAAAAGAAAGGTATCACCTCATCAGTACCTAAAATGTCCAAATTAACACATAAAACATTTTTCCTATTAAATTGGAAACTTTTCTTAAGAACAGCACTCAGTGTGCCAAGGCTCTGATGAAACTAGTAGCTTTGGAAATTGCTACAATCCTTTTGGGAAACAATTTGGCAAGTGACTTAAATTTCTTTTGTCTAGTAATTCTACCTCTGATAACTTACATTAAGGAAAATAACCCAAAATATGAGTGAAGCTCTATGAACAAACACATTAACAACACTATAATATGAAAAGTTGGGATCAGCCTAACACTCCAATGTTTCAGTGAGAATATCACGTTGTTATTAAAAATGGTAATTGTTCTTAAAAATAAACCAATGAAGAACTATTACATGAAAAAATAGAGTATATGCCCTCTAAATACAACTAGGAAAAATAACTAGAAAGAAATTCAGACTATAAACTGGCTGAATTAGTGTGGTGGGATTTGTTTTCTTCTTCTTCTGCCTACTCTTCATTTTCAAAATATTATTTAGTATGGTTATATTATTTTTATATTGGGAGAAAATCTTATGAATTGAAAACTTATATTCTCTCAATAGTGACTAGAAGATATTTACATTATTTTCTTCTATTTTCTCTTCCCCTACATTTAAAATCTCATTTCCAAAGGGCAGCTGAAGTCCAGGACTGTCATTTTATAAGTGAAGGTTCTCTGGCTGCTGATCAGGTAGGTAAAAGACTGGCCCAAGATCTTGCATTTTATTAATGGAATAAGATTATTAACCAGCAAACAAGGACTCTTTATTTCATGACAATGGTTTCCAAACTCTTTTGCTCATGTAACCCCATCAGTAAAAGAATAATTGGAGACTGTACTGCTAGTATATGTATATTTAGTCATACACATATATTATTAGCTAATACATTATGTACCTAATATATGAAATTTTTAAAAAGGAGAAACATTAAGAAGTAAAATACGAATAGAGATTTTACTACTTTTTTCCTCTATGCTCCAACTGATGTCCTGAGCACCCTTCTCCCTGAATACGGTCTCTACTCCTTTTGCTAGAGCGTGGCGTAGGGACAAGAGTGCAGCTGTGAAGGTCGAAAGACTTTGTTTTGAATGTTACCTCTGCCACATGCTAGCAGGAGATAATGAGGAACCAGCAAAGGAGACCAAGAAGGAGCTGCCACTATGCATAAAAATAAAATTATTTCGATGAGAAAGGAGGTAAGGAAATTCTGGAAAGAAAATAATGGCATGGTTAACAGGAAATGACATATAATTAAGAGTTACTAGAGTATAAAGCATGGAGAAGGAAATGGCAACCCACTCCAGTGTTCTTGCCTGGAGAATCCCAGGGACGGGGGAGCCTGGTGGGCTGCCGTCTATGGGGTCGCACAGAGTCGGACACGATTGAAGCGACTTAGCAGCAGCAGATGCAGAGTATAAAGCAAGAAGTCCAAAATCTGGACAAGAGTCATCGTTGCCAAACCAGGGAGTCCAGCCTTTACCCTGTGGGGTGGGCGGAGCCCCTGCGTAGCCAGAAGCAGCAGAGTGAAAGAGTCAAGCCTCAGCTTCAGAATGAAGGATGGATTTCTGCAGGATCCTCGGAATCCCGGAGTGTGGGCAAGACTGCAGGGGTGACACGACAGAGAAGACTTCGATGTGTCAGACGAGAGGGATGACTGAACTTCCGAATCAGGGCAGTAATGGAAAGGAAAGGGACAGGGGCTGGAATTGGAAAAGAAAAATGAGGAAGTGACACACTTCCAGAATGTGGATACTGGGGGAGGGGTGAGGATGCCAAGCCTCTGGCTCGAATGATGACGTGGTTGGCAGTGGCATGAACATGCATAAGAAACAGATGAGTCACGGTTTGGGGAAGGAGAGGGTGGTGACTTCAGTCTGTGACGTGCTGTGTCTGTGGTGTCAGTGCAACGATCAAGGGCTTATCTTTGGCAGGGAGATCCAGAAGTTTGAAATTCCTGGGAGAGGTCAGGCTAGAAACAGATGTGGAAATTGTGTCAACACAGAGGTTATAAGCAAACCACCAGAGTGGACGAGCTGATCTATGATAAAAGTCAGCATTCTCCCTCAAACCTACAATTCAGGCCACGATGAAGGCAAAAAAGATGATAGGAAGGGAAAAAACACGGTAGGAGGGAGGAAAAAGAGGTAGGGGAAAAAAGTGAGAAAAGAAGGGAAAAGGCTACCTCTTGGCACTCGAGACCAAGCCTGCTATGAATGCTATGCAGATATCTGTGGTTTTGTTTTTAAAATCCTTTCTCAGTTCACGCAGCATATTTACTGACCTTTCTGACCACAGCTGCATCTCAAACAGATTACTTCAGGAACTAATTCACAGTGATGCTTAGACCTCTTTCTTTTCTTTTTTTTTTTTCAGGTTAGCCTACTAAAACCACACTATTATTATTGGAGCAAAGTTTATTTCTATTCAACATCTATGTACTAGACTAAGTGCCAAGGATACAACGAGTAAAATATAGCCCTTTGCTCAAGGACATTTAAACAGGATTAAGAACCCAGAAACAAAAAGGTAGCCAGAATAATCTTTTCAAAATGCATGTTTGAAGAAATAACTTTATTTAAAACCTTCTGAGCTGAGACTGTTAGTTGTTCCTCAGTATCTACTCTGTCCTCGTAACATGGTTAATGTGAAGTGAAAGTCGCTCAGTCGTGTCTGATTTCTCTGCAACGCCATGGACTATACAGTCCATGAATTCTCTGGGCCAGAATACTGGAGTGGGTAGCCTTTCCCTTCTCCAGGGGATCTTCCCAACCCAGGGATCAAACCCAGGTCTCCTGCATTGCAGGCAGATTCTTTACCAGCTGAGCCACAAGTGAAGCCCAAGAATACTGGAGTGGGTAGCCTATCCCTTCTCCAGAGGATCTTTCTGACTCAGGAATCGAACGGGGGTCTCCTGCATTGCAGGTAGATTCTTTAACAACTGAGCTATCAGCGAAGCCCCATGGTTAACATGGCCACTGAAAATAAAGACCAAACTCCAGTCTTCTGTGCAACCAAATGTGGCCACATAACTAGCTAAATTCTAAATATAAGTGGAAATGACATCAGCAAATTTTAGAAAGTGTCCTTAAGAAAAAGACATTTACTTCCACTCCTCCTTTCTACTTTCTTTGGTCTGCTATCTGGAATGTAGACATGATGGCTGGAACTGAAGCAGCCATTTTAGGTCAAGAAGTAACGCTGGGAACAGATGCTATATATGTCAGAGTAACAGGAGAGGAGCCTGGGTGCCCAGCAGCTGGAGAGTAGCTACAGACTTTGAAAGTGGGAAAGATTAGGTAAGTTGTTATTTTATTATTGTTGTTTCTGGCAGCTGACAGCCAACTGCTGCTACTGCTAAGTCGCTTCAGTCGTGTCCGACTCTGTGCGACCCCATAGATGGCAGCCGACCAGGCTCCACTGTCCCTGGGATTCTCCAGGCAAGAACACTGGAGTCTAATATGATAATTATAATAGAAACATGTCTACCTTCAGCTTTATCTTTCTATCTATCAACCTATCTACCATCCATCCATCCTTGTGTCTGACTCCAAAGGAGAAGTGGAACATATATTTAATATTGTAAATATAATACTTATATGGTGGAAAAATAATATTTACCAAGTAAAAATTCAACTACTTAACATATTAATATAAAAAAACCATTAGGCTCAATAGATTTGCAATATTAATAAAAAGACATCAAACTCATTCTTTAGACAGCAATATTTCAGATTTCCATCTTTAGGAGATAACTATACTAATATTTTAACTTACTTCTTTTGAAGGATTCATTGGTAATGTAAAGATAGTTTTCCAATACGACCAGACAAACATTGCAAAGAGTAGATGATAAGCAATCAGGCACACAACTAAAATGAGAGAAACAAAATTATCACTGTAGTATGCAAATACACACTAAAATCATGGTATTCACAAAAGGTATGCTTGTTCTAAAATAATTAAATAATTTAATTATTTAGTTACCATCCTATGATCAGAACCCTCCCATCTGTAAACAGGCCCATCTATTGGCAAAATAATTACAGGGACCTTTCAATTTAAGCTATAAATTGAGTTATAGTGTTAAACAAATGTTAAAACATTCAGACTTTAATAACTTTGCTTCACTAACAAAGAATAGCAAAAGAAAAATAAGCTGTTTGCTTATTTTGCTCAGCCTGAGTCAAATCTGGTGGCCCTGTTTCAGCGACCACAGTTTTAACCAGAGATCATCTGAACAAAGAGAGAATTCCTCCAAGAGGAGTTTAAGTTTCTTATTGATCACATGTGATGATTAAGAAAAGCATTCTGAATATTCTTCTTAGATAATGCACACAAACACACTCCATGTTGTGTTTTGGACTTGAAGTGAAGTGAAGTCGCTCAGTTGTGTCCAACTCTTTGCGACCCCATCAACAGTAACCTACCAGGCTCCACCATCCATGGGATTTTCCAGGCAAGAATACTGGAGTGGGCTGCCATTTCCTTCTCCAGGGGATCTTCCCAACCCAGGGATCGAACCTGGGTCTCCTGCATTGCAGACATACGCTTTACCGTCTGAGCCACATGAAAATCTAAAATATTAATTTGGTACTCAGTGTATTGGATAATACATTAACATATAACTTAATTGTGTAGAAAAAAATGTGTGAATTTAAAATATAGCATGTTTGGCATTTTTAAACCTTAACAGCAATTTCAGCTTTTTAAAAGAAGATGATATTTCTGTTACAGAATCATTAAAACATCCAATTATCTAATAAGGCAGCTAAAATTGGTGTGAGATGATCAAGGAATAGAGCCAATGATCTTTTTCATGAATTATGTAGGTGACTCAGGTACAGGGTCATACTCTGTGTGGAAATAGGAGATTGTTGATGTTCCTGTATCGGGAAGCCACAAGTCTTTGGCACAATGACTGCCATTCAGGCTAGAGGTCTCTGCCAAGCGTCTCAGAGAATTTAGCCTGAGATGTCTTTTTACCCCATCTTGACTCCAATATTCTCAAAGTATCGCTTTATTAACTACAATCAAATCTAAATGAATGCATGCTATTTATTTTCTCAAACTATCTTTAAAATTTCGGATCTAAAGCAATGATGTATCTTACCTTGTTCTCCAATGTTTTCCATGGACACTACAGAAATAGAGAAAAGAGACAGGAAATATGTTATATGAAGCTTATAGCAAACACAGGGCCTGAAAGAGACATAAGATCTTGGGTAGGTTAATAATTTAGCTCTTTCCAAGCCAACGTTCTTTAAATATTTGTTAGACTGTTTAGAGGAGAGGTGAGTGTTGTGGGAGAGGTGGGGAGGGAAGGCTGGGCCTTCAGCCAGGCCCTGCTAGGCATCCCAGCCTTGGCTCCCAGGCAGGAAAGAAACCCGTCAGCTGTGGCCCTGTTGAGTCTTCCTCCTTTATTCATTGCTATCTCAGGTTTCCTTTCAACTACAGAGTTCAGATAAAGGTTTGCTAGCTCATCACACTCCCAGAGACACTGATTGCTCTTTGTAAGTTGGCAACCACTGAGTTAGCTTTCCAGAAGGAAAAAAAAAACAAAAAAACACATCATGTCCACTGCACAGACCTCTCTTGCCGGATTTCTGAAAGTACAAATTCTTATGCCCAATGGCTAACTGCTTCCTGCCATACGACGAGGGGCCCGAGAAACTGCCGTCCGTGCGGACTGTTGTGAATACTGCAAGGTGGCAGGCAGATGAGCACTGGGGTCACGGAGCTGCAACCAGCAGGGACAAGAAACCCGACTCAGTAACCCTAGCTGTTTTCTTTTTTTTGTTTTTGCCATTTAAACTTTTTATTTTATATTGGAGTATGGCCGACTAACAACGCTGTGATAGTTTCCAGTGGACAACGAAGGGACCCAGCCACACATATACAAGTATGCATTCTCTCCCAACTGGAGAAGGAAATAGCAACTTACTCCAGTATTCCTGCCTGGGAAATACCATAGACAGAGGACAGAGGAGCCTGGCAGGCTACAGTCCCTGGGTTTGTAGGAGTTGGACATGACTTAGCAACTAAACCACCAATCACTATCATTCTGCCCCAAACCCCGCTCCCATCCAGGCTACCATGTAACATTGAGCAGAGTTCCCTGTGCTATGTTCCCCGTGGGGAACAGTAGGCCCTTGTTGTTCATCCATTAAAAAACAGCAGTGTGTAAATGTCCATTCCAAACTCCCTAACTACCCCTTCCTGTCATCCTTCCCTCTTGGCAACTTTATGTTCTCTAAGTCTTCTGTATTGTCTGCTTGCTTTGTTTCCCACGTGGTCTCCCTCTGTCTGTACTAAAGTCTTTGGGATGGTCTGCCTTAGCTCAGTAGTAGCAAGTCAAGATTTGACTTTGTTTCCTGATGCATTTTTGTTTCTATTCAGCTGTTAAAAAGCAGACAGAATTTTCAGCCTTTGTCCTGGAGTATAATTTCATTTGCGTTAGGAGCACCGGAAGGGCACTGCTGTGAGAGATTTTTAAGATTACCTGATGAGACCAACCTCCTTCCCAGGAGGGCTACAGTTCAGTCATTTCTAGAGCCAGTGGGAACCACAGTTTTGGAGAGCAGCCCATTCCCTTACTGGACAGATTTAAGAACGACTGTAAGATCAGGGTGTGCTGAAATGAGGCTCCTGTGGAGCTTCCAATCTGTAGCTATAAACAGAAAATCTAAAAAGCAGATCTTCATATGTTCTTTTTTAGCCCCCCAAATAGACGATTTCTCACCAATCTTGATGTGGCTCCTTTAAATATTTCCTGGTCTTTCAATTTCTGCTAACATTCCTGATCCCCAGGATGGGACAGGTAGAATGAGATGATCTTTGACTTACAAATGGCCTGTAACACAAGTGTGCTTGCCCATCAGAGGCGAGAGGGAGTCAGAGGGCACTTTCTCACAGAATCCCTAAGTGGCTGATGTAGGGCAGAGGAAGGACAGAGCTGTCTTTTCTGTCCGACCCCACCACTCCCATCATGCATTTCTCTCTAGGCCCTGACTTCCCCTTCTTCAAAATTGACTACAGTTCTTCCTTGGATCAAAATTTCTACCCCTGCAGCTAATCGAAGGAAAAGCAAAAGCAATTTGAATCCATTTGTGCATTTATGTATGAATGACCCTTAATGACCATTCCAGAGGTTCTGGTGTTTTAAAGAAAATGTATTTGCTAACCCGTGACTCTAGTTGTCAGAACTGAAACAGTAAAACAAAATGACATTTAAAAAAAACAAAAAGTATGATCAGTATGAGGTAATAAGATTTTTTGTCCGGGACTGTTAATATATTGGCTGGATATGCATTCAAAGATATCTTCTGAAAAGCTATTTCTGTCGTTCACAGCTTGTTTTTCTTTAATATACTTTGAAATTCACAGTTTTTTTTTTCAGTTAAATGAGTTACTCATGGATGCATGTTTATGGAAAATAATTCCGATAACATTATAGATTAAAACGTGAAAGCCCAAAAAGGTTGTATCAATTATACTCCACAAAAATTCTGAGCCTATCAAATTTCTTATGACTGTAAAATGTCTTTAATTTTTGTCAACATTTTGGCCAAAATAAAAATCACTGTTTTAGTATTCATTTCCCTGATTACTAGTGAACTTTAAAAAATAATTTTTATTAAAAAAATTAACTGATTGGTTTTTCCTATCTCTTCTGATTTTTTCTGTCTCTTCTCTTTTACTTTTTGAGAGCCTTTTATATACTCTGAGAAGTAATCCCATATTTGTTACATATGTTCCAAATAAAGTTGTGTATAACTACTTTCAAATGACTTAATAAATACTAGTAAAAATAAACAATCTGCCTGCAATGCAGGAGACTTGGGTTCGATCCCTGGTTTGGGAAGATCCCCTGGAGAAGGAAATGGTGACCCACTCCAGTATTCTTGCCTGGGGAATCCCATGGACAGAGGAGCCTGATGGGCTATAGTCCATGGGGTCACAAAGAGTCAGACACGACTGAATGACTAACACTTTCTTTAAATAGCAGTGCCAAAACTTTGAAACTGACCTATGTCACTAACATATATATGGACCATACTTGGTTGTGCTTTATTATACTGAGGAAACTGATGTTCTTGCAACCATGTTTACATCATTATGAGGTTAATGGTTTATCTTGTAATATTTTTCTTTTTGCTGCACCAAGCATCATGTGGGAACTTAGATCCCTGACCAGGGATCAAACCCAAGACCCCGTGCACTGGAAGCTTGGAGTCTTAACCACTGGACCACCTAGAAAGTCCCTGTCTTGTAATTTTCAAATTAGGGGAGGAGCTGTCAGTTTCAATATCCCTTTCTTATGACATAACCACATAGAATACAGTGTTATTTTCTATTTTGTTCATAAATAACCGTTTAAGGTTATTTACTAACATTTCCAATACACATATATTAATATATAAAGACAATATATGGAAAATACAGGCTCAATTTTGGAAAAAATAGATGTTAAGTTAAATGTATCTTAATTATTTATATCAATGTGAGAATTAAATAGCAATACTGATCATATTTATAACAGATCTTCCAAAAATAATATGGGATTTTAATGTGAATTTTGAGTTTTATCCAGTATTAATTATTTCACAGAATTTCAGTTTGGGCTGTCTGAGGAGGCCTTACAAATAGCTGTGAAAAGAAAAGAAGCGAAAAGCAAAGGAGAAAAGGAAAGACATAAGCATCTGAATGCAGAGTTCCAAAGAATAGCAAGGAGAGATAAGAAAGACTTCCTCAGTGATCAATGCAAAGAAATAGAGGAAAACAACAGAATAGGAAAAACAAGAGAGCTCTTCAAGAAAATTAGAGATTCCAAGGGAACATTTCATGCAAAGATGGGCTCGATAAAGGACAGAAATATTATGGACCTAACAGAAGCAGAAGATATTAAGAAGAGGTGGCAAGAATACACAGAAGAACTGTACAAAAAAGATCTTCACGAGCAAGATAGTCACGATAACGTGATCACTGACCTAGAGCCAGACATCTTGGAATGTGAAGTCAAGTGGGCCTTAGAAAGCATCACTACTAACAAAGCTAGTGGTGGTGATGGAATTCCAGTTGAGCTATTTCAAATCTTGAAAGATGATGCTGTGAAAGTGCTGCACTCAATATGCCAGCAAATTTGGAAAACTCAGCAGTGGCCACAAGACTGGAAAAGGTCAGTCTTCATTCCAATCCCAAAGAAAGGGAATGCCAAAGAATGCTCAAACTACCACACAATTGCACTGATCTCACACGCTAGTAAAGTCATGCTCAAAATTCTCCAAGCCAGGCTTCAGCAATATGTGAATCATGAACTCCCATATATTCAAGCAGGTTTTAGAAAAGGCAGAGGCACCAGAGATCAAATTGCCAACATCTGCTGGATCATGGAGAAAGCAAGAGAGTTCCAGAAAAACATCTATTTCTGCTTCATTGACTATGCCAAAGCCTTTGACTGTGTGGATCACAATAAACTGTGGAACATTCTGAAAGAGATGGGAATCCCAGACCACCTGACCTGCCTCTTGAGAAACCTGTATGCAGGTCAGGAAGCAACAGTCAGAACTGTACATGGGACAACCGCTTGGTTCCAAATAGGAAAAGGAGTACGTCAAGGCTGTATATTGTCACCCTGCTTATTTAACTTATATACAGAGTACATCATGAGGAACGCTGGGCTGGAAGAAGCACAAGCTGGAATCAAGATTGCTGGGAAAAATATCAATAATCTCAGATATGCGGATGACACTACCCTTATGGCAGAAAGTGAAGAGGAACTCAAAAGCCTCTTGATGAAAGTGAAAGAGGAGAATGAAAAGGTTGGCTTGAAGCTCAACATTCAGAAAACAAAGATCATGGCATCTGGTCCCATCACTTCATGGGAAATAGATGGAAAAACAGTGGAAATAGTGTCAGACTTAATTTTTTTGGGCTCCAAAATCACTGCAGATGGTGACTGCAGCCATGAAATTAAAAGACGCTTACTCCTTGGAAGGAAAGTTATGACCAACCTTGATAATATATTAAAAAGCAGAGACATTACTTTGCCAACAAAGGTCTGTCTAGTCAAGGCTATGGTTTTTCCCGTGGTCATGTATGGATGTGAGAGTTGGACTGTGAAGAAAGCTGATCGCCGAAGAATTGATGCTTTTGAACTGTGGTGTTGGAGAAGACTCTTGAGAGTCCCTTGTACCGCAAGGAGATCCAACCAGTCCATTCTAAGGGAGATCGACCCTGGTTGTTCATTGGAAGGACTGATGCTAAAGCTGAAACTGCAATACTTTGGCCATCTCATGCGACGAGTTCACTCACTGGAAAAGACTCTGATGCTGGGAAAGGTTGGGGGCGGGAGGAGAAGGGGACGACCGAGAATGAGATGGCTGTATGGCATCACCGACTCTGTGGACATGAGTTTGAGTGAACTCCGGGAGTTGGTGATGGATAGGGAGGCCTGGCATGCTGTGATTCGTGGGGTCGCGGAGAGTCGGACACGACTGAGCGACTGAACTGAACTGAACTGAACTGTTTAAATACTAGGCTGATACTTATTTTCCAATTGCACACATATAGAAATTTCGAATCTCTTATAAACATCTTTACTCTATTTTCTAATAACCAGTTTTTGAGGTAAATGAACATAGCTATATATATTTTTATTAAAAGAAAATGGAGGCAGATGAGCTTTACTACAAGTCACAATGAGCAGCATATTAGTTATTTCTGAGATTTTTGTTTTCAATTTTAAAGTTTTATGCATGTGACAAAAATATGATGACTTTGGGCTCTGCTGGATCTTATTAAAATTAGTTCCTCTTTGAAGCAAAATAACTAGCACAGAGCATCTGCCTCATAAATGTTTGCTGAATAAAAACATCAACAAACAGAAGTAAACATCATGAATTTGAATCACATAAAAGTGGAATCCCAATGCAGACCTATGAGAAGCAATTCTTTCTTCTGTGGACTCAAAAATTTCAAGAACAGAGTTATTTCTTTTACCTGTCATCTTAGCACACCATAGAAACTCAACTAGTAATCTGCAAAACCAAAAGCAATTTATCTGTAATGCCTGCTAGCTTACACCCCCAGAAGTGAAGACAATACCTCATTACGCAAAGAAGCGACAGAAGACCAAGTGGTACCTGATCCCCTAAAAAAGGAAAATCTTGAACAAGACACTGGTTTCAACTGGGCTTCAAGCAACTTTAAAAGAAGACAGAAAGGTTTTATACATTTATAAGGTTTTTGCCTTTTGACTCTTCCTTAGTATCTTATTTTTTAACAGGTTAGTGTGTCAAAATGAAAGAGAACCTTACTAAGCATAACAGAACTAAAGAGCAAAGACTCTGGATAAAGACAGGCAAAGCCCCACTCCATCTCTGCCACCTGCTAGTTTCACAGTGATCCTATTTAATAGATACTCCATCACGAAGTGAGTGTAGGAGTAACAAATGCAGTATTACTAGAGCTGCGGTGGAATTTAAAGAGGAAGTAAGTGTAAAGTACTTAACACAGCCTGGCACACAGTAAGCCCTCCAAATATACCAGCAATTATAATTCATGACAGTTAATTTTGTGAATACTAACTGTAAAAGATATCATATAGGAAAAGGGACCACAAATGAAGAAAAACTACAAAGAGACAAGTTATATTTGTACAAACCTCTGAAAGACATCCATGCAAAATTCTGACTGCAAATGGACTTTACAAAGTGAAAAAAAAAGGTGAAAAATGACTTAGATTTCATATCTTGCCTTTAATAAAGATGTGTCATTCTAGAGACTTGGTAGTAGGAACAAAGATGGTGGGACTCATCCTTACAAAGGGTGATGAGAAGACACAAAAATCCTATTGCTGATATGGCAGTCAGTCCACACGAGACCTTCACTTTAAAGGGACAAGACCTATTTTGGATGTGACACCATCTGTTCAACATAATGAAGAAAAACAGTGACTTAAAAATGCCTACATCTTATAAACATTCCAGAGAATAAGATGTAGTTTACCGTTGGCAATACAAACACCACTGTTCTTACACTAAAATACTTCCCCTACCCATATCTGGTGGCCACCTAAATACACAGGATAGTCACACTGTGGGACATGATTTTAATTTTCATTTCAGAAGTGTTATCTGCCTAATTTTATCTTGGATTAAATTTCTTTCTGGTTGCTTAGCCTACAATGATAATACTTTGCTTTGGAGATTTCTAATTTTCCAATCTACCTGCAGGACTTAAAACTCCTCCCTGATTAATTGCAGTACAACGAGGAAACAAGAACTCTGCCTTGTTGAAAGAGCCTAAAGAATTAAAGTACTTTCTTGGCACTGGTGGTATATTGAAAGAGAGAGAGCAGGAATGATAAATTATTACCAGTGTTAGCAAGAATGTTCCTTTTGGCAAGAGTCAAATAAAAGCCTTTAAGAATTACATCTTGGAACCTGGAACCATCAAGAAATTTCAAGGCTGGTAGACTGGGCATCCAGTTGTGTCTTCCAGCTATGCTTTCTACAGCTTAACCCACTTCCTCCCCCATTAATCATTCCTCTAAGAAACAAACTTGGATGTTAGAGAAAAGGCTGACTGGTCAGCTATCAGGTTAGAACTGATGTGTGCTAAGAAATTCTTGTGTAAAAATAAAACAGGTAAAGCCAAGGATGAAGAGTCAGACTGTCAGCCAAAGTAGTAACCCCAAATATACCAAAGGGTGACTAACTGCATCTTGTTCCAAACCTGGCTTAAGTAAACATCCTTAAAAATATACACCAAAAAAAAAATATACCTCCCTTATCTCTTCTGCGTGAATTGTCAAATTATATTTAATCCAAGGGTCAGTAAACTACAGTTCTCAATCCAAATACAGCCAGCCACCTGTTTCTATAAACAGGGTTTTTTGGAACACAGACACACTCCTTCATTGACAGAGCTATCTCTCTGCTGCAGTGGAGAGCTGGGTAGTTGTGACAGGCAGAGTACAGCCTGCAAGAGCCCAGAATATTTACCATCAGGCCCTCTATAGAGAAAGCTCTTCAACCCCTGTATGTTAGTTCTCCAGAGAAACAGAACCACAACACTATGAGACTAGATATCAATTACAAGAAAAAAACTGTAAAAAACACAAACACATGGAGATTAAACAATACGTTTCTAAATAACAGGTTACTGAAGAAATCAAAAGGGAAATAAAAAAATTCCTAAAAACAAATGACAATGAAAACACGACAACTCAAAACCTATGGGATGCAGCAAAAGCACTTCTAAGAGGGAAGTGAAAGTGAAAGTCGCTCAGTTGTGTCCTGCTCTTTGCGACCTCATGGATTATACAGTCCATGGAATTCTCCAGGCCAGAATACTGGAGTGGGTGGTCTCTCCCCTCTCCAGGGGATCTTCCCAACCCAGGGATGAACCCAGGTCTCCCGCATTGTGGGTGGATTCTTTACCAGCTGAGCCACAAGCGAAGCCCCATGGACGGCAGCCCACCAGGCTCCTCCGTCCATGGGATTTTCCAGGCAAGAGTACTGGAGTGGGGTGCCACTGCCTTCTCCGTCTAAGAGGGAAGTTTATAGCAACTCAAGAAACAGGAAAAACATAGAATAGGCAACCTATCTTTACACCTAAAATGACTGGAAAAAGAAGAAGAACAACAACAACAAAGCCCAAAAGTAGCAGAAGGAAAGAAATCATAAAAAACAGAGCAGAACTAAATGAAAACAAAACAAAAGAAACATTAGTAAAGATTAATAACACTAAAAGCTGGTTCTTTGAGAAGATAAACAAAATTGACAAACTTTTAGCCAGACTCATCAAGAAAAAAAAAAGAAAAATCAACAAATTTAGAAATGAAAAAGGAGAGGTTACAACAAACAATGCAGAAATACAAAGGATTATAAGAGACTATTATGAGCAACTATATGACAATAAAATGGATAACCTGGAAGAAATGGACAGATTTTTAGAAAAGTTCAATCTTCCAAAACTAAACCAGGAAGAAATAGAAATTATGAACAACCCAATTGCAAGCACTGAAATCAAAATTGTGATTAAAAAATCTCCCCAAAAACAAAAGCCCAGGACCAGACAGCTTCACAGGTGAATTCTATCCAACACTTAGAAAAGAGCTAATACCTAGCCTTCTGAAACTCTTTCAAAAAATTGCAGAGGAAGGAACACTTCCAAACTCATTCTATGAGGCCACAATCACCCGATACCAAAACCAGACAAAGACAACACAAAAAAAGAAAACTACAGGCCAAACCACTGATGAACATAGATGCAAAAATCGTCAACAAAATTCTAGCAAACAGAATTCAACAACACATTAAAAAGCTCTACACCATGACCAAGTTGGGCTTATTCCAGGGATGCAAGGATTCTTCAATATATGCAAATCAATCATTGTGACACACCATATTAACAAATTGGAAGATAAAAACCATATGATAATCTCAACAGATGCAGAAAAAGCCTTTGACAAAATTCAACATCCATTTATGATTGAAACTCTTCAAAAAACAAGACAGAGGGAACCTACCTCAACATAGTAAAGGCCATATATGATAAGCCCACAGCAAACATTATTCTCAATATTCTCCCTAAGATCAGGAACAAGACAAGGGTACCAACTCTCACCACTATCATTCAGCATAGTTTTGGAAGTCCTAGCTATGGCAATCAGAAGAAAAAGAAACAAAAGGAATCCAGATCTGAAAAGATGAAGTAAAGCTCTCATTGTTTGCAGATGACATGATACTATACATAGGCAGCAATGGAGAAACAGATTTATGGACACAGGGAGAGGGTAAGATGTATGGACAGAGTAACATGGTAACTTACATTACCATATATAAAACAGAGAGCCAATGGGAATTCCCAGTGTGTCTCAGGAAACTCAAACAGGAGCTCTGTATCAACCAAGAGGGGTGGGATGGGGAGGGAGATGGGAGGGAGGTGACATTACATACATCTATGGCTGATTTATGCTGATGTTTGACAGAAAACAATAAAATCCTGTAAAGCAATTATGCTTCAATTAAAAAATAAATTTTTTAAAAAAGAGAAACAGAACCAATAGGAGTTGTGTGTGTGCGCGCACGTGTGTGTGTGTGCGCGTGTGCGTGCACATGTGTGGAGAGAGACAGGGAGGGGAGGAGGGAAAGGGACAAAGAGAAAGAGGGAGGGAAAGGGGGTAGAGAATGAATGAATATTAATTTAAATATTGCCTTACATGGTTATGGGGCTGGCGAGTCCAAAATCTACAGAGCAGGCCGGCAAGCAGGAGAGCCAGGGAAGTCTACCAGTGCAATCTTGGATCTGATAATAATCCAGAGGCAGAGGTGCCTCTTCTTCAAGGGATCTCAGTCTTTGCTCTTAATGCCCTCAACTGATTAGATGAGGCCCACCTACATTCTAAAAGGTAACCAGCTTTCCCCAAAGTCTATTGACTTAAATGTTAATCACATCTAGAATTGGCTTCACACAGCCAGGACAGGAGGGGAGTTTGGAGGAGAATGTATACATGTATATGCTTGGCTGAGGCTCTTTGCTGTCTACCTGAAACTACTATATCATTGTTAATCAGCTATACTTCAATATAAAATAAAAATAAAATAAAACAGCAACAGTTAGACTGGTCTTTAACCAAACAACTGGCCACCATAGTCTAGCCAAGTTGACACATAAAACTAATCATCACACCTTGAATCTATAATCTATTTTGGAAATAGTCTATTAAGAAGACAGGTGTTGATCTTTTGTATCAGTTCTGAAGCCAAGTTTATTATTGATTATAAATAAATTGGAATTATGGCTAGCAAATGAAATGTATATATCTGCTAGACAGAAAACAACAATAAAATCCTTTGTCATACTCTAAAAACTTGACTAGAAATAATCCTATCCAAATTAACTTTATATATACACCCACATGATTGCCTAGAGATGCTCTCCAATCCTATTCTCTAAGCAGCTCTAAAAATATTAGAGTCGATGCAGTCTAGATTGATTTAAATTCAATCTTGATTAAAAGTAAAGGTTCATCTCAAAGATCCATCCAGTCCTATATTTTACCAACTGGTGTTTTAAAATTTTTGCTGTGGTGGTTATACAATTGATAGTTTGCTGTCAAAAACTGTTACCTATTGATAAGTAGCACTCACCCTCCCCCACTGTTAAACTTGAACCTAGTTCAACTGTTAGTCCTAAGTACATCCCAAACCCAAAACTTCAGATACTAAACCTGCCTTCATAGTAGGTAAAAAAAAAAGGAACTTTCTCTCTTAAATTAGCAAAGAACAGTTACATAATTTTTTCCAGAACAATTTGGTTTTGGGGTATTTTCAACACAAATGTATACTGCTGTGATCTTTTTATTTCCTTTCTTGATTTGAATTTTCTTTTCCTTGTCTTCAAATTCAAACTCTCTGCTTTGGAGGACTGATTTGCTTGTATTGCATAAACACAGTACCTTTCTCTATAAATCCACTAGGGCAGTCTCACACAGATAGCTTAGCCCCATAGATTCTGTCTAATAATGAAGAACACCAAAAGTAAGGAACTGGTTCTAGTGAGGATAACTTTACAGCCAAGCTCTATTTTTTTCTGCTGATCTTTAACTAATTTACTGGAAAATATTCACTGATTATACCATAGTTATAGCACTGAGGATAAGATGGGACGTGAGACTACCCCTCTGCTCAAAAAGCTTAAGAGTTTATGGGACCATTTTAGTTAGAAGTTGAAACTGATGAAAAAACAAAAGAAAACAAGGACATTAAAACAGTAAAACAGTTTCAGTTAACCTAACAGAAACAGCTCAGATTCAGAAAATTAAGGTGAAAATAGGAATGCTGCTGCTAAGTCACTTCAGTCGTGTCCGACTCTGTGTGACCCCATAGACAGAAGCTCACCAGGCTCCCGCGTCCCTGGGATTCTCCAGGCAAGAACACTGGAGTGGGTTGCCATTTCCTTCTCCAATGTGTGAAAGTGAAAAGTGAAAGTGAAGTCGCTCAGTCGTGTCCGACCCCTAGCGACCCCATGGACTGCAGCCCACCAGGCTCCTCCATCCATGGGATTTTCCAGGCAAGAGTACTAGCACTACGAATATACTTTAATATCTCCTGTCCTAACAATCTCTCTCCTTTGAGACCTCATGTCTCTAGCTGTCATTCCATTTTGCTTGTCCTTTCCCAGGAAAACTTATTTTAACAATCATCCAAATGCATGGCCTCTATCCCCTAATTTCTTGTTACTTTCTCCATCAACACCAGGCGCTTCTGCACCCCCAACATTCCACTGCTATCAGTCCCATCAAGGTCACCAATATTCTCTCTATTAAATCTCAGTACTCAAGTTACTCTAACAGAATTCATTGCTCTCTTTTTGAAATGCTCTGTTGAACTGACAGTGAATTCTTTGGTGAAACTGGCCAGTGAAAACCCTTTGAAGCAAGATCCTCTGTCCTTTTGGCTATTTTCCAAGAAGCATGAGTTCACTTTGAATGTAATAGAGATCAGAATTGGGGCAGTAGGAGAAATACATCAGATCATTCTCATGAATACTGGTGACACTGCTGCTAGACCATTTTAATGACAGCCCAAAGAAAAATACATTATTCACACTGATATTTCAGTTGAATTTCAACTGCATTCTTTTCTTCCTAAGACATGTTTTAAAATTTATTTTCTTTACAACAAATTTACATTTTTAGGTCTTTATCAAACTGCATTTTCCTTTGTGATCCTCACATGTCATTGTGATTTTACTGACAACGGAAGTCCCTGCCTCCCAGGCTGATAACCTCATCTCACGCTTCTCCCCATCTCATGCTCTGCACTTCAGCCACTCTGGCCACACAGTTTCTTAGCACAATCTGTAACTGCTTTTACTTGTTCCTTTTCCACGTCCGTCACTGAGGTCTGACTCCTGGCTGTGCCTGGGGTTGATGTTTTATCTCAGCCAAATTACTTACCCTCACCTCAGCCTTACCTTTATATTTACGCATTGGGCTGCTCTGAGAAATCAATCAGGTAATAGAAGTAAAAGCACCTAGAACAGAACCTGGGACTTACGAGGAGCTCACTAGATGTTAGCTGATTATGGAGCATAAATACAATAAATCGCTAAACAGTGAAACATTGAGAGGAGGGGTTCCCCAAAGTTGAGTGTTAACAGTTCTATAAACAACCTGAAGAAAGAAGAACACGATGCATTTTTAGCTTGCAGCAGTGCTACCATTTTCTGGAGAGTGAAATACCAAGTAGATGGGAATAAACTGCTGGAAAAACGAGTGAATAAGCAAAAAAAAAAGCAGGTGAATGACAATGTGGGCAAATTAACATAATGAGAAAACACTAAATCAGTGAATTTAAAAAAAACTACATATTCTTTCTCTATTCCTTCCAGAGCTCTTCTCTCAAATTTGCTCCTACCCCCACCCTGTTCATATTCTGACAGGGTTTGGCAGGCATCAGCATCTCACTGTGAGGACTGGAGGAATTGGTGTGATTTGGGGAGAAGTCAACGGTAAAGGATCTGCCTGCAGCTCAGGGAACACGGGAGACGCGGGTTTGATTCCTGGGTCAGAAAGATCCCCTGCAAAAGGAAATGGCAACCCACTCCAGTATTCTTGCCTGGGAAATCCCATGGACAGAGGAGTCTGGCAGGCTACAATCCATGGGGCCACGAAGAGTCGGACACAACTGAGCGACTAACACACACACACTATACATAAAATAGATAACTAATATGAAACCTACTGTATAGCACAGGGAACGCTACTCAGTACTCTGTAATGGCCTGAATGGGAGAAAAATCTAAAGAAAGACTGATAGATGTATATGTACAGCTGATCCACTTTGCTGTATGCCTGAAACTAACACAACACTGTAAATCAACTATAATAAAAGTTGTAAAAAAACCAAAC
Organism: Moschus berezovskii; assembly: GCF_049115385.1. Lineage (NCBI taxonomy): Eukaryota > Metazoa > Chordata > Mammalia > Artiodactyla > Moschidae > Moschus > Moschus berezovskii. The sequence continues at coordinate 25,263,754 of NC_142485.1, read as the reverse complement.
ATGTTATAATCCAAGAGGTTATTCAAGTCATGTGTTATCTGGGTGGTCAGGCTTCCATATCAGCCACCAGGAGCCTCTGAATGTACCTGAAACAACATCACAAAATTATCAATGAACAACACTACAAAAATTCGCTGCTTGGTGTCAAGTGAGCCTTTTTGGTCTGCTGCATCCACACTCCCCTCCCTTCTACCAAGTAGACAGGAGGCTGCCCTTTTCCTCTTTTCCTACGGGCTAGGCTATGAGAGCAGATGTTCCTCCCACCCCAAGTCTTCAGTGATGGCTACCATATTAGTCTGTTTGGTAAAGCACCACAGACTGGGTGACCTCTACATCAAACAGCTATTTCCTCACAGCCCTGGACGCGTCAAGTTGGAGATAAAGGTGTCAGTAGGACTGATTCCTTCTGAGGCCTCTCTCCTTAGGCTGTAGATCACCATCCGTTCCGTTCGTTCCGTTCCGTCGCTCAGTTGTGTCCGATCATCTCCCCGTATCTTCATAGAGTTTTCTTCCTGTTCATCTTTAGATCCAAATTTCCTTTTCTTACAAGGACACCAGTCATGTTGAATTACGGTCCACCCTGATGACCTCATTGCAGCTTAATTACCTCTTTAAAGGCCTTATCTCTGAATTCTGAGGTCCTGCAGGTTAAGACTTCAACCGAAGAACTTGGAGGAAGACACAATTCAGCCCGTAACACTCTATGAGATAAGACTGCGGCCTTAGGACTTCCCTGGTGGTTCAGTGATTGAGATCCACCTTGCAATGCAAGGGACGTTGGTTCGATCCCTGGTCTGGGAAGAGTCCACATTGCCGTGGAGCAAGGAAGCCCATGCACCACACTATTGAGCCTGGGCTCAAGAGCCCAGGAGCCCGAACTACTGAGTCCACGTGCCCTCGAGCTTGGGCTCTGCAAGAGAAGTCACCGCAGTCAGAAGCCCATGCCCCACAACGGAGAGTAGCCACCACGTGCCGCAACCAGAGAAAAGCCAGTGCAGCAATGAAGACCCAGCACGGCCTAAACACACGAAGACTGAGTGGGGGTGACAGGGCATCAGGTAAGGGGTGATGGTCAAATGACGAGGGTGAGAAGAAACTAAAGGGATGGAGTTTTGTTAAATGCTTACTATAGGCGAGGACTTGCACTAAACTTTTTCAAATGTTTATCTCACTGAAACCTTACAACAATCTGAAAGGAAGGTATTACTGTCATAATCTTGAAACCTGGGCAGACAGGCTCACAGAAGTACAGTAACTTTCCTAATGTCATTCAGCCATAATCTATGATGCTAGGATCTAGATGGGGCGTCCCTGGTGGCTCAGATGGTAAAGAATCTGCCTGCAATGCAGGGAAACCTGGGTTCAATCCCTGGCTTGGGAAGATGCCCTGCAGAAGGAAATGGCAACCCGATCCTGTATCCTCGCCTGGAGAATCCTATGGACAGAAGAGCCTGGTGGGCTACAGTCCGTAGCGTCGCAAAGAGTCAAGACATGACTGGATGACTGACATACACGGGATCTAAACAGCAAGTCTTCCTGGCTCCAAAACCCTCTCAAGGATCCCACCTGGCCCCCCAGGATCTGTGACATCTGAATGCCCTCCAGGCTTCTTCCTCCAGGGGAGCTGTTCTTTTCCCAGTTGCTCCCACACACTGGCACCTGGGCCGTTACCTGGTATTTCTGATGAGGGATGCTCTAGAGATCAGGGTTTAAGATGTCCTTTTTTTGTCACACTTCTTCCATCAGCCAACTTAAATATAACCTGGAAACAGGTCATTTTTACAAACTTTGGGCACAAAAAATGCAAACATTTGGTTATATTTCAGTGCTTAAGAGTTTAGCTTTCCTAAGCTCTCAATTCAAGAGCTGGGGAAGGAAGCGAGCTCCGGGTTTCCAGGACGACAGTGAGAGGGTGATGCCGGGAAGACTGGCGGACGGCATGGGGGCTTCCCGTACCCCCTTCTCAGCCGTAGATGGAAAGCTCGGTCTTGAGGTCGGGCTGCCCAGATACACTCCCTGACAGGAACATCCTTCTCTTGTAGAAACTGATGATGAAGAAGGATGGAACCATACAGCCATCCTGGAATGGGAATTTGTAATTCTTACTGCTAAACTTTTCTAAGTCAGAAGTTCTTCTATTTCTCTCCACATTTCTTAACAATTTGACCAAATCATTCCTCTCAATACCTAAGAAGCTCTATGGAAACATCTGGCATAAACTCTTAACTTTCCCTTGTGGGCTTCCCTTGTGACTCAGCTGGTAAGGAATCCACTTGCAATGTGGAAAACCTGGGTTCGATCCCTGGGTTGGAAAGATCCCCTGGAGAAGGGAACGGCTACCCACTCCAGTACTCTGGCCTGGAGAATTCCGTGGACTGTATAGTCCAAGGGGTCACAAAGAGTTGGACACGACTGAGCAACTTTCACTTCACTTCGAACTCTCCCAGAGGAAGGCTGGGAACACAAAGAATGTCTGTACCTAACCATTGAGGGTGTGCTGATCTTCCGATGTACCAGTTCTGGCCCTGAAAGAACTTGCTACCACTTTTGCCTTAGCAAAGAGAAAAACAATCCCTGACTCACTAAGTGTACTAAGCAGGGCTGTTGAACAATGAATTCTGATCTTGGGGCTGGTCCCTGGCTTAGCGTCCTTACTTCAAAGCTTACTCACTGGAATCCTCTAATCCCTTTGTCTCAATTAAAATAGAGGAGACTCCTGGTGCCAGCAAGCTCTGCAGATTTCAGTGCAAATGAGTTTATTTATTCTGTTAGAATGGTATGGGTCCATCCTCTTCAGCTCAAGTTCCTACAATGCCTGGGTCTTTTCAACTCCAGTCCCCTTCCTTTCCAATTCCAGATGCTTTTCTTTGGGTTGGCCACGGAGGCATGACCGACCCCTCTGAACCAGGCAGGCTGGTGTGGACACTAAGTCTTCAGACAAGGTCTATAATGTGCTGTGCTCAGTCGTGTCTGACTCTTTGCTGACCCCTGTACTGTAGCCCACCAGGCTTCTCTGTCCATGGTTCTCCAGGCAAGAGGTCTGGAGTGGGTTGCCATTTCCTCCTCCAGAGGATCTTCCTGACCCAGGGATCGAACCTGAATCTCCTGCTTTGCAGGCAGATTCTTTACCGTCTGAGCCGTGAGGGAAGCCCCAGGCAAGGTCTACACGTTCCTCGAATAATGGTTGTCCACTACTGGGGGGAAGGTCAAGCAGGGATTTTAGATCCTGTAAAACATTCCCCTCATTAGTCAGAACCCACATTTTAGAATTGGAACGACCTTAATTATTATTTTGCTCAATGTAACCACTCATCTTTCTTATATATGTGTGTATTTATTTATTGGTAATAAGCAAAAATCCCACTTGTATTTTGGATATTTCAGCATTTAAAAATACACATATAAAAGCAGATGGAAACAATTTTTGTAGTTTATATTTTAATGTCATTAGGTCAATCTCTTATTACCTGGTATACTCAGAGGACCAAACAATCACTTTCTGATTAAGTAGAAAAATCAACATTTCTTGTTTGCTTCTCTATGGAAACAGATAACCTTCTAAAACTGTCTCCCAGGGATTGAAGCTATACATTGAATACCAAATCATCAAAGTACTTAGAATAGAACACATAAAACATATTGAAAAATTAAACCAATATTTCTAGGTTCTTTGTGAGTTATCTGACACTTCTGTAGTACTCTAGAGAAAGGAAGTGTGCAAAGCTATAATTCCAGCCTCGGTTTTATGATGCTCATCAGGATAGAATTAACAGTGGCACATATAAAGGGATGAATTAAAAGATTTAAAACAACATTATCAGCAGCAATAGTTACTACAGTAGAGCACTGCAGAATGGTTCCCTGCAGTCTAGGACACCAAGAAGCAGTATTTTTACTTATAACTATACTGCCATCTATTCATGAAGTAAACTTCTCTCACACACAATCTTTCTTTGATCTCAGCTTGAGTTACAGTCTATATTTTTCCTCTTACTTGAAGCAAATCACAGCCCTGTCCTACACTGCATTTATTAACAGCACCAGCTCAGTCTGCCTGACAGTAATTGCAGAGATAGAACATATATCCAGTTGCAGCAAAAGCAAATTTAATATAATCATAAACTGGCAGGTCACAGATGAAAGGCATGTACAACTACTGATATAAGCCACGGTGTAAGCACAGTAGTACACAAATACCACCTAATTATTGACTAGATGTATTCATTAATGTAAAGGGGAAGCGCTACACAATTGTGTACAGAGCTGAGTAAGACAGTCATCAATATTTGGACTGAGTCTCTTCCTCTGCTCAATGTGTGAGCTGCATTTCACATTTCCTACTTGTATCTCTCCACCAGTTATATGTATTGATCTTTGTTTTCTGTTCCTAAAACCACTGTCAGTTACCCCAGATCTGGAGACAAAACAAACAGTCTGCTATTCATTCATGAATCATGTTTCCTCTCTGTGCTGTGTACAAGGATCTAGCTCATAATTAACACGGTAGGTTATTGACACATCCACAGACACATGTATGTTCCCCCCATGGCTCCCCACCAGCTCATGTTTGCCCAGTGTATGTACGCTTTAAACTCGCTAACATGTTGCTCTTTGAAAGGCTAAAATTTCTACCAATTAGCAATAGTGTTCTAGTTACCCAAACACTGTTGTTGAATTTTAGACTATGCACAGTCGGCCAGCAGGTCTCAACACGCACCTGATGGCCAGCATTTTCATGAGGGACACAGCCCCCAGTAAAAGTCTGCTGCATGGGCAAGATGGGATTAGTCACAGTCCCCCAACCACCAACTTTCCTGCAGCACTGTGAAAGGGCAAGGCAGTAAAAAATTGCTCTTGTGACATTGATATGGACCTCACAGACACTTCCAGGGACCCTTAAACTTAGATAATGTTTATAGGCAGCTCTGGAATCACATTTCCAGCAAAAATCACCTACTCCAGGAAAACACCTGGCGGGTCTCAAAAAATTAGGCACACAATTACCACATAATCCAACAATTTAGGGAAGCCTGTTGTGCCACAGTCCATGGGGTCACAGAGAGTCAGATACAACTTAGCGACTGAACAAACAACAAGGCATATACCCAAAGAACTGTAATCAGAGACTTGAACGTGTATTTGCAGATGGATGTTCACAGCAGCAGCATACACAATAGCCCAAGGTGGAAACAACCAAAATGTTCACCAGCAAATGAAGAGATTAAAAAGATGTGGTATATAATAAAATGGAATAGATCATTAAGAAATTCTGACACATGCTACAACATGGCTAAACCTTAAAGACATACGCTTCAGTGAAATAAACAGACAAAAAAGACAAATACATGATTCCATATATACGAGGTCCCTGCTGCTGCTGCTAAGTCACTTCAGTTATGTCCGACTCTGTGTGACCCCATAGACGGAAGCCCACCAGGCTCCCCCGTCCCTGGGATTCTCCAGGCAAGAACACTGGAGTGGGTTGCCATTTCCTTTTCCAATGCGTGAAAGTGAAGTCACTCAGTCATATCTGACTCGTAGCGACCCCATGGACTGCAGCCTACCAGGATCCTCCGTCCATGGGATTTTCTAGGCAAGAGTACTGGAGTGGCTTGCCATTGCCTTCTCTGACGAGGTCCCTAGAACAGTCATAGGAATGGAAAGCAGAATGGGAAGGCTGGCGGACAGGGAGAACAGGGAGTTACAGCTTAATGGGTACGGAGTGCCATTTGGGATAAAACAGTGCTGGAGATGGTTGACGATGATGCTTGCATAGCCATTGAACTGCACACTGAGAACAGAAAAATTTTACTTTATGTATATTTTACCACAATACAAATTTAAAAAATCATCTGCTCCAGAGACTATTCTCAAACCACAAATTAAGGTAATATTCACTTGCAGATAAAGTCTTCTTTCTCATCTCTGGTTATTTCCACAATGAGGAGTTTTTTCATTGTTTAATTTTTTCAGAAATGTGAGCTCAGAAACGGTAAGTAGAGAAAAACAAAGCTTTATTGAGATACAGATGTCTAGCTAGGCATTTCCACTGAAGTGGTTCATTCATGTGTCCTTCCAGATTCTCAGTGTTTGAGATTCAGAAGAATGTCTAGGCAAAATGACAAATTCCACGCCTCCTTGGCCTTTTACAGTCAATAGGAAATAGATGTAACTATGAATGTAAAATCCAAGGACTTCAAGGGTCTTGGATATTTTTGGATAGTCACTTCATACATACATCTGTCTCAGACCGATGGCCTCAAATTAAAGTTAAATTATGTACTGCTGCTGCTGCTGCTAAGTCACTTCAGTCATGTCCGACTCTGTGTGACCCCATAGATGGAAGCCCACCAGGCTCCCCCGTCCCTGGGATTCTCCAGGCAAGAACACTGGAGTGGGTTGCCATTTCCTTCTCCAATGTGTGAAAGTGAAAAGTGAAAGTGAAGTTGTTCAGTCATGTCCGACTCTTAGCGACCCCATGGACTGCAGCCTACCAGGCTCCTCCATCCATGGGATTTTCTAGGCAAGCGTACTGGAGTGGCTTGCCATTGCCTTCTCCGAAATTATGTACAGCACACTCTATTTAAGAAGGCTGAGGCAAGGAAGGGGAAGTTGCAATCTTTTAGGAAGTCTTTTTTGTTTAATCTAAAATGGGTTAAACTTTTAGCATTATCAGGGGAGATTTTAGTTATCTGAAAACTTTTAAAATCTAATATCGTATCTCTGGACAACATTGGCTGACTATTTTATAAGTATATTGGGGCAAATATTTTGCATAGTCTAAATTATAACTTTTCAAATGGGTTATACAATTAATTTTGTCATCTAAATCCTTATTATAAATGATTACATTTCAATATTCAGAAAGAAAAAAAAGAGGCATTTGAATGTTACATTTGTATATTAGTTCACTAGGGCTGCCATAACAAAGTACCACAGCCTGGGTGCCTTAAACAACAGAAATTTATCTTCTCACAATTCTGGAGGCCAGCAATCCAAGATCAAGATTTAGCAAGCTTGGTTGCTACTGTGGCCTCTTTCCTTGGCCTGTGGACAGCCATTTTTTCCCTGTCTTCACATGGCCACTCTGTACACGTGTGTCCAAATTTCCTCCAATCATACAGTATTAGGACTCATTCTATAACAACCTAATTTTAACTTGATTACCTCCTTAAAGGCTCAATCTCCAAATAGGGTCATGTTCTGAGGTACTGGGGGTTGGGATTTCAACATATGAGTAGGGTGCAGGGGTGACAGTACAACTTGGCCCATAATAAATTGAAACTGTAAAAACATTACAAACTTATGAACATCTGAGTGATCATACAATAAAAAGCTGAAGCAGATAATTCTCTCATAAAGGATTCATGTTCTCTGAAGCTTGAAATGTCTACTGTGATCACAAAAGGGTCAGTTAACAAGTTCAGTGAGCACCCATTCATTTAAGAGAAGTTATGTCTTGAATGTTACTCTGTGTCAGGCACCAGGCTACAATGGTAACCAGACATGGTTACTGCTCTCATGAAATTTTCTACAGGTTATCTTCAGAATATAAGAAAGTTAAGCTTGCCTAACAGAATAAAGTCTTTGTAATTTGGATAGAACAAACTCAGATATCCCATCAACTCACACACTGGTATGTGTTTTTCATTTTGGTAGAACTTTTGAGATTAAATTCAGGGGGTCTTCAGAGCATAGTTAGTAATCCAACAAGAGTTTAATCTCTCACTGTTAAGTTCTCAGTCCCTATTTTACTTGCCATTTGAACATATCTGTCAACTGGGATTGCTCCCTCCTCCTTGAGACCCTCTCTTCCCCAGGCTCCAGGACCCCACAACCTCTTAGCTTTCCTCTACTGCACTAGTAATCCCTTCTCAGTCTTCCCTGATGGTTCCTACACATCTCCCAAACTCTCAACGCTGGTCATCTTTGGTTCTCGTCTCTGCTTAATTTACATTCACTCCCTTGGTGGAACAAATGTATCCAAGGTGAAGACTTTAAATTGATTTATATGCTGAGGACTCCCCCAATTTTTCTGGTCCAGACTCTCTGCCAAATGCCAAACTCATCTGTGCAATTGCTTACTCAGAGTATCTGTTCCCACGGCTCCATACCACTGTGGCTCCACGGTCACCCCATCCCCAACCATCTCTGTTCACTGTCTCTGAGCTGTTCTTTCTATCCTCCAACTAGAGTGTAAACTCTAAGAGCCATGAACAAATATTTTTGAATGAATGAATGAAGAGGTAGCAATATGGACGGTTTGAAATGCATTCAACTCTTGGATTAAAATTGCTTGCTAAAATGCAAGTTTACGGGGGCCTACAAGGATCCCTTCCAACCAACATAAAGCGCTCAGTTCCACATATTTTATAGTGTGTTCTAGTCCTGGAATAAGCCGCATTTCATTAAAAATAGACTCTAATTAAAACTCTGATTAAGTCCAGCTGGTCTCTGCCCTTCATCCCTCCACATTAATGAACCTCCCTGGAGGTGCCCTGGATAATCACTACTCATAGTTAAGCATCATAAATCCCTTACTGCCTTTCTTCTTAGAACAAGTCACATGGAGTTGTCCACTGTATAAAAACCCTGATCACAAATTAGCCCCTGCAGTTCAGAGCTGGCTTAGAACTTTCCAGTGTGAGGCTCATAAAACTGAAATCTTTTTCTTGGTTGGTAAATGGTACCAGGTGTCTCTCATTTAGGGCTCAGCATCAGCTGTTTCGAGCGGGCTGTCTTCCGTAATTCCAGTCTGAATTATACAGACGTTACAGAGACTGTACTTCTCTCACATCCTTACAGACTTGGTGAAAAGCCCCACTTCAGATTTGGCCACCTACTACCTCTCCTGAGCTGACCTTTGGGCCCCCCAAAACCATCAGCGACACAGTCTAGTCTGGGTTTTAAGTCACGTCATCCTAAACATACTTAAATACTGTGAAAATCCATTTTTTACATAATGCGATCAACAGAGGTAGAAATTTAACTTTATCTACATGTAAGAACATAGATACGCATTACAAAGCATTCTGGTCTGCAAATTTCATCAAGTTAATAATCAAATAAATCTATAAAGTTCTTGGAAATACATGAAATGTTTTTTACAAGGATTATACCTATCATAATATAATCATGAAGATAAACTACCCCTTGAAACTACTGTACTCTTTGGACATTTGGTTTTAAAGGATGTAGAGAAAAAGATTTTTTGTTTTATTTTTGCTTGGTGTTTAATGTATTGATGCACTGATCTGGACTATTCTGTTTCTCCAGGGTAGCGATGCTACTGAATAAACCCAAAGAGGTCGAGATATTTTAAGTACAGCAGGAAAGCGTAATTGACATTCCACATGAGGAGAAATTTCAGGACACCATGGAGGAAAACTGGCCAAGAAATAAAGCTCAGTCATCTATAAAAGCACTTCTCTTTCATTTGCATTTAAAAATGTAATCAACAACATATCTAAAATGAACTGCTGTCAAGTATGCATTTCAGAGTGCAGAGAAGCACTGAGATGATAAATGCAGTAGATATTTCTGCTCCAGTGTCTCCCAAATAAATATGATTTTTAACATTTCTGGCACTAATATTTATAATTCAATTTAAAAGCCATAGTCAGATGAAAAGTCAAATTAGGAAAAATGCTACACAAAGGTTTCAAATGCGATTTCATTTTGAAAGGAAAAATATCAAGCCATCATAGCTGGTGACTTTATTGCTAACATATGCTTCTTAAGAAATCAGGTCATCTACCTCCTCCCTGCTGCCCTCATCCCAACCCTGCCCTGAAAATTCCACCCTTTTCCATTCTCAGCATTTGACTGAGATAACCATTAAGATGTAACAAAATCACCCTTAAAAGAATAAGAGAAAAAACATTACAACCATTTTTAATGGACCATTAAAGAAATTAATTCAATTATATTATATTTTTATTATTAATTCTCTGTAATATATTTACATGGTAATATAAAATCATAGGTTTCCACATAGTGTAAGACTATCTTGCTAAATGATCTTTGGAAAACTGTTTTCCCAACAGCGAACATTAAGAATCTATGGCTAACCTATCACTTTGCAAGTAAGATGAGACAATATTTCTCGAGTCATCACAAACAGTGTTGAAGTCTCAGAGGACCCACAAACTCATCACTTCCTAAGAGGGCTGAGAGCTGCAATACAACAGTCAAAATGCATGAAATCAGCAGTATAAATCACAACACGTAAGCCATGATTCCATAATTTTCCATCAAGATGAAAAAGAAAAACACATGAGACAAACAAAAAACCACTGAGAATTTTCTCACTGAGAACTCCTCATCCATACTAATCTCTGGAATATTTGTCTTGTTTGTTTTTTGTCTCCCTGGCACTTCTCCCCACCATGAAGGCCAAAGAGATCCAGCACCTTGCTCTTGCTAAATAAACCCTGTTGCCTGGGATGTGGGCTCAACAGCAGCCCAGGCGGCTGATGCTCCCAGAAGCATCTTTACTGAGTCACAGGAGCAGGGCAGCTCCAGGGCGCGGGCATGGCCAGTCACGAGGGCAGCAGCTCCTTCCAAAGGCATGATGTCCACTCCAGCTCAGCCACCTTCTCTTGGTTTCTGCTTTATTTTCTAAGCTGGGATCTCCAGTCTTCCCGTGGACTCTAAGAGTTGCATTCGGGAAGTTCTCTGCCTGCTCACATTCACTCAGCAAGTCACAGGTCCTGAGCTGGGAGCAGAGTGAGAGATGCCCAGGCAACAGGGAAGAAATGAAGCAGCGGAAACAGCCCCACAGCTGAGGCAAAAATCACTGCTCGTAACCTTGCTCTGAGATACTTATATGTGCAAGGTTGTTAATATGAGTAGACAGCCCCATTACTAGTGATACGCTCTCACTTCCCTGGGGGTCCAGTGGGTAAGAATCCACCTGCCAGTGCAGGGGTCACTAGTTCAATCCCTGGTTCTGGAAGATCCCACATGCGGTTAGCAACTAAGCCTTTGAGCTGCAACTACTGACGCCCGTGAGTCCTAGAGCCTGGGAGACGCAACAAGAGAAGGCACTGCAGTGGGAAGCCCATGGAATACAACTAGACAGGAGCCCCCGATCTCCACAACGAGAGAAAGCCCGTGCACAGCAATGAAGACCCAGCACAGCCAAAAATAAATAAACTCTTGAAAGAAAAAATTAGTGACACACTCCCCATCAGCTCTTTTTACCTACTGATCACTCTCATTTAACCTTGGTCCAGCAACTTGCTCCCAGGAGAGGGATGTTTTGTTTTCCATTTCTGCTTTCCTGTCCCTGAGCTGTGGGAGCGGCATTTTGCATGTTAACCACCCTTCTCCTTATGCCCAAGCTGGACAGAAGGCTTCAGTTCTGCCTTGTGTTTACAGAAGCAATTTCCCCCCTTAGCTATTAGGAAAAGATCTCTATTCAGTTCTCCTCTAAACCACCTCTGTGGGGAAAAAGTGCCTGGCACGTTACAAGGGTTCAATAGATGCTTTTGAATGAATCCTGCTCCACTGCCTCTCTGAGGCTGGCCTCTTTCTAACCTTGTGGAAACGAACCTTCTCTAGAGACAATTATCTTGACTTAAGAAACCATCCCTCCAGCTTCTGGCTTAATTACTGGAAACACTCGAGGAAGTATTTAATTTGATGGCATGCATGACATTCTCAGTAAGCATTTGAAAGTAAACTTTTTCCCAACAAACTTTACATTGTTTTTACTTCTACACCCTCTTCTCTCATCTATTTACATGATACAATTTCATGTTTTCATAAAATTTACCGACATTAATTCATTCAACTTTTATTGAGTACCTCTGCATTATAAGTGCTATAGTAACGGCTTTACTTCTGTTGTCTCTAATAGGATTTAATAGCAAATAGTAATGCTGCATTGTCTAAAATACAAATTAAAAGTAGTTTTCTGACACACTAAATGGAATCAAGAAAGCATAAAGCAGAGTCTTTTCTTCTCCTTCCCACTGACCATTTATATTAAAGTCAAACGGTACATAGGTTAAGGATCTGCAGTATATTTCATACATTTGAATTTTAGATTTGAAGTAATGTTGAGTTCTTATCCCTCTATTTAGATAATTTAAAATCTTTGAAATATTTGATAATATCAAGAAAAGTTACAGAATTAATACATTTCACATCATTGCTGTCAACAAGAAATAATTTCTAATTAGGCATTAAATATTTTGTACGTGTAAATCTTCTATGGATGTCACTTTCCATGTCACTTAAAATGATCTTAATAATTAACATTTGTATTCTCAAGATCATTTGTCTGTACTTCTGTTCTTAAAAAGCTCTAATGTCCTGCATAATTTTTAAAAATGATAGTTTACCAATAACAAAAACGCAGTTCTTCCTCTGTGGGGCTCAAATTCATTTCCTCATGGAAAACAACTTAGACTCCCACTCAGCTTCCATCCTTGAATGTGTCATGGCCTTAAGTTAATGGTAGTTCACCATAGAATCCATGTATGAGGTTTTATATGTTTAATCCTTAAAGATATCCTTAAAAGAAGGAAAACATAATGTTCTATCTCCCAAAATGACCCCTAAATATGTAGACTAATTCTTTTCATTCTTGAACATCTTCAATAATCACTGTGTAATATGAGGTTGCAATCATTTCTGAGAGGTGTTTATTAATAAAGACTGCACAATCACAAAGTTCTAATAGTCTAACTTCTAACATACTCCAGGGTCAGTAATGTATTGCTCAAGGGCCCAGTCCAACCTATTTTTATAAATAAAGTTTTATTGGAACAGTCAGACCCATTTGCTAAATTAGCTAACGGTACTTTTGTACTACAACAGCAGTGTTGTAACTATCTAGCCCAAATTATAAACCCTCTTAAAATTCTGAAATCAGTGTAAAGCTTATTTTTAATGAGTTGTTAACTCATTAAACAACAGCCATAAAGTTTAACAAATTTGCTAAGGGACTTCATTGGGCTAGAGGGATTTGGCAAGAAGTTTGCAAGGAAAGGGAGACATTTTAACATTTGCAGCACAGCAGCTGAAGTCACATTGGTTAATTTGGAAAAAGGACATAGAATTGGTAGCAACTCTGAGACATTTAACATCTTCATCTACAAATGCCAAAGGGAGTTGGCCTAAACGATATTTAAGTTTTTCAATCGTCCTGATTCCTTGAAATGACTTCACTAAGCCCACACACAAACTTGGAACCCTATGAGCACACAACTTAATAACAAATATTTCCTGGCACCCACCGAAGGTCAAGGCAGGGAAGGAAAACATTTCAGAAAAGTGGAAACCAAAATGATTACAGAAAGGTATGCGGAGCTTTACTGTGTGATTCTTGAAACTCTCCTATAACTTTGAAAAAGTGACAGTTGCTCAATTGTGTCTGACTCTGCGACTCTACAGACTATACAGTCCATGGAATTCTTTAGGCCAGAATACTGGAGTGGGTAGCCTTTTCTTCCCCAAGGGATCTTCTCAGTCCAGGGATCAAACCCTGGTCTCCCACATTGCAGGCAGATTCTTTACCATCTAAGCTATCTAAGGATAGCCCAAGAATAGTGGAATGGGTAGCCTATTGCTCCTGCGGATCTTCCCGACCCAGGAATCGAACCAGCATCTCCTCCATTGCAAGCAGATTCTTTACCAACTGAGCTATCAGGGAAGCCCCAGAGTATAAAAATGGTTAAAGCAATTTTACATGTTCTCACTTAAAAGGGGGAAACTTCAGTTACCGTATTCAACAAATTTAACAAAAAGACTGCCATAATGGATCTGAAAAACACATCACCCATGCTCAGTATGTTCCCTGAAGCAAGCATGCCCGCAGACTACCCTCATCCCCTCTATCCTGCATCCTAAACACCCACCTTATACATTTAACCCTTAAATTTATTTATTTATTTTTTTTAATTTATTTATTTTTTATTTCTAAAAAAGAATTTTATTAAAAAAGCACAAATGCAAAGAAATGAACAGAGGAAAATTTATGCGTCGAACCTGGACTGGTCACTTATGATAATATACATGCTACAATTCCATTCTCCCCAATCATTCCACCTTCACCCTCTCTCACAGAGTCCCAAAGACTGTTCTAAATGCCTAATATCTTACTATATGGAAAATGAGCTAACTAGAAACTAAAAGGAGCAAATGACAGATAAGACATTAAAGAAGCTGGAGTGGGGACAGTAGTGGGAGGCAGAAGGAAGGCACAGAAGAAACCAGTTCATCAATAAACTAGATAAACACATTCTGAGTGATCACAAATATTAGCAGCTCTGTTTTAGCTCTTCTTTGGTGGAACAGGAAGGAAACTTACCCCCAAGTACTTGACTCTCATACAATGTATGTACGCCCCTTATATTTTTTATGTACACATATTCCAAAAAGAGATGTGAGTTTATTTTTCTAAAATCCAAACACTAAGCAAACATTATGCTAATTGGAAAGTGCCTAGAGAGCCACACACATCCAGCTTGTTAAATATAGAAACCCACTGTAATGAGAACCATTATCTCTGGTTTCCAAGGATACCAGGGTAAGCACTACTCCTAAATTGCAGTTAATTCAGCAAAGGGCACAAAGTCATTTATATTCAGGGTCATCCCAGCTGCCAGCAGATGCAGAAGGAAGGCTAAACCGCCCTCTTTTTTATTCTGTTCATCACCAGCTCCAGTTGCCAACCCCCACCCTCTGGTCCCAACCCTAGCCAATGATTTCTGGGTGAAATCTGGAAAATCAGCTTGTAAACAGTTACTTCCCAGAGAAAAAGAATCTACAGAGGGCAGGGCAGTCAGAGATGTGAACAATGCTGGGGGTGGGGGTGGGTAGGGAAGGCTGGCATTCCTCTTTGTTTGTGAAAAGGACTGAAGCCTGGTTTTGTGTGCCCGCCACACTAGGGGCCCTCATTCCTGGTGCTTATGAGGGATATGACTTAGCGAGGAAACCACCACCAATCATCTTCAGGGAATCGCACAGCTAATTTCAACCCCCGCCCCCCAACCAAGACTATCCAAGCTTTTAGAGTTTATCACTCTTAAACTGCCACAGTTTCTAGAATTAAGTTCATTTTCAATTTGCTCTTCTAGGCTCTGGGCTTCCCAGATGGCACCAGTGATGAACAACCTGCCTGCCAATGCAGGAGATGCAAAAGAGACGGGTCTGATCCCTGGGTCAGGAGACAGATCCTTGGGTGGGGAAGATCCCCTGGAGAAGGAAATGGCAACCCACTTCAGTATTCTTGCCTGAAGAACCCCATGGACAGAGGAGCTTGGCGGGTTATAGTCCATGGGGCAAAAAGAGTCTGACACGACTGAGCATGCATGCACTCTAGACTCTAGGATCTAGACCTTTCATAGGGTTACTTACAACCTGTTTCTATGCTGCTGCTGCTGCTGCTGCTGCTAAGTCACTTCAGTCGTGTCCGACTCTGTGTGACCCCATAGACGGAAGCCCACTAGGCTCCCCCATCCCTGGGATTCTCCAGGCAAGAACACTGGAGTGGGTTGCCATTTCCTTCTCCAATGGCTTTAGTATAAAAACTACTTTCTGACAACTTCAGAGATATTGCCTCTGAATCATTTTGTTGTTGCTTATTCAAGGCTATTTATTGATTGCTTTCAACATGACAGGCATTGTACCAGGCTAGGAAGGCAGTGAGACAAATAATATCAGACTTCACTTTCGATGATCACGGAAAGGATCAGTAACAGACCATGTCACTTAGTTTAAAAAGAGGTATTTGGGACTTCCCCAGTGGTCCAGTAGTTAAGACTCTGCCCTTCCAATGCAGGGGGCATGGGTTCAATCCCTGGTCAGGGAACTAAGATCCCGTATGACCCCAGCACAATCAAGAAATAAAAATAAATAAAAGAATAACAAAATATTTTTTTAAAAAAATAGAGGCATTCCTCCCTTAGTCAAGTTTACACTTACTAAAATACTGGTGAAGGAAATGGCAACCCACTCCAGTGTTCTTGCCTGGAGAATCCCAGGGAAGGGGGAGCCTGGTGGGCTTCCGTCTATGGGGTCACACAGAGTTGGACACGACTGAAGTGACTTAGCAGCAGCAGCAGCAAAATACTGGTGTGGGATTTCATGGATACTTTAGATTTATCTTAAACTTAAAAAGTATATGTAAAAAAAGTTACAGAAAAAAAGTATATATATGTGTATATACATGTATATATATATGCTTCCCAGGTGGTGCAGTGGTAAAGAATCCACCTGCCAATGCAAAAGACCCAAGAGACTCAGGTTCAATCCCTGGGTGGGGAAGCTCCCTGAAGTAGGAAATGGCAATCCACTCCAGTATTCCTGCCTGGGAAATCCCATGGAGACAGAAGCCTCAAGGGCTGCAGTCCATGAGGTTGCAGAGTCGGACATGACTGAGCATATACATACATATACACATATATAAAAATGATATCCAGAGAAGACAGCAATCTTCCATTTACTTCCTTCCCCATTACCTGTCCATTCAACACAGGAAGACCTCCATGCAGATCTCACGGGGCAGAAGTAACTGGAAGGGTCAAACAGCTCTCTCTGCCTTCATGTGTTTCTTCCTGATGGACATGAGACCGCATCGGGCTAAGATTCTTAGCTTAATGTGATAAGAGAGGTGAATCAGTTTGCCTGTTTTGATAATTGAGGCCTTTTGAGACTCCCCTCTTTTGTATCAATTCTATTAATTGGAGCTGCTCACTGCATCCAAGAGAGAGAAGGAATGAAATACAACAAAGCTTTCTAATAGTTATGTAACATTTACAGTATCCCTCAGCAAGGCAGGTCATTTTAAAACTAACAGTTAATACAAAAAGTACAACATGGTTCTGAAAACTTTCTTGCTATACATTTTAGATAACTTGAATACTAGGTACTTAGCTGAGCTGTCCTAATTTCAGTACACAATCCTTTAAAAAAATAAAGCTCACTTTCTTTTGGTACTGAAATATTGTTTCTTAATCCAATAAACAAAGTAATAATATCAAATCTTAAAACTATACAAAATGGAAAATCAGTCTCAATTCTCTTAAAAGTGAGTCATTATTTTGGTGTATTCTTCTGACACCTGCTATTTCTCACAAGTGGGCAACATTTTGGGGTAAGACAGCTTCGGAGAAGATTCTGTCTGAATCTGGCAGCTTGAAAAACGCTTAAGTTGAGCAGGCCACTCTTTAACCTTTCTCCCGGTCTCACCAGAAGCTAGTGCTCTGGAGGATCAAAATACAAAACACAAGTCACCGGCAGAAACGTCATCGTCTGGTTTCTCCTTTTCTGACAACACATGAGCTTTCACAAAACCTCTAACGTAAACCTGCTTACATTAAGGAACATAACTGCATTCCCTAGCTGTGCATAATCAACTTTTTGTTTTCTTCTCATCTTCAGCACTGACAGCACCCTAATCCACCAATTCGGGAGCCTAAAACTTGGACTTGAGCCACTTGGCTCCCTGGATGAAAAAGAAAAAAACACCAAACAACAGCGGAAGGGTCGCCTCTTCTTTTCCTTCTATTATCCTGACAGCTAAATTCTGGTCTTGCGTATCGCATAGATCTCTGAAAACACTTTCTAGTAGCTCACCTCGCCCCCCGCTCCACCCTCCTCCCTCCACCGCTCCGTAGCTAGAAAGTGTCCAATTGGCAATGTTCAAATCGTAAAGGCAGCAAAAGCGGCCGTGCGTGCTGTCACGGATGTCTCAAAAGTGGATTAGCGACCACCAGGGAGGGACAGCTCGGACACCCGAGGCCCCGTCCCCCGCGCGGGGCTGGCGCAGCTCGGCTCCCGGCCCAGCCCGGGGCCCTCCGGGGCCCAGCGCAGCCTCCCCGGACCTCCCCGCTCGGCGGGGCGCCGGGGGTCCCCCGCTCTGCCGGGCGCCGGCCAGACGGGGGAGGGGGTGTGGCTGGGCTGCGAGCGCGCCGGGGTGGAGGTGCCACCGTCACCGGAGAGTTGTCTGGGGAAGGCGACCGTACTGGGAGTGGAAGGAGACCGCCCCGAGGCTGTTCGCGGCCGCGGCGCCGGAGGAGCCGCAGCCAGCTGCTGGCGCCCGGGGCGCTCGGGGGTGCGGGGTGGGCGCGGCGCCTGGCGCGGGGGTGCCCGCGTCCCGGGACTGCCAGGCGGGAGGCGGCGGGGTCGGGGGCGCGCGGGGCGGCGGGCCGGGCGCTCACTCACCGACGCACAGCTGGATGGCGTAGGCGTAGTAGGACCAGCCGAGCAGGAGGCTGATGAACGCCACCGGGATCCAGTAGAGCACCCGCCGGCAGCGCCGCCTCACGCTGCCCGGACCCGAGGGCGCCATCTTCCAGCCGCATCCACCTGCCCAGCTCCGCCGCCGCCGCCGCCGCCCGCGGGCCTGGCTCCGGGGCGGGCTGGCCGCGCCCGGCGGTCCCGGCGGGACGGGCCCCGGGGCGGCGGCCGGGTGCGCCGCGGCCACTGCCGCCGCCGTGGCGCTAAGTCCCCATCCCGCAGCCCCGAGCCGGCGCCGCGGACTCCCCGCTCTTCAGCGCGGCGGAGGCGGTGGCTGCGCGAGGAGGGCGCGGAGCGGGCGGCCGAGGAGGAGCGGACCGCGAGCGGGAGGAGGAGGCGGCGGCGGCGGCGGGAGCCTCCGCCCCGCCTCCGCGCGGCCCGCCCGCCCCCCGGCGTCCCCCTCCGGGCCGCCGGCCCCGCGCGGCCCGCGGCGCCCTCCGGCGTGCGCTCGGGGCACTGCCTCCGCTGCCTGCCGCGCCCCAGGCCCTCGCCGCGGGGCACCTTACGGGCATCCGAGCGGGGAGAGAAGGGTCCCACCTTGGCCCTTCCATCCCCGCCCGGGGTCCCCGGACCACGAAGAACCGGCCCCGCGTGGGCGAGGACACTGGGCGGCGGCGCGGGGCGCGGAGACGCGCCGGGGAGGGGCCGCCCCGGGAGCCGCCGGCGCGGACCCGAGCCCCTCGCTGGCCCAGCCCTGAGCGGGCGAGGTGCCGCCCTGGGGGCGCGCCACCTCCAAGTCCTCAGGCGCCCAGGCCGAGGTCCCCGCCTCCCGCGTCTCAGAAAGGGTCGCTTCCGCTTGCGGGTCCTGGTAAACGGGGGGCAGCGAGGGCCGGGCTGGCGCGTTACGGCCCGGGCGCCTCCGTTCCGCGAGGCTTTTGGGGGGACGTGGGGGTGCACCGTGCGTGAGGAGGGAGCACCTTGGGTTGGGCATCCAGAGACCCCTGGAGTCAGAAACACCAATTCCCTGCTCTGGGAATTTGAACTCGTTCGAGTCACTTTGTGGTTGTTAGAGTAAACATTCCCACCGCCCCTCCCCAAAGCCCGGGGGTTCCCCGTCTGTCCTCTTTCCCCGGCCGGTTCTTCACTACAGTGTTTTCTTTTGTGAGGGCAGTTCTAAACATAGCATATCGCTGGTTGTAAAGCCATTGCTAAAAATCCTGCAAGAATCCTGAATGTAGTGAGACCGACGCCCTTGGCTTTAAGGTTGATGAAACGGAAAAGATACGAATGCTTCTGAAATTGTTTTCTTTTCCCCTTCATCCGATTACGAACGAACGGGGCTACAAGTGGAAACCACCCCCCGCCCCCCAGTCAATATAGTGTCTCTGAATTATGTGCATAATCACTATATATAATGTGTGCGATTTTAACAATTAATGGATATATGTGTATACACCACACAACTGCCATACTGGATGAAATTACTTCGTATTCATCTGTGGAATGAATGAACGATAAAAAGAAGTACCTATTTACATAAAGAAATTTAAGGTCTTATATCTGCGATTATCTTTCTGTGGCTGGATTAAACAGCAAGCTAATCTTCCGTCCTGAAATAGCTGTTATGTTAAACACACACACCAACTCTCTTTGCACTTCTATTTTAAAATGCATAGAACATGCCTGTCAAGTTTCTGTCAGACTTTGAATTATTGAAGTGAGATGACTTCTATCCCAGTGAATCACTTAATGTTGGTAAAAGGCCTTGTACCGTTATACGGTAATGAATATAAAAACATTTTTTTTTGGAATCCTCAACCTGATAACCTTTGGATATCAAACTATGTTCCCAGTCAGAAGACTCTAAAAGCAAGAAAGTCCCTACTAGGGCTCAGATACCTCCATAAATATGAGAAAGTCAGCCTTGAAGGTCACTGATGAATTCTAAGGAATGAAAAGTAAGGGATCAATTTTCCCATGCTAGAAACAGTGGAAGAAAGTACCAAGTGTGCTTCTTCGGATATTAGATGCTATAGTGTCCTCTGCTGCTTCTCTTCAAGCAGTCTTACAAGGTTTTGTGGTCAGAAATGGAGAGTATTCTACAGTTTTCACATCTTTTACCCTTTTGGAAGAATATGCAGGAGAATTTGAAGGAGGCTGTGCTGTTGTCCTAAGTCACTCAGTTGTGTGTCCGACTCTTTGTGACCCCATGGACTGTAGTCCACCAGGTTCCTCTGTCCATGGGATTCTCCAGGCAAGAATACTGGAGTGGGTTGCCATGCCCTCCTGCAGGGGATCTTCCCAACCCAGGGATCGAACCCAGGTTTCCTGCATTTCAGGCAGATTCTTTACCGTCTGAGCCATTTAGAGGCAGCTCCCTGGTGGCTCAGAGGTTAAAGCGTCTGCCTCCAATGCGGGAGACCCGGGTTCGGGGTCTCAAAGAGTCGGGCACGACTGACTTCACTTCACATTTTCTTAAAGGATATCAACCCTGAATATTCATTGGCAGGGCTGATGCTGAAGCTGAAACTCCAGTATTTTGGTCACCTCATGTGAATAGCCAACTCATAGGAAAAGTCCCTGATGCTAGGAAAGATTGAGGGCAGAAGGAGAAGAGGGTGTCAAAGGATGAGATGGCTGGATGGCATCATTGATGCAATGGACATGAATTTGGGCAAACTCTGGGAGTTGGTGAGGGACAGGGAGCCCTGGCACAGGGAGGCTTGGAGTCCATGGGGTCCCAAAGAGTCAGATGTGAATGAGCACAAAAAATGTAATTTATAATATTTGGGGAATAATTGCAACCTGTTTTGAATCATCAATGAGTTCTCCCAGGGTATCAGTTCAGTTCAGTCACTCAGTCGTGTCTGACTCTTTGTGACCCCATGAATTGCAGCACACCAGGCCTCCCTGTCAATCACCAACTCCCAGAGTCCACCCAAACCCATGTCCATTGAGTCGATGATGCCATCTAACCATCTCATCCTCTGTCATCTCCTTCTTCTCCTGCCCTCAATCTTTCCCAGCATCTGGGTCTTTTCAAATGAATCAGCTCTTCGCATCAGGTGGCCAAAGTATTGGAGTGTCAGCTTCAACATCAGTCCTTCCGATGAACACCCAGGACTGATCGCCTTTAGGATGGACTGGTTGGATTTCCTTGCAGTCCAAGGGACTCTCAAGAGTCTTCTCCAACACCACAGTTCAAAAGCATCAATTCTTTGGTGCTCAGCTTTCTTTATAGTCCAACTCTCACATCCATACATGACCACTGGAAAAGCCATAGCTTTGACTACACGGACCTTTGTTGGCAAAGTAGTGTCTCTGCTTTTTAATATGCTGTCTAGGTTGGTCATAACTTTCCTTCCAAGGAGTAAGCGTCTTTTAATTTCATGGCTGCAATTACCATCTGCAGTGATTCTGGAGCCCAGAGAAATAAATCAGCCACTGTTTCCACTGTTTCCCTATCTATCTGCCATGAAGTGATGGGACTGGATGCCATGATTTTAGTTTTCTGAATGTATCACTTTTACCTAAAAAAGAAAATCTAGTTCATGAATGCTTGTTTCTAAAACCACACGAAGACAGGATTTAGCTCTGCCTGGGCACCTCCAGGTGGCTCAGTGGTTAAGAATCCCCCTGCAAATGCAGGAGACAAGACGTAGGATCAATCCCTGAGGCAGAAGTTCCCTCTGAGAAGGAAAGGGCAACCCACTCCAGTATTCTTGCCTGGAAAATCCCATGGAAGAGGAGCCTGGCGGGTTACATACAGTCCATGGGGTCACAAAAAGTGGGACATGATTTAGCGACTAAACAACAACCATGCACTAATTAGACAGGCACAAGCATGCATGCACAAATGTAAGCTCTTTGGTGAGTGGGCAACCTCTAGATAATAGTCTCTGATGGAAATGAGGAGGATAACTTAGTTTTTAGGACTATAGAGCCCCCCACACCCACCTTTTTTTGCTTTATTTAGAGCCATGCATTGATGAGAAAACAATCTGAAGGTCATCGACAGTTATGAAGAAACTTCACTGGAGACTTACTCCTGAGAGAGAAGTACAGAAGGTTCAACTCACCAGTTTTAGATATTCACTAATTATATCAAATTATGAATTCCATGTAATAACTTTGATAAAACTGCTACTGCCATTTATGAAAAGGCAAGTCAACCATGGCAAAGGAGAGAGTGACACAAAAGGAGAGAAGAAGGGGATGGCCTGGCAAGCAGGGCAGGAGAGAGTCTCTAAGAACTGTAGATCTATCCTTACCAGGCCTCTCTGTCTCCATGCTCCATCCACTTAGTAGTTTATGGAAGTCATTTGCTTTTCAAAGCTCCTATTATGACACCCTGCCCCCACCGAGAAAATGATTTTTCTTGTCTCCTCCAGTCAAGATCTAATTGGAAACAATCCCCAGATCCTTCAGTCCCCAACTTCAAATCCATCTTGCCTTCCTGGTTAATACTCCAAAATCTTCCTCCTGCTTCCAGATCCAGATGAAAATATTTGCTTATTGCCTTTCATAGAATGAATCAAGAACAGCCTGAACCACCCCCAGGGAGCCCTGGACCCAGGCCATCTCTAGGGAGCATGAACCTCCGCTCCTGCTGCCTATCGCAACCTCATCTCATTTTTCCAGCCAAACCACCTTAGAGCGGTCTGAAAACAATACTGATAGATCCTCTTTCATTATTTTCTTAAACTAAGTTTATCACTCTTTGGAGGGAAAAAATCCCTTTAGAAGTCAGAGAACTGTGACATCCATGACTCCAGTGATAATTTGCACTTTTGCAATAGTAGCCAGGATATTCTCTGTGGGATGTTAATAGCATGCCCAAACCACATGTTGTCTCCGGACACAAGTAACATAAAAGCAGTCTTAGAAAGGGAACTTGGTTTAGGGAATGTGGTTCAAAGTGCTGCTCAGATACTCTTTGGTTCTCAGAGATTTATAGTGTACAATTAGCCTGGAGTGGAATAGATTGGAATATAATGGGAGAGAATTGCAAAGGCCTAATGAGTGTCGGATGGATTGGGTCAAAACATTGAGAAAATTGTAGAGTGGGAAAAACTCTGGCTTGCCTTTCAAGCCCTGTGGGATCTCTGTTGTTCAGTCACTCAGCCATGTCCAACTCTGCGACCCCATGGACTGCAGCAACCAGGTTTCCCTGTACTTCACCATCTCCCGGAATTTGCTCAAACTCATGTTCATTGAGTCGGTGATGCCATCCAACCATCTCATCCTCTGTTCCCTTTTCCTCCTGCCTTCAATCTTTCCCAGCATCAGGGTCTTTTCCAGTGTGGGATCTCTATGATAGTGTTAATAGCATCTTGCCACTAGATGGCAGGCGCGCGCCATGCAGTACAGCTCTGCTGACATGTTTTCATAGCGATTTCAATGGCATCAGTCATTAGTTTAACCATGCCAATTACAAATTATGAATTATAACTTCATGACCAATTATATATACTTGTAACAAATTATAATTACATTATAATTATACAATTTTATGCTATAATTTAGTGGCTAATGAGTAATTAAAAGCCATATTCAGAAAATTGAAAACAATTAAGAGAACATTTTTTCAGTTTAGCAAATCGTTCTGTTTCTGCTTCCACTTCTTTTCAGTTGGCTAAGGTTAATCTCTTTAGAAATAAAGTTGGAACTTTTCCTTTAAATGAATGCTTTTGTCTACATCGACCCCCATCCCTTGCCCCAAACAGGGAGAAAACTGTATCTATGAACCCAAAAGGTGAGCAGATATTTCCTCTTCATGGACTGGCAGGATCTTAGAGTGGGGACACAATGGCAAAAAGTTCAATTAGAAGTGATGAGACGTGGCCACTGTGGAGTTGAGAGTTCAGGGGCCAGCAGAGTGACCAGGGGAGGCAGTGAGGTGGCAAGTGTCCAGCAGTGTCAAGGCCAGCAGTGGTATCCTCAGAGACTGCCAGTTCAAGTTCAATTCTCCAGGCTTCCAGTTGATTCTGTGGGGTATATACACACCTACAAAAACATTTTTTTTTTTGTGTAAGTCCACTAGCATTGACTTGTATTTGCAATAAGAACTGTGCCTGGAACATAGTTTTAATCTCATTCAGCACCCTGTTTCTTAAAGGGTCATGGAGGCTGAGGTGCTACGAGAAATAGAGATACAGGAACTGGGGCACAGAGGTTCCTACTTGGTGCTTTCAAATCAGTCTCCAGACCTGCACTGTCCAGTAAGTAGCCACCAGTCATGTGTGGCTGCTGCTGCGTCACTTCAGTCGTGTCTGACTCTGTGTGACCCCATAGACAGAAGCCCACCAGGGTCCCCCGTCCCTGGGATTCTCCAGGCAAGAACACTGGAGTGGGTTGCCATTTCCTTCTCCAATGTGTGAAAGTGAAAAGTGAAAGTGAAGTTGCTCAGTCGTGTCCGACCCTTAGTGACCCCACGGACTGCAGCCTACCAGGCTCCTCCATCCATGGGATTTTCTAGGCAAGAGTACTGGAGTGGCTTGCCATTGCCTTCTCCGCCTGTGTGGCTATTCAACATTAAAATCAGTTACAGTAAAATAACGTAATTCCATTTCCTTAGTTGGAATAGCCATGCATCAGGGGCTCATAGCCACATGACAATAGTGGCCATTGTATTGGACAGTGAAAATCTAGAACATTTCCATCATCACAGAGGGTTCCATTCAACAGGGCTGCTTAGACATCTACTCGTCTGAATATTCATGAGGCAAGCCATATGTTTATAACTGCAAGGGAAAAAATTATCTCTAATTATAGCTCTACTGTTTTATAGAAACAAAAAACTCAGAGCTGATAGGAAGTTAACAGAGAAGTCTGGCGTGCTGCAGTACATGGGATCGCAAAAAGTCGGAAATGACTTGGCAACTGAACAACAGGGAAGTTGAAGACACTTTAGGTTAATAGTATTAGGAGCTTTCTTCTCTTGAAGATGTGAATCTAAAGCGCCGAGAGCTAACTGTACCACACCAGAGGGACAAGAGGTCACACTCTAGATTCTTCCACTTGAGGTTTATGTACAAATAATCACTACAAACAGCTAGTGGAGGTGATGGAATTCCAGCTAAGCTATTTCAAATCCCAAAAGATGATGCTGTGAAAGTGCTGCAGTCAATCAGCAGCAGCCACAGGACTGGAAAAGGTCAGTTTTCACTCCAATCCCAAACAAGGGCAATGTCAAAGAATGTTCAAACTACTGCACAATTGCACTCATTTCACATGCTAGCAAAGTAATGCTCAAAATTCTCCAAGCCAGGCTTCAACAGCACCTGAACTAAGAAATTCCAGATGTTAAAGCTGGATTGAGAAAAGGCAGAGGAAACAGATATCAAAGTGCCAACATCCGTCGGATCATAGAAAAAGCAAGAGAATTCCAGAAAAACATCTATTTCTGCTTCATTGACTACACCAAAGCCTTTGACTGTGTAGATCACAACTGTGGAAAATTCTTAAAGAAATGGGAATACCAGACCATCTGACCTGCCTCCTGAGAAACCTGAATGCAGGTCAAGAAGAGACTGTTAGAACTGAACATGGAACAACGAGCTGGTTCCAGACTGGGAAAGGATTATGCCAAGGCTGTATATTGTCACCCTGCTTATTTAACTTATATGCAGAGTACATCATGGGAAATGCTGGGCTGGAGGAAGCACAAGCTGGAATCAAGATTGCCGGGAGAAATATCAATAACCTCAGATATGCAGATGACACCACCCTTATGGCAGAAAGTGAAGAAGAACTAAAGAGCCTCTTGTTGAAAGTGAAAGAGGAGAGTGAAAAAGCTGGCTTAAAACTCAACACTCATAAAATGAAGATTGTGGCATCTGACCCATTACTTCATGGCAAATAAATGGGGAAACAATGGAAACAGTGACAGACTTTATTTTCTTGGGCTCCAAAACCACTGCAGGTGGTGACTGCAGCCATGAAATTAAAAGATGCTTGCTGCTTGGAAGCAAAGCTATGACCAATCTCGACAGCATATTAAAAAGCAGAGACATTACTTTGCCGACACAGATCTGTCTGGTCATAGCTATGATTTTTCCAGTAGTCATGTATGGATGTGAGAGTTGGACCATAAAGAAGGCTGAGCACTGAAGAATTGATGCTTTTGAACTGTGGAGAAGACTCTTGAGAGTCCCTTGGACTGCAAGGAGATCCAACCAGTCCACCCTAAAGCAAATTAATCCTGAATATTCACTAGAAGGACTGATGCTGAAACAAGCTCCAATACTCTGGCCGCCTGATACGAAGAACTGACTCACTGGAAAAGACTCTGTTCTGGGAAATACTGAAGATAGGAGAAGGGGTCAACAGAGGACGAGATGGTTGGATGGTCTCGCCGATTCAATGGACATGAGTTTGAGCAAGCTCGGGGATAAGGTGAAGGACAAGGAAGCCCGGTGTGCTGCAGTGCGTGGGGTCACAAAGAGTCAGACAGCACTGAGTGGCTGAACAGCAACTGCTACTTCCAAAGGATACGCAGGGGGAAATGTGTTACAATACTACACTCAAATTCCTACCCATAAAGCTACATCTTGGGTTTGGTTTTTCCATCTCAAAGTGCTTGACACAGCGTTATTCTGCGATAACTCCAGCCTTCAAGCACAGAATCATGGGTCTTCATCCAGCGGCCATCAATACCCTTCCTGCTCTTTTGGTTGAGCAGATAATAAGCAAGGGGACCTGAAGAACGGTGGGTTATATTCAGCACTATTTCTGTCAAGCTGTAGGCTGGACAGGTCATGCTGGATTTTCTGTATGGCAGATGTGGGAGGAGGTGGAATTAATACATCTTGCTCAGTGGTCTGTACAAACTCACTCACACTGGCTCTGGCTCAAGACATGCTTTTGTCCTGCTATATATTAGTAAGTATTTCAAGTGTTGTCAAAGATTTTAAATGAAACTTAAGAGATCGAGCTCACACTGCAATTTTTTACTGTAGAAGAAAAAAATATCTAACTGGAATTTTCTCAGGTCTTTAAAAAGAGCAGGAAAAATGGAGAATAAATATTTAATGATGACATTTAACAAAAAAGTCACGTTGACTTCGAATATGTAGTAGAAAAAAATTTGATTATTGGGAATTCTTCCATCAGCTAGAGTTTACTCAGTGTGAGTTATGGTTTATACCTTAGACTTTTTGCATGCATGCTAAGTTGCTTCAGTTGTGTCTGACTCTTTGTGACCCTATGGTCTGTAGCTTGGCAGGCTCCTCTGTTCGTGGGATGCTCCAGGCAAGAATACTGGAGTGGGTTGCCATACTTCCCAACCCAGGGATCAAACCCTTGTCTGAGTCTTCTGTATTGGCCAGGAGGTTCTTTACCACTGGTGTCATCTGGGAAATCCTAGACTCTTTGAGTCTACAATGCGATGCTTGGACACTTCAGATTCTGAATTTCTTTGGACTGTCTCACTGGTTGATAAAACCTTTTTCCATTTGCTTATATTTCAGTCTTTTTGATAATGGGTCATGCTATGAAATGCTATAATAGATTGGCAGTGGAATATCAATAACCTTTATATGAGACAACATGGATGTTTGGTTTTTCAAGCACTCTATATAGTGGTTGAAAGTTCAAAATCCAAATGATTAGAGGTTCTGGATTTTATGCTTTAAACCAAGTAATGGGTTTGGGTAATACATTTTCATTCTTTTAAGCTTTCTCTTAAACTCCATAAAATAGTGAAGATAACATTTTTAATTCCCAAGTGGAAAAGATTCGACAACTTGGCATGGTCATCTTGTGAATTATTCAAAATGTTAATTTAATCACAATGTAGAAATTATACAGTTTTAAAATATTTTCAATGGATATAAGGTAAATTGGACTTTATACAGAATGTGATAATGAAACTTTCACACCGGTAAAGATAGTTACCTATAGAAGTTTATAATTACTCTTTAATTAGCAGGAATATGAACACACATACGTGAATGCAAATTCCAGTGACTTAAGTTAATGTTAAAAGCATCAGTATTCTATTATTTTGTTAAATATAGAACACTGCAGTGACTTATACTGGAATAAAATATCTAGTTTAAGAGTAGTAATTAACTTTGTTTATAAAAAGATCAGTTGTAACTATAATCATTACAAAAGAGCTGAAGTTTCCAACATGTTCATAAACTATAAAAATCATGGTTCTATTGAGGCTGCTTTACTGTCAGTAGGGGCTTTAAAAGATAAAGTCTTAATAAATCCATTCAACAAATTTCGATGACTTCCTGTTGAGGTATTATGATGTGTGGAGATTACATGGTGAGCAAAAAAGCAAAGTAAAGCAAACCAAATCAAATGAAACTCAACCCAACAAGGAGCTTACCTTGGTGAGATTCATGGTTCAACTAAAGGATATGTCCACTTCTACATCTCTTATTTCAAAGGAAATAACTTTACCGGGGGGTGGGGGGTCACTGGTGTGTATATTATTGAAAATGTTCTTCTGGTTTGTGTACATATTGTCTATACTAATATAAAACCTGGTATAAGATATGCATGAACAGATGCAACAATCAGTATGAATTACGGTGATTTAAAATGCGAAGAGTTGACTCACTGGAAAAGACTCTGATGCTGGGAAGGATTGAGGGCAGGAGGAGAAGGGGATGACAGAGAATGAGATGGCTGGATGGCATCACCGACTTGATGGACATGAGTTTGAGTGAATTCCGTGAGTTGGTGATGGACAGGGAGGCCTGGAGTGCTGTGATTCATGGGGTCGCAAAGAGTCGGACATGACTGAGTGACTGAACTGAACTGAAAATGCAGGCAGTGTGTGCGTGTCTAAGGGTGAAAATGTCCATAACCAGTGTGATATCTGGACATGTTTATGTGAACAATTTGATTGCCAAAATATATAGTCCTCAAACATTGTTGATATACATTTTTAGTACAGAGGTATAATTGTAAGATCTTTAGAATCTTCTCATCAGAGCATCTCCCAGCTAATTTAAATAATCCCCATATGCTAGGCATTTCTACTTACTCTTTCAGATCCAATTTCTCCCCTTCTTTGTGTTATGTATGTGATCATCTTTTATCAGAGAAATCCTTCCACTCTGGAGTCTGGTTGGTTCCATCAGTGGAAGGTGGGCAGGTGATCTAGAGAGTCAGAGAATAGTATGGGGATGTTTGTTTCACTTCCTGGAGCCTGATCACTGAAGATCACAGCTTCCATGAGCTACAGCTAGTCTCTCCCTCTGCCTCTTCAGACAAAGAAGGGTGAGTATCTAACTCCCTAGAGTGTTCAACCATACTCTGTCTCCGTTAATTAAATTCTTAACTAATTACCACTTTTCTTTGAGTGTGTCACCACTTTCCTACTCTTTCACCACTAACATAATGGCTCTGACTCTTTTGCAACCCTGTGGACTGTAGCCTGCCAGGCTCCTCTGTACATGGGATTCTCCAGGCAAGAATACTGGAGTGGGTTGCCATACCTCTCTCCAGGGGATATTCCTGACCCAGGGATTGAACCCAGGTCTCCTGCATTGCAGGCAGATTTTTTACCATCTAAGCCACCAGAGACTTAACCCCTTAGAATTCTATCTAAAATCTGAGCACAGTCTGTTTTTTGCTACATAGGAAAAAAAAATACAAAAATGCCTATTGAATCCTTATTTAGAAAGTCAGTATTATCTTGAATTATCTTTTAAAATAAAAAATAATCATAACAAAATTACACGTTACAGAATAATATACAACAGAAATCGTGGAAACAGCTACACCACAGAAAATGTGGAAACAGAGAAAGACAAACCTCCCATGATTCACCATTGTTGTTATTTTGGTATGTTCCCATTTGATCTATTTTTTATGCATATTTTTTCAATGTACAATTTACTGTTCTTTCCTATAAATATTTCATCATAAATGTTTTTCATGTTAACACACAGGCTTCTGAGTGATTTTAAATAGTTGTACAATATTCTCTTCCATAGAAGTACTGTAATTCATCAAACCATTCTTCCACTGCTGTATAGTTAGGTGTGTTTTCTAATTTTTCTGGTAAAATATAATGTAAATAGCTTAGTTTGTATAGCATTCTCTTGTTTCTTATTGTTTGAATAAAATCAAATATTTTGAATAAAATTAAATCAAGGAGTCAGAGTTTGAAAAAAAAATTATGCAGTTGCACTGATTTTTAAGTATGTCTACAACTTCTTTGATACTCCTCCTTTCAAGAAGTGGAGGTTAATTCTCTTCCTTTTGAGTGTGGACCAGACTGAGTGACTTACTTTTAATGAACAGAATAAAGCAGAATTGATGGTGGATGGCTTAAAAAACGAGGTTAAAAAGACACTGTGACTTCCTCTTCTCTCTTCCAGATCACTTTCTCTGGGAGAAGTTAGCTGCTGTCAGGAGCAGACCTATGGAAGGGCCATAGCAAGGGACACAAGCCTCCCATCAACAGTCATGTGAGTGAGTCTTCCTAGAAGTGCATATTCTAGCTCTGGTCAAGTCCTCAGTGTCTCTACCATAGAATGCAGTAGAAGTCACAGAAGGAAACTTTAGATACTATGTCGTAAGACACTCTGTGCCTCTCTCCTCTCTCTTGGATCATTCATTCTGGGAGAAGTGATCTGTCATGTCGTGAGCAGCTCTGTGGGTTGGCCTAAATGGCAAGGAACAGAGTCCTCCAACCAAGAGCCATGTGGGTGAGCTTGCCTGGAAGTCGATCCTCCAGTTCCCAGCCATATTTTTAGATGACTGTAGTCTTAGCCGTCAGCTTGACTGCTCATCATGAGGGACCCTGAGCCAGAATCACCCAGCTAAGCTTCTCTTGAATTCCTCTCAGTAATTGTGTGAGATAATACACATTTTCCTAGACCACTGCATTTTGGGGTAATTTGTTACACAGCAGTAACTAACAGAGCAGCAAAGGAAATGCTGTTTTCCAGCATTTGTCTAAATAAGTTCAAATATGGGACACTTAGTGAGCATCTCAATTCGTGATAATCATGGCAAGTTATTGCCACTAAAGGTATATGGAAAAAGCTGGTGAGAGCCATGCGGAGAACAAATGAGGAGAGAAAAGAAGAAGGAAGAGGGGGAAAAAGAAAGAAGGAATAAAAGAGGAAAAGCAAGAGAGGGATGTGGGAAAGGTGACCGTATGTCCTAGTGTTCCCAGGACAGTCCCCGTTTGTGGTGTGACCCTGGTGTCATTTTGAATGAGTTCCCTTTCATTTTCAAAAGTATCCTGGTTTGGATGATCAATTATATGACTCTAATACAGGCCAGTTTTCTGTCTTGCTATTCCTTTCCCCCATGGACCACTTCTCTCCAGTCTGCTCAGAAGCCTGTTTCTCACCCAACCATAGCTGCCACTGACACCTCTTCTAGGTGTCCTCTTCCTAGAGGAAGTCTCCTCTCTCTGCTTCCCAGTAATCAAGTATCACAGAAAGGAATTCATCACAGCAGTTAAGAGACTGACTCAGGAATTAGGCAAACTGGGGTCTGACTCTTGATTTGACATTTAATGGCTATTTGACTTTAGGGGAATTACTTAAATTCTTTAAGCCTCAGATATAAGCTGGGAAATATATTAGTATCTAGTACCTCATAGGGTTGTTGAGGATATTAATGAGATTATGTAAGAAATGCCTGGCCTTGTGCCCAGCCTGTAGAGAGATGTTATATATACAGAGCATGTGTATATGTGTACACTGTTCTTAAGTATTTTATATGCATAAGATATATGATTAATATATGTTAGCTACTGTCAGCATTTACTGTCACAGAAGGCAAATTCATTTCATTGAGGCAGAAGCAATTTAATTATGTGTTTTACTAGGAAGCTCTCAAGTATGTAATTGTATTCATTAGTTTTAATATTGGAAAGAAGAGGCACAGCTTAGGAAATGTGTTAAGGAGTAAAGTAAAAGTCAGGCAAAGACTGTGTTCTTCAGGCTTGATATGCCTTACTTTGTTTATTTATTCACTTATTCCATAGGTTTACCCACTTATTCTTTCAACAAAGTTTGTACTGATAATTCACCAGATCCCAGGTACTATGCTAAGGGCAGGATTGAGCAATGCTTTTCAACAAGAATAAAGCTTCATTCCCATTTCTTGAATATTACATTAAAAAGATATAAAAGATGTTTGTATGGGACTATGAGTGACAAGGGATCTGCAGGCAAACTTTAAATATATACATATTTTATGTTTTTCAGGTTGAGTGGATTTTATTCTAAATTAGCTTTGAGCAACTGAAGCTATTTTCTGCTATGAAAAGCAATGCATTTTAGTTTTTGACTTCATGTTGTTGTTTTTTAAAAAAACTGAGAGTCAGAAAAACCAAATTATGTGAATATATAATTTGGAGTCCTGAAATATCAGCAGAAGGAACTGACGAAAGATAGAATTTTCTTTTTAGCTGTAGGCATTCTGCTTTTCTGTTTTTAGAAGCAAGAAAAACTAGTAGACAGAAACAGTCCTAGGTACATGGACTATATATTTCACATGTGCAGCATAAAATATTCAATATAAGAAGGTGCCTGGAAACCAAGAGGATTCAGTAGACGAAGACAGTGTCAACAACTAAAACAGGAACTACGTACAGGATAGGTTTAAAGTGCTTGGCCATATTTATCAAAAGAAATTTTAAAAAGATATTTTCTTTTCACTATTTTTAGTCCAC
The DNA here is from genome assembly GCF_049115385.1 of Moschus berezovskii. Classification (NCBI taxonomy): domain Eukaryota; kingdom Metazoa; phylum Chordata; class Mammalia; order Artiodactyla; family Moschidae; genus Moschus; species Moschus berezovskii. The sequence continues at coordinate 25,230,900 of NC_142485.1, read as the reverse complement.
TTTAACAATGAAAATGCCACTTTATATTTTTCATAGCTCATGAATTTTTGCCTTTGTGTTAATTCTCATGGCTAAGTTGATGAACCTGTTTACAAATAAGCAAATTTTAAATGAATAGAGATATTATTTTAGGAATAGTAATAACTAACATGCATTGTCTGTTTGCTAAAGTCAGCTCTCTACAGGCAATTTCTCATTTAATTTTCACAACTACCCTAAGACTTAGCTGCTGTTGTCATCTCATCTTACATACAAAAAAAAAATTGAGATTTGGAAAAGGTAGTAAGAGCTTTGCTTAACTACAAAGGTAGAAAGTGACAGTCGGGATCTGAACCATTGAAGCTGACTCAAGACCACACCATTCTGAATGGATGGGCTAACTGTATCTCACCTGTTCATGCATATTTTCCAGTATGTCCTTTTTGAAATAGCTATGTCATCTTGCATTCTGCCTTAAATCTTTTCTCATTTTCTCAATTTTATTCAAGCATCATTTAACTTTATAATTATGCAGGTCCACACCTGTCTGAATGATACACTGACTCATTCATTTAGTTGAAAGGTTGAAACCAAATTGACTTTTTAAAATACCATAGGAACCTAATTGAAAAATTTCATGAATCATCTTAATGAGAAAATGGTACCAGGATATCAAGTACAGAGAACCTCAGACAATTGCTTTTTGAAAAGTGCTAATCAACCACGTATTCATCTTGAATGAAAAATGCTTCTCAAGCAAGACACTGTGTGACAACAGTGATTACTGAAGTACTGGATGTGAGAACCATTACAATGACTTTTAAAGAATTGTTCCTTATTCTTTTCTTCTGTTTGAAGATGATGATTTGTGTATTTATTACTGAGGTGACCAGTATTCCTTCCAGTACTGGGTACATTAAATACGAAGTTGACTTCGTTATTTGCTAGTTCTTGCTTTTTTTCCCTTCTTTTCAGCTGTCATTCATTTCCTTTCTTAGTTTGTTCCAAGGTTAGGTTATCTATTGGGGCTTTCCTGGTGGCTCAGATGGTAAAGAATCTGCCTGCAAGGCAGGAGATCCAGGTTCAATCCCTGGGTTGGGAAGATCCCCTGGAGGAGGAAATGGCAACCCATTCCAGAATTCTTGCCTGGAGAATTCCATGGATAGAGGAGCCTGGTGGGCTACAGTCCTGGGGGTTGCAAAGCGTCAGACACGACTGAGCAACTAACACTCACTCACTAGTATATCTGTTACAGCTGTTTGCCCAGAGCCCACAGCTCAAACCCACAGTTGAAGGTACGTTCTGTGGGTCTTTTAAACCCTTTTTTACTGAAATCCCTTCTGCCTTGTGAAATTTAAACGTTATAACATATTGCTATTATTTATTCTTTATAAATTTACATTCTGCTTTAGTTATAAACTTAATTTCATACATTTAAAAAAATTGAACCCACTTGGAATTTTTTTTTTTTGTTAAGTAGGGTCCCTAAGTCACATAGTCAATACGCAAGTGGTCAGTTCAGACAGTTCATCAAAACGGCTCTCTAGACATCAAGTTCTCCTTAGGCCTTAATGCTTGCTGTTGCTGTACACCTTGGGTGTCATGAGCAGCACACTTAGCCTTCTTTTCTCTTGTTTTTTTCTTATACAGAAACCATTTTTTCCATTAGTGTTTTGAGAAACTCAAAGTCCACTCCCAAGTAGCATAAAATGTTATTTTCTTCTTTTTTTTTTGCCATCCTGGATCTCACCAAACCCACAGACACCCCTGCACAGTGGCCCCAGTGTCCACATTCCAGGGAAGGACTGGCTAGATACTTTTTGGAGCCTCATGCAAAATGAAAATGCAGGGCTCTTTGTTCAACAAAGCAGAAAAAAGTAGTAAGGTATTAAAATATAAAGCTTTTTCTTCCTTCCATAGTCTCTCAGAATGTCATGTTTTTTAATTGGCTATTTAATGTCATTTTCAGTCAGTTCAGTTCAGTTGCTCAGTTGTGTTCGACTCTTTGTGACCCCATGAATCACAGCATGCCAGACCTCCCTGTCCATCACCAACTCCCAGAGTTCACCCAAACTCATGTCCATCAAGTCGCTGATGCCATCCAGCCATCTCATTCTCCGTCGTCCCCTTCTCCTCCCATCCCCAATCGCTCCCAGAATCAGAGTCTTTTCCAGTGAGTCAACTTGTCACATGAGGTGGCCAAAGTATTGGAGTTTCAGCTTTAGCATCAGTCCTTCCAGTGAACACCCAGGATTGATCTCCTTTAGGATGGACTGGCTGGATCTCCTTGCAGTCCAAGGGACTCTCAAGAGTCTTCTCCAGCACCACAGTTCAAAAGCATCAATTCTTCGGTGATCAGCTTTCTTCTCAGTCCAACTCTCACATCCATACATGACCACTGGAAAAACCATAGCCTTGACTAGACGGACCTTTGTTGGCAAAGTAATGTCATTTTAAGTAAATACAAATTTAAAATTTTAAGTTATTCGCATGACTCTTACCATTCACCTTCATATTATGGAATGCCTGTTTAAGGTGCAAATATCAGAGCATTTACCTTCTATGTGAAAACACCGAAATAATATAATTCATATTTAATGGCACAGCTTCTGAGGCATTGAAAGTCAGACTCAGGAAGGCTGGGAGGAGGAAGACAAGCTTCATCCAGCATGAAGCAAGCCATGGGTATGCTCCTTCAAGTACAGGGGTGTTTCCAAGGTGAGTGTGCACCTCACAGGTGTCCTGGGCCCCATCCCATGACTCAGGGTACACACACACCTGCTCATGCTGGCTGCTGGAGAGAGGCACCGGGCTTCAGCTGGGGGAACACCTTGGAGTTCAGACAGATATTTCTTCTTTCTATAGGCATGGTACCCCAACCCATAGTGGATAAGCCCCCCTCAGGTTATTGAGATGTCAAAATTAAAAAGCTCCCAGTCCTCAGGTTAGGGGCAGGTTCATCTAATCAAGCCATGCCCTTTGGCTGGCTGCCCGCTGAGGCACCATGGCACTGCTAGTCCAGGGCACAATGGTCTCCACCATACTCTGCCCCAAGGCTCTGACTGGTGTGGGTGCCCTTCCCCATTCCTACCCATACCTACACACAGACCCCTGCCAAGGCACTGGATTCTGCTCAGGGTGGGGAGGGTGAAGCTGAACAAAGGAGAAGGTGGCTAAGAACCCATCCTGGGGAGTGGGAAGGAGGACTGGGTGTGAGCAGAGGCTCCAAGCCCCTGCACAAGCTCCACTGTCTCACTGACTTCATCTACAAAGCAAAAATCCAAAGGTAACATTATTAATTTCAAGGTGGTGACTGCAGGGCTAAACAGTTTACATAAGTTTACTTTCTATGAATTATCTCACCCTTATAACATGGGGCAGATACAATTTTTAGCTCTAATTTAAGAGATAAGGAACCTGATATAGGAAAGGCAACCTGTCTAAGACCAGGAAATGAAAGAACGGTCTACTGTGATCAGAGTTTATTACAATAATGTATGATCATTTAATACTAGGAAGCCTATAAAGCAGATATATTGCATGTGGAGATCAAATTGGAAAAATGTTTAATTATCTCAGTTGAAGCTGAAAGGCATTTGAGATGATTCAATACTCATTCCTTTTTTCAAACTCATCCAAATTAAGGAAATAAAGGATAGTTTAACAAGATAAACTATTTGTCTCAGATTGACACGAAAATATTATGCTTAATTTGAAACATTATATATAATCCTATTGAAACAGGAAATAAAAAGATTGCTGCTATTGCTATTAGTATTTTACATTCTTCTGAAAGCTATACTCAATGCAATAATAAAGGAAATAGAAATATGAGCAGTAAGATAAGAATGGCAAAGACAGACTATCATTTGCATATAATATGACTGACCAACAGAAAACTCGAGAATCAATAGAAAAAAAAATGTCAGAACTACTAGCAGTTAAGTGGCTGAATAAATCAAATTGCTTTTCCATATACCAACAGTAATCAGATAGAAAATCTAATGGGAAGAATTCCAACTCTTAAAAGCAACCATAAGTACGCAGTAATCTAGAAACAGTAAGTGTGCAGGATCTAGAAAAGACCTTCTAAGTATGACTTAGATAGCAAAAGCCATAAATCCTGAGAATAAATAACTGAAATAATTGTTCCTGGGTAGGACAAAAGTATTATAAAGGCGTTGTAATGTTCCTGAGTCTCAGGAAGTCCTGAAAAACCAAGAGAGCTGAGGGTTTAGTTCCAGTCCAAAGACTGGCAGGCTCAAGGGCCAGTGTTTCAGGTCCAAGGGAGGCAGGCAGGAGGGAATTCTGTCTTACTTGGGGGAGAATCAGCCTTTTTGTTTTATTCAGACCCTTGACTGATTGGATGATGCCCACTCACACTAGAGAAGCAATATGCTTTACTCAGTCTACTGATTTAAATGTTCAGTTCAGTCGCTCAGTCGTGTCTGACTCTTTGAGACCCTATGAACCACAGCAGGCCAGGCCTTCTTGTCCATCACCAACTCCCGGAGTTCATCCAAACCCATGTCCATCGAGTCGATGATGCCATCCAACCATCTCATCCTCTGTTGTCCCCTTCTCGTCCTGCCCTCAATCTTTCCCAGCATCAGGATCTTTTCCAGTGAGTCAACTCTTCGCATCAGGTGGCCAAAGTATCAGAGATTCAGCTTCAACATCAATCTCATGCAAAAAAACATGTTTCTTCCAGAAACACCCAGAATACTGTCCAACCAAGTATCTGGGTACTCCATGACCCAGTCAAGGTGACACCAAAAAAATTAACATTATACCTCTATAAGCTGAGTTTTCTGTTGGTCAGTCATGTTATATGCAAATGATAGTAACTATCTTTGCCATTCCTGTATTATTGTTCATATTTCTATTTCCTTTATTATTGCATTGACTATAACTTTCAGAAGAATGTGAAACAGTAATAGTGATAGCAGGAACCTTTGATTGCCTCAGTAACTTTTCCTTTCTGTGTATCACTTTGGATAGTCTATTTCTCTGCCTTCACGTTTACTCATCCTTTCTTTCTCTGTCTCAAATCTTCTATTATGTCCATGTGATCAATTTTTATTGTAAACGTTATCTATTTCAATCCTGGAGTTTCCATTTGGTTATTTTTCATAGTTTTAACTTGACTGTATGTAATTCCCACTTCTCTCATTATGCTTATCCTTTCCTTTAAACCTTTTAATACACTGGGTTCACCAAAAAGTTCGTTTGGGTTTTTCCATAACATCTTACAGAAAACCCAATACTTATAAGAAATTTTAAAGTTTGTATCTACTAACTCAAACATTTGTCTCCATTCACTGATTTTTCCCCTGGTTAAGGGTCACATTTTCTTGCTTAGCATACATACTTGTTTGCTTTACAGTGGATATTATGGATATTTTTCCTTTTACTTTTTTCGTTTTGTCTTTGTGAGTGTATGTACTATCTTTTTAAAGAAATATGTGTTACTTTATTTCTGGCTGTGCTGGGTCTTGGTTGCTGCACACAGGCTTTCTCTAGTTGTGGCGACCAGAGGCTACTCTTCAGTGGGGTGCATGGGCTTCTCATTGCAGCGGTTTCTTTTGTTGCAGCATGGGCTCCAGGTATGTGGTCTTCAGTAGATGCACTTGGGTTCAGTAGCTGTGGCTCATAGGCTCTAGAGTGCTGGCTCAGCAGTTATGGCACATGTGCTTAGTTGCTCCACAGCATGTGGGATCTTCCCAGACCAGGAATCAAATCTATGTTCCCTGCATTGGCAAGTGGATTCTTAATCACTAGACCATTGAGGAAGTCCTGTTGTGGATATTATTGAAAATGTGGATTTTTGCTATTTTCCTTTAAAGAGTACTGGATTTTGTTTTGGTGGGTAGTTACTATACTGGCAGATCAGCTTGCTCCCGTCTATGGGGTTGCACAGAGTCGGACACGACTGAAGCGACTTAGCAGCAGCAGTAGCAGCAGCAGAGTAGTCTTACTCCTAAGGCATGTCCTTAATTTAATTCTTGGGTTGTTTGGTCAGGACTTTACACACTGGATGATTTGAACTCCAGTGTCTCCCAGCCCTGTGTGACCTCCAGAAGCTGTTTTCTCATCTCATTTCTTCCATCTTCTGTTTTCTGTTTGGGCTTCATTTCGCTCTGTTGCAATTTGGAAAGTGCTTCCAGGCAGCAAGCCAGAGTGAATGTAGAGGTCACTGCATGAATGTCCTTCCTCTCAAGGATCAAAGCCCTAAAGTATTTGTTGCACAATGCTGTAGTTTCTGACAGAACACTGTCTCTAATACCAGTTAATCACAACTGGACCCACAACTCTTGATTTTTTTATTTAATGTCTGGAGGTTCCCTATCATTCTAGTTTCAAGCACCTGTGAACTTTGTTGCTTTGGCCTGAGATCCTCACCTATGTTCCTGATTATTTCCAGGGAGTTCAATTTAGGCTACAAGCTACCTTAATCTACCTAGTTAATTGGGGCTTGGCTTGTGGATTATTTAAAATTTTACTTTTACTTTTTGTGGGGAGGGGAGTCTAGCTATTGTGGAGGAGAAGTTAACTTCTGAGTCTCTTAAACTTCAAATATTAGGGAGCAAAAACACAAGCATTAACATTATAGTCAGAAAAATAACAGAAAAGGACAACAGGTATCTGTATGAATTAGTAATGTACATGTTTATGTGGTAATTAATCACTATGAGAAATTGAGTTATTAGTATAATCTGCTCAGCATTTGGTGCTGCTTAATTTATTTCTCAAGTTCAGATACTAGCTAAAGGACACTTTCCATTGACTTGAATCTTTGTAAATTTTAGAAAAACATATTTAAGTTGACAAATGAAGACTGACATTTGGCCATGCTTTAATAGGCTGAACACCAAGCAAATCCTATTCCTTTATTTGTTCATTTTGCAATAAGTCTTGACATCACCTTCTCCACTTTCTTAAATTTGCTTACTTAGCAGGGCACAATGCAGTTCTGATGTGCAATCTGATTTCAAAAGAATCTTTGAGACAGCTAATCTTCTGTACACTCACTGTAATTAAATATTACAGCACAAATGGTACATAAGATACTCACCTTCTTGAGAACCTCTTAGCACCAAAGAGCAACGACATAAAAAAAAAGTATAGATTTTCAGCGTGTTTTTTGGGTAGGTTTTTCAGCTTGAACTTTTAACTCTTATAGCACCTAGAGCTTGCAAGGAATAAAGCATTATATACCATGGATTAGAAATATCTTTATTAGTTGTTTCTCCTTCTGTCCTAAACTCTCATTTTACCATATTTTAAAATCTGCTAGATGAATCTCCTTACCGTCAAGCTGCCTGCTCCATCCTTGAAAATATGCAATAGGAAATGCTGTACTGAATTAGACTAGTGGTCTAGTTCAGTTCTTTCTCTCTTCAGTAAACATCACAAAATACATTCTGTAAGAGAGTACGGCTGCTATCTTTAATTTTCAAATCCAATAACTGATATCCACTGACTTTCCTTTATCAATTAATGTCTTTCTCATGCCTACCATCCAAGCTTAAATATGTGGTAGTTCCATAAGTCCACAATCACCATTATACTTTAATTTTTCTTAAAACTATTATTATTTGGTTCAAGAAGAGGTAACTTAACTCTGGATTTGGTAAATGAGTCCATCTAGCACATGACTTTCATGATTTAGGACCAGAATGAGGTCCTAAGTTTTTAAAATGTGCTTTTCTTGAAAAAGTAAACAAAGACATGGTGAAAACATTCAAATAGCTCAATAACAGCTCATTAAATATATGAGCTTATGGCTCCCTTCATTAAATATACCTATGGCTCCATCGTCAAAGGGCCTTCTGAAAAAAAACAGTAGCTAGGCTGTGGACTACCAGGTAGGAGAAATCTGACCAGACAAAGAGAAAAAAACCTAGCAATACTGATAGTCACGGTCCCTCGCCTGAAATGGCCCCGCCAAAACAGCAGTGAGCAGAACCCATCAACCAAAACCCATTCCATGCACACAGAGCTTCCAATTTGTTTTAAAATACAAACATATAGCAAAAGATGACCAGAGATTCGAGAAAAACCTTTAATATGAGACACCCAAAACACAAACAGAATAATGGAATGAGGCAATGAAGAGAGAAGAAAACTGCAAATAAGCTGAAATTAAAGAATCAGAGAGAATAAAAGCTATGAATATGCAAAACATGAACAGCAGACAGTGAAAAGTAAATGAAGAGAACAAAAGTATTCCTATACATACATACTTATGATACAGATGAATTTACAAATTAGGTACAGAAACTAATGATAAAATAGAACAACTGCAACAATATACTATGATAACAGTTACATGAACATGGCCTTTCTCTCTTTCAAAATATCTTCTTATACAAATTAAATGACTTTTCCATCTTAACTGGGCACTTACCATGCTCAGGTAACTTTTGCAGCTTGAGGTGTGACAGTAAAACTGGTATGAATTTCTTTTTCCTTCTTCACAATTTCAGGAAAGGTAGAATGGAGGATCTTAGCAACCTCAGCACATGATTTGTATTCTTTTCCTCATTAAGTTGAAAACTTTCACCTCACTTAAAAGAAGCACTGTATAGCTTCTTGGGCTTCCCTGGTGGCTCAGATGGTAAAGAGTCTGCCTGCAATGCAGGAGACCCGAGTTCAATCCCTGGGTCAGGTAGATCCTCTGGAGAAGGAAATGGCAACCCACTCCAGTATTCTTGCCTGGAGAATCCTATGGACAGAGGAGGCTGGCGGGCTGCAGCCCATAGGGTCGCAAAGAGTTGGATGCAACTTAGCGACTAACACATTCACGTTCACGGATTCTCTTTAACATATCCAAATTGCCAGCATCACTAACCTTGTGCTTTGGGGTCATTATTAAGTAAAACAATGGTCACTTGAACTTAAGCACTGTGATACCATGACAATTGATTGATAACTAACAGGCAAGAGATGCTGAGCAAAGGGATGATTCACAACTCAGGAAAGACATAGTCGGATTTCATCCTGCTACCTAGAATGGCATACAGTTTAAAACTTATGAATTATTTATTTCTGGAATTTTCCATTTAATATTTTTGGACCCAAGTTGACCACAGGTAACTGAAATCATGGAACGTGAAGCTGTGGATAAAGGAGGACTACTGCAGTTTATTTTGGGAACTGGTAGATTTCTAGGAGTTGTCTTGGTAAGATGATGCCTACAAGATACCAACACTAGTCAAATGGGCTGCTGTAGTGTGGTTTAATTATTTTAAGTCATTAAAATGGCCCACTTACAAAGCAAAGTTGATATTCCATTCACATGTAAACTTTCTGAAAGTTTTCCAGTACCGATGATAATTCTATAATGTTTGACTCCTATTAGGCACTTTGAGAGGTTTTATGGCTCTGTGATTTATTTACTTACGGAAGTGTTGATGAGATTAATTTCTTGGCCTGTACTGATATAGCAGACGACATAAGATCAATGGAGGTGTGGTAACCAGCAAAGATTTTCAAAGTTTATATGTGCCATTTTTCAGAAAGACATTATTTAGTTCACAAATATACATAGAAGCAAAGTACTACATTTCTTGATTTGAGAGCAAGAATATTTATTTTATGGTAAGAATGTAAGACAGGTCACTTTACAGTTATTTTTTATAATAAGAACAATAGACTACAACTTAAGTTAAATGACACTCTTAGTATGAAATGATTTTTAGAAGACCATAAACCTTTTATCACACCGTCTCCTGTAAACAGTATGATACTAAAATTTTATGAATAGCTTCATCTTTCCAAAGAATAATTTGTAGAAGATACTGAGAACTGCATACATGTACTTAGTACAGTACTATTTTCAAAGCATTTAAAATTTTTTAAATTGATGTAAACAACAGTCCAGTGAGATATTTTTACCTCCCATTTTATAGATGATAAAAGTTCAACAGTGATAACAAGGAGAATCACCATAGTTTACTACTATTTCCCATTTTAATTGATCAGAATACTTTTATTTATTTGCAGTTTAATATTATGCTGCAGTTTTAGATGAATACCATTGTGATAAGCAATAATGAGTGAAGTTTGCATAGGTAGTATTCCTTGGAGAATGGCAGAATTATTAATAATCATTAATGAGCTAATTCAGTTTTAATCTTTATTGATAGGACTGTTCTAAATATCAATTTTTCCATGTATGCAAGGTAACAGGTTATAATCAAAGATAAAAATAAGCTGCATTACTTCCATTATTATAATTTTCCATTAGCTCCATAAATTCTTCACATATTTTCCATTATTTTTCCATTATTTTAGATAGCAAATAATATTGAGGCCATTCAATGTAAGGTAAAATAAAGCTGGACATGTTAAATGAGAAGGTATCTTCATTTAGTCTATCACAACCTTCAAAGCAGGTGAAATTCATATATTTCTATGTCAATATAATAAATAAGTCAGATAAAGAATGTAAAAAGTCTACCAAATGCACTGTCAATGCTAACAGCATTTTCTTGGAAATAATAATACTTTAATAAATAGGCTGATGCAGAACTATCAATTTCACATTTAATAACTTACAAAACCTAAGTCAGTATTTCCCATTTTCCTGTGCAAAGCAAGGTAACAGTTGGAGTGTGTGCAATTTATATTTAATACATCCTAGAAAAGAAGATAAATTAACCTATCTTCCACATACAGTATATAAATTAAATCCATTGTTCTATTTTTGTATAGTATCCTTTTATAAACTACACTTTTTAAATTGAACAGATTTCCAATAAATAGTATTATTTTCTCCAGGTGAAAATTGAATTTTGTTGTTTTTCAAAAGAAAGTTTTTCTTTTCTTTTTAAAGACATTTTAAAATAATGAATTATATTTAAATTATTCATCATTACTGCCTGTTGGGCTCACTATTCCATGTGGTCCTTTCACAAGAAACAAAACATTAACTTCTACTTAATATATACATCAGTCTTCTAAACCATTTTATATTAGTCTTTTTAGTATTCATTTTGACACTACAGACATATAATAACAATATGCAATAAGTTACAGTGCCATAAGATACTAATTTTATTAGTGTTATTAACATGTACCATCTGTTGTCAGAGCTGCACCATGTTTAAAACAATAATGGCAATAACAGTGACTACTGTTACAAAAACTACCACTGTTTCCACCATCGATGTATGACTTTTTTTGAGAAAAAAAGATCTACATTTTAAATTTCTTTACACATAAAAGAATACCAGATATTCTGTTGACCTTGGTAAATGAACAATAACTTAAAAAAAAACTTTATATGATTCAAACAATAATGCTAATTAAGTACTTTTTAAAAGTTAAAAGTACAATGTAAACCATCATATTGTACAGTAGCTTAATTTCTACTTGTGTTTCAAAATTATTTCAGTGTAATTAAAAACCTGGTAAGTAATGGAGATTTATTAATGATTCTAAAGGCCCTAAGATAAATCTCAAAGAATATTCATTTTCTGAAAATAAGTTCACAGTCCAAAACCAAAGGGAATATGTTGCTGTTCATTTTTAAGTTATCTAGATTCCAGGAGTCATACATTATTCAAAAATGAGACAAATTTCTAATAAATTAAAAAAACATTTAAAATACATTCTTAAATAGTCACTGGAAGAATCTATATACTTCTGAAGGGAATGAAAAAGTGCAGAGTTCAGTAAATCAACACAAAAGCTCAACATAACACGCAACATCTGTAATTAGTAAGAAGATGCATCTTATCTGTCTTATGTTCAAGAATTCAGTTCAAGAAAAAATTATAATTAGCGTTTCACCTTTTCCTTCATTTCTACGAGTTCTGATTTCAGGCCTGCTTCCGCCCTCTGAAATGTTTGCTTCTGTTTGTTTTCAAGTAGATAATAATCCTTTAAACTCTGCTTCAGCAGCACCTAATTAAAAAAATATTTAATAACATAAAAGTAACATTTATTTAGAATGAAATTCGGACATGATGGCATTGATCAGTTATTATAATAATGACAAGAAACAGGAAGGAGCATAATAAAAACACCCAACAGATAATATAAGAATCAGACTTATAAATTATTTCCTTTAATTTAAAAGTTGAATGTTTTACTAATTTATCTAATCCTCAGTCTTACAAAGTTCTAGACTCTATGTAGTCATTTTTAGATATGGTTCTATATTCTACTACATAGAATCAATGATGTTAATGTGACACTATTTTAAGTTGGTTAGATACACGATCTATAAGAACATATGAATAGTACAATCCTACTACTTTTTAAAAAAATGTTTAGTTTAACTTTTTATAATAAGGGCGATATAAAGTTCCCAGAGATTAGGAAGACCTGACTTTGTTAGCTCAATCAATGACAGTTACCACCTTAGCTAAGTAAATAAGCCTACTTATCACTCAACATTTTAAACCAGCAATCCCCTAACTGAGTTCCATAAAACATTAGGCTTCAAAGCTTTGCAAAATATCGAATACTGCTGTTTTCTTTTAAGGAGACAAATCAATAGTGGCATGTTAAGATATTAGTCCCATTTAAGTAACATGTTTAATCATGTTTATTATGATTGTTTATGTTTCTCATAGTTATTTCTAAATAGCTTTTGGTCTTTTAAGTAACATACACTGATATCCTACGCATATGGACCTCGTTGGTAATGATGCTATAGACAAATATAAATGCTTTAAGCTTGAGAAAAATAGGAAAAAACAGATATTTGCAAGCATGTAAATGAGCAAAACTTTCATTTCTGAGAACTAATCAGCACTCACAACTGACCAAAATTTTATAGTTGACTATTTAAAGAAAAAAGAAAAAACTGAAAGAAAAAAGGAAAAACAAATCTCTTATTCTGGAGATCATCAACAAGTTTAAGGTATTTCTTTGGGTTGATACAAACGGAACAAATCTCCTGTATCTTCCTCAACCATTTCATTCTCTGGTGATAGTGCAGTAAATAATAGCCAAGATGGCTTTGTCATCACATAGAATGAGGTTCAAATCCTGTTTTGCAGCTGAGTAGCAAGTTATCTTGGGTAATTGACTCACCAAGTTTCTATTTTCTCTGCTGTTAAATGGGATTTCTATCTGTAAGGATTAAATGAGATACTGCATGTAGAAGAACACCTAGCATAGCACCAGGCACCGAGAATAACTCAAAAAAAATTAGTTGTTATTATTGTAGCAGATGTTTGGACTCATCATTCTAAAAAACAGTAAAAGATATCCCTTAGAGGCTGATGATCCTTGATTATACAAATGCAATCTGGATTCATTCTACTGTACCTGCTCACATACAAAACTGCAGGTTAAACAGAAAATTTTTCAGTCAAGACACTCCATGAGCATTTCAGCAGGATGAGTATTCCAGTTCATTTTTAGATCACAACTTAATAGTGGCAAACTAATGCTTTGTTGTAACAACTATTCTTGAATTATAGTCCAAAATGAAAACCTTACAAGACTGACTCTGAAATTGAGTTAGTGACCTAAGATCTAAAAAGAAATTATAATACTATTTCTTTTAGCTATTACCTAAATGTTATAATAGAAAAATAAATGACCCCTTTCTTTTATTATTACTGAGCAAATTTTGACAAATAGAGGTGCTAACATACTTATCTACTATGAAGTTCCTTCTTCAGACAGGATTTGAAAGTGGGATACTTCTGAACTGTTTTATAACCCTGTGGAACAGAGGATTAAAAGTAAAGTATAAATAAAATATTGTGAGGTCATAGATATGCAATAAATAAAGCAAAAATAAAAATGCATAACACCCGAGAGAGGAAGATAGTGTTTGGGATTTATAGCATATACATAATTTATGTGTTAATTTGATCTTGCCACTCTAAAATATTTGAGGGAAAAAATGATTGTCACTTGACTTGTGCCACCAATGCGAATGTTAACTAACCACTAGGTGGCAGTTAAATACACAGTATCTTTATCGAGGCAGTTTGGATTAAAACATTGTCTATGATGAATCTTGATTTTTTTGTACATATATTTTTTTCTCTTTTTAAATGTATAATACTCAGAGGTATTCTTACCAAAGAAGGAAGGCTGAATATTCTAGCTGAATAGAAAACAGTTTTTTTTTTCTTTTTCTATTTGTGGCATATCAAAATAAATGTGTAAACATGCACTGATTTATGCACCATTTCACTCTTTAAAATATATATTTGAGATAAAAATCATTGAATTTCTTGAAATTATTATGCAGTGTAAGATGTGAACAGGAACGAACAGTTCAACAAACAAAAAAAAATTTTTTACCTGATTTTCCATATAAAAAGTACTGAATATGCAGTGACTTAAGAACCTCATGCTGCCTAGTGGTAATCTGCATCATATAAAATGAGAAATGGTGATATATCTTTGTATACTAACAAGTCTTGAACAGCCAGTGTTCAGACTGAAGTAATAAAAATGTTTGGCAACATTCCCCCCCACCCCAAACTGGGATAAATCCATTAAACTAATTGAATATGAAAACAAGTCTTTGAAATTCAAACTGATTTTATATTTAAAAAAGCACGTCCTTTTATCACCTCAAATTATTTTTGAAAGCAGGTTGGACTTTATGCTTTACTTTTCAAATATATAACATTTCATGTTTATACACTTTAAAATATTCATATAAACTATTTCTGAAACTTAGATGGATTCCCCCCTCCCCCCAGTTTTTAAAAGGAGAGCAATAGGTTTGAAATGTATAGGTTTACCCGGAATCCTCTATGGAGTCTGTCTTTCATAATTCCAATAAATTCTTTATAGCTTAATTGATCATCTTTGTCAACATCGAAAATCTTGAAGACTGTGTTCACTAAATGTGGTGAAAGTTTGAGGCCAGTGGCAACGTAGACAGCACGCTTAAATTCATCTAGATAAATGACACAGACAAGGGGTAAACCATTAATATTATTTTTATAATATGTGTTAGTTGTCAACGAAGTTACAATGGAAGTTTTTTTTTTCCCCCATAAACATGGGTCATGATCATATGTTCAAGTAACTCTTTTCATTAATCGTCCTTTTAGGGAACAGAAAATTTTTGTGGTTTTGGTTAAAAGGGCCTGGTATCAACCACAGATACTTTAGATGTTATTAAAGTGAATAAGTTCTCAAGTTATACAGTTCAGATGGAAGATGAGATACCTGCCCAAATAATCACTGCACAGGATCATGCAGAAAGCAGCAACAGAGCACCATGGGAATTTGGAAATGTATGGTGAGTGTCCTGTAGTGTGGAGCCGGGGAAGGATAGAGAAGAGAGCCATCAGGGAAGTCTGCCGGTTTGTACATGAGCTGAGCCCGGAATAGAGGACTTCAGAGACGAGAGGAAACGGCAGATGACACGGAAAAACAAAGGCGGGGGCGGGGCTGTGGGATGAACAGGAGCACAATGCACGTTCAGAGCATGCGCAGCCCAGACACACAGAGGCTGGGATGCTCTGACTTTGAAGAACCTGTGTGTTCTTCAACAGACAACTGGGGAACTGAAGAGTTTTCGGTGTGTCAAAGGTTGACAAATCTTTTTTATAGGAAGGTTATTTTGTGCGTTGTCCCGGAAACATGGAAGAGTAGAGTGGATAATGGCGCGAGTACCACTGATCTGGCTACAGCAATAGTTCTTTTTAAGTGGTGAAACTCCAATACTTTGGCCACCCCATGCGACGAGTTGACTCACTGGAAAAGACTCTGATGCTGGGGGGGATTGGGGGCAGGAGGAGAAGGGGACGACAGAGAATGAGATGGCTGGATGGCATCACCGACTCGATGGACATGAGTTTGAGTGAACTCCAGGAGTTGGTGATGGACAGGGAGGCCTGGCGTGCTGTGTGATTCATGGGGTCGCAAAGAGTCTGACACGACTGAGCGACTGAACTGAACTGAACCTGAATTAAGGTGATAGAAGTTGCAGCAGAAAAAGAAGAAAAAAAAAGGCAGATTTATTCCTAGCACCTGCCAAGAATGATGTTTTTCATTTCCCAGTTCCACAAAGTAAAAGAGCAGCCTTCCATTCTGAACCAGGTAAGCAGGTACTGACTCTTTTTCTCTTTTTAGGGTTGACTCACTTCCCTTGGGCGTCCCTGGTGGCTCAGATGGTAAAGAATCCGCCTGCAGTACAAGATACCTGAGTTCCACCCCTGGGTTGGGAAGACCCCCTGGAGAAGGAAAAGGCTGCCCACTTCAGTGTTCTTGCCTGGAGAATTCCGTGGACAGAGGAGCGTGGCGGGCTACTCGTCCAGATTTATCATGGCAATAAAACACTGGTGTGTTAAGGCAGGGCTCCCAAAAGTTTTGGTTTAAATTTTTGAAAAAAAGGTTTTTTGGCTGCACTGCATGAGATCCTAGTTCCCCAATCAGGGATCGAACCCATGTCCCCTGCAGTGAAAGTATGGAGCTTAACCACTGGACTGCCAGGGAAGTTCCAGGTTTTGGTTTTAAAACACTAAACTGCGTTAAGGACATCGAGATCAGTCAAAGGGTGAAACATGAAAAATTTTCAGGTTTCTTTTACTCAATGAAAAAGTGAATAAAGCTATGGAAGGGATTCAATGTGTTTTGGAGAGAGAATTGTCATGTAGGGGCTTCAGTGTGCCTTCTCCCTGGAACTTGGTAATAAAATAATGAGACTGTCCTCTGAAATTAAACTGGGGGATTAGCACTTACTAGATATGGCATAGGTAAAACACTGTAAAGATATAACCAAAAAGTCCTTATTTGGCAAGAATATTTAAAAATGATATGACCACAAGGGAAGGAAAAAGCCTCCCTACAGGGAAGGAAGGAGTTGGCCCTGAGGACAATAGCATTCTGAATTCTAGGGCAGCTGTAGTTTTTGGTAAATTAAGTAAAACTGTCATTTTATATAACATTCTTAAAACTCGGTTAATTTAAGTCCATCTCTAAGAGGTGGCTTTGCTGACAAAATTCGGGTTTCTGAGCCAGCAGAGAGTACGGGTCAAGTCAGTAATACAAACAAATACTATGAATGTCAACCTGTGATGATGTGTGTGGCATGGCTGGATGGCCCTTCTATAGGGAGACACATACCCCTCTATGTTACTGAGCAGCCATGAGGTTTTTTCCTCTTTGAACCTTTACAAACATCATTAGCTTTTCCCCATAATATGCAATGAAAGGCAATAATTAAGTTTAATACCAAAATTGAGAATATTTCCCTAAACTGTGCTTAGGGAAAACAAATTTCCTATTGAAGTATACACCAAACTTTTAGGCAAAAACAGATGATGAATATGACAGACATATCTGTTAATTTGTTGTCAAAGGTTGCTAAAGAATTATGGTTTGTTTTTAATTTTTGGAAGTTTATTACTTACCTTGTCCTATAGAACGACTTGCAAAATTATACATATTCAAAGCTATTGCAAAGTCTTCTAGGTTGTTCAAAAACTGGAAAAATGATCTGAATTCATCAAATGTAATGCCCTATATTGAGAAAATACATGTAAATATATTTAGCATTGTCAAATTAAAATAAATATCCACACTTACCAGAAATAAATACACTAAGCCTCGGCAATATATCTTCTAAGTAAATATTTCCAGGGTACTTTCTAAAACCTTCTTTCTCCAAATGCAATGTAAAATTCCACTCAATTTTTTCCCATGGGTAATGTTGCTACTATTAGCAATGATAGGTGAAAACACTGTCCTGTCAGCACAGAGTTTAAAAAAATGCTACAATAAAAATACACTTAAAAGTTTCAATTTTATTTCAAGCCTGGATTTTTTAAGCCTTAAAAGTAAATATGACTATTAAGAAAAAAAGTTTACAAACTTGCTCCTGTACATGTATTCTTTAAATATATTTTGGCATTAGGTCATTAATGCCTTTATAATGATAATGCAAAATAAAAATGTCCAAAAACCCACAGTAGTGTGTTTTTGCTTGTTCCTGCTATGATAAGGCTGCCAGGACAGCAGAAGGAGGTACAATGCAAGTAGAGCTCTGGGAGGCCCAGCACGGGGCTTGGGGTAGGATCATGGACAGGACTCAGTAATGTTATTTACATAAAATGAAATTATTGCCACTGTTATAGCTTCAGTTAAACAGGAGAGTTACTTAAGGTAAGCACAATGTATCTCTGATAATATAGATTTGGATACGAAGATCTGTATTTAATTAATGTGTTCTTCTTAGCAAAATGAACAAAACTGAGAGAGAAAAATAAACTGAGAAAGGAGCAGAGGGCCAAGAGCTTAGGCTTAACAAATTCTGACATTCCTGCTGGGGTAGCAGGGGAGGGGAAACTTATTAATAAATAATATTTATATAATAGGTAAGTATGTATTAGGTTGGAAGGAGAGACCTCATTGAGAAGTAATGTAGTGAGCCATGTGTATATCTAAGAGAAGAGCTTCAGGGACTGCCTATCTCCTTTTCTAGTCCTTATGACCTTTGGTCCTCTTTATAATATTTACCATTTTCTGAAAAGATATCATTTACTGTTTTTCCTTTACTTGTTTGTTGTATCTCTCCAATGAAATGTATTCCATGAGAGAAGGATTTTGTTGATCTTATCACTTTATCCACAGTGGCTAGAGTAAGGCCTAGTAAACAGTAGAATCCCGTTCCGTTCCGTTCCGTCGCTCAGTCGTGTCCGACTCTTTGCGACCCCGTGGACTGTAGCCTACCAGGCTTCTCCGTCCATGGGATTCTCCAGGCAAGAATACTGGAGTGGGTTACTGTTTCCTTCTCCAGGAGAATAAAACCTAGTAAATACTATAAATAATAGCTTAGTATCTCCTAGACAAATAAGTGGAAATGAAAAAACATTTTAGAAATGTAAAGTGCTATTGAAATACTATTAGTTGTTATTCTTTTGGAGAGATGAAAATGACAGGAGAAAGGAACGGCAGAAGTAAGATGTGGTAGGAACAACACTGGCTGAGAGTCTTGGGTTTGAATCCTTGGCAAGTGTCTTTTAAGTGCCTGAGAGCCTCAGGTTTCCATTTTCTAAAAGAAAGCTGTCAATATCTGAAAGGTTGCTCGAAGGACTGATGAGATAATGCAGAAAAAAAAAGAAAAAAATCAGTGAGAATCAATGCTGGTTCACTTGCCATATTTTCCTTTTCTCATTGTAGTGATTTGTTACGTTTAAGATGTGCTATGCTTAGTTGCTCAGTCATGTCTGACTCTTTGTGACTCCATGGACTGTAACCCACCAGGCTCCTCTGTCCATGGGATTCTCCAGGTAAAAATACTGGAGTGGGTTGCCTTGCCTTCCTCCAGGGGATCTTCCCGATCCAGGGATCGAACCCAGGTCTCTTGCACTGAAGGTGGATTCCTTACTGTCTGAGCCTCCAGGGAAGTCCAAGAAAACTGTATGTTTAAGATATCTCTATCAATTAAAAGTTTTCAGAAGCTGAATTTAACTTAAAAGGAAATTTTCTGTTTTTTATTTGTTTGGCTACCCCATGTAGCTTGCAAGATCAGAGTTCCCTAAAAAAAAAAAAAAAATCAGAGTTCCCTGACCAGGCCATAGCAGTGAAAGCACCAAGTCCCAACCACTGGAATGCCAGGGAATTACCCAAAGAAAATTTCTTATTTTGAAACAATTTTATGTAAAAAAATAGTTACAAAGAAGTCAAATGTAAAAATGTATATGTAAAAAACAGTACAGAGAGTTCCCTACACACTTTACCCTAGAATTGAATTTTCTGAATTATGTAGTTTAAAATTTTTCCACTGGATAAAAGAGAAAAAGCAGATACCTCAAGGCCCTAAATAATACACCAGTAGCTTGAGAAAATAGTACAGTTTCCAATATTTATTCTTAGGGAAGTGCCTATGAATTGGAAGAAATTTATTTCAACATGTAAAACAGATTAAAAAAAAAAACCTAAGAGATTATATAAACTAATAGTCAAAAACATCAAGTCCTTTTTTCCTCATTCCATGGGGACCTGCAGAATTGTTAGCACCGTCACAGTGTATCCATTTTAAACAAAGTCAAACTGTTTGCAAGTTTTCCTTGGATAGATTAACTTGATCCTTCTGCAAACACAAACAGAAGGCAATACATCCCAAACACCCCATGCTTTAAGAGGTGCTTGTAACACCAGTTCTCTTCGGTTGCAGTGATGCATTCAAATGGCACTAGATAATGTAACTGCTCAGAACTGCTGACAAAATATGTGCTACTAAACAAACAGACAATCAGTTGTCCCAGGTTCTTCACCCTTCATGCTGTCCAAACTCTGAAAAACCTCACTTCAACTACTGATAAAATCATTCACTCATCAATAGCTGTCTTCCAGTGACCTTTTATTAAATAAAGTGTGACTGAAATGATGTCAATATAAACTGTTTTATGTGAGGTGATGTTTACATAGTAGCCAAAGCATATATAGCTCAGCAGAATTCTCTTGAAAAATGATATTCATAATGTGAATAAAACAACTGTTGATAACATTAAAGGTTTTCAACATGTCTAAGAAAAATAAGGGTAAAAATAAATTAAAAATTTAATAATTTTTAGAAAAGAAGAATAAGGATATGTACCCAAAATTTTAAATTCATCAATTTTTAAAATTTAGCAGAGCACTTAAGACACATAGGAACAAAGAGTGGAATATATTCAAAGTATGTATGAATCCACAGGGGAGCAGAACTAACAGGACAATATATTTTACAGACCTATATAATTACAAGCTAATAACGTACTGTTAACAAAATAAAAATGAGGATCAGATACCTTTTCTTCAGGTATACTGTAACGCACATTTTCCAAAAATACTGATGTATTTTCCACATTTGTATATCGTAAAAGAATATGAGCAAAGTCTTCTTCACTGATAGTATTCATCCCATTAGAGTAGGAAAGGAATTCTATTTCTAAAACTTCTGTTTGGAGGTTATCCATGAACCTATGACAAAAAATATATAAGCGATGAATAAGATAAGTGAAGAGTGATAGTAACAGATGGTACTTAGCCTCTGAAGACTTTTGCTCCTCACTGTGTAAAATGGGCATAACAATACCTTGCAGGGTAGTGATCACACTTAAAGGAGTTAATGTGTCCTGCCTAGTATTCACTATCGTAAGCACTGTATACATGCTTATTATATTGTTACTGTGGCTTACTAAGACTAAGGAACTGGTAATATTCTTTCTTCTGAACACACAGGAAATAATCCAGATATCTAGACTTTTTTTTTTATCATTCAGTGACTTCCTATTATATTTACCAATATAACTACTGGTACATAGGCACTGATGTAAGTGGATATTTGTTATAGAGAGTGTCTTTAGTTAAAATGAAAGCAGCAAAGAGGTGAGTGTCACTGCATTAGATGACTGCTTTCTGACTTTAGCATGTTAACATTTTTCAATACGAGTATAAAAATTAAGCTCACCTATAAAAATCTTCAAAGTTGAGCTCAGCTTTTCCTTTCTTCCCAAAAAAGTGTACAAGAAGTGTAGTATCTGTTACTAAGTTTGTAATGTCATCAGCACGCTTAAAAAAAAAAAAATCACAATTTGAAAGTTAGTTACAGCAAAACAGAATAGGAATATCCAATATCCCCCAAAGAATGTAAATATATTAACATTAGAGCTGAACTGAACTGAAAAACCATAAAGATGTATCAACACATGCCATGACAGTTAATAAGAAGTTAAAAATGTGAAAACAGAATTATAGATGAAATTGATGTTTACCTTCAAAAAGCTTAAAGCTTTGATTATAAAAGTATTCAACCTCACATTGTGGTTTGAGTCTTTCAAGACCCTTTATGTGACAATAAAGATACTAAAGTGTTAGCTGCTCAGTTGTGTCTATTTGCAACCCCATCGACTGTAGTCCACCACACTTCTCTGTCCAGGGGATTCTCCAGGGCAAGAAGACTGGAGTGGGTTGCCATGCACTCCTCCAGAGGATCTTCTCGACCCAGGGATCAAACCCAGGTCTCCAGCATTGCAAGCAGATTCTTTACTGTCACCAGACACTAGGTTAGTATAATTTTTGAGTAGTGCTTCAAAGGCACTACTACTTTTACCAGTAACTTTAGGTTGAGGAGGTAGACTGATGTAATGAAAAGAGGACAGGATTTGAAATCAGAAGACCTGGGCTTACTGACTTTTTTGATCATTGGCTTCCTTACCTGTAAAATGGGAAAAATCCTATCTGTAATAACCATTTTGAGGATAAAACTAGAATGTGAGTGTAAATGAAATATACAAATATCCTTATTGATAGTCATAAGATGTTTTGAACAAAAGCATTAAAACCTTTGGAGGGGGAGAGAAGATATCTCCTGTTAATTACATTCTTCTGTGATTGTGTATAATCAACTCTAGTCAGTCAGTTTATTATCCAAGGAACAGATTAACTTAGTAGGGGGAGGAAATATCAAGATATTGAGAAGCATGCCTAAATGGAGCATAAGAGTGGAGGCTCAAGCTGATCAGAAGTCAGCAAGAAGGACTGGAGTATCCATCTGCAGGCCAGAGGGATGGGATGTGGAAAAGGTCAGGATGACTAAGAAGAGGAGCAGGGGACAGGTTTTAGAACAAGTTGCTACTTCACAAATAAGCAGTAGTGTGATGAGCAAACAGGAGTAATGAACTCAAGAGTCAGATTTCTGAGCTTTAAATCCTGACTTTTTCCCTTATTGGTTAAGTGGCCGTGGGGAAGTTAATCTCGCTGAGGATATTATTATCCTCAGGAATAACAACAGTACTTACCCTAAAGCATTGTCATGAGGATTAGATAACCCGTGTTAGTCAGCACTATCACTGGCATATTGTAAATGCTCAATAAAATGTTAGCTATTATTATTCATTTCTGTCAAATCTGTATATTCCAAGAAGTTGAAAAAGGACTAGACAAGACAGGAAATAATGCTGGAACTTAATGCAAAAAACTATTTTTACATGGCTCTTACTTCTTTTGTGTTATTGAAACTACATATATGATACAGATCTAACAAAATGCCTTACAATGAGAGGATATAGGAACACTAAAAGTTAGTGAACTTAGATAACATAATTACGAATGTTTTCCTCTGGTGTTGTCATGTTCCTGACCTCGAGACATAATACACTGAAATGAGATGGCTTTGTTTCTCACAGCTTTTAAATAATGACCTCATTCGGCCAGTTTTTCTCATGCCCATTGAGCAGAGCAAATCTTCATTTATAGTCTTTCATCATCAAAATCTTATTAGACTTAGGTTGCACTGATCCAGATAATCCAGATCCACAGAGGCATAAATAACAGTTGGACATTAGAGAGAAAAATTAGAAAGTGGAAATGGTGAAAACCTTTCCCCTCATTCAGTGAAACAGAGCACTGCTGGCGGTCACTGAAAACTGAACCAGTGTCCTTGGTGTCCTCAAAGTGTTATATAACTTGAATCACAGGAGCACTGAGACAAAAATAGAGACTTTATCCCTTTGATTCTTGTGCTTATTGTTAAAATAAAATGAATTCAGGTGTTTTCATAACAAAGCAAAAAAAGAACCCCATGGGCCATTTACATGAAGAGCCATTATCTAACTCTGTTTTGACTAAAAATTACTTTAAATGACTTCATCAAGAATGAATTAAATTTAAAAACCTGCATAAAATAAAAATGTCAAATTATTAGAGTTTTAAGAAATTCTTTTAATGTATTTTTATTATTACTATGTGATAATCTTATCAAGCTCTATTCAATAGCTGGAGGAAACCTTCAAACTCTTGATATGTTAGTGAAGGTTTTAAATAACTTACTAAAACATATTAAGGGTTAGTAATGTTTAAAACAAATAAGAAAAAAATCTAAATTTCATCTGTAAAGCTCAAAACAGTTTGTATAATTCCAGTACTCACAGACTGTATTCAACAGTTGCCCAATAGACATATTGTACTATGAATTTATTATCTATTATTTTGGTTGGAAAGTGGTATAATTTTTCTGAAAGTGGCATATTCAAATTTTCATTATCACAGGGTTTTACTATCATTGAAAAAAATCTATGGTTAGAAACAGCTCTGAAATAAGCATATGAGAGGCTAATCTCAGGTTTACCTACATTATGTAAAAAGACCTGCTTTACTCTCAATATTTACATTTTAAATATAAAAGAAAGAAAGAAATACAAATATATATAGATCTAAGCTTTCTTTCTGAACTAATTTGAATCTTGAAATACTGATACTATTAACAATTCAATGTTACACTGGCATCAGTAATAACTGATAAGGAATTATAATGAGTTGGAATTTAACTACAGCTAATTCTCAATTATCCTCTCTAATGTTAGGAAGGTAGTAACAGAGATAATCCCTCAATAATTATTCTACCTGAAAACACAAGTTTTGTTTTCTTTTCATTTTTCTTCATACTTCCCTCCATCCATTTTCATGATGTTTTAATTAAATTAGCCAGCTTATGATTATAGCTGTGAATTGATTACAGTCAATGGTGTGCTAGTAAACTAGCTTGCAAAGGGAAAAAAAAGTCAGACTTGTGGTGTCTGCAAATGTCTAATACACTCCTATCATGGCCACTATGAAGGTACCAATGGGATGTCACAGAATACTGAGCTGGGAAGAGATGTGCTGTAAAAGCCAGCCCCATCACAAGTCTGAAAGAGCGGTAAACATCTTCAAGAGATCCTAGGCGAATCTTATATATAAGATCTTTGAGTATATGTATGAGCCGACTGGTCTTCTGATATTAAACCTCCCAAGATTTAAATTAAAGCAGATTGTGTTTAACTGCAAGAATTTCTTTCTGGCAGAGTTAAATGAGATTAAAGATAGGCTGGAGGCTGAGAGGCGAACAGTCTGTGGTGGAGAGAGACAGCAAGACAGAACTGCTAACTTGAAGCTGGGCACAGCTGGCTTGTAGGGGCTGTAAGGACTAGTGTCCCCAGTTGCTCTTACTTTTAGGCACTGACTACTGTGCCTACATAAATGATTACAGAACTAAGCACTTCTAAAATATGTGTAAGTGGAATATCCATTAGCACTTTATGCCCCAAAATGGCTAGAATTTTAAAAGGTGATTTTTAAACATTAATAATTACTAGCCATAATCACATCATATTTGTATATCACATACAGACTAAATATAGGGGAAAATGCTCTATTTACTTGTTTTGGGATTTTAAAATTGAGCACAAGTGGCAAAATGAGCATCTCTAAGTGTCTACCATGCTCTCGAGATGTCAGTTGAGTAACACTGTATATATGGGTAACAGAAGTCATATCTGATCCAGTTTACTTCTCTAGATATTTTTAAGTGTAATTTTTTAAAACAAAACTTTAGAAAAAGAAATGAGAAGCTAACTTTAAGGACAAAAAGATAATGAAAAATACATTTCTTAGTCTTTACTGAAAAAGTCCTTTACGATAGGCCAGCCAGCCATCTCTAATAAAGTTCTTAAAAATTCTTAATAGGAAACATAAAACATTATTCAATCTACAACACATAGCCCATCTTTAAAAATGACAAATTCCTATTAACAGGCAAAAAGAGAGTGGGGTGGTGGGAGCCGTCCTCCTGAGTGCAGCAAAAAGGTACATGTCTCTATGGAATTCAAAAACAATAATGAATGATGTAATGGTCGGGCTGCTTTTAATTTTCCATGCATTGGCAATCCTAACCAATGTCAAGGAAAAATGTTCCTCCCTTCCTGGACCGACTGCTCTTAGCACAATTCCCCCATGCCCACCCTTGGTAAGCCACTCACTATGAATAGTGGGAAACTGGATTGTTTAAATCTACTGTAACTCTAAAGCATTAGATATCTTTTACCAAGTTCATGTAACATTGACGCTTATAATGTTAAAAGAGTCAGTGAAACCATAAATAGTATTTTCAAATTTCCTAAAAGTGATCCTAAAGTGAAAAATAATATTTCCTTTCAATTAGGTTGGAAAGTCAAGTGTTCTACAACAAGCAGGTAGATTTAGACAATTAAAGGTGACCTTGCAGCCCCTGCTGGCACAGCTGACATATTCAAATATACCAATTTATATATAGGAATTATCGCTTTCCTGGAGAAAAGGGAAAATAGAAAATACATTTTTGGTTTCATCACTGTGACCCTAAAATGAAATAAGGACCAGATTAAGAAAGTGGCATGGTACAAGGACCTGGTTGCGGTTCGATTATACCTCTGCGAGGTCTGAGAAGAGTGCTTGGCTTGTGTTACGTCTCAGTGTGTCCCAGTAGCTTCTGGAGACGAGTTCCTCAACATCTGTTTTAAGTACCTGTAGAAGTTTTTAAGAAGCACAACTGAAATCTAAAGAACAGTCCCAAACAATGATAATTTATACACTCTAAACCTCTTCTAGCCAAACTTGAAAAGGAAAGAAAACACATTAGCTTACCTTTTTTGTTTTCTGCTGCACACAACAGTATTGTATTATATTGCTGGTAAACCAGGCCATTTTCAAAGCGGTAACACATATAACCACTCTAAGTACAATGTGGCTTTGTCAAAAACTCACCTTCTTCACTCCCCGGCCCATGCCCTTCTACTGAGACATACATTACTTCTAAGAAAGTGTGAAATAAAAATCTAATTCACACCTGTGTGAAGTAAATTCATTTGGAGGAGATTTTGGTAATTTTATAGCAACCCAGGAAAATTCTGCTTAACTTAAAAAATGAATTGTTAGCTAGCATATGTTAGTGCATCAAAGAATCAAAATGACCACATCCATACGTTAGAGAAAATTTAGATCAATCCAAAACTTGTCAGAAAGAAGTACGTGAGTTTCAGGCAAACCACTCAGAGCTAACCAAGGATTTGGTAAGTGTGTCTCTGGTAAATAGATCGTGTACTTTCTGGTTTATCCCAAGGACACAGCACCAGCTTCTACCTCAGCACAGGCTAGTCTGAAGGTGATAATCAAGATGAAGAAGTGTTGTCTAATCTTCATATGAACTGTAGAACTTCAAGCTTAACTTGGGCTGTATAAACAAAAGTAAATCTGGCTTCTGTTAGAATTTATCAGGGAAGATTTCACAGATTCTCAGGCTTGGTCTTCTTTGGGTTACTGTGAGAAGAAAATGCTGCATAATGAACTTAGGAGTGAGTGGCTGACGGTGAGAGAATCTCATTTCTTGTGTGAATTTTCAAAAGTCCAGTGCCCCTAATGAATTTGTAAGCATCTGGGAATTATTTCAAAGACCTATATTTTAATTCACTATTAAGAACTAGAAAACACTGCCTACTGCCCATATTTTAATAAACTCTTAATAAAATGTTTATAATAAGGTATCATTGAGCAGGAGTCACTTATATAACATAGATGTATTTACTACCGTAACAGTAAACATAGTAATATGGCAAGAGACTGTGCTCATCACCCCCTTTAGTAACTAAATAAGCTTTCACCAAGTAAAGTTAGCTGAGTGGAGAGCTAACACAGTTCTTTTTTTTTTTCCATAGATATAGCAGAACTTTGATAAATGGTTACTAGATTAAATACTCTGCCAAGTTATCTAAATATTTTGACCGTGGATATATTTTTAAACTGTAACTAGAAAGTTGGTATACAATAAAGAAAAGGATTGTTAAACCAATGAAACTAGAAAATTAGGCTTACTGCACAATTATTAGGAGGACAACAGGACATTTGTTTTCTGAAGCCAGGCCTCTCCCCTACTTTCAAACACTGGTCACCATCACCCCTCCCAGCCATCACATAGACTTTGATGACATTAAAAATATTTACAACATATGAAGGGATAAAATTAGTTTGACAACCTATAT
Organism: Moschus berezovskii; assembly: GCF_049115385.1. Classification (NCBI taxonomy): domain Eukaryota; kingdom Metazoa; phylum Chordata; class Mammalia; order Artiodactyla; family Moschidae; genus Moschus; species Moschus berezovskii. The sequence continues at coordinate 25,203,166 of NC_142485.1, read as the reverse complement.
TGACATGGATCACTATAGGAAAAAATGTATCTTCTGAGAGTAGAAAAGAGAGACAGGAGGAAGAAAGGAAGGAAAAGAGGAAGAGAGAGAGGAAGGAGGAAGCTAGAGTGTGAAGAATTCAGGTACTGGAACCCTAATCCCCAAGGTGATGGCATTAGGAGGAGGTGGGGCTTTTAGTGATTAGGAGGTGACTAGGTCATGGGGCCAGAGCCTGCAAGGATGGGACTGGTGCCTTTAGCAAAGGGACCTGAAAGACCTCCCTTCCCCTTCCCACCACCTGAGGACACAGTGAGAAGGTGCCAGGAAGCAGGCCCTCAGCAACTACCACACTGACCCTGCTGGCTTGCTGACCTTGGACTTCCAACTCTCAGAACTATGAAAAAATGATTATTCATCATAAGTCACCCACTTTATGGTATTTTTTATACTGCAGCTCAAACAAACACAGAAGGAAAGAAGGAAGGAAATAAAATAAGGGAGAATGGGAGGATAGAAGAAAGGAAGAAAAAAGGTGGTTAGAGGGAAAAAAGACTGATTTAGAAATGGGAATATACCACTGTGGGAAGCAGAGCAGTGGTGCCCTAAGGTTGATCATGTCCAGATAGGCAAATAAACTATATATATATAGTATATTTGAGAAAGCTTATACCCAGAGATTAGGCAAACTAGATGAAAAAAAAATCCCCAAAATAGCAGCCCATAGAATTGGGCAGGAAACTGTCTTTGCTATTAGTGATATTTAAAAACACATACAGAAAAATAGAAACAAAGAAAAGAAAATTACATCCTTATAATTTGGGCCAATACAACAACAACTGTGCCCTAAGACCATAATCTGAGAATTGTAATATAAAGTCACATGGGACTGCAGGTCTCTGTAGTGTATCACAGAAATACACCCACGCACAACTCTTCCTGGAAAACACACACCCTTAACCCAGCTCTTCAAGAATCACCACAGACACATTCCAACAAATACATGCTCATAATATGAGATTGTGCATGCGTGCTAAGTTGCTTCAGCCATATCGGACTCTTTGCAACACCATGGACTTGCAGCCTGCCAGGCTCCTCTGTCAGTAGGATTCTCCAGGCAAGAATACTGGAGTGGGTTGCCATGCCCTTCCATGAAAGAACGTAAGTCACCACAAGTAGGAACTAGCAGAAAAAAACAAATAGAACCAGAGCTGCAGATTTCAGATGTTGAAATAATTAAATGTATTTAAATGATTAAATACATACAAAATATGTATTCCATATTTTGTGTGGGATACAAAATAAGCTTAATAAATTTAAAGAATATGAAGTTGCATGTGATGGGATTTTTTAGGAAAAACAGACTACTGAAAATTATTAGGCTGATTAGAAAAAGTAAAACTTCTAGAAATGAAAAATGAACCACTGAAATTTAACTGAACTATATACAGCTAGAGAGAAACTTATTAAACTTAAAGGTAATATGAATAAACTATACAGAATGCAGTGTGAAAAGAAATAATGTGGCATATTAAAGAGGAGTTGACAGACATAAAACATGAATATGAAAGCTCTAGAAAGTCACAGTCGAGAAAATGGGAGAGAGGAAACATTCAGAGAGACACTGGCAGTGAACATTCAAGAAATAATGAAAGCAACAATCCTCATATTTGAGAAGCCCAATAAATTTCATGATAAGTAAAAGCAGAAAGATAGATTGTAAGAAAATTGTAGAATAGCAAAGGCAAAGAGAACCTTAAAAGCACCCAGAAAGAAAACAGATTAACTACAAAAGAATAATTAGACCCATTTCAACAATAGAAGCCAGAAGACTAGAATGACATCACAATTTGCTGAGAACAAATGTCAATCTATAATAATATACCTAGTAAAATTATCTTTCAAAATAATGGCATGTATACGTATCAAATCATTATACACCTGAAGCTAATATAATATTATATGCAAATTATGTCTCAATTAAAACAAACAAATCCACAGAAACAGAAGAGACTGGTGGTTGCCAGAGGCAAGTGACTGGAGGTGGTAGGAAACTGGGTGAAGGTGGTAAAAAGGTACAAACTACCAGGAATAAGATAAGTAGTCTTGGGGATGTAATTAACATAGTCTGGTAACTATAGTTAACAATACTGTACAGTGTACTGGGAGCTGCTAAGACAATACATCTTAGTTTTCATCACAAGGAAAAAAAATTGTAACTGTGTGATGGGACAGATGTCAACTAGACTTACTGTGGTGATTATTGTGATAAATACATATATCAAATTATGTTATACACTGTCAACTGATGCCATGTTATATGTCAATTATATCTCAATAAACTGGAAAAAAAATAAGGGCAGAATAAAGAGATTTCCTGAGAGAGGGTTTTAAAAAAATTATCAGAAGATCATCACTTGGGGATATACTTTGTGAGTATAAGATTATGAGATTTAAGAAAGGGGGAAATTTAAGAGGGAATTACTGAGAGAAGAATAGCAAATATATAAGTAATTTGAAAAAAACATGGCTGATACATATTTTAGAAGTCTAACTTCGTGGATTAAAAAAGACAAGGGTAGACATTATTGTTTTAAGTACACATGCCAGGAGCAGAAAGAATGGCATTAAAGAAATTTTAAACTCTATTTTTGAGAAAGAGAATAAAGATACGGTCCAATCTAAGACTTTATTATTTTAAGTATATTTACTAAAATTTCAAGAATAACTACATAAAGAAAAGAAATACAGTGAACGTCTTCGAAACTAAAAATAAATCCAGTTTGTATCAGTATAAATACAAACGAAGAAAGGAGAAAAAAAACAGTATATAGAATGGCTAAAGTAAATCCAAATAAGTTAGTCATCACAGTAATATAAACTGAATTTCCTATTAAAAAGCCCATGTTATCCACCCAGAAAAAAGAAACTGACAAAGTACACAAGATACACTTAAAAAAGACATATCCAAAATATAAGGAAAAAAATAGGTTGAAAATGATAAACCAGGCTTCTAGTAATGACAAGCTAGAAAACAATGCCAATCTTCTCACTGAGAACAACTGAAAAAACCAGACAAAATATAATATAGATGTATCTTAAAGCATCTTAAAGACACTATCTGCCTTTTGTACTATATTTTCAGGTACAAAAGCAATGGTGGGTAAAGTTTCTGAAGCCTTAGCACTATGACAGCAGTGGGACAAAAGACCAATGTCATTACATTCTTCAGAAACTTTCACATTCTTCAGTTTCATATTTTAACTCACGTTAAAATAAAAGTCACTTAAGAATATACTTGTTGAAGGACTAGAACTCATAATTTTGTTAATTTGATCTTTGAGCACACATCTTTTTAACATTCAGTGTGAAGGGAAGCAAACATAAAGCACTTCTGCTAATGAAGTACTATGGTTGTCTTGAGAAAAAACATCCAGGTGGTGATTTGTGTTGCAAGGTAAATTAGCCACTTTTTTCATGAACCATCATTTTTACTTGAAAGAACAACTGATAAGACAAACTATGGTTATTTAGACTTTGCTGTATGGCAGACATCTTTTTGGAAAATGAACCCAGTAAGCCTGTCGCTTCAAGGAAAACAACTGATAGTATTTGTAGCCACAACAATATACTGAACAGACTGAATACAGAAGCATCTAAAAGAAACCGGCTGTCTTCTATTAAGTCAGGTGTTAAAGAGATTTGAAAAGAATGTAAAAATACTACTTTCCTCATTACATTTTTGAAGTTATTTTTCATAAAAAATGTTTATGATAACAAGTGAGTTTTTATAATTTTTAAATATATGAATAACTACTTAAAATTTTCTGAGTTTTAATTTCTAATATGGTAAATATAAAGAAATATATCCAAAATATGAACAAAACTTCTTTGGATTCTCAGTAATCTTCAACAATGTAAAGGGGTCCTGAGACCAAAACATTTGAGCACTGTTGCTTATAGTAATAAAAATGAATGAACTAGGACCATTCATTAGATTCAATAACGTAGATGAAGCTGACAATCATGATGAGTCAAAGAAGCAAGACACAGAAAAACTCATATAATACAATCTCATTTAACTGAAGATCAAAAGTGGGCAAAACCAAACTGTATCATTTAAGATACATAAAAAGGTTGTAAAATGACAAAGCAGTGACTGACATAAAGATCATGATTGTGATTATCTTTTCCAGGAGAAGGATTATGACTGGAGATATATGAAGGGGCTTCTTGGGGCATAGTAAAGGTAATGTTTAATTTCTTGATCTATATTATATAGTAAACTTCTGTTATTTTTTATTTCATATTTACATTCTATCAGCAGTAAATTTCCAAACTAAAATATATATTTAAAAAAAATCAAGGAAAGCTTCATCATTACTAGAGGCAAAAATAGATAGTAAAAAACACAAAAAGGGAAAAGTCATATGTTAACAAAAATAAAGGTAGTATATTTATTTTGACAACTAAAATAGATTTTTAACACAAACACATTTCTAGAGATCTAGGGATAGTACTTAATCAAAGATTTAATTTGCTAAGATGATTTAAGTGATCTAAATATATTCCTATAGAGGCAATAACAAGGCTTAGAAATATATAAAATAAAACTGGAATTACAGGTAGAAATTAATAAGTCTATCATACGAATGTGTAATTTAACACACTATTTAACCAAACAAGTGGACAAAAAATTAGTAATGATAGAGATTTAAAACATATTTAATATGTTTGATCATGCATATATTACAACCCTGTACCCCAAGTTGGAGAATACACATTATTTTCAAACAAAGATCATTTATGAATATTGGCACTGTTTTAGTCCATAAAACAAATTCAATGCATGTTAAAAAATTATATAATAACTGGTACATTTTTGGACTCCAATGAAATTTGGATAATAAGCTTTTAAAATTTCTCAAATATAAGGCATGTCAAAATCATGCCTTGACTTTGCATTATTGACCTCATGTTTACCTTACTTATTCTTCTGGATGTTTTATATTTCTTTTCATCACCATAGTAAGATAATCAAGAATTGATTTTATAAGAAATATGAAAAGAATTAGGGTTGTTTGGAACAAAAAAGGCTATAATGTAACTATCTTCCAGAATACAAAGGAGCATATTCAATTTTACACTGTAGGAAGGGATAATCTGACAGAGTAGAGGCAAAATCTACCATAGGAATGATTAAATTTTGAAACTGGCTACTGCAGACACCACAGAACCTCCATCTGTAATAGTAAAATCCAGAGGTACTGCATTTCCTGAAGGAACATACTCTTAAAGGTAGAATCTGAGGTTATAATTAGTTCCATGAACTATACTCAAATTAGATACTTTATCACTACAGTTGATCTACAGTTGGCACTGACACGTTCCACAGTTGGATCTACAGTTGATCTACAGTTCTGGAAACTAAAAGATAATTGCCAGCTAATTCATAACATTATACTGTTATATTTGTATGACATATATCACTGATACTTCATATAAATGTTCAGACTTTTTTCTAATTTAAATAAATTTTCCTTGTTTGACTTTTTTCAAAATAATCATTCCTTTCTGAGGAAAAATTTCTTATTAGTTTATACAACTTGAAAAATCATGCAATCCAGTGAAGACTGGATAATAAAATGACATCATGTTACATCACTTTATATGTATTTTATATTCTTAGATGGAAAAAAGATGTTTTAATAAAATATATATACATAACTAAAATAAAATGTAAATTACCTATTAAATAAGCAAGCGTAATATAAATGAAACATGTAATTTAAATCTGCTGCTCAATATATTCTCTTAATGTCTAAGTAACTACAATTTGTATATGTGGCTTAAACTAGAACCATATTAGTACTTGTTTCCTTTCAACAATACTACTCTGAAATGTATTATTTAAAAAACATGTTTGTCTCTTATATGAAAATTATTTGAGTTTAAAGGAAATATATAAATTGCCACAGTTGGAAAAATGGCTCATGCAATGACAGATTAGAAAAATAAATAACAAAGTCATAATTATTATTAACATTTATTAAGTTTCACAGGGCATGTGGCATTAGAATCTCTGAGATTTCCATCTTTCACATTGTTATATATTTTTGAAATAATTAACAGAGGAATCTTTAAAAAATTTTAAGAGAACGGTAGGCTTTATTCCATGGAAAACAGTGAATTTCACAGAAAAATTTTAAAGTATCTTGTAAGGAATCAAAACAGCCAGTCAGTCATAAGATTCCCATGGACTTGGCTTGTTTTCCAACCCATTCTAGGTCCATTCCTTGTGACTTAGATATTTTACATTTATTTTATGCTGCATCAGCCTTTAGTGTATACTTGAGTCTCAAAGAGAATTAGTTTTTAGAGTTTGGAATTTTTATTAAATATCAATTTCAGGAGCTAGAGTCTAGTGTAGCTAGAGTCTACACTATAATGGAACCTTCCAGTAGGACAATACTGAGAAGGGCACTGTAAAGTTGAGAGTTTCTCTCAGGTGGATTTGTATAATTTGAGGGATCCATCTAAGTGACTTAAGGACGCCAGGGAAAATCAGATGGACTGTGCCTTTTACATTCAGAAGAGACCATGCCCTATTCTCGGTTGTGTAGCAACTGGGCTGATCCATAAGCTATGACTTTCTGGGAGAAAGAAAAGAACGAAAGCGTAGCATCAGAAGAGTACATCTGGAAGATCATTTATAAGAACTCCCAACTTTTTCAGGAAAAGACGAGTTTGAAGATCATAATCCTCTTGAGAAACAACATGCTACAGTGATATATTGAACATATCAAGTGTCATCTTATACAAGACTTTTGTAGAGACCAAAGGCAGTAGGCAGGCATCAAAAGTTTTAGAAAAAAAAATGGGGAGAAATACTGAAAACTAGCAAAAGTTTATCCATTAATATCTTTGGTATAAGAATTAAGAAAAGAACTGTATATCAGATGGAGAGATCTAGCTCTTAAAATACCTGTGTCCTGCAGGAGCATAGCCTGAGAATCTGCTCCATAAATTGTACTTAACTCTTCAAATACCACTGAAAAATATAAAAGGTCAATTACTCTACCAGAGTTTTGGGTTCTTGTTCACTCACCTTCACCTTATTTTAATCTAAAGCTAAAGAGAAAGAATTGCTTTGTAAGTTTATAGTTTTCTTATAAATGCAGGAAGGAAATAAAAACTGGGGGCTTGGTTTCACATTATTATATTCAATAAATTCCTAAACAGTCTCGATAGTAGATCTGGCTTTACAAAAGAAATAGCATTGTCAAGTATAACAGGTGAGGGCTATTTACATAAAGAACATTTAAAGGGTTGTACATACACTATTAGTAGGAGAATGGTATCCATAAAGTTGAAGACGCTGACATAGAGCACAAAGGGCCAAATGAAGTGTCACATTTCAGAATGAACCCAAGTATAGCAAAAGAAAAAAAAGAAAAAGACGACAAAATAATCAATTAGGAAGGGCAAATCATTATGCTACATTCTCTATAGAGCACGCACACAGTACAAGTGGGATAAATGTTAAAGATGAGTAGCAAAGTTTTTAAAATCTCGTATAATTAAACATTAAGTGAACCTGTGCTCATTTCAACCACTTTCATTATAAGTTTTTGGTGGAACTATTGCTTTGAATTAAACATGGTACTCCGAAGTATGCAGTTTTCCTGAGACATGCTTCAGCAATTCCATGTGCGATGAGGGGGCAGATCTCGATGCAGCAGCATGGCGGTGGGGATGGCGTGAGACCTATGCTGGAATCCTGCTCAGCGCCTGGTCGTGTCATGGACCCAGGCAACTTAATGAACCTCTCTCAGGTGGTTTTCTCTTCTGTGCAAGGTGTGAAGACTTACCTGAGAGAAATGTAATGAGGACTAAATGAGAGTAACGTGTAATGAAGATAGTACAAACCTTAGCATATAGTTAAGTGTCCCAAGAAATATTATGCTCATTTCTCTCTTCTGAAGCATAGTTCATTTTGATATGTAAATATTTTAAAATTTAGTCTTGCCTAATTTTTGATTTGGGGATGTACTATTCAGTTTAAAATATTCTACTAATTAAAAGAGAATTTCAGGTTTCACAATTAGCTAATCTTTTTGAGTATTTATTATATTTCATACCCTGTTAAGTGGCTACACGGTTTAACTTATTTAACCCCCATAATCATCATATGTGCTCATTACTCCTATTCTAGTACAAATGAAGAGACTTAGGCACAGAAAAATTTAAGGACCTGGTTCAAGGTCACAGAGGTAATGAATGGCAGAGCTAATAGTCAAAACTTGAAAATCTGACTCCTACAATGTCTAACATAATCTATATATTTTCACCATAAGCTAAATTTCAGTTGCTTCAAAACTCAAAAATCTCATCAGTTCAGACATGCATTGTTTAAAATGTGACAGCTATTACCAGTGTTACCACTAATTATTATTATTATTGTAAAACACAGTAAAAAAATATTTGAAGAGAGCTGTATTGTCCTAGAGTATTGCTTAGTTCAGAAGCTGGACTAAAGATTATTTCTGGATTGTTTTAAGAAATAGTTTGGATAGTTAAATTCTATAAGTGAGATTCCAGGAGCATTGATTGAACTGTAAGATAAACACCTCTGGGAATACCTATGGAGATCAGTGTCTTTAGCAAGCATTCGTTTCCATATAAGTAAGTGATAGAATACTTAAAAGTTATTTTTATCTGTTCTTTAAAACAAGTCTCCTTCCCCATATATTTGCTAGATAATGTTTCACTGATCTACGTATGTTCATATAAAATAACACAATTTAGGGTATACTGATATAATTTAGCGGAGAAGGCAATGGCACCCCATTCCAGTACTCTTGCCTGGAAAATCCCATGGACGGAGGAGCCTCGAAGGCTACAGTCCGGTGGGGTCGCTGAGGATTGGACATGACTGAGCGTCTTTACTTTCACTTTTCACTTTCATACACTGGAGAAGGAAATGGCAACCCACTCCAGTGTTCTTGCCTGGAGAATCCCAGGGACGGGGGAGCCTGGTGGGCTGCCGTCTGTGGGGTCGCACAGAGTCGGACGTGACTGTAAGCGACTTAGCAGCAGCAGCAGCAGATATAATTTAGATTTCATAATTCAGATAGACTTTCCCTACAGAATCCAAGTTAACAAAGTTTTGCTTTATTACTGCTATGAACGTACTTGCATTGTACCATCGGCATTACATTTACTTCACCTGGGTGCAGTGGCGCTTCTGTGCTGACACGGTGACTTCTCCCAGTGTGGGCTGTCTGCTATTCTTATCCCTTTCCTCTCTGCCTTTGTTACTCACTCGGGCATTTTAGTAAAGGTTACTGATTAGAACAGGATCGTTACTTTGCTGGAAGATCCCTAAGTCTTTTCTGGAATTAGTATAAATAAGCAAACAATGAAATCTGTATCCATTGAAACACTATCTACTTTATCACTGAGGTGTACCAAAAGATTCATTAACATAATTCAACCTCCTAAATGATATTTTGTCAACAACTTGCCTATCCAGTTAATCACTGGCAATCCATCAAAGTTAAAATAGTTGTTTACTCTTTTAGTATATTATCAATAGAGAGTGTCTTCTACCAGTGTCTTCCATAATTTAGTCTATCGGGGAGGTTAAGAAAATACTGATAAATATACCATAGTCAAATATTCTGAGAAATAATAAACATTCATAGTCCTGATAGTCTGCTTTTATTAATATAAATACACAGTTTATAAATCTACTGGGATGAAAATGACACCCATCTGCTACAGATAACCCATGTTTAAAAAACCTAATATATATGCTTGTAACAGTGAGAAAAATAAAAAGTGTTGCAACTCTTTAAAGTTAATTATTTGAACTCCAGATAAACCAATTAAACTATTTCACAGGGCCACTAATTTGCAAATGAAACAATTATCATTTACATGCTAACAAAATTCACCATGTTTCTGCTGTCTAAGTACCAGAGGAAGAAACATGATACAGGTAAAAGTATAGGTTTTGGAGCTGGCCAGTCATGGGTTCAAATCTTGGCTTTGCCATTTAATAGTTATGGAATTTTGGACAAGATACTAACCTTTCCAAGTGTCAGTTTTCTCACCTATAACTATAGATAATAAGGGAACTGTTTGTTAGATTAAAAGAGAAAATGCATGCAAAGCGTCTAATATAATGCCTCATACTAAAGTCTTAGTACCTGTCTGTTATTTTTATTAATTGAACCTGGGATGTTGTCAGGCTGAAATATTTACTTGGGACAAGCAAAAAGAAAACTAGAAGGAAAATGGAGGGAAATGTTGCTTAACTCTACCTTCAAAATAAAATGAAACATTACTCTTCCCAGAAGAAGAATCTATAATACATATTTCTATGAATGAAAAGAAACATATTATTTCCTTGTTTTTGCTTCAACATTCATATTATTATAGTACCACTAAATTTACTCACATGTATAATTAAATCTTTGCAATTCACCTTTAATTTTTACATGCATAATGATCTGTATTAACCTATTATATGATATACCCTTCAAATCTCATGGATAACAACAATATGGATGAAAATGATTGAATGAATATGGCTATGGATACAGATGTTTAATATCAATACTTGATATAAATATTGATATCAGAGCATATAAATACTGAAGTTTTTCTACATAAGAACTTCAGAAAGTTTTCAAGAAACAGACAGATCCAAAGCTACAGGCTTTAATTACTATTTCTCAACATGAATAAAATAATTCTTACCTAGAAAACCCACCTGAAACCATTATAAATTATTCTTACCAGCATTGCACGCTTTTCTTCATCTCCTTTAGTTTCTCTCTTTTCGTTTTTTTTCCTGAATATTTCTTGAAGCTGAAAAGAAAACCAATCAAAAATTAAACACCTGATATGAATTTCTGGGAACCTATCTAACACCCCATGCTAGATATATTCTAAGAACAAAGAAAATAATTAGTTTCATATACACCAAGAACATTAAAACTAGTATGAAAACATTTTCTGATACCAGTTTTTTTCCTAAGAAAAAGGAAATAGATCCTTTGGTCCATCATATAGTTTTGCTTTATGATAGTATCTCCTATAGTTTAATTTTATTGCTAAGACACAAACACATGGAGCCTGTGGCATATATATAAAAAGAGATGACGCCTACGGAGGAATAAAGAACACTGGACCAGAAGTCAGGGGTCTAGGCTCGAGCCCATCCTCTGTCATAAACCAATCTTATGGATGGGGGACAGGTCCTCACTGGGCTCCAGTTTGCTCATACATGAAATGAAGATGGACTGAATGACCTCTAAGGTCTCTTTCAGGTAATGGCAGGAACATGGGCTCTGCATGTCTAACCTTTTGAGCAAGTTACTCTAATCATTTAAGGCCTGTTTTCCATATGGGGAATATGAATAATTTCTTACCTTACAGCAATATTTTTTTCTCTAGCTTTACTGGATATAATTGATATAGCTATAGCTATACTAGATATAATTGATAGGTCTTATAAAAATAATGTGCAGAGTAAACATTACAAGTAATTACTTAGCACAAGCACATTGCCTATCACACAGTAACTTCTCAAGAAATGTTAGCTACTATTACACATGGGCTTCCCAGGTAGTTCAGTGGTAAAGAACCTGCCTGCCAATGCAGGAGACCCAGGAGACATGGGTTCAATCCCTGAGTTGGGAAGACCCCCTGGAGGAGGACGTGGCAAGCCATTTCAATATTCCGGCCTGGGAAATTTCATGAACAGAGGAGCCTGGTGGGCTACAGTCCATGGGGTCACAAAAGAGTCAGACACAGCAACTGAGCACACACACCCTATTATACATGGCATTATTTCCTGTTTAAAATCCTCTTTTACACATGGAAGCTTAATCCTATCTTTATCTCAGTTTTCTGGTAAGGTCACTCACTGTTCTTGTCTGTGTAATTTGAACAGCTATCTAAAATCTTTTAGTTCACTTAGTATGGCTAGAGCTGAAATCCAAAATGTATTCCCTCCCAAGGAATTGTTATATAATAACAATTTAAAAATACAGTACAAACTGTAAATTATTAAAACATATATTCCATACTTTATCTTAGTGAAAAGAGTTTTTCTCTTTAGCAAGCATTATTAATACCACTTTATAAACAGGCAGGAGGATCATAGATTTTACAAATCTATTAGTAACTCTGCCCAACTCCACCTCTGCTTTTAGGAACTCTTAGCTGTTTATGTGCATGCGTGTTAAGTCACTTCAGTTCTGTGCGATGCTATGGACTGCAACCTGCCAGACTCCTCTCTCCATGGGATTCTCCAGACAAGAATACTGGAGTGGGTTGCCATTTCCTCCTCCAGGGGATCACTCCAACCCAGGAATTGAACCCGAGTCTCTTACATCTCATGCATTAGGCAGGCGGGTTCTTTACCAGCCCTTAGCCATTTACAAACAACAACAAACAATAAAACATTAGTATGGCCACGGCAGAGTAGACCACTGCTTTAAAGGAAGAGCAACTTTTGTAAGAGTGTAGAGTGGAAACAAATTGAAGTTCTACCTCCCACCTCCACAAACAGACAAGAGTCCCAAAGACATCTACACAGGCAGCTTCCAATGCAATGAGTTCCAAAAGGTAGCCTTTAAGACAGTGGGGTGGAACTTGGCCGTGCTGCCACAGGAAGTCTGTTGAAGACTGTTTGGATTACAAGGCTCATTCTGAAAGTCCTAAAGTACAGCTGTACACTATCATGACAGAGCTCTAGTGAACCAAGTCTGCCTGAGCAACATCTCTCTCCACTGCAGTGAAGCTCCCCCCGGCCACCGTTGCGAGCAGCACGACAGTGAGGGGCCCTTTGTGGGTCCAGCTCCCCAGACTTGCTCAGGGGCTGTACTCGGCAAGGGCTATGTGGAAGCCTTTTGACAGATCCCAGTAATTAGTTCCCCGCCTCCTTCTGAGCAGCTGCTAATTTGTTCTGGTGAGGATTTCCCTCTCGCCTCTTTCCTACCATGGAAAAGAATGATTTCATAATTTCTCTTCTGTGCTCCAGCCTCTGAAGAAAATACTAAGCTATCTAAGAGGTTTTCCAAGGGATTTTTATTGGCTTGTTACAAAGGAAAAACAGAAAACGAAATGGCTATTTATGTTATTTTCCCCTTCTCTTTTTGCTAATAGAGTAGAGGTAAATATTGAGTTGCACATAAAGGCTAAAGGTAGACCTTGTTACTGGGAGGAGTAAACTAATGTTAATCTCTGTTTTAGAGAAAATCAGAAAAGGCATTTTGCCACAGACATAGATACAGGATACATGGGTAAAAAGAGAAAAATTCTGGAAGGAGAGGGTGGTTAAGATGAGTGAGTAGCTGATGATGCTGCCAGACCAGCACCAACATGGGACCAGTCAGGTAAGAAAGACTGAAAGACAAATACCAAGAACACACTTAACAGCCCTTGGTCAAAGACCAGGGAAGGCAGTGGGAGAAAGGGCGTCTGGAATACAAGGCAGCAACGAGTGGAAGAGAAAAACAATATTGTAAATCCTTTAAAGAGAAGGAAGGGAAGTTTCCACAGGCAGGCAAAGAGCTGCCTGTAGCTGGGTGGCTGATGTGACAGGGTCTGGGCATGTGTAACGGCCAGGATTGCCGGTCTCTCACCCCATGGAAAATATGCATTTCAAACCTCCAGAATATGCGTAAACAATTATAATCATCTTCATGTGTGTGTGTGCTCAGTCACTCAGTCATGTCTGACTCTCTTGAGACCCCCATGGACTGTAACCCACTCGGTTCCTCTGTCCGTGAGATTTTTCAGGCAAGAATACCACAGTGAGTTGCCATTTCCTTCTCCAGGGGATCTTCCCACCCAGGGATCAAAGCTGTGTCTTCTGCACTGGCAGGTGGATTCTTTATCACTGAGCCACCTCAGAAGCCCTATAATCATCTTTATACAGTGAATAAATTTATATTTTATAGTGTAAAAATAATTCAAAATGAAGTACATGAGTATAGTATACTTTATTAAAGGAAAAGCATAACACTTTTACTCTTTTTTCAACAATGTGCTGTGCTTAGTCACTCAGTCGTGTCCGACTCTTTGCGACCCCATGAACTGTAGCCTGCCAGGATCCTTTGTCCATGGGGATTCTCTAGGCAAGAATACTGGAGTGGGTTGCCATTCCCTCCTCTAGGGGATCTTCCCAACCCAGGGATCAGACCCAGGTCTCTGGCATTGCAGGTGCAATTTACTGTTTGAGCCACCAGGGAAGCCCTTTTTCTACAACGGTACTCTAAATAATGCAAAAACATAAAAAATATAAGTAAGCAATATATGTATTGATAAAATGTAACCAATAATATACATACCACCAAAAACTCCTTTTTATCCACCATCTCATTGCCATCTGTGTCAAACATGTTGAAAGCTATTCTAAAACCTGCATGTGGCTCTGCCGGACAAAAACAGGAAAGTATTCGTGAAATGGAAAAATGCTTTCAAAGTTCAAAATCCACGTTAGTTGTAAACAATTCATATTCTGTGCAGAAATACTCTAACCAAGAAATTAAAAGCAACATGTTACTATTAGTTAAATATAATAAAAGCTATGCTACTGCTGCTAAGTCGCTTCAGTCGTGTCCGACTCTGTGCGACCCCAGAGACGGCAGCCCACCAGGCTCCCCCGTCCCTGGGATTTTCCAGGCAAGAACACTGGAGTGGGTTGCCATTTCCTTCTCCAATAATAAAAGCTATAGGTAAGTATATATACTTCTGCTTCATATATTAGCACACTTAGTAACACAGTTGATAATACACTTGAAATCTACTTGTGTGATACTTGCTGCCTATCATTGACAGTAAAATCTGATTCCTTTCCTTCCAAAAATAAATATTTCTTTCTCTTCCAAAGTCTGTCAGTTTGTTTGAAAGGAAAATATCATCTAAGTGCATTTGAAATATTTTTAATATGTCAGCTAGTTAGAGCAGAAGAAAAAAAAATACAACACAATGGACCAGCCTAAAATCCTGGGGAAATTATAACACAATAACCCACAAAAAAAAGTCAGGCATGAGAGATTACATACTTGGGGTTGAACTTCCAGAGGCTTCAAATACAGAAATATAAAGAGGACTTGAATAATTAATTCCTTTTTTCCCCCAAATACATGGAAAAACTGCTTTTCTGAGAAAGACTTTCATACACTATGAACTGCTGTAATTGTATGAAACTTATAATAAGATTCAATACCTCTTCTCCTTTCACTTCTAAAGCAAAAAGAAAAATGCTTGGACAGAAGAAAATTTGAATGCATCCTTCAAAGCAGATCTCAGTGTACATGCCTTTTTCAAAACATTTGACCTCTTTTGAGATGACTGGCAAAAAGTTTAAAAAGGGACCTCCCACAGGTACACTTGCCACTAAGTGTTTTGAAATTGTGAACCCAGCAAAAGCAAAGCACACAGACTTGCTTTCTTAACCAGTAATGGCTGTCTCTGAAAATAATGGAAATGAAAGCCTTTTATGCAAGTTCATTTTTTGCATGTATTTTAGGAATCTAGACTTACTTTCATTCTCATTCACTTGTGGAAGAAATAAAAAGTTAGACCATCTCCAATGACCAAGTTTTAAGCTTTAAAAAGATCTTGAAGATACACACAGAAATAAGTCCTCACAAGCATTGTTTGGAAGGGAAAATAAAGTCACATGAGTCTGAGTGACCTCAGGGAGTTGGTGATGGACAGGGAGGCCTGGCTGTGATTCATGGGGTCACAAAGAGCGGACATGACTAAGCAACTGAACTGAACTGAATAAAAAATAAAGGGGGGGGGAACTATACACATCTAACATGGATTATCTAGCTCACTTCCTGTGTGCTTAGTCGTTCAGTCATGTCTGACTCTTTTCAACCCCATGGACTATAACCCGCCAGGCTCCTCTGCCCTTGGGGATTCTCCAGGCAGGAATACGGGAGTGGATTGCCATGCCCTCCCACAGGGGATCTTCCCAACTCAGGCATCAAACCCAGGTCTCTCACATTGCAGGCAGATTCTTTACCATCTGAGACACCAGGAAAGCCCAAGAATACTGGATTGGGTAGCCTATCCCTTTTCCAGAGGATCTTCCTGACCCAGGAATTGAACTGGGTCCTGCACTGCAAGCTGATTGTTTACCTGCTGAACTACCAGGGAAGACCCAAACAACACCCATAATTAAAGAAAAGTTAGGATATTTGAGTGCTGTGATTTCATTTGGAATTCAGAACTCAACTTAGAGAAAGAGTTTAAATTGAAAAATTATAATTAAATAACACCCATAATGTTTTTTTGGGTTTTTTTTGTGTGTGTGTGTGAAGAGTCACAGCACTCAAATATCCTAACTTTTCTGTAACAAGCAAAAATCACTATATGGGATTTTTTCTAACATGCTAAAACCAATCCTGTCCACACTCAACATGTGGTTTTCCTCACCAGTTTTGTTTTACTTGTACCTACCACTATGCTGGTTCAGAGACTTATAACTTCTGATTTTGCATCCAAAGTTGTTCTAGCTAACAAGATAACTTTGGAACAAATCTCTGAGACACTCCTTGGCATCCACTCCTCTAATTTCCATGGTGGCATTCATCCTTAACCGGACTCTAAATCCATGGGTTTCCAGTCTGGACGTCCTCAGGCAGTACTAACTGCACAATACTTACTTTTCTTCAGTCATTTTAAATGATTTTGAGCCAGGAGAAAAAAAGCAAGGAAAAAGAAAAAAGGCAGTAATTTTTGAAACACACATGTGCGCACACGTACACACACATTTCCCAAACTTCCTGTGACAGAACTCCAACATAACATCATCCATCACTAAATTCAGAATAAAACAGTGGCTGTGTTATCTTCCAATCATGGAAGTACAGGAATTTTAAGACTGGTTTCTAATGATGCAGTTTTATTGATGTTCTTTTTTTCCACACATCTCCATAAATATCCACAATTGGAAATTCCACTAGTCACTTTCTTGCGTTCATTTGCCAGTTATTTTTTGAGAGGCTACCATGCGCCCGACACTGTTCTTGATACAGAAATGAACAAAAAAGATAAAATCTTTGCTATTGTGGACCCACACAGACAAAAACATGTAAACCAATAAACAAGTACTTTCAAATAGTTTCCGTGCTATGAAGAAAATACAACACTGGACAGGGAGAAAAAGGGAGAGGTGGAAGAGGGAGCGATATTAAGGAGGGTAGTTAAGTAGGGCTTCCCTAAGCTTTCATGTTTCAAAGAAAACCTGAATTATTTTTATTATCTGGAGGATCTTGAGGAAAAGCATTGATGGTAGAAGGAACAGAAAATATAAATGAGACTTCAGGAATTTAAAATGTCAGACAGATGGTTGGAACACAGTGAACTACAGGGTATAAGTTCCCCCATTAAATGCAATGAAATTTAACTGAACACTTTAGTAAACTCTTCATATATTTCAAAAGAATTGCTGCATATGAAAAGAAGAGAATAATGAAGCTATTGGAGGATGTATGATGGGTCTCCTGATAGACTCAGTAGTTAAAAGACTCATTCTTTCACACTAGTCTTGAAGAAAATGTGATTTGAATGAGTGTAGCAGAAAATTTACAAATTATTACCTGTCCTTACCTTTAGGTTCCCACATAGATTAAACCACAAGGACTGATGTAGGGTATTAAATTCTTAATTTATGAGCATTTTATTACAATAAATAATCATAATCATATTTATGGTTTTGACACTTGATAATACTATGCTTAGCATTTTCCACTGGCATTTAGACATGAATTTTGCAAGACAGTGTAGATAGAACTAAACTGATTTTCAAAGTAAGAGAATCTAAAAAAAGATTTATTTCTCAAGGTTATGCTTGAGAAAGAAAACTGCATCCAGAAATAGATTTAAGGAGTATACTTACTTGTTAAAATACATAAAAGAAAGAGATACTCTGTGTAAGAAATCACACCTAGAAGAAAAATAATACTAGTTATGCTATATATAAAATATTTCTCTTTCATATTTATCAAGTAAAATATTATTCTTATAATAGCAGTAATAGTTGCAAAAAATTAAGACTTTAAAGATGCTAAATATTGTTTTAAATGAGACCAAACTATTACCATAAGATCGGAGCAAAAGAAGCAAGAAATAAATTTTACTTTGTTTCATATGCCCTCTTAGAAACAAAATTCACATTAATGCTTCCAGATATGACACAAAAGCAAAATTATTAATAATGTTTACATATAGCTGTAAATTTTAAACGTGTTGCTAGAGCTTTCAGTATATGAATCTAATTAAAGAGCAGAAGGTTGAAAATGGTTAACTCTGTGAAGTGCTTAATGACTTCTTAGACATCCTTGAACAAAACACTTAGATATTCTTGCTTAGAGATTTGACTGCTGTATTGCATTCAAAAAATACAACTCTATAGTTATTACTTTTCTGCCTTTAAGTTATTATTCATTATTCTTGACATATTTCATGCTTCTATTAAGTCTAAGAAATTTTAGTTTTAATTAAATGGCTTACACTTTCTGCATATTACATCCTGAGTTCTCTGTAATCTCATAATTATAAACTTTAAAAGGAGTTTGTTTAAAGTAAAAAAAATATACTTTCTGTTACTCAAATTCTTGCTTTTGAATGATAACACCCAAAACTAGAATTAATGGCTTAACTGATTTTCCAAGCAGATCCTGAGAAAATTAAAATCAGGAATAAGCCAATAATACTTACCCAGATACTAGACAGTCCTTATGTTTGGTAAAACAGTATAAAAACTCTTAAATGATCAGATCGTGAACCTCAAAACTCCACTTTACCTGATGATCTTTGAGGCTATCCTCTTTGTTACAGAACAAAGAGAAGAGGAGGCCCTGTCAGGCGGTCTGTCAGAAGAGGCGAAGGGACCGAGCTAGGAGGCCTGAAAGCATTCCCGTCTTTTGTTTATACTAGAATACTGTGACCTATAGACATAGTTCTGGTTGATTGCCATGAATGTTATGGGAGAAAGATTCTAGAATGGTCAATGTGTATAAAGATACAATACCTAGATTCCATAGGGATCCCTCAAAAAAAAAAAAAAAGAATTGCAAATGGGCTCTGGATCTCCACAATCCAGTCTCACTGACTGCTGTTCTAACTGATGTGGTGGAATACACAAGAGATACTGGTTAGTGAAAAGAAGTTTAATATCTGCGGTACATCTTTTACTTGGTAATCAACTCAAGAGTCCCCTCAGTGAAGGATTACTTAACAGTAGGTGTCCTGATCATGAGTACTGCAGTAGACACTTGTTGAAGTACAGAGTTTTTGAGGTGTTTTGAGGAGTTTTTGGTTTTTGAGGTGGTGTCATCCACAGCAGAGAAAAACAAAGTGAGAAGCTCATGATAAAATTTAATAAAAATGGTCAAGAAGAGAAAATACTCCTAAACATGAACTGTAGATTCATGCTTTTAATTACAAAAATGGAGAATCATTAGACTAATCTTTCAATTTGCTTTAAGGTCACCCAGAGTCAAAAATAAAATAACAGTAAATGCTAAGCATATAGTAAACTTGTGATCTTTAGAAAAAGAGGATAAGAAAGATGCCAACTAGGTTTCCTTTGAAAGTTCAATTTAAAAAATTCTAAGGGAAGTTCCTTTAAAAGCTCCACACTGTTTAGTTCCTATATCCTGATACATTACAGCTGGCTATTATAACTAAGTCTGTGTAATTCATGTTTTCATAAATGCTACATACCAATTAAATTTTTGTAAAACTGTCTAACATTTTTTTGCCGGGTTGTATTTTAAGCTGATGGAATTCCTTTGTAAGTTAGTCTTCAACAACTCTAAAAACTTAGCTTTAAGATTCGTCTTCCGCCTAATCTATTAAACAACAAGACTGTAACTCTCTACTTCACCTAACCCAATGGTTCTAAAACTTGGGTACATGGATTACCTCGATAATCCCATCTCTATGACATAGAGCTGCACTGTTCTACAGGGCAGTCACTGACCACACAGGGCTACTTAAATTTAGAAATAATTAAAAGTAAATAAAATTAAAAATTCAATTCCTCAGATACAGTAGCCCCATTTCAGGTTCTTCATAGCCAATAACTGACTCAAGGCTATGGACTCTAGGGGTAAGGACATTCCGGTCACTGTAGACAGTTCTACTGGATAGCATTGAATACATTATCTTCCCTGAAAAAAATATACAAATCTGCATACAATTTAAGTAGGATCAGTTCAGTTCAGTTCAGTCGCTCAGTCGTGTCCGACTCTCCGCGACCCCATGAATCACAGCACGCCAGGCCTCCCTGTCCATCACCAACTCCCGGAGTACACTCAAACTCATGTCCACAGAGTCGGTGATGCCATCCAGCCATCTCATTCTCCGTCGTCCCCTTCTCCTCCCGCCCCCAACCTTTCCCAGCATCAGAGTCTTTTCCAGTGAGTCAACTCGTCGCATGAGGTGGCCAAAGTATTGGAGTTTCAGCTTTAGCATCAGTCCCTCCAATGAACATCCAGGATTGATCTCCTTTAGAATGGACTGGTTGGATCTCCTTGCAGAATAAGGGACTCTCAAGAGTCTTCTCCAACACCACAGTTCAAAAGCATCAATTCTTCGGCGATCAGCTTTCTTCACAGTCCAACTCTCACATCCATACATGACCACGGGAAAAACCATTGCCTTGACTAGACGGACCTTAGTTGGCAAAGTAATGTCTCTGCTTTTTAATATACTATCAAGGTTGGTCATAACTTTCCTTCCAAGGAGCAAGCGTCTTTTAATTTCATGGCTGCAATCAGCATCTGCAGTGATTTTGGAGCCCAAAAAAACAAAGTCTGACACTGTTTCCACTGTTTTTCCATCTATTTCCCATGAAGTGATGGGACCAGATGCCATGATCTTTGTTTTCTGAATGTTGAGCTTCAAGCCAACCTTTTCACTCTCCTCTTTCACTTTCATCAAGAGGCCTTTGAGTTCCTCTTCACTTTCTGCCATAAGGGTGGTGTCATCTGCATATCTGAGGTTATTGATATTTCTCCCGGCAATCTTGATTCCAGCTTGTGCTTCTTCCAGCCCAGCGTTCCTCATGATGTACTCTGCATATAAGTTAAATAAGCAAGGTGACAATATACAGCCTTGACGTACACCTTTTCCTATTTGGAACCAGTCGGTTGTTCCATGTCCAGTTCTGACTGTTGCTTCCTGACCTGCATACAGGTTTCTCAAGAGGCAGGTCAGGTGGTCTGGGATTCCCATCTCTTTCAGAATGTTCCACAGTTTATTGTGATCCACACAGTCAAAGGCTTTGGCATAGTCAATGAAGCAGAAATAGATGTTTTTCTGAAACTCTCTTGCTTTCTCCATGATCCAGCGGATGTTGGCAATTTGATCTCTGGTGCCTCTGCCTTTTCTAAAACCTGCTTGAACATCTGGGAGTTCACGGTTTACATACTGCTGAAGCCTGGCTTGGAGAATTTTGAGCATGACTTTACTAGCGTGTGAGATGAGTGCAATTGTGCGGTAGTTTGAGCATTCTTTGGCATTGCCTTTCTTTGGGATTGGAATGAAGACTGACCTCTTCCAGTCCTGTGGCCACTGCTGAGTTTTCCAAATCTGCTGGCATATTGAGTGCAGCACTTTCACAGCATCATCTTTCAAGACTTGAAATAGCTCCACTGGAATTCCATCACCTCCACTAGCTTTGTTCGTAGTGATGCTTTCTAAGGCCCACTTGACTTCACATTCCAAGATGTCTGGCTCTAGGTCGGTGATCACATTATCGTGACTATCTTGGTCATGAAGATCTTTTTTGTAAGTAGGATCAGGACCTGCCTAAACCTATAGCTTCCAGATTTAAGCCTCCCTTTAACTAAAATGAATTTCCTTCTTCCATCCATTTATCTTTCTTAGATTATATTTGATTCAATTTTATTTTCCCATGAGAGGTATTAAGGAAATACTTTTTTACATTCACCAATTTACCCCATTCTTCTGAGCTTTGAACTTTCTTGATTCTATCATTCCACTCTAAGATTTGAATGGCAATCTTTAACACAACTTCCAGAAAAAAATTTCTAAGAACTTTAAAGATATCGTAGCCCAGACTTCACAAAGATGTATAAACCCTAGTTATGAAAAGCCTACAATTAAAGATAAGGTGTCTCCTCCATCCAGAGTCCATGAGATCTAGGTACAAGCAATTTGAATTTCTAATTCTACTTAGATAAACATATATGAATTATAACTACTCTTTTATCTTTTTTTGTTTTTTTTTAATGTTTATTTTTATTGGAGGTTAATTATTTTACAATATTATATTGGTTGGTTTTGCCATACATTGACATGAATCCGCCCTGGGTGTACATGAGTTCCCCTTCCTGAACCCCCCTCCCACCTCCCTCCTCCCCTTATCCTCCCTCTGAGTCATCCCCGCACACCAGTCCCGAGCATCCTGTAACATGCATCGACCCTGAACTGGCGATTCATTTCACATATGATAATATACATGTTTCAATGCAATTCTCCCAAATCATCCCACCCTCGCCCTCTCCCACAGAGTCCCAAAGACTGTTCTATACATCTGTGTCTCTTTTGCTGTCTCCTATACAGGGTTATCATTTGCATCTTTCTAAATTCCATATATATGCGTTAGTATACTGTATTGGTGTTTTTCTTTCTGGCTTACTTCACTCTGTATAATAGGCTCTAGTTTCATCCACCTCATTAGTACTGATTCAAATGCATTCTTTTTAATGGCTGAGTAATACTCCATTGTGTATATGTACCAAAGCTTTCTTATCCATTCATCTGCAGAATGGATTAGAGAGCTAAATGTAAGACCAGATTCTATAAAACTCCTAGAGGAAAACGTAGGCAAAACACTCTCCAACATAACTACTCTTTTAAAGTATTTATCTTCACGTTAAATATATTATTTTCAAACCAATATTGGTTAAAAGTGATAAAAAAGAAAAAGGTAAGTTTATACAATTGCTTTATATTTTTATTTTGTATAGCTTATATTTGAATATAAAAGTACATATTTTTAAGAAACATTCCTTGCTAAGATTAAAGAGATTATATTGGTTAGTTTCTGCTGCTGCTTCAGTCATGTCCGACTCTGTGCAACCCCACAGACGGCAGCCCACCAGGCTCCTCTGTCCATGGGATTTTCCAGGCAAGAGTACTGGAGTGGATTGCCATTGCCTTCTCCGGATTAGTTTCTACTATAAATATTTATAAAAAGTACACTGTAAAAGAAAATTGCAGTAACAGCTATATAATTTGATTGCAAGGACATACATGAATTAACGAGTTAACATATATATAGATATGGGTAATACAGTAAGTTGAAACAACTGGAATTTGCAGTGAGTTCTTAAAAAAATGCTCAAATTGTACAGCCAAAAGATATATCCAATAAGCTTTTCATACTGATTAAATTTAAGAAAATCTGTAATCCCCTGGAAGTAAATGGAAAGAAGAAAAAATAGATTTGGAAATCAGTATTTCTGAAAAATGCTTTCTGTAGGTAAATATAATATATACTTCTCAATATGGTTAAAAAGGGTTTTTTTAAACTGTCAAAGTTCACTTTGTTGGAAGATACGAATAATGTATCATAAATAAACTAACATAAAAACCACCCTTAACCTCACTACCAAGAAACATTCATTATTGATATTTTGGTATTTTTCTTTTTAGTTTTCTTCTCTCTGTACAGACACATATGTAGCTGTAAAATTATTTAAGCATGAGGACAATATACATGCATAAATAGTATAAACAATACAGTGTCAGTACTAAAATACATAAATACTAAAGTTAACTTACCTTTTTCTTTAAGATTTCGAAATAGCTTTGACGATCCTTTCCAAACTGGTGGTGTTTCTGATAGCATTTGATTTAATTCCTGTTACATAAAGTATCATTTTACTGATTAACAGGTAAGTCACTTATTTATAAAATAGACCAAAAATATTTAAATGCTTATGCAAAAAAAATTCTCTGCTTGGAAGACCTCAGATAATGGCTGTATTTATACTACTATCTCTGTGGTCCATTCAACAGTAAAACCCAATATTTGACCAAAAGTGAAAAAGTAAAAGTGAGTGATAAAGATGCCACATTAAATTCAATTAGAGATAAATGCATTAATTGGGGATATATAGGGCTTCCTAGGTGGCGCCTGTGGTAATGAATCCACCTGCCAATGCAGGAGATGTAAAAGACGCAGGTTTGATTGCTGGGTAGGGAAGTTGCCCTGGAGTAGGTAATGGCAACGCACTCCAGTATTCTTGCCTGGAAAATCCCATGGACAGAGGAGCCTGGCTGGCTACAGTCCATGGGGTTGCAAAGAGCTGGACATGACTGAGCACCAGCACCACCACATATATATATTATATATGTGTATATATGATAATCTAATTAAGATAAAACACTGAATTTAAGTTCTGGAGCAAGTTAGAAAAGGATGGTTCCATGGAAGCCGTAAGAAATGGTGCACGCCTAATGCAGGTCAGATATGATCAGCAGATTTCACATACTGTCTGTTTTCTGTAGCCCATTTGGATTTAGGCAATTCTGGGGTAGATGAAGCAACTGGGCAACAGATTATATTGGGAAAGAATGAAGAGTATTTCGTAGTGACTTAAAACAACATTCAGAAAACCAAGATCATGGCATCTGGTCCCATCACTTCATGGGAAATAGATGGAAAAACAGTGGAAACAGTGTCAGACTTTATATTTTTGGGCTCCAAAATCACTGCAGATGCTGATTGCAGCCATGAAATTAAAAGATGCTTACTCCTTGGAAGGAAAGTTATGACCAACCTAGACAGCACATTAAAGAGCAGAGACATTACTTTGCCAACAAAGGTCCGTCTGTGGACATGAGTTTGAGTGAACTCCGGGAGTTGGTGATGGACAGAGAGGCCTGGCATGCTGTGATTCATGGGGTCACAAAGAGTCGGACGCGACTGAGTGACTGAACTGAACTGACTGAACTGAGTCAAGGCTATGGTTTTTCCCGTGGTCATGTATGGATGTGAGAGTTGGACTGTGAAGAGAGCTGAGCGCTGAAGAATTGATGCTTTTGAACCATGGTGCTGGAGAAGACTCTTGAGAGTCCCTTATACTGCAAGGAGATCCAACCAGTCCATTCTAAAGGAGATCAGTCCTGGGTGTTCATTGGAAGGACTGATGCTAAAGCTGAAACTGCAATACTTTGGCCACCTCATGCGACGAGTTGACTCACTGGAAAAGACTCTGATGCTGGGAGGGATTGGGGGCAGGAGGAGAAGGGGACGACAGAGGATGAGACGGCTGGATGGCATCACCGACTCGATGGACATGAGTTTGAGTGAACTCCAGGAGTTGGTGATAGACAGGGATGCCTGGCATGCTGTGATTCATAGGGTCGCAAACAGTTGGACACGACTGAGCAACTGAACTGAACTGAAAGAATGATGACATCAGATGAAGTGGGAAAACAGGCTATTGAGTTATTACAGTCATTGTTGCAATTTTTTCTGAATTCTAACCTAAATATTCAGTAAAGAATACACACTCCAATTGCTGATTGGTCAGCTTTTTTTTTTTTTAAACCAAGCAGAAGTGGGACTATTTTGGAAAATTTAAACATTTGACTCATTGCTCAGATACTAAAACAATTTTGTATTTATTGTGCATACTTGTGTTAAGAGCAACCCTGTAAAAATTATAAATAGATTAGAAAAATTATTAAAGGATTTGGTGAGATAACTTGAAATAATTTGAAATTAAAAATAAAAATTAGTCTGCTAAATAACACACTGAAAAACAAACAAACAAACACACACTAGGAAGTGCTTCTTTTCCAGATCTGATTTTTGCTACTCAAAAGTGTGGTTCCCTAAAGGCCCTGGCATCATTACCTTGCCAGACAGCTTGTTAGAAATGCACAATCTCAGATCCCCTCCCAGACCTACTGAACCAGAATCTACTTTTAACAAAATCTATGAATTGGAGGGACTGATGCTAAAGCTGAAACTCCAATACTTTGGCCACCTCATGAGACGAGCTGACTCACTGGAAAAGACTCTGATGCTGGGAAAGGTTGGGGGCGGGAGGAGAAGGGGACGACGGAGAATGAGATGGCTGGATGGCATCACCGACTCTGTGGACATGAGTTTGAGTGTACTCCGGGAGTTGGTGATGGACAGGGAGGCCTGGCGTGCTGTGATTCATGGGGTCGCGGAGAGTCGGACACGACTGAGCGACTGAACTGAACTGAACTGAACTGATGAATGACTTTTATGTACACTCAAGTTTGAGAAGCACTTTAGACCAATCCTTTCTGATGTGTGTGCTAAGTCACTTCAGTTGTGTCCAATTCTTTGCGACCCTGTGGACCATAGCCCATGTATATCAAAATGCTGTCCATGGGATTCTCAGGCAAGAATACTGGAGTGGTTTGCTGTGCCCTCCTCCAAGGGATCTTCCCCCCTTTCCCGATGTAGTGGTACCTTAAAAAGCCCTGTGACATTTATAAACCATCTTTTTCATTACAGAGCTGAGTTAGCAGACAAATAGGGAATCTCTGGGATGCCAAAGGCAGGAGAGGTATTTTTAGGGGATTTATAGAGGCCCTGAAGTCCATCTGTGAGTCGTTGCTCACTTCCTTTATACTGTTGTTTCCGCACGGCAGGCAACAGATGCCACCAATGCTGAGTACTGTCTCACTAGGATAGCAATGGCACAGAGGTCAGAATTCACGACTAATGTAAAGAGTCGGACACCACTGAGCGACTGAACTGAAATGAACTGAATGATGCTTAATGTTTAAACAACAGTAAATTCATAAAGATTTTTGTTAAAACAGGAGATTAAAAAGTATTTTGAGTACACTTTATACACTTTCATTTATACTGTCTCTATTATATTGATATTACCTCTCTTTCTCCCTTTGAACTCTTTCCATGTATTAAACTCCATTTCTTCTGCTCAGCAAAAATTTAAAACCAAAAAATCAGAGCTACCTTTTATTTGAGTTTCTTCTATGTGCTTAGCAATGTGCTAATGCACACTCCTTTTAATTCTAAAAATTAATTCTCATTATGCATATATTACTGCGTCTTAAAGAAGATAAGTAACTCACCCAGGATCACACAATTAATCAGGGACTGGCCAGATCCTTACTCACTCTAAGCAGTTTATTTTTGTAATAATTTAGTTCTGTCTGGTCTAGATCCTCCAAGTGACACACTGATCTTCTTTCGTGTCAATTTTAGGGACTTTTAAATTTTATTAAAATTTGTATTTCTGCTCAGGCTCAGACTCTGTCTCCCCACTCCCAGTGCCTATCTTAGTCTCTTAAAGGCAATAGTATTGAAGACAGAGAATGATTGGCTTTTGTCCCTGGTTTCTGGGAGCAAGACTCCATATCCTTAGACCACACCAAAGTTTATGCCGAGGAGAAGAATCAGGATGGGGGCTGACATTCAAAAACAACCCTGTGACTCAAGGGTTGGGGGTGAAAGCTAGCCTGACCTCTGGGGAGGGGAGAGGAGGGGAGAGGAGAAGGAACAGAGATTGAATTCATTTGTGTGGTCAATGATTCAATCAATCGCAGCTATGCAATGAAACCCTCAATAAAAACTCTGGACACCAAGCTCAGCAGAGCTTTCAGGTTTGTAAACACACGGTTGTGCCAGGATGGGGCCATACCCTGACCCTCAGGGAGAGGGCACAGAAGCTGTGTTCAGAACCCTCCTACACCTTGCTGCATGTGTCTCTCCATTTGGCTGGCCTTGATTTGTTTCCTTATAATGATGATTATAAATTGGAAATCTAAGTGTAGAATGTTTCTGAGTTCTATGAGTCTGTCTAACAAATTATTAAACTTGAGGGAAGTTGTGGGAACTATCTGAATTTGTAGTCACTTGGTCAGAAGTGTGGGTGGTCTGGGATCCCTTGAAATGCAGCTGGCATCTGAAATGAGGGCAATCTTTTGGGGGATTGGGTCCTTAAATCTGTGGGGTCTGATGCTAACTCTGGATGGTCAATATCAGAATTAAATTGCAGTGCTGCAAGTAGGGACTAAATAAATATTTGCTGGATTGAATTCATTTACCTAGAATTACAGATGCCTTTTAAAGGATTTATACAATTTTCTTGAGTACAATTTTTTAAGAAAATAATATATATGTTACAGGAAAATTAGGAAGTGCAGAAAATAAAAACAGATTGTGATCCAGGGATTAACCACAATTAAAATTTTTATTTAATCTCATTTTAATTTCATTCTTTATCTATTTATTGTCATTCTTGTTGCAAATATTGAATAATTTTCTATGTAAAGTTTTGTAACTTACTCTTTGCACTTAATACATCATGATCATATTTTCCTGCCAAACATTCTTCATTTTCATTTTAATGGCTACATGGCAGTTCTGAGTAACTTTTTATATTCTTAAAACCTGTGAATCCAGAAGAGATTGCTTATGTGAATTATATTTAATTATATTTAATGCATGTAGAAATAGAAATGATACTTTTCTTATTGGTCACACCCCATAGATTGTGGAATCTTAGTTTCCTGACCAGGGATTGAACCTGGACCTCAGCAGTGAAAGTGCTGAGTCCTAACCACTGTGGTGGTAGTAGTTTAGTCGCTAAGTCGTGTCCAACTCTTTGTGACCCCATGGATTTTGCCTGCCAGGCTCATCTGTCCATTGGATTTCCGAGGCAAGAATATTAGAGTGGGTTGCCATTTCCTCCTCCAGAGAATCTTCCTGACCCAGGGATCAAACCCGGGTCTCCTGCATTGCAGGTGGATTCTTTACCAACTGAGCCACCAAGGAAGCACTCTAACCATTGTGCTACCAGGGAAATGATATATTCCCAGGAAACGATATATTTTTAAAATGCAAAAATACATAAGCACATATTCTATTCTCTCTCAGAGTGATGATGTCATCACTCATCATGAAGCCTCTGGAAAACTCCACTGTACCCTTGTGAGAGAATGAGAGTAACAGAACAAGCAACTTCTCAGTTAATTATGAAGACAGTCTTGATTTTATGGATGCCCCCAAAAGTTCTTTGCATGTTAAGAAAAATCAGTTTATATTATTTCCAATGTGCTGTTTTATTCAACCCTATGTTTTTTAGGCCTAATCATGTTGATAAACATAGGTCTTATGTATTACTCATTTTAGCTCTTCTGCATTTGTCCTTCATATGCCTACTTCACATTCTTTTATTAATCTTCTACTAATTGACATTTATATTGTTTCTGATGTTTTCAGGGCTCCTGGTATAAGCATGCAAATGTTTCTCTTAAAAACATTCTAGAAGCAGAATTTTTGATGTGCATAAGATATTGCCAAATTTCTCTCAAAAGAGAAAACACCAACTTACATTCTCACCTGGTTCCTGCTTTCTATTGTTGATAATTACTGGTATTGTTAGATTTCTAGACGCTGACTACCTGATGGGTGTAAAACAGTACCATATAATTGGTTAAATTTGTATATCCCTGATTACTAGTGAGGTTTGCACATCCCTGATTACATATTTATTAGCCTCTCTATGTCCATCCATTATTTTCTTATTATCTTTTTTATATTGATTTACAGGAGTTCTGTATAAGATACTTAGCCTTCTCTGTCCATAGGTTGCAAGCATATTCTCCCACGTCATACCTCTTTTAACACTGTTGACATTGTCTTTTGTGTGCCAAAATTTTTAATATTTAATTTAGCAAAATTTGCCAATAATCTCCTTTGAGTTTAGCTTTATGTATATTTATATCGGAGAAAGCAATGGCAAGCCACTCCAGTACTGTTGCCTAGAAAATCCCATGGATGGAGGAGCCTGGTAGGCTGCAGTCCATGGGGTCGCTGAGGGTCGGACATGACTGAGCGACTTCACTTTCACTTTTCACTTTCACACATTGGAGAAGGAAATGGCAACCCACTCCAGTGTTCTTGCCTGGAGAATCCCAGGGACGGGGGAGCCTGGTGGGCTTCTGTCTATGGGGTCACACAGAGTCGGACACGACAAGTGACTCAGCAGCATATATGTACATATCACAATGTATGTATCATAAATATATATATATGTGTATATATATACACACATTAATTGTGTGCATGCATATGTACAGCAAGAGCTTTAACTTACCTGCTTGGAAAGTGACTTCCATGTTTTAGCAACTATAAAAAACAAACAAAAAAAGTGGATAATAAATACTTCATGTAATATATATAAAAATCCAGTAACCATCTATATCGTAACTCATGACACTGACTTTTACATTAAAAGGCAAAGTTTTTTTAACCTCAAGATGTTTGGACCTATGTATGTTATACATTTTGTATTTGTCTCATGTACTATAAACTATTTATAATAATATCAGTGGAGTAGAAAACATATTTTCCATAATCATCATCTCACTTTGGGGATTTCTAGATTTACAAAGTGAATTAACTTACTCCAAGTTAAATATTCTATGGGCTTAAAACACAAATAATGATATTCATTAAATGTTGTTAGAATATAAAATAATAGAGAAATTATAATTTTAAGGTGTTACCTTTGATCTCTGCAGTGTTAGTATCTCTGATTACAATTTGAAGGTTGGGTTTCTCTACAGTGAAAGGGAAGGACAGGGCAAAGATAAAAAGAGATGAAGGAGAGAACAGGCGATGTTCTAGAAAGACTGGGCCTGTTTTCCACTCTTCTTCTCTAAGAATGTTACAGTTGAATAAAATAACGGAGGTCACTTTCTCTGATTTCTCCTCACATCCCTGAAGACCTCAAACACTATAAGTCTTATAATATTAAAATAAGTGCAGTCAACAGTGCTGTTTCTTTGCTCAGATTTGAACACTGTGAATATATAATGCCTGTCCAAGAATTATCTCCAGGTTTGGATGTGATTAAGTCCTATAACACAACTGTATCAGCAACTAGTAAACATTAACTATTTCAGCTACAGCACAATAATGACAAAGCAATATTTTTTCTCCATGGTCACGTGGGTTTTTCTATATAATTAACCATAGTTAATATAAATAATATATCAAATTCAAGATTATAAGATAGGGATTTTTTGCTATGTATTTTTCTCTCTTTTAAGCAATGTAATAAGTCATTTTAAGATCACAAGGGAAGAACTATATTCTAAAATTTAGCAAACTGATTTCTATGAAGATAGTTTTCTTCTCTATGCAGTAACAACATCCTTTCTTTACCTAAGATAGTTAATATGGAACCCTGTAATCAAGTGATTAAAATCACAGGTCTATAAGGTAGACTTCAGCATTTAACCTTGGGGCTTCCCTGGTGGCTCAGAGGTTAAAGCATCTGCCGCCAATGCAGGAGACCCAGGTTCGATCCCTGGGTCGGGAAGATCCCCTGGAGAAGGAAACGGTAACCCACTCCAGTATTCTTGCCTGGAGAATCCCATGGACGGAGAAGCCTGGTAGGCTACAGTCCACGGGGTCGCAAAGAGTCGGACACTACTGAGCGACGGAACGGAACGGATAATACTTTATACATTCATTTCACAGACATCTTCCTTTACATAGTAAACACAACAATGTAAATAATTTTATTATTCTTTTGCTTTTGAAATATAGCAATAAGAAAGGAAGAAAAATAAATGGTACAAAAGTACAAGCACACGCTCTTATGCAATGTTCAGAAGGTATTTATCAGAAGAGGAAGTTAGACGCTCTTGAGTTTTGTAGGGTTTATGAGATTTCCAGGGTAAATTATTCACAGAAGACATATTCATTCTGCCGGATATGTCACCATGTTCAGTATTACTGGCTTTTTAAAAAATAAAACTAAAGAGCCATTAAGATTGTTCTTCAAAGGATTTTCTGATTTTCTAAATTCTTTATTTTAAATGAAGTTACTGCATATATAAGGTGAAAAGAAACTTCATTCTTTTGGACATATTTTATTTCTTAGGCTATAGGTTGATATTCATTATATTTTTATGTAAGTCTGAACTTTTTAAACAATAAATTCTTTAAAATTAAAAAATATTTGAAGCTACATGAAAATAATTACTTATTTTAGTTCTAGATGGAAAATTTACCTTTTCAGTTCTATATAAGTAGGTAAAATAAATTTTCCTGATTTCAAACATAAAGTTATAATCAGTGATCTGATGTATATCTTAATTAACATTTATTTGAATTATAATTATTAAGCAAATGTTTACATGGCATAGCATTTTCATGTTGATGTTGCCATAAAATTAAGGATTTTAAAAAATAATGGTTCTTAATTCAAGTGATAATGATGATGATAACAATGACACCTAGCAAAGCTTATTAAGTGCCTACTGTATATTGGTATTACACTAAACATAACTGATATCATAACCTAAGACTTTTTGTTACTTTCACTTTTATAAATGAAGAAACAGGAGACTACATATCTTACTCAGGTTCTCAAAGCTCATAAAAAATGCCAAGATCTAAACACAAGTCTGTCTAATTTTAATATGCTATTTTGATATGTGTATGACTTAATATTATGTCTCTGAAGCATATTTTCTTTTTTGAGGTAAATATTTCTTTTTAAAGTCCTATACTTTAAAAAAAAGCTTTTACAAATATCTTGATCAGTTATCATTCTTAATTACATCTTATAAGTACTGATTAGAAATTAACTGATATTGACAGAGAAGGAAAAATATTGTGTGACATATGATATCTCTTATATGTGGAATCTAAAAAAAAATGATACAAATGAACTACTTACAAAACAAAAAGAGACTCACAGACTTAGGGAATGAACTTATGGTTGCCTATACACACTGTTGTTCTGTTTACAATGGATAATCAACAAGGTCCTATGTATAGCACATGGAACTCTGTTCAATGTTATATGTCAGCCTGGATGGGAGGGGAGTTTGGGGGAGAATGGATACATGTATATGTACGGCTGAGGCCCTTTACTGTCCACCCCATCACAACATTGTGAATCGGTTATAGTCCAATACAAAATAAAAAATAATTAAATTAAAAAAATTAGCTAATGTTAATCTGAGTTTCTTGCTTAAAGAAAACACCTGACAATATTTGTTGTCAATAATAACATCTGAGATTTCAAGTGAAAATTAAAATTTTGGAAAGCTTGTATACACTATGCATTTGACAGCTTTCCAACAAGCAAAGACTCTTCTGATAAGATTCTGATGGTATTAGTGAATGTGATTTTTAAAAAATATTATACAATGAAATATGGCAACATTTGACAGATCGGTGTAATTTAATGAACCAATATTTTCCAGCTGATAGTACAAAATTATATCAATATAAAGAAAAAAGAGCCATTCAAATATGCAATGTAGGTCAATGGATTTTAACAAAACAGATGACAAAAATGTCAAGAGTTCCCATTGCAGCTAAACTTTAAGAAACTACCAGCAGCCAAGTACTGATATAATTCCAAAGAAGAATATCTATGATTATTTGAAAAGGCTTTTGTAATACCCTTCCCTTTTCTTCCTTCTATATCTGTTAGGCAGATTTTGTTCATCTGTCAATACTTTCTGAAAACAAACACTGCAACAAATTGAACACAAAGGCAGATATAAGAATCCAGATGTCTTCTATTAAGTCAGACATTAAAGTGACTTTGTAAGAATGTGCATAATGCCAAGAAGTTTGAGAACCACTGCCCTCACACATGGAAAGGTGAGAAACAGTCTACATTTACACTGCAGGAACCATGACATATTCAGAAGAAATACAGGAAGAATTCTCGTCCAAGTCTAACTGCAAAGCCAGTCCTCTGAGTTTTTCTGTCCAGGCTGGATATAAGAACTGATTTGGCAGAATAAGAACCTTTATCAAGAATATTAAAAATAAGGTGGGTGTTTAGTCTGATGTACTGAGAAAGAGGAAACAAATGAAATTTCTGAAAACAGAAAAGATACCAGTAGGGGTTTATAAGAAGTATTAGTCTGGTAACATTGTATCTTTTGATAGATAGTATCAAAACACCAAAGCACAGTATCTTTTGAAGTACCACATTACTTGGTTAGTTGTTCTGAAAAACTTACACTGCTCCACAGTTTTAAAAAATAAGAGATAAAAAATGTTATAACATTGTTGAGATAAACTTGAGAAATATACTTACTTTTGGGCTCATCTGTTGTAACAGCCAAAATAAAATCATACGGAGTCATGAACAACTGCCCTTCACATTCTATAGAAGCAAACAAACGAAATCGCCTTTCCCGAGATGTAGCGTAGAGGTCCAGGTCTTCAACTTCTGTTCTGCCAACAGCAACCTGAAGTTAAGAAAACAAGTAAGTCTGGACTGCGTGAAGTGACACCTTCTTCCAGAAGATACATGTCTTCAATTATGTTGATAGGGAATTAACAGAGCAAAAGAAAAAAAGGTGAAAATACATAATCATAAACAAATATCCACATGAATAAAATAAATAAACGTTCAGAAGATCCTACTACGAACATTATTCAGATTCTGAAGACTTTACACTGGCTCTTTGAAGGACTTGTGATTTCTTTCTTTCTGTGATTTCAGTCTCGGAGAACGTTAAATTTCTGAGCTAGTAGTTTCTTCAGAAGGAACACCAACACTTGCTGAATGCCTACTATGTACTCTCCATATCCATTCCATTCTGTCGCTCAGTCGTGTCCGACTCTATGCGACCCCGTGGACTGTAGCCTACCAGGCTTCTATGTCCATGGGATTCTCCAGGCAAGAATACTGGAATGGGTTACCGTTTCCTTCTCCAACCTACTTATTTAATTAGAACTCTTTTCACTGTAGTCTGCTAATTTTATAAAAGAAGAAAGGGAAACCCTGAGAGGCTGTTCATGGCAACCACTAAGGAAACCATTTAGTGGCAGAGTTTAGATTAGTGCTGAAGTTGCTAACTCTAGGTCATTACGGTAGAGTTACCACCAATGATCACTCTGAATTCTACCCAAGGTTAAGATAAGCAGAATAAGGAGTGTGTGTGTATGGGGAGAAGGGACTCTCTTTTGTTTTCCTTAATTTAAAAATCTTTCCTTGTAGATAAATAATTTCTATTATTTTCTTTGAATTGTAACAAAACTATTAATGATTTTTTTCCTGATTCCAAAAGCAGTGCATAGCTACTGTATATAATTCAGAAGACAGAATTTAAAAACTTATAATTGTTTATGGGTTTTCTGCCAAAAAAATCAAGGTTATACTATACTGTCTGGTTATCTGATTCTTTTCACTAATTAATATATCATTTTTCCATGTCACTAGTCCAGTTTTAGTAACCATGCAATATTTCATAGTAAATGTTTGTTGCCTAACTAATGAATTCCACATGGTTGAATATTTAGGTAATTCATAGTACTTCACTACTATAAAATAATGTTATTAACATAACGGCCAGCCTTGAAAATATTTAGATGTATCTATAAATAGTTCCTTGGGATTAATTCCTGGGAGTAAACTTGATTGGTCAAACACAGTCATTTCATACACATTATCGAGATGCTTCTAGGAAGCTTATGGCAATTTACAAGGCTATCAACAATATAAAATAATACCTTTGCACATTTCACACAAAACATTTTATATCAGAAAAAAATTCTTATTTAGTATAACAAACTTAATCTCCTTATTGCCTCTTCGAAGTCATTATCCAAAGTGTATAAACTTAAAATTATTTAAACATCCACTATTTTGAGAAGTTGTATCAAAACAGACCATAAGAACTTTCAGTAAGGAAAGTACATTTTATATTTCTAAGTTACACCTTATTAAATGAAAAGCAAGGCAAATTATTAGTTATTTTTCTACTACTCTGAAGACTGAGACTTTTTAAAACATAATGGAAATAGTCAAATAAAAAAAATTTTTAATGCCTTTTTAAAATGGCCTGTGTAACAGGTAGAATCTAGTCTCAGCCCTTAAAGAATATATGATCTATACAGGTGGACAAAATGCTAGTTGGAGGGACAAAAGGTACAAACATGGAAAAGAAAGAGTAATCAGAAGAAAAGCACAATAGGTTGAGGTTAGTAAGAAGGCTTTAAGAAGACTTCCCTGGTGGCTCAGACGGTAAAGAGCCTGCCTCTAATGCGGGAGACCAGGATTAGATCCCTGGATTGGGAAGATCGCTTGGAGAGAATGGCAACCCACTCCAGTATTCTTGACTGGAGAATCCCTTGGACAGAGGAGCCCTGGCAGGCTACAGTCCATGGGGTTCCAAAGAGTCGGACATGACTGAGCAACTAAGCACAGGAAGAAGAACATATGAATTTTAATGTCAGGAAGAGATATGAGCATTCTAGGTTTACACAGCATATTTGAAGGTTGAAATCATCTTCCTGCAACAAAAGTTTTGCATTCATGGAAAAGTATAGGTAAACTGTTAACAATTTCTGAATGAAAGACTAAAGGACCGGGATTTCATCTGACAGAAAACAAAAATGGCCTTAGGAAATTCTTGAGTGAAGTAATGACAGAAAGAAAATGGTGCTTTAGAAAGACAAAGCAACATGGTAACAGAGATAAGCTAGCTCAGCAGTATTAATAGCAAAGTCAGATAATCCCTGTATTGGGAAGTTATTTGGGCTCTACCATGGGTAAGGAGGGCTTCCCTCATAGCTCAGTCGGTAAAGAGTCTGACAGCAATGCAGGAGACCTGGGTTCTCTAGGTTGGGAAGATCCCCTGGAGAAGGAAATGGCAACTCACTCTGGAGAGTCCCACGGACAGAGGAGCCTGGCATGCTACAGTCTATGGGGTTGCAAGAGTAGGACACGACTGAGCACATCGGGAAGGAGTGACTCACTGACTCGGTGTCAGTAATGAGCAATAATGTCCCTGAATACTCCTCAGGGATCCATCGAGCATCTTAAGTCCCCATCTGCATCTCTGTCTCAGGGGCTTTTTCTTCCTCTCTGGGCAGGGGAACCAATCTTGTCTGTGACCATAGTTTACTCTCCTGTTTTCCTCTTGCTAAACTGTTTCCTTGGGTCGAGGTGGCCCCCATCAACCATGACTCATCTCCAGTGAATTCCCTGGAGGACCACTTGATGAGGGGCAATCACTGCTTCTGCACCATAATCTGAAGTCATGCATCAATCTAACACCCAGAACCACAATTTTTGCCTATTTCCTGTGACCTAATATGCACTTTATGTGTGACTTCTGCCCTTACCTGGTGCTGCCACTAGTGTTCATGAGGTGCCTGTCGCTCACCAAACTATCCCTCCTTAAGCCTGGTCCCAGCACACCACGCCTGCCTCCCTGCTGCAGCTGGTAATTTGATCTACCTATGAACTAATGCTGACAAACCCTCCTTTTCCTTAACTTCTACCAACAATCAATTAACAAAGCCTGTTGTTCTCCCTCTAATTTCTCACATCCGCCCACTGCTACTACCTTTGTTTATGCAATCACTACTTCCCTAAAATTTTAGTTATGGCCTGTGGTTTTTGTCTCTATTCTATCCTATGTTGAGAGAAAGAAAGAAAAAAACATGCGGAACTGTGGAACAATTTGTATTCTTTGAACACAAGAAACAGTTTCAGAAGAAATCTGAGTTAAAGGTTTTCATTAAAACATCACTGTATGTATGAGCTCTACCTCTTGTTGCCTCAGCAAAAGTACCCATCATTTTTGATAATGGCACTAGGTGCCTACTCGTCTGTTTATCACCTTAAAAGAAGGTGTGTGGAGGAGTTTGGGAACGGTTTGTGCCCCAGACAAATACAAATATTTATAAATATATATATAAATATAAATATATATTTATATACCCACATATCTTTGGTATACATATATATGGCATATATATATCCTAAAGGGGAAGAATATGATTTATATATAAAAAAGATAACCAGAGTCTGAGTGCTTAAAAGAGCCTCCAGCTACTGCAGTTGTGTAGGTTCCTCCATCGCCTCTGCTCAATTTAGTGTGATAAATCACATGGTGTAATAATACATATTGTTGTTGTTCAGTCACTAAGTTGTGTCCAACTCTTTGCCACCCCATTGACTGCAGCACAGCAGGGTTCCCTGTCCTTCACCATCTCCTGGAGCTTGCTCCAAACTCATGTCCACTGAGTCGGTGATGCCATCCAACCATCTCATCCTCTGCCACCCCCTTCTTCTCCTGCCTCAATCTTTCCCAGCATCAGGATCTTTTCCAATGAGTCAGTTCTTGGCATAAGATGGCCAAAGTATTGGAGCTTCAGCTGCAGCATCAGTCCATCCAATGACTATTCAGGGTTGATTTCCTTTAGGATGGACTGGTTGGATCTCCTCGCAGTCCAAGGCTCTCAAAGAGTCTTCTCCAACACCACAGTATGAAAGCAACAATTATTTGTCATTCATTCTTCCTTATGGTCCAATCCCACATCCGTACGTGACTACTGGAAAAACCATAGCTTTGATTAGATGACCTTTGTTGGCAAAGTGATGTCCCTGTTTTTAATACTCTGTCTAGGTTTGTCATAGCTTTTCTTCCAAAGAGCAAATGTCTTTTAATTTCATGGCTGCAGTCACCATCTACAGTGATTTTGGAGCCCAGGAAAATAAAATCTGTCACTGTTTTCACTTTTTCCCCATCTTTTTGCCATGAAGTTGGCACTGCTCAAATGAACCACAGATTGGTAGTAAGTAAAAAACAATTTTCTCATGCAATCACAGTAAACTGGCCTGATCCTAGAGCATTCTAGTTACCATTAGCTGGTAGGACTGAGCTCATCTGGCTGGAGGATCTGATGGGATAGAGAGCAAAACAGAAAATCAATACTTGGGTCAGTTTTTATACTTTCTGTTCACTTCCACTGACTGATTTGTCTCTTCATACTCAAATACCATAATGCTTTAATTGCTATAGTTTTTGATTATGTTTTTGACTTTAGGTAAAGCAAGACTCCATATGACTGTCAATCTTTTAAAAATATTTTTGCTGACTGATATGCAATTTTTCTTCTACGTGAGCTTTGAAATTAATCTGTCAGGTTCTGTTTTTTTTTTTTTTATTGTAGGCTAATTATTTTACAATATTATATTGGTTGGTTTTGCCATACATTGACATGAATCCACCCCGGGTGTACATGAGTTCCCCTTCCTGAACCCCCCTCCCAACTCCCTCCTCCCCTTATCCTCCCTCTGGGTCATCCCCATGCACCAGCCCCGAGCATCCTGTATCATGCGTCGAACCTGGACTGGTGATTTGTTTCACATATGATAATATACATGTTTCAATGCCATTCTCCCAAATCATGCCACCCTCGCCCTCTCCCACAGAGTCCCAAAGACTGTTCTATACACCTGTGTCTCTTTTGCTGTCTCGTATACAGGGTTATCATTACCATCTTTCTAAATTCCATATATATGCGTTAGTATACCGTATTGGTGTTTTTCTTTCTGGCTTACTTCACTCTGTATAATAGGCTCCAGTTTCATCCAAAATTCCATTGATACTTTGGGAGTACACTGAGTTTTGGTGCAATTTAGGATGACTTGACTATAACAAACAAGAAGCAGACTCACAGATATAGAGAACAAACTAGTGGTTACCAGTGGGGAGAGGGAAGGGAGGTGCAGTAGAGAGGTGGTGGAGTGTGAGATACAAACTCTTGGATGTAAGACAGGCTACAAGGATGCACAATACAATATAACACAGGGAATATAGCCAATATTTTGCTATAACAGTAAATGGAGTGTAACCTTTAAAAATGGTATAAAAAAATTTAAATGTGTTTTCCAAAATTGCCTTTTCATTTTATAGGTGCTAGGAAACTGCATTTTACACGTTTTAGGAAATTATTTCATGGGATTTGCTTAACAGTCTTTTCAAGTTTGCTGAACATGTTTAGGGAATCTTTTTTTCTAGTTCTAAAAAAAAACCTGCTATCTTTTACCGAGAAATTGTAAAACATTCTACATTCAAGTTCTAAAATTTCAGTCCTGTTACTTACAAAAATAGAACATATACATGTATATAGATGGAAATAAAATTTTCAAACACACCTGTAAAATAACAGTCATAATTTAGTCATAAAAATAAATAATGATCATTTTCAGGTAACTGTGGATCCTCTAAGTCATGCCAACATAAGTAAGACAAGTGGTTTAAGAAACAGTAGAAATGATAAAAGTTACATTTTTTAATTACCTCATCTTCCCAAAAGAAATAAAAAGATAGTGTGTCAATGCTATTATTTTCTCTGGAATTTCCAAGCTCAGACCTTTGCAACTAGTACTTGGATGTTACTTCTTAAGGTACTGAAACAAGGGCCTTCAGGCCACATCATTATCCTTCCTGTGAATAACAGAAAGCAAAGGTTCACTGCCAAGGCACCGGCTCATGTTACTTCAGGTCAGCAATTTGAAAATTTACTCTGTAGTAAGGTCTGGTTTTCCCAGGGAGGCAAGATTAAATGCCAGATAAAGGGTTCACTACTTAACAATTAGAGAAACTGATGCCTACAAGCTGATAATAACCTAAAAAGTAACTTGAAACAATTATATCAATTATCTAAACACCATAAAATGCATTACCTTTTAGCAGCTGAGAAACAGAGACCTGAGAACAAAGGATGGAAGAAGGAAAAATAAAACCATTTGTACTGAGTAAAATTATTTCAATTACTCATGCTTAGTAGTTTATTTTTTAAATGTTTTATGAAATCAAATCAGTACTAATTTTTTAAAGTAAAGAATGATTAAAACATGCATTTGATTTCATGTAGGATGGTGATCATTTAGTGTGAGGCCCTACCTGATATTGGCAACTGTACCAACATTTTTATAAAACATTAAAGAGCAAATATCATTTGAATTTAGATCTTTATTTTATATTTTCTGGGCAAGAATCTTAAGAGATGTGCATGAGATTCTATTCACATCTATTTTTATTCTAGCTAAAAAGATGTTCATGGAAGTATTACATTTGGCTTTCTCAAATGGCTTCAGGCTGATTCAAAATCTTCTAAGAAGATAAAAGGGGTAACATTTTCTTTGCTTGTTGGGTGGTCGAAAGGTTAAACATCAAGTTCTCAGTGTGGGAAAATCCCAAAGTCCTCTAAGAGAAATATTTTGATGCTCGCTAAATGTGTCCATTTGGAAATATACACAACTGAAGATCAGTCAAGAAGCACTTCCCTGGCTAAGATCACATTGGGAAAAAAAAGTAACTGACCATTTATTTTAAAGTCTCCACTTGCACTGTTATAGTAGCTTACATTACAGGATTCTTTATAAGTTTACAAAGTACCTTCACATATGCTCAAACTACCACACAGAATGCTCACCAATTGCACTCTTCTCACACGCTAGTAATGCTCAAAATTATCAAAGCCAGGCTTCAGCAATATGTGAACTGTTAACTTCCAGATGTTCAAGCTGGTTTTAGAAAAGGCAGAGGAACCAGAGATCAAATTGCCAATATCCCCTGGATCATTGAAAAAGCAAGAGAGTTCCAGAAAAACATCTATTTCTGCTTTATTGACTATGCCAAAGCCTTTGACTGTGTGGATCACAATAAACTGTGGAACATTCTGAAAGAGATGGGAATACCAGACCACCTGACCTGCCTCTTGAGAAACCTGTATGCAGGTCAGGAAGCAACAGTCAGAACTGGACATGAAACAACAGACTGGTTCCAAATAGGAAAAGGAGTATGTCAAGGCTGTATACCGTCACCCTGCATATTTAACTTATATGCAGAGTACATCATGAGAAATGCTGGGCTGAAAGAAGCACAAGCTGGAATCAAGATTGCTGGGAGAAATATCAATAACCTGAGATAGGCAGATGACACCACCCTTATGGCAGAAAGTGAAGAGGAACTCAAAGGCTTCTTGATGAAAGTGAAAGAGGAGAGTGAAAAAATTGGCTTAAAGCTCAACATTCAGAAAACAAAGATCATGGCATCTGGTCCCATCACTTCATGGGAAATAGATAGGGAAACGGTGGAAACAGTGTCAGACTTTGTTTTTTGGGCTCCAAAATCACTGCAGATGCTGACTGCAGTCATGAAATTAAAAGATGCTTATTCCTTGGAAGGAAAGTTATGACCAACCTAGATAGCATATTAAAAAGCAGAGACATTACTTTGCCAACCAAGGTCCGTCTAGTCAAGGCTATGGTTTTTCCAGTGGTCACGTATGGATGTGAGAGCTGGGCCATAAAGAAAGCTAAGAAATGAAGAATTGATGCTTTTGAACTGTGGTGTTGGAGAATACTCTTGAGAGTCTCTTGGACTGCAAGGAGATCCAACCAGTCCATCCTAAAGGAGATCAGTCCTGGGTGTTCACTGGAAGGACTGATGCTAAAGCTGAAACTCCAATACTTTGGCCACCTCATGCGAAGAGTTGACTCATTTGAAAAGACCCTGATGCTGGGAGGGATTGGGGGCAGGAGGAGAAGGGGACGACAGAGGATGAGATGGCTGGATGGCATCACCGACTCGATGGACATGAGTTTGGGTAAACTTCGGGAGTTGGTGACGGGACAGGGAGGCCTGGCGTGCTGCTATTCATGGGGTCACAAAGAGTCAGACATGGCTGAGCAACTGAACTGAACTAATTAAAAAACCAGTTAATATCTGGTACTAACAGGAGTGGGGAAGGTGATACAGGAAAACATGTTCAACGATGTGTCTTTTTTTGGAATGGTAATGTGTCTTTTTTTCGAATGGTAAATTTTCTTATACCATTTATATCAAGTTTCAGATGTATGTATTAAAATATATACAGTTTGTTAAAGTGATATGTAACCACCTGGAGACTGGAAATTGGATGTATAACTTTCAAACCACTAGAGGAAGAGAAATGATAAAGGAAGAAAAGACCAATCTAATGCTAGGTGATAAGGGGAAAGAGATAATAACACATACACATAATACAGCAAAAACGCATGCAAACATGTCCACAATTATAATAAGCAAGATTGGGTTAAATTCCTCCATTAAAATGAGCAACTCTCATATTGTGTTTTTTTTAAAAAAACTATTAAATGTTCCTTACAAGAGTAAAACATTACCAAGAGTGTTTGAAAATACATAGAATTAAGAACCAAAGGCGTTAAATGGGACAAAGAAAGATTCACCAAGAAGGTAATACACACATGAACAAAACAGTTTAAAATTATATGGTAAAAAAAACTGTTAAAATGCAATCTGATCAACTCACAATCATGGCTGAGATGTCAATACTTTTTTATTAGAAATGGATAGGTCAAGTGGAGAAACAAGAAAAGGATCTGAGTAACTAAACAAAGAAGGTGCTTATTGTAAGGTCAGACCTCGGTGGCCATTTGGCCTCTCCTCCCCCCGCTCCTACCAGAGCTCTGACTATTGTGCTCTGTTCCCTCATTCTCTCCCCCACTGCTGGAGTGTCCTTGATGTATCGGTCCCTGGCAGAAATCAACCCTCTCCTAACCTCCCCCTCCTAACCTCCTGTCCAGAAACAGCACGTCTCCAACCCCCCCATTAAGGTCCACTTGTAACCTCAGAGCCTAACCTTATTTGGGAATAGGATCTTTCTGGAGGTAGGTAGTTAAATTAAGATGGAGTCATATTGGATTCATGTGGGCCCTAGGTCCAGTGACTGGTGTCCTTATGAGGAGAGGAGCAGACATGGTAGATGCAGAGAAGGCTACATGAACACCACGGCAGAAGTTGGAGCAATGCAGTTACAAGCCAAAGAGCACCAGATTGC
Source organism: Moschus berezovskii (assembly GCF_049115385.1). Classification (NCBI taxonomy): domain Eukaryota; kingdom Metazoa; phylum Chordata; class Mammalia; order Artiodactyla; family Moschidae; genus Moschus; species Moschus berezovskii. Next base: position 25,159,464 of record NC_142485.1, on the reverse strand, counting down.
TGGGGGACACCAGAAGCTGGGCAGAGGCCAGGCAGGACCCTCCCTCCACTGGAGCCTTCAGAGGGAGCATGGTGCTGCCCACACCTTGATTTTGGAGTTCTAGCCTCCAGCACTGTGAGAGAGTAAGTTTTTATTGTTTGAAGTTTGTAGTAATTTGTCATGGTAGCCCTGGGAAACACACAGGAGCATGGAGATGGAAGAGAGGAACATGAAGGGTTGCAGATAGAGGAGAAGAGGAAAAGAAGGTTTTATTTTCAAAATTGAGATATAATTGACATAACAGTGTCAAGTGTACAACAAATGATTTGGTATTTATACATGTTGTGAAATGATCATCACTGTAAGTCTAGTTAACAATTTTCTTTTTTTCTTGTATTGAGAACTTTTTAAGATTTACTCTCTGAGTAACTTTCAGATACCTAGGTATTTACTGTATTCACCAAGCTGTATATTGCATCCCCAGGACTGACTTATTTTGTAATTGGAAGTTTGTCTCTTTTGACCCGCTTCACCCATTTTGCCCTCTCCCTCCAAAGTTTTATTTAGATTAAAATTAAAATGTTAATCACTCCTAGGCTACTTTCTGGTAACTTAAATTTCTTCTTTCTTCATCCTGCTGTGAGGCACAGAAGGGACGTGTGAATTCCCCTGATGTCCCAGTGAGAACTGCTACAGCTAGTCCTCGCACCCTCCATTTAGTGTATCCTGGTCACCCTCCCTAATCCTCCCACTCTTTTTACTCAGTTTCTACTTTGTGGCTATTTTGTGAAGCTGGTGGAATGGCTGTACTTGGGGAGTGTGGACTTGAGGTTTAAGGCCAAGGTCTAGCTGACAGCTTTGGTCTACGATAGCCAGTCTTTCAGGGAGGGAGCAGCATGGGTCCTCAGTGGAAGGAGAGGGTTGAAGAATTCTCTCTTCCCCATCCCAGTCAGGCTTGAGAAGATAGAGCCCCATCAGGTTCACTGCCATCCATGGTGGCAGTAAGGATAATCGGAATCTCTCTGGAGTCTCCTTGACTCCTCCTGTGCTTGGTTCAAGCCCTTTCAAAGTGTCAACACTCTGGAGCCTTCAGACTCCCATCCCCTCTGTATACATTTACGTCCACAAAACCCAGCCATCCTGAAGGAGCATGGAGTGGTAGTCCTCATTCAAGTAGCAGCAGGTGTCTTCTAGGTACCCTGAAGGTGTTTGGGTTGAATTGTTCAGAAGTATTTCAGAATTAGAATTGCATCTGTTTATGCTCATATTTCGGAGAAGGCAATGGCAAGCCACTCCAGTACTCTTGCCTGGAAAATCCCATGGATGGAGGAGCCTGGTAGGCTGCAGTCCGTGGGGTCGCTAAGGGTCGGACACGACTGAGCGACTTCACTTTCACACACTGGAGAAGGAAATGGCAACCCACTCCAGTGTTCTTGCCTGGAGAATCCCAGGGACGGGGGAGCCTGGTGGGCTTCCGTCTATGGAGTCACACAGTCGGACACGACTGAAGTGACTTAGCAGCAGCAGCAGTAGCAGCAGCAGCCCAGAAACAGCAAGAACTATTCCACTGTGTCAGCACAACCTTGAGCAGATCGGGCAACCAACACGGTCTTGCCACCTCAACTAACTGACCTATGAGAGACCACCATTCCAAACCTTGCTGTGAAGCTATATAAGTTGCTCTTTGTCTTTGTTCATGCGTGGACTTCCTCGACCTCACTTGCTTGGGTCCGGGAACCCAGCCCCAGGGCACCTCGCCATTGAAGCCTGTTCAGTTCAGTCGCTCAGACGTGTCTGACTTTTTGCAACCCCACGAATCACAGCACGCCAGGCCTCCCTGTCCATCACCAACTCCCGGAGTCCACTCAAACTCATGTCCATTGAGTCGGGGACGCCATCCAGCCATCTCATTCTCTGTCGTCCCCTTCTCCGCCTGCCCCCAATCCCTCCCAGCATCAGGGTCTTTTCCAATGAATCAGCTCTTCTCATGAGGTGGCCAAAGTATTGGAGTTTCAGCTTCAGCATCAGTCCTTCCAGTGAACACCCAGGACTGATTTCCTTTAGGATGGACTGGTTGGATCTCCTTGCAGTCCAAGGGACTCTCAAGAGTCTTCTCTAACACCACAGTTCAAAAGCATCAATTCTTCAGCGATCAGCTTTCTTCACAGTCCAACTCTCACATCCATACATGACCACTGGAAAAACCATAGCCTTGACTAGACGGACCTTGGTTGGCAAAGTAATGTCTCTGCTTTTTAATATACTGTCTAGCCTGTTACACCACCTATTTGGTGTCTTTGGAGTTCTTTTTATCTAACATCATTGGGCCGTTTTGACCTTATACTTATTAACTTTGATTTCAATAAACAGAGAATATATAAACTTTATCAGTCATCATGAAAACATCAATAAGATAAAACTGTGAAAGTTATACAGGTTTAATGAAATATTCATATAGTAGAGCATTATATAGGAGTGAAAATGAACTAGAAGTACATGTGTCTAGATGGATAAACTTCTTAAACATTAACTTAAAAGACAAATTATAAAAAGGTAGGTACTGTTTATATAAAATGTTTTAGTTGCAAAATAAGTTTTGCATCAGAGATACATCCATTTGCAATAAAACTATGAAAACTTATGGGAATGATAAAATGGTTTTCTCTTTGGGGAAGAGCGGACCTTGACAAGAGAAGGTACATATGCTGGTAGTTTATTCTTTAAGCTGCTAATACATACACAGCTAATATGCACTATAGCATTACTATCTGTTTAAAGGTTAGACATGTTCTGTTTTAAAAAACCAATTCTTTCAAGGCTTATTCCCCGATGCACGTGGGAAAAATGCTAAAAAGACTAAACGAAAAAAGGCCACTTCAGAAAATTTAAGATACACTATTAAATAAAAAAAGAAAGAAAAACTGAGATTATTAGCTTTTTGAAAATAAATGACACTTAGGAATTTACAAAGAGCCCCCTGTATAATTTGGTCAATGCCATTACGGACATAAAAAAATTCATCTATGTATTTACTATAAGACAATTAAGAATTTAAAATTAATGAACTAAGTATTTATTTACATAGAAACTAAAAAAGAGGATTAAGAACTCAAGAAGTTAAAAAAGGATAAGATAAATTTGATGAAAATAGAAAGGAACATACAATAAAGATAAAAGCAGAAATAAAATCCCCCAATAAAACAGTAAACACAAAAAAGTGGCATTTCAAAAGACATAATAAAACAGACAAACCTCTACCAAGTCTGATTTTTAAAAAGAACTGAAAATGGAATAAACAGTAAACTTGAATTATGACATATCCATAGTTTGGAAGACATCAAAATATAAGAAGAGACCTATCATATATTGATATCTCAATATAATATCAGTTTAAAAGGCAAGAATAATATGTACAGTATGGTCACATTTTTGCTAAAAAGGAAATGATATGTATTTAGTTTACTGGCCTGTAAAATACATTTTTAAAAGCACTGAGGGCAGAAAAGCATTTGTGACCTATAAAGCAGAAACAGGATTTAATATTTTGACATATTCTAAAAGTCAGTCAATAAAAAATAAAAGTTGGCAGAGGATATTAATGGGCAATCCCCAGGAAACTATAAACAAACAAAAAATTCTCTACCTCACTAACAATCAGAGAAGTGGAAATTATAACAATCATGGTAAATCATTTTTCAAATTCAAATTGGAAAAACAAATTTGACAAAGTGAAAGGGGACACTGGAAGCCCATGACTTATTGCTGGCAAAAGTATATCTTAGTATAACCATTTTGAAGAACAAATTGATAGTTTCTTTCAAAATATAATAGCTATGGACCCAGCAACTTAACATTTGCATCTACAAAGAACCCTGGATATTCACTGTAGCACAGTTAACAGTGGAAAAACAGAAACAATAAAAATTCCTATCAGTAGAAAAATGGTTAAATAAATTATGGCACATCACTGGAGAGGTCTGTGATCATTTAAAAAGGATTTGATTGGGTAGATCTAGAGGTGGTTTTATGGTAAGAGCCACAAGACACATAGAAGAGTGAGAAAAAGTAAATTACGGAAGAATGGGTAAAAAATAAAAAGATAAAATCAAAAAAGCTCATTCTTAAACATATATCATTTATATATCACATATAGATACATACACATATACACACGCATACATAGACATATGCGTATAGACAAAAAATTGTGGAATGGTGTATTATTTTTTTAAAAGCAAACAGAACATATATTAGCTCCACTTTACAAAACAGTTAGCTTAGTCCAGCATCTAGAGAGGACTTAATCAGGGCCACTCAGGCAGCAAATGAGTCTGAGACCAAAACTCAGTTTTTAGGACACCCAACTGAGTGTTCTTCCACATTACACAACTTGGTACACTGAAATATAAGGGCACCTATTTTACAATCCTCCAGGCCTATGTTCAAATGCCAGTTTCAATACTTCTTAATTAGGTAAACTTGGGAAAAAGAGATTTCTAAACTTTAGCATTTTCACTGTAAAAAGTTGGTAAAGAATCTGCCTGCAATGCAGGAGACCCAGGTTCGATCCCAGGATCTGGGAGATTCCCCGGAAAAGGAAATGGCAACCCACTCCAGTATTCTTGGCTGTAGAATCTCATGGACAGAGGAGCTTGGCGGGCTACAGTTCATGGGGTAGCAAAGAATCAGACACGACTGAGCGACTAAACAGCAAGCATTAACCACAAAGTGTAAACATTCAGTTCAGTTCAGTTCAGTTCAGTCGCTCAGTCGTGTCCGACTCTCCGCGACCCCATGAATCACAGCACGCCAGGCCTCCCTGTCCACCACCAACTCCCGGAGTACACTCAAACTCATGTCCACAGAGTCAGTGATGCCATCCAGCCATCTCATTCTCCGTCGTCCCCTTCTCCTCCCGCCCCCAACCTTTCCCAGCATCAGAGTCTTTTCCAGTGAGTCAACTCGTCTCATGAGGTGGCCAAAGTATTGGAGTTTCAGCTTTAGCATCAGTCCCTCCAATGAACATCCAGGATTGATCTCCTTTAGAATGGACTGGTTGGATCTCCTTGCAGTATAAGGGACTCTCAAGAGTCTACATGAAAATTAAATGGGAACACTTCCATCTCTTCTGGTCAATAAAATCAGTTTATGAAGAGTATCCTATCTGTTAATCAGCAGGGTCCAGTCACCAGGTGTCTTTGACACCTCAGCTCCACGCATATATTTGCCAGCTCAGTACTTCTCTGTCACTCTAAGTTGGGAGTTCTCTAAATACGTTCATGGTGACCAAACAATTCCAATTGCCTGACATTTCCTTGTGGCTCCCATTGGCTTCATGTGCTATGACCTTTCTCTCAATCATCCTAAGCTCCAAACATCCAAATTATGCAATATGTGCATATTGCATATGTGGTATTATGCAAAACCACACATTCTACTGATTTCTTGAGAGTGATGGCTGACCCTCAATGACAAAACCTCTGGCTATGAGAGCCATTGTCTTTGGGGCCTGATTACATAATCACTCCAAACAGTTTTTCTAGATTACAACTGAAAGAAACACGCCATACCATTAATAGTCGGCTATTTTTCCTTAAATAAGTCACCTTGAATTTATCTGCAGCTATAACAAAATAGCACAGACTGGATGGCTTAGTGACAGAATTTACTTTGCCACAGTTCTGGAAGCTAGAAGTCCAAGATCAAGGTGCCAGGACTGACGTGGTATGATCTCTCTCTCTGGCTTGTAGCTTGCCACGTTCTTTCTACGTCCACACATGGCCCTTCTGCAGGGTGTGCGCACAGAGAGGGAGGGCAAACTCTCTGGTGCCTCTGCTTACACTAATCCTATCAGACCAGGAGCCCACTCTCCTGACCTAATCATTTAACCTTAATTACTCCCTTGGAGGTCTCACTTCCTAATACAGCCCTAATCGAGGGGTTAGGGCTTCAGCATATGAATTTTGGGGAGATACTATTCCAAAGTATTCCATTCAGTCTGGAACACCAAGCATAGAGCAACCCATGTGCCTTGTCCTTTACTCACGTACATAGTCCCTAAAAATGTTCTTTTATAGGCCCTTCCCATCAAGTTCGGCAATTTACTCTTTGGAAGAACTTGAATATTTGGAGATTTAACTATGTTCCCTCTCTTTTGGATAATTTATAAACAACCAAACAAAAAACACTAAATAAAATCAGTCTCAGACTCCTCAACCTACCTGTACCCCAGTGGGGGTGAGGGTGGCGGGATCCCTGCTTGCTAGTTACAACTTGAGATTCCCGGCCCAATTAGCTTTGGCCTGTATGCATCCCAGCTTGGGGTGGGAAGGTGAGGGGGGCAGGCATTTCCGGTCCAGGATTCCCTGTCTGCCAACACTGGCCCAGTGGTACCCCAGCAGGAGGCTTGCAGGCTGCCAGTCCTAGCTTGTGGTTCTTTCTATGCCAGCCTTGGCCCAGCAACTTGGACCAACTCTAGCGTGAACACACCTCTTCCAAAGAGGCCTGATTCCTAACCGAGGGAGGCCACTGCTGCTGCCCTTCCAACTTTGTTCCTCCCTTGGGTACCCTCTCTTAGCCCAAGGGCATTCTTTATAATCCTGATTCCTTCTTAGTAGCTGCTGCTAAGTCACTTCAGTAGTGTCCGACTCTGTGCGACTCCATAGATGGCAGCCCACCAGGCTCCACCGTCCCTGGAATTCTCCAGGCAAGATCTTAGTAGCTAATCCCCTGTAAATGGTTAATATTTCTTTATACTGAACCTTAACTGTTCAAGTTACCATGTGGCTTTTGTTTCTGACTGTTGAAATTATTATTGAAAAGGATAAACAAGTTTTAAAATGATGTAGTTTGGGTAGTTTATTCCCATTACACTGGCACTAAATTTTTTGGAAGAACTTAAATGTTACCTGAATTTAATAGAAAGGAAAGCTGAAAAGGCATTATCTGGGACAAAGTTTATAAAACTACTGCCTTCATTTATAAAACAGATTTAAAATTAAGTTTGGAGAGGATTAAGGGATGGCAACAAAATTAGAGCAATTACTAATAATAACCCAATAAAGTATTCAGTTCAGTTGCTCAGTCATGTCCAATTCTTTGTGACCCATGGACTGCAGCACACCAGGCTTCCCTGTCTATCACCAACTCCCAGAGCTTGCTCAAACTCACGTCCATCCTGTTGGTGATGCCATCCAACCATCTCATCCTCTATTGTCCCCTTCTCCTCCCGCCTTCAATCTTTCCCAGCATCAGGGTCTTTTCAAATGAGTCAGTTCTTCATATCAGGTGGCCAAAGTATTGGCATTTCAGCTTCAGTATCAGTCTTTCCAATGAATATGTAGGACTGATTTCCTTGAGGATAGACTGGTTGGATCTTCATGCAGTCCAAGGGACTCTCAAGAGTCTTCTCCAACACCACAGTTCAAAAGCATCAATTCTTCGGCACTCTGCTTTCTTTATAGTACAATCTCACATCCATACATGACTACTGGAAAAACCATAGCTTTGGCTAGACAGACTTTTGCTGGTAAAGTAATGTCTCTTGCTTTTTAAAATGCTGTCTAGGTTTGTTATAGCTTTTCTTCCAAGGAACAAGCGTCTTTTCATGAGTGCAGTCACCATCTGCAGTGATCTCGGAGCCCAAGAAAATAAAGTCTCTCACTGTTTTCATTTTTTCCCCATCTATTTGCCATGAAGTGATAGGACTGGATGCCATGATCTTAGTTTTCTGAATGTGGAGTTTTGAGCCAACTTTTCCACTCTCCTCTTTTACTTTCATCAAGAATGTCTTTATCTTTGCTTTCTGCCTTAAGGGTGGTGTCACCTGCATATCCGAGATTGTTGATATTTCTCCTGGCAATCTTGATTCCAGCTTGTGTTTCATCCAGCCTGGCATGTCGCATGATGTACTTGTTTAACTTGTTTAACTTTGTACTCTTGTTTAACTCTAAGTTAAACAAACAGGGTGACAATATACAGCCTTGATATACTCCTTTCCCAGTTTGGAACCAATCTGCTGTTCCATGTCCAGTTCTAACTTTCTAATAAAATATTAGAAAGAGTAAAATGATTTTGAGATTAAAAAACTGTATCAGTGAAATAGAACTTATAGATCAAATCAACCATCCCTACACCTAACCGGCAGAGTATGTTTCACTGTAGTTATATTTCCCTATTGCTAGTAATATTAAGCATCTTTTCATGTATTTATTGGTCTTTTGAATATTTTATTCTTGAATTGCCTATTCGGACCTTCTGTCCATTTTTCTATTGTGTTGTTGTTTTCCTTATTAATCTGTAGATCATCACTATATATTCTGGATACTTACTTCATGGGATGCTATGTATCTTAAGTATCTTCTTCCATTCCAAGACTTCTTTGTATTTTCGTAGATATTTTTGTTTTAATGAAGTGAAATGAGGCAGTGTTTTCCATCCGAAATTGTGTTCGTTGCCTTATTTTGAAAATCCTTCTCCTCCTAGGGTCAAAATTTCATTTTCATATATTTTTCTCTAAATATCGTAAAGTTTTACTTATCACCTTTAACGCTGTAATCCACCTGGGTTATTATTATTGCAATGGGGTAGGCATCTAATTTTACTTTTGCTTCCCACACAGAACACTTCAACTCTAGTCAAGTCCTACTGTTTTGTGTATCACTGTTATCCAATATTTGAGATCCAGTTTGGTTTAGCTTTCAAGATAATAATAATTATTGTTGTAATATGTAGTCAATATTTAAGATTTACTTCATCTTTACCAATTTCTTTATTTACTGTTGCTTCTTAAATTTCACCCTTTTTTCATGTTCATTTCTTCCTGATAGTCACTCTTTAATAGTTCCTTCAATGATGATCAGAGATTGGTAAGCAATCTCAGACTTATGAAAAATGAATTTATTTTATCCTCATTCCTAAATGATAATTTATCTAGGTAAAGATATCTAATGGTAGTTATTTTCTCTTACCTCTTTGAAAATATAGTCTAGTATTTCCTGACTTTTATCCATTGTCACAAATTAGTCTTTCAATCAGGCCAACAGCCATGCCTTTCTAGGAAACTGGTTCTATCTTCTTTTATTTTTTGATTTTCAGTTTCACTATAATCTGACCATTTTTATTTATCCTGCTCAGGACTGTTTATACTTCCCGAATCTGAGGATTAATGTTTGTGTTCCTTCCAAGAACTGTTCAGGTATTCTCTCTTAGAATACTGCCTCTCATTCTCTCTGTTCTCTGAGCCTGTAATCCCTAACTGAGGAATTTTAGACCCTTTCAGTCTATCTCCACATCTCTTAAACACTCCTTAGTATTTGCCATTTCTTTTTTTTTTATTATTTTTTATTTTGGGCTGTGATGGGTCTTGGTCACTGCACGGGCTTTTCTCTAGTTGAGACAAGTAGGGGCTACTCCCTAGTTGTGACCTCAAAGGCTTCTAATTGTAATGGCTTCTCCTGCGGCAGAGCATGGACCCTAGGGTACTCAGGCTTCAGTAGTTGCAGCTTACAGGCTGTAGAACACAGGCTCAGTAGTTGTGGCACATGGGCTTAGTTGCCCCACAGCATGTGGGATCTTTCCAGACCAGGGATCTAATCCATTTCTCCTGCATTGGCAGGTGGATTCTTTACCACTGGACCACCAGAGAAGTTCTGCCATTTCTTTAAAAGTGTGTTACATTCTGTGTAGTTCCTCAAAATTATCTTCCATATTACCAATTGCCTCTTCAGTTATGTTTTATATGCTGCCTAATCTCGCCAACCTCAAAGACCATATTTTACATTGTGAGAAGTTCTATTTGATTCTTTATTATAATCTACCATTCTTCTTCATACTGATTTTTCATTATGTCTTTAATCATTCTGAATATCCTTAATTGAGAGACTCAACCAAATGATCCTATTATTAAACTGTGAGGAATATAATCACTCAGTTTGATGAGTTTATCCTCCTGGAGGCCTTCTCTGTAGAAATTACAGGTGGCCAGTGTTTGGGGCAACTCCCTCAAAGAAGTTTTGCCTATTTTTCTGCCGACTTTATCAGTTTGTTTTTTTTTTTGGCCCGGGTAATAGAAGTGCTAACTCTAAACCCATATGAGGCAGTGTTGTTGTTGTTTATTTGCTAAGTCATGTCCAACTCTTTTGCAATCCCATGAACTGTAGCTCACCAGGCTCCTGTGTTCAGGGATTTCCCAGGCAAGAATACTGGAGTGGGTTGCCATTTCTTTCTCACAGGGATCTTCCCAACCCAGGGATTGAACCCACATCTCCTGAGTTCGCAGGCAGATTCTTTACCACTGAGCCACCTGGGAAGCCCCATGAGGTAGTGTGGGACCATTTTTATACATTCTCGGGAGAGTCCTTTTTTCCACTTAGAGCCTATGCAGTGATCTTCAGGCTTCCCTGTCATTGCCTAGTACCGGGAGGGAGGGGTGGAGTCTGGGAATCATTCTTTCATCATTTGTTCTGTTGCTGTAGGCTCTGGCTTTAGGTAGATGGAATTTCAGTTCCAACTTTCCAAGGTCTTATCTCCTGTCCCCATGAAGGCCTTAAAATCCAAACCCCCAGGATTCCATGAATAATGACTCATTGCTCTCTCACTGAAGCCACGGCTCATACTATTCTAGCTCCTCATTTCCTCTTTACTTCTGCCCTGGCAATTTCCTTTAGTTTCTTAAAAGGACGGAATGGTATTTAAAAGGATGTTTAAAATATTTTGATGACAGATTATGGAGCATGCTGTATGGATAAAACCAAACGTCTAAACCATTTATTTTATTAAGTGAACATCCCATAATTTATTTAGGAGCATTTTCTTTCCACTTAAAAGCTGTTCTCCCAATACAATATATTTCACAACCGACAAAGACCAATATATACCTACTGCTCATTCTCTAGTTTTTCCTTAGAAAGAGGACTCGTGTTTAGCTGGGCCCAAGAGCACACAGAACAAGGTCATATCTCTCAGGCTTTGTTGCAGTTGGATAGGCCGTTTGATTAAGTTTTGGCTAATGTAAATAATAATTTTTCTTTGTGTTTAAATTTTGTTAGCTTGATTAATATGAGTCTCAGTGTATTTCTATTTGGGCTTATCCTGTGTGGGACCCTGGGCTTCTTTGACATTCATGGCTATTTCCTTTCCCAAGTCAGGGAATTTTTCATGTATAATCTCCTCAAATATTTTCTCATATACTTTCTTTTCCTCTTCTTCTTCCACGACTCCTATAATTTGAATGTTCATGCACTTAATGTTGTCCCAGAGGTCTCTGAAACTGTTATTTAATTTTTTTCTTTTTTCTCTATGCTTCTCTGCTTCAGTTATTTTCAACCATTCTGTCTTCCAGCTCACTTATCCATTCTTCTGCCCCAGTTATTCAGCTATTGGTTCCCTCTAGTGTATTTTTAATTTTAGTTATTATGTAATTCATTGTTGATTGTCTGTTCTTTATTTATTCTAGGTCCTTGTTAAATGTTTCTTGTATCTTCTCAATCAGGGCCTGCATTCTATTTATCTGCATCACTATTTATTTCCGAGGTCTCACCTTTACTATCATTATTCTGAATTCTCTTTCAGGTAGACTGCCTGAGACGGGGACGACAGAGAATGAGATGGCTGGATGGCATCACCGACTCGATGGACATGAGTTTGAGTGAACTCCAGGAGTTGGTGATGGACAGGGAGGCCTGGCGTGCTGTGATTCATGGGGTCGCAAAGAGTCGGACACAACTGAGCGACTGAACTGAACTGAATGTAAATAAAACTGTTTTTTGAGACTTCCTGGAAAGTCAACTTAAAGGCTGCTGACTCAGCCAGACAGGGCACAGGAGAGTAAAGGCAAGGTCATCATCCTGACTTCTTTTTCCTGACCTCAAGCCAGCTGCTCCTCATGGCACATTGCTTTTACTTATTTCAACCTATGTTATTTCCATAATCACTTTAATCCCTGAGTTTAAAGCTGTGGCACAGGGCAGTCAGTAGTCATGTACAGATGTGAGAGCTGGACCATAAAGAAGGCTGAGCGGCCAAGAATTGATGCTTTTGAACTGTGGTGCTGGAGAAGATTCTTGAGTCCCTTGGAGTTCAAGGAGATCAAACCAGTCAATCCTAAAGGAAATCAACCCTGAATATTCATTGGAAGGACTGATGCTGAAGCTCCAGCACTCTGGCCACCTGATGTGAAGAGCCAACACACTGGAAAAGACCTTGTTGCTGGGAAAGACTGAAGGCGAAAGGAGAAGGGGGTGACAGAGGATCACATAGTTGGATGGCATCACCGATTCAATGGACATGAGTTTGAGCAGACTCTGGGAGACAGTGAAGGACAGGGAAGCCTGACGTGCTGCAATCCATGAGGTTGCAAAGAGTTAGACACCACTTAGCAACTGAATGACTACAAAAGGGCAATCACAAGCAGCCTTGGGCACAGATCACTGTAGGGGGAGGACAGGAGGGAAAGGAAGGGAAGATCTGTACTTTCCCAGGCAGAAGCTAAACATTAAGTGAAGATCAAATTGCTTCTGACTAGTATGTGACACTGTTAGTGAATCAGGAGTTACACCAGAGTGCCTCCACCCATTTTTCTAGGTCAGGTAACTGTCTCCCAGTTTTTTTTTTTTTTTTTCCAAAGGAATTAAACTTCCTAGGGAGTCACTGTACTCACCTACAATTAAGAGAGCACAGCTGCAGGTGTAATGCAGCTTACATATGCATTGAAGAATGCCACTTTCTCTACAGATTTTAAGAGAATCTAAGTCCTGAATAAAACATATCACCGAAACATGGAAGAGTCATGTTTCCAGAATTTTTCTATCAGTCGATCATCAAACAATGCACCCCCTATAATCCCAGCAAATTCTGCCCTTATAAATCTTGACATTTAGATCACTCCAGTCTGGTTCATTTTTCCGTATACTCCCAGTTTTCACCATTCTACTGAAGATCAATGTTCAACTCGATCTACGGCTTCAGTCAAGTTTCAAATTCTGAGACATGGCGGGTGTGGGGAGGAGTGTAGGGAGAAGACACAAGTGCTATTCTCTTATAATTTGCCAGCAGGTGGCAGGCACCTTGGGAAGTTTGCCTCCTTGCCTACAGTTTTAGAACACCTTTTAGGTAACTACCATAATGACTCAGGATAAGTTCTAGATTTTAATTATTTGGTGATATATAGGTGCAATATTTTTGAAAGTTAAATATTTAGTTCATGAGAGCACTTTTGAGTAATAAACTTTAGAATATTTGAATTGCAATCTTTAGTTGGCATCCACGACCTTCCTGGCTTTCTTTAATCTGTCTGGGTCTCAGCTTTTTGCAGCATTCCATTTCTCTGTTGGTCTTGTAAATTGCTGATGCTCACCAGGGCTCTCTCCTTAAGTGCTTTTCTTTGTTCTGTGTATTCTGAATAATGTCATACATCCTTACGACTTTCAACACTTGAAGACTCCCAAGTCAATATCTATAGTAAAGATTTCTCTTCAGTGCTTCTGACCTATGTACTGAGCTGGAAACATCCCTTCAGCTGTCCAAAGATCCTTTGATCCACTGTGCAAGTTAGAAATTCATCATCCATGTATACTACCCCTAACCTGTCTTTCTGTTTATTTCTCCTGAGGACCTAGTCTCAGTGAAATGCTGCACTACCCACCCAAGTCACCCAAAACAAAAACTTGAATCTCATCCTAGACACTTCCATCTCTCTCATTCCTGAAGACCAATCAACTGCCAATCCTGTTGATCTCCTAATCTCTTTCCCATCCAGCAACTTCTAAGTGCCTCACTGTCATTTTCCTAGTAAAGCCACAACCATCTCTTGTGTAAAGAAATATCACTGTTAAAAACTGCTTGCCATGGAAATTTCTTGGTAGTCCAGTGGTGAGATCCCATGCTCTCACTACTGAGGGCCTCAGTCAGAGAACTACCATCCCACAAGCCTCAAAGCAGAGCAAAAATGACACAACATACACTGCTTGATGTGTATTTTCTTTTTAACCAAGAATGTGGAGAACCATACCCTCTAACATTCTCTAAGAGGCAATAGCATCTCACCTGGCCACCCTGTGACGAATAAATCTACCAGATCCTGAAAGTGAAAAAGTGAAGGTGCTAGTGGACTCTTTGTGACCCTATGAACTGTATGTAGCCCATCAGACCCCTCTGTCCATGGAAGTCTCCAGGCAAGGTACTGGAGTGGGTTGCCATGCTCTTCTCTAGGGGATCTTCCCAACCCAGGGATCAAACTCAGGTTTCCTGCACTGCAGGCAGATTCTTTACCATCTGAGTTACCTGGGAAGCCCAGAATCTACCAGGAAAACAAAAGAGGGGATCACCTAGTTTAACTTCCTATACAACTAGGGTATTCTACACAGAACTTACCTATCTTCAGTTTCCCATCTATGTGACTCCTCTCATAAAATTCTTCTACATTTACACATCTGGCAAGCTCTTCAATATTCTGAGAAGGAAGAAGCATTACCTCAAGTATCAAAATGTGTTGCCTTAAAAAGAGGTTGGAAAAGGTATACAGCGAAAGAAACTTAAAAATACATGACCACTGGCCATTATTATAGAAATACACGAGATAACAAAAAAAAATGTTCTCTTTTCTTCTTGAGATGAACAAATCATAAAATAGGTCATGCGTTACAAATAATATATAAAATACTAGGTTAAGGTACGCTAAGCAACCCAGCAGATTTAAAAAAATTCTGACCCTGAAACAGAAAGGCAGTTTTAGACCAAAAAGTTTTCCACTGATAAAAATAGTGCTTTAAGGTTAACTGTAGGGTTCTAAACAAAATGTTGTCAACACCTCTCTATAGCATTAATAACATTCAAGTCCATATTTACAGAAAAATTTTGGCAAGCCAAGCTTGCACAATTAAAATAAATACAATGTCACGTGGTCTGGTCTCCCAAAGCCTGGAATTTTGACCTTGGCTGAAGTCTTCCCAATTCTAATGCTATAAATAACTACTTTAGTTGAACAAAATATGAAACTATTAATTCTCACAGAATGGGGTTGTGTCTTTTCAATGTGTATGTCCTGGGCAAATATTTAGCATGGGTTTATTTGCTCAACAAATATTTACTGTGTGCCTACCAGGACTAGAGGGCTTCCCTGCCGGCTCAGAATCTGCCTGTCAAGGCAGGAGACACAAGAGATGCGGGTTCAGTCCCTAAGTCGGGAAGATCCCTGTAGGAAGAAATGGCAACCCACTCCAGTATTCCTGCCTGGAGAATCCCATGGACAGAGGAGCCTGGCAGGCTACAGCTCATGGGATGGCAAAGAGTCAGACACGACTGAGGGACTAAACAACAAGAAACCAGGAATAGGCTCCATACCAGGCAATGAAGATATAAAGGTGATCAAGACCAACACTATGCTGCTCCTTAAAAGACTAAGACAGCAGAGAAGACAGTTAACAAAAAACTGCCAAAAGCCATCATCTGCGAATACAGGATAAGCAGGGGTATTTGAACAAATCTATCAGGGAAGCCCTTCTGGAGGAAGTTCAGATGCAGTGTCTTTAAAACAAACATCTTCAAGGTAACAGAACTGTATTTCTATAGGTTAATGTTGTTCACTCCCATCAGTTATATTAGTCTCATAACAGCTACAGGTTAATTTATATACTAGGTTTATGTTCAGTATAAAATGAAGCTTACAAGAGGTTTTATAAATCAAAGTTTCTTAGCTATAGTATGAAACATCAAAAGGAATCACTTCAGGGAAATAAAATATAAGCATAATAAACGAAAAGGGAACACAAGTTGAAACTATTTCTGACGCATGGCAGATTGAGCTCATGACTTTCAGCCCCTTCCTCCTCTAACCACATTAAGATCACAATAAATGAATCTCTCAAAAGGTGTAAACACACAAGGCCTAAAAAAGTGAAGAAGGAAAGGAGACTTAAACATTCAAGAGAATTCATCAGACTTATAAAATTGAAGACCTGGCGGAGTGATAAATGACTACAGAAGCAGAGGCACTCCCTGGGTGCCATGGAGGAGGAGGCCAAACAGAAGTTGGCTGATTTTCAGCACAGACCCCAGAAAGGATGAGGCCGAGGGAACACATGTTGTCATGGAAGCAGAGCAAGCAGTGGGGCTGAAAAGAGAGGATGAGATAACAGCACGGAAGCCCATCCCTGGACACTCCCCCAGCACACATGCTCTCACACGAACGTGCACCTGTGCCTGAATCCAGAAGACAACTGCTCCTCCCAACTCACCTATTCTTTACAGAAGTGCAATGACACCAGAGAAAAAGACTTTTAAAATACTGACATTTGCATGCCACCCTAATGAAAAGCCCAGATTACCAAATGAAAAGTCATGCTCAGGTACAAAGAGCTTCTCAAATTCTGACAGGCAACAACCACAGGTAAGCAAGGAAAACCTCCAAAAAGGAAGTGAGAGCTCAGAAAATCAAATGAAAATAATAAAAAAAAAAATCTGGAGGAAACAACACAATGCATGGAGTAGTAGACAATTTTTTAAAACCCTACAATGAATATCCTTATGATACAAAGAGAATTTTAGCAGCCATAAAACAAAACAGAACGCTGAAATACATGAATAGCAGAGAACACAAAATAGTTCTTTGAATTAAAAAATTAGGAGAGTTGAAATAAAACATTTAAAAGGCAGGTTGGAAGATAAAGTCAAAGATACCTCTCATAAAAATAAACAAAGATATTAAAAAGCTAGAATTTAAGTAAGATTAGAATTTGAATTAGATTAGGATCTGTCAGGAAGTGTAACTTCAGACTGACACAGATTCCAGAAAACGAAAACAGAGAAGAAACTGTCCAAGAAATAATACAAGAAAAGTACAAAGAACTTCCAGATGTGAATTTCCTTACTGAAAGGATCCTTAAATGTAAGGCACAATAAAAGAAAAAATTCCCACACCAAAGCTAATTATCCTGAAATTTTCAAACACCAGGGAAAAAGATTATAAAAGTTTTCAGAGGGGGGAAAACAAAATACTAAAGGAAAAAAGGTAAGACACGACTTCAGTATTACTTGATTTTTAAAACAACGTACATGAATTTTTATAAACACCAAGCAATAATAATGTAGGTAAATAAATAGACAATAAATAAGTAAACAAATGAATAAAATAAAAATACAAATTTGCTGAATGCTCACTACATGCTAGGAGTGCCATTCTAACTCCTTTAAATATATTAATTCATTTAACTGTCACAACTCTATGAGACAGACTCTATTAATTTCACAGAAGAGGAAACAGGCATTGAGTTTCAGTAATTACACAACTAGGAAGTGATAAAACCAGACTCCCAGCTTTCTGAGTGTGGGCTTTCAAAAACTGATTGACACTCTCTCAACTTTAAAAGTAAAACTGATTTTTTATTTTTTTTATTTTTATTTTTTATTTATTTTTTTATTTCTAAAAAAGGATTTTATTAAAAAAGCACAAATGCAAAGAAATGAACAGAGGAAAATGTATGCGTCGAACCTGGACTGGTCACTTATGATAATATACATGCTACAATTCCATTCTCCCCAATCATTCCACCTTCACCCTCTCCCACAGAGTCCCAAAGACTGTTCTAAATGCCTATGTCTCTTTTGCAGTCTCTTATACAGGGTTCAGGTCACCATTTTTCTAAATTCCATATATATGCGTTAATATACAGTATTGATGTTCTTCTTTCTGGCTTACTTCACTCTGTATAATTTTTAGAAAGAAGAAAATACCATTTGAATCTTCAATGTTCCCAGATAACTGTGGTTGATTAAAAAGGCTTCCCTTGTGGCTCAGCTGGTAAAGAACCCCCCTGCAATGTGGGAGACCTGGGTTAGATCCCTGGGTTGAGAAGATCCCCTGGAGAAGGGAAAGGCTAGCCACTCCAGTATTTTGGCCTGGAGAATTCCGTGGACTGTATAGGGGTCGCAAAGCCTCGGACACGACTGAGCGTCTTTCACTTTCACTTGGTTAAACAGGACACAAGTTTAACATGTGTTTGTGGCGGGGGGAAAGGGATGAAGGTTGAGGGTATTTGCTAGTATTTTAAGCATTCACTGTATAAATATACTTTGGCTTATATATATATACATCACAAATATATAAATATTTGTGATTTGTTACTGCTGCTGCTAAGTTGCTTCAGTCGTGTCTGACTCTGTGCGACCTCATAGACGGCGGCCCTCCAGGCTCCCCCATCACTGGGATTCTCCAGGCAAGAACAATGCTGGTCCTTAATTCCCTGTTCTAAATAAATTCCCTGTTCTAAATAAATCAACAATCTCCACCAAAAGAACTGATGAACTTACATCAGATCACCATCACCTATTTGGGCAAAGAATAAAGGGTATATAAATTATATTAAAGTTCAAAACAGAATAGCTGTCTCTTTCCCCAATTATTGTCATCTAAGCCCTTCATACTCTTCCTCTTGCAAGAATTTTCCTAGATGACTTCCTAGTCATGCATGACTCTTAATACACTAAGACAAAAGCTTCCAGCCCCTCTTCTCACTCCTGCCTTATACTCACCTTTACCTTATATTGTCAACTACACGATGATACCTGAACAGTTTCCTCTTAAGTTCCTCTACAAGAGTTAACCCTCTTTCAGTTTCCTACTTTTACTGTCCTATCCATCTTCTCGCTTATTGACCGTACTTGAGAGTATCTGGCTTTACTGGGGGAGGAGGGAGAGAGAGAAATATACTTCTTGAATAATTGTTTGGTTTTTTTTTTAATCTGGTGACATCTTCATTCGTTCTTTCTGACCTTTTATAAGGAGGCTACACAGTTTTGGCATTTCCGCTCTTGGGACTCATGAACCTCCATACAATAACGCAGCGGCCTCTGGGATCTCAGACCACGCCTTTGATGCTCTGCTACCGCGCTGAACCTCCTTGATCATGAGCTGAGGCCCGGCTCAGCCTGGGAGTCTGTTCTCCCGCGTATGCAGCCCTTCTTTGTGCCATGACTTTCAGCCTGTCTTGCCCTTGGCTTCTGCTGGGTAGGGGTGTTGTTTTTTTTTTTGTCGTGGGTTTGGGCTCTGGTGCCTAGGTGTCGGCTGCAGCAATCTAAAGGTCCTGATGTGATGCGTCAAGACATGTGATGCACCAGGTGTGTCTTCCCCACGCTAGGTGAAGACTCGGGGCTGCCCGGCCTAGAAGGTTTCGGTCTCGCTCACAGGACGTCCCCGATCGGCGGCCCCAGAGTCACACTGCGACAACCCCCAACATCCGGTCTACGCGCGCCCCGCGCGGCCGTCACCCCGTCTCTCCCGGCGCTCAGGTGTTAACACCTGGCGGTCCTCACCCGGGAGTCACCTGCCGGGCCGCCCAGGCGCGCGCAGGCGCTCCCACGCACGTACCGTCTCCTTGGCAGCGGCGACCGGGATGGGAAGCAGCGCCCGGCCGCCCGGCGGGTCCTCCGGCTCGGCGGCCGCGCTCTCCGAGGGCAGCCAGGGGCTCGCCGCCCGCGCGGAGTCGGCCCTGGGGTCCCCGTACAGCTGGTAGCACACCAGGCCCACCAGACCCCCGCCGGCCGCGGCCGCGAAGCTCAGCTCCCGCCAGCGCCGCCGCCGCCTCCAAGCCGCCTCCGCCACAGCCCCCTCGTCCTCCTCCCGGCAGGAGAAGGGCCGGCCCGGAGGGCCCGGGGCTGTGCCCGCAGGCCGCCCCCACGGCCCAGGGGCGGGATGATGAGGCGAGCACGGAGGCGGCAGCCGCGGCGGCGGCCACAGGAGCCTCCGCAGCGCAGCCATAGCGGGAGCTGCCGGCGCCTCAGCCAGGAGGGGGCGGGTGAGGGGGCGGAGGGGGCCCGAAACCTCGCGAGAAGTCGGCGCGCCGAGCTCCGCCGCTGTCCGGAGCGACCCCACGCCTGCCGCCCCGCACTGGAGTCACCTGTCGGAGCGCCTTCGGCTGAGGGGTGTAGCGGAAGGGGGTCTCTGGCTGCGAATAAGGCGGGGGAGAAGGAGGCACAGCCGGTCGCTCCTCGGCCCCGCATTCCCGGCCCAACCCCGCGGTCATAAATATCTTGCGCCTGCCTCCGGAGACACCTGACTGCGCGAGAACCCAACACCGCAGGCGGCAGCCGAGCCGGCGGGGCTGGGCCGAGCCCTGGGTTGCCAGGGTGTCCCGGCGCCCCTCCGCTGACTGGGTCCTCCGCCTCTGCTTCGCGGGGGTGCGCCTCCGTCAGCCTGGGGCCCCACTAAGAAAGTCACATGCCCTAACGGTATCCTGAGCTTCAGATATACCGTGAATAATTTGCAATTGTATCTTCAGGCTTTGCGACAAAAAAAAAAACGGCACATAAAAATTTGGCTCAAGTCATAAAACTAGCAAATTAAGTCAAAGAATTTCTTTATTACGTGACAGTTTCTGATGTTTTGATGGGAGATGGCTAATACTTTTTTTTCTTTTTGAAGGAGGGGGTACAACTGCTTTACAGTGTTGCGTTAGTTTCTGCTGCGAGACAAAGTGAACCAGCTATACTTAAACATATATCCCTTTTGAGCTTTCCTCCCAGCCCCTTCCCATCCCACCCATCTAGGTGATCAGAGCACAGAGCTGAACTTCCCGTGCTGTATAGCAGCTTCCCACTAGCTTTGTGGATGGTCTTAGAGTCTTGTCACTCAGAGTTAAGTCAGTCAGGAAGAGAAAAACAAATAGAGTATATTAACCAGTATATGTGGAGTTTAGAAAAATGGTAGAGATGAACCCATTTCCAGGGCAGGCATAGGGAAGCAGAATAGAGAACAGACACGTGGGAGGCGTGGAGAAGGGGAGACGGATGATCTGAGAGATTAGGATTGGCAGACCTGCGGTTTTTTAGTTATCCTCCATGTGTTTAAAAAACATTGCCATACCTGCGGTGACTTCATCCAATAAAACAGAGCTGTCTTGAAAGATACTTTTGGGAGGAAGCTGTTGATATAAATAATAGGTAAGCACATTGTGTCATTTTTGTTATTTCTGTACTTGTTTGTTTGCTACACTTCGTGAGAACATGTTTATGACCTTTTTTTTTTTTTATCATTTTCCTACCCCTGAAGGCAGTTTTGGTAACTTGGTTACCTAGCTTTGGTATTTATATTCTGGAATGTTTATAAGAGCCCTTCAAACACTCTAGATCTAAGGATGTGCACAATTCAGTAATCTCACTTGCAGCCAGGAAATTAAAAGATGCTTACTCCTTGGGAGGAAAGTTATGACCAACCTAGATAGCATATTAAAAAGCAGAGACATTACTTTGCCAACCAAGGTCCGTCTAGTCAAGGCTATGGTTTTTCCCATGGTCATGTATGGATGTGAGAGTTGGACTGTGAAGAAAGCTGATCGCTGAAGAATTGATGCTTTTGAACTGTGGTGCTGGAGAAGACTCTTGAGAGTCCCTTGGACTGCAAGGAGATCCAACCAATGAATCCTAAAGGAAATCAGTCCTGAAGATTCATTGGAAGGACTGATGCTGAAGCTGAAACTCCAATACTCTGGCCACCTGATGAAAAGAACTGGCTCACTAGAAAAGACCCAGATGCTGGGAAAGATTGAAGGCGGGAGAAGGGGACAACAGAGGATGAGATGGTTGGATGGCATCACTGACTCAATGGAAACGAGTTTGAGTAAGCTCCGGGAGTTGGTAATGGAAAGGGAAGCCTGGAGTGCTGCAGTCCATGGGGTTGCAAAGAGTCGGACATGACTGAGCGACTGAACTGAACTGAACTGAATGGAATTTTTCTTTCTTAAAAACAGAAAAGTCCTCTATTACATGCAACAAATGTGTCTATTTCAGGATGCCTTCTCTGTGTTTCTTTTATTTCAGCCTGTTGGTTTTATGTATTCAGTACCATAAGGAAAACTCTGTGGTGGCTCCTTGTTTTATCACAAAGATTCCTTCAATTTCTGCTTCCTCTGAATTCTGAAAATTTCCACAGAAGCATTTATTCTCTGGATATATAGTGCAGTTCTTCTTCTGGCATTGTTTACTTTGAGCTAAATACAATTGTGGATTTTCTTATAAATTTCTCACATGGCCTAATAGCAGAGTTCTTGGACAGACTGATGAATTTTTATTAGACACATATTAAAAGCCAAGTAGCTATAAAGAGAATTAGGGAGGTAATGCAATAAGGTATTACAGATAAGGAACATGACAGAAATTCTCTACCTAACATGATTTCAGATATGTATCTAACTCTATATTTCTCTCTAGTAAAAAAAAAAAAAATTTTATAGAGTTCCTGCAAGACATTTCTTTGGCTCAAAATCAAGTTCTGCTGTGAGAGTTGCTGGGTTTAGTAGGTTCTCCAAATACTCAGAAGGCTTTGGGTAAAAGGTCTCTCTGCATGCAGAGGTTATTCTAATTATAACTTTCCTTCGTACCTCCCTCCTAAAAGCTGTGGTGGTGCTGATTTAATCACTAAGTTGTGTCCAACTCTTTGTGACCCCATGGACGGTAGCCCACCAGGCTCCTCTGTCCATGGAGATTCTCCAGGCAAGAATACTGGAGTGGGTTGTCATTTCTGCCTCCAGGGGACCTTACCGACCCATGGATGGGACCTGCATCTCCTGTGGCTCCTGCATTGGCAAGCAGATTCTTTATCACCCAGCCACCTGGGAAGCCTGCTTTGGAGACTCGTTTCCTACAAAATAATGGAATATAGGTGATCACCTTCTGAATCCATGAGCCTAATTAACCAAAACGTCCCAAGCTTATTAGTTAACTGAATACAAATACTTTCTTCATAACATTTTTCATATGTCATTTCCTTTCTCGAAACCCATACTGCTGTACTGTGCTAGTTCGCTCAGTCATGTCAGAGTCTTTTCGACCCCATGGACCGTAGCCCGCCAGGCTCCTCTGACCATGGGGATTCTCCAGGCAAGAATACTGGAGTGGGTTGCCATGCCATCCCCCAGGGGATCTTCCCAACCCAGGGATGGAACCCAGGTCTCATACATTGTAGGCAGATTCTTTTACCGTCTGAGCCACCAGGGAAGCCCTTCAAAACCCATAATTGCCCTACAGTTGCTTTTTTCTTTCCAATTACAATTCCATCCCATGACCCAATTATTTTCACCTTTTAATACTTTTAAAATTGCAAAAAAAATGAGTGACTTTTAAATTTTGAAAATGAGAAATAATTTAAATTTCTGAAATTTCTTTTAAATTCTGAAAAAGTGTAATATGTGTCATGCCTAGGCAGAAATGTCCTGTTTAACAAAAGCTCCTATTAAAAAAATCCTGCTTGTCTAGTTTTATTCATTCTGAGCACTAGAATCTTGACTGGTTGAAAGAGGAGCAATTATATCTGAGATCCTACATCAGGGCAGCTGAGCCCCGCCTCCATCCTCAGGCCTACTCTATTCTGACAGAGGGAGGCCAGCAGCCAAAGACTGCAGCAAGCCACTGCTGTCTTGGGAAAGTGGTCCTCATCTTCAGTGCTGTTTTCCTTGGGGGAATAATTGGCAAAGTCAAAAGAGAAAGTGATGAGAAAGTATGTTCTATGGAGTTGTAGCCTTTTCTTGGTCATTTGTCTTCAGAGATCCAGCCTCTAGGAGCCTAGAACTTTATTCCCCAGCATCCAGAGCCACGGAAACCCATTTATGGAAGGTGCTAAAAATTCTTTTTCTATTTTGACCAGCTTCCACTGCCAAAGACAGGTTGATAATGGTTTGCACTCTGACCTCTCCCCTTGGTCAAAGTAAAGCCTCCTAGCTCCACGAAGCCAGATCATCTACTTAGTCCAACTGCTTGCACATAGTAGGACTTCAACAAATGTTTATTAAATGAAGAAGGGAATTTACTATTGTTGTGAGGGGTAGGGGGAGAGGCTAAGATAGGAAGGTGAATTAGGAGACAAGAAAATAAAGTAGGTCATCGGAGAAGGCAATGGCAAGCCACTCCAGCACTCTTGCCGAGAAAATCCCATGGATGGAGGAGCCTGGTAGGCTGCAGTCCGTGGGATCGCTAAGGGTCGGACACAACTGAGCGACTTCACTTTCACTTTTCACTTTCACACATTGGAGAAGGAAATGGCAACCCACTCCAGTGTTCTTGCCTGGAGAATCCCAGGGACGGGGGAGCCTGGTGGGCTTCCGTCTATGGGGTCACACAGAGTCGGACACGACTGAAGTGACTCAGCAGCAGCAGCAGCAGCAGCATCTGATGATAAAGAAGTTGATAAAGTAAGCAACACAGCCTAAAATGCAATTAATGCAAATAGAAGAATAAAAGGAGAAAGCAAGAGTTTGGGCATGGAAAGGTTGTGGTCATGACGAAGGACAGATTCAGAAACAAATTTTGTGATTTGAAGCCATCCTCTTACATAACTTTAATTTGGCATAATCTAGGGGAATCCCAGGGACGGGGGAGCCTGGTGGGCTTCCGTCTATGGGGTCACACAGAGTCGGACACGACTGAAGTGACTTAGCAGCAGCAGCAGCAGCAGCAGCAACATTTAGAGCCTTGAAGCAATAGGCTTCTGCCTGGTTCTTTTTGTGATCTGAGCAATTCCAGCCCGCTCCATGGACAAAGTTCAGTGACTTGACCTTGATACTTTGCTTTTGTTCTTACATGTCTCACTGGTGACACCACCAAGCTGTCAGTGGTATACATTTAATACCTAACATCAAGACCAATGATAATATTACTTTGGCCATTACATCTGACCTATCTGATTTATGTAATTTCTGGTTTTATATAAGTTCCACGATCTTTGCTGATAGCATATCACCATTCAATTCTTATTGTCTTTATCCTCCATTTGGTGGCAGGGACATCTTTTTTTATTTCTTTTGGAAACAAGGGACAGTAAAGCTGGCTGTCTGAAACATGTGAGCCCTTTCTCAATAGTCCTGGTCTCATGCCTGATAGTAATTAAAGTTTCCAAGCCTACAAAAAGCTGTCTTCTAGTGAAGAATGGCCTTTGAGTAATATATCCATCATCCATTATACAAGCATGACACTTGGGTAAGAAAACAAATACCATCTCTTTAAAAGTATTGGCTGTAACTACTAGAGTTTAGCATATGCATACCCTATGACCCATTAATTTCACTCCTAGATGAAATATTCAACAGCAATGAGTATTTATGTGCATCAAAAGACATATAGAGGAATATTTGTAATTTGCCAGAAACTAGAAAGTATTCATAAGTTCATCAACAATGCCCTGGATTTTTAAAAATTGTGATATAGTCACCAAATTGACTGCTGTATAGCAGTGAAAATTACTAAAATGCAGCTCCATGTAATTACATGGTTCAAAGAAGGCAGGCACAACAGAACTGTGTTATTCTATTTATAATGTTCAAACACAACAACAACATATATACATATACATGTGGTGTCAGAAATCATGATGGTGGTTTCTTTGGGCATAGGGTAGTGACTGACAGTGGGAGAAGGGGCGTCCTAGAGTTCTGTTCATGTTCTGTTGCTTGATATGGGTGCTGATTAAACAAGGATATTCCCTCTGTGAAAATTCCTAGAACTGTCCAGTTACAATGGCTATTGGTATATCATTTTAATGCATATAATACTTCAACGAAAAGTTCATATAGTAAGTCAGTGCAAACTAAACTGCGGTTTTGAACTGTGAATTTTAAATCATTATAACCAGGTTCAGACACACCTTTATTAATCAAAACAGGAACTGTTACAATCAACACATTTTTGCCAATGAGAAAATAAGTTAGTTTATTCCTGTACTGTAAAAATCCATGCTTCAAGATTAGACAAACTCTTGGACTATTTCTGCCTCCTGCTGGTTGTGGAAACATTTCTTCTGCGAAAAGTTGTCGAGATGCTTGAAAAAGTGGCAGTCGGTTGGCAAGAGGTCAGGTGAATATGGTGGGTGGGGCAAAATTTCATAGCCCAGTTTATTCAATGTTTGAAGCTCTGATTGTGCAATGTGTGGTCAGTCATTGTTGTGGAGAAGATTGGGCCCTTTCTGTTGATCAATGCTGGCTGTAGGTGTTGCAGTTTTCAGTGCAGCTCATCTATTTGCTGAGCATACTTCTCAGATGTAATGGTTTCATGGGGATTCAGAAAGCTTTAGTAGATCAGATGGGCAGCAGACAACCAAACAGTGACCATGACCACTTTTTTGGTGCAAGTTTGGCTTTAGAAAGTGCTTTGGAGCTCCTTCTTGGTCCAACCACTGAACTGGCCATCGCTGGTTATCCACTTTTCATTGCATGTCACAATCGATTGAGAAATAGTTTTGTTGCTATGTAGGCTAAGCAAAGACAATACTTCACAATGATGATTTTTTGATTTTCAGTCAGCTCATGAGGCACCCACTTATTGAGCTTGATCTTTCCAATGTGCTCCAAATGCTAAATGACTGTAAAATGGTTGTCGTTGAGTTCTTTGGCAACCTCTTGTGTAGTTTTAAGAGGATCAGTTTCAATGATCCTCTCATTGGTTGTTGTCAACTTCCCATGGCCCACAACTAGACTCCTCATCTTCAAGGCTTTTATCTCCTTTGCAGAACTTCTTGAACCACCACTGCACTGTATGTTCATTGGCAGTTCTTGGGTCAAATGTGTTGTTAATGTTGTGAGTTGTCTCTGATGCTTTATGACCCATTTTGAACTCAAATAAAAAAAATTGCTCAAATTTGCTTTTTGTCTAACATCATTTCCATAGCCTAAAATAAATACAAAATATACAGCAAGTAGTAAGTTATTAGCAAAAAAGCATAAAGTGAGAAATGCACATTAAAATGATGTATAACATAACCATATTTATTTAAGGATGTATTCCAATAGCAAATGGCAAAGTTTAACAGTGCTTTTGCACTAATCTAATAAAAAAATAGATTTTCTTTCTAATGCTCTTGAATGATATGCTACCTACTATGGTGTTTTAAAACTTGCTTAGTTATGTACTATATGATTTAAAAGAAATTGAGCTTGTAAAGCATTAAGAGGAAAAATTGATTGAAGAATTGGAAACTAACAGAAAAGGTAGATAATCTTGATACAGCCTAAAGAGATTTTTTTAGCATCTATAATGATATCTTCTGTTTAATTGTTTTAAGCTTTTCATTTTGTAATGAAGTATAGCCAAATAACAGTGCTGTGATAGTTTCAGGTGCGTAGCAGAGAGACTCAGCTATACATATGCATGTAATTTTTTTAGCATCTATAATGATATCTTCTGTTTAATTGTTTTAAACTTTTCATTTTGTAATGAAGTATAGCCAAATAACAGTGCTGTGATAGTTTCAGGTGCATAGCAGAGCGACTCAGCTATACATATGCATGTATCCATTCTCCCCCAAACTCCCATCCTATCCATAGCCTAAAGAGATTGAATGAAGGAGCATCTTAAAAAGTGTTCTAATAAAAACAAAAAAGTGTTTTAGTACCTGAAAATCCTTAAGAAGCTGCTCATGAACTATTTTCCTTATTTAGTAAGGAAAGGTATTTTAAGAAACAACCTAGTGTTTTATCTTCTTTAACTTCCAGTACTCTCGCCTGTGAAATGTCCATATGGACAAGCTCAGTAGGTACCTGGTGGTTGGGCCTAGTGCAACCAGTATATACCCTCATCTCTGGCTTGAACCCCAGACTGTCAGGTGTTGGATGGGAAATTGTTTTAAGGGCAGATAACCAAACAGAAGGGCAGCCTTCAGAACAGATGGAAAGCTCAGCACCAAGAGGGAACCATTAGAGAAATCAAGCATAGCATAAGGTAAGTCTGTGTATGTATATGCAGAAGCTTAGCGGGACAGCAAAACAGTCTTATTTCTTGCCAGCTCCAGTTGATTTTTACGTGTTCCCCAGAACACTGTGCTGAGCAATGTTTTCAGACCAGGTCCAGAATTTCCGGTAGCTAGCACCAGAGTGTCTCTAGTTGAAAACAGGAGGACATCTGGATCCTGCCTACTTAAAGCTCTTTTTAAACACCCGCAGTCAGACCTGGAGCATCTTGGTACAATCTTCAGACTTAAAAACCATGAAAATGTGTGCGCATTTAATTTTTTTCTGATGAGTGAAAGAATGAAAGAATTTTCTGTGGGTCACGCAACCGGAATTTGAGCCTTCATATTCTGCCCTCCATCTGCATGGTTTCTGTATTCCAATCAGAAACTAAGAATTTCAGACAGTTTTTCTTAAGACACATTAATTTGTGAACAGTAGAATAGAAATTGCATTAGCTCAAATAAGAGATATGCTTTATGGATAAAATCCTCATCAAACTGGGAAAAAGTGGTACCATGAGATAGAAGTGGTACTATGTAAGTAAGTGAGGTAATCAGGTAGGCTCTACAAACCCACATAGTAGGAATTCAAGGACATCTATTCTAACATCCTGCTGTGACCATGTCACAGTCTAATTTCATCAGTCTCTATGAATCTTAGTTCAGAGCCTAAAGAGAAAATATTGGTTTGCTCTAGCCTAGAGGGGCTTTATATTTTAGGTAGTTCCTTACTCAAAGACCTATCTGCTGTGCCTGGGATGAATGAGGTGGAGTCACATGTAGGAACGGTTTTTGGAAAATGCAGGAATCGCTTTTCTTAGACAGCTCAGTGTGCAGGCCCCAGTGCTGTACTGGTAAAAGTTTAACAGCTGGTTCCGGGGTAGAAGGCAGGAGAGTCCTGATTTGTAGTGTTTACAGATTTCCACAGTATAAATACTCCCACCATGGCTGGTCTCAATCTACCAACATGACATTACCAGTGGTAGAGTTGTAAAAAGATGCACAGTAGCACCACATTATATAGAATTTGCATGATACACATATCAAAGAGGTAATAGGAAGATTAAATAATTGGGGAGTGATGAACTTTTAGCACTTATTACGTTTGATTATTACTCTTGCCTAGAAAATCCCATGGATAGAGGAGCCTGGTGGACTACAGTTCATGGGGTCGCTACTAGTCGGACGCGACTGAGCGACTTCACTTTCACTTTTCACTTTCACACATTAAGGAAATGGCAACCCACTCCAGTGTTCTTGCCTGGAGAATCCCAGGGATGGCGGAGCCTGGTGGGCTTCCGTCTATGGGGTCACACAGAGTTGGACACGACTGAAGTGACTTAGCAGTAGCAGCACGTTTGATTTTAATATAATTTATCCACTTATAAATTTATATAACATTTAAAAATAATGTCTCTTACAACTTGGCTCACTAAATGCCTGAAAATTTAACAATCAGTTCTATCGAGCTTGAGTGAGCAGGCTGCAGAACACTGCTACCAGGCATTTAA
Source organism: Moschus berezovskii (assembly GCF_049115385.1). Taxonomy (NCBI): domain Eukaryota; kingdom Metazoa; phylum Chordata; class Mammalia; order Artiodactyla; family Moschidae; genus Moschus; species Moschus berezovskii. Next base: position 25,130,274 of record NC_142485.1, on the reverse strand, counting down.
AGATTACTATATCCAGTAAGGAGTCTGGGAGAGCTTGAAAATCAGTGTTTGACACCAGAAAGAAGCCTAACAGGAAGGATGTATTGTGTAGAACAGGGAACTCTACTCAACGCACTGTGGTGACTTGAATGGGAAAGAAATCCAAAAGGGAGGGGACGTATGTCCTTGTATGGCTGATTCATTTTGCTGTACAGTAGAATCTAACACAACATTGTAAAGCAACTATACTCCAATAAAAATTAATTAAAATAATTTGAAGGATTTAAATAAAAATATGAACACAGTATGGGGAAAAATAGGACACAAAACTAACCCAAAAAAGATCAGGGTTAAGAATTTGCCTTTATCCACAAATGGCAAGTGAATTTACCTATCCTTTAATCAAGAAGAGGGTTAGAGGTTTCCCTGGCAATCCAGCAATTAAGATTCCACACTTCCACATGCAGGAGCAGTGGGTTCAGTCCCTGGTTCCTGCCTGCTGTGAGGTGCAGCCAAAAAATAAAACTAAAATTTAAAAAAAAAAAGAGGGTTAACAACCTTCTCTGTCTTCTTGGGGTTGTTAATTGTTTTCAAGCAACCTGCATATAGATATTACTATGGAATTATTTTTATTCTTTCCTATTAATTCTATTTGTTTTTCCAAAGAGTTGGAGTTAAAGAATCATCTCAGGTTTGGATGAGTATAACTGACTACCCAGAACCAAATAAAGACTATTTTTGTTTTGAATTTGCAGCTACTTAGATGAAAAGCATTGCATTAACAGCTGATACCAAATAGGGACCAACTTCATTTGATATTGACAGGTTGTTAGGTCTTGCTGTATGCCAATATTAATCTTTAGGTTTGAATAAAATATGTTATTTCAAATTTGAAACACAACAATATAATATACCTAAATAATACTTGAATTTATTATGTTTAAAATTTAGGGGTTTTGTTCACAAGAAGGTATTCACTCTTAAAGTAATAATCAAGTGGTTTTGGTCACTATGTAGTATCTTTTTATGTTAGAATAAATCAGTTTGCCTCAAACACTAGAGATTAATCTAAAAGCAAAATGTCTCAAAATATGTGTGTTCATAAATTTCTTGGCAAGTGAAGCATATCAAAATTCTTGTGCTTTGAAAATGATTGTTTTTTTTTTTCAGGATTGTCTCAAATCTTGTGTTCAGGAACCTGTAAACCTCAGACCGCCACATCAAGGGAAATAAAGTGAACCTTTCACTTGGTGACAAGACTTTATAGAACATCACTACAGAAGTTGCTCTAAGATCATCATGCAGGTGCAGGGGGCTCCTTGAACAAATTATTCAAGAATAAGGAGGTCTGTTCCTTCATCCTTCCAGTGTTATACAAGAAAAAAATGTTTGATTAGAATTTCATTGTGTGCAGTATTTGTTTCAGGGCATATGCTTTGATCAAAATCTATGTAATGGAAGCCTGTGTTCTGTGATATCCAGAATTAATCATTGAACTCTTGACTATGGTTAAATATAATAATTACACTCACTTACTTATTAAACACCTATGAGCCTGTGAAGAGTTTGTCCCTAAAGTGAATTTTAAATAAAGAAGAACATCAAACAGCGATAAAACCAACATATGAAACTCAAGGTGATTATACAAACCAGGTGCTTTCTCAAAGTGAGAATGAATCAAATTAAGAAAGAGAACGAGCTAGAAGTTGAACAGATGTAGTAATTCATCATTTTTAGTCTCTTAAAAGTAGAAATAAATTTCAGAACACAATGTGAAGATTTCTTTTTTCTCAAGTCTGTAGGTTAAAATTAAATTTCCTTCTAATCTTTCTCTGATAATTGTGTCTGATTGATATAACATCCAACTGGAAGAGGCCACCAGGCAGTCAGAGATGTGAAACTAGAGAGAGATCTTAAAAGTGGTACCACTATGCAGCTTTGTGTTGAAACTTAGTAGAGTTTTAAATGTATTTTTGATTAAAAATAACATACTTTGAAAGAAAGTTTATATATACTGTGAGTGGATTACGTTAGAGTCAAAAATTATAAAATTATGTGATATTTTCATAACAATGGTAGCTTGCAGATACATCTAAAGAAATACTGTGTTGTGTTTAAGAGCACATCAGAAGTTGGAAGTGCATGTATGTATCTTTATGTACATAAAGTGCATGTGTGTATCTTTATGTACACATTTGTTTTGCTAAAATATCAGTATTTGAGTCTCATAATTAGAATCACTCTTCTTCTTTACTCTTTAGTTTTAAGGGATGAAGAACTGAAGTAATTCGAAAAAATAGGTTTGTGAAAATCAGTTTATAAAGCAAAGTTACTGAATTCTATCTTCCAGTTAAATTTTACCTTGAAATTTGGATAGAGAATCATAAAATATTAGGTTGGATAGGGGGGCCTTGGGGATAATCTAGTCTAAGACCTGTGTTTTAGAGGAGGAAACTGAATGAATCGTGCCTTACCAGGAGGAATGTTGTAGTCTGAATTCTGTCTGCTTCCCCTCTTTAACAGGACTTTGCTGGATTCAACTTCTTCCTGAATGCTTCTCCTATTCCAAGACTGGTTTAGTCTACCCTGACACCTGCTTTCAATGAAATACCTTGAACTTTCTCATCATAACCGACCCCCCACCCCACAAACACACACTATAATGTTCTCATTTACTTGTTTGTTTATCAGCCAATTAGAATGCAGGAGACCAGGGTTCAATCCCTGGGTCAGGAAGAGTCCCTGGAGAAGGAAATAGCAAGCCACTCCAGTACTCTTGCCTAGAAAATCCCATGGACAGAGGAGCCTGGTGTAGGCTATTGTCCATTGGGTCACAAAGAGTCAGACACGACTGAGCGACTTCACTTTCACTTGTCAGACTGTAAGGTACAGAAAGATGGTGTGGAGATGGTGTTTTGCCATTTAACAAACACAGACAGTGCTTATTACATAGTGAGAACTGATGCATTTTTTGAATGAAAGGCAAATAATTGTTTTTATAAAATTATGTAGAAGGCATGCAAATTTAACATGAAGAGAAATTCCTAAGGATATTAAAGATATACATCAAATTGTTCAAAGTTCAGAAACCCACTAATGAACTACTAGGTTAAAATGATTCCCCTGAAAAATATATTACAATCATAACAGCTCATTGAAATACAATACATTATATTGATAAATTTGAGGAACTTGTAGTGGGTCTGAGTTTACTGAAGTCAGTCGTGAAAGACTGTTGTCTGAACCTTTCATTTCTTATTTTTTAAAAAATACACATAAAGGTTATTTGCTATTGTGATTGTGTCTTTTTTCTTGTGTGTTTTGGTTAATGCAGTTTTATGGGTGATACAATTCTCAAAGAAGAACTGCTCTTTGAAATTTCCTGGCCATGCAATGGTTGGCGCTCTGCGCTTCCACTTCAGGGGCACAGGTTCGACCTCTGGTGGGTGAACTAAGATCTGGCCTGCCCCGGGACTAAGTCAAAAAAGTCAAATAAAAAAGGAGCTGCTCAGACTACACTAGAATCCAGCTCCTTGCTGTTTCACTTACTTGGCTCAGCTCCTTGTCCTTGAACTCAGGTCACAATTTCATTGCCAGCGAGAAACATACAGCCTTGTTCATAGGAACGGATTCAGTCAAACACTTTCAGCGTCATCACTTTCGTGATGTCCTGACAGCTGCACCGAATCAGCTGAAGCTGCGTTTTATTCCCCATCAGGATTATTGACATTTTCACAACTTTTCCTTGATTTTTTTTTATTTGCCAAGGACCTCTTCAGAATGGTGCTGTTTTTCTGTTTTCATATTTGGAAATGAGATTCCCATGAGGAATTTACCAACGGCAAACCAGGAGCTGGAGAAGTGAAACTTGGCAGAATTCCTACCTTTCTGTCAAGGTCCCTCTTGGCCTTATCAAGGGTCAGGCAGTGACTGTGCCCACACTGTCCCCTAGTGGCTGGCCCCACAGCGGGCCCCTTAGGGCCGGGCGTCTCCTGTGCCCTGGTGACTGACAGCTCTTTCTCTCAGAACATGGCTTTTATGCCCAGGGGCGATCTTTCAAAGATATATTTTCTCTTGTGTGCAAGAGAAATATATTTATGTCTCTTGTGATAGTTTTACGTCTTTGAGTAAACATTCTATGACTTAGAATCTATTTCTAAGGGGAAATAGAAAAATAAGTTCAAATATCATAGCATGTACTTCAGGTTTCTGAAAAAGTCTTAGAGTGCCTGTCAATCAAACAACAGATATTTCTCAAGCATAAAAAGTATACCAGACACTGTTGTGGGCACTTGTTATACATTCATGAATGAAACAAAGATCCCTGCCCAATGAAGTATATGTTCTAGTATCAGAAAGTATGAGAAGAGCACTAATAATGGACTTTTCTTTGAATAACATTCAAACCAGGTTACTTGTGATGTATCCAATAACTGTACTGTTGTGAGCTGTGCTTTTGCATCCAGTGATGTCGTAGATATTTGTTTCACCTTATCTAACGTGCAGTCAGGGTGAGCTGTGGGTGACCACAAGGTGTTACTCATGTAGCTGGTACCTGCCCCAGGCACTCCTTGCCATACAAATGTGTTACTCGGTTCCTATATGCTAATTTTCTCACTCTAGGGTGGCCATTATGGATAGACTGGTATGTCTTCCTAAGTTCAGTTCAGTTGCTAAGTCGTGTCCAACTCTTTGTGACCCCACGGACTGCAGCATGCCAGGCTCCGCTGTCCATCACCAACTCCTGAGCCTACTCAAATTCATGTTCATTGCATTGGTGATGCCATCTCATCCTCTGTCATCCCCTTCTCCCACTGTCCATCTTTTCCAGCCTCAGGGTCTTTTACAAGGAGTCGGTTTTTCACATCAGGTGGCCAAAATATTGGAGTTTCAACTTCAGCATCAGTCCTTCCAATGAATATTCAGGATTGATTTCTTTTAGGATGGACTGGTTAGTCTCCTTGCAGTCCAAAGGACCCTCAAAAGTCTTCTACAATACCACAGTTCAAAAGCATCCATTCTTCAGCTCTCAGCTTTCGTTACAGTCCAAATATCACATCTATACATGACTACAGGAAAAACCATAGCTTTGACTAGATGGGCCTTTGTTGGTAAAGGCTTTTCCTTTCTCTGAGTTTTACTTTGCTGTCTAGGTTCATCACAGCTTTTCTTCCAAGGAGCAAGCATCTTTTAATTTCATGGCTGCAGTCACCATCTGCAGAGATTTTGGAGCCCAAGAAAATAAAGTCTCTCACTGTTCCCATTGTTTCCCCATCTATTTGCCATGAAGTAATGGGACCAGAAGCCATCTTAGTTTTCTGAATGTTGAGTTTTAAACCAACTTTTTCACCCTCCTCTTTCACTTTCATCAAGAGGCTCTTTAGTTCTTCTTCACTTTCTGCCATAAGGGTGGTGTCATCTGCATATCTGAGGTTATTGATAATTCTCCCGGCAATCTTGATTCCAGATTGTGCTTCATCTAGCCCAGCATTTCTCATGATGTATCTGCATATAAGTTAAATAAGCAGGGTGACAATATACAGCCCTGATGTACTCTTTTCCCAATTTGGAACCAGTCTATTGTTCCATGTCCAGTTCTAACTGTTGCCTCTTGACCTGCATACAGGTTTTGCAGGAGGCGGGTCAGGGGGTCTGGTAGTCTCATCTCTTTAAAGGCAAAAAGCTATGTCTTCCTAAACTCTGTGCCAAAGTGTAAATGGTGCCCTTCCAGTCTTCCATCCTGGCCACTTTTCCCAATGCTCTGCCCTCCAGGGGTGGACACTCTTGGCCCCCCTCCTTCAGCCTCACTTGCCTGAAGAACTCCTGGGCAAGCATTGCCTGGGTCCAAGCTCTGGTTCACATTAACAGGCCTAGTTATTTCAGGCCTCTATGGTTGAAAAAATGGGTAAATAAGGCTTTAGTACTCTTATCTCATTACTGTGCTTAAAAGACATGAAATTGCAAAGCAATTTAATAAATTACTTTTTCATTTTCTGACTTTTAAAGGAAATATGTACATGTGTGCCTGCTCAGTCATGTCCAATTCTGTGACCCTGTGGACTGCAGCCTGCTAGACTCCTCTGTCTATGGGATTCTCCAGGCAAGAATACTGGAGTGTGTTCCCATTTCCTTCTCCACTGGATCTTCCTGACCCAGACCCAGAGACTGAACCCACATCTCCTCCATTGGCAGGTGGGTTCTCTACTACTGAGCCATATAGGAAGCCCAAAGGAAATATAATAATTTATATTATTAATGTTGTAAAAGATTAAACACTTGTATCTCCATTCTTGTAATGATGTATTTTATTTCTAACTAATTCTAGGGAGAGACAGTGAACAAACTCATTAATTATTTAAATTTATTGATTTCCTAAATTTTATAAATAGATTCTTACTTGGAAAGGTGTCATTCAAAAACCTCAGATGTCAATTCTATGCCCTCCAAAAATATAATTTATTTTTAATATTGATGATTTAACTTTATTTATTATAATAAAATATCCTTTAGTATTTATATGGCATCATGTTTCAATAGGTTGAAGCATATTTATATAATTTAAAATACTGTTTCTTTATTTGTGTTTTAGAAAAGTATTTATTTTTATTTATTTATTTGGCTATGCCTTAGTTGTGGCATGTGGGACTTCTGTTGTGGCATTCGAACCCTGAGTTGAAGATTGAGAACTCTTAGTTGCTAGGATTCAGTTCCCTGACCAGGACTCGAACACAGGACCGCTCCATTGGTTGTGCAGAGTCTTAGCCACTGGACCACTAAGGAAGCTCCTTGTTTCTTTACTTTGAAAATGGAGAAAGGAAAACAAAGAGTTTTAGTGGCATCCGTGGATACATTCATAGTAGTTCAGTTCAGTTTAGTTGCTTAGTCATGTCCGACTCTCTGTGAACTCATGGACTGCAGGGGCTCCCTGGTTCCATGCCAGGCCTCCGTGTCCATCACCAACTCCCGGAGCTTGCTCAACTCATGTCCATTGAGCTGGTGATGACATGCAACAGTCTCATCGTCTGTCGTCCCCTTCTCCTCCTGCCCTCAATCTTGCCCAGCATCAGGGTCTTTTCCAATGAGCTAGTTCTTCATATCAGGTGGCCAGAGTATTGGAGTTTCAGCTTCAGCACCAGTCCTTCCAATAAATATTCAGGAGTGACTTCCTTTAGGATGGACTGGTTGGATCTCCTTTTAATCCAAGGGACTCTCAAATCTTCTCCAACACCACAGTTCAAAATTATCAGTTCTTTTGTGCCCAGCCTTCTTTATGGTCCAACACTCACATCCATACATGACTACTGCAAAAACCATAGGTTTGACTAGATGGACCTTTGTTGGCAAGGTAATGTCTCTGCTTTTTAGTAGGCTGTCTAGGTTTGTCACAGCTTTTCTTCCAAGGAGCAAGCAGCATCTTTTAATTTCGTGGCTGCAGTCACCATCTGCAGTGATTTTGAAGCCCAAGAAAATAAAGTCTCTCACTGTTTCCATTGTTTCTCCATCTATTTGCCATGAAGTAATAAAGGAGATCAATCCTGGGTGTTCATTGGAAGGACTGATGCTAAAGCTGAAACTCCAATACTTTGGCCACCTCATGCGACGAGTTGACTCACTGGAAAAGAGTCTGATGCTGGGAGGGATTGGGGGTGGGAGGAGACGGGGACGACAGAGATTGAGATGGCTGGATGGCATCACCGACTTGATGGACGTGAGTTTGAGTGAACTTCGGGAGTTGGTGATGGACAGGGAGGCCTGGCGTGCTGTGATTCATGGGGTCGCAAAGAGTCGGACACGACTGAGCAACTGAACTGAACTGAACTGAATGGGACCGGGTGCCAAGATCTTCAATTTTTGAATGTTGAATTTTAAGTCGTCTTTTTCACTCTCCTCTTTCACTTTCATCAAGAGGCTCTTTAGTTGCTCTTGGTTTTCTGTCATAAAGGTAGCATCATCTGCATATCTGAGGTTATTGATATTTCTCCCGGAAATCTTGATTCCAGCTTTTGCTTCATCCAGCCTGGGATTTTGCATGATGTACAACCAGTCTATTCTAAAGGAGATCAGTCCTGGCTGTTCATTGGAAGGACTGATGTTGAAGCTGAAACTCCAATACTTTGGCCACCTCATGCGAAGAGCTGACTCATTTGAAAAAATCCTGATGCTGGGAAAGATTGAGGGCAGGAAGAGTAGGGGATGACAGAGGATGAGATGGTTGGATGGCATCACTGACTCACTGAACATGGGTTTGGGTAGACTCCAGCAGTTGCTGATGGATTGGGAGGCCTGGTGTGCTGCGGGTCACAAGAGTCACAATGAGTTCACAAAGAGTCGGACACAACTGAGCGACTGATCTGAACTGAACTGAACTGAACTCTCCATAGACATTAAATAAACAGGGTGACAATATACAGCCTTGACATACTCCTTTCCCATTTTGGAACCTGTCCGTTGTTCCACATCCAGTTCTAAATGTTGCTTCTTGACCTGCATACAGGACCTTTCTCAGGAGGCAGGTCAGGTGGTCTGGTATTCCCATCTCTTGAAGAATTTTCCAGTTTGTGGTGATCCACACAGTCAAAGACTTTAGTGTAGTCAATGAAACAGAAGCAGATGTTTTTCTGGAATTCTCTTACTTTTTCTATAATCCAAAGGATGTTGGCAATTTGATCTCTGGTTCCTCTGCCTTTTCTAAATCCAGCTTGAATATCTTGAAGTTCTTGGTTCACATACTATTGAAGCCTAGCTTGGAGAATTTTGAGCATTACTTTACTAGCGTGTGAGATAAGGGCAATTGTGCGGTAGTTTGAACATTCTTTGGCATTGTCTTTCTTTGGGATTGAAATGAAAACTGACTTCTGCCAGTCCTCTGGCTACTGTTGAGTTTTCCAAATTTGCTGACATATTGAGTGCAGCACTTTCACCACATCATCATTTAGGATTTGAAATGTCTCAGCTGGAATTCCATCACCTCCACTAGCTCTGTTTGTAGTGATGCTTCCTAAGGCCCACCTGACTTTGTACTCGAGGAGTCTGTCTCTAAGTGAATGATCACACCATTGTGGTTATCTGGGTCATTAACATCTTTTTTGTATAGTTCTATGTATTCTTGCACCTCTTTTTAATATCTTCTGCTTCTGTTAGGTCCATACCGTTTCTGTCCTTTATTTTGCCAATCTTTGCATGAAATGTTCCCTTGGTATCTCTAATTTTCTTGATGAGATCTCTAGTCTTTCCCATTCTATTGTTTTCTCTATTTCTTTGCATTGATCACCGAGGAAGGCTTTCTTATCTCTCCTTTCTGTTCTTTGAAACTCTGAATTCAAATGGATGTATCTTTTTTTTTTCTCCTTTGCCTTTCATTTCTCTTCTTTTCTCAGTTATTTTTAAGGCCTCCTCAGGCAATCATTTTGCCTTTTTGCATTTATTCTTCTTGGGGAAGGTTTTGATCACTGCCTCCTTGACGTCCATATGTAGAGTCATCTCTTGTGTTGTTGGAAGAGGTGTTTGCTATGACCAGTGCTTTCTCTTGGCAAAACTCTGTTAGCCTTTGTCCTGCTTTATTTTGTACTCCAAAGCCAAACTTGCCTGTTACTCCAGGTATCTCTTGACTTCCTACTTTTGTATTCCAGTCCCCTCTGATGTAAAGGATGTCGCCTTTTGGTGTTAGTTCTAGAAGGTCTTTTAGGTCTTCATACACCCATTCAACTTCAGCATTTTCAGCATTACTAGTTGGTAGGTCAGAGAAGGCAATGGCACCCCACTCCAGTACTCCTGCCTGGAGAATCCCATGGATGGAGGAGCTGGTAGGCTGCAGTCCATGGGGTCGCTAAGAGTCCGACATGACTGAGCGACTTCACTTTCACTTTTCACTTTCATGCATTGAAGAAGGAAATGGCAACCCACTCCAGTGTTCTTGCCTGGAAAATCCCGGGGACGGGGGAGCCTGGTGGGCTGCCGTCTATGGGGTTGCACAGAGCCGGACGTGCCTGAAGTGACTTAGCAGCAGCAGCAGCAGTTGGAACATAGATTTGGATTACTGTGGTATTGAATGATTTGCCTTGGAAATGAATAGTGGTCATTCTGCCGTTTTTAGATTGCACCTAAATACTACATTTTGGACTTTCTTATATACTATAAGTGCTACTCCCTTTCTTCTAACATTCATAGTAAGGAGGTAATAAAGCAATGAAAAAAAATAACCATAACTGTTCTTCCTAATCCACTATTTAGTTGCTGCTCCTGGGAGTAACCAAATAAAGTATTGTATAAGAGCAATGATATAAAAATTAAAAAAAAATGTACGTACTTCACTTTTGCTAGATAATCAGATTCTACTGCTCTTTGGGTATTTGAAGCATTATTTGGTGGTGCTGGAAATGGATGTGAAATACTTAATTAAAAATTATGATGTTTTCTCATTAACTAGGTGACATTTGCAAGATGAAGGTGTTTGGTTGAGGTAACTTGGCAAATTCCTTCCAAAAGAAGAAAAATAGAAATTACTTTCACACTATAATTTTATGATATATTCAAATGATGGCCAAAGACCTTATAAAAAACAAATTAATGATGTAGAGTCATCCAGATGCTGTGGCTACTTCCAAAACATCTTGTATTAGGAGCATATTTCCTTCCAACCCCTCTCAAAATACTATTGGTGAAAACTTTCATTGATGGAAGCATAAATATCATTTTTTCTGTACTCCAAATAAGGACCACTGATGGACAGGGAGGCCTGGCGTGCTGTGATTCATGGGGTCACAAAGAGTCGGACACAACTGAGTGACTGAACTGAATTGAACTGAACTGATAAATCCCATAAGTCATCTTTCTCTTCTTGCTACTTTGAGCAGAACATGAAATTTCAAGTGGCCACAAACCCAGAGAAAACAGATACTGATTATCTTCATTCACATAATTACTTGGATGTTGTGGAACTAATGGAACTTCATATGCATGTATCCACATAGTTCCTATAATACATCTTCATGTTAGACACAATATCAGTTCAGTTCAGTTCAGTCGCTCAGTTATGTCCGACTCTCTGCCACCCCATGAATCACAGCACGCCAGGCCTCCCTGTCCATCACCAACTCCCAGAGTTCACTCAAACTCATGTCCATCGAGTCGGTGATGTCATCCAGCCATCTCATTCTCTGTCTTCCCCTTCTCCTCCCGCCCCCAACCTTTCCCAATATCAGAGTCTTTTCAAGTGAGTCAACTCGTCGCATGAGGTGGCCAAGTATTGCAGTTTCAGCTTTAGCATCAGTCCTTCCAATGAACACCCAGGATTGATCTCCTTTAGAATGGACTGGTTGGATCTCCTTGCAGTCCAAGGGACTCTCAAGAGTCTCCTCCAACACCACAGTTCAAAAGCATCAATTATTCTGTGCTCAGCTTTCTTTATAGTCCAACTCTCACATCCATACATGACCACTGGAAAAACCATAGCCTTGACTAGACGGACATTTGTTGGCAAAGTAATGTCTCTGCTTTTTAATATACTATCAAGGGTTGGTCATAACTTTCCTTCCAAGGAGTAAAAAGACACAATATACTTTATCTTAATTTTACAGAGGAAAAATTGAGCTCCAGGGAGGTTGTGTAATTTTCCCAGGGACTTGTAACTATCGAGTGGCAAATATCTTGCCGGTATCTAGCCAGGTGAACAGGAAAAAAAAAAATACCAGGCCAAAATCAAACTATATTTGTTGTGTATTACTCTTGCTCTTTGTGATGGGGAAACTGAGAAAGGGGGCTGGATTACAATAGTTGACATTCCTGAACTAAGGAGGCAATAACAAAGATATTCAATTTGTGTCAAATTTTCATCCTGGCTAAATTTGATCCCCCAAATTATATGACTTCGTGGTGACTTAGTACTCCTTTTCCTGTGAATGTTCAATACTATGCACAGGAAGATATCCAACCCCGTTCTGCTCAAGGTTTGAAATTTGGTGCAGACTGAGACCTTTCTATGCACATAGTTCAAATTCAAAAATTCTGATTTATCTCAATTACTTTACATAATAGCTGTTGAATTTAGATATTCTCTCCTATAACCAAAGTACTTCTAATATTTGTTATGAACTTTCAAATTTTACCTTAATTATAATGTCATAACAGAAAAGTTACAAGAGTCCGGCAAAGAATTTCGAATACCCTATATTCACTTTCTTTAACTGTTAACATTTCACTCACCTGCTTTATCATCTATTTTCTCTTTTTTTGTATATAGTTGTATATGCACTTTTCCCGAACTGTTTGGAAATAATCTTGCAGCTATCATGTCTCTTTATCCATAAAGTTTTATTTTGTATTTCCTAAGACTTTTCTTTATATATTCACAGTAAAACTGTCAAAATTAAGAAAATTAGCATTGATACAATACTGTTGTTTCATCCACAGTTCATAGTAACCGTTTCCCCATTGTCTCAGTAAAGTCCCTTATGTTGGTTTATTTGTTTTTCTGCTTTAGGCTCCATATCAGGATTATCATTAGATTCAGTTTTCACGCCTCTTTAGTCTCCTTTCATCTGCAGCAGGTTCTCAACCTTTGTTTTCTTGACAAAGCATTTTGGAGGAGTATAGGCCAGTTGTTTTGTAGACTGTTCCTTATTTGGGTTTAGCTTATGTCTCTCTATGATTAGATTCAGGAAGCATTTTTACAGGGACATCAACTAAGTGACAATGTGTTCTTCCCAGGATGTCAAAAGCACATGGTGTTGCTTTGTCCCATTATTGTTGTTTACATTTATTATGTGGTAAAAATAGTTGTTGTTTAGTCACTCAATTGTGTCCAACCCTTTTGTGATTCCATAGATTGTAGCTCGCCAGGCTCCTCTGTCCATGGGATTTCCCAGGCAAGCATACTGGAGTGGATTGCCTTTTCCTTCTCCAGGGGCTCTTCCCAACCCAGGGGTTGAGTGTCTCCTGCATTGGAGGCAGATTCTTTACTGCTGAGCCACTGGAGAAGTCCCGGTTAAGACAGGGTTTACTACTTTAATCCATATAATGTTATTATTTTCCTTTATGGGCAAGAAACAATTTGTAAGAGGATGTTTGAGACTACGTAGATAGCCTCTTCTTCATCAAGCTTATAATACATTGGTCTAACCCCAAACACTGAAAAGCAATCTCTTATAACTTAAATTCAGTACAATGCATATTTTCACTTTTAGACTTTGATTGTACAGCACAAGAATTGTATTTGAAAGTTACTTCGTTTTTTAAAAAAACATTATTATTCCCTTCATTGTGGTTAATGTTATTCACTTGAATTTAGTTAGGTTCATTTGTTCCTGGTTTTAATCCATCCTCTCTTCCTCCATTCTTATTTATTTATTTAAAAAGATCTAAAACATTACCAGTAACGCTGAAGAAGCCGAAGTTGAACGGTTCTATGAAGACCTACAAGACCTTTTAGAACTAACACCCAAAAAAGATGTCCTTTTCATTATAGGGGACTTCCTGTAAAAGTAGGAAGTCAAGAAACACCTGGAGTAACAGGCAAATTTGGCCTTGGAGCATGGAATGAAGCAGGGCAAAGGCTAATAGAGTTTTGTCAAAAGAACGCACTGGTCATAGCAAACACCCTCTTCCAACAACACAAGAGAAGACTCTACATATGGACATCACCAGATGGTCAACACCAAAATCAGATTGATTATATTCTTTGCAGCCAAAGATGGAGAAGCTCTATACAGTTAGCAAAAACAAGACCAGGAGCTGACTATGGCTCAGATCATGAACTCCTTATTGCCAAATTCAGACTTAAATTGAAGAAAGTAGGGAAAACCACTAGACCATTCAGATATGACCTAAATCAAATCCCTTATGACTATACAGTGGAAGTGAGAAATAGATTTAAGGGACTAGATCTGATTGATAGAGTGCCTGATGAACTCTGGACGGAGGTTCGTGACATTGTACAGGAGAGAGGGACCAAGACCATCCCCATGGAAAAGAAATGCAGAAAAGCAAAATGGCTGTCTGAGGAGGCCTTACAAATAGCTGTGAAAAGAAGAGAAGCGAAAAGCAAAGGAGAAAAGGAAAGATACAAGCATCTGAATGCAGAGTTCCAAAGAATAGCAAGGAGAGATAAGAAAGGCTTCCTCAGTGATCAATGCAAAGAAATAGAGGAAAACAACAGAATAGAAAAACAAGAGATCTCTTCAAGAAAATTAGAGATTCCAAGGGAACATTTCATGCAAAAATGGGCTCGATAAAGGACAGAAATTGTATGGACCTAACAGAAGCAGAAGATATTAAGAAGAGGTGGCAAGAATACCCAGAAGAGCTGTACAAAAAAGATCTTCACGAGCAAGATAGTCATGATAATGTGATCACTGACCTAGAGCCAGACATCTTGGAATGTGAGGTCAAGTGGGCCTTAGAAAGCATCACTATGAACAAAGCTAGTGGAGGTGATGGAATTCCAGTTGAGCTATTTCAAATCTTGAAAGATGATGCTGTGAAAGTGCTGCACTCAATATGCCAGCAAATTTGGAAAACTCAGCAGTGGCCACAGGACTGGAAAAGATCAGTCTTCATTCCAATCCCAAAGAAAGGGAGTGCTAAAGAATGCTCAAACTACCGCACAATTGCACTCATCTCACACACTAGTAAAGTCATGCTCAAAATTCTACAAGCCAGGTTTCAGCAATATGTGAACCGTGAACTCCCAGATGTTTCAGCAGGTTTTAGAAAAGGCAGAGGCACCAGAGATCAAATTGCCAACATCCGCTGGATCATGGAGAAAGCAAGAGAGTTCCAGAGAAACATCTATTTCTGCTTCATTGACTATGCCAAAGCCTTTGACTGTGTGGATCACAATCAACTGTGGAAAATTCTGAAAGAGATGGGAATACCAGACCACTTGACCTGCCTCTTGAGAAACCTGTATGCAGGTCAGGAAGCAACATTCAGAACTGGACATGGAACAACCGACTGGTTCCAAATAGGAAAAGGAGTACGTCAAGGCTGTATATTGTCACCCTGCTTATTTAACTTATATGCAGAGTACATCATGAGGAACGCTGGGCTGGAAGAAGCACAAGCTGGAATCAAGATTGCCGGGAGAAATATCAATAACCTCAGATATGCAGATGACACCACCCTTATGGCAGAAAGTGAAAAGGAACTAAAAAGCCTCTTGATGAAAGTGAAAGAGGATAGTGAAAAGGTTGGCTTGAAGCTCAACATTCAGAAAACAAAGATCATGGCATCTGGTCCCATCACTTCATGGGAAATAGATGGAAAAACAGTGGAGACAGTGTCAGACTTTATTTTTTTGGGCTCCAAAATCACTGCAGATGCTGACTGCAGCCAGGAAATTAAAAGACGCTTACTCCTTGGAAGAAAAGTTATGACCAACCTAGATAGTATACTAAAAAGCAGAGACATTACTTTGCCAACAAAGGTCCGTCTAGTCAAGGCTATGGTTTTTCCCGTGGTCATGTATGGATGTGAGAGTTGGACTATGAAGGCTGATCACCGAAGAATTGATGCTTTTGAACTGTGGTGCTGGAGAAGACTCTTGAGAGTCCCTTGTACTGCAAGGAGATCCAACCAGTCCATTCTAGAGAAGATCAATCCTGGGTGTTCACTGGAGGGACTGATGCTAAAGCTGAAACTCCAATACTTTGGCCACCTCATGCGACGAGTTGATTCACTGGAAAAGACTCTGATGCTGGGAAAGGTTGGGGGCAGGAGGAGAAGGGGACGACAGAGAATGAGATGGCTGGATGGCATCACCGACTCTATGGACATGAGTTTGAGTGAACTCTGGGAGTTGGTGATGGACAGGGAGGCCTGTCGTGCTGTGATTATGGGGTTGCAGAGAGTCGGACATGACTGAGCGACTGAACTGTACTGAAAACATTAACGTTTTTCTAAAAGTCCAAACTCTATAAAAAGTTTTCAAAGATAAGTCATTCTCCATCTCTTCTGCTCCATTCATATCCAACTCAGGTAAACAATTAACAACATAACCAATTTCATTAGCTTCTGATTTATCCAATCTGTATTTATTTTTTGGAGAGAAAAAAGCATATATAAAAAGCTTTTTATTTTCCTTCTTTCTTAGAAAAAAGGTAGCACATTATTATATAAAGCATGCTAAAACTTTGCTTTTTTACAAATAATACCATTTTCTGGGCCCATTCCATGTTAGTTTATAGAGGTCTATCTCATTCTTTTTTGATCACTGAGGAAGGCTTTCTTATCTCTCCTTGCTATTCTTTGGAACTCTGCATTCAAATGGGTGTATCTTTCCTATTCTCCTTTGCTTTTCACTTCCCTTCTTTCATCATGAGAAATGCTAGGCTGGAGGGAGCACAAGCTGGAATCAAGATTGCCAGGAGAAATATCAATAACCTCAGATATGAAGATGACACCACCCTTATGGCAGAAAGTGAAGAAGAACTAAAGAGCCTCTTGATGAAAGTGAAAGAGGAGAGTGAAAATGTAACATTCAGAAAACTAAGATCATGGCATCCAGTCCCATCACTTCATGGCAAATAGATGGGGAAACAATGGAAACAGTGACGCAACTGATTTGGGGGGAGGCTCCAAAATCACTGTAGATGGTGACTGCAGCCGTGAAATTAAAAGACGCTTACTCCTCAGAAGGAAAGTTATGACCACCCTAGACAGCATATTAAAAAGCAGAGACATTACTTTGCTGACAAAGGTTTGTCTAGTCAAGGCTATGGTTTTTCCAGTGGTCATGTATGGATGTGAGAGTTGGACTGTGAAGAAAGCTGAGCACAGAAGAATTGAGGCTTTTGAACTGTGGTGTTGGAGAAGACTCTTGAGAGTCCCTTGTACTGCAAGGAGATCCAATCAGTCCATCCTAAAGGAGATCAGTCCTGGGTGTTCATTGGAAGGACTGATGTTGAAGCTGAAATTCCAATACTTTGGTCACCTCATCCGACGAACTGACTCATTTGAAAAGACCCTGATGCTGGGAAAGATTGAGGTCAGGAGGAGAAGGGGACGACAGAGGATAAGACGGTTGGATGGCATCACCGACTCAATGGACATGGGTTTGGGTGGACTTCGGGAGTTGGTGATGGACAGTGAGGCCTGGCGTGCTGTGGTTCATGGGGTCAGAAAGCGTCGGACATGACTGAGCGACTGAACTGAACTGATCTCATTCTTTTATTCCATCTATATAATGCTCCATTCTGTGAGTATACCATAATTTATCCATTCAGTTTCCCATGTAAGAAATTTATGTTGTTGCCAATAACTTGTAATCACAAATAATAAACAATGTTGGGCAAATGTACTTGTAATTTATTGAGAGTATAAGCCATGGCTTATACTCTTAAATCAGCTCTTTTCTTTTTCTCAAGTTAGACACATGTAGAGTTATTGGAGAAGGAAATGGCAACCCACTCCAGTGTTCTTGCCTGGAGAATCCCAGGGACAGGGGAGCCTGGTGGGAGGCCATCTGTGGGGTCGTACGGAGTCGGACACCACTGAAGTGACTAAGCAGCATCAGCAGCAGAATTATTGAAAGACATTAATTCCTTTTTCATGTGCAAAAATTCCTTTTCCATTGATTCATAACACTGCGCTTGCTGCAAAACTACATCAGAACCATATAGCCTGGAAAACTGTAAGGACATTTTGTGGAAGTAGAAATTGTACCACGTATTTGTATAACAGCAAGGCAAGTGTGGTCTCTAGGAAGTATAGGTAAAGTTGATTAGATTGCAGTGTATACTTAAAAGCTGAATAATGCACTCTTGTAAAACACTCTTCAAAATTATTTAACTTCCCATGATATCATCACAGCATGTGCAAAAAAAATCTTTAGTGTTATCTTTTCCTGTCACATGACTAGTGCAAACAAAAGAAATCCTTATCTTTTTGTTTCTATTCTGGCCCTTCATAAAATGGCATTAAGCACCATTCAAAATTTACACAGTAAGGACTTAGTTTGAGAAAAAAGATTAATTTTGTATTTCAAACAAATTATACTTGCTAAATTGTAAAGCAAAAATTTTCTCAACAACTGTAGGTTTCTAGCATTTTACATTTGCAGAAAATATTTTAGTTTTAAAACCACTTTCTTAGATATTTTTACATGTAAGTCTCACAGCAAACCTTGGCATAGAGAACTAGGCAGGAGTTCTTATTGTACAATAAGAGTTCTATAAGTACAATATAGTATACTTATTTTGCAAAAGTGGAAAAAGGCATTTAGAGAGTTTAAGGAAATTTCTGTGGGATGTAAGATTCTGAACTAAACCCTGAATTAGAATTTAGGACATTTTTTTTTTCTTTAAAAAGTGGAATGTGCCTATTTCATAGCATTATTGTGGTGACCAAATAAGGCCATGGACTTGAAAATGTTAAAGTTGTACAGAGGTAGTATGTTTATTATTAAAGTTTGGGGACTTTTGCAACTATGGGTAAAATTTCTCTATATTTTACTATTTTATATACATATATGTAATACAAGAGACTTAACAATTGGAGAGATATAAATTCCACAGCAAGACTCTAAGTGTTCATGTGGGGAAATATTTTATAGATTGAACTGGTACCTCTCGGAGCAAATGATGATGTTATATATCCACTGTGGAATAATTAACAGCATTATATATTGTACAGAAGTTAGACTTTGAAACAAACCTCATTAAAGGTACTTGATCTTAGTTTTAAACCTTTAAGTATCTTCTTTAAAAGTGATCAATGTACGTACTGGCTACTTTAGTTATCCTGCGATGAGATTCATATAACTTTGATCTAACTTTCTTTGATTTAACTCTGCAATTAAGAAGATTTGGTTCAAAGTAAAAGCTCATTGGTTGATGTTTTCCACTGATGTGATAATGTTTACACAGATGTGCTCTGAAATCTTGATTATGGTGGATTTGGGGGTCCTACCACAAGACAGATCGCTGTTATTTGGAAGGTGAAATAATATGACACTTAACTGGTACAACCTTTAAAACAGACTTAGCTGTGTACGTTTCTAAAGTGATTTATTTGTTTATTGTTTTAAGCCAATGTTTTTGTTTTATTTCATATCTATCAACAGTAAATCACTTGCTTTAAGGACTCTTTTATAACTTGGTTGCACAAGGGTCAGTATTTAGGGCCGTAGTGATGAAAAGGTGTAACTTTACCTACTTTAAAGCACCTGCCAATTAATTAGCAAAAATCCCTTCAGAGCAAATAAAATAAAAAATCCCATCCATCTGCACTCCCAAGTTGAGGCCTTTGTTAAGCAGACCGTGAAATGGGGCTGAAAAACTCATTTTCAGTGGGTCCGTAAAACTTTTTTGCTTAGAGGAAGTGTAAAAACCTGTCAAATGATTCTCAATGCTTTGGCCACTGAAAAACTGTAACTTAAAGATCTTAAATTTAACTAGTTGTACAAAATCAAAGTTTGAAGTTTTAAATGCTTGTGTATCCAGCTCCTTCACCTCAATGACTTTGGATCTGACAAATATGCACTGGGCAATTTTTTCCACATGCAATTTTCCGGGTCTCAAAAACACAGCAAGAAGCAACACCATTTTCCATTTATTTGTTTTTATAATTCAAATGTGAACAATCAAAAAACAATTTAGTCTGAAAGCAAATGCAACTAAGAATAGGGAGGTACTCTTAGATTGGATAAGGGTCCCAGAGGTCACCTATCATTTATGACCCTATTACAGATATTCATTTTCTGTTTGTGGCATCCATAAGAATATGGACCATCTCTTTTCAGCCTACTTGGATTTACTCTTAATCCCTAGATTCACAATTAGATTATGTTATTATATTAAGTTGCTTAAAAGTTCACAAACTTAGCACACAATTTTAAATTTCCATGCAGATAGAAGGTTATATCATGTGTTATCTGAGTAAAGATAAACATTAAAAAGAACCTGGGAAGGGGGCGGTGTGTGTGTGTTCCTAACCTAACCTTGATTATGTAAAGAAAATCCCCCATCTAAATGATAAAAGAAACGAGTAATGCTTGTACATTTTATTAGTGTTTTAAAATTAGTGAGTTAAACTGTCAAAGCTTTGATTTTCCTTTCATGTGTGTCTGGGCAGGTCTAAGCCTCGGGTAACGCCCTTTTTCCTTCTCCCTCTCTTACCTGTTTTTTTTTTTTGCACCTGTCCACTGCAGGCTCCCAGCAGCTCCCAAGGGGTCCAATTCTCTCCTTTCCTTTTCCTCCTCCTACCCATCCCCTCCTCCTGCTTCCCCCCTCCCAGTTTCCTCCCCCCCAACCCCTCCTTTCCCTTCTTCAATCTACCTGCCAAGTTGGGCTCCTTTCAGCAGCCATCTATCACTGCAAAGGAGCTCACATCAAAGGCGATTGCACGGCCGCAGCCGCGCGGCATCACGGTTGTTCCAGAGACGACCGCAAAGAGGGGCCTTGACTGCGCCTCCCTGAAGTTGCTGGCCAGCTCTGGCCAGTGGTGGGAATGATTCTTTTTTTTTTTTTTTGCGACTGCCACTGATAGAGAGCCGTCAAGGGCCCCTTCTGGTCACTTCCGAAGAGCAAAAACGTGTTGAGAGGAGGCCGGTTTAAGATTTCAAACGGAAACCTCCCCAGCGCGCATGAAAGGACTTGATTAGCATATGTCAAGAGGACCCGCATATATACTGTGTGTATGTACACAGGACTCTGATCTGATCAGTTTGCGGAGTTGGAGCCCCAGCCCCCAGCCCCAGCCTTAGTATTGGCAGCGGCAGCTTATAGATGTTTCTGCAAGGCCAGCAGCCGGCTCCCACCTACCCCGGGAGAGAAGACCGCTCCAAGACAGTGAAAGCGTCCCTGCTCTCAGTGCAAAGTCCATCCTGCGACCTCACGGGAGTAACCGGGCCTTAACTTTTTCTTTTTTTGGCGCTTGTTTAGCCATCATTTTTTCTCATCCACCTCCCCATCTCCGCTACCGTTTTGCTTGTGGGGTGGGGGTGTCTTTTGTTTTCCGGATCGTCCGCCTCGCCCTCTGGCCTCTCCATGGCTCCCTTAGCAGAAGTCGGGGGCTTCCTGGGCGGCCTGGAGGGCCTGGGCCAGCAGGTGGGCTCTCACTTCCTGCTGCCTCCTGCCGGGGAGCGGCCGCCTCTGCTGGGCGAGCGCCGGGGCGCGGCGGAGCGCGGCGCCCGCGGGGGCCCCGGGGCGGCGGAGCTGGCGCACCTGCACGGCTTCCTGCGCCGCCGGCAGCTCTACTGCCGCACCGGCTTCCACCTGCAGATCCTGCCCGACGGCAGCGTGCAGGGCACCCGGCAGGACCACAGCCTCTTCGGTACGTACGGGCGCCCGCATCCCGCGCTCCTCCCTACTCGCCTGCTGAGCGACTCCGGCTTGCGCGGGGACGGGAGCCCCAGAGACCCTTTGGGTGCCAAGTACGGGCTGGGATTTACGGGACCCCAGGGTTTTGTCTGTAAGCCGGCCTCTGCGATCGCCGGCAGGCCTGCCGCTCCAGACCCTGGAGGGGGCGGGAGGGGAGAGCGGGGCGCTCCGCCCGCACCTGGCTGCCTGGGACGCAGAGCCCTGGACTGGAGCCACGTCTTTCCGCACTCCTTACCTCGCAGGCAGTTTTTTTTTTTTTTTATCCCTATTATTTTCTCCTGCGCCCCCAACGTTTCCCCCAGTAACTGTCCACTTAACAAAAGTTAACAACAGAAAGCCTTCCGCTTCTTTCGACCTGCCCTACAGCCAGGCAGTTGATGATGCTTTTACGGTTACTGCTCAAAAATAGGAAGCGAGCTTTTACTTGTCTATCTAGAGCACCATACATGTTGAGCAGGTAACAGATTAACTCTCCGTGGGCACCATCGCTCCTGTCAGGCTCACCTGCCTGCAGTTCTCTGCGCTGTTAAAGTTTGGTGAGAAAAAACAAACAAACAAACAAAAAGATTATCGGGCTACAGGGCATGCCTAGTCCTTTAACCAAGATCCTCTTTAGAAATGATGAAATCCTGAAGCAAAGATCTTGGTATTGACCATAGGTAAGAGGAAGTAGGGAAGGGAAAGAAGATATGGGTGGGAACACAAAGAGACATGTTTCAGAATACCCCCAACAGTGCCTGGGAGCAGAAGGAGTTAAAAGAAAGGGAAAAAAACAAAACAAAACACAACACAACAACCGAATGATTGTTAAGTCAGATTGCTAAGAGACTAGATTGGGAAACCATAAAGTCTCTACTGTAATTCCTCCTTACCTAGCTGTGTGATTAGCACGTGCTCTAACCAGTGAGCCTGAGTTTTCTTTTCTTGTCTGTACAATGATGGGGTTAAATCAGGTGATTCTTTTAAGATGCTCTCCTGTTCTAACAGCCCAGGATCTTTCCTCTACTGTGGAAGTGTTCTTCATATTCGAGTTAACTGGCTAACACTCTTGAAGGATTTTGATCATCCAACTCGGAACTTCACTAGATAGGATCACTGTATCTCTTTTTAAAGACTCCGTTTACCTGTCAGCAGCAGTGTGAAAGGGCCTAGGTCAGTTTTCCTTCTCCCTTCCTCAGCAGTGGATTTCTCTGAGAGTCTTATCTCTGAAGGGCCCTCTCTTGTCCTCATCCCTTGTTCTTATTTGGCTTTCTCTTTTTGACTTGAAGTCCTCATTAAAACTTTGGAAAACTGTAAATCTCAGTTTGAGGGGGCATTTGTAACCCTAGATGTGGAAATGAGCATGTGGTGGTCATTTGGTAGCACTTAAAGGCTTAGAAAATCAACTTTTTAAACCCCACATGTTTGCAACTTCCACTGATCTCTTCCAAATTCCCATTGCCTACGAGTCCAGAGTGTCATGACCTAGTGGCCAACCTTGGGGTCACTTTCAGAAAGTGGTTTCTAAATTGAAGAGGCTGAAATTCCATGTCTAAAGAACTTTGCTGACACCAGGTGGCTCAGTTCCCTCCTCTTGAGTAATTACTGCACTTCACTTGTTACAGAGAAACCCTCCCGCTACCAGAAAGATTTAGAAATGAAGGCAAATGTGTTCATGCCTATAAGTAGAACAGGTAGAAGTTAAGCTTAGGTAATAGTCAGACTCCCCCACCCCCCACCCCCTCTGATACATAGTGGTGGTGGTGGTGGTGAGGTTACTAAGTTCAACTCTTGTGACCCCATGGACTGTAGCCTTCGAGACTCCTCTGTTCATTAGATTTTCCAGGCAAGAATACTGGAGTGGGTCGCCATTTCCTTCTCCAGGGCATCTTCCCAACCCAGGGATCGAACCCATGTCTCCTGCTCCGCAGGCAGATTCTTTACTGCTGAGTCACCAGGGAGGTTCATGTGATACATGGTGTAACTTTGGAAATTCTACTTTTAAGATACTGGTAATTCAACTGTGATCTCCCCGAAGTCAAGTAGTTGCTTCTTCTACTTTGTGTCTTTTTATAAGACTGACTCTATGGGAAGAGATTAGTAAATATTTGTCGACTTGATAACATTCATTAAACTGGTATTTTATTCCATTCTTTAAGGTACAAATGTTGCCTATTAGAATGACCATCTTCGTGGAAATTTTGTTTTTGCTGAAATTTTGTATACTTATTTAGTAATTGCAAAAATATGACTTGGACTGATTTTTGTACTGGGTTAAGTCACTCTGTAGTGCAGGGGTACTTATAGAAACAAAATATTTACTGTTATACAAAGGAAGGATAACCCAGATTAGTATGGTAGCTTAAATGAGTAACAACCTCTAGAGTGCACTACAGTGCATCCTAGTGGCATTTAATAGCTAAAGCATCATAATTTACTACAAGGAAGTGTAGATGAGAAGAAAGTATATATTCAGCATGCATATATAACATTAAATCGACTTCCCAGGAGGCTCAGTGGTAGAGTCCACCTGCTAATGCAGAAGTGAGTTTAATCCCTGGGTCAGGAAGATCTTCTGGAAAAGGAAATGACAACCCACTCCAGTATTTTTTCCTGGGAAATTCCATGGACAGAGGAGACTGGCAGGCTGCAGGCCATGGGGTCACAAAAGAGTCAGGCATGACTTAGCAACTAAACAACAACAACAATATTATATGATTCTCTTAATATTTGCCTTCTTTTCTTAGTTCTTCAGTGATTGACTATGAAATTATTTATTCTCTCTAAAATTTATTTCTTTGTTATCAAAGTAAGAATTCTGAACATGCTTAAGGTGTACTATTTGAGATGTTAAAGTAGATAACATTTTTGATAATTTATACTAATTTGACCATGATTAAATTAAAAAATTCATAATACTGTGTTTTAAAATTTCAAAACCACATCAATAGAATAAAAACAAAAGGTCCCAGTGAGGCTTAAAAAATTCCCTATCTGAGTTAGCTCTATATTTATAATAGAGTTTTTTTGCACAGTAGTATAGTAGAAAGATTTTACCTAATACGTAAACATGGAATCATTACTTTAAAAAAAAGTTTAGCCTGAGATCAAACATTTTCCTTTAAAGGCTTTTCCTTTCTTCTCCCCTGTTCTCCATAGATTTGTCTGATGTGGTTGCATTGTGGGTTGACTCACCTGTTTATTATGATTTTTTAAAAGGCTGGCTTTGAAAATGATACCAGAAAGACAAAGTACCTCCACGTCTTTTTATGGGACACTGGGCATTAGAAAATCTATCTAAAATCTGTGATTACCTCTAAAGGAAAGTTTTTCATGTCTACTCTTTGTTAAGGAATTAGCTTAGTTGCCACCTCATATTATAAATAAGAAAGACTTGTCAAATCTCATTTAAGAATCAAATGATTACAAATTACTGTGCGGTATACTATTTCCTTGTGAAGAAAAAGGATCAGAATTTAAAAGTGTGGCTAAAATCTTTAAGAGGAACATGAAAAGCACATAACCTCTTTCCCATCAGCTCCCATGAGCCACCACAAAATTATTTTGACCTTGTTCTATGTATATGAGGATTTGCATATCGGTTAATGAAGTTGAAGCTATTGAATATAATTATTCTAAGAATATATGTAATTGCTTGTCTTTCTACAATTAACATGTTTTTTGACAAGATAGCAGCATTATTTTAAGATTAGACTTAAAGTGCAGGTGGTTTATGATTTAGTTGTGAGAAAGATGAAGACCTTATAAGATCTGTTTTATAATTAATTTATATGGAAACGAAACTTTTATTGTACTTGAAAACTAGTTCTACTATGCACGCTAATCAGTTAATCAGTTCCTGTTCTTTGAAAGACAAGAGTGTCTTTAGATACCTAAAGAGAGTTAAGTTACAAGTGAGCCACAGTACACTTTTCAATTTGAATATAACATTCATTACAACTTCAAGTAATTATACATTGTAAGTATATCCTGGATGAAATTCCAGCAATGTGTCTTCTTCTCCCAGTCATGTTTTGGGTCTTTATTTTTGTTTCTAGTAGGGATCACTGATGAGCTTGACAGTAAGTTTAATTTTCCTCTACTTCCTACCTCTCTATCAATTATCATGGCTATCCTCTGGGGTCTGTGCCTTCCTACTATATATTTTCTCTCGGCCTTGGGCAAGCCGCTTACAGGAAATCTGGCAGTATATTGTTGCTGTTAGATCCTTGTTAGGTCTAGTGTTCTACATGATCTCCTAATAGTTTGAAAGAGCTCCTTTGAGCTCTTGAGAATCTATGTTTAGAGCTTAAGCATCTGTGTTTCTGCCAATGAATGAATTAGGATCTGGGCAGAACAGAGCCCTTCATATAAGCAAATAGCCAGATTTTGTATTTTCCCTTGGCCTTGGTAATATCATGTGTCCAAACAGGAACTTGTAGTACAATAAATCAAGAAATGACTTAAGAGCAAGAGTTAGGCTAAATGGTACACATTTATACAGCCGTGGATCTTAAGACAAGGTGAAGGGGTGAAGGTAGAAAGCTATTGAGGAAGGCAGTTCCAAGCATAGATAGTCTGTCTATATACTTTTTCAGCAGAGTCTAAAGAGAAGAACAAGACAAAGACACTAGTCCAAAGGTTAGTGTGTGCCAAGGAAAAGAATGATGCAGAAGGAAGCATTAAGGGTTTTATTTGTTGTTGTTTTTGTTTAACTGTAGTGTATTAATAGTGTTGAATGGAGAGTTTTTTATACTAATTTACCTATTTGTTGTTGTTTAGTTGCTCAATTCTGGAAAGTTTCTGAAAGTGAAATCTATTTGCATGTTAAATTCTTGGTATTTGGCTATCACATTTCATGAATTATAAAGTCATTTAACTTTTTGAACCATAAAATTTATCTTTAAGAATCATGGGATGGGAAACAGCAAATTATATAATCTGTAATTTTTGAAACTACTTTCTTGAAGCAGTGTTCCGAAGTATTAACATTGGATTAGGGCTCAGAAAATATGACTCCAAGTATCTGTTCTGTTAATTACAAATATCATTATCTTTAGGGAAATCTCAGTTTCTTTGTATGTAAAATGGAATAATAATATCATCCATACTTATTTTAGGAGGTTGTTCTTGAGGAACAGATGGGAAAGTAAAAATAGAAGCCCTTTATAAACTACTAAATACTAATGCATCCATATAAAGTATATTGGCTGCTGCTAGAAAAAAAATTTACTTAGTTCATACTAAGCAAAAACAAAGCAAAACAATTAACAGGACATGGTTATAATTAGTGGAATCAAGGAGAACCAAGAACATCTCTATTATATACTAATTTATGATAATAATAGCGTCCAGTTATTGGATGCCTAAAAATGTTAGTCCTTACCACTCTCCTGTAAGGAAGCATTCACCCTTTTATGTGGGAAGACATTGATGTTCAAAAAAAGACAAATGACTTATGTACTCAGACTAATCAGTAAGTTACTAAACTGGATTCAAACCCAGGTTAGTTTTGTTTAAGGTTTTATACCTTTAACACTATATCACAATGAACAATTTTTTCTTCTTTTAGTTTTTTTATCTATAAAATGGGAGTTTCATCATAATGACAATTGTATATCACTTTTCAGTTTATGAAGGACTTCCACACACAGTATTATATTTAGCAATTTGATCTCCTACTCTTTGGAAGATTTTCATTAGTTGTATGTTCTTTAATAAATGCAAATCATTGTTTTATTTATAAATTCAGGTATCCTGGAATTCATCAGTGTGGCAGTGGGACTTGTCAGTATTAGAGGTGTGGACAGTGGTCTTTACCTTGGAATGAATGACAAAGGAGAATTATATGGATCAGTAAGTATTTTTTTTTTTAATGACTGTAATTCATTAAATAATGACTATACATTTTTTAAGTAAAATAGCTACCAATAATGCATATCAGAAGAAATATATAAATGTACATACTTAAGTAGAAATGAAAAATCTTTATCTTGATAAATTTCCATATGTCTAGACGGTAGTATAGCATTAATAACTCACTTCCACTTCTTAAACCCTAAACCTTTATTGCTTTTAGTTAGTTCACTAGTTCCTTCTGCCCATTATCCTGGGACCAGAGATAGGAAAATGAGAGCAGTTTCTTCTTGCCTTGTTAGATTCTTTATATTCATTTAATGTAAATTTTCTCTACCCATTACTAGCTTTGTAGGTAGGTAAGTATACATCACTGACTTGCTGACCTTTGCAATATAGGAAATGAAATCTTAGGATACTGTAAACAACAACATACAATGGCAACACACTAGTTGGGCCATATCTGATGTCTTGATAATTATAGTAGCTGTGCTCTTAGAGTTGCCTTGGGAAGTTTTTAAGCTAATCACTGGGGATAAGTGCACACATTTGTAGGTCTACCATAGATATTTTAAATATGGAAATACTTTAAAAATTTTAAACTTTTCAGGTTAATATTTCATCACTGTAAGATTTTTTTTCGTTTCTTTTTTAAACAACAAAACAGCAACAACACAAGAATTAGAATAACAGGATAATATAAAGTTCAATATGCAGTATGATGTACATCTTTATCTTTCACTGGTAACATTATTTATTTGCTCACAGTTGCTTATAATTGATATAATTTTAAGAAAATTGTTACAGTGTAAATGTGTGCCACTCCCTCCCATCATCTCACATGAAATTCCTTCTTAAAGTCTAAATCTCTGTAGCTATTTCCAAAGAGAATTTAGCTTTTATGGTTTATCAGATGACATGACTGGGTACTTTCTTTTTCTTAAAATCTCAACTGAGACCACAATGTACAGTTAGAATCTTAATATACACTGAGGAAAATTGGTTATCGTATTTCAGTAAATGGTATTCCACTTATATCTATCCTTTCAAAGGTAAAACTTGCCCTTTCTGTCAGCTCAGAAGAAAGAGAAAGAATGCATTTTGTAATCTCATAAGAGTAGAATCACAATTAAAGAGAAAAACATGCACATGGTGGCTCAAGAGATAAAGAATCTGCCTCCAATGCAGGGGACCTGGGTTCCATCCTTGGGTCAGGAAGATCTCCTGGAGAAGAGAATGGTTAGCCACTCCAGTATTCTTGCCTGGAGAATTCCATGGACATAGGAGCCTGGTGGGTTACAGACCATGGGGTTGCAAAGAGGCAGATACAACTGGGTAACTAACACTTTGACTTCAGTCTTCCCTCTTCATGTATGTGTCAGATTAAAAAAAAGCAACTGTAGTCAATGTCTTGGGACAATATGCGGTCCATCTTGAAATGACAAGAAATTACCGGGCTTTTACTACATTTGGTGCATTTACCAAATAGTAATATCCAGACACAAGTTAATCATGGGTATTGTATAATTAAATAATTAATTCATAAAGGGAGGATATATGATTTGGAGTCGTGATCTTGCATTAGGAATTTGAATGCTAGCAATGTTGAATTTAGCAATTTGAATGTTAGCAACATCTTGAAATGTTTCAAGATGATAGCAGAGATTTGCTGTGTAGAACTTTGGCATCTAATGATGGAACAAGATAAACTACAAGTTTGTTTGGTGGTTATGGTGTGGGAATTGAGATAAAATGAAGCATGGGCAAATTTAGAATATTTATTAAGTACTGGGTTGGCCAAAAAGTTCATTTGAGTTTTCTGTAACAGCTTATGGAAAAAACCAAATGAACTTTTTGGCCAACCCAATATTTGGAAATAAAATTGAAAATTGACATTCAACTTAAAGTTCTTTGAATTAATAAACTGCTGGATGGAGTCACCTGGGAGAAAGAGTTCCAGGTAACATGAGAACTAAAATAGAACAAAGCAGAAACAGTTTATCCTTTCTCCCTCTTTGACAAAGATATAGTTATAAACAAAGAAATAAAAATATAAAAGTTGAGATTTTTCTAAGAAAATTTTCTTAAAAATATCATTTTTACTGGTAGCTATCTTCTCTCTTGTAGGAGAAACTGACTTCTGAATGCATCTTTAGGGAGCAATTTGAAGAGAACTGGTATAATACCTATTCATCGAACATATATAAACATGGAGACACTGGCCGCAGGTATTTTGTGGCACTTAACAAAGATGGGACTCCAAGAGATGGTGCCAGGTCCAAAAGACATCAGAAATTTACACATTTCCTGCCTAGACCAGTGGATCCAGAAAGAGTTCCTGAACTGTACAAGGACCTACTCATGTACAGTTGAAGGGGTTGGTGTCTTTACTGAAGAACCAAACTACAACTATTCTTTCTTGTTTCAGTTCTCATCATAAAATAGGAACCCAGGACAACATTCAGAATGTTATGGAGTCTGTTTTCCATTGGGATACTGACTTTGGAAAGAATGTTGAGAACAAGAAACAAAAAATATTTTCACTTGAAGTAGGTCAAGATCTCTTTTTACAAGTGGATTTAGTTCCCTCGGGTACACGGCTCAGTCCTCATTCATAGATTGAAGCTGAAAATCTGTTCAGCTGTGATCCTGGGAACTCAACCTAGTTTGCTGCTGGCACCTCACCTTTCTGGAGTATGTTTACTTTGAAGGGTACATTACAGATAGATACTTCATGTTGAAGAGATGGATTGACATAGTTGACCAAGATTATTGCTATATAAATTCTAAGAACCTTCTAGGATTTTGCAGGTGATGACATTATATGTAAAAAGTTGGGGCGAAACATGGACTAGGAAATACGCCACACCAAGATGGACCGTTTTTTTAAAGGATGGACCTATTTATACATTTTCAGTTGGCAAATATTTATTATATATATTTATTTATTAAAGAGTTTATTTTTTACTGGTATATGAAGATAATACGAAGAGAAAAAAAACAACCAAAATTTCTTTATCGTGCCATTCCTTTGTTGTGATGTCTTTGGCTGTCAAGAAGACTTCATTATTGCTACACATTAAGCATAGAATGAGATCCTGAATTTCTTTTAAAAAATGAAGTATAGCATAGATTATATATTTTTTGATTTCAGTTGCCTTCTAAATGTAACATTGGTTTCTTTGGCCTAGAAAAATTCTTTATCAATTTGTATTGAATTCAACACACATTCAAAAAGGGAATTAAACACTGATATTTTAATGTTTTGGTGTCATTCCTTTTAAGGTGAAGTTATTCTACATATATAACATATTTTTATGGTGACATAATTCTAAGTTCCTGAGAAAAATGTAATATTTAGTGAACTTTTAATGTTGAAAATTATTGGACATTATAAACCAACTATGCTTACTTATTTTCTTGACTTAGTGTGGCAAAGCTCATTTCTTTTCACTCACTATGATCATAGAAGGGGCTTCCCTGGTGATTCATATGGTAAAGCATCTGCCTGCAATGCGGGAAACCCAGGCTCGATCCCTGGGTTGGGAAGATCCTCTGGAGAAGAAAATGGCAACCCACTCCAGTACTCTTGCCTGGAAAATTTCATAGACGGAGGAGACTGGTAGGCCACAGTCCATGGGGTAGCAAAGAGTCAGACACGACTGAGCAACTTCACTTTCACCTGATCATAGAAAGAATGAGTCTTAGTGGAACCACAGTTAATAATAGTAGGGCTCCATCTACCTATCTGAGTGTGCCATCTTTTCCATTATATCTCCTAATTTGTCATTTTTCAATAGTCATTAAGCCTACTATACAGAATACTGTTAAAAACTAAGGAAAATACAGTGGTCAAGACAGAAGTGGGTCTTGCTTCACGAAGCTTGTTATCTAGTAGGGGAAACTGACATAGTAATGGTGAATTGTGATGTACTCTATGAAAAAAACAAGGTTCAGACAGAAAAAAAGAGAGGATAAATTTAGATAGGATGGGTGAGAGGCTTCTCTAAAGAGCTGACATTTCTTAAAGGATAAGGCCAAGATGGAGCTTCCATGGTGGTTCAAATGGAACCACCAGTAAAGAATCTGCCTGCAGTGCAGGAGGCCTGTGTTTGATTCCTGGGTCAGGAAGATCCCTTGGAGAAGGGAATAGCTACCCACTCCAGTAATCTTGCCTGGAGAATCCCATGGACAGAGGAGCCTGGCAAGTTACAGTCTGTGGAATTGCAGAGTCAGATATAACTGAGCAACTCACACTTTCACTACATTACTTTCAAGAGAAGAGTAAAAAGCCATGATGGAAGGGGAAACAGTGAGTTTGGAGTCCTTAAAGCAAGAAAGAACTTTGTGGCTGCTGCCGAGTAACGAGCTGGGAGAGTGGCACACGCAAATTTATAAAGCCACACAGATACAAATCCTGTAGTTTTTACTTGCTCCTACCCAGCAAGTTGTCAGTGTTGCCACCCTCACACACGGCAGTCATCACTGGGGATGTGGTGATAATCACGGAAACAGCTCCCACCAGTTAGAACGCAGAAGCCTTGTAACTGCTGGGCTTCAGCCCCACCGTTTCTGAGGCATGTGTCTGAAAGGGAGCTTAAACATTTTGAACAGGTTCCCAGGAAACATTGCATTTTGAACAGGTTCCCAGGAAACATTGATGCAGTTGGTCCAAAGACCATACTTTAAGAATCACTAGTCTAGAGCAGGGTTTTTCAAACTTTAGAGTACATGCAAAAACACCCGAGGATCTTGTTAAAGGACAGATTTGTTAAACTAGGTCTGGGTTAGGGGATGGAGAGTTGAACTGTTGTATTTCTAACAATATCCCAGCTGATACTCGATAACGGTCATACCATATATCACGCTTTGAATGCCAGACTGACTGTTGCTTTAATGTTCTCTAGAGTTATTCCTATTGGTTCATCCTCTCATGACTTGAATACATTAATGGTGGTGTGTGGTGTGATGGTAGGAAGTTCCTCACATACCTTTAATAAAGCTATATGGGAACGTGTGTGTGTGTGTGTGTGTGTGTGTGTCTGGAGGAGTGGTGCATGCACTTGTGTGCATACAGTGTCTAACAGGCAGCGATATAGCTTAAAATCTATTGCTTTCATAAATGTAAAAAATGATAGTTTAGCAGTAATGTTTTCATAATAGTCATAATAAAACAATTCCCATTTATTTTTATTTGTCAATAAAAGTAGTAAACTAATTTTGGTTCACTGCTGGACATCTATATTGAATGCATGTGTCCCAAAGGAAGCATTATGCAAGTATTTCAAATCATCAGAATGATGCTGGTGTCTAAACTTACAGCTGTGGAGGAAGTCTTATGAATTTAAAGAGAGAATCCACTGATCAAAGATGGCCCACAATGAATATCCTTGCTCAATCAAAATTTCTTTGTTTTTTAGATATAACAGGAATATAAGTTTAACTTTTTTATGGTGATAACTATGTGTAGAAATTTGAGATATGAAATATGATTGAAGCAATGAATTTACAAACCTTCAGATAACTAAAAAGTCACTGTATATTGCATTCTAATTCTACTTATATATTGGCATGTCTTCCTATGTTAGAAAAACAATTTGTATTTACTGAATTTACACTACTTGAAGAAATGATCTATTTGATATCTTAATAAGTTTCACTTGATTTCACCTGATATTCCTAAATGGAAGTAGAGTGTGAGCATATTAATTCATACACGGAAGGATAAGAATAATTTGGTTTATTATCAAATTAATATTTTGAAAATAACTTTATTCTCAGGATGCTTGGGGAAAATTTTGCCCATTAGTCATCCTCTTGCTTCTTTATTTTAAATGTTTTATTGTGTGTGTGTGTGTGGGCACTAGTCGCTCAGTCATGTTCGACCCTTTGTGACCCCATGGACTATAGCCCATCAGGCTCCTTTATCCGTGGAATGAGCCAGGCAAGAATACTGGGGTGAACACTGGAAGAATACATTTCCTTCTCCAAAATGTTCTATTAGAAATCATTTACTAATTTACATTTTCCATTCTTTCTTGCTTGGAATGTTAATTATCATTTGCAATATTTACCTGCAGTAATGGATGTGAGAGTTGGACTGTGAAGAAAGCTGATCGCCGAAGAATTGATGCTTTTGAACTGTGGTGTTGAAGAAGACTCTTGAGAGTTCCTTGTACTGCAAGGAGATCCAACCAGTCCATTCTAAAGGAGATCAATCCTGGGTGTTCATTGGAAGGACTGATGCTAAAGTTGAAACTGCAATACTTTGGCCACCTCATGCGACGAGTTGACTCACTGGAAAAGACTCTGATGCTGGGAAAGGTTGGGGGCGGGAGGAGAAGGGGACGACAGAGAATGAGATGGCTGGATGGCATCACCAACTCTGTGGACATGAGTTTGAGTGAACTCCGGGAGTTGGTGATGGACAGGGAGGCCTGGCGTGCTGTGATTCATGGGGTCACGGAGAGTCAGACACGACTGAGTGACTGAACTGAACTGAACTGAATGATAACACCCACTTGCTAAAATAGAACAGACTGATCTCTTTCCTGCTTGAGTATTCTCCACAGGTCCCAGCCATTGCCCTGCATGACTAGATATAACTAATACTTGGAGACCAAGGTTCTTCTCTTTAAGAACAGTGTTTCTTAGAAGAAGCAGTGTACCTTAGGCATCATTAAAGGTGCCCTTGCCATGGGCTTCCAGTTGAGCAGCACATTTCTGTGAAGGGCAGTACTCTATCCTGCTGCTACCACTTCCATTTAACAGTGCAGATCTCACTTGCCCATCATTCCTGGAGAGTGTGTGGGTGTCAGATATAATCAAATTCATGGTGGTGGCAAAAGGACTTGCTATTCTCTCTTTGGGTTGCTCTGTTTTAATGCTGCTGCTGCTGCTAAGTCACTTCAGTCGTGTCCGACTCTGTGTGACCCCATAGACGGTAGCCCACCAGGCTACCCCGTCCCTGGAATTCTCCAGGCAAGAACACTGGAGTGGGTTGCCATTTCCTTCTCCAATGCATGAAAGTGAAAAGTGAAAGTGAAGTTGCTCAGTTGTGTCCAACTCCTAGCGACCCCATGGACTGCAGCCTGCCAGGCTCCTCCGTCCTTGGGATTCTCCAGGCAAGAGTACTGGAGTGGGGTGCCATTGCCTTCTCCGTCTGTTTTAATGATGGACCAATAAGTGGCTGGCAACTGATTTGTACTCAGAAATGAGAACAGTATTTGACAAGTACACATTTGACAAGTACACTATTTGACAGTACACATTTGTCATTCCCTTGGGGCATGCCAATAATTCCATGCCATCAGATCACTGGAGAGTCCACTGGAGAGTCCTGTCTGGGTTATATAGGATGAGAAGTTAGAGAGTTGCCTGTGTAATCTTTAAGAAACTTGCCTTTCAGGATCTAGTTACGATACTGCAGCATCATATCCCACTGTGTCAGTAGCCATACCTTTCTTTGCATCCTGTTTAGTGATGTGGGTTTCAAGGACAAACATTGTGTTCAGTCCAGCGCATAATTAATTTTTTTCAAAACAACAACATTCCCAGAAAAGTTATTGCTTTGGCAAATGGTCTTTGAATTTAGTTTTTCTGTTAAATGGCTTTACCAGTTTTAGTCATAAACTGATAAGGAAAGGAAGACCCTCAAATAGTTATTTCTCACTGTTATCCAGTGTGCCATCTATAAAATGGATACATTTTCTATTTGAATAAAATCAAGACACCTGTTT
The DNA here is from genome assembly GCF_049115385.1 of Moschus berezovskii. Lineage (NCBI taxonomy): Eukaryota > Metazoa > Chordata > Mammalia > Artiodactyla > Moschidae > Moschus > Moschus berezovskii. Next base: position 25,095,407 of record NC_142485.1, on the reverse strand, counting down.
AAAATTTACCATTTGAGGTGATAAAACAGTGTTAAAGAATTTATGGTATAGTAGGATGATAAAGGTATAATTTTGGCCAAATGAAGCAAATTATATTGATGATCAAAATGAACAGGGATCTAAAAGAATGCATTTGCTACATCAGTGACCACGGAATACTAAAAGGTTGATTCAATGTCCATCTCTATTTTGGACCAGTCAAACCAGGGTACAAGGGGTAAGTGGTATATGGGATTAGTCCCAATTTCTCCAGCACCCTATGTAGTCCCAGTTTCTCTAATACCCTATATAATTTGGTACTACTGCACTTCCATATGATTCCACATTTGCAAGTGTTGTTCCAGAAGTTCTCTTTTGGCAGTTCCAATTTTGGGGACCTACTCTTTAACCTTTTGAAAGCTCTTTCCATTCCTAGAACTTAATGAATCTCTTGCAATTACACACTCAGGGAGAGGAAATACCACTCCAGGAAAACTTTTGTGGCCCCCTGTGTCCAGCTGGGCTTCCCAGATGGCTCAGTGGGTAAAGATCTGCCTATAACACAAAGAGATGCAGGCAGATGTGGGTTCAATCCCTGGGTTGGGAATATCCCCCGGAGGAGAATATAGCAACCCCCTCCAGTATTCTTGCCTGGACAACCCCATGTGCAGACGAGCCTGACGAACTACAGTCCATGGGGTTGCAAAGAGTCAGACAAGACTGAAGCAACTGAGCATACACTCTGTGTCCAGCCATTATCACAACTCAGCAACCTCAGCTACTTCTCCTCTATACCCTTCAATAGTCAAAACAATTTCTCTCCTTGCATTCAAATTTCCAGAGTTAATGTTATCTTTGATCCTGTATCTAAAAGTACCTGAGATTCTTGAATATTATCCTTTGTTCAAAATAAGTCACAGAGTTTAAAGTCGCTCCAGGTCGATCTAATGTTTTAATGGACTCGACGTTAAGGACTTGGGAGCAATTTGTCCTTCCCTTTGAGAGACTGGGCCTGATCTCCAGACTTCAGTGCCAGGGTTCTTAAATTAAGAAAGATCAGAAGAAATCAAAGGAGATGCTTTGGAAGGTGTCCTTTGTTTTTCATGTGCAGGGAGCTTATCCTCAGGATTTACGAAGTCCTTGTCTCAGTGTTCCCTCTCTTGGCTGGGCTCCCAGTGATCGTGAAGTGGCTTGTTGCTATCTGTGTGGAGGGTTTGCCAAGGTTGTTGCCATGGCTGCCGTGCCCGCAAGTTTAGCTGATTCTTCTGTCCTATTGATCTCCTCTGAGTCTTAGCAACTTGCCAGCGTTTCTGTTGTGGACTGGGGGATGTGATTCCAAACCTAATGGCCCTTTCTCTTAGCTCACAGGGAAATTGTTGTGCAGACAGTGGGCCCAATCAAAATTCGTATCTTTTCATTAGACTATTCTCCAGAAATTTCCCATGAAATTCATGCTTCCATAAAAAGCTTTTGGGAATTAGGAATGTAATCTTCTGGGACAGACTCAAGATGCCTGTTTCTTTGCATTTTGGCATAAAGATAATTATCTGGGTTTTCAGGTTCACCTGTCCTCTTGGTCAGGATAGTCCCTATTTGAAATTCTTTCTTTCTAGTCTCCTTGATCCCTTGCTTATCAGTTTTGCAAGGTGAGATTGCTCTATTATTCCTTGCAAATCACCTCATTTTGGCTTCCAATCTTTCCCTACCCATAGAAACAAAGCATTAATTTCAAAGGGTTGTCCACATTTCCTCTCACATATTATATTCACCACCTCTTGAATTGTGGTAAAATGTGCATCACACTAAATTTACCTTTTTGAAAGTTAAAAAATGTACAATTCCATGACATTAAGTACATTCATATTGTTTGTGCAACCATCCCCATCATTCAACTCCAGAATTCAGCTGAAACTCTGATTCATTGAACACTAACTCCCCATTCTCTTCTCCTTTTAGCCTCTGGCAACTACCATTTACTTTCTGCTTTTATGAACTCAATTGCTCTAAGAACCTCATATAAGTGGAACCATACATTATTCATCCTTTGTAACTGGTTTATTTTACTTAACATAATGTTTTCAAGGTTCATCTATGT